>NC_140703.1:53015000-55415000 GCF_050655825.1 Lonchura striata | reverse complement strand
TACGCACAATATGCAGCTTCATTTTTTCACAGTTAGGTTTATAATTTTAATTTTATGGTTAATGCTACTTTAAGACAACTTCAAACATTAGTATAGCTTAAGTGGGAAAAGATTAAAAATGTGTAAGCATTTTGTAACTGATCATGGCAAAACAGTGACAAAGTGCTAGTCTGCAACTTGACTTACTGGGCATAATATGTGACTGGCACAAACCAGTATGCCTAAAGAGCATCTCAAAATACACTAAGAAATTTGCAACTACTCCTTCATTCATCATAAAACTCTGCCTAAAACATCTATTTTAAAATGTTGTAGGAGAAAATTGGTTTTAATTTTTCTCTCAGGTTTTCAGAAACTTTTGTTCAGGTAACATCACTTGTGTCTCCCTTATGATTATTGACAACAGGGATGTTCTACCTTGTTTGTTGTAGGAGAGTTTACAATATAAAATATTTGTGCTTTTTTGCTACCTTGTACTGAACATATTTTTCAGCTATCCATTCTACCTTGTACTGAACATCTCAGCTGTCCATTCTCTCCCTTGTTAGTTTTACACTGCTTTCTCCTCCTGGTTCAGTCAATACATCACTCAGTTTACACTAAAGACAGGTTCTCACTCAAAAAGCACACTTAAATCTAGCATGTCTGCAACTCTATCAACTGTTCAAGAAGCACATGCTTATCAAAACAACCACAGAAGTAAAGAAGCCTCACATTGAATAAATACATAATCTTTTATTGTCTACTCTTTTATATCTACATTTGTGATAGGTTAATTCCTGCCAGCTGTTAGGTACCCACACAGCTGCTTTCTCACCCACCTCTCCTGCAGGATGGGGAAATGTGGAAGGGAAGAAGCCTCGTGGACTGAGAGACTGTTCAACAGGTGAAGAAAAAGCTGAGTATGCAAGCAAAGAGGTAATTTATTCACGACACCCCAGTGGCAGACTTCTCATTTGTGGAACAGAGTGGGAAAAAAAACCCTTGATGCTGTGCAAATGTTGTTCAGCAACAGCAAAAAATATTAGAGTGTTATCAACACTATTTTAGTCACAAATCCAAACCACAGCACAATACAGGTCATGAGTAAGGAAATTTACTCTATCCCAGCCAGATCCAGTACCTCTTTTATTTCTTAGATTGGCATTGTGATTAAATCTGTAATCTTTTATTCAAGCTAGGCAAGACACAACACAGTACATTTCATCTGTTTAGAAGTAGGATAAGTCTGTTATTAAAATATTGGTTCTAAGGTTGTAGCTTGAATCACAGAATATAGCAAGAATCTGGATAATTAGCTTCTAAATAATGAAGTTATGGAAGTCTTTTTCCATCCCACCTGTTTTCCCTTTATACCTACCCCTAGAGTTACCCCATACAGTAAGCAATAACTTACTGTCATTACTGTTATTGTCCTGAGAAATATAAATCCCGTAATTGCTGCCATCTGTGTGGTTATTCTGTCGATTTCATCTGATGATTCTTGCAGCATCCTGTATTAAATATTTTAAAGATGCGTTGAACCAAATACATCAAAATTTAAAGGTATTAAGTTTTCTGTAAATGTAAACTTTAACTCTAAAGTGGGTTTTTATCAAGTATGTGCAAGTCTCAGCTTCTGTTTCAGCTCCTCTCAGATCCATCTTTATTTCTATATTTTCCTAAGAAAGCTCTTAGCAGATACTGTACATGTCCTAAGACTGCTTACTTTGGAGCTTTTTGGGTATTCTCATCCTCCAGGAAGTTGAGAAATTGTCAATGTGTTTTACATATTAGTTATATGCACTTATTTCAAAGTCTGACTTGATCAAGCTTCATGTCACTGTTACTGAAGCTGCACAAGAACCAATACATCACAGACTACTTCAGTATTCTGCTTCATCATTCTATGCAGTTATCAAATAATGAAAGCTTATCATTAAAAAAAAAAACCCTGTATTTTTGTATAAGGTTTATAATCCTATGGGGTTAATATTACCTGTTATAAGAGAATTTATAGGACCAATAAACCTGGGATCCTATTTCATCTGTTGATTGACCTCTATGTCACCTTATAGAAAGAGTATCCCCTTGTATATTGCTTCTGTCCTTATTCTAGCCTGATTTCACCCCATTACCCTTTCAGGCACTTCTCTCTTTCCATCCTTCTTAGTTAACAAGTCAGAAGTTCCCTTCTAAAATTCTAAGCTGAACACAATCTAGCCTTGCTCTCCTTGGCACCTGTGACCTGCCATAACATTCAGACACCATCTTTCCTGTGTGTTAGACAGATTTTCCTCAACTCCTTGTAGCCTGTCTGATAGGCCATGCCTATAGTGCTAAGATGGGAACCAGAGATTTCCTTTCCACTAGGGGATTCTTACAAAATAAATCTAGTTGAGACAAGACTAAGGAGAGAAGAGTTGTAAGCATACTAACTACTGTCTAGTTAGTACAAGCACTACTGTCTCTCATTAGAAATGGAAATATGTTATTAACCAGAGTACTATTTCATTTGCAAATGTACTAGAAATGGAGAGTGATTTAATCAATTTTATGTTTCAAAAGCTTGCTAAGGAAAGTAGGTTCAATTTGATGCACAGTGCATGATCTCGAGCACGTTCTCGAGAATTTTCCTAGTCAGGTATTAATATACCTTTCTTGCACTCATAAGTATTTGGAGAAAAATGGTGATGAACTTAGTTACTGAATGAAAATATGGCAAAAATGAAAAATGAAAAATGCAATTTCTACCTTCTGTATCTAAAAGGTCTACTTCAGATCAATGCAGGCCTTGAAGATTTATTTGGAAGAAATGGGGAAAAGCAACATGAATGAGATTTTCAGTCTAATATGTTTAGTGCTAAAAATATTATTTTAAAAAAGAAAAATAAAAAAAATATAAATAATTTTAAATAAAAAAATATAATAAAAAATTTTAGTTCCAAAACCACCAAAGGATTAACCTCAATAAAAGCAATACTTTATCTCATATGTAAGCATATTACAGTGCCCCCTGTTGTGTGGCACAGTGCTCCCCTGGTGAAAGTGTTACAAAAATATAGAAATTTCCTATTGGAAGGAAAATATTTTTGAAATTCCTCAAAGGAAAAACTGAAATTATCCTGCAGAGTTCTCTATGAAGTAGTTCCAGACTTCCTACAGAAGATAGTAGCTATAAAGAAGTGTAAGTGCTACACTGCCCTTTTAGCTGGAGTTACTAGATTAGATATCAGATGAAAAGCCAGTGTAGTTCCTCATAAATCCCTGGATTAAGAATTCAATGTTGGGAGATTACATTAGTCATGGAAAGTGTAACACTGCAAATGTATAAAATATTAATGGAAATAGCCACTAAGTTGCAGGTAAAACAATGTGGTTATTAAAGATATTGTTCTTAGAAATACTATTCATTATGATGTAATATTTCAGAGCTCATAGAGACATTACAAAGAATGGTAGATTTAGGATGATACTGTTCCCCAGATAAGGACTTTCCACAATATAGTTTTTTTTAGTACATATACAAAACCCCCAGAAACATAAAACTTGTCTTAAAAGACACTTAAATTTAAAAGTAAACTTGCAACATTTAAACTTTTTTTTTCATTTATTTTAATATCTTAATGGCTTAAATATCCAAATTGTACAAGTTGAAAATATACACTTTTTCCCCTGCATTTTTCCAAATTGCAATCTAATTTTTCCACTGAAGAAACATGACAAATTTATGCCATTCATTGATCACACACCAGTTCCATACTGGTAAAGGATCAGATGAAGGACACAACCCACAGAATTATAAAGTGATATGTTTCCATGCAGTCAAATGCTTTAAGCTGTTAGAGAGTAAATAATAATAATAGTAAATTTTCTTTCTAAAACCAGCTGTTCTAATTTTTATTCCTTTAGATGAATGGAGAAGGTCATTCATCCACAGCATCCCTAATTATGAAATAAAGCATGGGCAGGCATACCTATGTTTCATTTTCTATGTAAATCACATGAGCCAGAATTTGTCAGTCCTTAACATCACTGTTGAGAGATAGCAAGTTATACCTGTACCTTCTGAAAGTGTTGCAGAAAGACCCGCTACAGTTTTTATACTCAGGTAAGCCTGGAAGCTGAGAAATATTTGCAAATATGATGGACTTTTTCTTCCAGTGTATGATTCCTAGTCCTTATAAGAGCACTACATAAAATTATCCTTAGTATTTCCATTACAAATAGAACAGTTCGGGCTGGAAAGGGCCTTTAACAATTTTCTTGTCCAAAGTCTTGCAGTGGTCAGGGACATCTTCAACTAGACCAGAGCCCCATCCAACCTGGCCTAGAGCTTTCCCAGGCAGCCAGTACTTCTTTGGACAACCTGTTCCAGTGTCTTGCTACCTTCTCTCCCTAAAATCTCACCTAAACCTTTTCTCTTTCATTTAAAAAACATTATTTCTTGTCCTATCACTACCTGCCCTTGTAAAAAGTCCCTTGCCATCTTTCTTGTAGGATCCCCTCAGCTACTGGGAGGCCACAATTAGGTCATGCCAAATCCTTCTCTTCTTCAGGCTGAACAATCCTAATTCTCTCAGCCTTCCCTTGTAGAAGATATGTTCCTTCCCTCTAATCACAGAGTATTCTGGGTTGGAATCATCTAGTCTAACTCTTAAGCAAGCAGCCTGACCAGTGATCAAACCCATGACTTTGACATAACAGTGCTAATCTCAGGGGCAGTCCCTCCCCTGGGCTCACTCCAACAGGCCAATGTCCTTCCTGCACTGGGGACCCCAGCTCCAGATGAAGTGTTCCAGGTGGGGTCTCACCAGAGCAGAGGGGCAGAATCCCCTCCCTGGCCCTGCTGCCCACACTGCTTTTGCTGCAGCCCAGGATACATTTGGCTCTCTGGGCTGTGAGTGCTCATGGCTGGGGAATGTCCAGCCTCTCATCCAGCAGGAGTCCCAGTTCCTTCTCAGCAGGGCTGCTCTCCATCTGTTCATTTCAAATCTGTGTTGATCCCAGGGGTTGCCTTGACCCAGGTGCAGCACCCTGTGGTTGGTCTTATTAAACTGCATGAGATCCCTCCCTGTGCACCCAGTTCTCCAGCTTGTCCAGGTCCCTCTGGATGGCATCGTATCCTTCAGATGTGTCAACAGGACCAGCTGGGTGTCATCTTCAAATTTGCTGGGGGTACACTTGATCCCTCTATGTAATTAGTGAAAATATTAAATCCCACTGGTCCCAATATGGATCAGTCCCTGAGGAACACCACTTGTCACTGAAAGGTTTATTTTATTTTATTTTATTTTATTTTATTTTATTTTATTTTATTTTATTTTATTTTAGTGTAAATTAAATGCTTCATGTAGCCTAATTCACTTTTATTCACATTCTTATTTGTTTATTATTGTTTCTGTCTTTCTCTTGGTAAAGAATATTCATTCCTCTCATTTTTATTTCAGTAATTTTCCTTAGAAATTTCATTTGCATGAAAAGAAATAAAAATCTATTTTTGATCCAATATCTTGTACTAAATTATCTGTCATGGGTTCTCTTTGTTTCCTCATTTGCTTGAATCTTTTTCCCCCCAAGATTTCTTCATTATATCTGAAGCATGTCCTTGTTTCCAATGTCTGCTATGTAACTCTTTAAGTCCCTCAACACAGTAGGACAGGCCTGGGAATCTGATGCTGTGTTTACTGCATGAACAACAACTTAATTAAGTCGTGCTTTAGAAATATCATCAGTGCTTTGTTGCCACTATTGCACTTGGGCTTGCATCACATTGTTCTGATAAACGTATTGGGAGAATTGCTTTGTAGTTCGTCTTGTTTCTGGAACATTACTAGCTAAGGACCCTGGAACATATTGTTTCTATTGCACAACTGAGGATAATGCTCTCAGTTCCAAAAATGAATACAAAAGATTCAGGATGGGGACCAAAAGTTTTCAAGGCAGAATATAATTTGAATCAGAATTAGACCCGCATCACTTTCACTGATATCTCATATGAATGACACAGGAGATTAGCTCTATTTTGTTTTCTCTTTGATTTAATAATACAGAGAAAACCCAGCATAAAATTCCTTCTTCCATTCCTCTTTACGTGCATAGTTAGGAAAGGCAGAAAAACAGAAAAAAATTACTTTATTATGCATTCTATGAAACCTGGATGAGCATTTGCTGTTCAAGTCAATTGTCTTGCACTCTGTGTGGTATATTCACTTCCATCACATAGATGTAAATTAAACCAGTTGGGCTCAATTCTACATCAATTTTCAACAAGTGTAGTAGTTTGTACCTTTGTGAAATAAGTCCAAGGTGAATGCAAATTAATAGAAAAAAGACATTTTTACGGTTACTGTCCTCACATAAAGTGAACAGACAACAGTGCTAGGAGGATCAAAGTGTCAGAGGCCTGGAAAAGGAAGGCTAAAATTTCTTTTCAGAGATTACTTAAATTTTACGAAAAGTTATAATGCAATGACTTAATAATTGTATGGAAAATGTGTGGATGTTGGAAATGAGGATGATCAAAGCCGTGTTCCTAGTGCTTTAACAATTGCTAATAGTATAGATATTAATAAAAGGTTTCATGAGGTAGACTTTAGACTAGCTTTTACTATCAGAATTAATTTTGCACAGCTCATGTCTCCTCAAATAAAATTAAATAAATAATTTTATTAATCTGCTTAAAATTGCTGGTCTAAAGTCATTATGCATTTGCTGGTACTTTACATGTTACTGTTCTAGTTGGAATAAAAGTCTGCTTAAAATTGCTGGTCTAAAGTCATTATGCATTTGCTGGTACTTTACATGTTACTGTTCTAGTCGGAATATTAGGCTCACAGAATCACAGAATTGCACAATGTTTTAAATTGGAAGGGTGGACCCTTTAGAGATCATCTAGTCCTAGCCCTCTGCTATGAGCATGGACATCTTTCACGGGACCATTTTTCTCAAAGTCACCCAAGCTGACTTTGAATATGGCTAGTGACAGGGCATGCACAACTTCCTGGACAACCTATTCTAGTGTATCATTATGCTCATTGTAAAAAGTTTCTTCGTTATATCCAATCTAAAGCTACCTGCTGTCACTTTGAAATCATTACCTTGTTCTGTCACTATAAACATGTCACTACAGTATAAAGTGTCTCTGAATCTTTTCTATAAACCCCTATGCATTTTCTTTTTTTCTTTCTGTCTCTGAAAACCCAGAATGTTCTCGGAAAATAACAGGAACAGAAAAACTTAGAAAAGGCGCAGTGTGCTGTTTTGAATGCAAAACAGAGCCTTTCAGTGTGTCTCTGGCTGAGCTATGTGCCTAATCTCTGAAGTCTGTCCTGCTTTATTACATCCTTTCTTAATGACCTCTGCATAATCTCACTCTATCCTGTATGTGCCAGTGCTTCAAGGACTCAGTGCCAGCTACTGGGGGAACTGGCACGAGGGGAATTGTGCCAGCTGCTGGACTCAGACTGGGGCTGTGAGCACCTCTAGCCCTTGATGGTATTGGAGGCAGTGGGGTCTTGGCATCAGCTACAGGATCCAGCAGCATCTTTAATACCCAGCCACTGGGGCAGGGATTGTGCTAGTGCTCCAGGAAACCACAAATGTGTGTGTTTGCGAAGCTGGGGAATATGGTGTGTGTGCTACACTAATGAACTTCTACCTCTGCCAGCCCAAGAAGAGGAGGAGACATAGCTATCTGTGTGATTCCTGAATGTGGGGGCTGCTAGGGGTAGCGCCTTGTCTGTGGACATCTGTGCAGCCACAGCTGTGGCTGTGTCCTTGACCACTGTGTGTGTCCATGTCTCCTTGTGTGTGTATCTGTGGTGGTGCATACACTGCCCCTGGTTTTTGGACCATTCCATGATTTCAGAAAGTCCTGTTGGCCATTGATCTGTGTGCAATGAGTTGGGCAGTGAGGTGTCCTTTGATAGTAGCAGGAACTCTCGCATAGCTAAAGTGGATGTGGAATTGCCATACCAGAGACTTCTGCTTCCTGACCAAGGAGGGGAATGGGAAATCATCACTCATCCCCTGACAGCATTGGAATATTACTTACCTGAATTGTAGCCCAAGTGGAATGGTACCATCATTACTTGATGTTTAAAAAAATTCCGGTAGTTACTTACTAGGATTTTTGTCAGAACAGAATTGACAATCATCTTGTCACCATAATTGGCGGTCCTGAGTGAGGTTGAGCTCTCCTGGGCAGCATCAGACTGTGTCCGTCACCTCTCTCTGAGTGGTATACAATCAAATTCTCATTTTTGCAAGGTTTAAAGAACTATCACTGAAAGTTAATGATGTGGCCACGGCTGAAACACCCACTCTTAGGGCTCAACCTCCATTCATTGAGAAATGCAAAGAAATTAAGTGTATTTCACTGAATTTGAGAGGAATTTTTAACAGGTATACCTTGGTACTTTTATGTGCATTCATTTTTGTGTGTGCAGATTGAATTAATCACCCTATAGCACACATATAGCCTGAATGTTGACCTCTTAGATCTATAATTAGGTCACTGTTTCAATTTTATGAAATCCTATGGAATCAGTTTGTAAATGTTAAATTAGTCAACAATTAATACAGCCAGATGGAAAGGTCCTCTTCCTTACATAACCATGTTTTTATCAGTAAATTAAAGTTATACTTTCTTTGCTTATTTTTCTTCCCAGTTTCTTCTTGCCAGTGCTTCAACCTTGACAGCAGAGAGAGAGAAATGTTTTATCAAGAGTGCTTGTGAACTTACGTTCAGTACAAATGCCAGAGGAACAAGATCTGCAATCAGCTTCAATGTAAAGCTGTTCAGGAGGGCCCCAAACCTTTCTTACATTGTAAAAAACTATTAAGATCACTACAAAAAGTACTACTTAGGAGACTAACTACAAGAAGATGATTTTATCCTCTCTATTGATCCTACTTTTCTTCCTATGCTGATGATCTACATTATGCAACAATTCTATTATTTCTCTGTTGACTGTGCAAAACAATAGATGAGATTACTGTACACAGACTATTTAGCTGGTCAAAATCTGATGAATGATGGCAAGAACAACCCTAAAGTTCCTACTCTTTAGTATCTAAAAAGTAACTGTTCTGCATTTCAATAAGTAGAGTTTTCTAGGTGTGATAGCTCTCTAGGATCCATTAAAAAAGACTAAAAAATGTGGATAATCATGTCATTTGTCCAATGTCTCAATAGGTAAATGTACAATAGTCTTATTACTACAGACTAATTTAAACTCTGCCTCAGATAACATTTTTGTTACCAGACAAAGAGTTAATAATTTAAATCTTGGGGATTTTATTGTCCTGAAAATTACCATGTCAGACAGACATTGCAATACATTATGAATATATTGCATCCATTCTTTGAGAGTAGCCATTATTCCTTAAGGTATAACATTTGTATTTAAGGTTGACTATCACTAGACTACCTTTCAAACTGACTCTTAACAGGACTGTGTTTGGGGAACTTGGGGCTCATGCAAATTATATTTCCTTTATGATTTCAGTAATAGCTTCCCTGAAAGGCTTAAATTTTCCACAGCCTGTCACCCCAATAACAATACATAGCCACCACAGCTATTTGAACAGAACCTGTGTCTACAGAATGGTATGTCAAAAAGGAACTTTATATATTAACAAATTTGGACAATTTATCTTTGCAATATTACTATGACCAACAAGATATCTGGTTTTAATAGCTCAGATATTTTGCTCCAAAATACCTGTATAAGCAAAATTATAAAGTGTAGTCCAGGTCTGAATTTATTATAGAGATTATGATACAGGCATTTTTTTACTAGAAACATGATATAAAATATGAAAGTATTTAAGCCATGTAATGCTAAATAATGAGACACTGTAGAAGTCTCTGTGAGAGCTGGTATCTCTGCCATCCTCTTGTACATAATGAAGGAAAATAGCCATATATATGTTGCATTATGTCTAATTTGGTTCAGACCTATAAATCAGGTACACAATCTTAGAGTACCTATTTCTCTGTATTGACTATGATGGGAGATTAACTCCACAGAGTAATTTATAATGGTGTAAAAATTATTTTATTTTTTTCCCTATGAAGTACCTACTTTTTAACAAACATTATATGCACCTATCTTGTATTTACAATGTCATATCAGTAGAGAATTGTCAATTGTCTCAATATGTGCCATGGAAAGTTTTGAGCTGCAGTAGATATTTTTAGGCACCATAGGCAATAATAATACAGTTATAAGTAGCACTAATACTAAAATAAATAGGTATGGAAAAGCATTTGCTCCCATAATACATACTAAAATGAAGGGTCTAGGACAAAAAAAGCCTACACATATTAAAATAACAAGTTATCTGAAGTTCTCATTGATAGGAGTGCATAAGGGTGTTAGATGGATTTATAGAAATGGATAAATGATGCACTAGAGATTAAAAAAGAAAAAAAGGTGGAGCAATACTATTGTTCATGGGGCTGAAAAATACTTGTTAGGATGTTCTGTCAAAAAATTGTATTTTTATAACATAGAGTCTGTATTTCTTTAAGAGACTGAATTTTATGTCAACAAGCCTATGGGGCATTTCTGTGAATCAACAGACTCTAAAAAAATGTGACTTTGAAAACGATGTCATTGTTTTATCTTTCAGACTGTTCCTCATTTTAACTTTATATTTGGCCAAGAGCATGAAAATAATTCTTTCAAATTGGAGAATTGTATCCTTTTAAGCAATGTTGGGTAACAATTTTCTGGAGTTTCTTATAACATAAGTGGTCATGTTAACGGTTTATGCTTCTTTGAAGCACAAAAGCAGAATTTTCTTAGTTTTGTTTCATACTGTGCAAATAATATACGCCCATTTTTCATCATTAGTACTTATATCAGTTTCACAAGTACTATAATAGCAATAGATTAAAATATTGCAGTATCAGCACTTAAAAAGTTATGCTTCAATAAAACAAATATTAACTACCATTTTGCAAAGGTAATATTTTTTATTTATATTTCCAGCTTGAAGGATGATTCTAAATATTTGACTCATATTGTCATTAAGATGTACCAGAAAACATAGCCCCCTGTTAATTGTGGTATTAACCTTATGAGGGTAATTTCTCTTTTGTACATCTCCTGATTTCTGGACCCTGAAAAATTTTCATTTATTTTACATAGTGTAGTACTATTAGTACCATAGGGTATTTTGAAGCATTAGTTGTTACAACACACTGTAGCAATTACTAAAATTATGTGATTCTTTTTTTTCCTATTTTTTTCTTTTAAGCTGTCTGGACAGATCTTGTGGATGTATTCAAACGTACACCAGGGAATGTTTCCAAAGCTTTTATGGTGTGCTTTAAGCAGCTACACAATTTTTGATTTTGAGAGAGAGCTTTGCCCTGAAGGATAAATCCTTTAAAGCTAATAAAAAAGGGAACACAAGGATTCAGGAGAAAAAAAAAAAGTTTCACAAATATAGAGAATGATTACTACAAAGGGAGGAGGAGGAGACATCTGTTGATTAAATGATTTTTAGAGATAATTGAGTGCATTCTTCCTGAAATAACAAACATTACACACCATTTGCAGGCATACATGACTTTCTTGAACACAAGAGAAAATTAAACAGAAACTAAAAAATAATCATCAGCTTGGGGGCAGTCAAAACTCTGCCACTGACGTGACCTTCCAGATTTTGCACAGCCTTTAATGATATAGCAGTAGCAGCCAGGTACTGAATGATAGATTAATAGGGTATAAACATATGTATAGGAAGCTGAAATGAAACAATCCTTTCCCAAAGTATTGATCAACTTTTCGTTTCATAAGTAATCAATCAATATTCACCAATAATACTACACAGTTTCATTTCTTTCACATGATTCTCACTTCAAGAACCTCACATCTGTTTTCCAAGATAATAGGTATATTTATAAATAATTAATCCTAATGAGAAGCTTCTGATACTTTGTCAAATATGACAGATATATGACGAAGAATTCAAGGACAAAATGTGCTGTAATTCAGAGAAGTGATGTTCTGTGAACTACAGAGTTAGGGCTACTATATACCTTAAAGAGCAAAGAATAAACAGAAAGACATATAATTGTGACATTTATGCCACCTTAATAATTTCTACTTGGAGTATTTGTGATTAGTACTGCATTTGATACTTTTTTTACGCTGTAAAAAAACTTAATTTGACAAAAAATAGATCTTTTCTTCAAGAGAAAGTCTCTTCTGGTGAGAGTGGTCTCTGGGAGTTCATGTTTCAGAAATATCACTTGGAAGCTACTTCCCAGGAACCTGAAGTATTTGAAACAGTTACTGTTGCAACCAGGTTTTACCATGTAGAAAAAACACACCAGAAATTTTCATATTTGCTTTTAATTCTTGTCCTTCTGTATACTTATCTATGCTTCTCTAACTCTTTGACTCTGTGCTTCATCTTCTGTTCCTGTTGGCACAGAGAGCACCAATAAAGAACTGGAAACATGCACACACACAAAACCAACAAACCCATTTATACCTTTATATGTAGCTAAGATTTAATCTCTATACCTTACACATTTTTTTTTTTATGCAAAGCTAGTTTGGGATTGGGTTCCATGAAGTAAGACATTGTTTTGTTTTAAATAGAATATATTCATAGATGTGTTTGAGCAAGATGCACTCTTGGGGGTTGAGTTTCACCCTAGCAAGTAGTTACTGACTTTTCCCCAGCTGGTGCTTTACAAGAAAAGTGCAAGGGGTTAACTTTGGCTGGCTGCCAGATGCTCAACAAGCAGCTCTATCAATCCTACTCCATCAACAGGACAGAGAGTAAATAAGCCAAAAAATTGTTGAGATACGGACAGGGAGATCTCTGTTCCAGCACCAGGAGCACTTCCTCATCCTCTGTCTTCAGCGACCTTGTTCTCACATATTGTCACTCCTCTCTCCCAGGTGTTGGTACATAGTGTTTTTCATCATTTCTTAAATATGTTATATCAAAGGTTCTATAACATCATATTTGGCCAGCAGCAGGTCCATCTTGGAACCAGCTGGAGCTGTGTCTGCAGCACAGGAACAGCTTCTAATATCTTCTCACCAGCAACTGCCCTTGTAGCCCATCCACCTGCTACCAAAACCTTGCCAGGAAAAACAAAAGCTACAGATTGCAATGAGCAGATGAACTTAGGAGACAGGTCACTCCTGATATTAGACAAAAGTAAGGCTTGCAGAATCAGCAGCAACCCATGCAGACACTGTTTAGCAAGGCTGAAAGAATTGTCATACCATAAGCTACAGAAACAGCTACATACGGTAAGCTACAGAGAAACTTTTCTCACAGCTAAATTGACCAGACTTATATCAAGGTTTTATTTATTTATCTGTTTAGCTTGAACTTCTCCAAAAGTTCCTGAAAAACAGGAAGTAAATGTAGTACGGATAAGGAAGCTCTCAATATTGCTACAAGAAGCTACAGAAAATCCAAGATTTTCCTGTGCATATCCTGTGCATCCAAAAGACTTGGGGACATTACCAAATACTCCAACAGGTTCCAGGCTTGCAGCCCCTGAGCTTCATGAAAAGACATAAAATAGGCCAGGTGCTAAATAGTATGAACTAATTCTTTGACTAAATCAGTTTTTAAATGGACCAAAGGATTTTGCTTATCTCTCAGCCATAAGAAATATGACTGGTCCTATTCCCAAAATCTAAACACTTCTGTGTGTGTATATATATATATATATATATATGGCTATTTTACATAGTGTGGTAGATATGTACTGTGGTACATATGTAAAGTGTATAGTTTACATAGTGTGGTAGCTTTTGTATTCCCTTTAAACATATACAGTGTACTGGTTCTATTCCTTAGCTATTGAAGACAAACAACCAGTATCATAACTAAAGCAGTATGTTACCATAATCTTTCCTGATTAAAAAGGATCAGAATGAGATTACTAATAGATTAACAGAATTAACAAAAGGATCTAGAATAGGATAAAACCTTTATTTTCTCTCATTTCAGGAATGAATAATGCATTTTCAAACAACAGACCTTTGTATAAATTCAGTAAAAATATGGAAGACAACTAAGAGGCTTTTATTTTATATTTTCATAATCTGTCTACTACACCTTTTGTACTACAGTTTTTACTCACTTCATTTGTGAGGTAATTTAAGAAAGACAAAAAAAAAATATCTTCCCTTTTTCATAGAGATGAATTTATTTTCTTTTTGACTGAATATGACCAAATTAAATGTGATATGAAATGTAGCTGGTTTTGTGATTTTCAAGTTTTGATACATGTCAATATACGTGTCATGTATTAATGCATTTTCAGCTCAGGCAATGATTACAAATTTATTAAATTATTATTGCGTGCATGTTTATTTACCTCAGTTTCTTCAGTTAATGAAATACTACTGTAGGTAAAACATAAACCTTCTAATTTAGGTGCACTCTTGTAGCAAAAATTTAGATGCCTCAAAGAATAGGAGTAATTAAATTCCCTACAGAAGTAGTGAAAATTATATTCTAATTTCTGAAGAAGAACTGATAAGAAATGATAGGCATAGACATCCTGTTCACCTGCCTGAATCAGTTTTTCTCATCACCTTCAGAGGATAAGACTTAATCAAAATGGATTTTTCTTTCTAATAGAAAAAAATAACCAAAGCCCACAAATGGATCAAAACAGAAGGGGAAAATAGCACCCGAACCCACCATTTTTTATTGTAATCTTTCTATAAATAGTTCCATCCCTCTGTATGAGCCCTAACTGTTGCATAAGGTCAGTTTGCATTCCCCTAACTCCATTACAAGCCCATCCACAGCAGCCCAGTGACCTTTCTTCAAAAAATATAAGATCTCCTACTGAGGATACCCCTCAGACTGCTTGTAACTGAAGTGTTCCAGGAGATGAAAGTTCAAAGTCATCTTATCTGACAGGGTCAAAAAAACAAGCTTACAAATTCCTACTTCATTCTGAAGCTACATCACACCTATCAAATGAGACATAGTGTTTACACAAATTTGACAGTGTCAAATACATGTAGGTTTTAGGGTTTTTGGTGGTCTTGGATCATGTGTCTGAGTTATATTTGAGTCCCAATGTGAAGAGAAGTACCTTTTCCTACAAAACAGGCACTTGTAAGCAGGCATGACGAATTAAACTGTCATTGGCAAGTGAGCATCCAGGCTAAGAAGAGTAAGTAATGTATCAGGATAAAGCAGTCCTAGAAAGCAGGTAAACTCAAATGCTATGTGTCACCAAATTGTGACTGAATTCTAATTATGGGGTATTTTTCTTGATTGAACTCCATGACATGAGCAATCTTGTCCTCTTCTTTGTAACTGCAAGACAATTTAAGCACTCCATATTTCTTATGTGATTCAGCCTTAGCATATACTTTGGTTTGGCTTCATTCTTTCTCCATCTCTAGTATCTGTGTCATGCACTTAAGAGATTAAAAGTTCTTTGGTTTTAAATAGCCTATTTTTTTGTGCCTTTCACATCTACATAGAATTGTCTCATGTACTTATGCTTTGTCCTATTTGATTTATGTAATCATCCTAATATAGCATTTCCTGAATACAATTACAGTCTAGTGACATCAATTACAGTCTAATACATCAGATTGAAGACTCAGAAATTTCTGATTTTCATATAAACTTTGAGTCTTAATTTTATCATATTGTTTTCCTCCTACTTATACAATATTCCTGTGAATCTTTATGTTTCTATCTCTGTATGTACCTCTTTGAGTGACAGCCAGGGGATTATCATGCATCTTTTTTTCTCTCTCTTAACAAATTTTTGAATGCTAACATTCTTTTAATCTCTGCTTATCTTAAATCAAATCAGCTTAGTTCCCTGGATACTTTAGTTGCTTCATTCTTTTCAAGTCAATGTACTCCTGGTTAAGAAGTGGCCAAATCTGAATGCAGACCTGAATCTTATCACTATATATTTAAAGTCAATTTGTGAGATAGGTTCTGAATCAATGAACAAAGACTTCACAATGAGACATCAGTCAAGATGACATATTGAGAAGTTTACTTTAGCTACTGAAAAAAAAATTTACATTTGCCTACCAAATGAGAAGAATCCATCTTACACTTAAGAGCAGTGATTCATGGACAGAAGCAGATAAATTAGACATGATGTCTCCTAAAGCCTGTAACCTACAAAATTTGAGGGAGTACCTTATCTATAAACTTCAAGTAGTATCAAAAAATGTAAGCCATACATTACATAGCAATCAAAAATAAAAAAAAAAAAGGATAAAAACACTAGAAATCACATGAGCAATCTGTAGAAGGATTTTGGAGATGTTTGTTAACCTCATCAGTTTATGAAATGGATCTCATTAGATAGCTCTCTTTTGTCACCACTGCATATAATTCAAAAGATATGAGTAGGTTAGATACTTCCCAGCTTTTATTTCTATAAGAGGACACCTCACACATCTAGAAATTCTAGTCCCATTCAGAAAAGAAAATAATATTTTAAATTTGCTTAATTCCTAAATGAAAATATTAATATGTATAAACAGTTTTTTTCCAGAGTAGGTGTGAATCTTACATATAGGTACTGTGTTTGGTTTTCTGTACCATGTCAATAATTGACATATTTGAGAAGTGCTGAAATCAGGAATTTTTTTTTTACATCTCTTTTTCATACCTACACAAAAAGAATCATATTTGTAAACCAACACTTTTTTTTCAACTATCAGGCTAAATATAGAAGCCTAGTAAGTGTTTTTACCATTTGGATCCCACAAACACATGTAAGGTATGTATATACACACAAGCATCTAAACATATAGACATATCACTTACAAATTATAAGCATATTTAATTAAATAGCATAAAAAGAGATTTTTTTTTCACTTTTAAAAATGTTGTGATGCAGGGACATACCTGTGACCAGTCTTCTAATGAATTTAATCTCATAAAACCCAAGCATTATTCATTTTAGCATAGTAAATGTCTTTTCTATAATGGATATGTAATTGGTACTAAATGAACTATGCTGATGACTGTGCTTTGTTTGCTTATCTATTTTTCAAAGGTGTGGAGAATAAAATTCACTTTTTATGACCTTTTTCTTTGTTTAAGCCTGCTAATCAGTAATGCAAACCAATGATAATTAGTGTATTTTATCTTGTTTATTGTCAGGATTTTATTTTCATTTTGGCTGTGACCACAGATTATTTCTGTGTCTACAACTGAATAGTCCTTACATGGTAAAAGCTTTGACTTAACACAGCATTTGGCCAGATTGAACTCAATCACCTGGAAAAGGGAAGATTTGTAGACCACTTTCAGTCCAAAATTATCAGAGTTCCACTTTTACAATTACTGGTTATAAAACCAGATTATTTTACTGCCATTTCTACAGACAAATAGAAGTGTTTTCAATTATTCAGCAAAAATGTTCACATTTGTGAAACACTAGTGACATTTTTAGTTGAAGCAATTGCTTTTTCCAACAAGTTCTAGTGTTCAAATATAGATATACTATGCGGAAGACGCCTGAAGAAGAAAACAAGCAAAAAGAACAGATACAATTGACAAAATTAATTGAACTAAAATTAATGTTCCATCATGGTAACCATTTACAAAATAATTAGAGCATTCATCCAGGATTTTGCAAATATTTCCTCTTCCACCTAACAAGTATTTGACTATAAATCTTACTTTTCTGGTAATAAATGCTAAAAATAATGTAGTCATGTGGTATTTCCATATTTGATTATGCTGTTTCACATTTAGTATCTCACATATTCCAGCTTCCTGTGTTTGTGCACAACATTATGTGTAGTAGATAGGGACAGGCGAACGGAAGATTTCAGGATGTGACGGAAAGAAAGACCCCTTCCCCCTCTCACCCTGCAACATGTTATCCATTACCCCAAAGAATGTAACCACACCTAACCCAGTAGTTTTCCACTCCTGACTAACCCTAAAGACCCTACCAACCCCTCCTGACGTAGCAGAGTCCCCCAAGACTATTTAAACCCATAAGATAAGATAATAAAGGCTTTTCGACCATCCACCACATTGGTGTCCAGCGTGTGTTGTTAGCCCGAGTGGCCCAGGGGAGACTGGGCTGCCGTGCTGTTCCTTGAAACCAGGTCGCCTTGCCTTCCCCTGAAGGCAACATAACTGGTGCCGAAGCCCGGGAATAATTTGCTCGGGCAGCAGGTGTCGCCTGGACAAGAGCAGCGGCCAGACCGGTGAGACCGTGTTCTCGGCAAGGGAGACGTCCCAGGACCCGCGATCATCATGGATGCCATTGCCAGGGTCGTAAGTGAGGTTCATAAGCAATGGGGAATTGAGTGTAAGCTCAAAGACTTTTATCTTGCTATAGCAAGGCTGCTTGAGCTTGGGGCAATTGAACGCCCTGTGGATGTTTTGCATCCGGAGATATGGGAAAAATGCACAGCCGCGCTGGCCGAGGACATGAAATCCTCAGGCAGCGGCAAATGCCTTAAGGCATGGGGCAAAGTAGAGAAAGCCCTGCACAGAGCAATAGAAGAGCAGGAGACATGGAGTGCGGCGCATACGTGTTTATTGGTTACACCCAAGCTAGGGGTAGGAGCGGCAACGCAAACAGCCCCTGAGGACGATCCGCCCGGGAGCGGGGATCCGGGGGGGCCCGGCGCATCCCCCCCCTCCCTGGTCCGGGGCCCGGGGCCCCCTGCGGAAACCTCCCAAAAATCCACAGCTTCCCCATCCGCCCCGCCACCGCCGGGCAGTGACCCGGTACCGGAGGTGCAGCAGCGCGCAGAGTTCTTTTGGCAGAGACTGGCGGGGGAAGCCAGAGGCGCGGAGGCCGCAGCTCAGGGGGAGATCCTACCCACGCCGCCACCGTGGGTAGGATCCCTTTGAAAATGGCGCCGGCAGCCAAGGGGAGGGGCGGGGCGCGGGCAGTCTCGGCGCGAAGAGCCCAGAGGCGCGGAGTTTTGCTAATGCGCGTGTGCGGGAGAAAGAGGAGGAGAGCGGCAGAGGGCTCGGAGCCGATCGGCAGCCGCGCCTGATGCCGCTACCATGTAAGGGAGAAACCCACCCCTGCAGGAGGCAGGGCAAGCCCGGGGGCGGCAGCGGCGCCACCCCCGGGGGAGGAGCGGGGTCAGAGCCGGACAAAACTACACCGAGCCCCGGAAGTGCGCTGGCATTCGACTTCCGACTCGGAGTCCAGCAGCAGCTCCGGCAGCTCGGAAGAACTGTCGGGAGCCGGCTGGGTCTCTAAGACGAAGGGAACAGAGCTAATGCAATTTAAAACAAAACCAAGTAAAGCTTTAAGCTGCACCAAAAAGCAGCCACAATACGAACCAGCCCAGTTTACCGACTGGGGAGAAATAAAAATAGCCTGTGCCGAATGGTCCCCAGCGGCTGCCGTACAAGCCTTCCCGGTGAGGATCACCGGCCCGGAAGGGAACCAGCAGAGGGTATATGCCCCGGTAAACCCAAAAGATGTACAGTCAATTGTCAAAGCCATTGCAGAAAAAGGAATCAATTCGGCCATGGTCTCCACATTAATTGATGGTCTTTTTAGTAATGACGATCTGCTTCCCTTTGATACTAAACGAATAGGTCGCATGATACTTGATGGTGCGGGAATGATTGTGTTTAGACAGGAATGGGAAGATAATTATACAAAGCTATTAGCCCAAGCATCTGGCGCGAGGCAGCCACTACACAGATCGACTTTATCCAGGCTTATGGGAAAGCACGATGATATGATCACGCCTCAGCAACAAGCCACGCAGATACGGGCTGAGGAGGTCAGGGCGACCACTCGGGCTGCTAGGGAGGCTATTCGTGCAGCCTCCCGGGTCGTAGCCAAGCCGTCGCCGTGGTCCACCGTGAGGCAGGCAGAGAGCGAAAGCTTCACGCAGTTCGTAGATCGCCTGCAGGCAGCAATAGACTCCTCTACCCTGCCGGCAGAGGCAAAGGACCCCGTGGTATCTGACTGCTTGCGCCAGCAGTACAACTCTGTCACCAAAGATATCTTACGTTCCCTGCCAGCCGGAGCCAGCCTGGCTGACATGATCAGACATGTAGTGAGGGAAGAACACCTGACACCACAAGCAACGAAATCCCTCAACTTCATAGAACATCAGATGTCCACTGGCATGCTTGCCAGGTGGAACCCAAGTGTACCACTAGATTTATACGTCCACTTCACGCAGAAAGGAGGAGTGGGAGCACTGGCCCAAGGACCTTCCGAAAAATCCCAGCCGATCCAATGGGTGGTCCTCGGAAGACCAACTCGAGTGTTTTCCCCAGGAGTCGAATGCGTTGCTAACCTCATCATGAAAGGCAGGAAGCTCACCCTGAGACACCTGGGGACCGAGCCGGCAAGGATCCATCTCCCCTTCCGCAAGCAACCGACTATAGAGTCAACTGCAATATCGGAGCACCTGGCCCTTGCTCTCACTGGCTTCAGAGGAGAAGTCTCCTACGCCACCAGACCACCTTGGACCCAGCTACTGACCATTGTCGACATAGACGTGCCACCAAAGGTCATAGACAGACCACAGCCAGGACCGACGGTTTTTACAGACACCTCCTCCACGACTTCTACTGCAGCAGCGGTGTGGCAGGCAGAAGAAACATGGCATTGCGTCAAAACATGTGACCCCACGCTGTCAGTGCAACAGCTAGAAGCAGCAGCAGTGGTCTTGGCATGCGGACTCTTCCAAGATGAACACCTCAACATCGTAACAGACTCTATATTCGTGGCAAAGCTTTGCCTAGCCATGTCAAGACCAGGTGTGTCAACATCTACAGCGGCCTCGATGCTTGAAGAGGCACTCTCCTCACAACAGGGCACTGTGTCTGTCATTCACATCAACAGCCATAACCCAGTCAAGGGCTTCTTCCAGACTGGAAATGACAAAGCAGATGCCGCGGCGAAGGGAGTGTGGACATTGCAGGAAGCTTGTCAACTACACGAGTCACTCCACATCGGAGCCAAAGCACTGGCAAAGAGATGTGGGATCTCGACAGCAGACGCGAGACACGTAGTGGCCACTTGCCCTCACTGCCAGAAATCACCCCTATGGACTGGTGGGGTCAACCCGAGAGGTCTCAAGGCCTCAGAAATCTGGCAGTCAGACTTCACTCTCTGAGAACTGCTGAAGCCCCGAGCATGGCTTGCAGTGACAGTAGACACTTACAGCGGAGTGATCATAGCAACACAGCACCTCAAATCCAACTCTAAGGCCACAATCCAGCACTGGCTGACAGTTATGGCATGGCTTGGTATCCCCAAGCCATGCCATAAAACTGACAATGCTTCCAATTTTATCTCCAAATCAGTGCAGGAATTCGCCTTGGTGTGGGGCATCACCTTAGTACAGGGAATCCCATATAACAGCACCGGACAGGCCATTGTTGAGCGAGCAAACCAGACCCTAAAAGCCAAGTTAGAAGTATTGGCAAAGGCAGAGGGCTTTGCCAATTCCATTCCCTCAAAAGACCAAACGCGTATGCTGGCAACCGCATTGCTAGCACTGAACCAATTCCCTAGGGGAGATGAGACAAACAGTCCCATCCGAAAGCACTGGGCCACCCAGACACTAGAGGAGGGCCCGCAGGTCATGATCAAAAACGAGCTAGGTGAATGGGAACGGGGCTGGAGACTGGTGCTTACGGGACGAGGGTACGCGGCAGTTAAAAAAGAGGGCAAAACCAAATGGTGTCCACTCAGGTCAATCAAACCTGACCTTCAGAATGAATCTAATGAAAAACTGTGAGTTTCTACTTGCAGGACATGCTCGTGGACCGTCCCCGCGATGCATACACCCCTGTTCCAGAGGGAGATGACGGACCAACAAGCTGCCAGACAAAACCCAAGAGTCCCACACCGGTGAGACCCAGACATGCAGTGTCTTTGTGCGATTTTGCTGTTTGGGCTTGTGGCCAGGGGGCAAGCCAACCCAGGCCACTACCCTCATCAGCCATTCAGGTGGGTGATGCAACATCTCTCAAGTGACAAGGTGTTCAAAGAGGTCACCACAGCAAACACCCCATCCTTCGTGTTCCACATAGCCGATCTGTTTCCAGGACAACCAAAACAACGGCCCATAAACTCACGTATCGTAGTCATGTACATAGCCTACTGGTGCCCAGCGTCCAACCCAGGGAAAAGGTACTGTGACTACCCGGGGTGGGGACATTGCGGATATTGGGGCTGCGAAACCATTGTTACAGATGCCAGACCATGGGGAGATGGGTGGCAACCACAGGAGCCCGACAAATTCTTACAGTTCACCCGGGCACCCTTTGGCTGCGGAGATCACAATGCACAGCCTAGATATCGGGGATGTGTAAGTTATAACATGACCGTTCTACAGCCAGACCACCCTAGTTGGACCACGGGTAGAACGTGGACAGTGGTCCTCAGAGGACCGAGAAGGTGGGTGAATGTACGAATTATCAAACTCCAACCACCAGCACCTTGACCAGTAGGACCCAATAAAGTTATCAGGAATGTGCTCAAAGGGAAAAACACAACCCACCCCAAAACCTTGCCCCCAAAAGTCACTGACACCCCGACCGGCCATGCAGATGTATTCCAGATAAGCCACACAGCCGAGTCCGATCCAAACCCAATTTTTCGTATGCTAGAAGCTACCTTTCTAACCCTAAACAAAACCAAACCGAACCTGACTAACTCCTGTTGGCTTTGTTATGATGTTAAACCCCCTTTCTACGAAGGCATTGCTTTAGACACCCCCTTCAGTTACTCCACAGCCAGTGCCCCCCACCAGTGCAGATGGGACACTCCCCGCAGAGGAATCACCCTGAGTCAAACAGGACAGGGCAAATGTTTTGGCAATGCAACTTTAGCAAAGCAGAAAGGCAACTTCTGCACTAAAGTTGTCAAGCCCAACAGAAAGATCAGTAAGTGGGTGGTCCCATCCGCATCTGGGATGTGGGTTTGCCAGTGATCCGGAGTGAGTCCTTGTGTGTTCCTTGCCAAATTTAATGACTCTATTGACTTCTGTGTCCAAATTCTGATTGTTCCTAGGGTCCTGTACCACTCAGATGAAGAAGTGTACCACCTTTTCGAAGAAACTGACAGACTGCACAAAAGAGAAATAATCACAGGTATAACTATCACAATGCTGCTCGGCCTGGGAGCAGCTGGTACAGCCACTGGTGTCTCAGCCATCGCAACCCAACAGCACGGACTCTCTCAGCTGCAAATGACCATCGATGAAGACCTGCAGAGGATCGAGAAATCCATCTCCTATCTAGAGAAATCAGTCTCTTCGCTTTCAGAAGTAGTTTTACAGAATAGGCGAGGACTGGACCTCTTGTTCATGCAACAAGGAGGACTGTGTGCAGCTTTGAAAGAGGAATGCTGCTTTTATGCAGATCATACGGGAGTTGTTAAAGACTCCATGGCAGAACTCCGAGATAGACTGGCTCAGAGAAAGAGAGACAAGGAAACCCAGCAGAGCTGGTTCGAATCCTGGTTCAATCAATCACCTTGGCTCACCACTTTAATTTCCGCCCTGGTAGGTCCACTGGCAATACTGCTTTTAGCTGTTACCATAGGACCATGCCTACTGAACAAGCTAGTCTTGTTTGTTCAGGCCCGTCTAGAACGGGCGAACATTCTGTTCGTGGGCCAGCAACAAATGCTGTAAACCAAAAACTGCGAACACAGTCAGTCGCAAAAGCCTTCGAAACTCACCTTGCGAGAATTACTCAGGTTTACCAAACCCCTTTTTCCTTACCAAGTTACAAGTTTGTACCTCACTCCAGTGCCTATATCTACGACTACCTCATTTTATTTATGAAAAGGAGGGGGGAGATGTAGTAGATAGGGACAGGCGAACGGAAGATTTCGGGATGTGACGGAAAGAAAGACCCCCATCCCCCTCTCACCCTGCAACATGTTATCCATTACCCCAAAGAATGTAACCACACCTAACCCAGTAGTTTTCCACTCCTGACTAACCCTAAAGACCCTACCAACCCCTCCTGATGTAGCAGAGTCCCCCAAGACTATTTAAACCCATGAGATAAGATAATAAAGGCTTTCGACCGTCCACCACATTGGTGTCCAGCGCGTGTCGTTAGCCCGAGTGGCCCAGGGGAGACTGGGCTGCCGTGCTGTTCCTTGAAACCAGGTCGCCGTTGTCTTCCATGAAGGCAACAATTATGAAGAGACATAAAGGAAGAGAATTGTTTTTTCAAATGTATTTGCTTTCAGTTTAGATAAAAAACATTTATGCGCAATCTCACCTTTTGAAAGGATATTGTAATGGAAAAAGTAGAAAATACATTCAATTGCTCTAATAAAATCTGCTGTTCAAGTCACTCCCTTTTTATCTAGGTTTTGGCCATGTAGAAGTCATAGTGAGTCCCATGGGAATATTGTGTGAGTAAAATCTGAAAAAGAAGGCTTCTATGGTAATTGAAGTCAGCGGAAAGTTTTCTAATTATTTTAATTGAATTTAGATCAGGCCTTCAAGGGAGATTACCATAGGTATTTTATCACTTAGCTTTCATGTACAGAGATGTAAGTAGAACCTTCAGCCCTAATAAGATATTCAGTTTCATTTGGTGATTATCGGAGGTATTTTTTGTTGCATTATCACAAAAATAACTAATAATTCAAATCATTTAATTGAGTAGTGAAATATTTATTTTCTCAAAGTTGTCCATGACTAGAAACAAAAGCTTAATCATTAGTATCCTACAATGTAGTTAAATATTTTTAGCAAGTTATGGGAGCTATGTTGCAACGAGTTTACTGGCTCCCATTTCACCACAGTCCTACCATGCCAACAAATTAGCAAGTGAATATTCCATTCCTCCAAATATGAAATTTTTGACGTTGTTCCCAGGTATATGAATATACATTTAACTTTAAGGAGGTCCTTAACCCCCAATCACTTTGATGGTACTCAAATTAAGTAATAATTTTTAAGCAGGTGCTTATATACTTACCTGAATTAAGTAATTGTCTCATTTTCAGATTAATTTTTTTAAGATTATATTACTTTTATCTTCTAAATTCAAATAAAAAAATAAGTAGTCAATATATCATTAGGAAAGGAATTTGGACTACTGTTGTAAATTACCCCATACAATACCAATTCCTAGAAAAATATAAATTTACTTCAGACTGAAGGTTTCAGTTCCAAAATGAAAGCTTAAATACTCAAAAAGGTGGTTTTCTAAGACATAGTATTTTTAGTTGATGCTTATACTTAAAATTATTCCAACTCAAAATTCGTAGAAAAAGCAAAATATCTCACAGAACTGTAAAAACGAATTATATCAAATAACATTTTAGAGCTTATCATGAATAGTTTTAATGGATCTCTTTATTTTTAGAGAGGGAAGGATAAAAATGACGATGAAGCACAAGGCATCTTACACATTTTTTCAACCCATCTCCTAGCCTCTATTAAAGATAAGATGAAAATACCCTGCTGATGCAGAGATTTAATTTGAAGTAAGATGCATAAACTTTGATACCTCCTCATGGGTTTCTTAACTCTGCCATAGATCTGCTATATTCTGCATACTGTATAAACACAGTTCTGAAGGTAATTCTCACACTAAAATTAGAAAAAAGAATAGCATGCATATTTAATACCTCCCTGAAGTGTTTTACTTCAGCAATAAAGCATAGCAGTGAAGTAAGAAAAAGCTTGCAGTTGCTTTCCTGAGCTGTTTGCCTGAAAGGGATCACATTGCAGGATTTGTTTTATTATGTAGAAGCAGATTCATTTGAATAGGAATGCATTTTTTCCACATCCGTTCCAATTTATAAAGGAGAAACAAAAACAAGAAAAAAAAGTAAGCCAGATAGCTGGAAGAGGCTCATAGAGCAATCTTTGGCAATTTGGATTTAGAAACAGTAAGTTTGAGGGAAAAACATTTCTACAATTTAAAGTATAGTATAAGCTTTTAATAGGACTTTCTTTTACAAAGCAAAAGTGCAAATGGGTAGGTGGTTACCTGACTGGTTACTGTAATACTTCAGGAAATGAGATTTTCTGTAAAGTTGAAAGCATATAGACTCATACATATTTATTAATGTTTTTTCTGGACTCATTAGCAAACTTTTGAACAGGAAAGTGCTAATAAGATAAAAGTACAGTGATGTATTGTCCCTTACTTTCATAACTTTATCATGAACATACATCTATCAAGCAATTGCAATTTCTTGCAGTGTCTGACACAGAAAAAGAAAAAAAATATGGAAGCTGTAATCCTCCAATTTTACAGTTTACTGATGTCCACAGCATGAAAAAAGTGATTGCTAATTAAATTAATGCCTATGCTATTTAGAATTTAGGAGAAGATATTTTATATTATGATAGACAATGGGAGTAGTAAGACCTATATTTTAATTTCTTGGGGCAAACACATAATGAGATGCAACAAAAAGAAACTGAAAGACAATTGTGAATACAGTACTCATACTAACCATTAGTTCAGAATTTAATTGCAACTGTCTAATTTGTTGATACTTTTTAAAAATTGGATTATGAAGTATGAAAGACAAGTAAAAATGTAAAGTGTATGTTTTTCTTTCTTATGCATTTTGTGTCTTAGCAAACTACAATGATAGAATTAGACTAAACTAAAATAAATGTGGCAAATGAAAAAAAAAGTGGTAAATATTTTAACAGTCCAATTTTGTTTTGATTTGCATTATTTTAAGCATCTAGAATTACAGTAGACAGCAGATTTAATCCAAGAAAGTTACTGTAAATTCAAACAAGACTAAGAAAATATAATTTAAATGCAGCTCTTTAAGCATCTCATGCAATAGTATCAAACCTATTTTTTAGGCTGATCTGCACGCCATATTTGTCTTCACATATTATGGCTGTGTTTTTGCTGTACCATTTATGCTTTTTTTAAGATTGTATTTTATGTACTGTGAGGAATATATGAATATTGAAATGAATATGTGAATTAAATATGTATATATCTATGTATATGCATATGTATATATATATATATAAATTATGTTCTATATGTATCAATATGAATGCATTAATTACTAAAGTAGGAGCACAATAAGCATGAGAGTGGTTTTGATGTAACCCACTGTGTTCAAGTTAGACATAAAAATTCACAAGTGTCTTCAGCATTGTCAGTTAAATAATAGCCGAGACTCAACTATAAACCAATGAAGTCATCCAGCTGAGTATTATGTTTGGCTACTAACTCAAGGATTGTCTCTATGAATGAGGGGAAGTTTGGTTA
Source organism: Lonchura striata (assembly GCF_050655825.1). Taxonomy (NCBI): domain Eukaryota; kingdom Metazoa; phylum Chordata; class Aves; order Passeriformes; family Estrildidae; genus Lonchura; species Lonchura striata. The sequence goes on along the minus strand of NC_140703.1, from coordinate 55,387,781 downwards.
TGCATTAATTTGAAATAAGATGAGGCTTCAAGTCAGCTACATGAGTCCAACAAATCACTGAAATTTTTTTGGATATAAAGTCAGCATCATGTTTCTCTACTGTGAATTAAAACTATGATAACATATAATATCTGAGGTTGTTTTGTCTTTGTTTGTTTGGGTTTTTTTCCCCTTTGGAGGATTCTTGCAGCTATTTGTCCTCTTGGAGTATAAACTCCTCTGATCAAAATCGAAAATCATAACTGGACCCCAAGAAAGCAATGGTAACTTCTTGAAGTATAAGTGCCTTTTTCAGTTCCACATAAAAAAAGGCTCTTGACTGTCAATATTCTCTCTGGGAATTCTCCAGACTTAGCTAATGAACCATTTTAATGTTTCTGTAGTGGCGAAAAAAAAAAAAATAAATTTAAGACTGTTTTAGAATCTTGGAATGTCAAATAAATAACTCTGGGTCTGGGTCATTCAAATCAGGTCTTCCTTTCTCTTGAGTTTTCTTCGTTCATTGTGCCTACCTTTTTTTTTCCTGATAACCTCAATATGGATATGGCATGTACTCTAAAGTCTTAATCTTGCTGAGGCCTATAAAATACCTATATGAAGCATAATTTTATTTTTTTACATAGGAATCTATTTAGTTGAGAATAATTGAAATAATACTTTTACTGAGTATTCATGGCACTGATAGCACATAAAATTCTCACAAAGTTATGCAAACCTTTCACAGTGTAACCGCCTCAATTCTTATTTTGAATTCTGCTTTCAGATTTAAAGGCAATTAAAAAAAAAAAAAATCTGTGATTAGAAACAAGTACACTTTTTATCTTGATAATCACTACCTAAAACAGGTACCTATAAATAGCATGCAGACACATTACAAGGAACTTGGCCAACAGCAGAATTATACTTGGAAATTTACCATTTTTTTATCTTGCCACAAAAGCAAAATGATTATTGAAAGTAAGCTAGGCAAACTGCAATGCATCAAAGCATCACTTTTCTAAAGTAATTGTCAATTTTATTACATACTAAGTGTTTAGGAGTAGCAAAAATACTTTCTTCATTCCACACATTGCAGTATCTAAATGCAGTATTTAAATCAAGGTTGAACAAGGTTTTGAAGAAAGGGTTATGAATGAATCAAGCAAGAGACTTAAAAGAGTAGTCTATTGACAGAAAAAAAAGTATATATGTAGTAGTGTGTAGGCTCTGTTATTTTTCATTCTATTGCCTTGGAGATTGAAGATTCAGGATCACATATGTTTATAAATATGCCAGGCACAGGCTATGCCTTCTGATCTTGCAGCGAATGAAGTGATCCCTGCTGAAGGGACAATAGCCCCAGTGCCAAGTTACAACTGAGAAGGAAGTGACAGCATCTCACAGCAGTACTTCTGGCCCTAGCAGAGGTCAGCAAGCATAATCAACATAGAGGAAGGAAGTTCAGCTTCACTCGCTTCTTGCAGTTTAAACAAATGAATAAATAAATGAATCCTCAAGAGGCATGCCACAGTGAGATCTGTAACCAGTTCATCCTTTACCGTATGGATTATAAGATTTTCTTGTATTTTAAACAAATAACATATGATAATATTTGGACTTTTTTTTACATTGAACGTGTTAACATTTATTCAGACTAAATTTTGTTAAGGTTGAAGCAAAAAAGTGTGTAAATTTTGAATGACAATTATACTTTGTGCATCCAGCATGACAACAATATTGGCTATGGCTATGTATGAGTATATAATTTTATAAGGAAATTTGATATTCTGACTTTATCTGTGTAACTAAGCTCATATTTTTATTTTATAACTCAATAAATTATGCCTCCAGTAGTACATGAGAGGTATATTTGAAAAGTAATTAAATAATATCACTATATTACTATTTTGTAAAATGTGATTGTAAGAACAAAGACAGTTGGCATTGAATTTTTTTGTTTCCTTTCTTTCACTTATAGATTTTATATGTATCTTTTTTAACTTCAGTCCAAATTAATTCTCTTATCCAGACATCTTGCCCAACTACTCAAGACAATGTGAAGACAGCTAGTACCTTATTATTGATTTCTTTGTCCATCATCAAAAATTGCAGTCTTTTCACTTAGGTTTTAGACCATGCAGCATTGCCTTTTTAAAGTTTCTTCTTTTGACCACCAGTTCTCTAGTAAAACAAGCAAATAAACAAACAATTTTTTTTAAAGCCAACAAAAATAGCTAAAACAAAACAAACCAAAAAACCAAAAATCAGAGCAAAACAGAACAAAATCATATCACACAAGCAAATGAAAAAGCCCAAACAAGCAAAATTCCATGATAGTTATAATTTTTATAATACTTGATTTCTTTTTTAGGTTATCAGAGTATTTAAAGGTTAGGTCGGTATCAGAGAACATTTTTAAGGATAATGAATCTAAGAGCCAAATTCTCAAAAGCCTGCTTAGCTTAATCAAACTACACTCTGCATATAACATCCTTTGCCAGTGAGGCAGTTGGGAACAGCATCCAGTCCTCCCCTTTTTGACCCCTGTGAGCTGACACTAAAGCACTGATTTGCATTCCTCCCTACCATCTATCAGCTAAACAGGCTTAATATTATCACTGTAGTGTCCAGATGCTCCAATGAAGATACAAATACAACTTTCCCTGGTCTCTGCTTTTCTGAACAATGTGAAATACATGTTTTGTTGGAGAGAAATATTGTGTCTGTTTTAATTAAGTAATTACAATGCTTTCTTTACAATAGTCAAAGGTGATAATAGAGAAGAATTGCAAGTATATGAAGTAGATCTCACTTTCCTAAAGATGACTTCACCAGTCAGCAGCTTTTCTTTACTAGAAGCCATAATGAACATCCTCATTTTTATATTGGTATTACTTATACTTTGCTCAGTTTGATGTTCATTCGACTGACACTCATTCAGATTCTTACATACTTGTTTATTGATGCAGCCCCATCTAAGAGGATAAAAAAAGTGTCTGAAATGCTCAGGGATGCTCATGCCTATTTAAACTTGCAGTGTCAAGTTTTTCAGTGATTCTCCTCTACATACGAAATATATAAAACAGGGAGAGTTTTTACAGGGCTGTACAAATAACAGCTCTACTGGATGAAGGATACCAAATGACAGCATTGTCTGAGACCTGCTTTTTCTCATGAAAGTTAGAAAAAGAAAGTTGTCAGCTTACCTAGTGCAGAAAAACAGTTCTAAAGAAAGATTCATCTTAATACAGATGTCTGAATACCACTCTTTTACTGACTCTGTTCAAGTGTCTATTCCTCTGCCTCAACAAAAAATTTAGGATCGAAGTTGTTTACTCAGACTTGAGTACCTATGGTATTGAAATACAAAGAGATTAAAATAATTCTACATCAAAGCATTCTTCTTCTTCCAAGGGTTCATTTATGGATATTTTTATCTTTATTTTCTTAAAAATGTTGCAGCATACAAGCCATAAATATGCTTACTGATCAGGAAGCAATTGGCATCTTGAAGTTTTTACTTTGTCCTTTGGTCAGACACATTTTTCCTTGTTGATATCTTCACCCTCTGTGCATTATTTGTTTTTAATTATTTTTTTTAACACTCCCTAACAAATATTTAGATAAGTTTATGCTTGTTGTTACATGCTACCTTTTATTTTCTGCTATTTCTAACATCTTTTCTCAAGAAACTCAGTCTTTATTATTAAATTATTTTCCCTCACAGCTAGAACATTAAGCATTTAATTAAGTTCCCTAAACACAGAAGACAAGTACTGTTGTTTGAAATACTTTTGGTTACCTGAGATATCACCATAGGGATGAAAAATAATATTTATAGGAGTATTCTACTCTCTGGGAAATGCGTTGGAAGTCAAAGCAGACTGCATAGGGCAAATAGCATGGCAGTAGTTGCTGATCTCTTTAACTGAACTGGGCTGTATTAGCTAATTGACTCTATTGTTATATAATGAGTTCTAGTTTGCATTCTTTTCAGGTAAAGTGGTTAGATTAGAAGTGTGGATTTATTCTTAATTTTATTCCTTAAAGTACAAAAAAATAACTATGGAATACATCCTGAGCTTGTCTGTCAATCCAGTTTTTGTAAACTTGTACAAAGTATCCACTATGGAATATAAACTTCCACTTTTAATTAAGAAACTTTAATGAAGTTATGTATAGACATATCTGTGTCTCCTACACATATCTATATGTCTATATATTGAAATTATAAAGTCATATTATGGTCAATAATCTGCTCAGTTCAGCTATCCATGTATTTCTATCCACTGCCACTTGAGTTGTAACTGTCTATTATTACAGGGTGAAGTGAGATTCCTGACAGTCTTGTCTCATGTATGCAAACCTATGAAACCTTGTTGATTATCTCTGGTCAAGGTCTATGATTTGGCAGTTGAATTAAGCCCCAAACTGAATTTCTTTCTGCATTACACTGATACTAATGAAAGCTTCAAAACTAAGTCTGCAGGCCACAGATAAATAGAAATATGGGTGCTTGGAACTCCAGTCCAGTCTTTATTTCATACATTTAGAGTCAGCGCAAAGTAGTAATCTGGCACTGTTCTCAACTTAACTATGAAAACTATGATGCTGTTTCATTTGAACTTAGTATATTTTTCGCTTTTGAACTTTTCTACTTAAGCATGAGCAAACTCAGAGTGCATGAAACGCGTATGAACCCAAGTGAAAACTAGACAAACTTTACAACTTGTTAGAGCACTTTTGTTGTTTTTATCACCAGTCTGTGAAGAGTCAGAAGTGTGCACCTCAGACACTGCTGTGAGGTCCTGCAGCAGCCTTTGCTACTGAGCCTGAGCTCCGAGGCATGGCACTGGGAGTGGTTCTATTATGATTGCAGAACCCACTTCACTTACACAAATTCATGATACCATTTCCACGTTTTAAGTATGTTTCATGATTCATGTGAATATTTCCCCAAACCGTATTTTTATTTCATTTAAGTGCAACTCTCCTAAATCACCTTGGGCCATCAATCAGCATTGAATCCCTGCACAAATGCTGAGGTGAACAAGACACTCCCCTCACCATACCTCCATCTCTCTGTCCACAAAGTGAGAAGTATGATATCAATCTCCTTTGAAGTGTGATCCAAGATGGACCGATAGAAACAGTATGAAAGAAATTGCTATTATTTCCATTACTAAAAAAGAGCCAGGAGAGTTTTCTCCCTTTTGGATAATAAATGTTGAATTTTAGGCATCCCAAAACTGCCTAAAAAGCAATTCTGTTTTTCAGAATCGCTCAGTAGTCATTGAGATTTTCAAACATACTCAGCTCTGATTTAAGTATGATTTCATTGAAGTCAATGGGAAAACTCCTGCAGACTACTATTCTCATTCTCTGATACTGTGGAAGTTGGAAGAATAAAAGTTGAATGACAAAGCACCATAAAAAGATCTTTAGCTTTTATATACAATGATATATAAAATTAACTTTTTTTAAATGAAAGTGAATGAATTGAATAAATTTTGCAAATAAGACTAAAGGGAAAAACAGATAAATTTTAGTATTTTAAATAATCAGCATTGTGAATATAGAAAAATCCATAGAAATACATTACATAGGGAAATAAGGATGTAAATTTGCTACATGGAAACAGATACACATGATACTCAGACTTTTATACAGCAATTTACATTGTATTAGACTGAACCCTACATTTTTTTCTATTATTACAGTATATATGGACACTGGATCCACTTTATGAGCCTCACTGGAGAGAAGTGTGTATTCAGGTTCACAGAAAAAACTTCCTATATATAGTTTTTGGGATTTATTGCCTTTTCATCCAATTGGTTTAAGCAGTGTGGGAGGGTACCAACACACATGCATGTGTATGTGTTATAAACACGTAGATAAGACCAAGTGTTTTGAGACTTACAAGAAAGGGGAAAAAACCCCCAACAATACAAGGTAGATGAGAAAAAGGATAATAGAAGAATGAAATGTTCCAAACTCCAGCAGAGGTAAAACTATAGCTAACTTAAACATAGGTTTTTTAAGAAGGAGAAAGCAATATGATTATAAAATGACATGAAAAAATAATCAGATTAGTAATGTAAGGGTGTCGGAGTACAAAAAAAGCTGCTATGTAGTGTGCTTAAAAAAAGGACAGAAGATATTACACCAGAAAATTGTGCTTGAGAATGTAATACTTGTCTATTTTTACCATATTTACCATCATCCCCCACAAAGATGAACAGTGCTCTCATTACCATTTGTAATGTTCCTATTAAGTAGAGGCAGTATTAGACGTATTAATGTTTGGTTCTCATTTAATTTATTATTCTCTTCCTACTTTAATGAGATCTGCTCTACAGCCCATAAAATAATTGTTATGGTAAACTGACTTTTTAAAATTAGCTACACACCAGTTGGTCCAGAAACCTATTCCTCTGGACTATTCATGCACAAAATACCTTTGTGTGAAGCTCTTTCCAAATGTGTAATGACTGGAGTAAGTCCAGAAGTTTTCCTGCAGAGTCTCTCTGCATGATTGCCATTGCAAGCAGTCTTACAGCTTCTTTTCCTAACAAAGTTATGATCAGGGTTACTGCAATGTAGAAATGCTGACACTGCTTTTATACTCAACAATGAAAACCATAGTGCTGCCACTTATGAAATTAAAGTACTTCCTGTTCAAAAAAGAGCTGTTGTAAACTCCCTGCTCTACCCTGCTAGGTCATAAGTTTCTGTTACAGAATTTTTGCAATGAATCTCAGAAGGGAGAAAAAATGTTCCAATTTCCTGCTTGTCCTTGCAGTTTTGTTAAGTTACTTCAGTGTGATTCAGCACTGCTGTTTGTGCCCCAGACCATGTGTCCCACTGAGACAGTTATTCTATCCCAAATATTTCCTACTGTGAGGGTCAGTTTAGGTCACAAGCAGGGTTTTCGAACAATACTTTTTAACCCACCCTAGTCATCGGGAAAAATATATTCCCAAACCTAAGGCAACTGAACTATATCATATTTTAAGGACAAATTAGAGATATTGAAGAAAATTTAATGACATGACATGCTTATCTTTATCAGATATAAATACTATATAAAAATGTGCAAATGCAGTTATCGAAATGAGAATGCTTTTTTCTCTGCAACATGGAACAAAAGCGTGGAGCTGGATTTATATCCCTGTGGAGGAGAAAAAAATGTCTTTCCATTGTAGGTCACACTTTTCTCTTCTGCTCTCACAATGCCCTCTGTAGAAGATGGTCATAGCAGACAAACAGGGAGTTGATCTGACTGAGGCCTGAGCAGTCCTCCCTAAGTATCTGAGCACCTTGACTTTACTATGGAACAGCTCTACTTTCTTTTCCTCTCCCAAAAGAGTAATTTTTAGATAGGAGTTGTGACTGAAGATGGCACAGAGAATTGGAGTAGTCTGCTAACACTTCTGGAGCCTCAGCATTTGTATGGTTCTTAGCAGAACAGAACAGAAATTAGCATTCCAGATATTTATTTCCCAGGTGTTTTTGTTTGGGTTTTTTTGCTGGAAAAGAGGAGTATATGTTTGAATTGATCAAGCATCAATCCTTTTTCTAATCCACTCATAAAAGAATCAAACCTAGTATCTATATACTCCACGTGAACAACAAATTATGCAGCTCATATCTTGGCTTCTAGGACCGTTACAACATTTTATGGCATACAACAGAATGTAAAATGAACACACTGCTCATCTGGAAGCAAGGTCTCACTCGCACCCAAGCCAGTGAATTAAATGTTACAGTTCAGAGCTGTTTATCATTTCATGCTTGGATGTCTCACGTTGGCTTGTGTGTGTACACAAGATGAACAGAAGAGAGAGAAAAACATCCAAATTGTTAAACCAGACATTCTGAGGGCCCATGTCTTTCAGCAATGTAAGTCTGAACACATGCTTTAGTTTTAACTCTATTCTCGATGAAGTGGAAAAGAAAGAAAGAAGAGTGAAACACACTAATGAAAGGGAACCCTTCATTATGCATCTTCATCATTCAGGGGTGATTGGGTTTTCTGGACTGATTTAACAGGATATTTTCAGGGATATACCAGCCATCAAAACTGGCCCAAAAAACCCCTTTAATTCTTGTTGAAACAGTCATTGGAGGTAAGGGTTTAACATTTACTGACCACTGTAACATGGCCTGCAGGGAATAAAATTTTCATGCCATTCTTGGACCTGGGAACAGTTAATTTCAGCAAACTACAACATTTTTACACAAAAATCTACAGGCATTATGCATCTTTTGGCAGTCAATGCAAGTAAGAGTTGCCCTAATAAAACCGTCCTTCTTATTTCTACTAGTAATGCAACTTCCTGGGATCTTTCTCTCAAAAAGTCACAAAAAATAATGGACTTGCATTGTAGCTAAAAAAAGTTGTGTTTAACTTTTTATTTATGCAATTTTTGTTCATGTGACTCTGCTTCTATCCAAAAGAGCAGATTAAGTCAGAGAAAAAGGCTTTTCAGGAATGAAAATGTTAAAAAAATGTATCCAGTATTTATAGAAACCAAACAAAACACCCTATTAAACCAAAAGACAACCACTTGGAAAAGCCTACTATGGTAATGCCCCTGCCTCACAAAACTACTTCTGCAAAAGCCCTACAGAAACCTTCAGATATGGAATGTGCAAAGAGAGGGGAAGAAAAAACCACCACCCCAGAAAAATATGATTACCCAAATTGTTGATAAATATAAAAATACAGCACTCTTACCCAATAAGACATAAATTAAATCAGCAAACCCCTAGAAATATTATGCAATGACAGTAAACTATCACCATACTTTTAAAAACTGCCTTAAAAATGAAACTCAAATGAGTCAGGATTTCTATCATCTTCTTGCAATGAAAGAATTGGCAAAGTGGCTCAATAACACATTTTAAATTTTCCTCATTTGAATTGCCTAAGCCTTGAAGCTTGTTTAAATATATTCAGTATCAGCCTTCTCTAAAAACCTTGATGTCAAAAATATGATTGGGAAAAAAAAGTCCATCTCCAATACACTTAGAAAATCTGTTGAGACCTAGAAAATATACTAAATATTCAATTATAAGTAAACATAGTTTCAGCTTATTTAAACTGAAGGTGCTCCTCCCCTCTCTGAAGCAAGGAATCTCTCTTAACTTAATGTAAAATAGGCTCATACATCAAGTCTATTCCATAGTCAACCATCATAAGTTTAGTTCCAGATGTGCTATCTTTTGTTCTGTAGGTCTATCACATGGGATATAGGAAGATGGCTTAGAGAAAAACAGATGCAAATCTGTGAAGGATTAGGTTTCAATATCTCCCTATCTTATGAAACAAGAATTTTATTTTCCAAGGATGCAATTTTTCTTGGTTTCTGGAGCAAAAATAAACTATTGAACTTGAGATTTGAAGTTGTATTATTTGAAAATAGGCACAATCCATCTATGTTGTTTAATGTAACATTGACAAGTTAAACAGAAGCAAATCAACAGTAATTCATGACATAGCTGAGTTAGTATTACAGTGACTGTGACTTTTGAACAGCTATGCTGTATTTTAGCTTTAAAAACTTAATCCTTGCTCTGAAAGGAAAGCTTAGAAAATAGCATTTAAAGAATTTTGACTGAGAGAGTCAGTCATAATACCCTAAAGCAGGATCAGCTAGACCTTTGCTTATGTCTACACAGACATGCCATTAAGTGATTAAGCTCTGGCTTTTTCTTGACACATACAGAGCATCTGAAATTTATTTGTTAAATGTATGTAGATGGCCTGTGATCTTTTACAGTTAACAGTACAATTCCTCTCTAACACATTCTATTTGTGCTGTAAATTTCTGGTGCAGCCTCTGAGAGTATTTTATAATTAGAAGGAAACAACTATATACAGAGATATTTAAAAATAATAAATCACTAGGGAGAAAAACAGACTTGTTGCATACTCAGAGGAAGAGTTTAAATTAATTTGAAATATTTGTATTTGGAAGTCCTTTCACTCACTGCTGATTTTAGTCCTTGGAGAATATATAGGAAAGAAAGGGAAGGGGAAATGTTGTTTACAAACACTTTAATTCATTACTTATAAGTAACAGATTCACCGGTGTATAATAGCAATATTTAAAGGAGAGAAGAATGCATAGGATAGTTTGTAATGTTGTTTGTGCAGCCACAGAAGGAGAAAAAGCCTGATGTAGTTTCTGCTGCAGTAAACAGTTAACCATTTAACTTACTTTTTTGGAAGTAGCTTGTTTCTCCTGTTTTTCTGAAAACTCACTTTAAGTTTTCCAGAGAATAGAAAGTGACTAAATGTTTCTATCCAAGCTCCCTCCTCTCCACCAGTACTTATATTTCCTCTGGGGTTTCAAGACACCATACTGTGAACTTTTTATGTAGCTTTAAGGACACATGATTACAGAGAGGAACAATGTGGATAATGTGTTCTTTAGGAGATAAAATCTCAAAAGTGAGGAAAAAAGATCCATTGTTAGACTGGAAATAGTCTTACACTGGGCATTATTAGTGTTAGCGTTATTTACCACTCCGGACAAGACCGTAAACAACCTGATGTCTACATCTGAGAGACGTATACAGACTGATAAGACTGCAATAGCACAGTCATATCTGAGGGAAAAACTGGAAGCAACATATTACCTTTCAAAATAACTAAGTATGAAAAACATTAAAAACTTTAATTGACCCCATATACTCGTTAAGTCAATTTAATAAAATACATTGAATTGTATAGCTACATTCTCTGAGAAGGAAACAAAAAACAGGAGCTTCACTGCAAGGTAATAAATGCAGACAAATGAGGAGGAAATTCATTGAATAAAATATAAGGTGTTTTATAGGCAAAACACATCAAAAGGAATAATTTCAGTTGAATTATTCATCTATGTTTCTGGGTTCAAATTAACTGTAGTCACTGAGGCTAAACACCTGGGAAGCTCACTGGAAACATATGTTCAGTTTGTAATTTAGATTTTTTTTTAAATAAAGGAATATTAAAATAGAAAATATTGCAAAAGGAAAAGTACAATGTAAGAAACATGTGATTTAATAGTGCCATTGCCCAAAATTGCCATCAGTTCTGATTATCTACAAATAGATTACAAACAGAGAAAAAAAAAAAAAAAACAAATAGGGAGATGTATAGTCCAGAAGAAGACAACACAGCTACTCAGAAGAAATTTGCCATATGAGAAATTTAAAAGCATGGTACTGTCTAATTTACAGTAGATCTGGAGGGAAAATGTACCCTCTATAGCAGTAATGCATTAGTACAAAATAATTTGAACTCTTTTACTCTCTTACATGTTTTTAAATTTAAAACAAAAAAAAAAAGGGAATAATTCCCTCAGTAACCCATTCTGTTATTCTTTGGAACAAAAAAGAAAAGCCACAGTTGAGATGAAAATTCCCCCTACATTCTAAGTTTTCTCCATAGACAAAGAAAAGAGGAAAAATATGATCATTTCACAGATGTGGTGGGGTTCTTTTGTTTTGGTTTGGTTTAAAATTTCCCTTTTTATTTTTAATTGTCCTGAAAAATAGGAACGTGAGAGACAAACTCTATAATGTTAGTCACATATAATATTTGTTATCAGCAGATATCCTGTTATCAGCAGATGTCCTGTGAGCATCAGACTACTTGTTTATCTGTACACTCAGATTCATAAGACATTTAACTCCCTGCTGCCTGCTGTGATCAAGGCCTGGCCCTTCCATAAGGCATTTAGCCATTTATAGGAATAAATAAGAAACACAAGTGAACTATAAACTGCTAAATATTGACTCTTAACAGACATGAGATGTCAGCAACTGGAATGCCTCCAGTTTAGAACAATGGAAACCAGACTTAAAAAAAAAATTCTTTAGAAGAAAACAGTAATATGCTTTCCACCTCATTCTTTACAGAATTCTAAAAATTCTGGTTTTATTTTATTTATTATAAAAAAAAAATACCACTTTTTGTACTGCACCATGAGGCTGTGGATGCAGGCTACTCTGAGGTCAAACAGCAGCTCAACATTAATTGATAGGTCACATTAAAAGTCTATAAAGCATCTCTGTTATCCAATTTGCTGAATGGTTTGAAGACATGGGCTAGTGACGACATACATGACTCCTAGACAAATGTCATCTGCACCATCTGTGGACCATATTGTGCATCAGATGGCAGGATAAAATTTTCAATAAAAAAGTTTCAGAGCATGGTTATGTTCCAGGGACTGTAGCCATGATCATTATAAAAAGGCGGCTCTGGGCTGATCACACATCTAGGACAGAAGACACTGGCATCCTGCCGCAGCTGGTGTGTGCTGCACTTAAAAGAAGTAACATGTAAGCAAGTCAGAGAAACAAAACACTTCAAGGACACACAAATAAAACCTTCAAGTAACAAAAAATTTCTCAACCAGGTAGGACCAGTTACATCACAGTCCAGGCTGAAGGGAGTCAGTTGAATCTAAACCTACTAGAAGAAGCTTGCATGGTCTTGCAATCTGTTGTCAAGGACAGAAGTCTCCAGTTAAAAGGTCCTTTTTGTCTCTGCTGGTCTCTGTGTTTGTTTTTTACAGGATCATAGAATCAAATAGTCTGGAAAAGACCTGATATCATTAAGTCTGAACATCATGTCAATTAGATCATGGCACTAAATCTTTCCTTAAATTCCTCCAGGGATGGTGACTCCACCACCTCCCTGGGCAGCATATTTCAATGTTTCAATCACCCTTTCTGTGAAGAAATTCCTCCTAATGTTCAGGCTAAACCTCCCCTGGCACACCTTGAGGATTTGTTCTCTGGTCTTGTTGCTGTTGCCTAGCGGAAGAGACTGACCCCCACCTGGCAAAAACCTTTCAGGGACTTCCAGAGAGAAATAACATCTTCCCTGAGGACCTCCTTTTCTCCCCATTAAACAAATCGCTCTCCTTAGCTGTTCCTCATAGGACTTGTGCTCCAGACCCTTCACCACCCCCTTTGCCTTGCTCTGGACGCACCCCAGAACCTCAGTGTGCTTCCTGAATTAAGGAACCCTGAATTAAACTGGACACAGCATTCAAGGTATAGCTTCACCAGTGGTGCATGCAGGGAGATAATCACTACTCTGATCCTTCTGGCCACACTATTTCTGATACAGGCCAGGATACTTGGCCACCTGAGTACACTGGTGGTTCGTGTTCAGCACCCTGAGGTCTTTTTCTGCTGGGCAGCTGTCCAGCCACTCTGCTCCAGCAGAGTAGTGCTGCATGGGGTTGTTGTATCCAAAGTGTAGGAACTGGTATTTAGTCTTGTTGAACCTCATATTTTTGGTCTCAGCCCCTTTATTCAGCCTTTCCAGATTCCTCTTCAGAGCCTTCCTAACTTCCAGCAGATTGACAGTCACACACAAATTAATGTTGCCTGTGTACTTACTGAGGGTGTATTTGATCCCCTCATCACCCAGATCATATATAAAGACAATAAACAGGACTGATTCCAACACTGAGCCCTCAGGCTCAGTGACCAGGCACAAAATGAATGCAGGACCATTCACCACCACTCTCTGAGCCTGGCCATCCAGCCAGTTCTTAACTTCCAACTCTTTTTCTATGGAGTGCAGGCAAAGTATGCTAATATTGCTGGATCTGGTTCCCCTACGGCAGTAGAACTCAAATCTGATCTTGACAATTCAGAGGCACTTCTGATGTCTATGATCCTGTGAACCTGAGCAAAGTATAGCATCCATAGCAAACAAAAGAATAAAAATGATTAAATATCAACAGCTTCCCTTAGGACTACAGTAACACATAGGACTACTTATGAAGGAATTAGTAAAACACATCCCAGTAATACACTTAGGATGACCCCATAGTTTGTTTTTTTTTTCTTCCTTCTCTTTGTTTCTTCTTATTTGATTGATTTTTCCTTTTCTATCTGTTACAAGATTTGAAGACAATACCATGAGAGATAATTTCTTCACATCTGAGGGATAATATAGCAAAAATAATTGGTAAATGACAGAATATATTCTTTTTTGAAAACCAGCTCATAAGCATTGTCTTACACCTAATTTGATGAGAAACTCTGTTTTAAGTTTCTGCATTAATTGCAGTTGGAGTTAAATGTTTTGAACTGATTTCAAAGCCTTACTTTAATTAATAATACTAGTCTCTAATTTTGTTTTTAAATACTCAAACGAATTACTTTGTTTACAAAATTGTTTTAATATGTAAGTGAAGATAGAAAAGGCTTAATTAACTTCAATTGATTGTAGATCAGGCTTTCAGTACCGCTGAATTCATGGATTTAAATTATATGTTTATATACACCCTCAATTGCATTCTGAATTGAGAGTAAAACTCTTCAATATAACAAACAAAATCTTTAAAAAATGGGCATTTAAAAATATTAAACTGAATTTATTCAGTACAGGAATTAATATATGTTCTTTTCACTATATATTATTTGATTATTTGCTGGTTTAATTACTTATTTTTATTTTATGACTTGGAATTTCTCATTGTTAAATAAATGCTCAGAGATTTGTAAACATATATGGAAATTATTAGCTGTATGAATTTTAAAAAACACTAACAAAAACAACCCTACCTTATTTTTCTTTCAAAATAGTTGTCACAATAGGTGTAGGTCATCTAACTAAACTATATAAAGATTATATAACTCTTAGTACTCATCAAAGTTGTAATAACTGCTTCTTCTCCACATTCCCATGCACACATGCACAAAAATAAATGTCTGTAGTCAGAAGGCATCTGCAGCTACACATTGAGATTTAGAAAACATCAACATCTTCAATACAGCCCTCTCACATATATTACAAATAACAAGCCACTTCTATATTTGTTGATAATATGCTCTTACTGGCTATGTATTCATTGCTTCACTTTTGCCAGGACTGTGAATACCAGTTAAGACTGTCCAAAATAAAGTCTTTGGGAGACACACATTCTGTTCTCAGTCTACAACCATGCAAGCCTATCTTGGTATCCGAATCATAGTCATAGTTAAAAAACCTTAACAAAGACAACATATGCTTGGGGGGAAGTGGAGCTGACTGATAGAAAAGAGGCATGGATTAGAAGAAGACTTTATACAGATGACAGGTTTTAATGAAAATTCAGGGTTCAGTCTAGCAACATGATGTTCATATGATCAGTTAGACAGGAATTTGTGTGAAAATCTACAGCCAGAGAGGTCAAAGTTTGAATGAGGAAATGAGGAGTTACTGCTTCTGGACAAGGATGGAGAGGCAAGTTACAGTTCTCAGAGTTTGAAGAAGTGATGATCTAAGTGTATCCAGTTGTCTTTCATCCTGTTTGATTGTTTTTGTGTTGCAGCATTGTTGTATTTAAGACACCGAGGCCTCCTCAAACTCCAGTGGAATTAATGAGGTTTGGGGAAAAGCTTCACTTACAGCATAGACACATCAAGCCACCTATACATGGGTCTGGCAGCTGAAAACCTGGACTACATATTCCTTCTTCTATGGAATTACTTCCCTATTCTTCCTCACTTTTTTACATCAAAATTTCCATGATCCAGAACAACATTCCAACTATAACATCATACTTCAGACACAGAGAGATTATCCATCCTGATCTTGGCTACAGGAAGCACGAACATCTAATATTATATATTTATTTTCCCTTTCCCTTTTCTTCCTTTCTCTACATATAGTCAAGCTCATCCTATCCTATCCTATCCTATCCTATCCTATCCTATCCTATCCTATCCTATCCTATCCTATCCTATCCTATCCTATCCTACCCTACCCTACCCTACCCTACCCTACCCTACCCTACCCTACCCTATTTTCTATCTCTTTTCTAAAACCCTCACATTTTGTGTAAGTAGCTGCTGTACATAATTACCTACAAGTGTATACCCTTTAACACCCTTGTAAAGTAGAATTCTCCCTCAAAATGTGGGGGTACTGTCCACAAAGGTAATTCACAGCAAGTGTTGAAGCAGGTCAACATCATTTTTGGGACATACTTTGTTGTGCAAAACTGAATTCACAGACAATCTGATTTGCATGAGGGTCCAAAGAGAAAAAGAGTGGTCTTTCCATTAAAGTTAAAAAGATTCAGAGCTCTGAATCTGAAGAAAAAGAAGTCCTGTAGGTTTGAAAGACTTATGATTTTCTAAAACCTGTCACTTACCCTGGGTATCCTGAGAGATTTTGCAGTAGAGCGAAGATAGGTAGGAACAAGGAAAGACTACACAAGAACATTGACATCTGTTCTTTGCAGACAGAAGGCTGAAATGCTACTAAAATAAAATGGGAAAAAGAGGGCAGATCGTATAAGAAGGACAATGTGCTTATTTCACACAGAATTTAAGCAGCAGAAATTAAGCTCCTAAATAAATAGATTTCCTATGTGAGAAAGTATCTCAGGTGAACTTTTCACTAATTTTTATTTTTTCATTCTCTAGTGGCATATGCATACCTCATAGAAGCAGAATGATCTGGCTTAGAGGAGCCACACTGGTCTGCACTCTGATGTTCATCTTAGGTTTTTCATTATAGGGCTCTCTGTGGATGTCTGTAGGGGTCAGTTATCCCCATAAGAAGCTGTGAAGGTGCTGAGAGGTCTCTCAGCACAGCTCTGTTGATGTCTGAGGATGGGCTAGGAGAAGTCAGAAGTGCTCCCAAATCTGGCAGTGTAGCCTGCACTCAGCCCTCTGCAGTAGGAGCTCATGTAGCAAAAGAACCTGTTGTAGGCTTACCATTTGGAGATTAATACAGCATAACTCAACTCCTCTTTGGAATGCTAAAAAAAGTTGTAGGCAGTTTTTGCCTCCCATATTAGCTCTGCTTGTTCTAGACAGGGCTCAGCAATTTGAGGACACTAACTAGGTTCATAGCACTCAGCCCCATCTTTTGAAGGTTTGTTGGCTGAAAGGTAAATGTCATGATTTAGCTCTCACCATTCTCCACTTCTTAGGAAGAGATGAAGATGACCACTGTAGTTCAAGCTCAGGTGTTCTGTTTTGAGGATATGAATTTAATTTATTTTATCCACTGAAATGATTTTTTTTATTGATGAAGCCAACATCTGCCTAATTTCATGAGCAGCTTGTTGGATGGAGATGTGTGAGAAATTTATGAACATGTGCAGATCCTACACTATAAGCACTAAAAAAAGCCATTAAAACTGGTGGATGGGAAGAGGAAGTGCTGATGTACAGTTGGGTACTGTGTGATAGATCTGCAACAACTATGCTATAACTTAGGCAGTCTAAATGTTTGTATGTTCAAATCTTTCTTCCCCTTTCCTCCTCTGTGTACAGTAATTGTCGGTTGCACAGCAGGATTACTCGGGGGCCTACAAGTTTAAGGATTTTGTGGTGCCTCTGACTGACATATCCTTTCATCCTTATTTGGTGTAATGACCACCAACATGAAAACTACTGCTTGAGCTAATCTGTCTCCTACCGAAATCAAAGGCAGCTTTTAATGCAGGGACCTTTGTAGTATAAAGATACCTTCAAGGAAAAAAATGCAAGTGTTAAAAAATTTTACAAATTCCTTTCTAGACAGACCTGACAACTATTTACTTTTGGCAAAATACCAGCTCCACAATCTCAGGATCTGATAATTCACTGTCTATCAACAAACAGAAAAAAGGACGTGGTGAATGCAAAAGAAGAGCAATGAATTCAGAATAGCCCTTCTGTGTCCATGGTCTATTGTCATATTTATCCTAGCATAATCACAATGCTACAAACATTCAAAATACAAAAACACTGTTGCAAATGGCAGTTTTAGGTATTCAGTAGATTCAGCAGCAACTACTCTCCAGTAAAGCTAGACAGGCTGTTGGAAACTAGTCAGGAAATAGAGTTTTGGTAGCTTCATGTTGTGAAAAATGAAGTTTCATTCTCATTTCTGTTTGTTTTCATTTTTAATTATTATTTTGGTTGGCAGTTAGTTGACTTATTGGTTCAAATACCCAAAAGCTTCAGTGGCTGGCTGTTAAACAGAATTTGTATAATTTTGGAAATGTACAGACAAAGACCTCATTAAATCAGTAGAATCTTTTTTTGAAATCATCCATATCTACTCCCAGTGCTAATGTAGTTGAATTAGTAATTACGTAATTGTTCAGGACTAAGGACTCACAGAGTCTGTGACTGCAAGCTTATTATAAATCGTAATTACACATTTGATATTCTACAAGCTCAGAAAAACTCGATTTCTTACTACTTTTCGTACAGTAACCATATATTGATTGAATGCATATTTGGGTAGAATTATTGCTTGTAAAATTATTGAGTTTAGCCTTTAGCATGGTAATTGAATGAAACACAGTAGGGCATCCAAAGAAAATGTAATATTAGCAATATACTTCCCTGCAGCTACATATTTCATAAAGAAAATAAGAATCTAAAAATCATAAATATATTTTTCACTCATTCTTCCACATTTGTTTGCTTTCTTTTTGAACCATATGGTGCTTGAATCAGGTGAGCATCAATCTCTGTTTTTCACTGTTGTTCTGCTTAGAGGTTTTCAAGTTTTCAATATTAGTGATGCGTAATTTGACATGGTAGAGTATCCAGAGGCTTTGCAGCTGTCAGCTGCAAAGTTTGGAACAGGTTCTACGCTAGTATTCTCCATAAAACAGAGATCTAATGTGGCTAAACTTGGGAATAAAAGGATTTTTTCTGGAGCTCTTCAAAAATAGCTGGTTACCTGTTAGGAAACTTGAGATTATTTTAAAGGGTTCCTCAACTATGCACTTAAATCTAAGGAGCCAGAGGCCTACTCAGTATTTAATTTCCCTCAAAACCATACATCTAGAGGCTCCACAGCCATATTGTTTTAAGAATGAGGTTTAGACTCACCATGAGGCACAACAGCTCAGTTTCATTCAGTGCTGTTCCTAAAGAAGGAGGCAAGCGGTGTGTTGTTGTCTCAGCAAGTAGGTAGTTCTAGCTGAATGAACAGACTCTCATAAATTTTGCTTTCGTAACACAGTACAGGTGGTTTGGGGTTTTTTTTGTAGTGAGTAAAATAATTGTCTTTATGTGACTGCCTCCTTTTAATTTTTTTTCCTCTGGGGGTCTGAACACCACATGTTAGACAGTAATTATGCATGATCTTCATCAATAATGTAGAAGAGCTTCCTATTGAAGATAGCTTAAGTGTCCTAAGAGTACAAGATCATGCAGTAAAAGCACAGGACTATGTCATTCTCTGTGGTAAATAATACTCCTGAAGAAAAAATATAACCCCCTCCACCACAAATTAAAATATACTGTATAAACAGAATTCAAATTTCCCTTCCCAAAAGAAAACTCTACACTTGAATTAAAAACCACAAAGTAATACATAAACTTAAAGAAAGCTCTCTTACACAATTGCCTACACAGTACTAAGAAATATGCAGTGCTTGTTACATAAAAATTAAATAATGACTTGCAATAGAAAAAAACAGAATTGTGCAAATAATGTAATATTGGCTTTTGATTTTATGTGACTGGATCTCTTTAATCTCACATTGAATTAATTTAAACTTCAGACATTTTAATAACCCAGACCTTTCTGTAGAATGTTGCACTTGAAAAGAAATTCACCAATTGCTTTATGACATTACACCTGTATCTTTACCATCTGTGCCCTTTTGTGAGGGCTAGGAGAGTCTGAATTGTTTATGAGGAGTGTAATTCTTTGTGTACGTCTTTTTTCTTTGCTGGATGGTAGCACATAATTTCTTGATCATTAAAGCCTACAGATTATTTACAAATTATCTGTAGACAAAGATTTTATAAGGATTTGATACTGAGAATTTAATGGTCAAACTCACTGCTCAGTTACATGGCATTGTTTGTGGTCTCTATATTCATATAGCAGGCAAAAGACCAAATTCTAAACATAATAATAAAAAAAAAGAATGATATAAATTTGCCACAATTCTTCAATGGTGCCCCTTTTCCACAAGGCAATGATATTAAATGCCATGCGTACACAAATCTATGTACTTAGGAGGGTCTTTTTTTATGGTGCTAGAGAGATATGAAGGCTCAAAATTACTCTCTTCATTGTTGCAACAATTTACTGCTTCCCTAATGTAGACTTCTCCTACCCCATTTCTTTCCTGTCTTTGTGCTACACTCTCTCTCCTGCTCTCCACTGTGGGAGTAATGAGGTCAACAGCCTTCATGTCTATTCAGCACCCATATGACAAGATGTCAAAAATGTGTACATAGCTGCAGAACCACACACAGATCCCATTTCCAATTCTGGGAAGGGAAGGGAAGGGAAGGGAAGGGAAGGGAAGGGAAGGGAAGGGAAGGGAAGGGAAGGGAAGGGAAGGGAAGGGAAGGGAAGGGAAGGGAAGGGAAGGGAAGGGAAGGGAAGGGAAGGGAAGGGAAGGGTCCTATGGTATTTTGAAGTGAAATAACAGCAGAAAATGAGTTTCCTTTGAACATTAACATATTTAAATGCCAGTAAAATACTGGCAAATGGCTTTTAAAAATAATCTAGAAACTTCCTATTGAATTTGGTATATCTAAGATTTTACCAACACCAGTTCCCAGTTTTGTTGATCCTTTCCACAATATGAAACATGAAAAAAAAAAAAAGCTGTTTAGTGTACCAGATTTCTGACTAATCTTCTGTTAAATCAGCTGTTATAAACATTATCGGGTGTAGAGTTTTTCCCTATCTGATCCAAGACTTAATATGTCTTTACCTGAGAAATTAAGAATGTATGCTTACTTCTGATACTACAGTCAACAAAACTTAACTACTGTATTATGCATTAATTTTATGTCTGATTTAAAGTACAGATCTCATCCTAATATCAATGGTGGATAAAGGCAAAAAGTAATTTCAAAGCTATTGGGGCACTCTCAACTGTATGAAGAAATTTTATCTCAGCTTCCCTTTAAACCAGGATCGTGTGTAAAGAGATAGTAAACACATAAAAAGACACATTCTTAAAACTCAGTTCACTAATAAATATTGTTATAGATATATATTTAGACAAGAAAAGAAACAGTTATAATTCCCGTACAGTACTTACCCATTTTAACATTATCACATGGTTGTACAAACAGGATTATAACAAGCAAAAGAAAGCACTTTATTGAATGAATAAATAATCAAAAGCATTGGTGAGGATAGTCTTAATAATATGCTGCTTCATACAGTTTAAAGTACATCAAACAACAAAATCCATAGTCCCAAAATTCCATTAAATAATACTGAGTAATTATGTGACCGATAATATTTATGTATATATATATAATTTATATATATATATTTGTGTGTATATAATCATATCATTATGAGTAATTAAGGTATCTATTTACATGCCATGCAATATTAGAATGTGTTGCAATACCTAGGCACAACAGGTGGATTTAAGAATGGCTGTGGGAAAAAAAAAAAACAAACTTATTTTTGAAAATGAGGGACATTCATTTCCTTAAGTCCTTTCTTTTCATAATATACAGTGAGAATTTCAGATACTTTCTGATAGCTAAAAACATCCTCATTTTTGCTATTGCACAGTTAGGCAGCAGTATAAACGTAGATCTGTAATACGGACAGTGAGATGCTGCAGTTAGAGAAATTTTCAAAACATAGCATATGAAATGCATGTTTGTGATATTTTTCTCATTGTGGACCCAGTTCTGTGAAATTCTGAGCTATTCCTATAAGAGGAGGTTTACTGCCATGTTCTAAAGAAATTAAACGCATTCAGTGTCTCAAGAGAGCTATAGATTATTTGACAAGATGTGGACACATGTCAGCACGTAAATGCTATTGTTGTCCAGCAAAGTGATGTGTCTGCATCAATGTAAAAAAAAACAAACCAAAACAAAACAAAACAAAAGAAAACAACAACAAAACCAAAACCAACCCCCACCCAACTTAATTTATTGGCATTTATTTTAGTTTATAAGTAAACTACATGGTGATTTAAAAACCTGGAAATGGCACATTTATCTCTTCTAAAGTGTTATATACTGCTCTATTGACCAGTCTATACTAAAGGACCTGCAATTTCTATTACTAATTATTCTATGGGTCCTAATATTTTTGTTTGTAAGAGGTTTAATAAGGCCTGGAGGATCAGAACCAGTCCCTTTATGTTATGATCTTATTTTCAACTCAATTGGTTTGGTTTAAAACAAAGTATAGAATGAACTATCACCATTTATATATATATATATATATATATATATATATATATATATATATATAATTAAAGCATTTTATCACATAAACAGCTGTGTTAAATAAAGTATTATATTTCAGACAACTCAAACTGAAACTCAAATAATGTGTGAAAAAAGGGTATCTCATAATTTTGCAAGTAAGCATCTACCAATGAGCTTTTTGGAACAAGAGGAGAAGTCAGAGGTGGTTTGTTTTAGATTAGGGGGTAATTATATTTGATGGATGTGTCCACTAAGGTGGTGAGCAGTGCAAGTTAATAAAACTAATGTTAATTGAGTTACAGCTCAACTGTCCGTGATATACTGAGCTGTTTCACACCTCTGGGTTATGTTGTATCATGTTCTCTGTATATTAAAATGCCTTTCTGTGCTCTAGAGCTAGTCCCCTTTTTGAAGTTTTTCATCACAGCAGAAATGATTACAAGTCTGTTAATTAAAGTCAATACTTTGGAACACAGTTCCACAACAGAAGTGTATTAAATAGGAGAGATGGAGCTGTGAGTACTGAGTTGCTTTTACAGTCTGAGCTGGCTCACATGAGGACATGTTCTGTAGAGAACTCTCACTGCTTATTTGTTCATGCTTATGGCAAAGATACATGCCATGAAAAGTTTTATAATCTGTATCAGGTAAATAGTTTATGGTCACAGGAAATCAAAACTTGTCCTTCTGTCTGAATTGGATATGATTCCACTGCTGTGCTCTCATGCCAGTAGCATACTTTTGTAATATACTTTGAGGTACTGCCTAAGGCTGCTAGACCATACCACTGTGTCTTTTGGCATGTTATGAGTCTGTGGCCTGTGGATCCCCTGACATCCCCTACTGCCACATTCCATGACTTTCACTATATCTTCTCTTTCATTAAAGCAACTAATGCCTCCCTTTGCTTAAAACATCCCAAGATTCAACTTCTGATCAATAGTGCAATCTCCTTTTCTCTATTTATTTGTTTTCTCATGTCAGCTACATTAGTCTTTATCACTCCTGCCCTTAACACAAATATACATCTCCTGCCTTTATGCCATTTATGTATCCAAAGTTTCCTAAGTTTGTCCTTTATTTTAATGTACTCCATGATAAAGTCCTTAGGATTCCTTCTGACCTTGAATCTTAATTAAGGTAATAACTCATTAAGGTAATAATCACATTAGGCAAGGAATGTGAATATAATTTTCTTTCTATCTATTTGTTAAAATTTATGTATACTGCATAATCCTAATTCCATTTATTTTTTTGTCAGCCTTTATGCAGTATTCCGTGGAGTTCCAAGTGAACTCCAACAAGGGCCATTGAGTAGGCAATTTCTTAAACTTTTTCTTTAAGAAAATACAGCACAACATTTTTCTTTCATATGACCTCATCATGCTGTGGGGCTCAGTAATCCCACCATCATGCTTTTTCTCCAAGTTACATCATCTATAACGGATCTCAAGAAGACAACTAATCCATCTTCTCCCTCTGACAAAAAAAGTCATGAATTGTTAGCTATTTTTTCTTTCTATTCTTCAAAGTACCAAGCCCATCTCTAGGCAATCTGTACATTACTACTTAAACCAATAGAAAATGTTTCACAGTTCAAGTGTAAACTTTTTTTTTTTTTTTTTTAATGGTTCTGGCTGTTCTGTCTTTAGTAAGAGTTAGCACAGCATAGGAATAAAGTAGGACTAAGTAACTATGTGCATACTTTCTGTTTTCTATTTGGACTAAGGGATTTGGTCAGTGACAGCAAAGACAGAGGACTATGAAAGAAATAATTGGCAAATGTTTTTAGCAGTCTTTTAAGTGTGTGCCTTAAGAAATAAATAAATGAAGGGCACTCAGTCTGAAGGAAAGCAAAAAGCCAGAACTGAATCAGAGCAATCTGTATCATGACAGGTTATTAATAATTTTAAGTAATATTTAGCCTCAAAGATAGTAAAATTGAATAGTCACCAATACTCATCTGTCATCTGCTTGGGTGCAGTGGGATTTGAAATTTTTTAAAGCTCCTCATCTGAGATACCACAGAATTCCTGAAGGGTTTTTCCTTTCTTTTTTTTTTTTTCCTCTTTTTTCCTGAGTTTTAGACAATAGTAGTACTACTACTGATTGAGCCAACCAAATGGTTGTGAATGAACAGGCACCTACTAAATACATGTTTAGGGCCAAATTCAAATTCTGTGGAAACATCTGGGAAACATTAATTTAGCTGAAATGGAATTAAGATGCAGTTCTCAGTGCTGCAGATATTTCCTTCCTTCCTTCCTTCCTTCCTTCCTTCCTTCCTTCCTTCCTTTCCACCCTCCCATCCATTGCTGACTCTGTCTCTCTTGCTCTCTTTTTCTTCTTTATTTCTCAGCTTTTTCTTTTATTTCTCCTGTCTTTTTAATTTAATAACCATTTCAAAGCTGGGTAAGGCCTTGATAATCTAAAATTACACAGAATTTGAGAAAACTAGATAAAATTTTCACCTGCTAGAAATTGAAACCGAATGTGTTTTAGCTTCTCCTGCACAGGTTGATAGCTGGACAATGTATTGAAGGTTGGAACAGACTATAGTTCTTTTTTTGCAGCAATAGTCGCATCTTTTATTTTCTGTCCATGATCAAAATATTTTCAAATATATTCTGTTAAAAAGGTATTTGTAATTAAACTGGTTGGAGCTATTTGGTTTTTCAAATAATTGTTGTACTTCTGGTTTTAATATAGAACTCAGTACATCTTTGCTTTAAAACTCAGCATGTTCAAAAATAGGTACTATTACTGACATATTTTTCAAGGTTGTTCAGCATTTTCTTTTTTTTTATTTTGTTTTGTTTTGTTTTGTTTTGTTTTTACCTGTGCTGCAACAAAACTTATTATGCAGCTACTCAAATTTTCTTTGTAGGAAAGAATTTACTGTATCGTAGTATGACTTAATTCTACTCTCAAAAGAAAGACCAAAGTGTGATAAGTGCTGTATTTCCTATATGCTACCCCTGTACTTTTACAAAGATTCATACAAGGATGCTTATTCCATATGCCTATGTTGGCCTAACAAATGTGGGCTAGATTCTGTCATCCTTGTAATGAGTAAGTAAAACTTTACCCAAATCAAATAATTAATTTTGAATAAGTTCCTACTTACATAGGAATGTCAGAATATAGACCTCCAGGTTTATCATTTGCTGTATACTCCAGTCTTACACATATAGATATGAACTTAATGGACCATGGTATGGCTAGAAAAATAACTGGAAATTCAGAATGAAGCAAATAAACAAATCAACCAACAATAACAGAAGGAAAGAGAAATTAACAGGAATAAAGTCCCTTAGGAATCTGCCCAAGAACTAACACAACACAATCAGAAATTCAGAACATTTATTGCAAAAGCTGAATAACTAAATAATGTTGAACTGGCAAAGCAGTAACAAGGATAACTGGTTAGATATTTATTCTGTCAAAGTCATCAAACAACCCTCACAAACTGACATAAGTACTGCAATAAGCAATGCACCCCTAACCCATTTTTAAGCCTTTTGTACTGTGGAAGAAAAAATAAGTGAATTGCTATATACAAAAGAATAAAGAAAGAAAGAAAAATGTTCTTTTTTTTTGGTAAAAATAAAATAACCTTCAGATTAGCTGAATTTGTTACTTTAAGACTGATGTTTCACTGTGGCATAAGTAACTTGCTTTTTTCTGTAAGGACTTTTTTTTTTTTGCATGCTATTTATTTGTGTAAATCATCTTTCATGCCTTAACAAAAACCATCTAAAAATGTTTTGGATTTGGATTTGCTTTGCGTGCAACTTAGATCTTACTAACATTAGGAGTCACTCTGCTGATTTGACTGAGGTGACATGATACTGGTACCTGCCAGGCATTGACCAACTATGATAACAAACAGCTAAACAGCAATCATTAGAGATTTAACCCTTTAGTTCCCCCAACTAGCCTACCAGGAGAATGCTCTGTTACATCATGAAGGCACAACACATTAAATATTCTGTGGCTATGGTCTAAAATCACTCGTGTTACTACAACGTTAACGCAGATGAAGATCAACACAAATGCTGCTGTTTCAGCAATACAAACTGTCTTAGGTATAGACACACACCTGCCCAACTGGAAAAGCATTATTATTTTAATTTGCTCCTGTAGAATTTCCTCCACATATTTCAGCTGGGATCAACATCAGCTACCACTCATTAAATGACAGACTACAGCTAATTTGATCAAGGATCCCAAACAAATAGCCTTCTCCTTCACCCACCACCACACATTTAAATATTATTTTGTTTTGCAATTTCCCTGTTTTATGGAACATAATGGAAATTAAACAAAAGTTGCTAAGTTTTTAAGCCCTTACAGAAGTATTTTAATTTCTTAATATTAAATTAAAAAAAAAAAAAGAATAAATTCTATCTGAATGCTGGCATCATTTGCTACTACATAGAGAAAAAGGGTTTTTTTCCTTTTCTACAAGCAACCTTTCTTTCTACCCCATCACTTTTTTCACTTTTAATACAAGTGGTTTGAGTTTCTTGGGACATTGTGTGTCAGACAGACTACTAACACAGAAGCACCATCACGGAAAATAAAAGCAAAACAAGAAAGCAAATGAAAGAAATTAAAAAGCAACTGTGAAACACAGAAATATGCTACAGTATCTTTTCAAGTGAACATTATAAGTACACAAAAATTGTGAGTAATAATTGTTGCTATTTACAAGTATTTGAACGCTGATTGACTTACAAGTGTCCACTAACATTGTTAATAGCACAATAGGTTTAATGTTTACAGCTTCAATTGCTTGCAATATGATCTCAAGTATAACGGTCCCAGCATAGATCAATGACAACAAAAGCACAATTTTCTAACTGGATATGCTTTTCAATCTTTGCAATCCACTGAGCTTTTGCACTTTCTCACTCTCCAAATGCATCTTCTGTTTTTCATAGCAGCAGTCCAGGGTCAAAAAACAAAGTAACAAAAAGGGATATTTTCAAACTGGAGAGATCTCTGCAGACTTTAATCATGTCTATTTAACAAAACCACACAACTAGTAGAAACACTCTTTCATGTTGCAGGACATCATACCTTCCACGGTGCTAACATAAAGATATGCGAATGTCTGCTAGGTGAAGCATAGTTATAGAGGTCTACTCAGTACATAAAGCTCTGACTCACATATAGTATTAGCAAGTCTAAGTAAGCTAAAGTCATTGGTCCAAAGTAACCATTTCTTATAGTTGGTGCTCCTTTGGACTCTCCACAGATCCTGGGGCCTGTTTATAAGACTTCAAGTTGGCCAGAGGAATGTCAGTCATGTGGTTGCCAGTGTTGAAATGGCCCTCACTGGAACCATACTGCTTTCGATCACTGAACTGGTTTCTGTTGCTATCTTCTTTCCAGGTCCTGGTCAATGTGTGTCCATTAACTAGTTTGTCCTTCTTAACCCATTCCTTCTGAGGTGCAAAGGTGGAGAGAGGAGACTTTGGCTGTTGGTATGGGCCCAAGCTAGGAGGCATCCAACAGTTGTCTGAGTGACCCAAAACCAGGCATTCTTGAGTACACATCTCTGTAGCTTCAGCTAATCCTCGTGGACCAAGAGGCCCATCTGTAGAAGAAAAACAGAAAAAGAAAAAAGGGGAGAAAGGGGGAAAAAAAGATATAATATTAGATTGTGATATTTGTCATTTAACAAATACATAGACCTCAGGAGAAAATTAACAATGATCCTGCAACCAAATACTGTGCTGGTAAATGCTACATACATTTTCATTCTGCTAGAGAGTAGTTGCTTTGTAGGGAATAAACTCCCTGTATATGCTACCCACCTTGCTTCCAGAAGTGGAGAAGCAGTTCAATTATCCCTATGCTATTGGTCTGAGAACCTATTACTACTCAGATCTACCCTTGCAGATTCTGAGTAAGAATTAATGCTTTTAAGGGCCTATTATTTGGATGAAATCTGTTCTGCTTTCAACTCATCTTACTGCTGAAGAACTTTGGTGAATATACAGCCTACTGCAAACTGAGAAACATCTGTACTATCCAAAACCAGAATTCCCTAAAGGAATGCTCTGTTCACAGGGTTATTCTAATATCTACTGTTTAAAAACACATCTTGATGCATAGTTCTAGGTATCTACCCAGTGGATGAACAGTCCAATGCGTAGTCCCAACAAGTAAGAGACAAGTTAATTTTGCTTGATTTAATATGAAACCAGGAAGCAGTTCAAAACATTGCATCAGGAAGGAGAATAAAATATGTAACTCTTCTGACCATTAAACACATCTCAGATGCTACACAGATACAACCATAAAAGTCAAGAAAAAAAAAGCTTATGTAAATCTGGCACTTTATAAAGAGCCGTTCTCATAATTCTCTGTAAACTAAAAATATAAGACCACAGGAGACAGAAATTAAGATTGCTGAAGTAGTATGCATATTAAATATCTACATAATTTTTCACACACTATTGAGGACACAGCAGGCCAGCTGCAGGCCTCTCACCATCAAGCAGACAGGTCACCCATGCCTTCAGCAACACTAAATTCCTCTCAGTCTTACTGCATTTTTAAATTACTTAATTTGCTCATCTGCTCAAGCTGGAAGCAAAGAAATCACTTTGTGTACTTTTGTTAGATGTTTATCAGTATCTGTGATATACTTTGCCAAGAGTCATTGCTGTGTTGTAATTCTGAGCAAGAATTTCGAGATGTCTTTTCTTGACTTCAAAGTAAATCAACAGGCTACTATTGAAAACATTTGAAGAGTTAAGGAGACATATTTTCTTGATTAACCAGCCCAGTGACAGGAAGGAAATTATAGATTGATTTTTGAGAAAGAACATTAGCAAGTAGGTATGAATAGCAAAGTTACTAATCAGAAGAAAAATGTCAGTGGTGTATCAGAAAAAAAATAAGTATCTTAATAATAATCTAATTGAGACTCAAAATGATAAGTGAAGACACTCTAACAAAGATTTCTCTGTTAAAATACCAAAGAATATTTTGTTCTCTTGTACTCCATACATATACAATAAATTACTCTTACTAACATCTTTTTCTGAACACTGAAATTAACTAAATTAATTTTATGGAAACTCATATTCATTTCCCACTGCTTTTAATCACAGATATAAAAAAAACTCAGACAGATTTGTACATGTAATATTAGCAATTAGCTAATCTTCTTATCTCTGATCAACAACTTTTTGAATACTTAGAGAATATATGGTACTTTGTTGATGTGACCGAATATAATAAGTTATAATAAAATATAATAAGCTATAAAAAAAGATCCTACTCAATTCTCCACATAAGAAAGTGTCTTATTGCTGAAAATTAGAACATGAAAAATGTATAGAATAAATGCTATTTTCCATTTAGATTAAACCAAAACCATTAGGAAAAAAGAAAAAAGCAACTGTAAAGTAGGATCTAACAAGCGATTTAAATGAGAACCATGAATTACAATTCTAAAATGAGACCTGAAAGAAAGGTGCTTTTTTTCTTTTTTTTCTATAAAACTCTCTTTTGAATCCTCTATTATGAATGTCTAACCAAACTTTGGCAGGTACTTTTAGAGAAATTATCCCAAACCGAAACAATTATGAGTAAAGAAATAGCTCACAGTACATTGTTCACTTTTCCAAAAATTAATCTACAGGTAAAAGCGGACTTTTAACTTTGTTTTTCGCTGTCAACTAAAGTTTAGTTTTAATTAGTTTTTTTCCCATTTCAGTGAAAAAAAGTAAGAAATGGCAGAACTATTTTACACCTGCCTACTCTTCCAGTAAACTATTTTACTGAACAAGAAAGAAAAAAAAGTTTAGCAGACATTAAAACTTTCAAAATATAAAGAAAACATTTTGCCACAGAATTACACTTTTTAAGAAGAATGGTGGATGCATTGATGCATTGTGTACTTCTAATCTGCAGTGGAATAAAAGTAACAGGAGAGCCTTCAATATGATAGTTCTGAAGGGCATAAGTTTTTTGTTTGTTTGTTTGTTTTGTTTTTTTTTGTTTAGTTAAATAATTTTCAACAGAGAAGACTATAATTTCCATTTAAAATTTAAATAAGCAATAAGCTGGTTTTACTTAAGAATAAATATGCATGTGGCCCTATAAGCTACATGACAAACTCTTTGGAAGATTTACTTCATGTGTTTTGCTTTCTTTAGTAACAGTGCTAGGCAGTTAATACTGTTCAATTTAGAAGAATTTTGAACATCCTTTGCATTAGCCATCTCTAAGCTGATAGACTTTCTGGAGAGCACTGGAATATTCAGATATCTGCTACTACTGTGAGCAGCAGACAGGAATGGGGTAACAATGCTGAAAAGATTACCTATTCAAGAATAGCTCCTTGGGGTTTTTTCAGCTTAACAAAATACCACTGCTTAGACCTGGAAAGTAAATTGTTGGTCACACCATGTGACAGCTATAGACAGAGTGAGACACTCTTCTTTTAGGAGAGGATTGGGAATCTCAGGGAACACCTGAAAGACACTTCTTTTAGCTGTCTAACTGTTCAAACAGCTCTGAGGTATGTTACAGTCTTCACAAACCTCTACATATGCCTGTATGTAAGAATGTCCAGAATTGAGAAGAGGTTCAGACTTCTACTCAAATGTGTACTCATATTTTCAAGTCCTCTCTCTCATGTTTTCCAATCTGTAAAATGGGGGATATTTACTTGCCTTACTAAAATAAGGCTTAAGTTTACAAAATGCATTGCAAGTCTTCATCTAATATATAACTAAGAATTATAGTTTTAATCACTTTTGGTTTGAGCCATCACAAGAGAAAAATAAATCCACAAAGTGATTTTTTTTTTAGAAATGCAGATCATTAGAATAATATATTTTACTCTTGGGCTACTACAGAGAATGGTCATGCTTACTTATTGAGGAAAAAGGCAGCTTCACTGATAACATGTGTGGTGCCTGCCATAGCTATCTCCAGTTAAGGCCCTTAGATAAATGATAATTGTTTGGTAAATATTGTTGCTAATAATGGTGAATATTATGATTTAGGGGATTCTACAAATTTTCTACTGTGAGATACAAGAAAAAGATGAAAAGGAAAAAACAAAAGGATCCCACCTACCAAATAAAAAGGGCACTGTTTTCACAACTAAGTTTTTTGAGTATCTCTTTTGTTTTATTATATTCTCAACCATAACATTTTATTATTCAGGTTGCTTTTAGAAACATAAAGTGTAATGATCATGAGCAGTATGATAAGAGAGAGATTTTCTGGGGATAGTGTGACTGAAGATTTGGCTGCTATGTATTGAGAAAGCCATAATGTTGACTTAATGGTAATTATCTTTCTCCTCCACCACAGCTGAACAAGAGTTTTCACCCAATTTTCTAAAGTTGTTTCATTACCACATACAATGACACCACTTAAAAACCTGTTCCTGCTGCTTTAATTCTGTAAGTGCATTAATTTGTTTCTTTTCTCTTTGCAAATGTGTCACTGAAATTTCTGTATCAAGCTTTTCCATGCTGAAGTACTTTATTGATATATGGGAGGTTTTTTTTCAAAGTATTTGTTCTCTGAACAATCCATAATCCATGCGGCTGGTTATCAGTCTTGGCTGCTTGAATATATAATGACACAAGTGCTGATAAAACTGTACAAGCCATCTGTCTCTGGAGTTAAATGTTTTGAAAGCAAACACAAAAGTGCATAACAAACACTCCCTTAAATTGTCTTTGTAAATATTTATATCAGATCTTACCCGAAAATGCTTTTTTGTTGTTATTTTATTCTGTTAATAGCTGTCAAGCAGATGCATGACTTTCCTACTCAAAAGCAAACAGGTGTAAGAAGGAAAATAATGTATGCCACTCAAGAGCTGGTCATACCCTAATGCTGGAATTTCTGTGTGGTCTTTTATCTCTTTTTATTATACCCAGAAGCTAAACAGCGATTTCATTGATTAACTTACTGCTGCAATTAGCAACTAGCTTCTGGTGTGATGACCAGCTGCTTTTCAACGTGCTCCTTTAAAACTCTCTTGCTTACAGCCAGAAAATTCATTCTTCATGTCTGAAAGAGTTGAGGTCACAAGATAATTTCCACTCAGTGGTACTTTTTGGTCTCAAGCAACATGAATAGGTACTCTTTGCCTGAGGGTGCTAACATCAAGTACAGTGGATTTGAACATAGCCACAGTTGTGTTTCAGACATATTTATTTAACTTTTCATACGGCATCTTAAAATGAAAAAGAAAACAACAGAAATGTTTTCAGCTCTACTTATCATCAAATACAGAAAGGGAGTTTTTTGAGCTCTCATGGGCTACTTTACTAAATTACGTTTTCTGAGACCTAATGATTTTACAGCCTTCCCCACATATGGAACATTCATGGAACTGAAATGACATTGTTCCATTTCACAGAGATTTTACAACTACTCATATATAAAATTTAAAAATGGGAAAAATATTTATAATTATGAAGATTCTTTTGCCTTTTATTTTGCTCTTAATTATCATACAAATAAATGGGGAAGACTGTTCTTTATTTCTAGTCTAGTAAAAAAAAATCCAAGACTAAAAAATCACACACATGCTGTGTCAGAGGTACTTCCTTGGTATCATTAATTAAAAGAAACAGTGTCTATTAAATATATATATTTTTAGTGACTTATTCCATGATCATTCTACCTGGCACAGTCAATTCACATTACATCTTTAAATTACCTTGTTCAAAGGCCCCTGAATTCCTCCTATAACTGCTGCCAGTTTTAGTAGACTTATCACCTTCTACCCTGCTGCTTCTCTCTTTCTTTCCTGGTGTTCCATCCTCTGTACTCAGATACAGATCAAGAAACCCTGCTACTATCTGTTCCCTGTCTTAGCCAAAACTTCTTTTTCATCAAGGCTGAAATAAATAAAATTGTAAGGTTAGCTTATATCTGCATTACTTAGTAGAGATAATCTGCCAGAATACTCAATTAGCACCATGACAGGAGGGTCGGGAAGCAGGGGAAATAAGGGTGTGTGGGAGGGACTGCCCAGGATACAGAAAAGCAGGAACAAATGTATATTCTGAAAAGGCAGGAAAACCTTGCACAGTAAGATTTTCTACACTATTCTACACTAGTCTGTGAAGTATTTAAGTGATCCAGATGGGTTCCATATCATGTACATGACTCTGTACAAAAACTCTGCATGACTTTTATTCCATGGGCAGCTAAATTTTGAAGGCAACAATATTCAAGTACTTGAAATTTTGTTTCTATCCAGTTGTGTGATGACTGAAGTTTCTTCATATTTATATATTTTCAGAGCTAAGAATGTGAACAAAGTAGAAGTTAAGAAAGTATTCTGCATTTCTTATCTCAAGTTCCTTTCCCCTACACCTTCTCTGCTATAAAAGTTATAATGAAAGGGAATGTCAGTTTGTTATATTTTCTATTTTTTTTTCTGGTATATTTCCTAGAAATTCAATGCCATTATGACTTACAAGGTACTTCGCCATCAGTAATGGCTCTGCTATAAGGATGCTATTTTTACTTGACCTAACTTTTTGTTCCTATTTCCAACTACTTTTTCTGTATTGCCATACATGTATAAAAGCCTCTCTGTATCTCGTGTGCATGGTCAGGAAGTAGACATATAATTCCTGTGTCTGCTAAGCTTCTCAATTACTAGGGGTCAAGTTTATTTAGTGCTGCCTAGTCTTTAAGAACAATAGACACTAACCAGCATGAAGCCTGTGACCATTCTGTAGGCAAGTTGCAACACTCTGAAGTCACAAGGACACAGTCCTTGCAAGAAGGGTCTGGGAAGATGCCACAGGAGGTATTCCAAAGCACCATGGTCTGGAGTAGTGCTCAGCTACAGCTCAAACCCGAATGATTCTTCACTGGTCATACAAACGCAGCCCCATTACTTATCATGGATTGCATACTGTTTGGATCTTTATGCCACTACTTATTTTTGTTTTTTAACTTAACTGGGTGAAACTTTACAATTTATAATTAAAAAAGGAAATAAAAAGTAGATTCACTAGATAATCTAGTGGTTCTTTCTGGTCTTAAAAATCTATGTATCAGCAACCATTAGCATAAAGCTGCATTTTATATAAATGTTCACTGACAAATGAAGCCAATTCTAGCATACCCTTTAAAAATACAGAAGATACAAAATATCTGGGATTTTATTCTGACTTAATACATTCTGTCATTAAAAACAAACAAATAAGTGAATAAACAAACAAACAAAGACACACAAATGACTGCAATTTGTATTCTTAGCTGAAGTGTCACATTGTGGATGCAGACAGTCACCTTGCAGGAAGAGCAGGAGAAAAGAAATGCAAATAGTATTTGGCAAAAAACCCCCCATTTGTTAACAAATAAATAAAGATTAAAAGCTTTACACATCTCTCATACAGATTTCATTCTTTGGGCACAGATGAAAAGTCAACATTTGCAAATGGAGATAGTCCAAATTCAACAATACATGGCCAGCCAGAATAGTAGATCTCTCCCTGAGAGGATATTGTTATTTAGACAGACTTTATGGCATACAAAGAGCAGACAGCATATCTTTATAAATTTGCAACCATCTTCAGTATGGCATGGAATTCATCCATCTTTTCTTCTGCTCAAGCTACTCCTCTGAAGAATGCTATCTCACCTAATTTTATTTCCTCAAAATTGGCATTTTTTTCCTGCCATACATTTAATTTTAGCAGGACAATCTAATGCATAAAATCTCCTCAGAGGATTCAAATGAACCTTTTAAATTTGATTGTATCACTTAATGAGACCAGTGTTCAAATATTTGGAATAATATTATATTCAGAATTAATCTTTTTCATTATGTAGCTCTTCATTTTGCTGCCTTAAAAAATCTTTGTTCCCTAAAGGTGATGATGGATGGCGATAATAAAATATTCATAAAGCATCCCATGGTCACAATCATTTACTATCTTTTTTCTCTTCCTCCTAAATATTTATGATATTTGATCAGAATATTTTGTTGAATTCACTTACAGGCAACATGCTGAGACAGCACCACTTTTGACATGGTCACATTTTCTGATCTATTAATATGCCCCAAACACGAACCTGCTGTCAGTCTAAAACAACTTAAGTCTCTATTTGGAAGATTCAGCCAACTGTTTAACATAAAATCAAATTTTGGTTAATAATTTCTACAAATTCTCTTTGAGAAACGGTAGGATTCAATGTGAAAAAAAGTAGTCAAAATGAGAAGAACTGGCAGAAAAAATAATTACATCCAAGGAATTCAAGGGGGAATACCAGAAAATATCAAAAGGCTATAACTGTTATATTCCAGAAAGCA
Source organism: Lonchura striata (assembly GCF_050655825.1). NCBI lineage: Eukaryota > Metazoa > Chordata > Aves > Passeriformes > Estrildidae > Lonchura > Lonchura striata. The sequence goes on along the minus strand of NC_140703.1, from coordinate 55,352,293 downwards.
GCTCATTTAAGGGCAATATAAAAATGAACATATATGTTATGGTGTTAAAAACACACTGTTAATTAAAAAAGTTAATTAAAACTAACTTTGCATAAAAGTATAAATTTATTCTGTAATTAGGTTAATTACAACTATCTCAACAGACATTAAATTTAAGTTGAAATACAACTTTTTATAAATCCCTATTTCTGAAGTATGCTTCTTGAGACTTCTGTGTTTTTCTATTTTCCTTCAGTACAAATCACACCAAAATCAGATTTAGCTTGAGCCAAATTTCTTGCAAATCTGTGGCAGATGCCTTATGAGTATATGTTATTATATAAATAAATAGTTGAACTGTTTTGAAAATTATTTTGAAGTACATTTCTCTTAGGGGACTTTGGACCTAAATCTGAGTACTGGTTCTCCTAAGTTAAGCTTCTTGACTCTGAATAATTGAAGAATGTGACAGGAAAAAGTGCTTAAATAATAGTAAATCAAGCTTAAATAGTAAGCTTGATTATATTGTTGATTTTGTCTTCTAATCTACACAAAAATATATCCTTGTTAAATATCACAGGACACAGATGTCAGAGATATCATTAAACTAATCCAGAGACAAAAGAATCATTTCCTAATTCTATTTGTATAACAGCATCTCATTTAGCTAATTTTGTAAAATTCAACTCAGTGCCAGTTGAGTTGTCAGAACTTCAGGCATATTACACAGATAATACTAGAAAGTGCTCTCTTTCATTATGTCTGAGCTACACCCATGCTACAATTCCTTCTTTTTCTTTAAAAACTATGCTCATTTATATCATTTTTCAAAAGAGATAGCCATAAGTCTTATAATGAGCTTATATAGTTTACACTAAAACTCCCATTAAACAAATGTTCCTGAGTCAAAACACTTAAATTTTATTAAACCATGCTTGAAAATTAACCTGTGCTGCATTTAGTCATTACCTTCAGTGTACTGAAAATTAATATGGAAGCAACATCTGTATGCAGCAAATACTTTTGGTTAGTCACAAAATCCAATTGAGATATTTAGAAGAAGCTATACATCCAAGATTCTAAATCTCACTTGGAAGACTGCAGAAAAAATTATCTTTGTGAATCTGAAGACAAAGTCAAATAATATTTCACATGAATAATGATTCAACATTAATGGAGGAAACTATGTTTTGATAACCTTATTTTTTGTTCCTATTAAATTAAATATCTCAGCAAATGAATTCTTCCAAACACGTAACATGTCTTATTATTATTATTATTATATTTTATTTATTCATGCAAGAATAGCTCTAAAGTAGGCCACTTTAAGTTGCATTCAAATCTAAGTACAAAGTAAAAGGATTGTCTGAAATTAGTGAAAAAAATGCACATAGAGTATGTCTAAACTAATACATTTAAAGGAATATCCTGGATGTCCGCTCCAGACGCCTGAACATTTTTAAGCAAGAGAATATTATAATTTATTTTTTATTTTTAAATAGGTTAAAACAGATTAGCAAGATGCTTGAAGAAGAGTTGTTACTAAGAGCACAGTTCATGAACATCTACACATACAACAAGCTCTTTACATTCTCCTTTATGTCTATAAGCAGTCTGGTTTTTCAAGTAGTAAAAAAGTAATGTGAAATTTGGTTCATATGTAAAGCATATTTTGGGAAGGAACATGCCAAGAAAAACAGTTGGTTTGATTTCCTTAAACTACTGGGTTTTTATAATACCAAAAGACAAAATGGGAGGCTTGCTTGCCTCCATAAAATTAATTTCATTGTTATAAAATGTGGCTAGAAACAGATATTTCTTGTCCAGTCACATAAGAATCCTACAATTTCTCTAACATGAGAGTTGTGAATACTTGGCAATACACTGTATCTCTTTTCTTTGTTCCAGTTTTAGATGTAAAGGTAAACTGGTTTTGTTTTCCACAAGGTAACAATAAATTAATAAAAAAGTAATAGAAAAATACATGCATGATATAATCTCGGACTCATATTTAATGATGTATAATATAGACTTATCCGTCTCAAGCTTCTGAAAATAATGAGCAGTATGAACATGCTTCTGTTTACTGAACTTGTAGAAATAAAAACTTATGAATCAGATGAACAACCTGAGGGAAATAATATATTTTTCTTCTTGTATTATAAAAAAAGAAACAAACAAAAAAGGTGATTTACCAAAATAGGAAAAGCAGTCACTAGATTTAGCTCACTTAACATTCCCATTTATCTCCCCAACAGGAATGGCAGTGCAGATGTTAATTACTGTTCAAAGAATGTCTTGTCAAAACACCTAAGAATTACTGTTCTGTTAATGACTTTGTCCTGTGCTTGGGTTCAATGGCTGATTTCAGACCAACAACGCTGAAAAGGATCACTGACATTTGGTTAGGACACCCTGTCTTTCCCTGTAAACACCTGCAAATAATGCATGGCTTTGTCCCAACAATTTAGTTTTAGAAGAGAAACTATTAGAAAACTATAGCCATAAGGGAAATAACAACTAATTTTAAGATTATTATTACCCTTGTATCAAGTGAGTTATTTAATGGCAACTTCAGAGGCAGCAAGTTATTTAAAAGCATTGCCAAATACTTAAAACCTGAGATACTAGAATACTTTACTAATAGACAAAAATATGTATTCCAGGCAAATTTATTTGGTGGGACAACAGAGACAGGCAGTTGTTTTTCCACACATTCATTGGTCACATACCTCCTCCCATTTGAAGTAGGTTGGAGTTTTGCTACTCTTTTTGTTGGGTGTAAAACTTGGTCTTCTGTCACTACAGAACACAAAATGAATTTTACAGGTAAGCCTGATTTAGGAAGGCATGAACTAAAGGAAAACAGAGCAATTCCCTTGTGATCTGTAAGTCATTCCTTTAGCATTTAGCTTTCCTATATACTGTACTAATTCCTCCTTTACAAGTTCTCCAGCTCAGGACTCTACTTTTTCCCAGCTGTCCCTATATAGTTGTACTTACCATCTTTTTGGACATTTCAACTCACTCCTCATCTGTATTTCTGTACTTTTCTCAAAAAAAAAAAAAAAAAAAAAAAAAAAAAAAAAAATTCCTCTCACCATCTTCTCAGCTGCCTGGATGACAAATCCTCCTATAAATTTATATCACTGAATTTAGTTAACAGATTTCACTTAAAATGAGTGATGGGACATCTTCTTATAATTCATTTAGGTATAAAACCTAAGGTTATTAAAGACAAAATGCTAAGGTAGGATTCATTCCAGCCTGGGGTTCAGCTCTAGAGATATGCATCTGGAAGTGTTCAAAAAGCATCTGGATGTGACACCTGGAGATATGGTTAGGGGGGGATTATGGGGGTACCAGTTTGATGTCTGGACTACATGATCTTGAATGTTTCTTCCAACCTTGATGGGCCTGTGATCTGAACTGATTGTGAGAAAATGTCTTGCATATTTGCTGCTTAAAGGATCAAGGTGATGTAGTGGTACAGAGAAGACAAGGATAAAACTGAAATAAAATTTTAATGTTTGCAATGTATATACCTGCATGGGAACCACAGATATATGTATTTTCTAATTCTTCCTTTTGATTAACAGATATCCTGTCAATCTTATCAGTTGGTCTAGTCAATAAAATACAGTAAATCAGCAAACCTAATGTACAGAAATGAATCTGAACAGCTCTTGCAATTATACTGCTTTGACTAAATCTCCTTTAAAAACAACAAGAAGTTACAGCACCTATTATGTACACAGCTTCATTTTAGGTAGCTATATTTAGCATTTGAATCTGGAGCTATGTCTTACCCTTGGCTTTGCCATAACACTTCATCACTTTGATCTTTTAATGTGTATGCGCAGATTAGGAAATGTTTCCTTACACAGTTAATTATTTCCTTGAAACTAATTGTTGTATCAAAAACCTGACTTTTTTACTTGCAGAATTAATACTTTTGAGCTCTGTCACTTGTGAGTGGATTCCATCTGGACAGAGCCCCTTTTCTACCACAGATTTCATATCATTCTCAAAGCACATGATGAGGCATTTCAGGAAAATTTTGCTAGAAAAAATTTTCTTGACTTTTCTTTCTTTTTTTTTTTTCCTGTATTGTGACACAAAAACTAGAATGGAATTTCATTTATTAATTTCACTTTCAGAGTATTGCAGATATCTCTCACCATAGCAGTATGGATTTTTGAAGTATTAAGGGGCTAAAGCTGTAGCTGTAGGACAGTGGGCCAGGCCAACAAAACGGAAAAACGAACAACTGAAGCTTCCACTAATGCTAATAGCATTTTTGAGTGCAAGGTGAGAGCAGAAACCCTTCACAAAAGTTTGAAAAGATTGATTACATTGTAATTTGTCTTTGGTCCCCCATTCAGGCATTAAGTGCTAGCCATATTCCTGATTATAATGGAAAATTTTGTTCCCTGCTGTGGGGAGAAAAATAGCGCTGAAAGCAAAAAACACCTGGCAGACACCTTGAATATGGAACTTTTTATTAAGCACTGCATTTTTTTTTCTTTGTTAATTAATCTATTTCACAGTTTCAGCTAATCACTTTGCAACTTCTCAGGAGCCTGACTTTCAAAGGAACTTCATGCTCTGTCAGTTTCTACACCCATGGTGTCAAGGAGCATGGGAATGACAAAATCCTCTTGGTGACCTGTCCAGTGCTGTCTTGCACATCACTTTCCTAGAAGACAGTCACATTAAATACATTTTTTCCTTCTAAATATTATGCATTAAGAATGTATTCTCTGTGTCTCATTACTTAGTTTTTGTCCTAGTAAACCTTTGGAGTCCTACTATGTTACAGATAAAATATGGAGTTAGTAAGATCTCCTTGTTGACAAGAATGATTAAGTAAGACTGCAACACTTGTTTGCACAAATGCCCACCTCAGCATGAGCTGCAGCAGTCACAGCACCAACTAGAAGCAGTTGCTTAAACACATGCTATCTCTGTTGCATATCACGTAATGTTCCTTGTCCATGCTTTGTGTATTTTTGTCTGGTACCTGCTGTTTATTGGAGAGGCATTCACTGCAGACAAATGGGTAAAATTAATCAGAGGGAAAATCCACATTCAACACCAAGCCATTTTATAAATAAATGATATACAGAATGAGTGCTACCTGACTGGGGTGTCATAAATGTATACTGAAATTTGGAGGGTAGAAAAGCAGGCACAAGTTGCCGCAAATCTATAAGAATTGATCTGAAGGAATAAAACAGAACTAAAAGGGAAAGTATAACACCATTACAACTGATAAATGGGTAAGTCTGACAAAATTTTTTAAGAATGGTAGATAATGTGAGATTACCAGGGTAAATTACTTCATTTTTAGAAGCAAAGGAAACTGAGTAAATATCATCTCTCTAGATTTCAGTGGAGCATATGATAAAGTTCCGTATAGTAAATTCTTTTAGTTTAGCAGTATAGGCAAATGGAACCTGTAGGTTGATTCAATGAGGGAAGAGATAGAGCTGGAGAGAGGTCCCACATAATTGAATGTCAGAACTAATCCTGAATAATATTTTCAATAATGAACTTAATATAGACTTATAGGGAAAGGGCTGATGCAATGTGTTCCTGACATAAAACTGGAAGGTACTTTAAGTGAAGACCAAGTTATCATAAGAATTAAAGAGGAAAAAAAAAAGGGCAGGAATCTTTCTTGTTAGAGAATATTAGATTTCAGCTTTTCTGATTTAGAAGAATAAACCCAGACAGAAGAAAAGGTGAAAACCATTGACAAACAAATAGAGACATCAAATTACTTTGTAAATTAAGAGAAAGTGTTATCATGAGACTAAATCTTGACCACACAGTGTCTATGATAAGACACTACTGAACTTCACCCCAACATTTAGATTCTTAATTTAGCAAAAAAACTCCACAATAAAACCAGCAGATTTTGTTTTACAATTTTTTGGAAGTTTATAGTCTTGTATTTAATTACTTAATGTCTAACTACAGTCAAGGCAGCTAGTGTACAATAGAAGGTTGTGCAGCAATAAAGTATTAAGAAACTGTAGTCACAATGTACTGTTTCTAATACAAGATAGATAAAAGGATTTATAATTCCTTACAAAGAGAATTTGCAGCATTAAGGATAAGAATTTTTAGTAACAAGGTGCGATTTTTCAGTATGAATGCTTCCAAAAAATCTCATCTAATTAAGGAAGATACTAGAAGAAGGAAAAATCTGATGAAATACTGGCATTTCTAATTGAAGAATACCTTTCAGCTAATCAACTAAACTCTTTGAACAGGTTCTTTCCTTTCACAATGTGATTCATCTGAGCTCCTCTAGGTTTTACTTTATGATGAGATGAATTGTGCCCTGAAAGTGTCTACTTCTCCCTGCTGGCTACTAAATTACCCAAAGTGCCGAGTTCAGGTGTATACATGGCATCCTCAGCCTCTACAGTTGAAGCAACAGAAGACAGATCTTTCAAGATATCTCCTAAATCAAAGACAATGTGTGTGACCTTAGCAGTGTCATTTGGTTCCTTTGTCTCTTTATGCTCATCTATAAAATGAAGATAATAGAATTTCCATACCTTACAGGGCAACACAGCAGGTTGTGGATTATATAGCCCTCTAATACCATGGCAATGGATGCCCTATTCTGGACTGTTAAACGAGGAAGCCAAGAAGAACAAAGACTAAATCTTGCAAACTAATTTATTTTCAGAGAGACCCATTTGATACCTCCCTGAAGCAATGCACTATTGAAAGATGGGATTCCTGTAAAGCATCCTGTTAACCATAACAGTAAGAGTGATCTTTTTGAGAGAGGTGGTATCCCTCCCTCCTGAATAAGAGAATTCAGACTGGATATCTTTTTCTCTTTTATCACAAGCTGCTCCATTTTTCTCATGATTTAGGTAAATAATTGCTGCATCAACAAAATAATCCTATTTATTGCCCACTGACACATGATACATCCTTTTAGAATATCTGTGTCCTATTTTAAAATGGGTATCAGTGAAATGTTTACCAGCATTTAAATATTTACTGAAGCATTAATTCCAAAACATTTCTAGAGTAACAGCTGGATTATGCTAAAATACATGTGTGTCTCATATATGCAAAGGCTGATTTTAATCTTGTGTACACCAGTACCAGTTGACTTCAGCTAAATTACTCCTATTTTGCCCTAGGATTGTTGTCAGAATCATCCTTATATTTCAGCCAGAGCCTACAAATCTCCAGCAGGAAAGTATCTTTTTATTGTAAGGATAAATTGGCATTCACCCAGAATTCCCTGGGAGAAAGTTTTTTTTTTAATCACATTGATTTAGAGAAACATAGAGGCCTTATTTATTTAAAATCAAGGATATGAATATTTTAACAGCAGTAGCAGAAGACATAAAGAAAAGGCAAGCATTCAAAGTTGCTGCAAATTAAAAAAAAGGAAAAAATACCTCCTGATGCATTGTTTGGAGCTAATGGCTGATGATGGAATTTGGAGAGTGCAAAGAAAGAGGTACAAAGAAGTACTTGTCAATAATAAGAACAGCAGCCCTGTATTTACAATCCAATGTTTAAAGCCAAAATAGACATTCTTTTCTCTGTTTGATCTCAGGAAAAGCTATCTTCAGCTCACAGGCCCAAATTTGAGTCTTCTTATATCACTCAAAGGCAGTACTGAGAAAACTGTGCTAGAGATGACAGATTAGTAAGCCCTCTAGCAAGACAGACCAGTGGGGGGGTGTCATGTTTTTTGCATCTGGGCTGAAAGCACTCTTCCTACTTAGGAATGCTCTCTTTTGTTCTCCCTGGTGCCTGAAATTCATTGTCAAGAGATATGAAAAGTTGAAATTCATCTCATAGAAAAAAAAGGTGTCATCAATTTCCATAGGAACAAAGAATCACAAAACAAATGTAAATCTTTTTCTCTTTTTATTTCCTCTCAAGGCAGAACTGCTCACAGACATCATAAACCTAATCCCCAGTTGTATCAGCTGTTACAGCAGCACTAAAGTCAGAGGGAGTCACCCCCAGAATCTGTCCCTGTAAGAGAGACATAAGAACAAGCCAGTACTATTCAACATCAGCCATGTAAAAAACAATGAAGTAAGGTCTGTTTACTTGAAAATATAAATTTGAAACAAACATTATTGCTAACAACAGTAATATCAGTACAAGAAAGAAAAAATATATCTTACTGCCCTATTGTATTTTAATTGGAAAATTTTCTTTGTCTCAAAGGATTTGCAGAGTGTTTTGCTTGTTATAATAAATTGCAACCCTAAAGAACTCAAATCATATTATTCAAACCATATCCTGAAATATCAAAACCTGAACTCCTAATCTTAAAATATTGAACATTACCAATTGAAAGATATCACTTTACTTCAGTATGGCAATTCTCCTATCCAAAAACAAAACTTCCATGAGAGCAAACATATTGCTAAAACAGTGCAATGGCAAGCTTTAATTATGGATTATATTTGTAATGGATTAATTTTCAGTGAGGAATCTAAGAGTGTGTCCTAGTAATCACTTTCTTTTACAATGGCAAAGATCATTCAAATCTGAATTGTCAAGTTCCTATTAAATACAATTTCTAGTTTTAAAAGAATGCCTATGCCATTTGTAACTCTATTAACCCTGTTTTCATATTGTGCTTCCTCTTGGAAACTCTCTATTACACAGAACAATTGTAAAACTCAATCTCTTGTCTGAAGTTCCCCTTCTGACCCCATCTATCGATCACAAATAATATGAACAAATAATAAACATGATGTCCACTCACAGCCCAACACCCATCGGAAAAGGAGCTATGCAGGCACAGTGGTGCCCACCTGGTAATTTGCACCATAAGCATGAGGACCTGAGACCAGAACCCTACACACCATCTCCCTTCAGAGTCTTCTCTACCACTGATTGGTTTGGGCAAAGAGGGAACGTACTTTCACTGATGGATTTCCATATGGTTTTATGCTTCACATGGCATATTGTTTCTGATTAAGGTCTGCTTTACTTTTGGAAGCTTAAGTGAAAAAGACAAACTGAACTGTTACTGCATAAGACAGTTACAACCTCCCTTGCAGTGTAAGTACTTTACTACTTGAGGTACTTGTGCAAGGAAACAGCAAAATGCATTGATGACTTTGTCAATTATTTTCCTTCTCAAGCCTCCCATTCTTGGGTCACTGAGAATGGAGCAAGGGGAGAAGTCACTTCTGCCTCATCTACACAGTAGAGATATTATTGAAAATAGGAGTGATACAAACTTTTAGTGACTAGCTTACAGCAGAACAAAGTAAACTGAATATAAGACAAAAGACACAAGAACCCTCACACACAATCCTTACAAGTTCTGGTAAAGCTACTCTGTGAACACAGTTAAAGAGCATCTGAGACAAAAGCAATAAAAGTGTCTTTCAGCTCTGATAATGGGGATCCTGTTTCTCAGGCATAGCCCCACAGTAAGCCTATCAGAGCTCTCTCTGTATTCGCTCATCAGTCCAAAGCCCCAGACATATAAATTCCGTTAGCTGGATCATCTAAGAGGCAAGTCATTCCTTTTTTTGTATTTGTAATTAAAAGGGTTTGCTTTGCTTTTACTTTTTCTAGAGTTTTATAATATTTACACAACAAAAGGACAAACTCTAAAATTTTTACAGTCCTTAATAATTTTGTCAGTTTTTATAGAATATTGCTTAGAATTTGATCCTGATTGACAGATAATTTACTGAATCAATCACCTTCAAAACTCTGGATAAATCAATAGAATAATAATAAAAAACCCAAACAGATGAACAAAAACCTCATGCATCTTTAAATCAGCTCCCAGTCTGCCAACTTCTTTTTGGTTTTTCATTTCAACATGTAGGAATAATGGAAATCTTCTCATCCCAATGAAAGAAATAGAATAGAGAGCCTAATGTATTATTAAATTGCTTTTCCTTATGATTTTACCTTTGTCAACATGTTGAAACATTTAGCATGTAGTCACACAAAACACTTTTGCATTAAATATACTAGAAGCCTGTAATTCTTATTTTTACCAATGGGCTTTATTTCTGGATAAGTAATATATCAACTAGAAATATGACTTATATGAGTTTTGCTTCATCGAAAGTCTGGGTGTGATTATAGTATACTCTGTACAATCCAAATGCATGAAGAGAAACACTATCTGAAAATATAACTGCAAGGAATGAAAATAAAAATAGTTTATTTAGGCTGATTTCCAGGACATAATCACATATAAATTTTTGGGAGACAAAAAGTGCACATTATTATTTTCAAATACAAAATGCTCAAGACATTGTAGCCCTCTCTTTGGAGTACACATTTTATGTGTGATCAATATAAAAAAAAATATAGCTAAATGTGCAAAAATGTGCCAAATGTGTCACCCAAATAATTCATTAACAGTAAGCTGATTAACATAACACATTTTATTTCAGAATAAAATTCAAAGCCTGTTATGGCACAACAATTTAGGCTTACAGGATTGCATTGAGCCCTGTTATGCTTGACCATGCTAATGTAGCCGTTTTTATTTCAGAAGCACTGGGGAGGGAAGCATGAAATCATGATTAATTATATAAATATTAAGGCCACACAACTGGCTCTGTTACTGTTTTCAAATGGTAGCATCTGCAAATTCAGCCTCTAATAAACACTAATGCATCCAGAGACGAGAGTGCTGACACATGAATGGGATGCTTTGTCAGACTGGCATAAAAATGTAGATGAACTGCAGCAAAAGAACACCAAAGAATTCAAAGGGTTTCTTGATTGCCTTCTTTAAAATGCCAAGAATTTAAGCTGGCCTTTCTTATCTTCCTCTACATGCATGTGACACTTTAGGAGGCCTTTCTTATTGTACTATAATTCAGTAATTGTTCCAGCTCTGTGCACCATGCCTTCCTTCCAAAGGGCAGCATGAGATATATAATTCTGGTAATGAACAGCTGCATAATTTAAGGGTCGAACTAGCAGGGCACTGCTCCTTATTTTTGTTTTCTTAGCAGTTGCCTAGGTATTCCAAGCCTATTTAGGAATACAATCCTTTGTCCGCCTTATTTCTCGTAGATGATATATGTTTAGACTTGATAATGGTCCAGAAAACAGATTTTAACAAGTGAAGTTGAAGAGCAAGCTTTCCTCTCATTTTGCTTCAAAGGGCAGCAGTACATAACTAGTATGAGGCAATTTTTTTTTCTCCAGTCCTGAACATCCTCTGTTCTAACATGCAGACTTTTTCAAACCCTGAGCTATCCACTTTACAAAGCGTGATAGACTAAAACACAGAGCTATCAAAGGCATTTCCACACAACATTTCTCTCACCAAGGCTAATCTTCCAAATGTTAAAAAGGTCCAGGCAGCTAGGCCCTACAAGATGAAGGCTGCATGCTGATTAATCAGCTGCTTTTTTATTCTGTTCTGGCAAGTGTTCCCTATCTGTAAATAAAAGGTTTACCCTGGATTTCCTGTAAACTAAGGAACAGAAGGCATCTTTGGATCAGACTCATAAAGCAACAAAGCCTTCTGCTGTCACATCCGCAGGGGTAGTTGTTTGTTCTATCACAAATATCTTTTCAGGTGTCCTGGGGAGAATGAGCTAACCTAACACAAACATCATTCCAACATAAGAAAATTACGTGGTAACCACAAAGTCGCCTCATTATTAATTATGTCCTCTGGCTTCCTGCAGCACCTTAATTGTTGCTTGCTTCAGGAGACCTGTCTGCAATTTGTGTCATTGCAGAAGTTCAGGTTGGTTCATGATGTGTAGCTCAGTGTAGCACAAGTCCCTCAAAGAAACACTGTCATATTGAAGACAAATACATTTATTTATGTCTCGCAGTGCTGGCTTTCTATTCAGATGGTAAATAGGTAGTGTGAAAGAGATGTGACAGACTCAAGAAGACTAGAAATTGTCTGCAAACTGGCAGCCACTGTGGTTCACTGACAACCAGAATTACTTTCAGGCAGTTTGGCACATCTCCATTTGTCACACTTAAAAGCTTGAGCCAAAGTTATCCAATTAATACAGAGCACAGTAATTCTCTCTCCTCAAAGCTAAAATAGAAATAGAAATGTTTAAGATTCACAGTGTGCATCATACCACCTGTGCATCACAAAGGGTTGTAAAACAGTTATAAGTAAAACATACAAAACTTAACTCCCCTCACACCCTCTTAGCTGCCATTCACCTCAGGTTGTCTTCTTTGCTGTGCATACCATCTCTGTACTATTTATTCCAGACAATGATTTCTCATGTGAATCTCTTCTGCTATAAATCATACAAACAGCTAGCACAAATGGTTGGTGAATATAAAAAGTATCAGGGAATAAGCTTTTGAAATATCTATCTAGGCCAAGAAAGGGAAACAGTTCCCTCCTCCAGCAAGATTTTGAAGGCAAGGTGAAGGTTGCTTATTTTGAAAGTAGAAGACCCTTCATGAATCAATATCAGTTTTTGACATTATTATATGCCCATCCATCACTTCACAGCAATGACCACTCTATCTTGTGCTATGACCCTATGCCAGTTTATATATGATTTTATTTGAATTACTGGCTCTGCAGTCATGAGGGTCAGGTTTATACACCTCTTGTATGGATGAAATTTTTCATTGAACCACAGGATTTCCTTGGAGAATTTCCACTGTTCCTAAATGTACAAAACTCCTCTTTTATCCAGATGAGCTTGTGGTGTTCAAAGAAGATAAAAAATTCAACATTTTCAAATACTATGAATGTTAATCAAAAAGATCTGTGAGGTGCTTCTTTAGATTCTCTAAGGTCAATTTAGATATTTAAAGTAGACAAAAGGAAGGCTATACTCCTGGCAATCTATAATCAAAAGGCTTAAAATTCTTGTACTTTTCAAAGTAACTGATTATACAAATCTTTTTAAGAATCACAGGGTTTAAATAGTGAACAAAGAATGAGAATGGCACTTTCCCTACTCTCTGCTATTTGAAGAAAGCTGCATCTGGTTCCCTTCTTTGCTTGTCCCCCTTGAAACTTTCATGAAAAACTGATTTAGAAAAAAAAAATATTCTGAGATTCTTGTCTGAGTTGTTGCTTATGCCCAGTCAAAAGCTGATATTGAACTTATATTGGTAAGAGCTAGCATTATTTTAAATTTAATGGAGTAAATAATATCAGAATCCTTGCTTTTAATTTCCAATTAACATAATTTACCAACATTATTCCTGCTTAATGTCATGATATTTTTGTCTGCAAACTCCAGTAATAAATTTAGCAAATTAAATGTTTGCTAGTGAGAATATTTCAGATCAAATTTTAAAAATAATCACTGGAATATATTCTGGTTTTCAGACATTTTCCTGCTGAATTTTTCCCATATAATTTCCTCTGCTATATTTCACCTTTGAATTTTCATTCTAGTTATAATGAAAGTATAGCTTGTTTTTTTTGTTGTTTTATTCACAATATTGATTAGTGGAAAAATAGTTTCTAGCAGTAGCTTGCTTTCTACAAAACTGACATATGCACTTTGTTATGGAGAAACTTCAATTAATTAGCCTTTGTGAATCACTTGTTTAATTTTTTATATGAGAGAAATGGGTGCAATTGGAAAGAAGTGTAATTACATGCCTAGACATATACATGTTTCTAACAGTGATTATTTTAGAGTTGGGATTTTTTTTTTCCACTTTTATTTTAGGCAAACCAGCTAAAGAACCTAGAAGGCTAAACCACTATGGGTAACCTCTCCATTACTTCAGCATCTCATAGTCATTAAATGAGAAAAACACCAGTGCCCAAGTGAGACAGAGCCTAGAATGGTTTTCTCCTGGAACAGCCTCTCCCAGTCACAGTGTGGGGAGCAGAGCATGGGGCAGGAGTTGTTCCCAGATCCAGCCATGCTATTCCTGAGACTGAAGAGAGGTACAGGGTACACAGCTGGCCTTGTTGCCTTAACACAGTCCCAGGCATACTTATGGTATATGCAGACTCTATAGCAAATAAAATAAAAGTACATAAAAGACATTTTGCAATTTGTGTGATTTTCTGCTAATAAAAATAGAAATGGAATTTTGGTTGTCTGAAGGTATGTATGTGAGTAAACCAATAAACATGTTCAGTTTATAAAAATAAACTTGGAGCAAGAGGAAGAACTACTGTGGTTTTTTTGTTTTTTTTTTTTCCAGAGATTCCAGTCTGCTTTTCAAAACACATGTAATTTTATTTCCTACATTAATTGTTACTGCCACAAAAAATATCCTGGTCTGTGTTACATTTGATCCAGTCCTTGGAAATACTGCTTGCACTTCACTGTTCTGTCAAGACCTTTTCAGAACACTTGATTTCATTTTTATCTTCTTTTTAAGAGGGGAAAAATGCCTTTCATTCAAAAAAGTTTCAGGCAACTTCCAGAAGAAAAAACCGTAATGAAGTACCCTGTCACAAATACCTAGTGGAATTGAAAAGAGAAAACAGAAGAAGATTCATTACACTTGTCTGCGTACAAATGATTGTTTGAAAGGTCATCCAGATGAAAAATGTCCTAAAACCCAAAGGCCTATGTCTAGTAAAGAAAGTCACACTTGCAGGACATGCAGGACAAAAAAAAAAAAAGAAAAAGCTATCCTTATTATTTACATTAAGAAATTAAGAAAAAAGGGTGTTTTACTGGTCAAATACACAGATTTCCAGATTTCACTGTTAAAGACACAGCCTTTCTGATGGGAGAAAAATCCACACATAAATGTCTTATTTATTTCTTTTACATGCATTTATACAACATATATGCATGCATATAAATATCTATGCATATAAACGTATAACCAGATAACATATAACATTTATGCATATAAACATATAACCAGACTTTACTGTAAATATTTCTTTTTACTTAAGACAACAGAAGTTTTCCAGATAAATCTACTCAATCAGACTGTGAACACTGATTAGGATATGAATCTACAATCTACAAAACAGTCTTGAATAACCAGCTATCTTTAAAGCTTTCTCTGTCCTTGTCTCAGATGCTTTGCATTCCATACTGCATTATAGAAATTCTTTGCTGCAATTGCTGTCCTGACATGTTTTCAGTGAAAAATAATTCTATTAAAAGATGCATCATGCACTTTCAGCTCAAGAAGAACATTTTCTTCAGATAAAAACACTGTTGAGACATAGGCTGAGAAGCAATAAGGTTACATGAATTTAATGGAATCTAACTGGAGAATCTAGATCAAGGTTATACTCCTCCATCCTAAAGAAACTGTTTGTGAAATATGAGGAATTTTAAGCTAATGTAAAGTCCATAAATAATAGAGAGAATTCCCTCAATTAGTTTCTGCTGCCTGAGAAAATGCTGTAGGGTATGCTCTGAATTTATAACTGAAAAAGAAACTCTGCAAAGGATTTATATGAACAAATTGTACAGTGTCTCCAAACCAAAAATATTCAGCATGCTGGTTTTTCTTTTCCTAACTCCTGTATATATTCTTCTTTTGTCCTAAATATGTCATGTCAACAGTTCTGTGTTTATTTTATGCACTGCAACACTAAATATCTGCTCAGCTGAAGTCATTGTGGTTGCATATCAACATACAGGAGCCAACTGGCTGTTTAATGATAACAGAAATGTTTTGCTGAATGACTTGCATAATTACACAGGGACACACTATTTAGATAATGAGTTCTTTTTAGGATTTTTATGCTTGGCTGTCATGTTACTGAAATCTACATGAAACTGGAGGTTTAGTAAGTAGAGGTATTCCTGTTAATGACAATAATTAAAAACCCATGCCTGAATGTAACTCTGACCTAAAAGAAGTCTAAAGAGATTTTAATTAAAATTATTGCATTTTATAGAAATGGAAGAAATATGCTTAAATTTAGTGCAGTAAAGAAAATGAAAATAACTACATGCAATAAATTTCTTAGTCCTTTTGAACAAAGTATGTTTAAGTGATGAGGGTCTACTCTCAGAAGCTGGACATCATCCACATTTAATTGATGTTAAATTTTAACAAGGATAAAATTAAAACTAGTATAAGAATTAGAATAACAAAGGAAAAAAAAGTCATTTTTTACTGAAGACCACCTAGAACACAAAGATGAGTTTATATAATAGTTTAATCATAATTCTACCTTCAGGACACATCCAACCTTGTGTAGGCACATGTGTATGGATAAGCATGTCTTTCTACACATATATACTTTCTTGCAAAAATAATTGAATAAATTTAAAGTTAAGAGCAAAACTAGTCAAAAGTATTGACAACTCTTCACAGCTCACAAATGCTTTCTACTTCAACTTTAATATTTGCAGTTTGATAACACTGCTTTATAAATTGTCTCCTAATATTATTGCTTCAGCATCTTTCAGCTCTGGAACAGAACAGAATAATCACACTGTTCTGTGTACATTGGTGACTTATTAAGAGCTAACAGCACTCAAGTAAATTCTTTCTATTGAACAATCCATTACGGTGTAATCATGACCAAGCACATAGCCCTGATCAATACAAAGGTACATAGTTGCTGTAAAACAGCTCCACTAACCAGGGTAAGTAATCCACCATTCTAAATACTTGAAGAACGAACCAATTAAGCACCAGATAAGGTCAAATATTATTGATTGTGGATTCAAGTGAAATTCCTTTTGTTGCTTTTCCTTTTCTTGGTTTTGCTTGTAATCCAAGTATTATTTCCTTGAAAATACACTTCTAGTTTTTTTCCCCAGTGGCTGCACTTACATAGCAATAGGATATGAGTGGCTTCACAGAACAACATAATGATGCATTGACTTGAAGATCAATACTGCTAAAAAACCTTGGAGACAGAGAAATAAAAAGGAAAACATATTTTTCAAAATCCTCTAATGTTCGAACTTCTACAGCTTTTAAACAGCAGGGTTTGACAATCCCATGAACTTTTCTAAAAACTATCAGATAACCATATTTTAGTAATTGGGAAATGCTTACAATAGCTAATTTCATTTTTCTTCCATGGACAGTGAAGAGGGAGTCTAAAATGCTATCAGGATCAAGAGTAAGGTGTTCTTAATGAATACCTTTCTGTGTCTTAAACAAGGTAATGCTTTGCTACATTCTAGTCCTAGTCTTCTAATATATGCAAAAGTCCAAGATATCAATTACATTTATATAAGCAATGCATTGCTTTTTTGTTCTCTTATTTTGTTCTTTTGCTGCTTTAAAATCATCAGTGAGAAGATACAAATTTCACAGTTTTGAAATAAGAAATATAAAGTATTAAAAATATTACTCAGATGCAAAACTGTTTGCAATAAAAATCCCTTTTATTTTTAATCATTTTTCTCACCCTTTTATTCTTGGCCAAACTCACAAAAAACCCCCAATTTTTTATTAATCCTTCATTTCATATACTCTTCTGGGATATCTTGTCTACAAAGCAGTTAATATCTTTCATCTTCCTTTCCAGAAAGGTTTTCATATCACCAACATGTGGCTTCTATTTTAGACCCACGAAAAGAAGGGAGTGAAAAATATTCCTTCCCAGTTGGTAAGGAGACCACCTCCAAGCTTTTTTTTTCTTCTAAGACTCTTTCTTTCTGAGAACAAAGTCCCTTTGATGAAGTTTCACACTGGCCAGATATGCCCTACATCGAGTACCTGAATGGGAGTCTTCAGCACAGAGAAGGAAATGGAAACCTTGATTTCTTTGCAGTTCTGTGGGGGACACCTACCTTTGAAGCACCGAACTGGTAGGCACTAAATGTACGCTACAGCAGACTTCTGGGTCCTGTGATTCCAAACAAGCCAGAGAGCTCTGTCAATCTGAGAGTCATCTAGTTTCCCTTTTTATTCCAAGCACCTGACTTATACAATAGCTATGTAAAGTTCATAATAAACTGCTATAAATACTGATAATCAGGGGATAACAGTGATTATTTTAAGCTTCTACAATACAGCATTTATATTTGGTATAGATCCATTCTTTCTGGTCTGCATGTTTTAATTTTTCAAACACATTTAGCATGTTATCTTAGCTTTTCTCTAGCTTTCTAATAACATTTTCATTTACCCTAAACTCATTAATAAAATTCTGCTTTAACTGCCTTTTTAGTCTGTTATTAAATTAGTCACAGTGTCATATGTATTTTCATTATCCACAGGTAGAATGATATTCTGATGTATTTTTATCTGTCTCTCTCCAGAAAGCTGTGAACAGAGACATGGAAATACCACATATTTGGAGAAATGCCACCTGGCACAAAGCAGTCACTAGGTGGCTGGATATTGTGAAGAGAAACAACTGGCTAAATAGAAAATCCACTTATTGGAACCCACCAGTGCATTTATCACATTTAAGAGTGAACCAAAATATTTGTCTTAGGTTACGATTTGATGGTGTTTAAAAATTTGTCAATTTTTGCCTGTCTCAGTAATGTAATCTGTTCTGATTTGTCTGATGATGTTCTACTTTGTTTATTTGTTCATTTGTTGGGGTTTATCCCCAACACACAGCAAAAGAAAAAGAAGAAATGTTTTTATTGAAGAAGACACTGGTGCTTTTCATGGGACTACAGAGACCAACACAGATAATTCCTGTACACAGTACTTTTAAAATTGACTTTCAGCTCAGTATGAAATAGAGGTATCAGAGCTGCTCAGATCCAGTCATGTCCTTTGATGTCACCTGTTCCTATGGTATATACATTCTACCTGCCTCTGTATTTGTGACAGGCTTCTCTATAGGTCAAGCAGAAACAGAAAAGAAAAACCAATTACCTGAACTAGCAGAAACAAAGGATAAATTTTGTAGCAGATTTGGTAGACTTAATTGAAAATTTCCCATAAAAACGTGGGGCTTTTCCACTGGAAAATAGAACTTTTCATTTTGTAACTGTTTCCCATTTCTAGAAGGTTACTGCAGATGAAAATCCAGGAAGGTAAAACTACAGAAAAGTGCATAAAGAATCTGCATTGAAGATTTTTAGTGTACAAGCCTATATTTCTGAGTTAAAATAATTTGTCCTTGTCTAGAAAGTATTTGGTTTGGACTTTTTTTCCCAAAAAAAGGTCTCATTTATACTTCCAAATACCTCTTCTTAGATGTTTCTGAGGTATAATTTGAAATGAATATAAAACTTGACTGATTTTTAATATTTACCATTTTTCTCCTTGTTGTCTTAATACAAAAGCATATGAATGAGGAAAATTAAGTTAGGATCAGCAAACTTTTCATGCCACCACAACAGCAGTCCTATGTTAGAGGTTTTATAGGATGTGACACTGAGGAGCACCATATGTGAAAAATTATGCTGAAGTCCTACTCTGCGTTACCCTCTCCCCATGCTTGTTTCAAGCCCGACACCATGGCAGAGGAATGGTGCATGTTGACAGCACAAATATGACAAGGAAGGATGCTCTGCAGGAAACAGGATACCACGTAGCAGGTCAAAGGAGGAGGTACTATAACTAAATTTGATGTGATGGCACACATGCAATAAACTCTGCAAGGGTAACATTGGACTGCATTTACCGTGCTGTATCTCACCTGTGCTTGGTCTACAAATTCTGTTCTACTGGGACCACTTTGAATGTTCCAAATCTCTGAGCACCTGTCAAACACTTGTCTGTTTGGTTTTTTGTCTTTAAAGGAAAGCCAACAGCAAAAACTCCATGTTCTTTTTCTTCACCACAGTACATTGATTTTTTTTTATAGATACCCAACATTATACTGTAGCACTTGCAGTTAGAAGCCATCTCTGAAAAGACTTGCACATGAAATCAAAGAGTAAGTACTATTGCTAAGTCAAAAAAAAAATCTATGTGAAAAAAAATTGTGTACATGCAAGTCCTTGATTATTATTTATCATCTTAATGAATGTGTAAGTTAATGCACTCTAGTTTGTGAGACTGCTTCCTTTTGGGTCTTCTAAATCGGTGGTATAAGGATCCCAGTTCTAACAGACCCATTTTACTTTTGTTCAGAGGACATCTCTTTACACCCACCAAAACATTGTCTGATTTTCATGTGAATTCTAGTGAGTTGATGTGTTAAAAAAAAAAAAAAAAAGCAAAAAAAAGGCAACTATTTGCTTCTACAAATTCTCCCCAAGAAAAATCCCCTTATCATGTGCCTTAAGTACACTGCCTATTACCTCTACTTTAAATGGTTAGAGGCTTCAAGAAACTCATTCTGCAAGATACGATGAGGGAAGAAAAGAGATGACTTCAATAGTTATTACTGCTTGCAGTACCAGAGTAATTTAACAAAGTTCCTTTAAAAAATACCTTCTAACCTGTGAAAATTTAATTAAATTGAAATACCACAACAGATGAAGCACCTTAAAAAAGAAAAGGTTCTAATAATTGCAATTTCAATACTCTTTTTACACAGTTATCATTAGCATTATAACACCTGCAGTGGATTGTTACTGTTTATGGGACTCAGAAGGTAATAATTTACAAGATGCAATTATTCCTACTAGAGTCAAAGTTCAACATCAGTTCATTTTTCAGAGACTGTCCATATGTTTCTTATAGTTAAAAAAAATTAGCTTTTCTATCAGATACTTCTTTCTATACCAAACCAATTCAAACCACCACTCCCTTGCCCCTTTGATTGCTCCTTTAAGAGGAATGCACACAAAATAAATTTTCTTCCTTTGGTATATACATTGTGTAGTCCAATTCTGATGTCCTTACTAGTGCAAAATTGACTTTGTCAAGGGAATCAGATACATAAGTGGTAAATGTGTGATTCTGCAAGAATCCTGGCTGGAATTATAGCACAGTAAGAACAGCAACTTAAATGGAAGATGTGCAGAATGGACAGCAGCAATCCTTTAACAAAACTGTAATCTGCAACAATTTATAGTAGCAGAGAATTTGGTTCACTGATTCAATCCAAGAGAAAAAACTCACAATGTATCTCTGCAGAAATGCTTCTCCTTGGCTTAGCTCATCAGGCACATTGTTTTATCCACTGCTGTAAACAAAGAAAAACTGCCTGTGCTCTCTGTGCAATCCTGAAACTCCATTTGATTTCAGCAATTTCATGGTTCATCTACTAGCTGAAAGAAAATATCTCCCAAGAAGACTATGCACATGAAGCACTGCCAATCTCAAGCACTTAAAATTCTGAGTCAAAGATCAAAATTCAAGGCAGTTTACAGAAAAATAAAGATTACATTTGATTGCTTAGATATGCCTTCTCCTTTCCTGCAGATCTTAAAACAACATTTCATTTCCAAGTTTCTTCCTTGGATCACAAGTATAGGAATTTATTTACTTTTCTAATAAAAAAATTATGGTCACAATATTTCCATAATTCTGAACATCTAAAATAAAAATACTTCCAATGGCATGAACATGTAAGCTTAAAGAATTGGCACTGTGTCCTCATATAGAAAACACCCAGAAATAATTTGTGCAGGAAAATTTTAATCAGACTAAGGATTTTTAAAAATAGAAAATTCTTCAACATTTTGCTGATTTACAGTCTGTAGCCTCAATTCAGGTCATCTAGCCTTTCTTAGTGAAGAGAAAAACTAAGGAAAAAGATAGTGAAGATGGCTTGCACTTCCTTTACTCAGTGTCATGGTATTTTATATTCTCTTGCCCATTCTACTGCTGATTTTTGACCTCTCTGCTACTAGAGGCCATACAACTGCATAATGTTTTACATGCAAATAATTTGCTATTCTCATTTGCTGGCTTCTCTACTACAATTGAGAAAATACAGCAGATTTTCTAGCAAATGGCTTTACCACATAATTATCCCTTTTCTTTTTTTTTTTTAATAATTTGATTTAGCTGCTCTGCAATGTATAAATGCTGTGTGTTTCCAAGAGCACATAACACCTCATTTCACCTGGGGGATGTGCAGCCTCTTAAACTGTACCTATTGTACTACTGGGGAAGAGGGGAGAGGAAAGAAGGATTAACTACTCAATTTACAGAAAGAGAAAAAATAAAATGTAAACAAATTAAATGTCATGCTACTTAAAACTTCTATATAGTTTTGCCAAGCACAATTTAAAGTAGAATGAAGCAAAATTAAGATTAGGATGATCTTGAACTACTATTGTAGGAAGTTATTGTAGGTGTTAAATTACCTATAAGCCACATTCAGATTTGTGTGCTTTTAGTGAATTTATGATCCTTTTTTAAAATTGACTATGTGATTGTAAGATCAGATTCACAACTATGTAGCCATTTAAATATTTCTGCATTTAATACTTCTCTAGTTCAACTCACTTGGCAATGCTTACAGTACTTTTGTTTCTTTCTTTTTTCTAACCAGATAAACTTTGCTAAAATACTTAATTAAAATGCCTGGGAGAGTTTAATAAATGTTATAAGAAAGGGACCAAAGGTGGTGTTACACAGCAATTCATTGAGTTTGTACCCACTGAAAAAATGTTAATCACCAACATGATGTTGTCACCATTAAAGGTCTAGCTAACCCAAAACTTTAATCTTATGAATGGCAATTAGAGTGCTTTCAAAAATTTTAAATTCAGTTGAAACACTAGGAAATGACAACATAATATCTCAGTCCTTAAAAATTCTTGAGAATTTCAAACTGAGGACCATACTAAAGGACTTTCATTTCAATAAATTACTGATTAAAGATGTTACTGTTTATATAAATTTAAAATATGAAAACAGCCCATTTGAAACCTTAGTCTCCCACCTTTTGTTAAATTTATTACTGTTTTCACCTAAAGTGTATATATTATCATATCCTGTAGGATCAAACCCACTGAATTGTTTGTAAGAACACAGAGACAAATAGTATTTGATTGCAAATATGTAATAAGTAAACTTGGTTCATGACAATTATTTTCTACTTCATTTGTAAAAATGAAAAGAAAAATAAGCCAAATATTTCCTCTATTACATATGTATATCAATGACAAAAATTTGTTGCATTGAAAAGATATCATTCAGTAGGGGCAGTGAATTAAGAGATGATTGAAAAAGCTTTAAGTACTAGAACGAAAAATGGGTATAAATCTTGACTCACATTTCAGAACACTTTATTAGTAAACTGAATTATTATAGGAAAAATAAGGTCACTGGAGAATCAAATCTCTAAGTAGAGCTAAGACAATACTGAAGGTAATATTAAATGCCTTAATACATATGTGTATTGTAAAAACACAATATAGTGTCATGTGAATGGTGTATTAAATGCTGCTCATAGGCAGGGAATAAATTCTAGAATCCATAGGCTGATTATCTCTTATTGGAAGGAACAAAGCATCTGATAACCATTCAGTAGGTATTCTAGCACACTAAACAAGGATAATGGTTACAAAACTTAAAGTTCATTTAAAGAAAAAAATCTCCTTAACCCATTCCATAAAATAGAACTATTCTTAAGGTTGTTTTAAAACCACAGGATTTTAAGAAGCGTCCATAGATCATCTATTCTACTGATTTCTCCAGGTGGAGAAATTTATGGCAGTAATTTATAAACCCACGAATGACAGCCTTTGTAATCTACTGAGAGAAAATCTTTCAGCATGCTTCCATATGTATACTGCTGGAAGATTTTTCTGCTATTAAATATAAGCCTTCCTTACTATATTATTGCTTTATCTTTTTCACTGTCTACATGGACAATAGACTTTACAGCACTCTGTTATGTATTTTAAAATGATCATATCCTTCTGTCATTCCTCCTCTTCATGACAAGTCAAATTTTCAGAATCTTTACAAGCAGATCACTGTCTTGAATTCTCTTCTTGATCTCTTCTGTACTCTTTCCAAATGGTCTGCATCCTTCAAGCTAGAGGTCTGCTCAGAACCAACTGAAAGAGCTTATTTCTTTCCATGGACTATTAAGGGAGCCTAGGGTTATTAGCCTCCCAAGGATAAAGTTAATCTTTGTGAAGCACTGAAGTAAATAAATTGTATTTTGTAGTGTCTTGCTAGATGTCTGCAATGTAAGGACCATTGCTCCTAAAATAGCTCCCTGACTATTATTGTATGGCAAATGATGTGAATGACTTGTTGCTATATTCACAAAACAGATGGTCTCAAAATGCAGAGCTATGTGGCTTTATTATGTGACTAGGTTCTAAAGTGTGCTACTCAGCTATTTTATTAAACTTAACATGTAGAATACTTCCATTCTCTAAGATATGAGTCAGAAGGCACTCACTGGGTACAAACTATTTGAAGAAAAGCTTCACTTAGAAATAATTTGGCCCTGCAGCTGAAAATGTCTATTCATCTCATGATGCTTCTTTTGCTCATTCTTTAATTGAAAATGTTTTATTATTGATATTCTCTCTCTCTGTGTGTGTGTGTGTGTGTCTGTGACTTCATCACATGATCAAAACTAGCATAAATTTTGACTCTTCAGAATATTAATTTTATATCCTCTGGTTGCAAATTCTAAAGCTCCTCCACCTTTGGCTCTTAGTAAAAAGCTTCTTCATAGGCAGTCCCACACTGTTCATTGCTTCAGAAAAACAGAACTGAAATTCAAAAGTATAAGAAAATATGTTGCTGTGAACAGCATTTCCTTAATGGTGCTGCCTGTAGGTCAGCCAGTTCTGCAGAACCAAATAAACAGAAGCAAGAAACAGTGTACACATGGTGTGGATAACACCCCTGTCCTTCTTCGGGACATTTTAAAAGTCACTAGTAAAATAAATCAAAGTACTGAGTCAGTCCATTAAAAAAATGACAGTTAAAATTTTTCCACTCATATAGCAAAGTCATAATGTATAATAGTGTAAACATACAATGTTTCCTTAAAAAAACAAAATAGTTCTGCCATTAGAAGCTTTTTGCTTGAACAACAATGAAAAGTGTTGCTGGCTGAAAAACTGATGAGTAGGTTCTGTTCTTTCATTAGAAAACTGATGAAGATGAATTGCATTCAAAAGGAAGTATCCAGAAGATGCAGTGTGGAAGGATACAAACTCAGAATCAGACACCCACAGTCAGGAAAAGGTACAAGTACACCACCTTTTGCCAGCTGTCTATTACAATAGGTTACCTGCAGTGAAGTATTTATCTCATGTTGTATAAAGGTTAATAAAGGCTAGACACTCAATTAATTCAATATCAATCTTTCATCTGACATCAGCAGCTATCGAATTTGGCCCTCAAACAAAAATGTATGAGGCCATATTTCAGAGATGTTTTCTTTTATTATCTTGAAGGAAACAACATTGATAACAACAGAGGTAAAGATGTTCTTTTGTATATCTCCTGGATAAATAAAGCTGTGAACTAATAATGATAAAGTAAGAAAGCAGGAAATAGTGAGGGATGTTATTTCCTTGTAGCTGTTATTAACAGCAAGTCATAAATTCAGTCGCACACACCTGCGCACATGCACACAAACACACATCTCTGTTTCAGTGCTTCCACCAAGGTCACTCTATGCAAAATGGAACTCGCACTCCAGATGCTGAAACCAAGGTAGTGTTTATTAATCTCAAGATGTGTTGTTTGTAAGGGGTTATCACCTCCACGACTGCCACAGAGTAGATCTCACAGATCTCTTTGTGTTGAGCAAATGCTCATTGCAAAACGTGCGTTTTCATTGTACTTGACATGCATCTGACACTATTTTTAAAGCAGCGGTTTCCACAGACAGCTCGCAAACCTAACACAAAGGAATGAGGACAAACCCAATCTTTCAAAAATTCAACATACATTTTTCAGACTAGCAACCCTGGGTGATTTGAAAATACACTGAGAACAGCCTGAAGTCATGTACTTGAACAGTACTCAACATCACATAGGAAAAATCCAAGGTAATAGTGATAAATATGAATTTTAAAACCTGATATCATTGTCTCTAATCATTACCATACAAACATATATGTTTTATTTGCACTCTCAGGCAGCTTGATCCAGACACATCAAACAACTATCCCAGCTCTAATAAAGTACTTTTTTCCTTCAAAGCTGAATTATCTTTACAAACAAAAGGTAAGCCAACTCTTTGATACAATCTCTGATCAGAGGAAGTTTTTGAGTACAAGATGAAGGTAATTCATTCAAATGGGGTACCACTCTGTTTTCTCAAATTCTCAAGATTTTCTCTGCACCTATACCGGCTATCTTTATGAGATAATCTACATAAAAACATACCCACACTGTGTGTTTCTACTGAATCAATACATCTCTCAGTCTACACAAAAGCACCACCAAGATGTATTAAGCACATACTACCTGCACTCTCACAAAGAGCTTCCCAAGTGATGTGAAGAGCTGTGTGTTAATCTCTTAAATTCACTCCTAGAGTGCTCCATCTCTTTCAAGTTCTGCATTTTAACAGAAAACATGTATAATTCAAACTAGTCATTCTTCTATATAAATTGAAATTTGCTGTACAGGAATACAGTGCTTTGAATTGAAAAGATGAATGAGAATTATGCAGATGACTTGTCCGTAACAGAACACATGCTTTTTCATTTAAGGTATTAAGAATACCACTTCACAATTCCAGATCTGAGGAGATATCCACCTAGAGCTTCAAAATAGTATCTATACAAACAAAGTGGCTGTGTTACTAAGTGTGCCTCGGTGCTCAAACAGGATTCAAAACATTGGAATTCATAGAATCACAGAATGGTTTAGGTTGGAATGGACCTTAAAGATCTTCTAGTTCAACTCACTTGCCACATACACGGACACCTTTCACTAGGCCAGGCTGCTCAGAGTCTACCCAGCCTTGCCTTGAACACTTTCAGGAATGGGATATACACAGCTTTTCTGGGCAACCTGTTCCACTGCCTCACCACCCTCTCACAATGCATAATTATAGTTCTGTTATCTCCTCAGAAAATTTATACTTCTTAAAGAAATTTGTAAATCTAGTCTAGTCCAGTCTGTGTGCCTTTTGTGACAAATTTTCACTGACATAAAATGCAACTTTCTATTCTTTCATAGCTTGGCTTATTTTGTCATAGTGGATGGAGTATTTCCCTTAGCTGTCAGGATTCTGTCTGCATAATATGTCCTGGGCATAATAGCAAGAAGTTTGGGGTGGTTTATTAAGTCATTTTACCCAAAAACCTAACCTCTCTCTCTCCATGTCTCGCTCTGCTTGGGGGAGGAATTTTGCTTTGAATTTTTTCTTATCTGGCTCTCTGGACTGAAGATCCCTACCATGTGTGTACCTACTTGAAGCCAGTGTTTTGTTCAGATGCCAAAGAAGGCAAGAAAGCATTTGGTGTTTACCTGTCAGAATTTAGCTTTCTCTGAAAAAAGTCTACCTTAAAACTGAATCAGTACACCAAAACTGCTCTTCAGAGCAAAACAACAGAGGAAGAGAAAATCAGATATTTTTTTAGGGCAGAACAATGGATACAAATCAAAATACTAATGCAGATGTATCACTAGAAAATCACTGTAATGTTTTTTCTTCATCCACAAAGGGGAAAAGAAAGAAGAATAACAACACTGACAGCAGTAATTGTAAGCCACTTCTAAGCTGATGGTCCTGTGTGGTAGCATTAAATTGAATGCTACTTCTGAGCAACTATTCAGTCTGACATGATTAATCAGACTACCTTATCAAGAGAAAAAAAAAATATTTATTCAATATAATATGCCTTTTTTTTTCATTGCCATATTTAATAGTACAGTCAGCATAACACATAGCTTAGAAACATAGACCTCTCTCAGCAGTGACTATTGGTACTATTGCCAGGAAACTACAAAAACAGCCCAAGACGACTTCAAAAAAAAACCTTATTTTGAGGTAAGCACAAGTGGAATACACATAGTTCTTCAAGACTTAATTGTAAACATAAAATATACTTTTGACAGGTTTTTCTCATACTTTTTTTTTTTTTTTGCTCCTGGCATTTACATTTAATGATATACAAATATAGCACTGCAGTGTTAGATTTTGTTGCAAAAGGAAGTAGATTACCACAGGCTGAATATCATGTCCTGAGTCAGATCAGGTCCTTGCCCATAGCCTCATACATCACACACAGTGAACCCTAGTATCCCTTCCTGACCTACCTGTCTGATGTGGTCAAGCCCCAACAAAGCACAGCAAGTCACTTAACAGAGTGTGAGGAGGGCCCCCTCTTCTGACTAACACCATCACAAGTCAAATGTTGTTACTGCTCTTCCTTAAAAATCACCCCATTTAGGAAAAAATGCTTTTGTTAATGAATATAAATGCTGTTTTTAAAATCATATCTATATGGTCAGGTTTTGAACTTTCCCATTCTAAATATTTCTTAAATATTTGTTTCTCTATTAATCTTAACAGGGGTGAGGAGGTGAGTTTTTGGATTTTTTTTGTGTTTGTTTTCTTTGTAAAATTAAATTAGTGCAACTAGAGCAGGATATGATATTGTGAAGATATACTAAAAATAAAGAATTAATATGGTTTAGGCAGAGTGCAATCAAACAACTTAGGTGACACCAATTAAAAGGACAAAATAAATTTGTAAAAGTGTCAGCTAGATTCAGGAAAAAAAATGGTACATCTCCCAGAATTTTTAAATATCCTTCTCTGATTGCACAGTTAATACTTTCAACATTTCAATACTGTCACCTTTAAGATATACAGTAAAGCAGATACATTGCTAAACTCTACCATTCTAAATTGAGTTGCCCCTGTATAAAAACAGAGTTAACTAGTGAGAGAAATCACTAATGTTAGAAAAATATTTTCTTTCCGTTGCTATGAATTGCAAGGGACTTTAATTTTATTTTTATTTTAAATTATTACTATTATTAATGTGGAGATTCTATTGCCATAAACCTGCTTTAGTGAATGGCCAAGAAACCAAATAAGGACTTTGCAGCAAAGACAAAATATTAGCTTATATGAACATCAACTGGAAGTTTAGCACTTCCCTCCTTGTAAGAAATTTAACACAGATGGCAAAGGAAATATGTTCAAGGATTTTATGGAAATAATGATGAGTTCAGTCACAAAACAGTCTGAAATAAGATCTTGTTTGAAGCAGAATTTTTTCCCCCAATGTTCATAACTGAAAGAATATACTTGGGCTATATGAGAAAATAATTAAGAATGGCTACTTTCTGTCCAGCACTTTAAACAGCTAATTTTTTTGACAGCCAGAGCTGAATTACTAGTGTACACCGAGACATGAACTGTATGGGAAGGGAAATGCAAGTAACAAATAAAGGATTAAAATGAAAGTGGATGCGGGGGAAATCTCTGTCAGGGAAAAAAATTGAAGGAAGGAAGACTAAATGGCAATATGTTGTTATAGCGATCAAATGTGCAATTTGCAGATTGATTTCCCTGTTCTCTTTGCATGGTAGATGTAAAGATTATGCTGAAATCTAGGAAAATTTGATTGTACATGTGCCAACATGAACTGAGAACTTGAGTCAAATGCCTGCCCCTGTTCTAAGAAATTCATAATGAACAAATAGCTCTGCAAGGCAGTTCTTTGTAAACACATCCAACAAATTTTGCAGCTATTCTAAGAGTGCAGGTATGCAAGATGAGCCTCTCTCACTCTTTTAGATCATTCTTGTAACAGGATCGACTTTGAGCAGCTTTAGCCTTCTATGATAAGCATGAATGCCAAACATCCTATATTTCTTACATTGCTGTGCTCTCAGTGCTGTTTGGTTGGGGGTTTTTAGTTACTTGTTTTCCTTATTTTGGGCTCATGTTTGGCAAGTCTGTGGCTGTTCCCACAGCAGAAGGTAGAAATACTGAAACCTTTCTCTATCCCTCAAGAAATACTTCTCAAATGCCACACAGTCTGCTTGACTGATAGATGTACCACCTCTGGAGCAAAACTTGCCTCTCCTATTCTCCAGTCATCTCTGTTTATTTTGGAGAAGTTGGCTTTTTCCCTTCAGAAACTTGTCAACATTTCCGGAAGATGTTTTAACTGGCACTCCATCAGCTGACATATCTCAGCTGACTAGCTGTGAAAGATGTGACTCCCAACCCCAGCAAGACTCAAAGCACTGGAAATTGAAACAAACCCCTTAAGAGCATATGTTACCCTACTTACAATGAAGTTTTTGTGACATCGTTTTAATTGCAACCATATGACACTTGCTTGTAAGCCAGAGGCACTGAATATGAGTGAAAAGTCTCATGTGAAGTATTAAGCTCTGAATTTTCAAAGGTGATTTCTAAACAGATAAGTAGCTTCCCTTACAGCATAAAAATAAACAAAACCCCAAGAGTTTTTCTTTCCAACAGTGCAGTACTTATACAAATAATTTTTGGCAAAAACTTATAAATACTGGCTAGCAACCAGGTTTTTAAAAATAGACTGTTAACAGAGGCCCTGTTTTGTGAATGGCTTGGATTGGTGAGAGTAGAGTTAATCATTTGGACAGAAGGAGGCAATGTTATGGATTATTTTTAATAAGTGCAAAGCATATGGCTCTACTGTTAGTCTTAGCTGCACGTGTTCAAGTAGTATTCCCCTAGATACAAATGAAGTTAGTTCATGTTTTTACCAGAAGAAAAGAAAATTTATTAATGTCTAGACCCTCAAACCTTCTTTCCTGCTTTCCTTTTCTTGAAAACATCCAACACAAGTTTCAACTTTTTCACCATCTCCATTTCTTTCTCCACCTATTTCTGTAACCAACCACGCTTTAAGGGATGAAGATAGCAGTTATCTGATTCATTTATTTTGTAATAAGGTATGAAGCTCCAGAATGGTTGCCATTAGCAGGTCTTGCTTACACTGTGTGAGACAGAAGTGAAAGACAGCTCTACGTGACAGAGTTATGAGAATTCAGAGAGTGAGATAACATGCTGAGATACATAATTTCAGCAAAGTGTGATTAATAAAAAAATGCAAACTCATACAGTCTTAATTTCAAAAGAGCATAAATAACATCAGAGTATAAAATGGAAAACATCAGAAAAAAGAACAAAGAAAATATAAAGAATGAAATAAAATTAATATTTGTATATGCTAGATTAATCTCACTAGAGATACCCATGTCTGGATGTAATTTGGTCCTAGAGTCAGGAAAGCATTTCAGCATGTGTTAAAATTATTTCCATTTAGAGAAGCCCTTTAGCACATCTTCAAGCATGAGCTTTAGGAGCCATTAACCTCTGTCAATGAAACTTAAACACAAGCTTAAAAATGTGATCATATAATTAAAGCTCTATATTGAATAAGGATTCTTCCATGTAAGAGAGCCAATGCTAAGTGGTTAAATTTAGAGAATTCTAGAAATGAGAGTGTAGCATTGAAATGTTATTGGAATATTAATACTTAAAATGCAGAATAGAAAAGAACATCAGCTACTTAGGCAGAATTTATTGCATATTCAGGTGTGCAAATTTTTCCTTAAAAAATATATTTCTGAAATAGTTATGGTTAGGAAGAGGATTCCCCTATTTTTGTGTGCAAGGTTCTTAAGTGTTTTCTTTTTCCTGAGTCCATGTGATTTGATTCATCAGTTAGTCCAGGCAGAAATAAAATTACTCTTCCACTTCTGTAGTCATATTGAAGACCCTGCCTACACTGTGGTTTCCAAAAGGCTCTCAGGAAAGAACAAATCTGACATATTGTTTATATCATTGAAAAAACACACTGAAGTTTTGCAGCTTCCCATTTCTCAACAAAACAAGTTTCCAGCTGGAAAGGGTCATGGAGATTATAAGAAGAATATCCAGTGGCTGTCAAAACAGCAAATTTAGGAATGAAGCTTTAGCAAGACATGACTAGCCAGTCATTATCATTTTTATCATAATGGAGTTTTGTATGACATCTTCAGAAAGCTAATGGATATATTCTTTGGCAAGCAAAAAGAAACTAATTGTCAAGACACAAATTATTTTCCCAATGTGGCACTGGGAATCTGTGTGAAGAAGGAAAATGAATATACACTAATATAATCTCAGGTTTACTACAAAGACTGAAATATTTTTCTTAGGGAAAAAAACAGATTCATAGAAATTAAAAAGAGATAAAAATAATATTTTTTAAATAAAAATACTTTTTTTTTTACAATATAATTAAATTAAATTAAATCAGTAAGATTGTATACAAATACATATACTAGAAACCAAAGGCAAAGACAAAGAAAATACTTAATAAAAACATGCAAAGAACAGGAGGCATTGATTATAATGGTAAAAGTAAAAAAAAAGGAAATTAAAAAACCTTGGTTAAAAGTTAGATTTTACAAAGGAATGGCTTTGCTGAGTGAACTGATCAATTCAGAAGATAAATTATGTGCACAGTTTCTAGAAATCACTTTTGAACTATTTGGAAGAAAATTGGGCTGAGTGTCAGAAAACATATTTACCAACCCCAAATTAAAAAAAAAAAAAATGCAGAAAATTAATGTTTGGGAAGAATATTGTATATGGCATTACACTTCCAGACTTGAACTTTCTGGTCACAAGCTTCTCTATACAGATTAATATGAGAGGGTCTGACTAATAGCAGAATAAAGTGATTCAGAATTTTAGATATCAATGGGATTCATCTCACCTACCCTTATGTGTGTAACAGTGACACCAGGGAGTAGATAATCACTGCAGAGCAACTGTTACCTTCAAATGGCAGCTCCTTTCCAAAATTATTTTCAAAGACAGGCTAAATTAGAACTAGGGCTGAACAAGGAGCATTGCACAGTTTTGTAGGAAGGCAGATTAAAACATCCCAGAAAACCCTGTGCTGTCCAGAAATGCTTTTAAATATCAAAATAGCTTTGAAATCTAACTTACTTGCAATCATGGATATTGTTACTCAATAAATTTATATCATCCCCCCATTCAGAATATGGTGATTGTTCTCATAACACCAACACTTCAGTCAAGAGACACATGCAAAAGCAAGTATGGTTATAGAATAGCTGATACCTGAATCATTCCCTGGAGATGTTTTCTTCCCCTAAAAACAGCATGCTAGCAGTTAATAAACTTCCAGTAAGGCACCTGACAAGGTATCAAGTAATAGGATGAATCTAAGCCTAATTATATAGACAATCCTATCTGTAGACAACCTCTAATCCACTAAGAAGCTTTCCTGGAAATAGGCTAACCACAAACTTAATTTTTCCTTCCCTAAAAATATTAGTTCTTCAGCACCTCATTCCCTGATTAAATGAGAATGTACTTTCCCAGTGCTGTCTTGCAAGAATTGCTGTTTTGGAACTTAACTCCTATATATGTGTTTTGCAATTAATTTGATCCTTACAGTTTTTCATTAGGATCTCTAAAAGACTTATGGTGCCCTTCAAAACTGATTGGTTCAGAAAAGTTTTTTTTTTTTCTTTTCCCTTGCTATGTCACCCAAAGTCTAAATCTTATAGCTATTTTTTTTTCCACCTCAGGCTTTAACTGAAAATCAAGTTAAACCTGAAATAAAGTGAAAATAAGAAATAGAACTTTACTGAATTAGAGAAGAACACTGAACTAGATCATCTGGTTCACATTCATTTGCTAGGATTCTGTGGATGAATTATGAGCAAAGGCTTCAGATTAGACATTTTCCTTTTTTAACAGAAGAATTTTGTTAAAGCGAAAACAGGGTAAGGAAACCAGCTAAACCAGAACAGTTAATCTGGAGTATTTAATGAAAAATAGATATCCCCAACTTCAAATATAGAAAAATCATTATAATGAAATATATGAGATGAACATCAAAGTTTAAAGACAATATTGTGATATTTCCAGTTTGCTCAAAGGCATCATTTGGAACAATCACAGTTTATAGTCAGCATTCCAAATTATCTCTGTTGTAGTTTACTACTATTCACATTATCTTTTCCTCAAAGTGAAAGAATCATCAACATCCATTTGTTGTCTTTCATAGGAAACAAAATTTTAATGATGAAAAGCAAGTTTTTCAGGCTTTTAAAAATTCTTCCTGCATACAATAGAAATATGACCAAGAACATCCCATAGATTAAGGTGGTCTGAATTAGTTTAGTTTGAATTCAGGTAATTGCTAGCTTTCAACCTAACAAGCTGTTTAAATAAGTTCTTAGATATCAAACAAGGTAATCTGTCTCTGCAACATATGATTGGCAAATTCTGGTCAGTAAAGGACCAAAATATACTATTTGCTAAGCTTTCTGGTAGAAAGTAGGCTGTTATCATGCCTACTGACACCCATGATCTCAAACACAAAAGTAAATTAAGTAAAAACCCAAACTGAGAAGGTTAGAGACAAACTGAACCATGGAATGGAGAAGAAACCAATTTTAAATTAGAAATATCCAGCAAGAGTAACAGAGAGAGAGAACCAAAACATTTTGTCTATTACCAGATACTTTCACTTCTAAATATTCTTAACGAGGTACCAAACATCCACTCATTTCACTGCATTCTAAAGTTAGCACTGATATTAATCCACCTAAAATGCCATAATGCATTCATCATCACATATATTCCCAACTGTACTGCTTTCTAATCTGCATCTCCTAATTATTTTCACCCTTTTGCTCTTTTTCCCATTTCTCGTCACAAAATCTCCTCTGGCAATGAATAGCATTTTACATAGAACACTAAAAATATGTGACCTAATGAAGAAGCTGTTCCCCAGTAGTTAATTTGCTCTAGCATTGGTATTTCACTTGAAACTAGAGATATTTTGCCTCATGCTTAAAACACAATTCAAAAAGCATGCAAAGGAACTTCCATTTTCCCCTGCTGGAGAATGTAACAAGATGTACAAAGCATTTATAACATATCAACATTTAGCTAGAAATCATGCATACCTTTGAGTCCAGCAGATATTTTTTTACAAAATCTGAATGCACTGTTTTCCACTGCTTAGGGTTTTGGATATTTGTAAAATTACTTTTCAAAACTTGCTTATTCACAAGAACTAAAAACTCAATACTCTAGAAAGTAATATTAAAACCTGTAGGAAACTCATCGGAACCTTCTACAGAACTTTTCAGAGAAAAAAGATGTAAATAAAACAAAACAAAAACCTATCTGCAACATATTACTGGCAAGCTCAAACAATATTCAACTATCTGCAACAATACATTGTAGCATGTGGTGCTATATAAGATCAGTGAGAATATAGCTCTGGATTTAGTAGCAGATATTTTCAAAATTTCCCCACTGAATTGTCCTCCTAACTTCTTTCTAAATCAGTTGCTGCTACTGGCTGTTCTGGGTATATTTTTATATTTTCCATTACTTTGCCACAAATGAGCATTTTCAGTGAAGTCCTAGGCATAGAAAGTAGCATCCATCATCTGTTGTTTGCTTTGGCATGCTGATCCTTTCTCCACCATGTCCTCATTCATCACAACCAGTTGTTTTATCTGGGCTTAGATTAGGCATTATTTTTGGACAGAAATCATGTGTGTATAAATGCTCATTTTAATACCACCTCTGAGCTCCTCTAGTTCCAATCATGCCTTTTGAATGTTCATGGAAGTAGTTCTTTAAGATGTCGCACATAAGCACATGTGTTCTTCACTGCCTATAGTATGTATTTAAATGTTATTCAGCTGAAAAAAAAACCACCAAAAACCAAAAGACCAAAGCACGCATATCATATGGAAAGAAAAGTAAAAAAAAAAATCTTTCAGAGTGTACTTGAGGCTGCAAATATCTTAAATAAACAGTAACCACAGCAAGGCTTTTGGAGGGCTTTAGGCTAAATGTGGAAATGTATGTGAACATGTTCACTTTTAAGTTACTGTCTTATAAATGACAACAGGTACCATGTAATCAATATGCAAATATTTATCATGGACCAGGCACACTTAAACAGCATCTAACAAAACCAATCATTTGGTGAAAAAATAGTAGATCCTTCAGAGGTCTGAGAAGTAGGGGCTACAATGACATAAAATGAAATGACACAGAAAATCCTAAATAAATCACATTTCAAAACAAGATTTAAAAAACAGTGCATGAAAACTACTGAGAGTTCTCCTAAGGCAAATGCAGGGAATTAGGAGATTATCAGGGATCTATTAATAAGTCTTTCTAACAAACTATTTCTGTCAAAACCTAGGGGGAAAAAGTCTGGAAAATAGTCTGCATTAATCTAATATTGCATTCCTCAATTTTCACATATGACTAATTTATGGCAAAATTATAGCAAAAAATACAGTAATTGGTAGCAAAAGAATCTTACAGTTTTTCAGGAAAATTAAATTGCATGAAAATCCTTCCTTTTCCAGATACTTGCAAGTGCTTCAGAAGTTGTTTCAAAGCAATATTAATAGTTCTATAAGTAATTGCTGCTGGAGGGAGACTAAAATGGACCTTCCTGGGAACAAAACTGTAAATGATATTACATTCTTTCTCTCTGTATAAGCAAAAGTGGTCAGATATTAAAAATGTACTTCCCAAGAAAGCTGAATTACACAGAAATAGAAATTCTCATTCAAAATGTGTTTCTGGGCTACATTTTTAACTCCTCTTTATAGTAATGATTATGGAAATCCCTTTGCTGGAAAGCCTGAAGGAGAAAGTAGAGTGCAAAACTATGTGTTTAAATGAAAATGGATTTAAACATGAAATATTGCAACTGTTGTAATTCCACACTTTAACAACATAATATTTTATAAAGTTTTTTCAGATACTATAGTGAAAGAATAACTTGTCTCTGATTCATGTAACATCTGGTAGCTCACAGAGTTCAGATGCAAGGGTACTGTGCTACTTTTCTCTCTTATTTCTGACACCAAGAAGCAATATAATTGCATCCAGCTTTAAGATCTGTGCAACCTCTGTCTTTCCGTCACTTTGCTAAAACTCAAGTATCCATGTCCTGCTGCAATTAATCTAAATACATTTCAATAAAAAAAGTCAGCAAAGGAAAAAATAGCTTGCACATTAAAAATGAGTTACATTCCCTGGCATTTACCCACTTTATAGTGTGATATTAAGACATAAACCTATGCTGTGTATTATGCTTTACTGCCATGATTTACCACATGGTTCTATGGCCATCATATGCAGCATCAAAGTTTCACTTGTGCTGGTTTCCTACTCTCCATTAAAGATTTAAATTTACACAGTGATCACTGGTTCAAATCCTTTTCATGTGAAACATTTGGTAGTTAACATCTCTAAAACAAAATGGTTCGCAAAACTCAAGATGGAACATACAATGGTGAGGGAAATGGTAGTTAAAAGACTTCCAAAAGAATAAGCAAAGCATATCACAGACAAATATAGAGGAATAAAATGTCTTCACTGGGATGTTTTTGAAACAGGAAAGAGAAGAGAACAAGCCTCCAAGGTTTTGACTTGCACATCCTGGGACTGTTCTCTGGCTCTGAGATCAGCAGCACGTAAAGCTTGTGCTACTGCTGTTAACTCTTTTGTTCTCTAAAAGAATTAGGTTAGACCCAGGCATATCTGAATTGTCTACTGGGGATGGTCTCTGGTCTTTTCTGGCTGCTGGACTGTGCCCAGGAGCTGTTTGGAAGAGTCATATTTGGTCTGGGCCAAAACCACATGAGGGACAAATCTAACAATTTAACAACATAGACAAATTGGTTCCAGTGGCTGGAAACATTCCTTGGAGCCATTTTATCCAGGATAAATACATCCTATATTGTCACTAGAGATTTGGTATTGATAGTCAAGTTATGTGGAAGGTATTTCAATGACATGTTTACTATTGACAGTATAAAGCATTAATATAAAAGATAGAAGCATTGAGCAGATTTCATTTCCTATGGAATAATACCTTTTTAGATAAATCAATTAGGAAAAGATACTTGAAGCCTCTAATACAAAATGCAAACAAAAACCTTTTAATGTTTGTTAAATTACACAGGGGGGGGAAAAAAGCATATTAGCATATTTTTATATTGATAATATAATTTAAATAATTAACTTTATTGCCTTTATAGCAACAGTTATTGAATTCAAGATATCCTAAGCTTTTTTTAGAAACAAAAACAAAGCGCCCCCCCCCCCCCCCCATTTCAGAGGCAATCACTTTAAGGTATAAAGTGACACATTGACAGCAATATTACCAAACATAGCAAATATACTAGCAATTCTGTGTTTACAGGACAGTCTGTAGGCTTGTCAGACATGTCCAAAGTAATATATACTATGTACAAATTTTATCAAATTATTAAAAAAGAAAACCTCATAGACTTCAATTTATGAGAAAATTTATGCACAAAATAAAAAAACCTTACTAAGGTTTCAACCAATGTAAAACTCTTTTTTTATTTATACAGAAACATCCAAGTTGATGAAAAAATCAGGAACACAAATCTAATAAAAGTAACACACTCAACATTGTAAAATACTGGCACAAGGCCCTATATAATTAATAAAGACACAACGATAAAAAGAAAGAAAGGTAACTTGATTACTTGTGAAATGACATTATAAGTAGAATATTTATTTTAAAAAAAATTTTAAAAAGTCTTCTTTTGTCCTTATCTTCAGGACAAAAAATAATAAATTGTGCTATTATTTGGACAAATCTGGAAATTCCCATTCCTCTCATTCACTTTCCCCAAAACAAAACAAAAAAACTCCCAAACAATCTAAATCCACTTCCATATAAATATTTAATTCCTCTCCTAGAAAAATAAAAGTTTCATGTATTTAAAAAAATTAAAAATTAAAAAGAAAAAATTTTGCAAGTAATTTTTTTTTTTTTTGTTTACAGAATAAAGAATAGAAACAAGTCCTTGGCCAAGTTGTGCTCTTGGAACTGTGCTATAGGACATGCAGAAATTCTGTTTTGACCTCTTTTAACTTCCAGAAAATAAATGGGACAGCACATGTTCAATCAAAGTGATTATATTACCTGAGGCTTTCCCCTCAAAACTGCAGCTGCTAGCTGGAAAGCAGTGAAATGAGGTCATGAGGATGAACACAATGACTTCCAGAGCTAAAGAGGCACTCCTGGATGTTCCCCCAACTGACAACGTGCTTGAGCTGGCAAATATTCCTTTTTGATCAGATATTTTAATTCTAACAGATTTTTTTTTTTTTTTTGCCTGTAGTAACCAGAACTACTCTGGATATTTAAGTCATGGTAGGAATCAGGTCCTGGGCACACCGCAGCTGCTCTCTGAAAGGATGGAGAAGGTAAAAGAGTTTAAATTGTGAGAGAATCTCAGGAGGTCTCTGGACCCCTGTGTGCTCAAAGTAGCATCACTCTCAAGATTAACAAAGATTGTTCAGGGCTTTTTCCAGGCAGAAGAACCGCTAGGGATGGAGACTTCAGAAACCTCCAGGGAATCTATTCCTGAGCTTGACTATCTTAGGAGTGAAAAATCTTCTCCTACCTATACATAATCACTGCCAAATATGCAGAGATAATCTTATACCATTTGCTTAGTAAAATAATTTTACTGGTATGCATGCAGACAAACCATGTATCATGTGAGCTGCATGAGTGGTGTAGCATCACTTGTAGCTGGACTCTCATGTGCTCATCTCTTGATGTCTTAGGTGTGAAAAAAATAATCCTTTGCCAAAAAATAAGAGTATTTGAAAATCCATAAACATATTTCACACACTGATCAAAGATACCATTATCTACAACTCTTAGTGTTGTTATCTTTAGGAGATACCATTGTGAGTATAAAAAAATGGAAAAAAAAATTAAATTTGCTCCTACATCCCCGGTCAACTCTTAACACAGCAATCATGACCACATGTGAGCTATCATGTTCTCTTTAGGGTTATGTAGTGAAAATAGCAAACAACTTATTCTCATCTACCAAATTAGTTTAAGAGAAAAGAAATCTCACTTTGCCAGATATGAACACACAGGGATATTGATGGAGGGTCCCAGTTTTCCTTGTAATTTACACTTAAAAGAAAGTTTGCAATTTTTCTATCTATTAAAAGTTACTCTTGTAAAGAGAAGCTGACTGTTG
This sequence comes from Lonchura striata, assembly GCF_050655825.1. Classification (NCBI taxonomy): domain Eukaryota; kingdom Metazoa; phylum Chordata; class Aves; order Passeriformes; family Estrildidae; genus Lonchura; species Lonchura striata. Next base: position 55,312,543 of record NC_140703.1, on the reverse strand, counting down.
AGTTGTAATTTTTAAGTTTTTTATAGATGACAAAAAGACCTTGTCATCAACAAAATACTACATCCAAGTATTTTAGCATGTACTAAAACTATTTCTCCTAAATTTTGAGAAATTTGATCATCTACATGCTTGGGTTTCCAGCATCAGTGAAAGATTGATTACTTGACAACAAAGAAGTTATGACAATTAATTTTCTCGTAAACATATCTTTCATCTAAAAACATCCCAGGGTAAAGCAGAAGAAAAATGAAAAATAATTGTAAAGAAACAATCATTTGCAACTAACTGATTCTAAGTCTTATTTTGAGGAATAAAATTTGAATTATGGCTTCTTTTTGGAGCAGGGGAAGAAAAATAAATATATTTTCAAAATGTTATAGATTCTGCAGAAATGGAAATATTTTGCGGGAAAAAAGAATATTGTCTAAGTGTCTGAGGAATGCCATGCAGTTAACACTGGGTTATGTGTTTGCATGCTTCAGTAATCTTGCTAAGCAATAGTATAAATAATTTAATATTCTATCTTAAAAATCTCATATTTTTAAATTTCTTTAAAACTTCTTTTCTTTCCTTCATCCATTTTTACATCAAATGGAAACATATTTTTATTGTTTGAAGAGACTGGGCATATTGTAGAAGAACATTAAATATAGGCTTCTGCTAAAGCAGAGATTAAAATTATTTTAATTATATGCATAAAGAGTTATGAACTGAAATTCAAAAATAAAAGATGTATTGAAATACATTGAAACTGATAATATTCACCAGTTAATATTAAGTCAACACTAAAAATAATTGAGAGCATTGAAGATTATGAGGGCTGTGTGCATTTATACACAAGAGAAAAAATACATTCACTGGTAAGGGAAATGTTAATTTTCTTCCTTTATCCTTTAAAACAAAACCTTTTTCTATAGTTAATATTGTTGTTGTTGAAAAATGATTTTCAAGTAAAAGGGAGAAAGTAGTATGGTTGAGGGCTATTTTAGTTTTCATAACAATATTATGTATATAGATATTACTTTTTTGTAGGCATCATTAAGGAACATTTGCAAAGGTTCTCTGAGCACTCTCACCAGTCAAATATTGAGTAGACCACTAAAAATTTAAAAGACCTCTTTTTAAGTAGCCAGTAACTTTATTTAAACTTTATTATATGTAACCATTATGCTAAGCAGGGCAGGGGCACCAATTTAACTGAAGAAGGATCCAACATTTCACTCCCCATTCATACCCATCTCTACTAGAGAACTCTATTTCCTTCGCAATTCTGATGTCAGACTTTCTACAATTCCAGCAGGTAGTGTTCAGGATCTCAGTATGCCAAGTGAAGAAAATTATAGAGAAGATAAAATGCAGTGTAAATCCATGAAACATACGTTTTTGTCTTTCAATCTGAGGTAAAGCATGAAAAGAGGTCCATATTTCCCCACCTTATTCATTTGCTGGCTGAATCTAGGCTTGTAACCCAGAGATAGTGCAGTGTCCTGTTATAAAAACATACTGAAACACATAAACCAACTAGAAAAATTCTGTAATCTTCATTATAACGTTTCTTCCATGGGCCTCATGATCTGATTTTACATACTTGCTTATCTGGTATGCCAGCATAGAAGCTGTAAGGAAGGCTGGGAAGGCCATTTCTGTGCAAGATTGCTACTAGAGGAAACTAGGAACAAACTACCACTGTCAAACCAACAGTAATGTTCACTTACAGAAACCAACAATTTAATGCAAGGTCAGCTGTTAAAAGAGTGTATTTCTTCTAAGTAGAAATGTATTTTCTTTTCTTTGTAGGAATAAATGACTGAATGAGAAAATTATGTGAAATATGATAAAAAACTGAAGCACATTTATCAGGCAAATCTTACCTACGGAAGGTAATACACATTGTGCGTGTCAGTTAAAATTCAACTCTTCATTTCCAATCCACAGGGATTTGATTTGATTTGATTTGATTTTCTTACACTGTGTTGAATATTTTAGAATTAGAAATTATCCATTTATAGGGACAATGTTCCTAAAATTGCTAAGGATTATTCACTAATTTCAAATGGACAAACACATCCTCACCCAACTGTGGTCTGGAAATTTTACTCTGTTTTATGGAACAAGTACATTGTGTTATGCCACCCTACCTTTCATATTTAAAGGGAAATTGAGAACTTGGAATATATTTGAATTATTTAATCAAAATCCCTGGTGGTATCTGACTGCCCAGCAGGATCCAAGTGAAAAACAACAACAACAATTTTTAAAAACAAACACACTAATTTAATTCTCTTCAATGTGGATGTAAAGTTGTCACAGAGTTATCATGAGTTTACCATATTTTCAAGAGTATGACAGATTATATGTACTTTCAAATTCACATGTGTAGGGACTAGAAAAGAGAGCCCAGAACTACAGACGGTAAAGTAATAAGATTAAATTAGATACTGTCAGATATAAAAACCAAACCTGTCAAAAACCTCATGCACATGCATTTTGAATAGAAGCAAATGCTTTATGGTTTACAAGGCAACTGAATTGGAATTCATTATAACAAGACTAAATATCCACATCTGAGGTAATCACCATAGACACCTTTTGTAATGAATGAAAAACAAGTTTATCTAACATAAGATTCATTTTTACGTAAAGAAGTGAGCCAAAATAGAAGAATGAGTTATACCTTAAAATGGACATCTTTCTTTTAAAGGTTAACCATCTCCAATGTAGATGTGCATACTATAAATGTCTAAAGCTCAGCAAGATAAACGCCAGTCAAAATGACTTGTTAGAAAAACTATAAAAATCCACTAAATTGAAAAGATTTGGTGAGATTACTCCTTGGCATATGCACTGGTGCTTTAAAAAAATTAGTCTGAGAGTCCTTACTGCTTTCACTTCTCCTTGAGAATGAATTTGTGCTACACAAACCTTTGACTAAGTGTCTTATGTGTCAGTGTTTTAAAACTGCTGAAGTTCCAAACTACCATCTACCTTCCACTTTAAAATTGCAGTAAATTAAACAACAGTTCTGAAATTGCCTCTTAGTGGCTATAATTAAGTCTTCACTCCTAATGATGTCGTCCATTCCAAGGACAAATTCAATATGGTAAGAGGTGTAGGAAAGGAGAATTGCAACAAAATCCTATGGCTTGGCATACAGCCATGTGTAAAGGGCATACATTACACTTCTATGTTTTCTGCAGGAGCTGCTGGTAAAGAATCAGGTTGGACAGGATACAGATGACACACAGTAAAAGACACAACCACCTTGTCTTATTTTGCCATACCCCTTTAACTATGTTTTTATCTTGTAAAAAATTGTTTACTTTGTCAGAGGAAACTTAACTAAATTCTCTTTCATATGCTTCTTTCTCAAGGCATAGCCATGCTAATAGACCCAAGACAGTATTAGGGTGCAAGATCAATCCAGTTATTAATACATTCCCTTCCCTAAGACTTTTCTGCTTTCTTTGGAAACTCTTATCCTTAAACCTTGTTAGGTGATTTGCCATAGAGGAACCTGCAAAGATTCCTCTTTTTTTAACATGCTCAGGCTAACAACAAATTATAGCAATGGATAGGAGAGTGAGATTTAACAGTGTGTGTAAATAGAATATATTATTCTGAGAAAATGTTGCTCTAAACCAGAGGCTCCTAGAGAGGAAATAACCAATGACAAGCTTTGCATGAAATTGTCATCACTTAGATTAAGCAGTAATCAGATAATTTCAAGGGACTTAAGAAAAACAAATCATTTTACTGGAAGAATAAAGAGGCGTGACATTTTGAGATGGGGAGAGTAGTAACAGAGCAGCACGCCAACCCCAGTGTGACACTGCCTCAAGTCATCTCACCAGTGTCCTGACCTTCTGGGCCTAATGGAGTGTCTGCCTCATTTGACAGCATAGGCATTGGTGCTCCAGCTGAGGCACGGCATGACAAGGTGGCCACATGCTGGGGACCTCACCTTGAACCACTGTGTGAGCCTAGTGGGCCTTTCACACCCGCTGTGGGTTGTGGGGAGAAGCAAAGGCGCAGGTCACACACAAAGACAGCACACCTGCAACCCCAGGAGACAGGAGTTTGGATGTGCATGTAAGCACAGAGTTGTGCCTGGACTTATTGGAGGGCACTTAGAGATGTGTAGGGGTACACTCATGCTTTGTACATGTACAGTATCATGCTTTACCTGTTGTATTGCTGGTATTGATGTCAAATGTATAGTTCACCCAACTGGCCTATTAATTATACAGAATTCAAAAATCGATAAACCACTTTAATTTGATTTAACTTAAGTGAGCAAAGTAATTATTTCTTGCCACATTTGTTGCACTTACAATTTAGAATAATTACACCTATGTTAAAAGTATCAAAATATTTCCAACCTATCACCTACTTAACATATGCCCAATAAGGTCATACATGATAAGAATTTGTGAACTAGATCTTATCTTAGATCACCTACATGCTGCTTGCTGAAGATTTTATTTAGAAACTGATTCAAAAATCTTCCAAGAAACTGAGAGAACTTCTATTGGGCAGCAGTACCAAGCAAGCAATAAACCAATTTATTTCTCACAGTACAGAAGTATACAAATATTTTTGTTTATATGTTTACTTGTATACCTTGAGGTAAACAATTTTTCTCCCTGAAAGGCTTCCAAAATCAGGAACACACAAAAACAAAAGTCATTGCTGTGGAAGTCAAGTCAATAGACTAACAATGAGGTATCTCAGATTCACTTTGAGTTGAATAACTGATGGCTTTTGAGAGAACACAATCATTTTCTTCTCCATATGATCCTTGTACTACATTTCTGCAAAACCTAACAATTGCAATTATGCTGGTGATTTTTACGATGGCTTCTCATCTAAGTTAACCTCTGCTTGATGTTATGGAGAAATTATGATTTTAAGGATAAAAAGAGATATCAAACATAAAAGTAATAGAATATGTTAGTGCTTTAACTTTTAAAAAAGTCTAAGAAAAGTAATGTTATTTTCACCAAATAAATGTGTGTGCAAAAAGACTGCCTTTTTCTTTCATCAGACACAAAGCCAAAATTCTCCTTCCAAAATGTCTTCCTTAATATAAAAAGAAAAAAAATAAAGTTACTTCATGTATACTTTTATGATATAATGATCTGTTTAACTGATACTATGCATATTTAAATATTTTAAAATTTCAATTTTTTTTTTTAAGACTGTTGTTAATTTTCTAAACCTTTTTTTTTCCCCACGCAGAGAATTCTGTTGAAATCAGTCTTATGTTTATAAAAATGGTTTAACTGAAATGTCAGATTGTGAATTTAGCCTCTTTCCTTTTGTGAGCAGAACGTGGAGAAATATAATGTTATCTAAAATGATTATTTCTCTTTTTCTCATATATAGGCATTTGCCAGCACTTAGATGCTATGAGGAACAACAGCAATGTAATTTTGGAGAATGTTTGTCATATACCTCTGCCAGGTTATCCCATAACAGATATGTAGCCAGAGATTTTATTCTGAATGCAGGAGTCAGTGTTCAGATTTGGCCACCGCATATTTCAGGCAAAATAATCCCCAAAGAATGCAGTACATAGAGCAGTAATTGATCCTTTCTATGAATTCTGCCTTGCAACATTTCCCAGGTTTTTAATCCCTAGAGCTAGTGTCTGTTCTGCAGGTGAAAGTAAGTCCTGTTAAGGTAGAAGATGAATGAGTAGATATACATCTGCAAATTTGAGGGTTGTTATATAAATGCACTGTTGGTATTTATTTATTTTAGCTGGCTTTAAAAGTATATAGAAACTTTATATATATATATATATATATATATAATGTTGTTAATTTTAGTGAAGCAGGTGATTAGAAAGATTAGGCAAATACTTTTGGAGAGGGTGAGTGGAGTCACTGCAGTGTAATCAGAAAAAGTCTATCTAAAGCCAGAGAAGCTGCTATGTTATTTCAGTCCCTTTTCTTCTAGTAGCTGTTTTTAAGCCTTTATTTGACTTTCTAACACTAATTGGAGTATTGACTGACCATATAAATGCTTGCCCCCTTTGTTCTACTCTCACAAATTAACTAGTGAGTGCCTCCAGTTATCTAAATAAGGTGCTGATTGATCGTGTGGAAATAATTAATCAAGCCAGACCTGATATGATCTCCAGCCATGTCAGAACTTTCTTTTCTCATTATGCTTACCTAGTGCAGAATTTAAATTTACAGCCTGTGGCAAAAGGTAATGTTTTTTGAGAGGTTTCTACAAGTCAAATTACAAGGAGGAAGTCAGATTTCATTGTAATAAGACTTTAAATGAGTCCAATTACATTTCAGTTCAAACAGTCTTGTTTCAAATATTGTTCTGCCTGTCTGGCAGCATTTAATAGAAGCCAACATAGAGTTTAGTGCACTGGGGAATAATGTGCCAACTTTCTTACTTGAATCAGTGGAAGCAGGCGTCCTTAGTGGACAGGCACTTAAATGCATGTAATGCAGAAACTGAAATGCTGTTACAACTGTATTTCTCCTTAACGACAAGTACACGTAGTAAGCAATACAATGCCTTTTACTGCAGCAACTCATTTATCATGAACAAGCTTACTGTCCTTCACCCTTCACCCTCCCCAGGTACAAAGGCTTAAAAAAAGAAAAAGATATTTTTAACTGAAAAATCAGGAGCGGCATACGCTGTAACTTTGTTCAGCAAAGTATGTTACACTCTCAGTGAGCATAAAACGTCCCCAGACGTCTGCTCAGCATCTTAACAAGAAAAGCACAGCAGAAGTGATCTTCCAAATCATCAAATCCAGACTACTACACTGACAAACGGGCACTACTTGCTAGTCTTTTTTGACACACGGTCTCAGTGCTGGCTGATGCTTCAGCACAGATGTTTTTACAGAGAACTGGAGTTATCTAGCTTCTCCTCTCGACACACTAGCAATGAGACAAGAGGAGAAAGCTTTTAACAAAGCTGTCATAATCTTATGACAACATAAGGAGACTGAGTGCTAACCCAGCTACTCCTGAAGGGTAGAAGTGTGCCTGTATTTTCCAGCAGTTATATCAAAAGTCTAAAGGCACAGGAACTCAACCTAGACTAACATTAGATATTTGCCCAAACAACGGAGAATTTCTGCTACACTCAGAAACACACCACAGCTGATGAAAGCAAAACAAAATTCCAACATTGGATTCATAATTAAGAATACTTCCTAAATGTGCATACTTCAGCAAGTGTGAAAAATTCCCTTGGATAAACTTGGTTGTGAATCCAGGCCCTAGAGCATTTTCTATTTCAGAGTTGGTAGAAACAAAGGCTGTTTTAAGCTCATATGAATCAGCTTTAAGATGATTTTTGCGTTGTTAAAATAGCACAATATACAGATTTCCTCCAGCCTACAACAGAAAATTTATGCCTTTACTCTTTCAATGCAGAAAGCATGTGTTTGTAGTAAGGAGGAAAGAACAGGATTCTTCACATTCAGATATGTTCCTACGTGAATATATCTGCAAAGTGCTTGACATTAAAACACAATTACAACAAGGAATTGTCACACACAGCATTTGAAAGCAATGCACTTAGTTTGCAATAATATATCTTTAATAGCCCTTTCAGATCTTCACCAAAAGGAACAGAACACAAATCTGCAACATTGCCCAAGTGGGAAAATAAATGGTCATCTTGTTTCACTCATAAATGAACACTGTTGGCAGTGAACCATTACAGGGAAAATTATTACCTTATTTCCAGTGGTAGACCATTATCAAATGCTACCAGATGCTCATCTCAATTGTCATTGTCATATTTGAAGACTCTAATGATGCCAGTTAGCTTTCTACATAACAGAAAAATAGGATTTCTTCACCTCAAAGCTGTCTATGCCAGTATGCATTTGAGTTTTGCAAGCAGGTTCATTTCCATTCTGAATGCACAATTTCCTCCAAAAAGACCACGTCTTACTGGGGGGTTTATTACCCTGTAGAAGATTGTCCTGGTAGCTCTCCATAACTTAATTCCCAAGAGGAGATAAATATCTGAGATGCAATCCCACTAGTTAGACTAGCGGTACGCAGTTTGTCATTGATGTATTGTTTTATATTTTAAATAATGGTACAGATTTTCAATCAAGTACCTATGTTTAAGGAAAATTAGAAAACAAACAAAAAACCCTCAGAAGTGCATTAAAATAGTTATGTACTTATTTAAAACAAGATTATTCTGAACACAGTATACTCTTAGATACATATATGACATAGGGAAGGTTTTCAATGCCACAATTGCAAGTTATGGCTTAGATTTTAGAACAGCTAATCAATTTTGGCCCCTGTTTGCAGTTTGAATGACATTTTAAACCAAGCTTGAGTAAAGTAAAAATGCCTAACACCCTTGAAAGTCATGCAGTGAATAGTTATGCTTATGTAAGTGGATCAAGCCATGAGTCAGAATGCTGAATGACCATTTGGTATCATAAATAATTAAAGGAATGACATGAAATAATTTATTACAAATGGATTTTAAAAAGTGAATCACTAAGTGCATTGAGTTCCTTGCTAGGAGATCTCACTACTTCAATCACTGCATTCAAATACCATTATTGAGATCCTGCTGGGAGAGCAGGATAGGTACTTTCTGGATGGCCTGTTTATTTGCTTCTGTCTCTATTCTTGCTGTGTAAGTGTTCCTTGTTCTGTAGAAAATGCATAACTATTCAAAAGGTGGCTAGAAATAATGGGCTGGAAAGGTTTGTTAAAGCTGGATTTGAAATTACAACTGACTCCATGTCAGACAAAAAACCCCCATTTTATCCCCATTAGACTAAAAATGAATTCACAATTCATTTACAGACCAAGCCTAAATCCAATCCTATTAATAGAGGCTTTGATAAACATTATTCAAAATTTCTCTTTAAGTGTTGTGCTTCCATGCAGCAGTTCCTTTTAAAATTCACAGCACCCACTCCTGCCCAGGCACAAGACACCTCAGCATCTCACTGCTCTTAGAGGCATCAGAGTCACATGCAAAGGTACTCCTACTTTAAGTAAAACCCTGTTTAATAGCCATGATCTTCATCCTACTTTAATCAAGGGTTTTCCAGGACTTCTGTTCTTGACAGGAAATTATTACTCATAAGTAATCACTGTGGGCTAAACAGAGCACTGAATATTTTAGAACTGAAGATCATATATTTATAACATTTAAAATTAAAATTACAAACAAAAATCTTCAAGAATTTATAGATATATTTTCATGAAGTGATGAAGATATGAGCAGTTCAAAACTTTGTCATCTTTCACAATGAGACCACAATTTTCACCATGTGTGATTTTTTAAGCTAAAATGATGTTTTATTTTAAGAATTCTCCTAGATCCAAAAATTGCCATAATTTCTTTTGTTATGGGAGCAATATTTCAAGAACATCAGTGGCCACAAGAACAGTCAGGTACAATAAGGTTCCACTGCTTTCATAAAAAAAACCCCAATTTATTCCACAACACCTGGCATGGACATTATTATTCAGGTTGGGTGATTCAAGCTAGTGTTGCATGGCAAGAAATTTATATGTATTCTTTAAAACCAGAATTTATAAGTGTTCTGTATTTGAATGACCATGCTCATAACTTCATGAGTGGCCTACAGCAACCTATAAACAGAATTAATCTGCAGAATAATTCATCATGTACTAGTAGGAACACATTTTAAGAGTCCAGCCTTGCCAACAAGACAGCAGCATGCATACAAATACTCTTGCTTCCGGTCCTGGGTATGTGCATAATTGTTTGGGAAGCTAACAGCTAGCCTGGACATTCAGAAAACATATTTATTATATTAGCTAGGAACAAGTGAGCCTCTTGGGCTTTCTAGATGCAAGCCATATTTATATTCAACCAGCTCTCTTTTGTTCTTTTCCTTAGCATACTGAGTTATTTTGACTTGGGGCTTCCAGGAAAGCAATGAACACTGGTTGCACATGTGACCATACACAAGTGCAAAAGTATGCTTTGCTGTCTCTGATTCCATTAGGTTCACATGGCTTCTGTTTTTTGCCAGGAGCTCACTGTCCAGTATTATGTATGAGTGCTAAAAAAAGTTCTGTAAGGATAGCCTGTGGTAGTCACTTGAACAGAGATTCTACTAAAATAAAAATATGAAGAATTACTATAAAATAGTTGCTTACAGATGCCCTAAAGATAATGCCAATGTGATACATGGATGAACAGAAACAGGAATGACAGAAAAATAGAAAATTTTATCAGTAGATTCAGACAGACAGGGTATAAAACATTACTAATAAAAATAGAACTTTTTTTTAGATTTGAAATATTACACAGTTCTACTTTTTCTCTCAGAAGATAGTAAAAAAAAGTAAAAAAAAAAAAAAAAAGAAGCAGGAAAAACAATAGCCCAGAAACACTATCCTTATATATATATATAATGGCCCAATAGAAAGGAATTAATACTGCAAAATGACATTAAATAACCAAGATTAATTTGAGTTACCCTGATGAAACCATATGTGGGAAATAAATTAGTGATAAATTAGGTGATTACATATTGTGGTGATGAAGACTAAGAAAGTATCTAGAATGAAAAACTAACACTAATATATTGCTTATTGAATATTTTAAAATTATTTATTATTTAACAACCATACATATTCATTATTTAAGTATTTAAATAATTAAATCTATATGTCTGAACAGACTTTTTCTACTCTCCTGATATTGCATGCTAACTGATCAAGTTCCTTCATATTATTTTGTTGTGTGTGAGAAAAAGTAGGAAGAATTTCTAAATTCATAATCATATTGATTAAAAAAATTAAAATGTTAAACTAACTGTAACAAAAATTATAAATTCTTGCATCAATGAGACTATACACTAGAAAAGATCCATTCAGTTTAGATGATACAATACAAACATTTATGGTGACAAAATAATAACACATTTGTATATTTATTGCATAGGTAAAAATTACAATTCCACTAATGTACTCAGGACATGCTATGGATGCAATGTACTGTTATATTGTATTATTTAGAAAAAAAAAACAACAAACAACCAATTAACATCACCCACCCAAACCAAGATGGTTTTACAAAAAATTGAATACTAAAATAAAATCAGTCTTGAAGAAAAAATATTAAAAGGTATTGTCATATTTCCAAAGTAAAGTTGGAACTCAAATAGGGCTTGAAAGATTATGAAAACAGATGGGCTGAAATAAGTTGCAAAAATGATAATAGAACTATATCACAAAAGACATGCTAAAACTATAGCACTGAAGAGAGGTTGCCTGTCAAAAAGCAGCATGGAACCCAAACTACTAAAAGCTAGGGGAATGTAAAGATTGTTGTTACATCACTCTTGAATTATATGAAAGGCTTTCCTGCCTAGACAGGGTTTGGGTCCATCTATGCAAATCCCATTCTATACACAGTTAATACTAGGAGTACTTAAAAGCATTTGACACCAGATGAGACCTTGATCCTTTCACTGATATTAAAAAGAAGTTACAGAAAAAAAATGTAGGAAAAAAACCCAAGCTAGATCAGAAAGAAATGCAAGATATTTTTGGTTTGGATGCCATGTATATTTTCCCTCAAAACACAACACTTCAATTATTTTTTGTTCCACAGGTACCAAATCTTGCTTTGAATACATTTGTCAGGAACACAGTCCTTATCCATGTTCCTCTGTAACCTGAGGCAGAGCTTCTAGATGATCTAGTTGGTCCATCTCGCTGCAGCCAATGCCAACTGTCAACAGCTGGCTAAATAAAGGTCTGATTTAAACAAATCATAATTTTCCTGTAGCATATAAAGTCATTGCCTTGGGTTTGTGTATCTGCATAAAAGCTAACCATCTCCTGACTCATTGTGAACTCAAAGGGTCATCCATGGTACTGCACATCAGAGCTGGTCTCTGTTACTGATTGACATGTTTTCCATTCCTGAAAAAGGGATATTTACAAATTTGAATACAGGGTATTTTTGGCTGAAAGTGAGGTTTGGTTGGTTTAAGATTTCCTTTTCTTTTTTTTTTTTGGTGAAGAGTAAATGAATGAGCTTCCAGCTTCCAGGAAAAAAAAAAAAAAAACAACTCTCATCTCAAGATATAATCTAATTCAATTAATTGAAAACTCCATCTACTTGTTTCCCATTAACAATATATTGAACTGAATTAATTTTGGTAAATTCTTTTAATATGTGAAGGAAATAAATACCAAAATTGTGGAGTTAAACTTTTTATTCAAACAGTAAAGATCTATGTCCAGTTTCCTAATTGCCAGACTTTAGCTGTAATAACTGGCAATCATTTTCATCTCCCTCTGCCCCAGTTCTCACTCTATTTCTTGTTCAAGATATCCTTCTCATTGCAGTTGTCATGGTGGCTTTTTAAAAATAAGGGCTTTTCAGAACAGAAAAACCCTGTTTCTGGGATGATATGAGGACTACTCTTATAGTTACAGAATATATACATTGCTTTATGCACATATGTGTGTAGGTGTATATGTGAATGTATCTCCATATCCATACCTATATCTTTATAAATACACAAGGAATATTTTGCCAATTCATACATATGTGTGTCTAAGATTTCATTGATTTTATATATATATATATACATGTATATATGTATAACACAATCAAAACAGTTATTAAACCTATGTTAAGAAAACAAAATACCAGTAAAAATAAAGCTTGTAACATTTAGTATAGCTCTGTGTATGAAATCTGTGGTGAAAAGTAAGTGGATACAGTAATATTATGCAGTCCAGAGTTGACATATTTATTTCTTTTGTACTAAAATTACAGTAATTTACCTATTATTAATTGATGCCAGATGGTTGGATGGAGGGTTATATACTGGTATAAAAACTACAGTGTTAAGAAAAGTGCATATGTTTCATAAATCATTTAATTATTAATATGCTGATATAAAATCAGTAAATAACCCTTACACAATTTTAACATGCAAGTATTTCTGCATAAAGGAAAGCATAAACATTTATGATTCCACACCTGTTCATAGTATTTTGTTACACAGGCCAGCTATTGCAAAAACAAGCCATATTCTAAATCCAAATGTTACAGGCAGAGTGGAAAAAAGGTGGTAATGGATACTTGATAATAAAAATAAGTAATTAACATATTGTAAAACTAGAAACCATCCAAAGGATGCTGCCTGTGAGCCTATTTCTAATACCCAGTCATTATCTGTTACCTGAGAAGAAATGTGAGATCTCAAGATCAAAACTGTAAACTGAAAATTCAGGGCAAGTGGAGTTATAATAGTTACTCATCAGTTCAGCTACTACATAATAAGTATGACAAAAATTTCCTTTGAGATTAAAAAAAAGAAACAGTATTTTGAGTCTTTATAAACAAAGGCAGATTTTTGTGTTGTACTTTGAACTGAGAAACTGCATGTGCCACTGCAATTTGCTTTAACCATTAGCAGTCATTTCACTAATTTAAATATTTGAAAGTTATAATTACTTGCAATTCTGCTGTTTGAGCCGGATTTTTGATTCCTTAAATATTCTTAATGAATAGTGCACAGACGTCACTATTCATGTTGTTATAAACTAGAGTTCCTATTAATCCTGACACACTGCAAAAAAAATGTAACATGATAAATTTACCTACACTAAAATTCTTAATTCCTAGAAATTTAAATCAGTATCATGTTTTTGATTTAATTTTACAAAATACATTATGATAATACCAAATGTTAAAGTAAGAGAAAACAATGTAGCTCAAGCTTAGCAATATTGATATAATATCAACAAAATAAATTGTAAGAAACTAAGTACAAATTGGCTTTCTAAAATACATTATGTCCATTCACTTTCAAAACATTCATGATTTTGTATCATCCAAATCATACTGCCTTGATGCATCTGTGGTGCAACAGGTGATTTATAGGCAGAACATTTACAAGCATTTTTTATAACTACTATTATAAAACGTACCTATATCTATTCAAGACACTTGTATACCATTGACAGCTAATAGATCAAAATAATAAGTGCAAATGATTGATCTTCTTCAATACCCAACAGTTATCAGGTTTTATGACTGTCTTGTAAATTAAAATTCTTTTACAAGACACACCAGGAGCATCAGCTCTAAGTGGATTAAAGGTCAGACCAATGACAAAGATAAACTTGGATTTTACTAATGATTATTTCTCACACTCATTTTTTTACTGTGGAAAAGTGAATTTGCCACTCTTACTGTTCATATACAAGCATATGAGCTTGATTTATTTTCAAATTCAAACAGCAACAAAGATTTTAATTAGGTTACAAGCCCAAAGTACGTATCACCAGAAAACACATATTAGCTAGGCTGTCTGACTCTAGGCTGATTTTATTGACCTGGCAGTTGAAAAAAATTCTTTTTTTCCTGGCTGGCAACTGAGCCCATCGGAAAAACAGTAAAGGAAGCACAAGTACATAGTGCCATACTATCATTTTTGCAGTCACTTTAAGAGCTGCACTAATACAGTCTTCCCTGTTCCAAAATTTCAACAATGGGCCTTTCATAAAGGCATTCTCATAGAACAGTACCTGGGCCCCTCATTCAAATAAATTCAAGCCGAGGTTTCCAAGGAAAGCTTCTGGCCATAATTCACATGACCTACACAAACACAGTGAAGAATGAACAAAAGACTGCCTAACAAAGAGAAACAACAACAAAAAAAAAATGTCCCTAGGAAACAGACCATCCATTCAAGTAAAAAATTAAATACAAAGCATTACTATAAGTGAAAAGACCGTGTGTAAAGAATACTAGAGAGTAAAACCTTCTCGCTAAAGGGATGCCATACTACCATCTGACCTTCACACTTTCCCCCTCAGTGTAAAGCATTATGCACAGTACAGCATTTGAAGAACTAACAGAACTAACAAGGAAGAGCAAAAGAAGCAATTAGTATGCTCAGGCACAGATAGGAAGAGAAAGAAAAAAAAAAAAACAACAAAAAAAAACAACCTAACAAAACTCAATGAAAAAACAAACACCCAAACTGCTATGAAGCTGTGTAAGAGCCCTATGTTACAGCTCACTCTCTCCCTGCCTTCCCCCTCTCAATGCTCTCTCCTGCATATTAAACAGTGGGTTCAGTAAGGGACACAGCTTTCTGGATTCTCTAATGGAGAAGCACCTTTTTTCCATTCCAAGTGCATTATGTAACTGTGTAAGCAGTGGAAGCCAATTCCACTGCCATGCCCTCGAGCAGCATTCATCTAATGCAAACGGCCATGCAAAAGTCTGCTGCTGCCCCACATGCAATCCCAGTCTCGAGAAACATAGTTCAGGATTTGCCACACCTTACAGCCTTAACCATTTCGTACTTAATAATTTCATAGTATTTTCACTGTGTCTCATTCCAAAGTAATAAACTCCCTAGAGTCATAGCTGATTTTTACATGAAGTATTTAACTTGACTAATTTCAGGAAGACAGTTTAGGTTGAATCTCTAATGAGATTTGTGCTGATATTTAGAAATAAAACAGAAGCTTATGATATTTTCATTTTTTGGCTGTCAGAGCAGAACTTTACTTATCTGAATCTCCTGACCATATATGGCAGTTTATATGCTAGCTATTGCAACTATGATTTTTCAGGACAGTAAACAATGTTTCCTTACTCCCTGTGAAAAATAAACAATGACCCACATGTAAATCTTCAAACAACTGTACCATACAAAAGGGTCATTCATGCAATTCTTGAGTTCATGCTTTTGACGTTTAAAAACCCTATAATCTCTAGTGACCACTGATTGCTGTGGTCAAGTTCACAAAAAACTCCTAAATTAATGCACTGCTTTGGCATGAAAAGTCTTTTAATGTAGTTACTTGTCCTTTGTGTAATGGAGAGAAATTACTTGATTAAAAGGACATGGTTAAGGAAAAAAATAAAACTAACAAGAAAGCCAAATACAGACAACCTCCCCAAAAAAGAAGACACAAAATGAGGGAGAGACTGGGAAAAACAAACCAGAAGCTGAACTTTCCCCTTACTGGTCCAGTTTGCTCACCTATGGGAAAGATGGCGCTGAAGTAAAGAGTAATGGTCACGAGAGGCAGACAGTGCCTGCTACTGTGGCTTCTGGGAGGTAAAAACTCACAAACTATTTAATGTGTCCTTGTAAGAGGCCACTAAGATTTCTAGATTTGGTAGAAAAAAAAAATCAGTTTCATTGAGGTTGCTGCAACTGCTGCCAGTAAATATTAATCACAGCTTGGTAATTATTAAGTAAACTACTTGAATAAATCTTTAAAATAAAGTTTAAAATGTGTATTATTTTTGGAACTTTCAGTTACTATGCTGAGATTTTTAATGCCATTTGAATGATAAATCCATACCAGTGTTTTTTCACAGATGAAACAACATTTTTCAATGATAGATTTAAGGCTCTAGCAAACTGAAGGGGTGAGATTTCTGTCAAATAGGTTCACCTACCTATGCTACAGAGGTGTTATCTGGTGACAAATTAGGGTCCTTCAGTCATCAGGAAAATAGAAAACTTCTGGGTGAAGGGTTTTCCTAAAGCCAGCTGGGTAGAGATGTTCAAAAAATTAAGCAATAAAGTAGATGGTCAGCAAATAACAAGCATTTTTACACATACCATCTCTTTCAAGGAGACTAAACTCAGCCCATCTGAGCAGATTTAGATTTCAACTTTAGGCCTGAACAGTTGAAGGATATCAAAAAGCAGTAATGAGAAGTGTTTCTTTAGTGTTTGTTCTCCCTGTAATGGAGTTCCAATGTACTGTTTGAAAATCATTGTTTTATTTTTAAGTTGCATTAATACTAAAAATAGGAAGGTCAAAACCATAAATGGCAAAGTTGGTTTAAAAAAAAAAAAAAGGTTATTCATATGTGTTTTTCTTCAAGTCAGTTTTGACTTGGAAGAAAAAATACACGGATACCAAGGGTGCTTTGATTATCAGTACACCAAACACTGGTCAATGTACTTAGCAGCTCACTAGGTTAGGGTTTTTTTTTAGTTTTCTTAAGATAGCTCAATCTTTTTTTTCTTTTTCTTTGTCATTATTATTTAAATTTTTTAGAAAAGTTGCTATGGTTTAAAATAACTGAGCACTGGGATTCCAGAATAATGGAGGTCCAGGCTTACTTGGAGAACAGCCAGGAGCCACAATTTTCACCTAAACAGCTTGCTGAGAGGTCAGCAACTTGAGGACTGTGATACTGCTGAGTATGAAACTAGAAACTAGTTACTGAGAGGCTATAAATCACAACTAAAATTTAGGGCCTACTAAAGAGATTAAGAAAAAGAAGCATGTGATGCTTTTGGCATCCGCAGTGCAATAGGGACATTGCTTATAAAGGGAAAATTGTTAGAGCATTAAGGCTCTTTTCGCCAAGATAAACTCAGTACTGTAGTTAGCTTTGTGGTTTATAAAGTGTCTGCTTTATGGTTTATAAAACCTGATGACTGAAGTCAGAAAGCAGTCCAAACAAATATTCCAGGGTTAGGCAAGTACTTCAAAAGTTTCTGGAGCTGATGAGGGAAATGTTATGAGAAAGGAAAAAAAAAAAAAACAAACAAGTAACTAGTGCAAATAAATTCTGGTATAGTTCTAAATGCTGAGAATGAGGCAAATTTTATTTCCCTGAAAGATATCTGAAAATACTGAAAACAGTTTTATCTGGATTATTCATGTGTGTGTGTGTATTTATAGATATATCTTCATACAGAAGTCAGAAAAAAAGTCAGTTAAATGCCAAAGATTGGATCAGCCATAATAATAGTGATGCAACTGTTCAGCATTGCTATAAGAACACAGAGATAAGAAGAAATAAACACAGAGTATAGCTGTACTGTTAAATAAATGAGATTAAGGAGCAAACTGGAGCACTAGCCATAGCAACAGCAGAAGCATCTGCAGCATTCTAACCAGCTCTCAGCAGGACTCAATCTCAGCACAGCTCTGTGAGAGACTGAGAAAAATATTTTTGGTTCAAAAAAACTCAAGAGTGTGTTTGGGGGCTGCAGGGCAAGGAACTCACTGAGCAAGGACCATGAATTTGGAAGCACACAGATCTGTTCATGTCTTTCTAAAATTAACATGAATGTCACCACAGTGGTGCTCTTGCTGTTCCCTTATCAGCACTTCTCCAGCAGGCGTACACTGGAATCCTAAAACAGCCTTAACATTCTTGAGGACCAGGTATGCCCAAGCTGAAATTCATTATGCATCCTTTGTTTCATGCTGCAAAACCCCTCTTTGATGGTTTGCAACACATTCAGATCAGTTCAAAACATCCTGAGCTGTTACTAATTCCTTGTACAGGAGTACCAGATGGGACCTCTAAAGAAACCCACAGGTCAACACCATGTGGAGTGTCCAGTCTCCTCCACAGGGACACAGTCCCAGATGACATATGTGTGAACCATATTGCAGGACTTTTTTGTGTAAATAATTTCTTTATTCCTATGTGAATATATGATAGAGGATACAGTTTTTCATAAGCAATAGTAAAAATGTTCTACTCTGTTTATCACTTACTACATTCACTGCACAACTCTGGTATTGAAAGAAAAAGTAAAAAACACAGAAACACACAAAATTTAGGGCAACAGAACCCTGATCGCTACTTAGTTGTAGACAAATAAATTAGGAAGCCTTCAGTTACTCATCATAAGCAGTGGAAAAGGTCTGGTGCAGTCCCATATTTCTGAGCGAGATACTTGAGAATTCTTGAGAAATGAGAGCTTGAAAGAGCAAATCAGTGAGAACATGTAGGAAATGTAACAGAACAACAGAGGAAGCAAAATTTATGTATGAAATGCTGAACAATACAGTGGGGTGTTGATAGCCTGCGGAAAGAAGAAACACGCTTACAAACCTGCTAAGTGAACTACTGTGATCTTTTTCTCTCAATAGCTGGATATGAGAAAAAAAATATATGTTTAGGTGATAAATTGAAAGCAAGAGCACCAGACCAAAGTTTGTGAAATGCTGTAAGAAATTTTAAACAGTTTTTGTTCTATCCACTTTTCTAATAAATTTGCTCTTTTTACTTTTGCTTGAAACTTTCAAGATCAGAATGTTTTATCATAATTTCCATATATTTCTACATTATTTCTTTTCCCTGTGCCCTAAATAAAAAAAACCTCATAACTAAAATCCCTCAAGAAGTAGAGTATATACATATGCAAGATTTTAACTTTTAAGATTATGTTTAGATTTATTATCCTTCTATTTGTTACCTACTTCACATTTTTTATTTCATATTAATCAGAGTACAGTCCTTTAGATACTTCCTGACCAATGAAACTGAAATTAATTCGTATGTACCACAATTTGGTTTACTCCCACAGGAAAAGAGGTAAAAGTATTCCTCCACAGTGCCTTTTAAAGGATTATGTCTCTTATTATTTTTAAAAAATTAAAATCTTGATGTAAAAGGAGAGCCTAAGGAAATACATAAAACAACAATTCAGTTTTTACCTTCACATCCCTACACAAGAAGTACCAAATCCTACTTTAAAAAAAAAAGGAGGAGAAAGAGAATCCTACACAACTGACAAATTAAACTTCTTGACTTAAAACCTTTGTTAAATGAATGACTAAACAATAAAGCATGATATAATGAATGCATGTTGTGGGTGTGATGAGGGGGAGTAAGTGAAGGACAACTGAAGTATTTCAGTGGAAAACAAGAGTAAAAATAGCTGTATTCCATCATTTCTCCCAATCACAGTGATTTGATATAAAAAAAACCAAAACATACAATTGCTCCTCTTCTGCAATAGTCACTATATGCACAAAGACATATATTTCAGAACACATGGGATTAAATGTTCATGTTTACACTTTTATTGCTAGAAGAAGCAAGTAACTCCCACAAAGCCATTTTTTTAAACTTAGAGCTGGTTAACACTTGCAGGAGGAGGGGTGACAACAAACTTCTTAAAATTCTGTTTAACCCTCATTACCAAATACTGACTATAGGGATTCTGATTACATAAAAAGGCTTGTCAAGTCTAGCATCACACGATCGTTTTGAAACGCTATGGAAGTGTCATTGATTAAAAATTTTAATCTTAACTTCCTATAAGAATTTCAAGGAAAAGCTTTTAGGCTTGACCAGCCCTGAAACGCTTTCACACTTCACTCTTATCAGCTTAAGGGAGCTTCTCAGGTATGTCTAATGAAGATTTGGGCATTCAGTGCTATATATTCAGACAGATTAAAATAGTGATAGGCTATTCTAGATAACTATATACAAAGAATATACATCTGAAATATGCGAGATCAGTGAATATGCCACTGTTAATGATGGAAAACCTGTAAACATGTAATAAACTTAACACTCTGCTGAATGTACTTAAAAAATCAACATGCTGTTTTGGCATTTCAGTCTATAGCACTTCAAAGTATACTTTTAATTTAAAGCTTTATTGAACATGTTATAGACAAATAGATTTCCCATTCTACTTTTATAACCTGGCTATAACAAATCTATAGTTTTTTTCCAGGCATCATTCAGTCCCAATTCAGTTCCAATGATACAATGATACGTGTAAAACTAGACATAATTCTATATATCCAAATGTAGTGTATGTCTCTTTATCTCATAAATGTTTGAAACTGTTTAAAGAATTCCTTTTGAATGGAGGTTGAATGGAGAAGGTAACCTTAACTTACTATTTGTGACTAAAGTACTATGTATATTTACAGTTCTTTAATTAAAATTTCCTTTTGTGTTTAAACCTTATGATAAAGACAGATGTACCTCTCCAGAGTTCATGGCATACTTAGTCCAAAGATGACTTTCACCTTGTTTTATTTCTCTTATGTCTTGGGTGTAGAACCTCTACAATTCCCTTGAAAGGAAATATGTACATATAAGACTTCAGTTTTACAGGCTGAGAAAATAGATATATCAGATATATCAGTACAGATATGACAGATTTTCTATGATTACACTTCATAATCTCTTTTTTCTTGTTTTTATTTTTCAAGAAAAAATAAAAAGCCACCTAGTTAAACAGTTTAGAATACAGTTTAGTGATGATGTATTTTTCTTTCTGCACATCTGCTCGAATTCCAAGTCACAATAAAGCACCTATAAAAATTCTAAGTCAGTGGGAGAGAGACATTCATAAGTGTTAAAGCACTGCTGAGTCAGTATTATCACTACAGATATCTTGTGGATAAGAAAGCATAGCAGTTATAGCTGCAGTTTCCCAACTGGGACGTGGGAATGTATGGGCAACAAATAGAAGGAAGAAGACAGCCCAGGCCTGTTTCCTGTAGCTTGTTATCTTCCTGCTTTGTTCAAACCTCACAAAGAATGGAGCATGAACCTGGCCTTTGCTGATGTCAATTGAAAAGTTTTGTCATTTACTTGAAAAGTTCAGAATTACTTATCATCTTTCTATTCTTTTTAGTTCTAAAAGAATTTTTCCAGTTAGGAAGCAAAATCTTTTTTTTGTCTGAAGATGGCCCTAAGCAGTAAGTCAAAGAGAGGAGATCCATAATACTCATTAATTTATTGGATCTGTTGAGTCTTGAAACCAATATATAAAATTTTAAAGTGGTCATTACTTTTGACTTATGTAGCTAGCAGGAAGCAAGACCAAGAATTTTCTCTGAAGAAGAAGAAAAGATGGCTCGCAGTGAGAAGAAAATAAATGGAAAATAAGTGTGTAGAAGAAGAAAAATAAAATTCAGGAGTTTGGGTTTTTGGGTTTTGTTTTGTTTTGTTTTGTTTTTTTTTTTCTCTTAGAATAGAATATTTTTGACTGTGCTGTGTTGAAATTAACAATACTTTCCAACCTTTCTGATATTTTCCTGTAGTCTGGCAGAACTATTATTTTTTCCTAGTTTTCAGTAATTTTTCATGAATAATCAAATTCATTATAAATATTTAAATACTGAAGATAAAATAGATACCATATTAGATAGAACTGGCTGGTTATGAGCCAGCAGTGTGACCAGGTGGCTAAGAACACCAAAGAAATCCTGAGCTGTGTTAAAAATAATGTGGCGAGAAGGACCAGGGACGTGATTGCTCCTCTGCACTCAGCAGTGGTTACCCCCTGAGTATTGTAATATTTGCAGTTCTGGGCTTCTCAACCCAAAGACCTTGAGGTGCTGGAGCTTGTCTAGAAAAGGGTTTAGAGAATGAGTCCTATGAGGAGCTGCTGAGGGAGCTGGGTCTGTTAAGTCTGGAAAGGAGGAGACTCAGGGGAGGCCTTATTGCTCTCTAGAACTCCCTGAAAGGAGGTTGTAGCCAGGTGGAGGTTGGTCTCTTCTCTCAGGCATCCAAAGACAAGAGGATACAGTCTTAAGATTACCAGAGGAGGTTCAAGTTGGACATCAGGAAGAATTTCTTCTTTGAGAGGCTGGTAAGGCATTGGAAAGGGCTGCACAGGGAAGTGGTAGAATCACCATCCATGGAAGAATCCAAGAAACTCCAGGATGTCATACTTAGTTCTATGGACTAGTTGGCATGGTGATGTTTGGTCTGACATTGGACTCCATAACTCTGGAGATCTTTTCCAACCTGAATGACTTTATTAGTCTAAAAAAATTCAATATTTTTAGAGTAAATCATAGGTCACATTCATTCTTTCTTTTCTAAGAAAGTCTTCAACTGATACCATTGAGTGCACCTTTCACTGTTGAGGAATGTATCTCTACATCATCTCAAGTCTATGTCCAATTTGCATACTACTTCAGACTAGGAAGTTTTTTCTGACCTGCAACACTGGAGTGATACTGGACAGACAAACTGATGCAGGACATTGTCCTTTACCTCAGGTATAACCGATGAACTAGAAGTTTGGAAGATCGGTTCCCATAGGAATGACTCTTGCCATCTTTTACCTTTTTTATTTTCATTTTTTTAATCATGTCTGACAACTTTGGTTACAGAGAGTTTCTTTAGACACTGGGCAGAAGAGATAAGTATGAAGTGTGCAAATACACAGTCAGAAATATTCTAATAGAAGATTTGCTTTGCCCTTGGTATGATTCTTATAATGAAATAGAAAACACGTTTGAGGTATCTTTTCCTATGCTCAATCTCAACAAGAACCCCAAAATCTCAGCATAAATTCCTTTTGGCAAGTAATAAAACCAAATTAATTTCTATATATACAGCATATATACACATCATTATAACATTTAAACTGTCCCATTAAAGTTCTACTGTATTTAATTTCATCACAGGTAGAAAGAAAATGAATGATTCAAGATCAAGATAACAAAAGTAAGCAGATAAAAATTTGCAAGGGACAATGATGAAATTATCAACAAAATTCTTCCTAATACCAGCCTCACAGACTTATTTTAAATCTATGCAGGAGTTGCATGCAAAATACATAAAAATGCAAGAACTATGGTGGGATTAATGACTGCTTTTTCTGCAGAGAATGCACATTCTTCAAAAGAACCAGGCTGACACATTGGAGTAGTAAGCAGTATCTCTTAAATTGTTTGAGTTGCCATAAAAAGTAATAAATGCTGAGTGAGGCACACCCACACATAGATCACTTTTTGTTTAAAATATTATTTTTCTCTGGAATTTTGTGTCTGCTGTTAAAGTAATGGATTCTTCATTTGAGCAAGGCTGTCAGATCATTAAATATATCTACTCAGAGATAGCCAGGACAAAATACATTGTTGCCTTATCTGCATGGTAAAACAATTTGATACATGTGAAACTATGCTTTGCAACCAATCTACAAATGAGAAAACTATGGAATACAATTTTATGAGATAAGGAGTGAAGAATAATGCCTTAAACCATACTCAACACCTTTATGTAAACTAAATAGCTTTGTTGCCGAGTTACTCCTCATATCCTCCTTCCCTAATTTTCATTGCTGAACAAATCTCTCTCTAAACCCATTGTTTCCGAAAGAAAACCTGGGTAGGGTTCTAAGCAGAGCTTTGTCCAGGGATCATTTCTAAATACATGACTATATCAGATTTTCTTTCTTTGCCCTGCACAGTCCTCTAACACACTTTCAACAGGTAGTCTGCCTGCAAATACTCCTGCCTGCCTTCAGGACCCTCTTAAGCAGAGGCCAACCTTACATTTCCTTTCATGCCTTAAAATTTTTATGCTGAGGACTGCAGTACACTGTATTTCCAACACTCCAAACTGAGAAAGTACATAAAAAATGATTCCTTTGTCTTAGGGTGACATAGGCATTACAGAGAGCCAGAACTGTGTGCTATGTAGCATGGTAAACCTGGTCTGGTAGCCGTGAGTGATGTCCTGCACGTGAGCCATTCTGCACTGCTTGGCATGGGATCAACCCCTTGGGGTGAGTGCAGGTGCAGCCAACTGCTAGAAATGAATCCAAGGTGAAAGCAGCACTACAAAGTGTGGCAGCTGAAACAAGATTTCTGCTACCTGCTCTATTTGTAATGCTATCATGAAATACCTCCATCTCCTTGAAATTCTGGACATTTTCTGTTTAGGTGTAAATATTCATGCCTGTACTCAACATCACCATAATCTACACCTCAGCTGCACACACTTAGAAAAACAAACAAACAAACAAACAAAAAGGTACATAGAGAAACAGTCTAATATATTGCTCTGCAGCTGAGATTTCTAAGACAACTTGAAGTAATTCCACCACTGTCTATGTTTGAATGACACATGAATATGTCTATAACCACATACATGCACACAGAGAGAAGGTGTAAACTCACCCCTCTCATCCTCAAGGTACCTATAAAGCTATCAGATGAGGGGGGTAGGAAGTGTAATCAGTCCTGGTTCTCCTGGCCCATTCACTCTTAGGAGTAGTAAAAGCCTCATCACTAAAGGAATGTTAAAACAGGGTCAGACATAAATTTATACATAGTCCAGATAGAAATTATTACCCTAACTTACCATAAGTGTGTGTGTGCAGTTGGATGCATAGTTAGCTGTAATGGAACAGTATCAGAAAATAATTAAAAAGATAAAATCTTACAGAGTGCAAGTGTCTGATAATAATCTGAAACTACAAACAAAATCTGTCTGTCATTCTGTAGTATGAACAACTTAACTAGTCCTTCCCCTTGCTGTTCCTCAACACATCCATACCTTCTGTGGGATAGCTTTCATTTCATGTCTCAGTATAGACCATGGCAAAGGTTGCAAAACAATTGTCCAAGTCGAAATGGAGCCTCAAGTTCTATTTGGTTTTGTGCCTGTCCCACCAATAAGGACTGTGCTTGGCACCCAAGAAGCCATCTCTTATGGTACCAGCACCCACAGGATAGTGACCACATTCAGCATTAACAGAAGCACTTTTACTGCTCCAGTTTGGGCAGGGAAGCTGCATGTCTTCACTGACTCCAGCTATTTCTCACAGATAATAAGTTGGACAGAACAAACTACAGGTCTACAAGGATCAATAACAAAATGAAACACAACAACCAGAAAATAAACCATATGAAGGAACACTAAATGATCTAGTGCCATCTATCAAAGAGAAAACACTAGGAACATGATCAGTCTCTTCAAGTACCTCCAGGGCAATACTATATAAAAGAAAGAAGGGATTTATTTAGTCTACAAAATGATAAGGATGGGGCATTGCCAAAAGCAAAGAACAGAAAAGTGGGGGAAGTAAATAAGAAAAGGGTATTAACGTTAAGATCAATTTGTTGCAGAAATAAACTCCTTAAGGGCATTTGGTTAAGGTACTATTACTAGTAGATGATATTGCAAAGGCTAGATAAATCATTACTTGCAATGATGTGACATGGTTCTGCAAGAGGCCAAGGAGCTGCCCAGTCCAATGTTTTTTATTATTATTATCACACAAATAATATCATAGATACAGTTCACTTACCCCTAGGTTTCATAATTTGTTTGTAAAGCAGGTCTAAAAAAATACCAGATATGGGAGAGGTACTATTAATTTCCATGTCCAGCTGCTTATGCTTTTAACATCTCAAGAATTAACTTATTTGTGCTATACCAAATTATTTTAGTATCTCATTTAAATATTGCTGAGAGTCCAATTTTACTCTTACTCTTACCAGCTTGTTATGCACAAGAATTGAACTATTTATCAACATCAACTAGATAATAACCACCAATTCCATTGTTTTAAAGTAACTGTTTTGGAGCATATGAAGTTCCTATCTTTGGAAAAAGTTCTTTTTTTTTTTTTTTATATGCTTCTGAGAAGTGGCAAAGAATGACTATAGAAGTATAAACTGTTAACAACCATGACAAAGGAAACCATAAAAATTTATAGTTGAGCCATTACTTCAGCAACAATTTTTTGAATGAAACAAAAGGGAAATCTAAATCTACTGAAGTCCTGATTAACGTATATGAATTTCTTATTTTAAAAAAGACAATCACAAAATTCCTTTGACATTAACAAGATCAATATTTCATTAAATTTAATGAACATCATGCCCCATGGGCGTACAGATTAAAATGATAGGATTAAATAAATAAAAAACAGACTGTGTAATGCTATGAATTTATGCTCCTAGTAACAACTAAATTTTTTGTGTTGAATAGGCTATGAAACAGATCTAACCTACATTTAAGTGTTGTGCATTCTTTTGCAGAAACTGTAATTTCAAATGTGCTTTCTTGGTTATACTGATAAGAAATGACATGGAATAGGGATCAAATGAAAGCATCCACATGCCAAGCCATTATCCACAACCACAAAGGTAACACAACTGCCTGGACTGTAACTGTGCTGTGTTAGTATGAGAGCAAAGCTTATTTACCGACGCCAGAGCCTATTAATGCCTGGTACCAGCAGCTAATAACTAACAGCACAGTGCCATGGAGCTAGCTAGGATCATCGAAGACCATATCTTGGGACTTTTTATAAAGATGATAGATGAGGTTTACTTTATTTCTACTAAACATGTGGGGTTACATTGCCTTCAAAGCAATATTTTCTTCACCACTTCTCTCATGGTGCACTATCAAAATGTATCAAGAACTAATTTTTTATCCTTTCAAATAATATATTCTGATCACTTCTCAGCAACAAGGCCATGTAGAAAGACCAGGAAAATAATTGTTTATTAGAAAGATCGGGAAAATAAAATTTATGCTTCAGTATCTTTGCCCGAAAAACTGTTAACTGAAAGAAAACTTGATTTGTTACGCTCTTTGTGTATACTTGCAAACAAGTATCATACTCTTTAATCTTGAATCAGGTTTCAGAGTTTGTGTCCTGGCTGCAATTAAGATAGATTCAATTTCTTTTCACTACAGTGCTGTGTTTTGGATTCAGAATGAGAATGGTGTTGATAACACACTGATGTTTTGGTTTTTGTTGAGTGGCGTTTACACTAAGTCAAGGACTTTTTTCTTGTCTCATGCTCTGCCAGTGAGGAGGAATGCAAAAGAAACTGTGAAGAAACACAGCTGGGACAAGTAACCTGAACTGACCAAAGGGATATTCCACACCACAGAACATCATGTCCACTATATGAACTGGGAGGAGCTGCCCAGAAGGACAGCCAGTCTGTTTGGGATGGGCAGCACCGGCATCATTCAGCAGGTTGTGAGCAATTTCACTGTTCATCACTTCTTTGTTTGATTTTGTTACCATTATTATTGTATTTGACTTTATTTTCAGTTAATAAACTGTTCTTATCTCAACATAAAAGTTTTACTTTGATTCTCCTTCCCATTCCACTGGGGTGGGGGAGGTGGGTATGTGTGTGATTAAACTACATTTGTGCCTTTATATGGTCCAGGTATTTTTTAAAGGTGTAAAATATTAACTGGTGTCAAAGAAAACATTTTTTGACATTTCTTTCCCTAAATATAATTTAAATTTAATACAAATTAAGGTAAATAAAGCACATGGAACCTAGATGCTGAAAATAAATAATGTATCCTGGATATGGTAAATTTGTGACTTAAAATGAATAATTATGAAATTAAAAATGCTGTTAAAAAGTAATGTTAATAAGTGTTCATGTTTCCATTTCTTGATGGGGGCTTACCTTACATGAATGTGAGTTGAAAAAAATTAACTTGGATTGGTGATTCTAGTTAATGATTAATTTAGAATGTGGGTATTTTGGTTTTGGTTTTTTTTTTTCCTTTTTTGGTTGGTTTGGGTTTTTTGGGTTTTTTTGTTTGTTTGTTGGTTTGCTTTGGTTAGCTGGTTGTTTTTTCTGTTTTGCTGTTTCAGGTACATCTTCCAGAAGAAAAAACACTATTGCATACAGTTGATATTCTAAAGCATGTTTTTTTCATTCAATATAATGGGCTCAAAATGGCTTCTATCAATTCTTACTTGGGCTGTGTTGCCTGAAAATTACTCCATCATGTGCACAGCTCTATCTAACACTGAGGAAAAGCAGTATTGAAAATGTTATTCACAGTTCTCAGCAATTTGGACAGATGTATACCAAAGAGATTACAGTATACAAGGACACCAGACAACAGGGTCTGTAGTCCATCAGCTTTCACATGGACTTAAGAGTCAAAATGACATGTTGTGGTTAAACATATATAAGGTTCAAATCTCAAAAAGGTGTTTCCATTAATTGCAACAATTATTTTGTTGCAGTGATGGGAAAATGGTAGGGCACTGCTGCAAACAAACAGTTTGGGTAGAAAAAAAGCATAAACATGCTCAGAAGAAGAGGAATTATGAATTAGATACGGGAGCAACCAATAACAAAGTAGAATCTTATGAAGTCTTGGAACTGCCAAGACTTTGAAGTCTTGGCTAGATGTGTGATCTCGTGAGGAAGCTCGTAAAGAAACCTACTTCACATCTTTCTTAGCTACTATTCCTCTTGATTCTACTTAGAAGTCCTTCACCCTCACACACTTCCTACATGTTTGGTTTCCAAAGTGCTTACCACAATTAGAACAAATATGCACAATTCTGTGTAGTTTATAATCTGTTTCCTGTAATTTAATCAAGGAAGTTTCTCAAATATTCTTTAGAAAACTGATCACAAGGTCAGTTGGATAGATGTTTTTTAATTTTTACTGAAAAAATTATAAAGAAATTAATACATACTGTATTTCTTCTGTTTTTAATCATGGTGATCCAAGTACATGCGAACATATAGCCATGAGTTATTTTTTCTTGGGAAAAGAAGAAATAAAAGTGTCCTGTTGTGGGCTAACCCTAGTGGGCAATTAAGCACCATACATACACCTGCTCACTCACTTCCCCCATCCAGCCTTCACTGGGTAGAAGAAAAGGAAAGGAAAAAAGAAAAGAAAAATAAACTCCTTTATATCAAGATTCTTAAAAATAAATACATTATTAAGCAAAAGAGGAATATAGAAGGAATTATTTAATAAATAGAAGAAGAGAGA
Source organism: Lonchura striata (assembly GCF_050655825.1). NCBI lineage: Eukaryota > Metazoa > Chordata > Aves > Passeriformes > Estrildidae > Lonchura > Lonchura striata. The sequence continues at coordinate 55,283,227 of NC_140703.1, read as the reverse complement.
AGAGAAAAGAAAGAAAAGAAAAGAAAAGAAAAGAAAAGAAAAGAAAAGAAAAGAAAAGAAAAGAAAAGAAAAGAAAAGAAAAGAAAAGAAAAGAAAAGAAAAAAAGAAAAGAAAAGAAAAGAAAAGAAAAGAAAAGAAAAGAAAAGAAAAGAAAAGAAAAGAAAAGAAAAGAAAAGAAAAGAAAAGAAAAGAAGAGAAAAGAAAAGAAAAGAAAAGAAAAGAAAAGAAAAGAAAAGAAAAGAAAAGAAAAGAAAAGAAAAGAAAAGAAAAGAAAAGAAAAGAAAAGAAAAGAAAAGAAAAGAAAAGAAAAGAAAAGGAAAAGAAAAGAAAGATATGCAACAACACTCACTCACTATTTCCCAAGGGTAGATAAATGTTCAGCCAGGCCTGAGGAAAAAGATGGCTAACCTCCTAAAACTTCATTTCTCATTTTTATTGCTGAGCATGATGTTGCATGGTATGGAGAATCTCTTTGGTTAGTTCAGGTGATCTGCACAGATTTTTCAACTCACAACTTATTGAGCACTGACCAATCTGTTTACTGGGGGGAGGTGGGGAATAGGGAGCAGAGTGAAAAGCAGAGATGCCCTTGAAAAGAATATTTATCAAAATATAGATTGTTAGTGTCTTATCATTACTGTTTTGGTCAGAAACTTTTAACACAGCATCATATAAGCTGCTACAAAAAAAAAATTAACTCCATCCCAGCCAGGTCTAGTGCACATACACAATATCAAAAGCTACTAACAGGTAAAATAAAATTAAGCAGAAGATTTTATTGGGTATTTCCTTTCAAAATCAGTACAACAATGATTGTCAGCAGGAGTATTAAGGCTGTATTTTATAAACTTTCCATCTACTTTCATATTTTAAAAGAAGCTGAATTCAAATTGAGGTTATCATTTTTGTGAGGTGATGAGAGGTGAGGAGACAAAGAATAACCCTGGAGACACAGACAAACTGTAACAAGCAGAAATAAGTTTTCAGTTAAACTTTTACAGATTAATAAATCTGAAAGAACTACATTTTAATATTTTACTCTTAGCAATTATGCCTGCTAGCTCTCTTTCTGAAGGCTCTAAACTATACATGGAATGTTATAATTATGAGTGCTCTCTGATATTGCATTGCATAAGTTTTCAACTTAGGTTGATAGCTGTCATACAGAAATAAAGATAAAGCCTATTTATTTTAATTAATACATTTATTAAAGAAGAAGTACAGATTACCAACTAAATTGAAAAGATAACCTATAATTATCATAGTTTTAAGTTAAAAGTTAAATGTATAATCAATTAAAAGCCTAATTCATTAATATAAGGAGAATTTCAGCAACTTTTTTTTCCCTGCTTTTGTAGTTCTTCAATTATAAAAGAATAGGTCAAATTATCTTGCTTTTCAATGATGCTCTTGTAAAAGTTACATGAAATTAATGTGCAATTAAAGAAAGAGGAAATGAACTTTTAGCTTTGCAGGGTACGTATATGGCTCCTAAGAGAATAAATTAGGGAGTAAAAGCCAAGGGCTTTATGTCAGTGTGGAAATTGATTACTGCTAAGCAAGAGAGTATTAAGCAATGAATAAACTAAAAAAAGTGCAATTTTTAAACTTTGTCTTTTAGTGGAATTTATCAAAGTTACCATGAAAGCTGGCAGAGCTATCTGGCTTGCTTGACCTAAGCGGATTTTTACAATGCACAGTGTCATGCACCTTTATGTGAGCAGCCAAACCAAGCCTTAGATACATAGCTACTGTGACTAAGCAGTCACTGACTACATCAGCAGCATTCACACCTCTCTTAGATGTGGGCACCAAATTTAAAGTACTTCGTGTTGTCTCTCAGTGTATGTATACCTTTAAGTGGTTTTATTTCTATTTGTATTCTTTGGGTTCATCCCTCAAAACTTTATCGTGGGTTCTGCTGGCAGTAGCAACATGGGATCAAGAATTGTGTGAAACATCCCCACTCCACAACTGATTTCAGCACTCCTGCCCTTGGTCCTTATTTTTAAGAATGATGACCCTTCAAGCTTGTTCCCTTAGAAACACCAAATTCCTCATTTATATCCAGAATGGTCTTGACTGTAACCTTCATGGTGACCTTGACTGTCACCATGAACACATGACAGAAGAACATAAACCACAGTTAAAAATAGCAATTTTTAAATGTAATACAAAATTTACGTGTTTCCTAGGAAGCACAAAAATCACAGTGATAATTATAGTGTCAGTGGTTTAAAGGATTTAAAGTCACCCAGACATTAATATTTTCTCTTACATATTTCTCTTACAATTTTATCAGTCCCAGCTATTACTTTGTTTTTTTTCCCAATCCACTCCATGCTTAGAAATTTAGAGCACTATGAATCACAATAACTGAAATAAGTAAATAACTTTGAGACAATCAGGGTGAAATATCTTTATAGCAATAAGAATTAGCAATTATATTGTTGGATAATAGTATTAAGCAGCCTGTGAGCTAAATAATGTAAGCATTTATCAAGGAAACTTTTTTTTTAAGAATATCCATAGCAACAACTTCAGAAATGAACAGCTTTTTGGAAGATCCAAGGAAGAATTTCATTTAGATAGGCTTTTCATATTTCACAGATTTAATGTGACAATAGTTAGGTGTTTTGATTATTTGAGAGGCCATATTCATAGTATCAATCAAATTTTTAGAAGTAGAGAATAATTTTACTTAATATGTTTGCTATTTACATAGAGAAAATAATTCATTCTGTTTACTGTATTTTCTATTTTTGTCTTAGAAAGGGATTGGTATCTCAGGCTGAGCTTTTGTGACCCCAGATGAATAAATAGGATATCAAAGAGCTTTATTCATAACCTTTAGATCCCTGAATTTATGCTTCAATGGAACACCCTTTGCAGGAGAAGGAATTAAATGAGAAAATGCCTCTTAAGGAAGGAATAGAGACATTCATTAAGTCTCAGCTGGATTTTTTGGTGTTTCAGGGAATGCCAACAAATTAGCTTTTATTATTTTTGCCTCAAACAATTACAAGCTTGGTGATGTTTAGAATACAACATAGTTTACTGAAAATACAAAATGCAAAAGAATAATTTAAAAGAAAATATTTAAGGTCATGTAATGAAAATAGAATTAAAATACACATAGCAATGCTTTAATCTCAAAGCTACTGAGTTCAATATATATTGCAGAAAGGATAAATTAATCTCATTTATTGGGAGAGAATTAGAAAAATAAGCACATTGGTGAAGGCTTTAATTCTCCACTTTGATAAAGCAAATGAGTGTTTAACAACTTCCTTTTGGCAACAAATTCAAAACACTAAATAAAAATATGATTAGCTTTCTTTAACTGCTGTCACCCAGATCTTAAATCTTGCATTCATCTTCTAACCCAATTTTAAAATGAAGTCAGCTGTGTCTTCTGAATTCAAGCTGAGAACATATTTGAACATGCCTTAGAAGGTAACATCTGCTGGCCTTACTCTTTTCCAGCACAGGGTGCCAAACTTATGATCAGAAAGAAATTAAAGAAAATGCACTTTGTATGTATGGAAAGAGTAATTTTCACTTTCTTTCATTAGCTTTTCCACTGTTCATTTCTTCTTAATGTCTTGCCTATCCATTTATGAGGTAGAAAAAATTAAGCTTCCTTATTCACCTGCTCTACACTGCTTACTTCGTCTTTAACTATAGCTTTTTTAAAATCCACTTTTTTATTGCAGCCATTAACAGACTTGCCTTAATGGAAGAAAATAATCAGAAATGCAAATATGTAGTGTCTTACATATTATACTTTTACAGTTACACAGCACAGCTAACTTCTGGAGATCCCAGGCAAATCACAATCCAAAATTAAAAATGCCTGTCAAAATAGTTTCATCATTGCTTCAATGTAAGATTTATTGCATGGTTTAAAGACTCAGGACTCTATTGTGAACTAACAATTACGAGTAAACCAATATCTATAGTAAGGGGAAATTAACCATCACATATAATAAATGTTAAGTAACAGCCCATGATAGAGACTAAAAAATAAAGGGAAATCCAACAATGTAATCATTTAAATCTCACCACTTTTAAACTCTAGTAGGAACAGTAATGATGCACTTAGCAATCATTGAAACACTGTACTGCATAGGACAACAGCATCAATAAAAATGAAACATACTCAATAATTTTTTCTTATTTATGGAAAAGCTAGAGTGCTGAACATGCATGCAAGGACTTGTAGAATACATAAAATTTTTTAGGAGTTGTATTTAAAATATGTGTTCAAAGCTCAAGTGTTTACTGAAGCGCACTCAGTGTCTATAAATATGCATATTATTTAAAATCGAGTTCCACATCTCTCAAACCCAAGATTATCCTGAGGTTCATAAGAGAAGTTCTTTCACTCCAAGTTAAATTATAAAATATCTATATTTTAGTGGGATGATAACTGTAATATTTCAAATGGAAGGCATAACATTTAATCTGAATATTCAGATGAAATTAAAAGGTGCGAGTTACTAATGAATTTTAGCTGAGGGCTGGTAATAGAGATTTTTTTTCAAAAAAAGAGGTCATCTGATGTTTTACAAGTTGCTACTTCATTGTTGATAATGCTTCAAGCTGTACAAATAGCAACAAACAAATCCTATCCCTATGTTCTCCTACTGTCAACATTAAAAAAACCTGTCACAATTGCAATGAAGAATATATTGAATGACTGTGTGGAAGGTTTTACCAAAGCCAGCAATATTCTGAATAAAGGTCTTATCATACATTTGCTTCTGTATCATATTCATTGGTTTCTTATCATATCAGCCAATCCCCTCTCCCTAATACCATACAAAAGTGAATATTGTGTTAAAACATTGATAATACTTTAAGACTTATTAACAAATTTCATGATTTTAGCTTCTTTCTTTTTCACAAGTGCTCAGATCATACAATGTCAAGTACCTTTCATATGTATTAGTTTAAATGAAATCATTAAGGCAAGAGGCAGGCCAGTGACATAAAAGTCTCACTGTTTAGGTAACTTCATAGGTATACAGGCTTATATTTTTTTACATGAGCTCACAGAGAGGATTTCTATTGGAAATTTGCACCTCATATGAAAGATGATTATGTTTCATTTAACAGTCAAAGGGCAGCCATAGCATTCTCTCTTCACAGTGCAGCCACAATAATCACTTGAGTTCCTGGGATACCTCTGTTGATATGTATGACTGTAGCATCAAGGTCTGATAATTTCCTCAGACCTTTCCCTGTATTTCCAGCTAGTTGTTCTCTGATAACTGACCACCATACTAACATGGTACCAAAATTAAGGAATGTATTGGAGCTGTTGCAATCACTGACAAAGGGTAGAAATGGGGCTTTATAGCTGCCATTTAGTAACTTGGATAAGAGAAATATTCCAAATTGAATTAACATAAAGTTAACATGAAACAAGATTTCTGAAAAGAAGCTGCCAAATGTTCTCACAGAAACTCATTTCTATGCTTTAAGAAAGTTAAGGGAAAATTACCAAAGAGAGAGTTCTTGTAACTGGATTGGTGGGATGTATTATCTTGTTCTGTAATGCAAATGGTTCATTTATCTTGGGATCCAGCAGAGCACTGGGAAGATCACCATAAGATCAGCAAAAGCAGACAGATATGAGAAACTTTGTATGCATCTATGCTCAGTTATGTTACTGAGTATTAACAATATTTTAACAAAACTGTATATAAGTGTTATCAGCACTGCAATTTAACTAATAGTTTTCATAGTATCACAGAATGAGAGAATATGCTGAGATGGAAGGGACCCATCAGGATCATCAAGTCCAAATCCTGGCCCTGTGTGGGACCAGTGACCCAAGAGTCACAGCATGTCTCTGAGAGCATTCTCCAAACTCTCCTTGAACTCAGATAGGCTTATAACTTAGTTTCATTTTGACTAGGCAGTACCAATATTGATTAAACAATCAGCAAGTTTATGGTGCTCCATAAGGTGCATTCCTTAATTAACACAAATTTCACAGGGGAAGGCATGTGTCCACATAAAAATTATCTGTAGAATACTGATTGCATTTAGCATGTACAAAAAAAATATTTAGCTATACATAAGCTCAGCACAGGTGTCCCTTTACCTGTGACTACATTAATGTTATGATTTGAAGCCCTTTTGAATCTTCAGACTTGTCTACTATCTGCTAGTACCTGTATTAAAAGGCTGGTCACAAAAGGGTAAAATTAACCCAAAGGCATTTATAACAGGTATCTCTGTGGGCTATAATTTTTTCTCAAGAAAAAGTTGGGAACATGTAGATGGAGATACAGTCAGGGCATTTACTCAGCTGTCACCCTGGAATGGCTAGCACGGATGAGATACTGCAGAAAGAGGCAATGAGTCAGATATTCACAACTGACATAGTTTACTTTCCTTTAGGAACAAGAGTAGAAAAAATGACAGCTATGATTTTCTAAAGCACAATCTGGTCTCAGCTCTCAACTTCTGAACAGCAAGAATTGCACTTAGTTTTTCTAGAGGCAAAATTTCACAGCAGTATTTCTTTATCAGAAGCTGTAATAGCAGTACAGTGTTGAAGATTGAACTACAGTCTTGAAAACTGTGGCAGTGACCCATTATCTAAAGTTTCAGCTCTAAATTTATTTCTTTTTTTTGTCAGTTCTGTTAACAGGCCTTCTCTATAGCAGTCCACCCTCTCGACTGTAGCTATAATAGGACAGATAAATCTTTATAGATAATAAACCATCTTTGAATCCCTCCCTTTCAAATACATAATATTTGCATATGAATGAAAGCAGAACTATACCTCAGCACATTTAAAGGAATGACTTACAGTATAGAGTCCCAGATTTTCTATTTATCTAAATTTAGAGTGCTCTTGTTTCTTCCAGTTAAGATTGGGTTTGTCAATTTTTCTGCTTAACATTTATTTTTCTAAGAAAAATGCCTTGAAGTAAGAAATGCAACAGACACTATGTAATATTTTTTAGCAGCAACCTAGAAATCAATGGATTAAAAACACTACTACAGAATTTCCTGCCAACCCATCCAACAGATAACCAAAACAAGTGATGCAAAGAAACCAAACAGAAATAAAATAAGCAATTTTCCCAATATATATTTATTGCAATGCAGTTAGAAAAGAGTTAAGATGGAGACTAAAATTATCTAATCGTGAAAAATAAACATCTGACCTAGTCTTTCTACTGTGATATGAGAAACATTTTCTTGGTTAGTAGTATAAGTTTCATTTTTAAGAAGAGATACCAGCTATGAAAATGTACATGTATGCCTACATAAGAATACATAAGAATTTCCTATGTATTTGGTGGTTGTAGCTACGCATTCATAAATGCTTTTATGCATGTACTTCACTAATACCAGTGGTTTATATTTATATAATCAAAGAACACTATAGTATAAATATATTAATGCTCACATGCAACTCCTGCAACTAATCATCATTAACATTGAAAACAATAGAGGTATAGAACTAACAAATTATTTTAATACAGCTTGTATACACACAAAGTCATTAAGAAACTCAGAGTAATAGTTAAGATAGCAAGTAAATATATGGAACAATTTTAAATTTAGAAACATTTTCAAGAACTACATTTATTACTCTGATAAAAATATTAAAGGCACTCTCTTGTCCTAAACATATTTGCTGAACAGCTGCCTTCAGTACCACACCTCGCTCAAATACAGTACACTTGCCTACCCCAGCCATTTTCTATCACTAATCTAACTTCTCTGTGAATAACCAGAAATACTTTGTGGTCCCATTGCCATATTTCTAGCAGGGCTGAGTCTCCTCACCTGTTTTCAGATAAATGGTCAAAATACTAGACCATAGTGACAACATGGGTACAATTAATCTCATCTACTTGAAGCAAAACCACAATGTCAGCAACAAAGTAATCAGTTTAGTTTCCTTCAGAATCAATGGAGAGAAATAGGAGCTGTTAGCATGGAATTTATTTGATCTATTAGATATCTGCTTTAGAATAAGATGAATTATGCCTAGAAGTTCCTTTCTCTTCTCTAGCCTGTAATCAGAGTCTAGATAGGTAGCTCATGCATGGATACTGCCTGTAAAATAGATACTATTCCTTTTTTCTCTTTGTGTCCCTACTCCATTTTTTGGCATACTGATTTACATAAAAGAGAGAATTTAGAGTACTCACTTCTGATAAAGAACAAATATTCTGTTCAAGTGCCTATTTAATTAAAAGTTCAAAGAGGGACAACCACAATGAAACTGAGAGAAACAACCCAAAAGAGTCAATAAATGGATTTGTTTTTCTTACTCCAAAGAGCCAGTTCCAAATGCTTTCTTTGCCACATTCATGTCAATTCTGAAAAACAATTTATTACCCATTCTCTGAAAGTAAAATAGTCCTCAGAAAAAGGGCTGTTATGTGGCAAATAGGTCTTGCTATTCTCTTGAAGATTTTCAGAAGTCTTAGTTTTATTAAATGCAGACCACAAAATGTAAAAAATCTCAGAAGACTTCACAGAATAGAATAATATTTGACTTGGACAGAGTTATTCTTCACACTAGATGGTATGGGGCTATGTCTTGAATTTGTGCTGAAAACACGGTTGATAACAGAAGGGGTGTGCTATCAATGAGCAGTGCTTACACTGAGGCAAGGCATTTTCACTCCATCAGTGAGGAGGGCAGGGGTGCACAAGGATTTGGGAGGGGTAACAGCCAGGACAGCTGACCTCAGCTGACCAAAGGGACATTCTAGGTTAGATGGCATCATGCTCAGCATATAACACTGGGAAAGAAAAAGGAAGCAGAGGCATTGATGTCCTCCCTCTTTCCAAGTAACCGTTGTGGATGATGGAGCCCAGCTTTCCTGGAGAGGGCTGAACACCTGCCTGCCCATGGGAAGTGGTGAATTAATTACTTGCTTTGTTTTGCTTGTGGAAGAGGCTTTTGCTTTATTATTTAAGAGTGTTCATCTCAACTCACAAATTTTCTTACTTTTACTCTTCCAAATGTCCCTTCCACCCCACTGGAGAAAAGTGAGCAAGTGGTTCTATGAGGCTCAGTTACTGGTAGGGATAAAGCCAAAATACTCATTCAAACAGAAGTTCCAATCAGATTTTGAGAAAACAACAATGTGCCACATTATAGAGTTCAATAACTGCTGTGCTTCATCTTTTCTATTCAGAAAGTAAATTTATTTTACATTTGAATAACTCCTTCAGCCAAACCTGCAGTAATGGAATCATGCCAAGGTCCTAGTTTATCCCTTTGAGCAACATGGAAGTCAAAGCACTGGAGTTAACTATATAAATGAGAAAAGATAAATTTATTAACTGATATTTAAGGTGACTTTTACTGCCAAGAAACAACATTAGAAGATTCTCACTCTGGCTTTGCCTTGGCTTGGTGTCAAATGTGAATATAGAGCCAAGCCAGCCACAGGTGTTGAACTGTAATTTAACTTTAACTTTCATTATACTCCTCATCACATTGTGGCCAAAACAGTAGACCTGCCAAGCCTTCAGCTGGAACCAAAAATGCTTTTAATTGGCCACCAAGGGTGAAGACAGTAAGAAAGAAGTCCTGTTTTATTTCCCACTGGGAAACTGAAAGTCTGATATTATAAAGTACAATGATGAGGTACGGAGTCCTTCCATGTTTTTGGCTTCTAACATTCCAGTTCTAAATCACTAGAGTAGGCAGAATGTTTCCTTCATTTTTTATTTATATGAAATCTAGGAAAATAACTATGCTTTGACTGTGAGTATTAATCCAGTCACACACACACAAAATAAAAATAGAAAGTAAACCTAAAACCAACTCTTCAGTCACCACTACCTTAGTATGTTACTATACTAAAAATGATCCATTCCCTGTCATTCTCAACTGCTTTCTACCCCAGCCTGTTATTAATCTTCCAATCTGTTCTACAGAGAAAACTTATACCAGTGTGGCCTGTTTTTTGAAAAGTCACCGGGGCAGTAAATGGGGAAAAGAGAACAAGTGGTTAACTACCAAATCACTCAGTCATTTAGGAAGATCCTCAAGTGGAAGATTCATACACATAGGTTAGTCTTCAAAAATCAAATTGAACATGCAGTCCATGCTGCCTTTATAGTTAAAAGAAATAAAAGGCCACTTTGAAATTTAGGCTAATAACACCATTTTAAGATGGAGTTAAATCATTGTCTGAAGGTACCTGAACCCACTGCATACACAAATAGCCCGGAAGAACAGTTTGACTGAGAGAAATAATTGCCAATTATCTATGTATTTGTTAGTGAGTTCATCGGGAACTGCATAATTTTTTGTTCTTCCACTAAACTAGAAACAAATAAAATAACACATCTACTGATTAAAAAGTAAAAATACCTTTTTATTCTACCTAAAGTAGAACAAAATTAGTGCAATAACAGTTATTTTCAGTATAGATTCCTCAGTCATTCTTTCCTCACTCTAAGTTGTGACATTTTCTGCTTCTAAAACCTCTCTTTTGAATATGAATCACAAGAAAGTTGGATTTCTACAGTTTTGATGTACAAACATCATGTTTTTCATGGCAGTAGACAACTTATATTAGATATAAGGAAGTTTTTTTTTACAATTAGAGTGTTGAAGCACTAACAGAGGTTGCCCACCGAGGGGTTGGATGTTCCAGCTCTGGAAAACGTTCAGATTTATGGTCTAGTTAAAGATGTCCCTGCTCAGTGCAGTGGATTGGACTAGATCTCCTTTATTGACCCCTTCAAGACCAAAACATTCTATGATTATGTGAGTATTGTCTGCTATAAACATAAGTTTGTGACATGGAAAATTTCTCAAGTCCAGAAATACCAAATGCTCATCAAAAACACAAATGCACATGTTTCAAGAGACAGGAATCTCTTGGAGAATGGTGGCCTCTCTTTTGCTTTCATAGTCTTGCTGTAAAAAACAAATGCTGCTTGTTCAAATACCAGAAGCTTGAATTCAGATTCTATCACATCCTCTCTAATCTCTGTAAAATATGTAGATTTCAATGTTTGTTACAAACTGTGGGTATTGTCTCTCTATGAAAAAGAGAAGCATTTTTTCTAAGTTGAATATATTTTGGCAAGAATAACTATTTACCTGTCTAAACACTAACCTGTGTACAACATTCCTACTACCTTTTCCTTCCAGCATTAGGTGTTAAACCATTGTTTGACTGTCCTTGAGACAGACAGTTAATTTTCTCATGTCAGTTTTTCTTGTAGCTCCTTACCATCCAGAAAACTACATTTATTTATGTCCAAATCCTGGATGCTTACATTGCAATCTGCTAGTACCTGAATTTGGACAGCAGGCTGTAGTTGTCTCATAACTATGTACTCTTGCTCTCTAACAGTCTAGGAATTAATATTTACCCTTACTGAACCTTTCAGTCTGTACCAGAAAATTTAACAAGATGTTCAAACCTCCATCCACCCTTGACTGGGAAGATTAATAATAATTCATTTTGATCAGAATTACTCTTTTGGCCAGAATGGTATCCATGGTAATTTGGTGGTACACAGAGCTGAAACAGATTTCATCAGTTATAAAACAGCATTGGAATTATCCAACACTTCTAATTATATCTTAGTAGGACTGACTTTTCCATACTATAGCTCAGAGGCATACAAAGAAGATAGATTTAATGATTGAAAGGCTTCCAAAAGGAAAGACATTTCCATGACCTCTTCTAATAGCTTAGGCTATTGGAGATGTTCTGGGGTGGTGGTTTTCGGTTTTGGTAAGGTTTCTTTTTTTTGGTTGGTTGGTCTTTAGGCTTATTTGTATTCTGGTAAGAATGTTGTAAATTAGAGGATTTTTACAAAAAGAATGAAATATGATGAACAACACTTAACATGAACCTGCTGTATAACACTGAGACTTTTAGTCATTTTTCCGTATGCTAATGGGAGCAACTAAACTGCTGCAGGTCTCAGAAATTTCATGTCAGAAAATATCATACACCTTTGAAAACAGTAGGTTGAAATGTGACGATAGGTAATTCCAGCAGCAAGGACAAATGCATTTCCCAATCCATGCCGTAAACATTTCCATTGTTATTATTATTATTTCCTTACCAATTACCCAGCTTTTTCTTTAAAGAAAATTCTTTGGAAAAGCTCAGTATGATATTTTTTATTCCATCTGGTTCCCCTGGTATAGCAGTAGTCAGTGTATGATAAGAGTGCCAAATTAATACTTAATCCTTATTTTAGTGGCAAACCCAAGAGCAGGTTGATGCATGTTTAGAATTGGTTAATGCATGTTTAGAATATTAATTAAATTTGAAAAAGGGCAGATGAAAATTAGTATATATGTTTACATTTACCACATAACATCTTAATTGAAAGGATGGTGGTATATTTACAGTAAGTAGTGCTAGAAGCTCTAGATGGACTTAGGAGTGAAAGAAGGGGTGGAAAGAGAAAAAACAAGAACTCATATATAGCACAGAGTTTATTTTGCAAGTGAGAAAGACATGAAATAAGGCTGAATGAAGGGAAAAATGCATTTTTTGGTGAGTCTCTAGGATGAATTATTTGCAGTTTTGGATCAAATTTGAATTTTCACCCTATAGGCTCTGATTGCTAGTATTTTTATTACATGGACAACTATAGCTGTACTTGGCCAAAATCAGACATCTGTCTTTAAAACTATGACCCTTGCACTAAGACATGTAGTCAATGACAGGAAATTACAAAAGGGAATGATAATGCGACTTTTCATTCTAGTAATGATTGTAGATGTTATGAAAGGACAGAAGAAAGACATCAAAATATTGCAAATCTATAATTTTTCATGTTTGATATTATAAAATGTTTAAGACTACTAAAAGTTGTGCAATTAATCATGGAGCATGCCATAACACAGTTAGAAGTCAGCCTCCAAAAAATACTATTAAACATTATTCTAGTTCGTGGAGTATAAATTATCTGTGAATGCACACTGTGAATAGGAAATACCAGGTGGTGGGCAGAGGTGTGAACTGCAGAGCTGCAGGCAGATGCTGGCATGTGGAAAGCCCTGCAGATGGATTCTTCGAGTCCCAGATCTATGGCTGCAGGGCTGCCAGATTGTTGCTGCTCTCTGTTCTTGGAGGCAGGAGCCCCAAATCCTGGTCTTAAATGCTCTTCAGCTCTGCACTTGCAGTAAGGATTCTTGGAGCATCAGGAAACTCCTGCTACAGAGACAAGAGACTCCAAGCCTGGAAATCTTCCAAATGTCATATGGGACCTGATACTCCAGGTGGTGCATCAAGAAGCTATAACAGTTAAAGAATCATTCTGATGATTATTGGGGAACCAAGCATGGCTACCTTCATTTTGCAGGTCTAATTTTGCTCAGAGGTGAAGTTGTTATTTACTGTCAGTGTTATTAGTTCAATGCCCAAGAGATACAGTCAAATTTTAGGACCTAAATGTGCCTGATAAAACATTAACTTGGAAAAAATATTGTGAAAAATAAGGCTATAGGGAAAAGCTTGGAAAACAGTTAAAAATAAATACTATGAAAAAATAATGAGAAAAAAAAAATAAGAAAAATGAGATAGAACACTTCAGAGTACTAAAGGGTACTTCAGAGGACTAAAGACTAGTACTACTAAAGGAGACTATGACTTTTCAACTTCTGACAGATCATTAGTTTGTATGTGATTCAGTACTTAAAACATCCAAACAAAGCATCACTGCTGACTGATGGCTCTTCAGTCGCTTATGAAAATTGATCCTGTGATCTCAGCACACTTCCTGTTGGACAGATATCTGCATTACAATTGACATTCTTCTTGACGGTATCAAGAGCTTTATGAATAGAGCTGAAGTGGAGAAAACCTTTGAAGATACTTTGATTTCTTATGAAAAGGTTTGTTTAGTTGGCTTTTTCAATATAAATCTTTGAATAATCTTTCAGAAAATATTCTTTGTAGATAATCTCAGATTGACATAAATGATTACCCCAGCAGAAATATGATGCTTAGCAGTGTTTCAAGAAACACAAGGATGGGATTCTGCATTTGAATCAGTTTCATTGTTCAAAACTTACTTATTTTGTATGTGCCATTTTTTAATTCGGTAAACGGCTATTCCAGTATTTACAGAATTTTATAAATGCCTTTATACTTGTAATAAATTATTCTGAAATCAACCCCAACTCCCAAACAGTAATTACAGACAAACTTTCATCATGAGCAGTCTCATTAAATTAATTATTATTCCTAACACAACTGCATATAGTTGAAACCCTAGATGTTTTTCTGAATCAGGGCAAACCTAAAGTAAAGTAATTTGTATAAGGTAAACTGGTAAGACTGTAATGGGGAACCACTGTGTACTAGACTTTACTAAAAGGACATAAAGCTTAGCAAAAAATAGTCATATGCTTATCCCTTCATTTGTTTAAGAGGGAGGACACAGAGCAAGCAGCAAAGAAAATGAGTTCCAGATTTGCCTCGTAATTTGCAAATGCTGGGTAATTAACAAATTAAGTTTAATGTTGCAAGGGAAAGCACAGAAGAAGGACAAAAGTGTAACATAATTAGAAGCACATTAGAGTGAAAAGACTGAAGACCTCATCCTGCATGTATTGAAGGCAATAGCAAAACTCCATTATTTTTGACTCAGGCAAGACTGAATCCCTTAAAAACTGTCATGTTTCCAAAATGCCTAAACAACTCATTCTAGCAGCAGCAAAAGGAAACAGATTGTTCAGATATTGCAAATAGAATACAACTAATAGCACCAGCAGGAAACTCAGTCATGTATTTATTAGTGTGAGATATAATGTACCATAAGTTATGCAAAAATCTTCAAGGACCTTTAAATAGGAATATTTTAGATGTTAGGTAAATTCAGGTTTATAATTTCCTCCTATCCAGCTAATAATAACTGAATTGTAATAAAAATATCCTGGGGAAATTTGAAAGAAATATTTCCATGTGAGATTTATCTGACTAAAGCTACAACTAAAACAGAGTTTTTTATATACAGTAAAAAGAACAATTATTTTTAGAATATTGTCTCCTTTTATTACCAGGTAGCTGTTAGTAATAAATTAGTTGACTCATATCCTAGAAAAGCCCATTTCTTCCCAATAACTAAAGAGGTATTCTAGGTAACAGGGTAAAGCTAGGTGAGAGGAGTCTTACAAGATGAGTAACTGCAAATGGGGGGAGACAGAAACTGCATCATGTGGTTTAGAGTAGGAGCACTAATCTTTCATTGGGTTGGCTAATCACTACTGAAAATCTGTGAGTGGGAACAGAATTAATTAATTAATTAATTTTAATAAATAAAAGCATCTATCATGACCATCTCATAAGTATCATGGGCTGAGATTTTGACAAATGATCCTTCTATACTCACACAGAAATGTTAGGGACTAAAGGCCTCTTTCACCTCTGTGCTCTTTTTTCAGAACATTCCTTCTCACAATTTAGCCTTCAAGAGAGCAGCCTCAGATGTACCACTGGCCCCTTTAGAGGTAAGTTGTGCCTGACCAACCTGTCTTCTACAATGGGAGAACTGGCTTATGCATGGGAGAAGAATGGTGCATGTCACATACTTTGACTTTAGAAAGGCATCTCTAGCAGTGTCACACTGTACTCTTACTCAAATTCATGAGCTGTGAACTGGGTAAGTGCACAATTAAGTGGGAGAGAAATAGGGCTGTATTGTTGGTCTTAAAGAGCAGTGATTGACAGTCAAAAAATCAACTTTTAATACTACTGGGGAAAATATTGTCCAATGACTCTTAAAAACTTGGAGGATGAGCAAGAGGACACTTTGAACATATTTGCAGATGATACAAAATTGGGAGGAACAGATGATATGCTTCAGGGCAGGACTGTTATTTGGAGGAACCTGGACAGGTGTGAGGAACAGGCTGACAGCAACATCACGAAGTTCAGCAATGTGTAAAATCCTGCATCTGGGAGCAAATAATCCCATGCAATTCTATAGGCTGGATCCTGGATGGAGAGAAGGCAGCTTGACAGAAAAATGTTTCAACATACTGATGAAAAAACTGGACATGAATCATGTGCACCCTTGAAGCACAGACAAAAATTGACTACCTGGATGCATTAGCAGAAGTGTACTCACCAGGTCCAGGAAAGCAATCTTTCTTTGTAGTTCTGAGACTACATCTCAGGTGCTGTGTCCAGTTTTGGGCTCCCCAGCCGCAAATGATATTGGTACACTGAGAGGGCCCAGCAAAGGTCCTCAGGCTGGTGAGATGAGGGAATGGAACACAACACATGGTGTGCAAGAGCCTGTAAGAGGCTATGAGGTCTTTCCAGGCTTAAGAGAAGCCTTAGAGAAGATGTCACACACCTTGTGGAAGGGTACAGAGGAGATGGATCCAGTCTTCTTGGAGTTACATGGCGACTGGCCTGGAGTCAATGGACACAAATTGAAAAATGATAAATCTTCCTACAGGCATGGAGATTTTTTTTTTTACCATGATAATGGGAAAGCACTGGAAGATATTACCGAGAAAGATTAAGAGGTCTCCACTTGGATATCAAGACATTTAAAATGTAACAGAGGAGCAGAGGATCTGCAGTTTTTTTTCCAGTCAGTAAGGTTCAATATCCTGTGAATATATCTTGCTCTGGTTAAGTACTGTCTTGCTTCTGAAGACAGAGAAAGCCATGAAGATTTTCACTTTTTACTACATCTGGCAGAAGCAGAAGTGCAAGATAAAATCCTAGTCAAGGCTACCCCTGGAGAAAGGGGCAAAAGAGTTGGGCAGACAGTTTAAAAATCTTAAATAAAAAGAAAAAAAATGTATTATATATGCTGGCCCTCAGCAATGCCGACAAATTCATATCTAGTTCAGATAAGGACACTTCAAAGAAGTCTCTTAAAGAGACTTGATCAAGGCTTAAGGAACCAGTGGAATATGCATCCCAAGGGAAATCAATGTCTGGAAACGGGACTATGAAAAATAAGGCAATTATTTGAAGGAAGTAGCAGATAGAGAAATAACAAGAGCTCTTTGTGGGACCAGCAACGTATTAGAAGTTCCTGTGTAATTTTGTTTTAAAGTAGTTGTCCATTACAAATAAGCCAATAGATTTCATCTAGAAGTACAGTAAGGTAACACTGTTTACAGAAAAAATATTCAAAAATCTTGTCTTGCAGGCTGTCACTGAAGGTGACACTTGTTTAGTCTATCATAGAGGACTCTTTTCACCTTCTGTCATTTATCCAGCTTCCTGTCAGAGGACAGGAGCCTAATATGAGAAAATTAAACCATGAAGACAACCTCTTTAATGCAGTTCAGAAAGAAATATGTGTCTGTATATTAGGGATAAGCTGCATGAGCATCTGTTCCTCTCTGTGAAACCTCCTGAGTTTAGTTTACACATAAAAAGGAACACTAGGCATTGAATAGGAATATGATGTGCTTTTCTAACAACTATATGGATAGCCAGGGAGCTCAGTAATTTCAAAAGTAACTGCTTTGTGATGCTATTAAGTATTCAGAAGAACCACAAAATAGTAAGGTTTGTAAAAGGAGTTTCATAATTCAATCCTTTACACAATGGAACAGTTACAGTTTTAAGATTAATATAGGTCTGTATAACTCTGAGTACAAAGCTATGCTAAGACTTTTCTTCCCTGAAATTGTAATCTTGAAGTACCTGCTAACAACCAGTGTAATTCAGTGCCTTTTGAATTTTTCTCATTCACATTTTAATTAATATGCTACAAATGAAAAATCCATATACCTTAACATAAAGAGCATCAGAAATCAGTATGATTTTGTTTCTTACCTTTACCACTGCCTTATGTTGTTAGTAAATTCTAGTGGGCAACTAAGTGCCACACAGATGCTCAGTCAGTGGGAACAAAAAAAACCAAGAGAAAAATAAAAGTATGAAAGCTTGGGTGTTTACATTAAAAAAAAAAATAAAAGAGAAAAACAGACAAATAAACAAAAGAAAAGGCACTCAAAAACCTGAAGGAAAGTGAAGAAGAGAGATGAAAAGAGAGCAAATGAAGTGATGCAAAGACAACCATTCACCATGTTGCAGTAAGTTCTCAAAAAAAAAAAAAACCCAAACCCGCCTAATGTTCTTACACCTTCTCTTTTAACTTTTGTTGCTAATCATGATATTATATGGTATGGAGCATGTCTGGTTGGTTAAGAATGTCTGCAGGATTGTGTCAGCTCCCAATCCATCGCACAACAAGTAGTATGTCACACAATTGTGTGTCACTGTGAGAATCAGACACGGCCTTGTTGCTAGCACTCAAGTGTCTTACCAAGTATTAAACTTAGGTGTCTTATCAAGTATTATTTGAGTATTGTTTTGGTTATGAATTTAAACCAAAGCACCATGTCAACTGCTATGAAAAAAATTGTACAAGCCAAGTACACCTTATTTAATGTCTCTTTCCTTCTCTCTCTTTCTTTCCCTTTCTTTCAAGAACTGCTTCTCCAGAGTGCTTTGATTTTGACTCTTTTGCTCTTAGTAATATAGTGTATATAATGTGTATATATATCATTATATTTTTCTTCTGCATGTTAACTGCATATAATTTCTCTTTTTCAGACCAGAAAGCTGGCTCTTTATGTTCTAAATATAAGCTTGTAGGAACAAACATTCCTATGTCCAGCAGACAGGTACCATGCAAAAGTACTTCTGCTTGGTTTATCACTTGAGTCTTTCCTGAAACCAACATCTCACAAGTATCAATGAGGACATAGCTTTAGTGAAACAGAAGCATAAATTGCCAAGCAGTTTGTGAAGAATTGGCCTTTAATCCTCAAAAAAATTAAATTAATGGCATTTTTATTATTGGAAAAGTACTGAATCAATGAAAATGTTGTAACTGCTTCTGAAAAAACTCCAGCCTTCATGTCAGTTTTTTTTACTTAGGTCACTAGAGAAAGTACCTGAAGTCACACAAAGAATTTTCCTTTCATGCAGCTAAGACACCCAAGTAAAATAGAAATGCTTTTTTTGAACCAGATATTCAGCTAATAAAAACCTGACTTCTGTCATCAAGGACCCAGATAGCTTTAGACTTTTAAATAATTTAAGCCTGGCAATATCTGTTTTTGTAGTGAAGCATTTCAAAAGGTGGGAAATTTAGGCAAATAGAGACCAAATTTGTGCAAAGAAGAGCACGGTAAATCTAATTAGGAAGATCAAAGATGTGTAGTTAATGCCCAGGTACTGATAGGTTTTGCCAAGAAAACTTATAGTTGCCACAAATTCTGCTGTTGTATAGACCCAGAGGCAGCTCTGGAGAGAGGCTACTTTACTTAAACAGCATATTTTCGTATCTGTTTCACATTTGAAGCCCACTGAAATTCAGAAATGGACCTGCACCTGATAAGGCACCTTATCTGATAGGCAACTCTGATAGGTGGACACAGTTGAGTTCACTGCAGAGGCAGCTTCTGACCAATGTTTTTTGTTTGGTAGGTTTTGTGTTGGAATTTTCTTGATAGGGAAATTATTAAGCAGGCATGAAAAGCATAGCAACCTTTTTTTCCAAGATAGGAGGGAAGCAAAGGGAAGGAAAGAGAAAGGAAAACTCAAGATGTAACTGAATAACTCCAGCTTGATTTACCACTCATCACCTGAGAATGTCAAATTTGATGCTTTTGAACTATCAACATATCATAAAGAAGAGGCAAGTTTGATTTTGGTTTATTTTTTTTGTTCAAACTGCAGTTGCTGTGACTTATTGTATAAGAAAACCAAGAGTGATATTAATCTCCCTTTGTTTTATTCACCTGAAGCTGTGTATCTACTATAAACTACTGCCTCAGACTCACTCTTTATCCAGAGTGGTATTTTCAGAGGACAATTCTTTAATTTTGAGATAGTTGTCCAAAACAGATTATATGAATTTCACTCAAAACTAATTTCAAGAGTGGAGAAAACTTTTGGTGTGGTAAGAAGAGCCCGATCCACTACTTACCTAAATGTTGCAAAAAGAAAATGATACAGTGCATTCACCTTTCACTTTGCAGGGTAAAAATATCCACACTAAATAAAGTTTTACAATCTTTAGAAGGTCATTCTTAGGCTCAGTACTTTAATCAGACTTCAAAATGTTTTATTTTCCGACCTAATCATTCACTCCTGAAAAGAAAAAAACTCATTCTGTAAATGCTGAGCACAATGAACAATGATATGAAGAGCTTGCAATATTCATGTAACACTCAAGCATATTTGCAGCAAGTAATAGCCAATCATCCAATACAAACTGCTTGATAGGTCAGCAGGTTAGGAGCATATTTTCTGCAGAATAATTGAGCATAAATAATGTTAAATCTATCTGGTACTAAAAGTAAAGTGGTAGTTAATTATTTTGTTAAAAGAAATAAAATATTTTACTGAAAGCAATAGTTTTCATTCTTCAACTGCCTGTTGATTTAAGTCTCAAAGAAAGCCCTATTTCCAAGCTGAACCTATGAAATCTTAATGCAAAGGATAGGAAAGCAAATCAAGGGAACAGCAGGGAATTATTTTTCTTTCCCCTGTCATTTTGTCAACTCTGATAAGTATATGAACTCATTTTAAAAGCAGTTCCAAATCCACGAGGTGTTAGTTCATTGACAGGAAATCAGTAAGTTCAAAAGATAATGCAGATGTGATGTTTTTTGCGTCTATCATCCTTCCTGCCACAACATGGTCTTTTAGCTCTATACAGTGTGACAGCCTCAGCACTGGCAGTGCTAAACTGGCTCGTGGCATTCTCATTCCAAGAGAAACAGAGCAGATGTTTCCAGCTACTGCTTCCCAAAATGCTGGAGTACCAGTGCACTTAGCCCTTTTCTGCATGCTTAACATTTAGAAAGTGGCAGCTTCTCTTTCACACATAAAGACTTCAAAATGCAGGAACAATGAGCTATAAATCATCTTTTGTGCTCAATTTGATCAACTCCAATCATGCTATATATATATTTATATATATATATATATAAATATATATATATGCAGTCATGGCAAAAGGAAACTCTACATCTAACCTCCTCACTGTGGCAGTAGAGGGGGTATTTTGAATGGACAACCATTTTTACAGACCCGTTGGTCTATGTTTATACTATATAACACAAATGCTTCAATTATAGTGGCTCTGCCTCTTTGTGACCTGGTTCCCTGAGGCTTAGCAGTCACAGGCGGTTAATTTGGTTTTCTGATTTTTGATTTACTCCAAGTTCCAGTAACTTTACTTTTATGCAAGTTTCCTAGAGGCTGTGCAATGGAGTGGACACATGAACAATCTCTCATCCTCTTTAGTTCAAGCATAAACTCAGAACAAAACAAAATACTAGCTTTC
Source organism: Lonchura striata (assembly GCF_050655825.1). Taxonomy (NCBI): domain Eukaryota; kingdom Metazoa; phylum Chordata; class Aves; order Passeriformes; family Estrildidae; genus Lonchura; species Lonchura striata. Next base: position 55,261,909 of record NC_140703.1, on the reverse strand, counting down.
CCTATGCTCAGTTACTAGAGGAAAAGGCTAGAAAAATCACAAAGTCATTAGAACAAAACAAAATCAGGGGACTCAGAAACTAACAACAACAACAAAAAAAACTGTAACTTGGAAATAGACATAATTTGGCTCTGCAGAGCCACTGGGATTCATCCAGTCTCAGCCTTTCTTCCAAATATTTGATGAAAGGCGCCAAATTAGAAATCCCAACACAAATTTCAAGGTTAGGAGGTGGGGGATAACTCACTCCACATTAACATTGCTATAATCTCAGTGAGCAATGAAATAGCTACTGTACTTTGAGAAAAAAAACCTCTGGGTAAAAAAGCCTGGAGCTATTTCACTCACACCTTATGAAAAAATAATATTATATGCCATTACAAATACAAGTATTTCCAACACCTGTCTTGTAGCAAATACATAATAGCTTTTTTTCTGAAAAGGCTGTGAACAAATAAAAGATCCTTTTAGTAATTTAAGACTAAATATAAATGAAAATAAAAAAGATAATAAAATAAAATATCCATATTTTAGTATTTTAAGAGTAAATTTTAATATAATAAAGGCACATAAATATTTAAAAGAAATATATTATCTTAAGTACCATTTCAAGTCTCAGAAATCCACTTAAATTACCATATGGGTATTAGTGGCTGAAGACATGTTTACTTTGAACAAACTGTAATTCAGCTGAATTGTCTGCAGAAATGGTTTAGCTAACAATAAAATCAGTAGCAAGTAAAATTTTCTATCTAGTATCTTATTAGGTCATCCCTTTAGCTGTATCCAGGGAAGATTATTTTATTCTTGACTATGATAAATGGAAAAGACAAATATTCTGCAAATTGGTAAATCTTCTGCAAATTTGCCAGCATTTTCAAGACAGCAATTACAATGAAGAAATTTACTTTTAAATGTATGCCACTCAAGATGATGTTGAATTTTTATTTCCTCATGTGGTGATCACACACTCATCTTCTAATGCCCCCACTTTTTGCCTTTCTCATTAATCTTTTGTTTTTCTTATTTCTCATAAATTCCACAAAAAATTGCAATTTTATGCACCATATACTAAGGTATTTTAATAACATTCTGCAAAGCAAGAAAAGAAATTATTAGTAACTTAGACAAATGCATTCATGATGCATTGTATTTGTTTCTCCTGCAAGCCTTCCAAACACATTTTAGACAACCCTCTTTCCTCACTAATAGTGAAGTAAGCAAGCCCAATTAGTGTCACTGGTATCACTACAGTATTAATTTCCATTACCCACTCTTGCATGAGATGATATGGTGATGATACAAAAATAGTATTACAGAAAAAGGTGTCACCTAGATGAAAACCCTGTTAAATATAATAGAACTGCCAGTGAGAAAAGGTGTATTGAATAACACTCTTCTAGTTGCTTGAATCAAGGGCAAGACAATTTTTTTTAAATATATTATGATGATTTTGTTTTCTATATTCAGCTTTCACACAGTTCACTTGCATAGGTTTTGCTTAAAGAAAGGTGGACATCTACACCAAAATGAGATTCAGAAATATTAGAGATAAATTCATTCTAACACCTGTGAATGTTAACATGCTTTCTTACCACTACACAGTATCTGAATTACCACTTACACATCACAAGGTTAATACCAAGACCTTTTTCTTTGAAAAAAGAAAAGGTTTAATATTAATTTTAAATTAATGCAAATATTTGAATGTTATGCTTTTCTGAAAGTGTTGATTTAACTTTAATTTCATATATAAGCACTGGACTGATTTGGGTGGTGATTAAAGAGTAAGCAATTAGTGTTAGAAAAAGAGATTCAAAAGGAATCAATGGAATCCTTTGTAAATAATCATAAGAAAAAAGTCATATTTAGAAATAAAATAACTGTTAAGGTATTAAATCCCCTTTTACATTTCTCTTTGTTAGTACGTTTTCATATATTGCTACAGCTGACTTAAAAATGCATGATTTTACTAATGCATCTGAATTAATTTCTTTGGGATTCAGTGGCAGTGGTATAATTTCCCTCGTTGCTGAAATAATTTCCTTTTCCTTGGTTAACAATAGCCTGTTTACTAATTTCCTAGAAACAGACAAAGTATTGTGTCTCTGATTGTTGGCTATTATGAATAACTTTAGCTGAAGGTCCTATTGTTTTGCAGCGCAGTCCTTAGCAGAAGTATACTAATAAGGACTAACTATGCTAATAAGTCATTTTAACATGGGCACTTTAAAAGTATCCTCAAGGCAGGAGGTATCTTGCTATAAATATTCACCACAAATGGTAGTAATGAAATGGATAAAAACATACATTTCTTTCTTAATAAATCTTCTTGTCTTTTGCATAGAGTCCTTATTTTTTACAAAAGTAATTTTCATCTACATATTTTAACTAGTTAAAGCCAAACTATAAACACAAGTTTTTAATTTTCCTCAAATATACTCTCTCCTATTTTATTACTTTAAGAGACTCTGCAATTAAACTTTCACACCATGATATTACTATGGAAGAATGTCTTATTCTGCTAAAGAACTTGGTGAATGAAAGATGCATGGATCATCTCGCTAATTAATCCTATGATCTGTCTTTTGTGATCATGAGTTTATATAAAAGAATAATATTTTTCCCCGTGATTAACATCAGAAGTAAATATACTTATTATGCCTTAAGACAGAATTCAGTCAATAGTTAGTTTCCATAGAGATAAGAAATTTTCAGAATTGTTTGTTAGAGACAAATAATTACCATATGCAAAATTCCAATAAAAACCATGGGCATACTTGAGAAGAGAGGAAAAGAATATTTTTTGTGTCTTTTTCAGTTTGACTGAACCAGAGAACACATAATGTCAGACTCCCATCCTCCTGTCCTAATAATCTGCTGGTAATGCCCTTGGAAGAACATGTAGGAGGTTTACTTTTTGTTTAACCACTGCGCTTAACCTTCACAGCATTTGCTTGCTGTGTTGTCAGTAAACACAGGACTTAAAGGATATGTGCTGCTGGAAGGATAGTTAAGTGTGCAGCATTAAGCAACTTTGCCTCAATCTTTGTGTAACTGTGGATGGAAATGAGTGGATAAAACCCCTGCATTTCTTAAGCAGAAAAACAAATTAAAAAAAAAGAAAAAAAGATTGAGTGGAAATTAAAGACAAGGAATTAACAAGCTAAAGTCATTTGTTATGATGACGATTTGTCCAAGTGGACTACAAGTCTAATTTATTTAACACACACACACACACAAAATAAATGCTTGTCATTTATCAAGCCTCCTGTAGATTTGGTTTATAATTTCTTTGTATGACAGTATCGTCCAGAGTTCTTAACTGAGACCCCATTTCTAAAAAAAAATTTGCAGACTTGTGAGGAGACAAGCCATTGGCTAAAATTACCTTCATACACAAAACAGAGAAAAAATGCCAAGATTGATGGGAACAGAGATCAAATTAATTGCTCTAAGTCCTATAACAGTCAGTGGCAGATTTATGAAGAGAATTCAAGATTTCTTAGTCAAAATTCAGAGGCTTTACATTGTGCACCCAGTCCTACTCACTGGAAAGAAAACCAAAACACGTTAGCAAGGACAGAGGGCCCTGTAGCCCTTAATTTACTGAGAATGGGTGTTGTGAATGAACAGGCACTGCAGAATCAAGAGGAAGCAACTGACTGTTAAGGAAAATAAAGCATTCATAAACTTAATTCTTCTGTTGATAAAAAAGCTATAAACTCAAAGTGAATAGCCATGCGTATGAAAAGAAATTGATTATTTAAAAATTTCTGATTATTGCATGTGTGAAGTCATTGATTTACTGAAAGAAACACAAGCTTGAGTCAGAAAATCAAATGCCTTTGCAACACTGACTCACACATGGATTCACTCAAACACAGAGACCAATAATATCATTTCCTTCTACTTACAGAATATTGACAATTTTGATTTGCATTGGCTAGTATTGTGAAAGGGTTCTGTTTAGTTGCACAGCCACAGAGGCATAAAAATACTTTTACAGCATTTATTTGCCCTTGGTGAAATTCAGTGAAGGGTTCAGAAGCTTTCATGCTTATGGCATAAATTAATTTATGCTCATCTGCTAGAGTCACAGAAAGCGGAAAATACACTTTTATGGCATTTATCCATTATTAAATACCATTTTGTTGGAAGTCAATAGAGTATTCCACAGAAATACTCTACTTCTTAGATATTTTCTATTTTTCTTCATTTAGTACAATTCTTAAAGTATTCATTTTCTAACAAATTTCCAACTGGTTTGTGATGTTTGGCTTCTCAAGGACTATTGTGTTGTGTTTCTTTATGACGAAGAGGAAGACACAGGAATTGCAGAATATCCAGCATTCTCAAGTGAAGAACACCTTTTAAAAAGTACTTAAATGAAGGAGAATATTTTTTTCCCCAATTCCAGCAATGAGCAGGCATTACAGAATGGATACATCATCTCTGACATCTCCTTAACAAGACTTCACAAAAAACTGATGTTGAAGACAAGTAATCAGCTTTTAACTTGTTCTTGAAACCTTACTAACTCTTCCTGCAGATTACCACATATAAATGGAAACAGACTTAATAATGACTTGTTTAAAATGTTATTTGTGGCATTACTAAGAAGCAACAAGATAATTAAGCTTCAATACCACAGAAAGAGGGAACCATTGCTTGCTAGCCTGCTTTACTGCCTCTGGTGTAAGCATAAAAATAGGATTATTCATTTTAGATATAGTTAATCATTTTAGATAGACTGTTATTTCTTTGTTTATGAATTGCAATAGAAAACATACTCTGGATTTCAGCAGTTTGGTTACCCTCATGACAAAGAGGGGGTATTAGACAAATGAGTAAATATTATCTCATTTGAATTGAAAAGTCAGTTGAACAAAATAAAAGTGCATCAGTATAAAAATATGGCAAAACTTCTCTCCACTCTGGAATATTAATTGAAGACCATTTACACTGAGTAAACTGTGACTTGCCAGAAGCACAACTCCATTAGTGCAGCATATGATCAGATAATGCATCCTCCTCCTAACAGTGACAGGGTTTATTTGAACTAGGACTGCACTTCTTAGATCAACTTAGTGAAGAATTCATCTTGAATATAGTCTCTTCTGTAAATAGTACGTGGTCCAGGATAACAATTGCCAAAAGAAATCTCCAAACTTCCAGCAATATCTGAACAGTCTGTATTTCACTAGATTAACTTGTAAGATCTACTGTCAAAGCCCCAACATTTTATTTAGATCAATACAGTAAGAGGATGTGAAACCAAAGCATTTTTCTGCAGTCCCTGGAGATAATAATTAGTATGCAGAAGCAGGAGAGCATTCTGATCTTCAGACCATTTTTAACTGCAGAATTTTCTCTGAGTTGTACAGACAATGATGCCAGTGTAAATTTAGGGTTTTGCTACACATTCTGTGTAAAAGTGAATCAGTCTCCTTTAAGTGGCTGCCTACATGATGGGCTAACCTAGGGCAATAGATTCCATCCAGCTGAGCAACACAATAATGCACATGCTCAAAGAGCTCTGCTCCAGGGAAGGTTGTGAGTCATGCCACTAAGTACAGCTGTCAGCAAGTACATAAGAGCAGGGAGGAATGGATGAAAAGACAAATAAAACAATTCATGATATTCTATGTGACTTGAAGACAAAATACATGACTTTTTGGTGAGACCTCCATAAGTGTTCATAGTGATTAACTGTGACACGATCAAAAGCTCTGTATTTACAAAAAAAACCTAAGAAACATTTAGGGTATCTTTGTTCATACATTGTTGTAGTTCTGACAGCTGCTCTTCTCAGTATAAAAGTCAAGAGTAAGCTCAGTGAAACTATAAAAGACATAATTCACATTAATAGAATTGGTACATACATACATAGATGGGTGTCTAAACAATTTAAATGAATTTACTGTTTCACTATCCAGCAATTTCTGTGCAAGATCAGGCCCTATTTTTCATCACAATGCTATCTAGCATAAAAGTCTTCCAGATATTCTGACATTTAGTATTGAAGCAACTAGTAAATATCTTCCTGATCCATTTCAATTTAAACTCACATTGAGTGCCAAACAGTGCTATCTTCAGATATAAAAACTTTGCACAAATCCACGGAAAATATTGAAAAGAAATAAACAAGGTAGAAATGCACATCTTTTGAATTCGCTTTTTAATTTTACTGAAAGCCTCTTGGCTACAATAACATGTATGTTAGATTTTTCAGAAAAGTCAGTGTAAAAATAATCTTGCCAATAAATTAGATATTTTTTAGAGCTTTTAAATGCATATTACTTTATTGTTTTGTGTTGACTTTCTTACTGTGCTTAAATTCTATATTTTTTTAGACTTAGTGAACTACATACTGTTGGCCTTATAAAAAAATTTTAAAGTTTATTTTTAAAATATTTGTATAGGCGATACATATATTAAAAAACTCCACACCAAATAGAGAAAAAAAAGCAAGCAAACAAAAAAAAACCTCCCCAAATCAAAAGCCAAGTACTAGATACAATAATGGGCAATAAAATCTATGTTATTTATGAGCTTATAAAAAAGAACTGAACAAAAGTTCAGTTGGAGAAAGAGATAGGGAAAGGTGAATTGCTACATGGTAATAAGAATTAAATATAGGACCCAGTTATAATGCAATTTTTATTTCTAACTGGTAGGAATACTTGAAAGGCTTTACCTACCTGAAGTGATTCTATCTCAGAAGATTCATCTACAGTTTTCCAATATAGATTACCATTCTGAAGTAGTGATTGGAAGATATGGCATTGGGTAGAGTTAGCAAAACAAGCTCAAGAAAAAGACAAGTTCATTGTTGGTAGTTAAGCTGAGATCAGAATGAGAAATTCTCATAGTGAATTTGTTAACTGAAGTGTAGCCTTAGAATGGAAAGCCAGCATCCCCTACTGCTTCAACCCTATTTTTCTGTCTGCACTCCAAGAAAAACATACCCCTCCTGGAAGCTCCCTATTCTCATGCCATTATTTCCATCCCATTTAAAACTTGTTCTATTGCTAGTGTTACAAACCTCAATAGTCTGTTTGCTTGACTGGTAGCCCTCAAGGCATGCAGGAGCAACCTGTAAATGCACTGTTCTTGCATTAGGATCTGCTTTAGTGATCAAGTTCAACCCAAAATTATACAGTAGCTAGACAGGTACAGCTGTCACTTTCACTCAATTACACTTACAGTTAGTGTAATTATTACTAAAATCATTTAATAGTGAGTAATTAATGCCAGGGTCCACATTTTTCCATGAGCTATAGTGTGATGCTTAGGTGAATATCTACTATGAAAGCATGCAGTGATCCAAACTAAATAATGTAGATCTTCAGCTGAGAATAATTTTATCAGCTATATAAGAATAAAAACTATATCCGAAGTATATTTCAGGGAAGAGATACTAGACTCCTTACTTTGGTGCTGAAGACAGGACTTAGAAATGCCTTTGTTTGTCCAATCCTGAAAGCACACACCTTACATCAACACCTCTCTTCTGGACACTGTAACTGCCCAAACTACTGCAGAAATAGGAGGCCAGGCAGTAACTCCCGTTGATTCAGCTCTCCCTTACACTTTGAAATCATGAAAGCCTGTGCTCAAAGCCTGTCCTGAAAATGCCAGCAATGGAACAGAACTGTGTAGGGTACCCCAATGCTACTGCTGATGCCAAACCAATCAGAACATTCAGTTACAAATATAATTCCTGGCATTGCCAAGTGGGGTCCCACAAGGCATTCAGAAGCCTGGCCATTGCACCACATTAATTCACCACCACAGAAAAATATGAAAGCATATCAGGATACCATATGGTATTTGTGGCCTTTTGCTCAGCTTCTTCTTCATCAGATTTAGAGGTATCTACCACATCCAGCACAAACAACAAATAAAACTATTTCCACAAAGAATGTTACAACTTTTTTTGTGGATTGCCGAGGAAAGACACTATAAAACACAGCTGAGTCCTGCTATAAATGACACTGCTGTGTGACTATACCCGAAGGAATAAAGAAAGGCCCAAAAGGGACAGAAGAAAGTAGTCATGGTCCAGTAGAGTAAGATGAAATTTTGGTTTCAAATGGCTGTCATCACAGGCAGGATAAATGGCTTGACAGAATTTGATGGTCTGTTCAGAATGTTTAACATTTTTGTCACAGTCTCCAGGAGTGTTTATGTGCTCTATACAAAAATAATTGACTTCAGAAATCCAGTCCCAGGAGCTGGGAGTGGAATAATATTTTTATGTTTTGTCATCTTTCCAGTTTTTCTGCATTTCTAACTATTTCTATCTATGAATTTTCAGGAGAAAAAAGAGAAAATTATTGTAAACTGTGTATCCCATCATTGTGGATCTTCAGCCTTTTCAGTTTATGAAATAAGATCCTGACTCATATTTCTTTTTATTTTTTCATTCAAAAACTATTTCAATTGATCATACAAACACAGCAGAGAAAAAAATAAAAGGCATTGAAAAAGTCTTTAATAAGAATATACCTATAGCCCTGTACTTGATGCAATCTTTTAGGAAACACACATTAAAGTTTCATAAAACACTAAAAAGATCTAGGCAAAAGTTTCTCATATGCTAATATTTGTTTTAATCAGTGGAATGTTACAGAAACTGTACAGAAATGTGTTATTCTATATTTTGTGGGAAGAGGTTGACCTTGAATCCCAATTTTCAGAACATGTTCACTGATGAATCCAACAAGAAAAAGAATACTCTTGCAAAGGTAGGGCATATCCCAATCTGCATAAGAGTCTGGGATTTTTGTTCCTCTCTCCTCTTTCCCCAAGTAAATTCATGCACTTGAGCTACTCAGTAGAAAATGCCAAGTGGAAATCAAGTACAAAATAAATAAAAACCTTTATATATTTAAGTCCTTATGAATCACACTATTTAAAATCTTCTTTCTGGTGCATAGGGGATGCGCCAAATATCTAAAAAATATTTACATTCTTGGGGAATAAGAATTCTTTGAGTAAACCTGATTCTCCCTTTATGGACCTAACTTTAAGCTACTAATATTTCCAACAGCATCTTTCCATGTTTCAGTATTGTGCTGTAATGCACATGTATACTTAAGATATGTATTAACATTGGTAAACTTAAGAGACGCATATTTTAAATTCAGAATTAGAAATAAAGCATGATATTTTAATTAATGTCTTTCAGACATTGATGGTATTACCTAAAACCAGACTTTTGTTAATAATTGAGCTGAATACTTCCTTCTTGAATATTTTAAACAAAATTAATAATCAACAATTTTCCTTAAAAGACAGACAGGCCTTGGCTACTCTATCTAAAGATCAAGTCAGTCCAAAAAACTCCCTTCTAGAAGTGTCATTATTACTAAAGACAGATGAAGTAACAATTCCCTTCCCTTCCCTTCCCTTCCCTTCCCTTCCCTTCCCTTCCCTTCCCTTCCCTTCCCTTCCCTTCCCTTCCCTTCCCTTCCCTTCCCTTCCCTTCCCTTCCCTTCCCTTCCCTTCCCTTCCCTTCCCTTCCCTTCCCTTCCCTTCCCTTCCCTTCCCTTCCCCTTAAAATTTCAGTACAGTTTCCAAAGCCACTGAACAAGTCTTCCTAAATTCTTTTTACACTCATCCATTTTCACAAGATTTTTCTTAGGCATTTTACAAAGCACAGTAGCAGTAAAATAATTGAATGCACACATCCAAATTAAACAATTTTGGTGCAGAAGTTGGCCTTTTAATTGGCTTAGCAATACTCCACTATTCATTGGACTGAACTTAATTCTTTGATGCTTCCTTTTTCTCTCATCTTAAAATGGAGTTGTCTTAGTTAACTTCCTTGTGGCTCAGCCTGTCCTTCAATAGAAAACATCCATGAGAACTGTGACACATCCTGGCAGTCTGAGCAGCAGTGCCAAGCAGGGAATGAGCAAGCATTCAGTGCTTAGCCATGCATAGGCATGGCCTCATGCACAGCCATAGCCTCAGGATTGCTGCACGCTGCCTAGGCACTGCAGAGGAACTCACATTGATATTTCCCTTTTCAAACTAAATCTCAAAATCTGCCCATCCGTGGTCACTTTGCATAATGGTGAAGGCTCAGTTTAGTCAGCTTAACTTCAGGTAATTACCGAGAACACAGTAGGTTTATATAGACCTCTGTGCAAAGATAGACTCACAGATAAATGAATCATCCTTTGGAAATGCCTATTTCTTCATGGAGAAAAACCCACTAATTGTGACTCTTATTTTAGAGCTTTTAAAAACATCAAAATTAACTTCAATGCCTCAGGTAGCTGCCTTAAATCAGATGGGTAAAGCCAGGCATCAATTTACGCTATCATTATGCTAGGACTCCTGTAAGAGCTGCAAAGGAGCAAAGCAAAAGACAAAAATGTGTTCATACTACCTTGTTAGAACCCACAGACAACAGAAGACAGAATTGAATCATAAGGGAAAGTATTTTAGGGAAATGCGCACTGTAAATATTTTTAAAGTAACATATTTTAGTGAAACTAAGTGAATTTCTAATTGGAAGACTTCTTTTGTTCGCAAGATTTTGCAGCCTTTTCTTTTTTACAAAAAAAAATATTTCTGTATTTTTTAAATAAAAAGAAGCATTACCTCTTCTTATATTACAACAGAAGTTAATCACAGAAGAATGGCACAGAAAATTTTTTTTAAAAGACATAAGTTCTATGATCCAGCAACATATTGGGTGTTTACTTAAACCACTGTTGTAGGTTAAACCTGAAACCAAATGTGGAAGCTTGTTGTTGTTTTTGTTTTTTGTTTTTTTACGGGGAGCGGGGGGTTCTTTTTAAGTAAGAAGTGCTTACATAACCCCTAAATACTTAGGAATAGATTTTTTATTCTTCCTGGTTTTAATTTCAACAAACCCAGCTATAACTGGGGAAGAAAGTAACTGTACACTCTCACATCATCTATATTTATTCAGATTTGTGGCTGAGGGTGAAATTCTGTCCTCTGATGTACTGATGTACATCTCAAGAATGATTTAGTGTCCAGAGACTTGAAAGACCACAACCTCTGACTCATTAATTTTGCTCCAACCCTAACTTATTTCCCAAAGGATTTTCTGTCTTCTGGTAGATGTGTAGAGAGATTTCTGTCTTGAAATGGCACACAAATGCATTTAACCTTAAATTAGTGACAACATCAAAGTGAAAGATACCATGAAACACTTCAGTCCATTTCTACATAAAGCAAGTTTGATGTTTCTTGGCTTACATTTTATGAAGAAAATATTAATCACAGAAGTGAAGAAACATACATAGATGTTACATTCTAGATGACATATTCTTCAACACTGGTAAACACTTGATTTCCCAGTCCTTCCTCTTAGGGAACACGAAGGAGAAGACCACACTTTCTTGTAACCTAGAGACACAGGTCTACTTATCAAGAAACAGGAGCAAATAGCTCAGGATTCCTCCTAGAAAAAAACTCAGGACTTGACTGAAGCATGTAGCATAACCCATAAAATGGCATTCAATATTGCATTGTGTCTCAATGTTGAAACAGCCTAAGAGACATATTTCTCTTTGGAGAGGGAGTAGAAATATGACTCTGTTTCCAGTAAGTTTCCATGTTTCTTTGGGTAGATTTCATAGGCTTTCTTGCAATTTACATTAAAAAAAATATATATATATACTCAATTATTTTGCTGACATGGGTGACACCTGCTGAAAAAACATTAACAATGTCTCATGATGATGTCACAAGTATTCATTAATACTTCTGGATTCCAAAGCAGAAGGCTAGAAGTCCACAAAATCAGGTATTACAGAAAACTCCAAATTAATTCTCCAAATTAATTCTGTGTTGAAAATATGTAACTGTAGATTAAAAGAAATTGAGTCACTATTAAACTGCAGAGCTTTTGTCATCACACAGATGTTTATACATTGCAAATCTTGACTGTATTAAAGTTAACAGGAATGTAAACAGACTTCCTGAATTTCTCCCAGACATAGTGAATTTCTGATAAACAGTCTGTCAAAATATTCCACAGATTCCTCTATTTGATTTTTAGGTAGCTGTGAAAGCACTCATTTTTCAAGATTTTTTCTGCTACAACCTGAAGAGACTGGGCTCTGCATCTCTCAGTTTTCTGTATTTTATAGCATTGTTAGCATAATTTCAATTATGTTTACTTTGATCTTGATGCAAGAGCCAGAATCCTGAAAACTAGTAAGGACATCTTACTTCATGTGTATCAATTCACTACGAAGTCACTCACACCTCATTTATCAGTAAATCTTGCCATTATTTTGGTTAAAATCATCAAGCAGAAATTTTGGAAAAACAACAGTTTAATTTTTTATATTATAAAAAAAATCATAATAAAAAAATTAATATATGTAGGCTTTACAACAAATGAAAGTGAAGAGAATGGACTAGCATCAATCTTAAAGCTATAGTCTGCTCTTGAGCAGGTCCATGGTTCCATGGGAAATGACATTCTGTAAGAAGAATCTGCAACTTCAAGTTATGCTCTTTCTCTTGTGTCCCAGTTTATTTTATCAATATTCAGCGAGTGTGAAATCTATTAAAAACAAAATATTCCCTGTGTATCACAGACCTTCTGTACTCAGCACTGGTGAGGTTGTACTATGTCCACAAAATATTGATGTGCTGGAGCATGTCCAAAGAAGGGCAACAAAGCTGGTGAAGGGTCTGAAGAATAAGTTCTGTGAGAAGTGAATGAGGAAGATGGAGTTGTTTAACCCGGAGAAAAGGAGCCTCAGGGGAGACCTTACAGCTGTCTACAATCACCTGAAAGGAAATTGTAGCAGGTGGGGTTCAGCATTTTCTAACCAGAAAATCAGCAACAGGACAAGAGGACATAACCTCAAGGAATGCCACAGAAGGTTCAGGTTGCACATCAGAAAGAATTTCTTTGCTGAAAGGGTTGTTAAGCATTGGACTGGATTGTCCAGAAAGGTGACAAAGTCACTGTCCCTGGAGGTGTTCAAGAAATGACTGGATGTGGCACTGAGTGCATTGGTCTAGTTGGCAAAAAGGCAATCAGTCAAAGACTGGACCCAGTGACCTCAGAGGTCTTTTCCAGCCTTAATGATTCTGTGATTCTGAACACTGCCTATCAGATCAGAAATATTATCAAGAAATACAACCTTCAAAATGGAATCTGATAGACTTTCCCTGGTTTTAGTATTACATCAAAAACATTTGTGTGTGTGTGTGTGTGTGTGTGTGTGTATGTTTTACATCTAGGCATCTGTAGGCATTTAATGATACTACAACACAGCAATTTCAAATATACCTCTTCTCAAATTCCTTCACAAAAATACCATCTGAATGTAATCAGGACAGTCTAGAAAAGTGTGGTGGTAAGAGAAATATTTGGATTGTTAATTCTACTTTTCACTTTCTCTCCTAAAGAACTGAACAAAAAACAGCTAACCCTTTCCCCCAGAAAAGAAACCAAACGACCAAACAAAACAAAACTGCCCACAGTTTTCCTGTGGAGGAAAAGAGTTTATTTCTATTTTCCTGGAAGAACCTGGAAGCCCAGTTGTCTTACTGAAGAATTAGATGGGCAGCAAAAATATCAGTTCTAATTTTTTTTCATGTACCTCCAAAATACTAGATTTAATCCTCAGATTATTTTAGTAGCCTGTGTTGAGAGGAATGATTTCAAATCTCCATTTCTCTTGGCTCTCAAATTATTGAGCTAGAGTTAAGCTATTGTAACAACTTTTTCAATCTTTTTAATCATGCACTTGAATTAAGAAGTGCAGTCAAGTTGCTAAATTTAAATTGCCTTGACTCTGAAAACATCAGTTCAAGCTGAAACAAAACTGTTTTGAAAACTAATAATTTAATACAAATTGACTTTATTACAAAGTAAGCATATATTTGAGTATTCCAGCCCCATCTAATACTATTCATTATACTCCCTGAGAACCAGTGAAAAATTAATTTTCTATACCAGTTTTACCTAGGAAATAACATAAAATATAATATCAAATGAAAGGAGAGAAAATGTGTGTTGTAAAACCACACAACCCAATGGAGTATTTTCTTTCTTGTGTTGTTTCTACATAGCAACAGCAAAATAGTACATCTACCTCCACAGGTACTGTCCCTTTCTCCCTTTGTCAAACAACCAAGATTTATAAGTGCCCCAAGTAACCTCCAAGTTCCAAATTACACTAGATACATAAAGCACTTAGATAATTTTAAAGAAATGCATTTAAGTTAATCTGCCATCTCTGTACAGTCATTGAACTAAAAGAATCACCTTAAGGGCATTTCAGAATAGAAATGGGTAGTCACTGGGAAAGCTTGCCTTTCTTCACTGTCTGTTCATTAGCACTGATTAAATAAAATAGAAAAGGTCTCCTGGATAGCAGTTCCTTTGGGACTCATTGATGATATTCTCAAAAGATCAGTTTACCTATGTGATACTAGCACTCAGCAGCTGACTCACACTGTCATCTTCATCTGCTAAATTCAGTATGCACTTCTGTCAGATTTTGCAAGTACAATGTAGCATCTGGTCTGGCATAAAACCCTGCAGCACAGTCTAGTTCTTGAAAATACTGCATTTTCTCCTTTTTTAAATACCTCAAGCAATGGGGCTTCCTCCTCCAAAAGACTATTAACATTGAGTTTTCTCATACACTATTTTGCTTTGTATATTAATTCACATATTTTATTATGTTCATTAATAATATGCATCAGTATAATAATAGGTATTTATTACTTCTTTCCTCCAACTATAAAATTTTCTCATTGTGAGCATGTAATTACTAATGTTTTAGAGACTTCATCATAAGCAGAGTACCAAGGTAAGTATTTTTTCGCTGTAGCGTGAATACACTTTTCTGGTATTATTTAGCCTTTTCTACATGTCTCTTCAATGAATATTGGCTTTGCTTTGCCGAATTATTATTCTTACTGACACTGTAATTGCTATCATATATAGCAATGTCTTTATAAATAAACATGTGGATGAACATTTGAAAACAAGCCACCAAAATAAGGTAATGAGGAGCAATTTGCATTTAGTGGAACATCACAAAATTGCAGAAAGCAGTAACAGAGAGAAATAAATATTTTTCCTATTGTATCCAAAATTCTAATCTTCTCTAAAGAACCTGTGGCTAATCAGTCATTTACTGGTAGCGAGCTCTCAGCTGAGATAGGGACTTACCATGGCAGTAAACTAGACTTGACCACAAAGAGTGATGCCTGGGAAATTATTTTCTCATCAATATTTACTTTTTAAGTTTTCACAAACTTTCTTATTCTGCAATTGAAGAAACAAAGTTCTGCAACAGTAGGGAGAGATCTACTTCCATTCTGGAACAAGAAACAATGGGAGAGAAGAGGCTGGCAGGGACTGGAGCCATATGCATCCCTCAAGAGCACTGTGTTCTAGTTCCTTGCACTAATGAGGCAAAGCAGGGGCATGAACTGTACGTGCCAGTGAATGCCAGTTACCAAATATTGCAGAGTAGGTGTTTTCCTCTCTCTTTCCTGAAAAAGATCGATGGATGTGGGAAATATTTCTTGGGACAATCTTCACTGGAACTGACATGTTTCTGAACTTTTTGCTGAATTTGAGTTTTCTAAAAAAAACCCCCATATTCTTTCTTGAAAAATCAATTCTTACTGTCTCAGTTGTATACTAGGAAACAAAAACATCAGTCTTGACAGCAGTCCACACTGGGACAGATCTCAGCACATGAACTCTTGCCCCAGAGTAGCTTATCATTACTGAAATGGTACATCTCTATTTCCTATTTGTTCCCAAGCTGTTCAGTATTTGTATTCCAGACTATTTTGCTCCACTTAGCATTTTCCTCCTATTTTTAATTTTTTTTTTGTCACTTTCCTACAAACCCTTCTTAACTTTGTATTGCTACTGCTGGTTGTTGAGCATTTTTAGCTAAATAATAATTAAATTTAAAAAAAGACAAAAGAAAAAGAAATGTTTGGTCTTTCAATGTAAAAAGTTAGGCTACTTTCACTCTTTTGGGAAAATATTCAAGTGTTCTTTAAATTGTTTAAGAAACATATCTCAACCAGTAGTATTTATGGAAAAAATGCCTAATGAATTAAAGCTAGTGCCTTAGAGTAAGCTGAGTTTTGTTGATTTATGTAAACAAAAGGTTGGACCTCAAGTGTTTTCTCTAACAGCGACAACAATAAAGCTAGGAAAGAAAAGTCAAGAAATAAAATACTGTCTTTACCTGGACATACATCAGTACATATCAAATACTGAAAACCTGGAAAGAAGCACTTCACTCAGACTTATATATATAATTTGGATTCACTATGTCTCCTTAGAAAAAGTCAGCAAATGAAACAATTAGATATATAGTCATGGTTGACAACCTAATTTAGTTTAATGAGGAAAGCAATACACCTGTTTTCAGCACAAAGAAGCATTGTGCTTTGACAAAAGTGCATTATTTTGTCTCTCAATGGAAGTGCTGCAGAAACAACTGTTGAGAGTACAATGATATAAAGTGAAAATATGACAAAGATCTTTTACTAGTGTCATTTTATTAATGAATCTTACATGTCAGAGGTTGCTGGGGCATGGTACTTTTTATTTACCTATTCATTAGAGAAGAGAAAGATTGTAACTTTAAAACCACAAAAGTTTCAAATGCATTAAAGAGTTCCGTGCACTCATGTGAGAATGAATAATTATTACACTACATTCAGCTATTATTTTAACCATTAAAATTATAGTATTCTTCAATTAATTTTTGTTGCAATTTTAGTAGTGGTAAAATAATAGAGAACTAATAAAACCAAAGCCATTGATTGCTATCTGCAGTTACCTTCCAGCAGAGCCAAGTCTGTCAGACCTCAACAAGGGCAGGCTGAAGACAAGGCTGGTTTCTCTATGTACTGAAATGACATCTTATGCAAGCCCAGGAACTCATCATGGCTGCAGTTAATATGTGTTGAGAAACACTGAACAGCAGATAAGGCAAACACAGATGAAAACAGATTTATTTACTAAACTCTATTAGTATCTGCCTTAGTTTATATATATCTCAGTTTCAACTTCTGTGGAAAAAAACCCCACCAATTAAGCAAGATCCCGAGAAATTTTGTTACTCTAAGTAAAAAATATTTTTCCCATAATGTATTCCCTAGATATAATTCCCTGTTTTCAATATTAATTTTTTTTCCTGATATTTCCCAAGTTTTTCTAGTACTGCTCATAGGATTTGAATTTGTATTACTCAAATACAGT
The DNA here is from genome assembly GCF_050655825.1 of Lonchura striata. NCBI lineage: Eukaryota > Metazoa > Chordata > Aves > Passeriformes > Estrildidae > Lonchura > Lonchura striata. The sequence continues at coordinate 55,244,646 of NC_140703.1, read as the reverse complement.
AAGATTTGCACCATTTTATACCTCTTGGCCAAGTTCCACAGCAGAAACAAGTAGAAGTTGTACTGAAAGGTAGGGAGCTACCTGCTTCCTATCCACCTCTGCAGCTGAAAGAGGAAACTCACAGGCAAAGATCATAATCTCCTTAGTCCTTCACCTGATACACAGCAACCACTGTGGGATGGTGAAAACACCGGGGCCATTAAAATGGACCCTTGCTGACTTCTAAGCCAGCCCAGCTAGAGCCAGGGAAATTTAGTGAGAAGCTGAGTCAGCTATTTTTTTTTTTTTTTTATTTCCTAAAAGAGATTAAAACCAGCATGAAGTATAATCATCTCAGTATAATTGCACTGCTGGACACTGTCTTGAGATATCAATCTTAAACAGAAAAGCTTTGAAAATATTTATATAGTTTAAACAATGAAAAATCAAGACACTGTAAGTTGACAGAATATAAACAATTTGATTTTGGATCATTCCCAGTTCTCCATTTCCTAGTCCACACAGATGGAAATACTATTTGTAAGCAAAATTAGGAGGAAATATGCTGACTGCGTCTTCTTGAGAATTAAATGCCTAACAGTACTTTTTGCTGGAACAGAGAAGAGGTACACAGCCTGAAAGTAGAAATTACATCTTTTATGCCACCTTTAAAAATTATGATTTCAAAGTACTGTTAAAAAATAACCAACAAAACAAACAAAAAAAAACCTTACAGATCCAGAACAGTAAAAAGGTAGAATTTCAGAACTGTCAGCAATGAAGTATTACACAAGATTTAGTGAAAAGCAAAGAGGACTTTGGTTCTTTATTTTGTTAACTTGTGACAAGGCCCAATTATAGCACAATGTTCAGCACCATTAGCTAAAGAGATTAGATATAAAGACAGAAACTAGTATTTCACAGAATCACAGAATGGCTTGATTTGGAATGGACCTTAAAGATCATTATATTTCAATTCCCCTGTGCCATAGGTGGGGTCACCTTCCATCCAATGTGGTCTTGACCACTTCCAGGGATCATCCACAGCTTCTCTGTGTAACTTGTTCCAGTGCCTCACCAGCTTCATAATTTCTTCATAATACCAAATCTAACTCTAACCTCTTTTAGTTCAAAGCCATTCCCCCTTGCCCTATCACTACATGCCCTTGCAAAACTTCTCTCTCCAGCCCCCTTGCTGTCTCCCTTTTAAGATACTGAAAAGTTGCTATAAGGTATCCTCAAAGCTTTCTTGTGTCCAGACTGAACAACTCCAGCTCTTCAGCCCTCTGATCATCTTCATGGCCTCCTCTCGACCTGCTCCATGTTCTTCTTCTACTGGAGCTTCCAAAGCTAGACACAGTACTCCAGTTAGAGTCACACAAGAGGAGAGGAGAGGAGAATCACTTCCCTTGACCTGCTGTGCCTTTTGATGCAGCCCAGATCAGCTTCCTAAGCTGCAAGTGCACTTTGCCAGGTCATGTTGGGCATATCATCCACCAACACCCCCAGGTCTTTCTCTGCAGGGCTGCTTTCAATCCATTCTCCATCTGCAGAATGTGCCCTCTACACTTGGACTAATTGACCTTCATGAGGTGTGAACATGCTCACCTCTCAAGCCTTTGGATGGCATCCCTTCCCTCCAGCATTTCAACAGCACCACATTACTTGGTGTCATTGTCAAAATTGCCAAAGATGTACTTTAATCCTACTGTCCACATCACCAATAAAAATGTTAAACAGTTCTGGTTCCAGTATTGTCCCCTAAGAAATGACACTTTTCACTGGGACCCATTTGGACACTGAGCTGTTGACTGCAACTCTTTGAGTGCAATCACCCAGCCAAATCCTTGTCCACTGAACGATTAATCTGTCAATACCACATCTCTCCACTTAAGAGGCAAGGTTGTCATACAAGGCAGTGTCAAATGCTTTGTATATACCAAAGATAGAGAGATGGCATTTTCTCTTGCCTTACCCACCATGGTTGCAACTTCATCATAGGAGGCCACCAGGTTTGTCAGGCTTGACTTGATCTTAGTAAAGCCATGTTGGTTGTCACTAACCTTGTTTTCTGTGTGTTTTAACATAGTTTCTAGGAAGAGCTACTCCATGATCTTGCTAAGCACTGAGAAGAGACTGATCAGCTTGTAGTTCCCTGGGCCTTCAGGGTTTGTTTTTTCCCCTTTTTAAAAATGGGAGTTTTTTTCCCCTTTTCTAGTCAATAAGAACTTAATCAGACTGCCACAACTCCATGATATGATGGATAGTGTCTTGGCCACTTCATCTGCCACTTCTCTCATGACTCCTAGATACATCTGATCAGATCCCATGGCTCTTCATGTTCCTGAGGTGGTCTCAAATGTGATCTCCTACAATGGGCATCTCCCAGTGTGTCCCATTAAAAATTAGTGCATCCTATTAACATCCAGAAAGACGTCAAAGTTCTGGAGGATTTCCCACTAATCAAGTTAATAAGGGGTATATATTCAAGCATCTGACACTGCTCAGAATCCTATAGCCCTGTATTACTGTTTCTTGTGCCTCACATTAAAAGTTATGGAACCAAAGTTTTGTTTGTATAACACCTAAAAGTCTCCTTGACCTAGATTTTACATAATCTTCAGAACAGTGTTACCCTCATTTCATATTAAAAATTTATTCCAAAACTAAATTACACAGCTGTTTGCTTCCACCAATAAAGATTTCTGCTGTATGATTATTTTATTTAGTTCTTGGGGGTTGTCTTTTTGGTGTGTTGTTTTGTTTGTTTGTTTAGTTGTTTTTTGTTTGGTCTTTTTACCCATTTCTCTCTTATGTAAGTCTTATCTCTTTTCATTATGACAGGTCTGAATGAACATATACTGCCAATTACTGTTTGAGAACTCCTACTAAAGTTAAACTTCAATGACTTTAACAGAACCCCACCAATAACTCCTGAGTAATGGATTTATTAGACTCCCTAAAATATAACCTATAATTTTCTCTATAAGATGTGATAAATGACAAAAGATGAAGTCTTCAGAATATTTTTAATATAATTCAACTATTCATTTCACATTATCTCTTATACTAAGTATCTTATAACACTTACTATCCTTGGAAAATAAAACCTAGCTCTAGTTATTAATATCTTTCTTTAAATGCAGATCTTGATTTACCCTGGAGACAAGACTTAGCACTGAGCTATCAGGAGAACAGAAGACTTTGAGTCATATATTGTCCAAAAAGAAAAGATTTTTCTAGGGTCTGGTGAGTAATTCTTTTTTTCCTTTTTTTTCCCCCAGGTGTGCTGGCAATCTATAATTGTACATTTGCCTTTAATACCATATTGTACTTTCAGTCACAGGACCATAAGTAAAGCAATTGCTTTTGTATCATGAGTCACTATGCACATTCCAGTCTATAATTATAACAATAATAGTGAAGTTAATAATACTTGGTTGTCCTATGGCATTCTTTTATCAACATAATTCAGTAAGTTTTAAATTGAGAGATAATTATTCTTGGTTTATGGATGGAGAAACTGAGACATTGAAGGGACATAAAGACTGGATTTCAGTGTTTGCAAACCAGTGTATTAAATTTTGCTCCTTCATAAATTCTGTATTCCAAGAGACTCCAGATGCTTAATTGAAATAAAAGTGTTATAAAGGCCTGCAGTGGGTGCTGACTTAGTGTGTTTTCTTCTCAGTATGCTGTCAGCTGACTAAGATAGGGTACAAAACAATAGAATCTATTTTAAATGTCTTGTTCTAGGACATTTAAAAACTGACAAAATTTCCCCCCAGATTTTTAGCATAGATACAATGAAGTCAGCCAGTCCAGGCACTGAAATGGAGTCCCAGATATGTTTTCTGACTATGAATTCAGCTGTAATAACCACTTGTATTAATCAAATTATAAGCTTTAATTTAATCACAGTACACGTTCCCATCTCCCTGTCTTCTACATCCTAAAATAAATGTTACAAAGCAATAGAGAAAAAAAAAGTTTTGTGATATAAATGTAAAATCAGAATAACCCTGGAGGATATGCCCTAGAAGAGGTTTTGGTGCCACATTTTAGTTCTTTTCTGAAGTCATAAGTACCTTTCTTTGCACAAACAGGGGCAAAAAAAAAAAAAAAAAAAAAAGGTGATTTGCAGAGATTAGGTTAATGACTATCTTCTATTAAGAAATAGAAGTACAATGGAGGAGAATTTGATAAACTGATTTAATAATTATACATTTGATACTGAACAAGGAGTGGAAACCAGAAGAAGAGAGTGACAACTTAGTTCTAGAGTTTAGGAGATAATGGAAATATTCGAGAGGTTAGGTTAGAGATGAGAATGACCAATGCAAGACAAACACATGCTTAGAGGTCCAGGTAAAATTCCACATGTGGAAAAGGTCCTTTTAAAGAAAATTATTCTTATTTCATTGAAAAGAAGAGAAAATAGGTGAAAACAGCTATTTGGCTAGTTAGCAGGTTAACCATTGCTCACAAACATAAAGAACTTAGTGAGCTGGAAAAAGAGAATAAAAACATTTTTGAAGGAGTCATTACTGAGAATAGAAAGAGTATTCTGCATCAACAGATAGCTAGTAGGATGATTTTTTCTCCCATTGGGTAAAATTAAATTATCTTCCATTAGGAATGGAAGCAATGTGCTGGAATGTGTAGTGAATGAAAAGAAATAACAATTTCCAGATGACTCAGCTAATCATTAACAGAATTCTATCCCTGAACATGAGAGATGGCATTCCATTTGGGAAAGCTTTATCTAGGTTGTTTCTTCCGTCAGCAGAGGCATTGCAGATGATTACTCATTTCAAGACTGCTTTTAAATTTAGAGACTAGAGATACCTTTCTCCATGGACTATAGAGAAAGCCTATGGAGCAGCTTAGATCAGATGCCTGACTTACATTTCTAAAATAAATATTAATCACAACATAAATACAGGATTATTTATGTCTCTCTAGTCACTGCACAAGAATTTATTGGTGATGGTCCATTTTAGTATATGTGTTATTTATTTATCTGAATTCACAAAATTTGTGATGAATCAGCTGACTCAGCCAGTTAAAGTACATAAATGAGCAGCTACCAAGGAGGGGGTAAAGGAGAAACAAATGAACACTCTTTCAGCACAAAATCAAGATATCAAGAATAAAATTAATCAAGGCACCAAGAAGCTTGAACATAAATACTTTAGTTGCCTATATATGAATGGTAGAAGACTGGATAATAAAACAGATAAATTGGAATTGAATTGCTCTTTTATGACCTAGTTAGTATTACTGAGACCTGATGGGAAGATTTGCATGAATAAAATGTTAAAATAACCTATATACTGGATTTAGACAGGATCTAGTGAGAAAAAATGTAACAAAGTCACATTCTATCAAAACAGGGTATTACCTGCACCTGAGTTCTCTGGTAACTCAGAAAAAATATTTTTTGTGTTCATAGGTTTGTGTTCTAAACAAATCAGCAAATAAACAACATGAACAACATGAACAAATTAATGTTCAAACAAATCAGCAAAAAGCTTAGACAAGGCACTAGCAAGTGTCTTTAATAGGCCAACATTAGTCTGGGAAAAGAATGGCTCATTTCTGCAGCAGAAATTACAAACTGCATTGTAATGTGTGATTTCAGCTTGAAAGGCACGGTTTGAAGTCTAAATGTCGTTATGAGTTCTAAAAATTATTGAAGAAAAAAATGTAATAAAATTAATGTTTCTTCCTAAATGTTCTATGCTTGTTGCAGTTACCTCAAAAAACCAAGGAATCCTAAAAACACAACACACCCCACTTTAGATATTGCCTTTTTGAGACTTTACAGTAGCCTTTCAGCATCTAAAGGGGAACTACAAAAAAAGCAGGAGAGGGACATTTGACAAGGGTGCATAGCAATACGACAAGGGGGAATGGCTTTGAACCAAAAGAAGGTAGGTTTAGACTAGATATTAGGAAAAATTCTTCACTGTAAGAGTGATGAGGCACTGGAACAGGTTGTCCAGAGAAGTTGTGGATGTCCCATCCCCGGAAATGTTCAAGGCCATGTTGGATGGGGCTTTGAGCAACCTAATCCAGTGGAATGTGACTACATCCCATGGCAGGCAAGACTGAAACTAAATGATCTTTAACGTCCCCTCCAACCTGACCCAATCTATAAGCTTATGACCTAATTATATCTGTAAAAGGTAAACAAGACTGAGCCCAAACAAGTATGATATGTATTCTCAGCAAGTTTCTGGATGACACCAAACTGAGGGGAGTAATCAGTATGTTGGAGGACATAACCATCATTGAGAAGGATTTCTACAGGCTGGAAGAATGGGAATGCCCATTCATTCTACAAGTGGCTGGGAACTGAAAACCAACAGTCACATATGTGCATATGCAGTGGCAGAACCCCCTGTGCTGGTACAGATAGACTGGCTTGGTAGCACCTCTGCTGAACAGGAGCTGTAAATCCTGATGGACTGAAAACTAAGCTCACTTTAGTAGATATTTATTAATCCACTTGACTATTTTACTGTAGCACTCTCAAGAACTTGAGTCAAGTACAGAACTGAAGGTTAATGCTAAAATATGGTACCTTCACTTTCAAAATTAAAGCTCAAACATTCAAGGCCACTAAGTAAAGAAATATATGCATATATTTCACTTAAAATGTAGATAAATTTCATAATGCAGTAAAAAAAAATCAATGGAACTTGGCACAGAAGTTTAAAAGTCAGTTTTTAGGACATGAAGATGATTCATTATTATTTTTCTTTTCTGATCTGAAGTACAGTGTCAAAATGACATACTGTTAAGATTTAGAAAATCTTCTGCCTTGAAGGAACTAAAAATGGCTTCTTTCTTAACTGGAAGACTAGTATGAAACAGATTCAATAAAAAAAATGAAACATTCTGGGTGAGCTATGTTTTGGAGATTAAAATTAAACTAAGGAAAAGCAAGAACAAAAGTTTAATGTTGTGGTGGGTAACACTAATCCACAGATCATTCTCAGAGGACAATTAACCTTTTGTTTTTAAGTTTTGCAAAAGGAATTCAACAAAGCATCACTAAGATGTCAAATGAAAATACTAAAACCATAATTTATTTTTTTATCAATGTTTATCTATGTAGGGCTTTGGTTTTGTTTCCACTTGCCTTTTTTTTCCTTAGGGAGTGATTCTATACTAATACAATTGCATGCTTTGTAACAGGAGGAGGCTATGTAAGAAATTAAATGGCAATGATTGAACTTGGAAAAAAATAGATCCAGAAGGGGAAAAGATAGTCTGATAGATTTTGAAAATAGTTTCTTGCATAGCTGGTACAATGCATATGATAGAACTTACTGATTCGAACTGGATTGCTTTCCTTTTTCTGAAATGGATAGGCTTTATTTATTACTTTTTTATTGATTTGTAATGAAATGCTTCTTTTATTGTGATTTCTGAATCCTGACTGCAAAATTAATGGATTTTAAGAAAAAAACTATTTTAATTTGTAATAAAAAAGTTTTTTTAACTAGTTTATTTATTTTTTATATTTTGTGTGTTTCTTTTTGTAGTTTCAGTCAATTTAAAGACACCTTAGGTATTCTACAGCATGCAATTAGCTAAGTCTTATAATTATACTAAGATTTATTTAATAGTAAAACTTCATTACCTTTATTTATAGGTCTGAAGTTTCCATAATATTATTTCATTATGCTACAGAAAAAGCAATATGCTGCCTTATTCTAGATAGTCCTCACAGAAATTGTGAGTAATGGAAAAAAACATTAGAATACCTTCAGAGATGAATAAAGGTTACTGAAATGCTTGGCTCCATAGCTGCATGTGTTCTGCCATCTGAGTTAAACAGTACCAGAGAGTAACAGTAATTGTCAGTTGACCTTTTGATTAGACCTAGTCCTATTAAATGTTATGAGAGTAATCAATTGGTACTAAATAATGAACAAAACAAGCAAACAAAATTATTTCATTAAATGACCTTTTTTAAAACTCTGTTAACTCAAGAAAAGTATTTTTTGGTTTTAGATTGGTTGCGACAGAAAAGAAAACCAGAATAGCTCCTTCTGAGGGTATCCAAACTAAATAAGAACAAAATCACAATGGTTATCTAAATCCAGTAACTCTCTTACAATGACTTCTGCATTTTCCTGGAGCCCTTCCTCTTCATCACCCTTATCCCTTCCACCCCAATAGTGTCTATCTAATGCCAAGGTTAAGTGCAGAACAGGACTGAAGAACTGAATGCAGGTCAGGATATAAGGACATTTTGTATAAGGATGTAGGGGGGTTACAATCAAGAGCCTTTAACTCTTGCAAAAGTATCTTTATTATAGAAAAAAAAAAAATGCTTACTTAACATCCTTATAGTCCAGAACCCACTGCATTTGGTTATTTTGTTAGCTATTTTTCTTACAGTATATTCAAATGTCATGGTAATTAATTTTTATGCTGACTGGAGGCTATCTATTTTTATTTCAGGCTGTTCCATTCACTCTTTCTCCAAGATAGGTACAACTATTCAGCTTTGCTTCACAGTCCCCTAACTCTGAAGCAGAACTGCTCACCTTTTAAAACAAAAGTCTTTCCCCTCCAGGTACAATAACAAAATAAACTGATGGTACAGTATATACAAACTTATTTCAGCCTTCAGAGATTTGCTTACTGCCTTTCATGCTAAGACACATATAAACACGGTAATTCACTTTGATTTTATGAATTTTCCTCCTGACTATCATTGGGGAGTGATGGCTGGGCAGTGCTAAATGAAAGCATCTAAAGCAGGTTGAGAATGACTGCAGTGTGCCTCTAAAGATCGATTAGTTGGCAGGTACTGTTATAAATTACCATCAGGTGCCATTCACAGACGATAAGAGCTTCATCCTGCATGACAGCCATTGATCTGATTCAGAACTAAGATGCAACCTTTGATGACACTCCTTGAGGATAAAAGGTTATGCTTCACATTTAGTTATGAATAATAAGGTCATGTTTTAATTAAAGTAGTATCTCAGTGGAATATTAGGGCAGTGAAACCGTACAAATTAGCATGACTGTATAGCAATTGTTGCTGAAAAACAGCCTAGTACTGAATATAATAACAGAGTATAACAATGAAATTACATTAATGAGGCAAATAGCCCATGTTATTAGAATAAGCTTAATTAGTCAGACCCCAAAATTAGAAGAAACAATAGATTTTGAGTTTATGTCTGACACTAAATCTGGCAAAACAAGAAGATAAGAAATACTTAAACTATAGATCTATGTTTTGGTTACAGTAATTTCAATATACTTCAATTTAAAATTATTTTTGTGCAAAACCTAATATTCAAGAAAAAAACAAGGTTGGGACTGACTGTTCATAGAGATTTTTGAATTTTTTTTTCTGGGAAACCCAAAGGATTGTTCACAATTTTTTTTTTTTTTTGGCACAGTCCCAGCAACATTTCCTGACCAAGGTTTCTGAAAATGAAACTGACTATATAATGAACACGTATCCAGAATGGCTATAAATGGAGCAAATATTATTTGTAAACATTTGTGAAAATCCTATTATATAATATAATAAATTATAACTGATAAACATGTGTGTTGCTAATCCAGCAAAATATTGAGGCGTGTGCTTAAGTAAATTATTTAACCAATCTTAGAAACTGAATTTAGCAATATAGGGATACAAATATTATCCAGCCTACTCCATAGTAAATGAATTGTACATATTCTAACTCACTCCAAAAGGCAATTTCACTCACCCAAGATTCAGAAATTAACCTCTTGTATAGAAAATGATGTAAAAGCTCTGTCATGAAGATTTATCAATAAACTAGAAATGGTACCTTTTGCATTCTGCCAGCATGGCAAACTTTTTTTATTTATTTTGACATACTGCAAAGCATGTACAACCAAGTCTTTCTTCACACCCAAAGCTGTTGCAGCTTATGGTGTCCTCAATCCAATCTAAATGTTCATTTTGCAATTACTCTGCTGTCAAATGATAACTGAAATATAGAATATATATGCAGTAAGTACTTAATAGCTTTAAAAATATATTTTCTATCATAGTGTCGCCAGCTGCTCATCAGAATTCAGACATTTCAAAATGTTTAGTGCTCAAACTAGCAAAACACATCCAGATCAGAAACCAGGGATAGCAGCTCTGCAGGAGAGCATCTATGCAAATGCCTTGAAAATATAAATTGCTCTGAAAAGGCTGAAAACACAAGATCAGATTGGGAGGTCAAGAGATTATGGAAACGAGCTGTCTGCCTCCCATGGTGCAGGACAGAGTTTCATTTCCCTTGCTGTTCCTAATATAACTGACCAGCCATAAAGCAAAAATTCACTTACTACAGACACAGCAATGCTTGTTTTGGGGGTCTTAGTAGGTCTGGGCACTTGGAGAAATGCAAATCCCCAAGGCAACTACAAACCAGACCAGCTACTTTGAACTGTCTTTGATTAAACCAAAACTGGATTTGAAGCTGTTATGAGTTTGTTTATAGATATTTTACAGTCAAAATCTATATCTTTGCAAGGCAGATATAGAGCTTTCTCATTCTGATGAGAAATAAGTGACATTCCATATGAAAAATGTAAATCTACTGAATATTTATTTTACTTGTGTTTTATATTGTTACTGATATCAGACTATAGATAAAATTCTTAAATTAATACAAAGCATGGGCAGATATTCTTCTTCAGAAGATTAAGCCTCCAGAATCTTTACCTAAGCTTTTATATAATTATTTGTTTTCAACAATTTTTATGCAAACTTAAGAATGCTATTTAGCATAATGTGGTGGCCCTGAGTTTTCTTGCTTCCAGATTTAATGAAGAAATGCACTTTTTTTTTATTTGCTTGGAGAATAATAAAAATGTAATTTAGCATGTTTCAAGACATATCCTGAGTACTAGCAGTCATATGGTATGGACTTCTGCACTATGAGGAACACAGAGTAAACTTACTTTTAGATCAAAGTCTTTTTTCCAAAATCTTACTAGATAGCTCCACCTTCTAGAGTAGAGAAAATATTCAAGGTAACTGTCCATATACACAGGGATTTGGTAGAAGAACAAAATAGTTACAGCTGAGATAGACAGACATATATATGTTGGCATAATGCAAATACCTAATATGTAGCCATCCCATTTACTGTGTGGGAAAATAAAATTGCACTAAAGAGAATAGATAGGAATAAAATTGCATTTCTGGTAATATTCCCATTACAAAAGATTATTCTTTCTGCTTTTTTTCTTTATTTTATTTTTTCTTAATTTATTTAAAATATTTGCCTATTTCATACTGGTCTGACCTTTTTTGTGCAAAAGTATGAATCAGAACAAGAATTGTGATCAATATTCTTCAAATGAAATCAGCAAGAATTACATTAATAGTTTTAAGGGATGAGTTAATGATCAATACCTGAATATTTGAACTACAAATTTGGTTTTGAAAAATACTCAGAAATTTCAATTTCTAAGCCAACATAAATGTATTACATTAGTGGAGCACAAAAGCATCCTCTCAATAAAGGCTCTTAAGAAGACAGACTATCACAAACAGTAAATTAAAAAAAAAAAAATCACATACAGTACTTCAACTGTCACCTACAAACTCACAGCCTTTGAAATGTTAGATTTTTATCTGACAAACAATCTGGATTTGATTCTCAAATACTTAATGACAGAAGCTCAAACAACCATTTCCCAGCAATCCAATAAAACTTATAAGGAGGAAATGGCAACAGACTTCTATGCTGTTGAAAATATTTACACAGCATGTGGAAAAGTAACAGATATTTATTTGACTAGGAGAGAAAAAGAAATAAAGTGATATAATAAAACAAAAGCCAGAAATTAAAAAGACCTAATAGCATACACTTTTTCACCTGCAGGCATAGGAGACTTGATTATGAATTTCCAGGTGGAACAGCACAGTCACAGTAAATGACAATATTAATATAAATTTCCAGAGAGCAAAAAGGTTTCTGAAGGTAAGGAATATTGTTTATAGCTCTTCTTGTTACATCTCAGTAGCAGAACGTGTGCAGAAACATACCAAAGATCAAAAGCCTAAATAATTATCTTCTTTATTAATTAATTCTGAACTTAAATTTTACCAGTGTCCTTAAGATATGTGTTTCATAGATATATTACCAATATTGTAATAAATTCAATTCAGTGCAAATACTATTTACCCTTTGGTAATTGATTAAGTATTAACACATCAAGAAGCCTCTGTTTTCCTTCATCCTTTTGGCACTTACTCTTCAAAGAGTTAAGACAGAGAAGGATCTCAATTAATCTATTATGAGGAAAATTGACTTTTTGAAGTACAAAACTGACCAATGGGATTTGGTAAGAAATATAAAAAGAAAATGAATTATAAATCACATCAATGATAATATTTTAAATCTTCTCTAGATTTACTTATGTATTCAGCTTTATGCTAGAGTTTAAACTAATGTTTTGTTAAAGCTTCTTTCGAAATCTAAGAAGAGTGTTATAGACTGAAGACTGCCATCTCCTAAGTTTGTTAAAATGTATTAAAATTAACACTAGCATTTCATTTCTGCTTCATTTCCCTTTTGGGTTACACACATTTTCCCTTCGTGTGAAGCACGCAAGATCTATTGTATTGACAGTCATGTACATTTGGTATATTAATTAGGAAACCATCTAACCTGTGGACAAGCCAACAAACTTTCTTTTACTTCACACATTAGAAATCTTCTCAAAATGATTATTTTACAGATTTATGTTAAAACTGAATATTATATTAAAAATGTTTTAAGATCTCAAGAGCAATTATTAGGGGATGAGGGAGGGATGCTTGGGTTTTGGTTGTTTTTTCTCATTGATACCCAATACTGATTTCAATGTTCTGTGTTTATGACTACTGAGACTCTGCTAAGTGATTAGGACCATACCCAGCAAAGCATTTAATATTTAGTTTTGAAATATAAAAGGATATCCACTGATCTCAGTAAGCTACAGGAATCAACCTAATAAAACCAGTTGAAAAAACTAGCACATTTTACTTCCCTTCATTAGAAAAGTGATCAAACTATCCCCTGAAAAATATTAAAGAATAAGCACACAAGCTTATTCCCCCCACACAGATGCAAACAACTGTATACAGACAAGATACCATTTATGAAACCAAATGAAGCTAAGCAGGCAGGAAGTAAAAACCTGAAACTATTCAAAGGTGCACTTTTAAATCAATTTTAAAATCATAATTTATTTAGTTTTCATTGTTTTAGACAGAAATACTATTTTTAACAACTCACAGCTTATTGCTATTTTCTTAAATGCAAACACTAATTATTAATGCATTTTGTGACTCTTCAAAGCACACTGCAACATTGCAACTGAATAACTAAAAGACTATATAATTATTTTACCAAAACTACTTGTCAGTGTCAGATTTATGTGGTGATATTGCACCATCAGGACTCAGTTATGTCTCTTATTTCTATTATTTCACAATGAAACATTGCAAAACCAAGCACAGTGTTAAAATTACTGTGACTTGTGGTGTCCCTCAGGGGTCTGTACTGGCACAAGTAGAGTTTAATGTCTTCATCAATGACATAGACAGCAAGATTGATTGCACCCTCAGCAAGTTTGCAGAATGACACCAAGCTGTGTGGTGCAGTTGACATGCCCGAGGGATCGGATTTCATCCAGAAGGACTTGGACAAGCTTGAGAAGCAGGCCCATTGGAACTTCATGAGGTTCAACAAGGCCAAGTGCAAGGTGTGATACTTTGGTAGGGGCAATTCCAATCAGAAATACTAGCTCAGCATTGAATGGTTTGAGAGGAGCTCTGCAGAGAAAGACTTGGGGATGTCAGTGGATGAAAAGTGGGACATGACCCAGCAATGTTCACTGCAGTCAAGAAAATATATTGTATCCTGGGCTGAATCCAAAATAGCGTGGGCAGCAGGGCAACAAGGGGATTCTGCTGCTCTGCTCTGCTCTGTCCTGCTCTGCTCTGCTCTGGCGAGACCTCATCTGGAGAGCTGCATCCAGCTCAGGTGTCCTCAGCACAAGAAAGATTTGTACTTGTTGGATCAGGTCTAGATGAGGGCCATGAAGATGACCAGAGAGCTGGAGTATCATCTATGAAGATAGGCTGAGAGAGCTGGGATAGTTCAGCCTGGGGAAAAGAAAGCTCTGGGAAGACTTCACTGCAGTTGTTCAGTATTAGAAAGGGATTTATGAGAAAGAGAGTTGGGGACAGACTTTTTGTGGTGACTGTTGCAGTTGGACAAGGGATGATGTGTTTAAACTAAAAGAAGATAGATTCAGACTGGAAGTAAGGAAAAAAATTTTTACAGTGAGGGTGGTGAAACACTGGCAGAGGCTTCCCAGAATGGTGGCAGATGTCCCATCCTGGAAACATTCAAGGGCAGGTTAAAGGGGATTTATGCAACCTGATAATGATGATGTCCCTGGGCTCATCTGTCATTGCATTTAAAGTCCCTTCCAAACCAAACCACTCTATGATTCTATGATATTATTATATTCTTGCTGTTTCAACTCCACGTAATTTATTGTAATTTCTTTTTTTTTTCTTTTTTTGTTTTTTTTTACCAGAGTGACAGGACCCTTTTCTTTGCACCAACCTTTTTTCTCAGTCATGGATGCAGAAACACTTAATGAAGGTTCTGCCTAAGGTGGAAGTGATGACAATTGCTTGCCTAGGAGGTTCCAGCACGCTAATTGCAGAAATTGGTCAACCATGTTCTGTTTGACCTAGTCCTAGAAGAGGCAAGGAGATAGCCCAAGGAAACTTCCTTGGGACTGAGATAAATGTGAGTAATTCTGACCACAAATATGAAAGTCCCAAGAGTGGATCACAAGTGTTTAGTGCTTGTATCTGGCTTGCATGTGGAAATAGTACTGCTCTGAATCATTTATAGTGAACAAGTCATAAACTGCAAACCTAGGAATATGTGAAGAATTCATTTCTCCTTTATCCTCAGGCACTAGCTCTTGGTATGATTTTACATATGCTGCTTGTTATGATGATATTGATTACTAAGTCAACAGAAGCATTCACAAGGGAGTGCAGATCTCTTTACTACTGCTCTGTAATATTAAAATATCATTACTGAGACATCAACTTTTTATTCTGCTGTAATGTTATTCTCTGATGGTTGCCTGCCCGAGATGAAATTTGAAACTGTCACCCACAGACTTGTAGAAGTGATTCAACTTCACTTATAAGGAAAGTGAAATTAAATATTCATCCATGGACTGCATTTCAGGTTCAAACTGACTGAAATTCCTCAAGGCAAAAAGTACTTAAGTCACAGAAGATTTTTTTTGTTTTGTTTTAAAAATTCAGGAAGTCTCTTTATCAGGGTGGGACAGTCAAAAATAATTTATCTGGAAGTTCTGTACACAGATATGCTTTTCCCTGCTTTGCAGCATGGCTTTAATTATTATAGGTAGGTAAACTATTTTCTAACCTGGATTAATTTTAGTATGCTGAGCATCCAGACTGAACTCTTCAACATGTAGCTGTTCAGACCAAATAACAGTAAGTGGCGGAAGAGTTAAGTTTGAACAATCTGAACTTTTTTACATTGGTGAGCATTTCTGCAGGTAGCAGCCTTTGAAATTAAGGTAAGCAATTACAGTAATGACAAAAGCCCAGTTAAATCTTTAAATGGATGTAACACCTCGAGACTTAGCTTCCAATTTACAGATTCACTTGAGGGTTTACCTACTCTGAAACCAAAACTGTTTCAGCAAATAAAGATAAAATACTATAGTCCCCCCTAGACAAGATTTCTTCCAAATACCAAAAGTGGTAAAATTCACCAATCCAGAACATAGAAGCAAAGGATTCTTCCTCACAAAGGGAAATTATTTTTTTGGACAGACAAATTAATTGAAAATGGCTCACAGACTTGAAAATTGGCTCCTTTACAAAATTGTCTCAATTGAAAAAAAACATTATTTTATTTAGAATTTTCTTGTTTTATTCTCACTGTTCTTGCTCTAACACTGGGAATATAGCATGGAATTTGGTCATTTTAAATGCCATATCAATAAATTCTACTCAGATATACATTACATTTCAGGACTGTCCCAAAATCATATATATTCACAAAGCAAAGAGTGAGCCAGATACTGCAGGAACCAATACAGGCAAAGTCATCAAGGGTCTTCGTAAGCTCTAAGTTCCACACAGGCTCATGCTACCCAGGCAGCAGAACAGAGGAGAGGCAGAAGATTTGGGAAAACATTTAGCTCATGGCTGTTCTTCCATGACTGCTGTCAAAACGGACTGAGAAATATATGACAATGTTTAATATTTTCCCTTCTTTAGCTACTACCATCATTTAGTCAAAATAATAGTAAGCAAATACAAGTTTATAGAACAAAAAAATGTTTAAAAAATATATGTGACACTAAAAGAAGGTATATATGCTTACATATTCTTGTATTTTTCTAAAAATTACAACCATCTCAAATACCCAATTCCACGTGCAGAAGGGTTTTCCCTTTTAAAATTCATTAGAATAGTGTTTCCTTCTCTTTGTGTAAGATGACTTGGTGACAAAGACACTTCTTGACATATTTTGCAGGGTTCCTCCTTGCCTTAATATAAATAATGTGTAATGGTTGAGGTGAAGTATAAAATAATTACCATTATGAAAATATTAAAAATTGGAAACATATTTTTTGGAAAAATAGGCAAAACACAGGCAAGTATTTAAGGATAAGGCTGGTATTGGAATAAGAACCACTGCCTATAATGGACAGTTGGTGCTGTTAGTTATTTCTGGCCCCTTTAAAACTCTAGCTTTCACTTAAAAAAAAAAAAAAAAAAAAAAAAAAGTCAAGTACACACCAGCAAATATCATTTTTTCAAGCACAAATTCTAACCTTTTTTATGAAACTTATGATTTTGGTCATGAGGTATGTAAAGTACTGAAATGTAGTCTAGGAGTTTTGGGTCACCTTTTCCTTTATAATGGAATTTGATTTTATTTTTTAATGATGGTCTCAGTATGATTACATCGCATTTGATTTGCATGTAGAAGCTCAACCCAAAGACACAACACAGTCAGCAAGACTTTTCTTGTAGATTTCATCTCCACCCTTACAGAAATTTCCAGCTCCTATTAAATTAATATTCTGCTTTGTCTTTGATCCACATTGTGAACACAGCTTCTGCTTTTCCAAGATTTTAAAATTTCAGACAGGCTCTTTTGTTTAAATCTATGGCACCTATGCTTATCTTCTTTGTATGATGTATGTCTCTCCCAAGGCTTCTCATCTGCATGAAAGACAGTCTTGGCCTCATGCTTTTTCTCCCAGTACAAAGTACTGTGCAGGAAAATTACTTCTAGATTAAATTTGGTTTCTGTCTGAGCAGGTGTCAGAACCAAATTATGGAAGGATCAACTCAAATTACTAATTGCAGAAAACATGTTTTATCTCTGCTTCTTTTTGATGAACAGCACAGCTAGAAATATTTAATTATTGTTTAATTATGTTTACTAGAAGTACATACAAAAGCTATAATATTCCAGGAATGAATTCTGGGAAAGAAATTTTAGTCAATGCTGTCAAAGCAGAGAATGCAATACTTACCTGTCATTAGAGATACTTCCCCTTCCTTCCCCCTCCCCACCTCCATCCCCCCAGTAAATTTATATGCATAACAGGAACAAAGAAATTGCTTGTTGCTCCTCAAGGATCAAAATTCCTACTTAAAATAAAGGGAAACTATTTGAAGATGATACAAGTACCAGTAATGTGATTGAATTATTTATCCCTTGGCATCATGAACTGTCCCTGAGTAATGCCTTAGGCTTTGTCCCTAAATCATTAGCACATTTTCTTAAATTGTACATGTACCTGAAATCCCAACAGAGTTGTCAGCTCCAGTGTGAAATGATAATAACACAAACATCTAGCTATCATATGTCCATTTCACACACCAAAAAAAAATAATTCTCTTATTCTCGTTATAAGCCTAAACTATCTAAAGATAGGTATTTTGAAAAAAACAACAAAAAAAACCAAACAAAAAAAACCAACCAAACAAAACAAACAAACAAAAAAAAAAAAAAAAAAAAAAAAAACCAAAACTGTTCTACCATGCCACTACTTATAATTTGCCTCCAGTTGATTCAGAGATATTCAGCACAGGATTGAACTTTACCATGAAAGAAGAGGGGAGAAAAATGTTATAAAAGGATTTCAGAAAAGATAAAATGATTCAGAGTTTCTAAATTTCATAAATAACCATTCTGAAAGGACACACTTGTTTCAATTCACTGAATCATCTTCCATTTTCAATCCTTTAGAAGCCCCAGAATGTTCAGACACAGTGGAGAAGAAAGGTGGTACCTATTAGAAACAATTATTAATGTTTTACATAATAAGCATATCTTTATTATTTCTACAACAAACATAAACTAAATATTAAAGGTTTTGAAAAGCCCTTTACAAAAAGTAGGAAATAAAAGAGGGGATCATTTTACTTTGAGGTTTTTATCAATAGAATGGTTGTATTTAATATCTTTTATCTATTCCATTCATGCTAAGAATAAATTGAGAAATACTTCTTCTATAAGGGAAAATTAATACATGTTGCTGCTATTTTACAAATCTGAAAATTGAAAATTAATTTCATGAACATATGGATTCTCTGCTTTCTCAGATGTGCTACAAAGCTGTAATTAGTTTAAAGTGATAATTTCCAACTTAAAGAGAGAATCATCTCACTTAAATTTAGAACTCTTTAAAAGTGTGAAGTCTCCTCTACAATCAATGTGGAATATCAGAGTACAGAGATGTTTTAAGTATTTATCTAGTAGATTTGAAGAGTTATGGTGCATAATTCCTTTTATTTCATAGAAATATGAAAAGTGAGTATGTCTTCTTCCATGGCTGACATCTGTATCTAGGAAATCTACCCTAATACAGATCAATCAATCCCAGGGTGTATGAAACACAGAGGCTGATATATAATGTAATTTTCTGAAATAACAAATATAAAAGTAATGGCAAAGAAGTGGACTCTCCTTTATTTGTACAAAAATGTCACTGCTTTATCCTAAGAAAAAGAACATCACTGAAATCAGTTAAGCTATTGAAACCAGCATTATGTTGTTTTTTTTTTTCTTAAGGACTAAAAGTACCAAACAAAATTTTTTATTAAATGGTAATTCCTTGTCCTTAGTGCAAAGTCATCCTGACTGTCTGAATAAGGAACTGCCTGCTTATAATTCTTTTAGCATTAAAATAAATAGTGTATGAATTCAAAAGAGTCCTTAAAAAAAATACCTGACATATATCTGAATTCACAGTTTTCTACTAGGACTGTCCAGAGATGTGATTTGAGTGGGAAGAAAAAGGCTTTCCCTTTCTTGAAATGTAGTGGACTGAACATGCCTAATGAGAATACAAGCAAGAGTCAGTTTCTTGCAAAAGAGCAATAGATGGGGATTAATGAAGCATACAGATTTCCTAAACCTTGCTAATAAAATATCTTCTACCTAAACAGATTGTTCTGTGGCAAAAAAAAGATATCTTACATGTGGGTCTGTCTAAATTCTTTCATATAAACTGCTACTAGATCACAAATGTGTGGATTGTGACTCAAGTTAGAAGGAATGTGGTTTGATATATTTTGTTTAAAAATTAGTAATATTGCTTACTCAACCACTTTAAAAGAAATGTAGCAGGGACAGACACCTCTCAGTGGTGCCCAGTGGCAGAAAAAGGAACAAGCACAAACTTTATCACGACAAATTCCACCCAAATATGAGGAAAAGCTTCTAAACTGGGAGGGAGACAGAGCACTGACACAGCCTGTGGAATCCTTTTCTCAGTAGATACTCAAATCCTGGCTGGACACGATTCTTGGAGGGAAGTTGGTCTAAATGATCTCCAGACAACCCAAGCATTCTCTGATTCTGTGATCTTCCAGCCCAGAGACAGTTTTGTATTAGAAGCTAAATATCAATCAAGCTACCTTTTATGGTCTCCAAAACTCTTACTTATTTAAAAGACTGCATATTAAAATAAAGTTGAAATTTGTACTCTCCAATATTGAATACAGCTCAATATAGCTTGCTTCAATAAAAGTCACAGTGAAAAGATTAAAAAACCTTATTGAATTGTGTACTTGGTCTGTCAAAAGAAAATTCATGCATGCAAACACAATTGAAAAAAAAAAATACATATAATTTTTAAGAAATGAACCAATAAAACCCAAATAGGTGTTAAAGAATGGTGCATTTCAGTATTTTAATGATTTAAGAAAATTCCTGATGCTTAATTGAAGTGTCAAGATCATATTTTCACCTTCTCAAAGTTCACCAATTCCTCACTTACACACCTCTCCATAATGACTGTTTAGTACTACGCTTAGCACTGCAATTATGGGCACTATTTAGATCCCATGCTAAAAAGAGACAGCTCCACAAAGAAATTTCTGCAATACTCTAATTACTATCAGTAGCATTTCAGAGCAGCAATTTGCTCATACCACACAAAACATAAATCTCTCAAAAGTAGAAAAGTTTTGCATGTACTAAAAATACACCAGGATTCTTGTATTTTTATTGAACTTTATTAATAATGCAAGTGACACTATGCATTGTGTGCAGTGCAGAGTGCAGCTAATGTCTTAAGTGTTTTCCTCAAAATCTGTAGCTCAGATTGTGGCTTATTAGGTTTTGACTTACACCATTAAGCTAATATTACACAACACAATTTAATAACAGAATTATTAATGCTTTGGTGTCTGAAAACTGTTATATACATAATATTCATATATATGAAGTAAATGGTGTAAGTAAACCTCTCACAAAAAAAAAAAAAAACAAAACAAAAAAACACCTTTTCTATTCTTCATGTCTCCACATCTCCCTTGTCGCCTCTAATTTTTAGGTGGCCATGTGTACTTTAAGTCTTACTGGTACAATAAGGCTTCCTTAAGGCTCAGCCATAAGGTCCAGCAGATGAGGTTTTACAGACAACCTATCTGTAACCAGCCATTTGTTCTTAGCTAACAGAAAGTGCAGGTAAACTGATTTGTGAGAACATGTTCTGGCTGTGGTAGTAGTAGTTTCATTCTACATCTAGCTTCCACTGTGCTTTCCAGTAATTTCCAGCAGCTTCTACTGTAAATGGATTTTTTTAACTAGAGATAGATGAGAATGGAAACTCCAATGAACAGTCCTTTACCTCAGCTGCATGATGTTTAGCAATGGATGCCATAACTTATCATTACTTGTAAAACTAAGTATCACAAGAGAAAAAAAAAAAATACATGGCTAGAAGTAGCAAGAACCCTCAGCAAACAAGATTGTAATAACAACTAAAGAAAATATTACTGTAGAACATGTTCTTACCTTGCTTTCCATCAATATGCTTCACTCTCAGCCAAAAATTTTGTTTCATAAAAACACATTAATAATTTATTCCTTAGTTCTCCAAACAAAGTAACTGTCTCCCTCTCTAGTTTGAGTTTGACACAAGACAAAAAATTTAGGACATTTTATTTTGCTTTGTTTTGGAAAGAGAAATATTATTCTGACAATTTGGACTTTTAATAATGAGAAACAAATTACACTGACATTTACCTGGACATTGACAACAGGATGGGTGAACTATTTATGAAATGTAAACTACATCTTAATATAGCATATATTTTGCTGTCAGCTCAGTTTAGACATCTTAAGTGTTTTCAAGAGCAAGCATATCTTTTTGTAACCTCAATAGCAGAGGTTTTTCTTGCAGTTTTTGCATTTGGAATTTCTTTTGCAGGGGAGGAAATTTTAAGGGAACTTTTTATTATCTTTTCAATTTTAGTGACAGATATGAAGAAGGGAATCAAATTACCTGGAATATCTTACATCAGTGATTGTGTATAAAAAGTAAATAACTCTCTTTTTTTCCAATATTGTTGTCCCTAAAGTTTTGTTAAAATCTTAAGCTTTATATATGTTACATAGGAACTTAAAAAGCATGTCTGATTTTTCTCTGCCACCCTTTCATCTTTAGTGATACCTGTTTTGGTACCTGGATGTCTTTTACATAACTTTGTTCTCCAGTAAAATTCCAGTGCCCTTGCTCTTTGCTTAAGAGAAAAAAATGAAGCCTATAAGCTCCAGGCATATCAATCAAAAACAACAGAGTCAGCACTAACTCTGATAATGAAAACCATGATTTCATAAATCATCTTCCACAGGTTGGGGTCATCTTTTAAAAATTTCTTATCAGGCACTGCTCAAGATTTCTCAGACTCTCACTCTACTTTCTTTAATGAAAACAATAGGAAGGATGTCAGCATACAAATGATATGACCCTCTTTCACTTAAAAAGATCCTGAAAATGAAAAGACTGTGCTTTGCTTTGTCCTTGAAATTGTGGAAGTCAGGTTTTTTACCTCCCCTCCCACAAAGTTCAAAGAAAAAGTTTATCTCCAAGCTCCATAATGAAATAAAAGTATATAATATTACATGGACTTACTTTAATAAAATGTAGATTTAATTTTAAGAAGCTGGTGGTAGAGGATACTTTCTCTACTAGCTGTATTCACTACATAATAGATTATAACTGCCTATTTGGCTTTTGTTGCTATATATCCTTAAGCAAACCAAGAGCCCTCTAATAATGGAATTACATAGTTTTAATTCCATCAAGATGTTTCAATGCATTACTTTACAATTTAGACATTTCTGTAGTTTGAAAAAAAGCCCACTAGCAAAATATGAGCCCATTGTTCTGTCTTTCAAGACTAATATATGAAAACAAAAATTAGAAAGATTAGTATGGCATTAAATCTCTACTAATAAAAACCATATTTTTTAGCTGTCAACCCCTGGATCTGATGCCCCACTGCGCTTCTGTACTTTTGCACTCACACAGCCTGACATGACATTAACATTCAAAATTCAATTTTTTTTGCAAGCATCTAATCTACTCCCTCATTAACAAAATAATTATCTCCCAGTTAAAAAACAAGCTAACAAACAAAACAAACAAACAACAAAGCCACAAAACAAACAAAAACAAAAAAACACCCCTCCAAACCAAACTAAAAGCCCAAAACAAAAGCAAAACCAAAAGCTAAGGCACAAAAACCTGTAGGAAGGAAAAACCCAAATATAGTTTTTATCTGTAGAACTAAAAGAGTATAACACAAATATGACAACTTTAAGAAGCATTGCATGACAACAATATCTACTTTAGTTAATTGCATCTGCACTAATTTGTAAACAAAACCTGGGTTTGATTTTTACTCAAATTAGAAAAGTTTCTATATTAATATGGGGTGGATCATGATAATTTTTTTCAGTGTTGCTCTTACAGACTGTTATAAATGCTTTGGATGCATCTACACTGCTGGCTGAAATGCATCTGCACAGAGGCCAAAAATGCAAACAGATCCATTCTGACCAAAGTATGCTTTTGGAAACACGGCTGTGAGCTGGGATCACGTTGGCTGAACTATGTACCACCCGCTATGGAGGAAGAGCTACAGCATTTGACTGCAATGAGAAATACCATGTTGTGGATGCTATATTGAAAAAAGATTTTTTTTCTGTGTTAATACAAATTATTGCCTTTGACTGAAGCAATACAATTAGCTCAAAATGTGAAGAGAAAAAAACTGCAGGAGTGGTTCACAGGCAAGAAGGGACAAAATCTCCTGAAAAGACCTGAGACTTATATAGCAAACCTGATTTAAGCAGACCTCACCCTGACCTGGTGAAGTCAACTGCAGAGCACCTTGCTCCTATGTTTAGAACACTCAGCAAAGCCTTGCTGCCAGCATATGTGAAATCTACAATTTGAACTGCTGAAATGCTCCTTGGTGGTAATCCCTCTTCTGAAGTCTGTGTAGAAGGCTTCTGAGCATGTTGCCTCAGGCAGATATTGCTATTAACTTTATAAAAGAGTTTGAGATACTACACTGCAAAATGAACAGTTCAGATATAAGCAGACAGTATGACTTAGTAGAAAAATTGTTTGACTTTCAGCATTCTATCACTTAGGAAGTGATGGGAAACAAGAAAAAAATGTTCAAGCAGGAAACCATTATTTATTAAGAATTCATCTTCCACACTGAACAATCCCTGGGGTCTTGTCCCCACTTCATAAAGCATTGTTCATCTTGAGCTATCAAAGTAAATGTTAAGATGCAGTAGTTGAAATAGGTTTATTTTACCATTTGCTTGAGTAATTTTTGTTTCTTCCTATTCAGTCCAGGATCTATTTGGTTTCTGGGCCAAAACTGCATATTTCCAGCTCATATCTAACTTTACATACACCAGCACCCCCAAGTCCTTGTTGTCAGGGCTGTTCTTAATCTCGTCATCCCACTGCCTCTGTTCATACTGGGGGCTGCCCCAATCAGCTGGAGGAATGTGCATGTGGTCTTTCTGAACCTCATGAGGTTCCCATTCCTGGCTATCAGGGTTAACCCAAAAGAAGAAGAAGAAGAATTTTTAATCTATCTATCTATCTATCTATCTATCTATCTATCTATCTATCTATCTATCATCACCTAAAAAGCACTTGACTTTGTAGGCATATGTACATGGAATGAATGTGAAATATATTCAAATACATTACATACACACACACAGACACACACACACACATATATATATATATATATATATATATATATATATATATATACACACACATATATGCACACACACACACAGAGATATATATGTATTGATTGAAATGTTTCCATTATTGCAGAGCACATATACCACTATATATTTGCAGCAAACTCAATTAATTTTGAGTAAAGGTTTTAGTGGAAAGGCCTTCATAAGCATTTCAAAAACAAACACATTACAAGTTTACTGATGGTCTAGCCAGCCCTATAGCTGAAGGATTGCTTCTACATGTCATAATCCTATGAATTGTGGAAGAGTCATCCTTTAGATTAGTATGAGTACATACTCCTTAGAATTCACAGTATAGAGCAGATTCCTACTCTAGGCAAGTCTTCCAAAGTTCTGTGCAAATTGATTGGCTCATAAGACATGCTGGCAATAAAAATTTCAGCACTTCACACTAAAAAAAAAAAAATTACGTTTGAGTCCTTCTTAAAGTGAAGTACAGACTTTAGAATGCAAGATCTAGGAAAAGATACAGTCTATCCCTTTCCAATAATGAAAAGACAAACATCTAATCTCACAAGACAACTACTCTGTTGTGAAAATATTTTCTGTGTCAATACAACAGCACTAATCCAAACCCAAAATAATGTGCTTAAAGAAATAGATATTTTATGCTCCTTTTTGGGGTGTTGGGCATTGTTTGTTTGTCTGTGGGTTTTGTTGGTTTGTTAGTTGGTTGTGGGATTTTTTTGAGTTTTTTAATTTGTTTGTTTTGGGTTGTTGTTTATTTCTTATTTAGGGGTTTTGTTGTGGTGGCAGGAAAGTTTTGGGTTTTTTAAGGTTTCTTGGTTAATCAGGCTTATCTAGTGGAGTATGTAAATTATAATTTGTTATTCCTCTATTCTATGGGGCTATTGTTGCTAAAATGAATGTAATATATGGCAAAATAGGTTGGCTTTTAAAGAAATTAACCAATCCTTGCTAAGGTTAAGAAAAAATATTTTTAATATTATGAGAACTCTGTATATGTCATCTTAATGTGATTTGAATCCCCCTGTTTTACAAGGAATTAGTGTATCAAAAAAAAGATTACATTCCTCTTTCTCATTTATTACTAACCTAAGGAAGTATATAATAATTCAATTTAATTTATATTTCCCCAAAGAAGTGAAATTCAGTGGATAATAAATGCAGAGCTTCTGTATTAATAACACCTAGCTGGAGACAGTAGAATACATATGGCATGTAGTGGTTACAATTAAGTAGGAAGACCTGAGACAGAGGCATTTACATCAACAGCTTTGTACTGCTTAGGAAAATAATGGACCCTGAGGCAAAGCTGAGGGACTTATTTATCTGCAATGATTAAAACTATTGATAATTCCCAAAGTGGTAGGTTCAGCTGCTGTTCCAAATTATATTGCTTAAGATATTAATGAGAAAACAGAAACACTCTCTGTGCTATTTAGTTAATACCAGAGGCCATATTTCATTTGCCATTTCTACTTTAGATTATTCTACATTCAAATTGAGATTAGTCTACATTACTATTGTTGATTTTATGTTTTATGAAATGTTCCTTGGCTTAACCCTTCTATTAAGATAACATGATAGCATTACTGCTGTGCCAGGTCTTTTGTGATACCTGAAGAAGATCTTGATTGTTATTTACATTTTCACTTATTTCTATTTGCCAATATTTGGGTATTAATACAAGTTAGAATTAAATTTGTAGTTAAGATTAAAATCACTTCCATATATTATATGTTGTTTGTTTGTAGAAACAGTGAAATGCTGAGTACTGTAGAGATCTGCTACCCACAGAAAGGAGTAGCAGAGCTGTCTTCCCTGTAATCATTGCTCTGAAATGATGCTTGACACTGATCTCCATTCAACGCTGTCTTTGTTAACACTGAAAGTTATCCTATCAAGTGGGATTAACAATGAAATATTCCATCTAAGCAGCAACACATAAGAAGAGCAGGGATCACTGGCTCAGTCAGTCACATGAAGATGCAGTCAAAAGCCAAGCAATGAGTTGAAGCTCTGATTATAAACTGAAATACGAAATTATTTTGTCAAATTGTGCTGTTTGACAGTGAGAAAGATTAATGAGAAAAACTACAGAACGGGTGTTTGGGACATGAGATAGGAAAAAGCACAGGACTCAAAAATCACTTCTGATAAGCAATAATCCATTATTAAAAAAAAAAAAAAGAAACATGGCTAACTTTTTAATAGATTAAAGTCATTACTTTGTGTCTCCCTAAGCATAAGGAGGCTTTAAACACTTAAATTACCACATTAAAGCCTTCAACCCACCACCTTTTCCATGTCAATTGTTCTAATTTCATATTCAAAAAGAATTTTGACAGATTGTTTTTGACCTGTTTGGGAAGCCCCTATTAATAGCTGATCAGTAAGGAGATTAAGGACAAAAACAAACAAACAAACAAACCCCCAAAACACCAACAAAAAAACCCCTAACAAAACAAAACAAAAAAAGAAGAAATAAAAGAACTCCATACTACTAGTTTAGGAATGTTGAAACCATGAAAAAGAATTAAAAATAATTAATGCTTAATTTAAAATGAGTCATTGCACAAGGATCCTTATATTTAATACTGATCATGCCGACTTACCTGCAGACTGAAATAATCCACTGGGTGTGACTTTCCAGTGTTCACAGTACAGGAGATGCACTCAAATATGTGAGCTCTAAAGGTTATCCCACTATTCCTATTACAACTCTGGGGTGTTACAGTACTTTAAAATGAGGGTTTAGCATATTTTCATATGTTTTATAACATCCATAAATATGGCTTCATGCATTTTCTCTGACAGCCATGGATAAAACTACAAAATAGTAATGTTTTGGGAATAGTACAGAGTGGAACAGAAAATAATCTAACTGGTCTGATGGCAGGTTTCAGAACATAACACAAAGATCTCAGTATTTTATTTTCTGACCTAGGGCTTGCTACTCAGATTATCAGAATTAAATTATAGGAAGGTAAATATGGTAGGAGCATATTAAGCCTGAAAATAATAGGAGACTCTTTGGAGTGAGACAGATGAGATAAGAGCTTGTTTATTTCTAACATCTATAAAAACAGCCAGTTTTTGAGCCTCTTGGTCTGAACAAACAGGCCCAAGCAGCAAGATTTCCCCCTCACTCCTAAACTCAACACCTTCCTTAGAGCCAGAAATCTGAGGGATGAAACTGCAACATGAAACCCTATCACCAGATTAAACATGTTATGTATTTCCTATAGAATATTCCCGTTTTGATGGGAATGAGTTTTCAGACAGAAGCTCTTGGCTATCACTAAAACAAACATCACAGAAATTTCAACTTTTCCATGGAAAACAGATGTATTTCATCCCATATGAGACTATATATATAATAGTATATCTGCTATACAGTACATACTATAATATATAGTAAATATTATACTACATACTATGAACATAAATATACATAATTATATAAAAATACTTGCATGAATGTGATGCAGAATGTATGCTTCATACAGACACACAATTTTACTAACATTATCACCAACAGGAAATGACCATTGACTATTTTCAAAAGGAAAACTTTGAATTTGCAGAATTGGCATAAAAAATTGATTAAATATTTCATCAGTGAAACCCAAATGTGTTATTTATTTCTGAAAACACTATGTCTTATATTGCAAATAGGACAGATAGACAACTAATATAATATCTCTTTACAGAATTCACAGATCTATGACAATGTAATAGTAATTAAAATTCCATACATATATTGAAAGTATATGTTATGACTATTCTGTTTTATATCCTTATAGAATGTCCCTTCCTTTAATTATTTTTACTTCAATAATAGAACTCAAAACAGATAAAATGCTTTTAATTCTGACTTGATTGCATGGTAGACCACCTCTTTTAATTTCTCTGGACACTGTCAGATATTTTGGTGAGATGGCTTTAGACAGCAGCAATGGTTTGCATTTGGATGTCTTTTTAAGACAGAAATACTAACACGTTTAAGCTACACAACATACTCTTTTTTATTTGACAGATCAGTTGCAGTCCCATTAAAATAAGATATATGCTTCTACATTGTCCTGACAAGGGATTACACTAAATAAAATGTTTTTGACTGGCATGAGTTTCCTATTACTCAATTTGTCCTTTGCTGCCAGAACCAGGATATAAAAAAACTACATAACATGAAAAGTCCTTGTCCTTGGGCTCCTTGGCATTACTTGGAGGCCAGCAGTCCTGAAATTAATATGTATTCTTTATTTATGTTTTCATAGTATGCTGTTTTCTAATCGTAATACTAACATGTAAATGCATATATTTATCAGAAATAAATACCATCCTAACTGATAGTTCACAAAGTTTTATATTGACATTTTCACACATGTGCAGAGCTGTTCTTTCATCTGCAGATACAATCTAAAAATAGTTGTTATTCAACACAATATGCTATTATTTTTCTGCTGTATTTTGTTTCTCTGCTGAGTCAGAAAGTAAAGGGATCTTCCATTATAATTTTATTCTACAATAAGTGATATTGAGCAAGGTCACCAGTGGAACCACTCAATTAGCAAGTCTGATCTCAGATGGACAGTTCATGGCCTGGTTTCTAATGTGATCAACATTACATCATTTAACACTTCTGTGACATTCAAAAAGATTCAGTTTTTGTCAATCAAACTAAAGAAGAACCTCAGTCAACACAGGAAGAATTATACGGGTCACCAAATAGCCTGTCTTTTTAAATAAGCTATAAGGAAAGGAAAAGTTCACTCCTGCTCAAGAAAACATACCATATGTGTTCTGATTGGAAATCACTCTTGCCACTTCATTGCCTGGTTAGTTGTAAAGGAGACATCAGAGCTCCTTATCAGGAAGTGCCAAAAGCTAAAAAGGACCTAACCATCCCACAAAATCTTTCAGTCCATAGGTACAAAGAGTTGCTCCTTTGTCCCACTGAAGAGAAAAATCAAATTGTGGTTCAGAGAGGAACAAAGTAATAATTCACAATTAAATCTTGACTTTGTACATCTTATTCATGGTTTTGAATTAGCAGCTCAAGCAGTCCTTCAGTTTCCATGGCGTCAGAGGTTTCTGCCTCACCAAATCAAAAGTGTGAAATAATTATGCTTTACATCTAACAACTCGAGTGGGTTCACACAGGCTACTGACTTGCAGACACTGAATGCCTAACTCCTTTGATCGAACTATACTAGCTCATTAAGCAATATTTTCTCTATAATTTTTTGTATGTAAACATTGAACAAAAGGCTAAATATTGTGCCAGAGAAGAACTGAATACTGCACAGCAGGGTTTGATGATAGCAGCCAATTGCCTCCCCTGCAGTTGGAAGACAGTTTGGATAACTATTCCAAAGATTAATGAGCAATCAGTTCTAAATTAAACCAAGACCTATGTTTAAATCTTTCTCACTCACACCCTTTACAAGTCTAAATTTGAGTTACACTCACAGAGACAAAATGCTGTATTTGGCTTTGTGTGTTGTAGAACATTATTAGCAGAGTAAAAAATTGCTTCTTTAGCATTTTCTTCACATTTTTCAGCTTTTATTTTCCTGAACAATTGGAAAGTAAATGGACCGTGATGAGGTTTGCTGCTTCTGCACCAGGCTATAAAGAGAAGTTTCCTGTCATTTCTAGAAACTACAATTCCATTTTGGAACTGGAACAGAAGTATATCTGTGAGACACGTGACATCTGACACCCATTTTCATACCGAGCTCAGTTTTTAACAACTGACAAGGCAAATACGATAGTGAACAATATGAAGGAGAGTTATTGGAGGTCTTTGATGCAGCTCAGGAAATATCACCTTGTTTGTCCCTACACAGTCTCTGCAACTCTGCACCTCTCCCTTTCTAACAGTACACTTTCTAAGTGTAGCACTGATACAGTGAACCATATTGATTGGGTTATGTATTAGGTGCACATGTGTACAAGCATGTAACAGTAGTTACATATTGTAAATTCCACAGTATTTTTAGAATAGTCTAAGTAAATGTGTCTTAGGAGAAGAACATCACCACTTTTGGACAGATGGCAGAACTAACAGAAATCAATTTCTTACACATTTCTTTTCTAATTTCCTAGCTAACCTCCTTTTCCCCTTCCTCTTCCCTTAATTCCAACCTAAACAGTAAGAATGAAGCAAGAATTCAAAGACACCTCAGTGACTATCATAGAGATCAGACATGCAAAAGATACTCCCTAAGAAAACTTTCAGAAAACATTAATTTGATGGGTAATTTCCTTCTTGTGTGAATTTGCCTCATTTTTCTACTCACAGTTTATTATTCATGTATGAATGCAGGAATGAAACATACATGCACCAAATTGGGTTTTTCATCTCTTATTTGTTTTGGGTAAAGATAAAATCACAAAATAATTTTGCAGATTTAAATCTCCTAAGGTTCTAAATTTACTGAGATTAATTAAAAAAGAATGAATCAGAGTAAATAGGATTAAGAATGTAATAGGGTTTGGCAAATTCATTTAAAAATTACTGGTTATTTTGATGCTAGATAGTAGAGGGGTTTAAAGTAGTATATCTAAAGAAGCTTCCAATAAAAGGCTTTCTATTCAATGGAAAAAAAAAAAACAAAACAAAACAAACAAACCAAACAATAAAACCCCTGTGAAAATTACAACATACTACAATTGTATTACAATACAGCTATCACAGGTCAACCAGATGATGGTGGTTAGATGAAATATTATATCTATAGTGGAGTTCAACTGTTATCTGAAAATACTCTCCTCAGCCTTGTGAAATAGATAAGAGGAAGCACTTCTGAGATAGTGGAAAATACATGAACTGATTTAACCCACTTAGTATTGACAATGGGCTAATCATTATACATAATACAGGAACCTTCAAAAGTCCTGCATTTTTCCTATCTAGAAAAATCATCTATGACCAACATCTGATAATTTCCATATAATTATCTAAAAGTTATCTACAATGATTTTTTAAAGGATACATACATTTGTAAGATACATATATTTTATTTCAAACTGTTGTTATTATTAAAGTCAAGCTAAAGAGATAAAATCTTAGTGAAATTAGTCACAATCTGAGTGTGATAGGTGTTGCAAGCTAAATAACCCACTAGAATGTCCATGACTACTAGAAACACACTAAAATCTCAAGACATTCAATTTTGACAATTTTGACAATTTTGCTCACCCAAACTGGGTAATGGACTGCTCAGCTCTAATACTATGTGTTCATCCTATCAGTATTCCTGGGATATACCAACTTTATGTCTGTGATCACTTCCTGTCAGGAGTTATCAGTTAGGCATAGAGTTGTACAGAAATATCAGAAATATTCCCAGTTCTTCCAGACCAAAGATACACCACCTTGAGAGTTTCTCTACCAAACTCACCTACTTTTATAAATAAATAAATAAATAATGGAAAAAAAAATAGATAAGACTTGCTTGCAGTTATCACCAAAGAAAAGACAAGAGACTGTGTCTGGTATCTTGATACCTTGATTTTGTATGTGTCAGAATCTCCTGCACATCTCGTTTCATGTACAGTTTTCTGTATGTGTCTGGTTTCAGTACGTAAATGCTAAACAAGGAGGAAAAAAAACCTCTCTGTATTACATAGTCTTTGAGTGTTTTCTTGGAAAACACCACATGCTGGAAAGACCATTACAAATTTTCATGAGGTATTTTCATATAGCTCATCATGTGAAAGCTTATTACCGGTAGTTTAAGTTTTACCGTCAAATGTTAATGAAAGCAATTTATTTATCCATCACTATTTAATTATATAAAAAAGAAATATGAGTCATAAATAAGGAGACAGACAAAAGTAAGTTCTTGTTTTTAAAAACCTTATGTTCACATTATTTTATCGCCACTGTTTTATATTCAAATAAATGAAAAGGAATGGAAAATGAAAAAAGAGAATTGTCTATGATAGAGATTGAAACTTTAATAAGCACCAGTGTTGTACAATAGTTATTAATTTCCTTTAGAACCACGTATGTCCTTTTCTCACACACAGATTATAATTTGTATTTTGATTTTCATTATTTGTTGGTGCTTATTTACTCTGGGTGATTGGTTATTCAAGCATGTCAAGAATATACGATTTACAAGATTGGTCCCAGCATTACAGTGAATTTTCAGAAATGTAGTCTGTTTCTCTCATATGCCACGACTGAAAGCTCAAGACATTCATTCACTCACTACTCTAACTACCTTGCCGTCCCACTGTAGTTTCCACAAGAACAGCAAGTGCTGTGCTTCTCTAATTGGCACTTCCTAGCCAGCCCTCTGTCCCATTCATCATCTCTGCCTACAAATGGTCAGCTCTGAAGGGCAGATCAGCCACAAGTCTCCAGAGAAGTCACAGATGAGACACACAAGGATAAAAAACAAAACAAACAAAAAAAAAAAAAACCAAAAAAAAAAAAAAACAGGGACACTGCTAAAGGAAAGGACAAAAAAAACCATGAGCAAACAAGTGAGCTAAGAAGAGATTAGAAGAACATGTCAGAACAGATTAATTTGAGGAGATGAAGCATAAGGCATAATATTAGGAATTTTTATGGAATAGCTAGAGAGAGAAGTCAACAAGGAAAATAAGAGGAGATAAAGAAGAGGCAAATAAAATAACCAAAGCCTTTCAAAGTATATCAGAATAGTCCTAGATTAAAACTAAAAGAAAATTGTCAAAAAAAGGGAGGATGAAGTAAGTGGTAAGCATAAAGAAGGAAGGACTTGGTAATAAAATACTAAATGAGGAATTTATGTAGGAATGTAAATTACTGGTTAAATGCACTGGTTGAAATACATTTTATCCTGACAGACTAGAACATCACCTTCAAAATGTAATTGCAATGTCACTTGCAGTAAAGACCAAATAAATTATATGTCACTTTACTCAGAGGAGGCAAAGTTCAATTTGCCTACACTGCTGAGAAGCTTGCTCAGAGCCTACATTTTCTTTCCTTTGTAAAGTAAGACCATTCAGCTAATGCGGAATCATATTTTAATGAATGCACTTAATATTCACAGGCTTAATTAGTTATATTTTTACACACAGCTATCAATAATGTTTATGGCCCATGAACTTAGGTATTTTTCTAACATTTATGGTCTGATTGTTGAAAATTAAATTATTTGCCTGAAAATTAAACACTTTGTGAACATTGGCTGAAATTTAGCCTTCTGTTCTCATGGGAGCTTAATAAGGAATTTGAAAATATATATTTAACAGAAAGGTTAATCAAAGGTTAATAGTTCTTATGATTGAGCAGAGTGGATAGAAAGTAGGGAGAGTTTAGTAGTATTTTCAGATGTTAAGTCATTTCAGCTGAAAATCTCTAAGGGCTCTCAGTGACTCTCTTACCTCTGTTTCTCAGACAAAAACAGTCTAGTGACATGCTAGGGCATTAGTGTCTACTCAATTTGACACCAGTTAGAGAAAAACTACAAAAAAGCTATATTTAGTAAGTCAAAAGCAAGCTATACACAAAGTATTACACAAATTAATCTTCTAAATAAATGCTGAAAATGAGTAATCAACCCAGAAAATAGCTGGCAAATTTCTTACCTTGAAACAGTTGTTACACTAGTAATTGTAGATATACTCGTATTTTACACAGGATTATAAAATTTAGAATATGTAGAAAACAAAATAAAGAAACAAAACTAAATCAGGCAATGTATGTCAATGTATGCCTGTGTTACTGACACATGCAATAGTTGATATTCTTTGATATGAAATATTAAAAACATGTTATATTAAGTGCTTATATTGGAAACCTTTAAGAAAAACAGATTAAATTAAGTCATAAATCACAGCATTTTCAAAACTGACAAAAGGAAGAAAGGGATTAGAAACTGCTCATTCTTGAAAGAAAATACAGAACCCAGGTTTAGCTTCTTGTTTGCCTGAACAGATGTGACTCTTTGCTTGTTCTTTTTTTTCAAAAGGATATGCTAAAAACATTTCTGGGAGGTGCTGTCAATTTACTCTGTATAAACAATTAAAAATTAATGGAAAGAGAAACAGAAAGTTGCATATTTATCCCATGGGTAGATGCACTAATCATCAGGCAATAGCAATATTTTCACTCTTGGGTCCTATAAGTATTTTAATAACATCCCACATTAAGCAAGATGTACTGAATAAAATCCAAGTCTAAAATCATTAGACTCTAACACTTAGGAACCTGTACTGAAAAATGAAAAAAAAATATTTAAACTCCTATGACGCTGAATGGATCTTGATCTCTCTTCCTTGTCAAAAGTTTAGCCCCTGAAATTTTGTGTAAAATAAAGGTCATAGAATCCTTTCGATCTCAAGATAATTGCAAATAGCTTGAGAAAAGTGGAAACACAAATTTCACGCATAGAAATAAGTGAAACAAGCATCAGCTACAGAGAAAGCAGTCTGAGAAAATACAAAGGGAAGAAAAAAAATCTTAGATTCATCTCTTCAGTTATCCTGAAACAGACATTATATTGATGATGGAAAAAGATGAATTAGAAGATATTTGGCTTGCTATTCAAATTTCAGGTACTGTAGCAATAATATAGCCTGACTAGTTTTATCATAAAGGAATAGAGTGTGATTAAGGTCAGGCCTCTGACATGACTACAACTTTGCAATCAATATAATTGGGTGTTCTCTGGTACCTCTCCAGAGTGCACCTAATACTGGATAAGCAGTTATGCATCAGCCAAAGTTCACAAAGGAGAGAAAATAGATATACTCTGCATCTCACTTTTCCCCAAAACTGCATTTATCTCCAGTGAAGTAAAGGGGAAATAAAAAAAAAAACATAAGTGAAGAAATGGTAAAAATGAAAGACAACTAACCTCTAAAGAAATGAGAGAAAGGTGTGTGTTTGGATTTTGTTTTTCTTTGTTTCTTAATTCCCTTATAAATAAGAGAATTTTTTTTACATGGGATTCTTTTGATTTACTTCTTATTTCTGAAAAATGTTACAAGAAAAGACTGAGTAGCTAAAGCAAAATTTATGTTATCAATTACTGAATAGGGAACATTAAAAACATACAGTCTGAAACTGACCTAATACAAAACCTGTTTATTAGTTACAAATACCCAGTACTGTCTCTGATATATCATTTGCTGTTAGTAATTATATCAGCTGCTATGTTATTCAGTATTTTTATACAAAAGAGAATGTAGGCATTTAAATGATTTCTGTATCAGACAAAACTGGGCAAAATCAGAATATCAGCCAAAAAGTTGGCATCAATTTTAAGACATACTGGCTAAGGTTAAGAATTGATTTGAAGAGAGACTACCTCCAGAAAAGTTGGTTTGAAATTGACAAAAATATTAGGCCAACAATATTCACTATTATTTGAAGTTTTAGATTTTTTTATTCCCTTCTCTCTTCTCTCCATATCAGTAAAGCAATACCTTACATTTTGTGAATGAAAGCAAAAATATGAGGAAAAAGTGGCATTTTAAAAAGGGAATTACATTGCTTGCATGGCACCATGGATTATGCCTACTATAATCAGATGGGAAAGTCATGGTACTAGTAACTTTGATACCACACAGTCACAAATATTGAAAAGTGCTGACTTTTAAAATTGTTTTAAGGAATTTTGTTTTCCCTGATGGACTTTCTTCGAATCTTACAATGACAATAACCATGCAAGTTTCTCTACACATGATTCACAATTCGGAGTTTTAAAACTTTTTTTGCTTTTTCACTACTACCATTATAATTATGTTTTTGTCTTTCTGTTCTATTGCACAGGAAAATGTGGAAAGTTATAAGATTAGAAGAAAAGGGTACATTTGCACTTTAATCACTTGTCTGGATTTGCTGCACATAAATCAGGCAGTCAAACCATCAGCATACCAGAAATTATACTCATAGACTTTCACTGACAGTACTTAGCAATCTTATATATTTCATGTTTTATGTCACAGAAATTTATGGAATCTGGTTTTAGGGGTCTATTTTTTTTCCTTTTCTTTTTAAAGTTTGAAGTTAGAATAAAGGGAAGAAGAAATTAAAAAGGAACTTTAACTTTGTCATTTGTTGGGAAAAAAATTAGAAACACAGACAATTATAAAAAATCCTTGAATGAAAAAATACTGTAAAATATTATTAGAGAAAAGCAACCAAAACCAAGGAAAAAATATGCACTGAAAATGCCAGATACACTTATTTGACTTTAGATATGCATTAAATTTATTCAGTCAAAGACAGGACTTTTTCAAGTCTACATGCCAGCACAGACACACACCAATCCTCAATAAAGCCTTCCTGACAAACCACTTTCACAGAACTGGCTGACATTCAGAAAATATGTGATTACTTGAAGTTTAGTTGTGTAATTCTTGGAATCCTGTACAATTTGTAATTACTCCCAGAGTACTGTAAGTAGATGTTGGTGAGAGATTTAGTTGGTCATCCTCTTATATAAATGCTGTAATTTCTGGTTACTTCTCAAGGAGAGGAGGTGGGGATGATCCTTAGGTCAGGAAGTTGTCCTTCCTTGCTGGAGTATAAGCCAGTTAAAGACTGGAAGACACTGTGTTGAACTGCTCCCTATTTTAAAATCGTATCATCTTACTGCATCTTTACAATCAGTACACATATATTTCTCATTTCTCAATGCTTAAATGGAGCTTTCTGTGAAATATTTAGCTTATATGTAAACACCAAACTTTTTGTGTATCGTGAATATCATGGGATTGCAAAAAGCCTTCTCAGTGCAATGATCTTTTTATATTGTGACGTTGATTAAAATTATTAAGTTGGTAGAAAAAAAAATTTAAAAGTGAAGTAGGACAAACAAACAAACAAAAAATTACTATTACAAACTATCTTTATTATCTTTGAAAAGCTCATAAGTATTTACCACCATAACCTAATATTTATGACTAGTTTCTTATAAAAGGAATACTGAGAAACAGACTTGACAGCACAAGCTTAGCAGAGAAGCATCATCCAACATACAATAATTTTAAGGTTTAACAGTACTATTTTAGTCACTTATTTCATCTTCTGTACAAAAGTAGTAGGCATTCACCAATCTCTTTTTTCATATTTCTGTGCATAAAATTCTTAATTATCTTTTATAAAATTAATTCCAATAACATTTCCCAAGGAATGGTTGTAATTGCTTGTTGGTAAATTGTGTCTGTGGTTAAATAACTTCATCTTCAAAAGTGTCATTCAATTTTCCTTATATTTCTCTTCTTCATAGAAAGATTTAAAAATAAAACAAATAACGACAAAAAAAAAAAGAATAACCATTGCCAATACTTATACATTTTATATAAAAATACAGTAAATATGGTGAGTTCCATAACAACTGGAATTTTTTGAGTGTTCTTTACATAGTTATTTTCATTATATTATTTATCAGAATCTACCATATATATATATATATATATATATATATATATATCTTCAGCAGCTAATGTTTCTTCATAAAGAAGCCCCTCCATGCTTTTTGTTTTGCATGAAAAAAAGAGTCACATTATTCCATATAATTTTTACAGCATAACTATTTTGAAACCACTATTTAAAAAGCCATTAACCCAGGACAGTGAGTACAAATAACACCTGTCTGAAAAGATACGGCAGTCTACATTTTTCCGCCAGTATACTGAAATTACTCTGCCTGGCAGATAGTTTCTAAGACGGATCACATCTCCCATTGAGAAAAAGGCATCTGCTTTTTTTTACAAGCACATTCTTTAAACACCTCCTCCATTTCCACAATCTGCTGGCGTCTGTAGCTAGGTAGGGATGAAAATCTGCCTGGCAGTCACTCACATTAATTCCACCGAGGAGTGGCAAAGTCAAATGGTGCACCACTGCCAAGACTTGAGTGGCACTGCTTCCATGCAGCCAGCTTCCCCAAGGACTGACTGCTACCACCGGAGCAGAGAATCTCACTGCTAATCTCCTCTAACTGTTGTTGACCTGTCTCTGCCTTCCACTTCCAAGTACACAATAAATCAAGCACATTTTACATGAAAAATGAAGTAATTACTCAGTGAATCCAATGGCTAATTGCGCACGGAAGCCTCTGGGAGACGTGGGACAAATCCATGTCAGATTTTGAAAGGCAGAGAGAAAGTAAACTAAGTTAATAACTCCTCAGATACTGATGACTGAAAGGGATTAAAATGCATCATTTCTTCTAAGAAACCAAAACCCTGTTTAAGGGAAAGGGAAAATTCTAGCTATATAGTTCAACTATACAGCAAAAGCAGGAGAGATTTAGAGGAAGCATTGCAACTAAGGCAACCAGTTTCTGGAGAAAAATGTCATGGGGCTGCAGCTTCTTATGTCAGATATCATTATTACATATTATTTAAAGTAATCTTCTCTTTTTTTATATCTTCCTTTCTTTCCACCTACTCTGCAACTATGTACTTCTGAGTCCCATAATTCCTCATTCAATTTAATTCAGTTCACTTGCTCCCTCTCCCCAGCTTCTCTCTCGATTGCTCCATATCCAGGGAAAACTTCCCCAAACTCCTATTACAAATGAAGCACTCTGGCTGCTTAAATGCTATGTACCTGAGCTTGCTGACTTTCTCAGCTGTATTGTGGAGGGAGAGAAGGGACCGGGACAGGGACAAAGCAGATGAAAGATAAATTCCCTTGCTCCCATTTGAGTTCCTAGCCAGTCTTTGCTCAAAGCAGATCACAGCAGGTGTGATTAGTTTCACCCTTGCAGCTCTGACCCGAATGAAGCATTTTTTGATGTATTTAAGGAGAGCATCTCATCATCTGGACAGCAATAGATTTAAGCAGAGCATCTCATCATCTGGACAGCAATAGGAACTGTAAGAGATGAAAACATGCTCAGTGACTTTTTTTTAGAGGTAACAGTAGTGAACTTCTGGTAAGTATCTACTGAACATATGTGCTTTTTCAACTTGGCTAAATTTGCTTGGATTGTCACAGGATGGCAAAAGAAACATTCATGACACAAATGCCACTCCTCTGCCAAGTTTCAAGGTCACTTACAATTTAGCTTCGAAAAGTAACACATTTTTCTGCAGCCTAGCTGCTCTAAACAGCTGAACCATTTTGGTGGACTTTTTTCAAGTCGTGGTCCTGACATAACTAGCCAGAATGGAAAACTTCCTAGATGCTCCCACATTAGTTACCTTCATCTTGTACAGATACAGGGCTTTTCTGGGGTCTTGCCCACAGTTCAAGACACCATCAGCACGATACAGCTGTTCAGCTGATGAGTTCTTTTCAAGACAGGGGAAAAAAAAAGAAAAAAAATGTTCAAAATCAAAAAACTTTCCAGTCAGTTCTTTAAAAATACAACATTAAAAATTTTGCAGTGATTCTTGGAAATTAAATTTCAATGTCTGTGTGTCTCTTGTCTTTATTGGTAAAACTTCTCAGTGGAGGCTACAAGCCTAGTTACTTTAGGGGATAATACAATGAGACAGAAAAAGGGGAACTGAAATCTCTTACCTACAGTTTCTTCAGCTACCAGAAATAAAGCATGTTTAGACTCAAAAGGATTGTATTAAATATTTTAATTCAGCAGCAGAACTTCAAGATTTTTTAAATGTAGAGGAGACAGGAGACATTTGCTGAAGAGTTAAAATGTTTTCATACAGAGAAATGTTTAAAAACAAAGAGCCAAAAGCACTTGGGCATTGGGAGATCTGAGGTAATTGGATTTGATCAGATAAAGAAGAAGGCAATTATTCACATAACAACAAAAAAATCCATAGAGAAAAAATAATCTTCCTTTCATGATATCTTAGAAACAATCGGACATCAAACATTACTTTCATGCAGCCATGTTTTGTTGTCTCCTTAGGCTTAATCAACATGCACAGATGAGCTGGAGATACACAGAAATTAAAATTTCAATTGTGTTATCTATGTTTCCTTAAGTTCTCTTTAGAAAGTTTAGCTTTGTTAGTATAAAGTACTTCCTTATGTAAAACAAAAACAATTTTCTTTCCTTTTGACATGGCAAAAGACATGTCACTTGTTGACACGTGTCACATGTTGACACATAATGGATGATGCGATACTATTATAGATGTTGCAGCAAAGATGTTAAACTTGGAAATTTTGCACCAATCAGTACTACAAGGTGAATAAACAGATGGACACATTCAGTGGACATTATACCACATATGTGTGTGCTAGAAAGGATATTACTCATTCCTCTTACCTCTTTTTAACATCTACTTTCTCAACATAGCTCAAATTCAGTTCATTTGGCCTTTCAAACCAAAATTTCAGTCAACATTTCAGAACACCTGAATGTCACTGTCTGCACCTCAAACTTGAGATGACAGCAAAGACGGGAGTAACCTACTCTGATGCATTCATATACCTCATGGGTAGGAGGAAAAATTATGTTTTACTCTGCTGTTAATTGGTTAGACAGAAAAAGGACATCAAAAAAGAAGGTAACTGAGTTTTCTCTGAGCTTTGAGCAGACATGGCTGGCATTCCAGTTGGCCTGACTACATGTATACAAGCCAGAAACACAAAAACAATACAGGAAGTTAATGTGGCAATATATTAGTGTCATCAAACAACTGTGTGTGTGTAGGGAGGGGATTGCTTATATTTCTAAATTGAGCAGAAAAATTTTAATGCTCTACAAAACAGCCCTTCTTTAAGCCCAAATATTCCAATTTAGAATTTTTGAGAATGAGTATTTCTTCTTAATTATATTATAGATGGACATCTACACAATTACACAGACAATCAAAGCCCAGCAATGTTACATTAATTACTAAACATATTTTTACATTTGCATATATAAATCATTTCTCTGAGAAAATATGTTGCCCCCGAAGAAATTAAAATGAATACAGTAAATATACTAGCTTCTTAACTACTATCCCATGTGACAAGAAAATGCACAATTTGGAATAAGATAAAGACACTAAGAAATTTAGAAAAGCGTATGTGCTCTAAACTGTACTAAATGTCATTTAAGCATTTTTTTACATTACCTTTTTGTTAAATTTATAAATAATTTCAGTCTTTTCTCAATAATAACTCCAAAAAAGGATGTTGCATATTTCATGTAGTAAAATGGTATCATCTCAGTGTTGTTTTCTTACTCTGTAATCCAAAAGAGTTTATGCTGGGGAAAAAGTATCAAACATGTTTACTGAAATATTTGAAATAGAATCACTTTCATTTGCACCATTTGTATAATCATTGTGGAAACTGATTTTCAGAAAAGGTTTTTGCTTTCTCTTCAGTATTTCCACACTGTGTTTCTAAAGGAAACGCTGATTGTCATTTTAATGTCACAGTTTTTTTCCTAAATACTTATTATTACACCAATAGTCTTATTTAAACTGTGTAAAGGGCAACCTTAAATCATTACAGGCAAAAACATAATGCTACATATTAAACCAAATATTAAACCTCTGAACCTCTTGCAACTCAGTTTTTGGGTTATCCCTGTTACAATGCTATGCAGTGATAAGACAGTGAGTTTGATGATAAAGTGCTGAATCTGACACACTAAAGATAAATCAGAATTACTGATAGAAAGCTGCTCTACTTTTGCTGCACTGTATGGGAAGGTGGGTTCATTTCCATCTCCCTGTCAGGCACCTGAAAACAACAGGCCTCATGCCTTCTTAATCTCAATGGGTTACCTTCGTAAGCTCTTTAAAAGTTATATATGGAAGCTCAAGTAAGCCGATTAGCAATGGTTGCTTGCAATCAGACATCAGCAAAGTACATAATAATACTGCAACATAACTGAGAATACAAAATGAGG
Source organism: Lonchura striata (assembly GCF_050655825.1). NCBI lineage: Eukaryota > Metazoa > Chordata > Aves > Passeriformes > Estrildidae > Lonchura > Lonchura striata. The sequence continues at coordinate 55,202,216 of NC_140703.1, read as the reverse complement.
TTGGTACCACTTGGAAGATATTGCAATGCTATTTAAGACACAGAAGGGTAGCATAAAACTCAGAAAGCAGCCAATGTGCATTTTAAATGCTATCTCTTCCATACTGAAACCACCATTCAAAATTTCTTGACTTTGAAGAGGGCACCTTTGCTGACACTACTCAACCTAAAATACTTCACTGTATATCACTTTCTAGTATTTACTCTTTATCAAATTTTGACTTTCTAAAGTTCTACAGCAATGATTGATAGCACTTAGTCATGTCTATTAGGTATATTGAACGCCAAGCACTAACCAAGGTACATTTTCTTTTTTTTTTTTTTTTTACTGGATTAATGCAGCATTTAAAACTCACACTAGCATTTTTTACTAGAACATGCCCTCAACTAATAGTTGTGTTGTGACAATAGTTTAGTTGTTACAGCATAGAATCATCACAGAACCATGGAATTGTTGGGGTTGGAGTGGACTTTAAAGGTCTTCTACTTCCAGTCCCCCCTGCCATGGGTAAGGACACCCTCCACTAAACCAGGCTGCTCAATGTCCCTTCCAATCCAATCTTGAACACTTCCAGGAATGGAGAATCCACAGCTTTGCTGCACAACCTGTTTCAGTGTCTATCCACCTTCACAGTAAAGAATTTCTTTCTCATACAGTAAAGAATTTCTTTCTCATAACTGATCTAAGTCTAATATTTTTCCATTAAAATACATTATCCCTTGTCCTATCACCATATGCCCTCATCAAAAATCTCTCTCCAGCTTTCCTATAGGCACCTGCTGGAAGGCTGCAATAAGGTCTTCCTGGAGTGTTCCATTCACCAGGCTAAGCTACCCCAACTCTCTCAACCTGTACTCACAGGAAAAGTGTTTTAGCCCTCTGATCATCTTTTTGGCCATCTTCTGGACTCACTCCAAGAAATCAAGGTCTTTCTTATGCTGAGAGACCCAGAACTGGGTGCAACACTTCACGTGTGGTCTCACAAGAGTGAGACAGAGATTAGAGAGGCAGAATCACTTCCCTCTACATGCTGGCTACACTTCTTTTGATTTAATATGGTTGGCTTCCTATGCAAGCTCATACTGACAGGTAGTGTCAAGTTTCTTATTCTCCAACATCCCCAGGTCTTTCTTCTCAGGAGTGCTCTCAATCCCTTCTCTGCCCAGCCTTTATTTATGCTTGGGATTGCCCTGGGTCACATATAGTACCTTGTATTTGCCCTTGTTGAGCTTCATGAGGCAGTTAAACCAATGTTGAATAAAATGTGATGCCTAAAAACATTCTGAAAAAAAATTTAGCCTGCCTTTCAGCATTTGAAATTGTATCTGTCATGTCTGCCCATTTGTCAGTACTGAATAACAGTAAAAATTGAGAGCACAGAAAAAAAATATTTGATTAAAGTAAAAAATAAGGCAGAATAGCATATATGTTAGTTGAAGTTCTGCGTGATTCTCCTCTGAGATCAGACAACCTTTTGATTTAATTTTTCCTGACAGTTCAGTATAATATAATAATAGACAGAATGTCCTTGGTTATCACTTTTGCTTCCTCTCACTGTTGTCCTTGTCTACTGCAGATGCTCAGCCTGAACTAAAACACTTTTTAGACAAAGCAAATAAGCCAGAAAGTGTTTTACCCACAATTTTAGGTGAAAGCAGTACAAAGGACCCATCTGTGATTTTTGTTGCAAATTTAAGTATTGCTTACCTTCCCTTCCTTCATTATACAGCATTGTGGAAGGGGAACTAAGACATATGGTGCCTGCCAGTCGTTTGATTAGCATACATGCCAACTTCTAGGGCTAGATTTCCCACTATGTATATCAGAAATGGTCAAGGGCATGTTCAGGAATGTCCATAGCCCATGTTCCTTAAAATTCTGAGCATGTTATCATGTTTCTGTAGTTGCGCTGACCAAGGATGACCCACAGCCAAGCACAGAAGAGCCTAGGCTGCACAGCAACTCCAAAGTATTTCAGAGGTGCTTTCAGACTTTGCTACATCTGTGTTACAGGAAACAGTGGTTGGAAATAGCAGATGCCCAGTATGAAGTAAAGCTGGGGACAAAATCCTCCCTTAACCCTGTAACATACATGGCCAGAGACACTGGCATAGTCACTCAGAGGTATAAAGGTATCTAACCTTGGCATGGGGTTGATTAGACTTAATCTTAGGGGAGTAAATATCAGGTTTATGACAAATAAATGCTAACACTCAGATCCTAAAAGATGTTTTAATGACATATTCAGTAACACATGATATTTTGTGTGGATTAGGTCAACATATGCAACATATTTGTACAATTGAAACTACTTTCAATGTTACAACAGCAAACATTGGTCACTCTTCCTTTATATATTCATATACACATGACAAATATTTGTTACATGATTTCTCTTTTGAATCCTGGTTTCTAAAGGAGAAACTGTGCTAGATTTTTGGCCGCAGATTTGAACATGTAATCATAATGTTAGAATTGGTTATGTTTAACCCACACAAGTTAGTCTATATGCAGTGCTAAATATTGTCCAGAATCATCATTAAAAGAATAAAAATTATAAGCATATTTTGAATGCCATATATATGAGGCTATCACCCTATCTTTAAAACAATGATATCTTTATATTTCAATTTACAACAAAGATACTACAAAAATTTACTTTTAAAATAATAATGATTCTTATCTTTTCATCTGTAAATCTCTATAGTTTTGATAGCACAGTCATTTTTGCCCTGGAAAAACAAGACAATGATGAGTGACGTCTCTTTTCACATAATAAAGATGGGAAAAAACACCTCATTTGGCACAACCAAAAATCTAGTCACCCTGTTTCCTTTTCATTAATTGAATTTTCATATTAGAGACATAGATGGCAATGAAATACAGGAAAAAAGGTAGATGAACCATTTTGATTAAGCACAAAGTGGCTACAGTCTTTATAAGAATATTCAATTATTCTGTTGCACTTACTGTTCTACAACCTACTAAAAGTATTTCTAGGCCTCCAAGCATATTCTAATTTCTCAAACTGGGAATATAAATTCTCCCTAGAAAGGCTGAGTATCCTACTCTTCATGGTTCATGTGCCTCATTACTTGCCATTTCTTCATTGTAATGATTGCAGAGGTTTTAAGGCACAACGGAGGTAATTTAGCTATGAAAAGAGATAGGGATGGATGGAAAATACTTGCCCTTCCCTTTTGAGCACTTAAGGTGTATGAGAAATACTTTGAGAATGAGAAATTGATTGCCTGCAGTTTTAGCCACCAATAGAAATCTCTCAGGAATATACAATCATGTTGTTTTTAAGTAGGATGATATCCAAATCCCTGTAAGACTGCTTATTTTTAAACTGATTCCTTCACTGTTTTTATTCCATTAACTAATATTTCTACCAGGGAGTTAGCCATACTGGAAAGTTCACAGTTAATGTAGTGGTAAACCAAAGAATGCATAAAACTAGCTTTATAAATTGTACTGAAAACAATTTTATTTTATTTAAACCAATGATAACTACTACAGAAGGTCATGCAGCTAAGACCTTCCTAAGCTCTGATGGCAAATATGTTGCTGTAGCACTGAAAGGTAAGTCCAAGTTGGAAATGATTCAGAGTTCTTTTAAATCTATGACTAGAATTTGCATATCCAAAGAACAGTCTAATTAGATTCTGTTTCCTACCCAATTCTGTACACTTACATTAAATCTTGAAAATGTGGATACATACAAAAAGAATCTCTATAAAAGGTGATGGATGACCGCCTACTGGAGAGGAAAATCCCTGCTTTAGCTCTTAGTGCAAAAGGATAGCTTTGCATTGCTTACAAATATTGTCCTGTGCCATTCTGGTCCCATCTGGCTTTCAGCACTGTGAGATAATCACCCATCCATATATTCCACACAGCCAGTTTTCTTTCACTTCAACAGCAACTGGATTAGCCTTTTGTTTTGTAAATTATGATAAAAACAGTTAATTAACTACATAAACACTAAACAGACCAATACAGCCAAAGCCTGACCTGTTATCATTGCCAATAAAGTATTTCAATGCAAGTATCCAACTGCTACCCTTTGGATGGAGAATCACTGTGATGTTATCTTTATCTCACCCTTTGCATTTATCTAAAATGTGATAAATAATGAAAACAAAAGGGATTGAAGTTGCTAAAATTATGTTCCTGAAAAGTGCTTAGAGTGAACCTTATTAGGACTTTGTTCCCAGACATCTTAAAAGCTTTTCTTCTAATTTTGATTTTTAGAGGCAAAACATAAACATGGCTTATTTATGTTATAAAATTAATTGTGACCATGAGTCTACTAGATAGGAGTCTAGAAATAAAATAGCTTTAAAAATCACAATCAAACACACCCAATCACACACCCAGTACAGTATCCCACTCTTCTGGAAACTCTTTTTGGAAACAAAAGGGAACAAGAATAAGATAACACATTCTTAACATAATATTTTATTGAATGAACCAGTCTTTCAACATGGATGTAAAAGAGGCACATAAACATTTTTCTTCTACAGTCTTTTTTTTTTTTTTCCCCTTTGGTCAAGTTCTTAAAAAGAAATATATTTTTACTATATATATTTATATGTACACTCACCCAGTGAATTGGCAATAACATTTGAAGTTTCTGATGTTTTTTGAATACAGATGAAGGAAAGCAAAGGCTTTTATTTTCCTCTTGAATACTATACATATACATTAAAAAGCTTTCAATCAGTGAAGTAGAGCATCCGAAAAGATAAACTATATGAAATCCTATGATGTAAGGATATAGTGGTCTTTCTACATATATATATAGAGAGAGGCCATGTGTGAGACAATGTAATGCAGAGTATCCATAGCAACAATACAGTATGTTGAGTAAGCTTAAAAACTGTCGAGTGCATTAGATATGTAGGGCATAGAGATTTTTTAATGCTCTTGTTGGATCAGGCCCATACTAATGCTTCATATTAGCCATCCCAATTATACATAAAAAAGTCCCTAAACCTTCCCAAATTAAGCAAGAATCACTTCAGGCTCAAAAAATGATTGCATACTTTAATACAGTTAGGAGAATGCTTTGTTTGCAAAATGCTTTGAAGATAAGTGCAGAGCTTTTTATCTGCACAAGCAGTAAAACAGAGTAAAATTGAGAGTGATTTTGTGGAGTAGTGTATGTATAATGTAACCTATAGAACTTAATCGAATTCCTGGTATTTGATCACATTGGATTCTATATCTGAATGTCTGCATGAAAATCAAGCAAATAATTTTCTCTTCTGTTAGTTTTTTGGGTTTTTAAAATTTTTATGGTTCTTGATGTATTTTGTATGATCAGAATATTACATGAACAGAGGATTGTATATTTTCTTGGTTAGAATTAAGTAAACAGATAGTTACTTCAGACTTTGGGCATCCCTGAATTTATAATTAAGATTTTGATTTTCATTCTATTTATGCAAAGAAATGAACGCATTTCTTTAATACAAATATCTAGGTAGAAGATAAATGTTCACTAAACTAACTACATCACAGCAGGCTTCTTAAGTTTTACCATTAAATCCAAAGAAAATCTCTTTGAGCTTTTAGCAGATTAGATCCTTCACACAAAACACTTGCAGTCAGCTTAAGTGTTTTTTCAGTTGTCATATTTTATCATCTCAAATTTGTGATGATGTCCAGCCCTCCTTTATCTCTTAGTAAACACTGTTGGGTGAAAACAACCAGTTTTATGTGTTTTTCTTTCAGTTCTGTCCTCCAGTTAGCTGTAAGCAGTGTTGTGGAACAGCAGCAACCAGAGCACTGTTGCAGAGATGGCAGCAGCACACACAGACTCTGGAGTGCCTCTATGCATATACAAAAGAAACCTGTTTTCAGGGTTATTGAAATGCACTACAAATTTAAAGGGGTTTTTTTTGGTTTTTTGGGGGTTTTTTGTTTGTTTTTTGGTTGGTTTTTTTTTGTTTTGTTTTTTTTTTTTGTAAGGAGTGTCAAATATATATAGTAATTAAAACACAGGATATTTTTCTTTCTGTTGTGGTTGCATAAGAGATGGTCAGAACCTTGTTTTCCTGTCCTTTCTCATGGTGCCTTCTCTCCCTATGACTTCCATAGGCCAGCTGTTTCAAATCATGGGGGTTTTTTACTAAACCATGCCTATAATAAAAACCTCCAAATAAAAGATGGACCAGGTATGTCAAAAGCCTGTAACTAAATTCAGGTTGCCCGTTAGGAAGCCTTCATGCTCCGTTAGCTGCTAGAAGGTATACGTGATGACTGAGAAAGCAACCTCTGACCCACTGGCTTTTTCATGCTCTAACTAGTAAGTAGGAAACAACAGGGGTTGAGAGGAGCTCTATGAAGCAGTGCTCGTCAGAGCGAGACAAATTGGAAAATGGGCTCTTCTGTATTCTGTAATGACAAGAATATTTAATAGGCTGTGTAGGGGGTACATTAAAAAAAGATGTTAGCTAGCCTGAAAGTACACTCCTGGGGTGAAGTCCTAGTCCCTCTTGAAGTCAATTGCAAAAAGTTCCATCAGATTGAATGGGGCCATAATTTCACTCCTGGAGTATACCCAAGTGAAAATGTCGATTTAATTCTACAATAGATAGGAGCTCCAATGCACACTTTTTGATTCTATATGAAACACTAAAAATACCTGTTTAGGTGAAATGACATGTGTCATTAGAGCTCCTGAGGCTTGAAATAAACCAAACCAATTTAATTTTGACTTTCTACTTCACCTCTCTCCAAATAAGAGTCTACCTTTAGATGCAATGTGCTGAATTATGTCAGTTGCACTTTTTTATCCCACAATTCAACCAGGTGTAGAGGGCCATAAAGTGGATTATTGAAAATTGGCTCGCAAGAGTGCAAAGTAAAATTTATCTAAGTCAGCTTTTCCTCACTCTTGGCTTGTAAATCTAACACTAGTAATTTTGCTCCCACTGACATTTATAAGAATTGTGACCACAGAAAGACTGGAAGGATAAAGAAATGACCTAAAGGGTGGGGCATAAAGCTAGGATCTGGGTTTAAGTCCTCTCTTCCAGTAGTGGCTTGCCAAAGTCTCTCTGGACTCAATTTTTAAAGGTGTTAGGCTTCAAGATATACTGATGGGCACAGGAATTGATTTTTAAAAAGAATTTAGGATATCTATTTTTTGTAAATTGCATGCTGACTAAACAGAATGGGGGAAAAAGTTTCTAACAGAAATAGCAATAACAGAACTTTAATACTTTACACATTCCACACACACAGAGTGAAATATTTCTTTACAAATAATTCATGAACACCTTAACAGTCAGAAGAAGAGAAAGACAATACCAAACAGGTCCATAATTGTGATATTTTTAATTAGAGTGAGCAGTAACTTATTAATCAATATTAATTAATTAGTTTTTACATAATATACATATATGTATGTGTATATATAAAATACACAGATATGTTGGGTGGTGAAGAAACAAAGTTTGAATAAAGGTAGCAAACTTAGCCTGAAAATTATTTTGTTTATATTGTTATCAACAGTAATTACAATTTGGATTAGACTGATGCACCACTTATCACTCCAAAGCAGTGTACAGGGAAAGGAGGAATGGAAGAAACCTTAGTGTAATTATTATTCTTCCTAAGTGACTCAGTATGCTTTACATGTCTGTTTTCTTTAATCTACTGGTGTAAAATTCCTTTTGCACAAACTGCTGAAGAGTTCATTTCATTAATCCTTTAGGAAGAGTTTCTGTCAGATGCTTTAACTAATGGCTCTTAGCCCTCGGATGAGTTTGAAAGGAAAATATTACTTGGATCAATAATTAAACACTTGAGTTTTGGGGTTACTTTTTAAAAAGGATTATATATTATTATTCTTGTCAACCTTGCTTGGCATTGACTAGTGATTTAAAAATACTGTTACAAGACAAATCTTTTATTTGCCACTGGCCATTTCCTTTAAGCTTAAATGTCCTAAGCATTCTACTTTGGAGAACATACCTTCAAAGTGCTCTTTAATCATGACTATATTAACAACTGTCAGTAACCAGCCTTTTCCATGAATGTTTAACTTTGGGATGCCTGTTTTTTGCTAAAGTTTGCATTAACTGTAAGTAAACAATTGTAATCCAGACAACCAGTACGAATCTATTAATAAAAGCCATAAAAAACACATTGAAACAGCTTTTCTTTTTTTATTCATATAAAAAAGCTCTTAAATAGTATCTTAATTCTGGTCTGCAAATAAATCCATCAATTATGGATCCTGAGCACTGTTTAATATTTACTATTTTGAGATAGATTTTAATGTTCTTACTCATACTGTGAAGCACTTCACTGTGAAGCAGTCTCATTACTGGTTTTAAGAGGTCTATTTATTAAGTAGATTTTTCAATATTAGTCAAGATTTAACTATGAAGTATTTATTCATGTAGTCTTAATTAGGTATTTTAAGTAAGGAACATCTACACTAGCATTTTTCTGGTGATATGCAATACATTTTTGAAGGGAATCTCTTGAATTTCCCATTTAGTGCTCTTTGGCTCACAGCACAGAGAATCACTAGAGCATAGAGAGTTTTTCTTGGATTAAATTAAGACACCAGTAATGGGTACTCAGTCCATATGATCAAACCAGAGCTACTCTCAAGACCACAAATACACACCCTAAAACATGCTCAGTGAGGACACAGAGTCCTCAAAAACACCTATTTCACTCTATGCATCTGCTTCCATGGGGCCATTTCACTTATTATCACAGACATATTCCCAATACACTGTAACCAATAACAGATATTCAATCTAAAATGTGAAGATAAAACCAGTCCAGAATAAAATGTACAGAATATGAACACTGTACTCTTTGAGAATTTTTTTTTGGATTGACCCACACTCTTGTAAGTTAGAACATAAAAATATGAGCCTAAGATTTTCATATGCTTAAGGGAGATAGCATGATGATTGAGTAGTGGCAAGTCAGTGATATAAGGAAAACACAGCTGATAATTTTCTGTATCTACATTACTCCTTTCTCTTTGACACCTATGTAGCTAATGTTACATCTTAAGAGTTATAGTGCAAAATAACGTAGAGAAACTGCTAAAGCAAGACCTCAGGCTAGACAGTTCTGAGGTGCTGTGGCATAATATGCTCCTGTGGCATTCACATTCTCTGGACAGAGAGACATAATTCTGTCTCTCAGGAGAAACACAGAGAGAAGAAGAGAAAACAATCTTTATCTCTGCTCCTTTGTTTTCCCCATGTGGAATTTGGTATGGAGATTGGAAGTGATTGCTTGATTGGATTCTGGTGAAGGTTGTTTGGGTTCAATGACCAATTGGATCCAGCTGTGTCTCAGATTCTCAGCAGGCAGTCATGAGTTTGTTAGTTAGAAGTGAGTTGATAGGTAAGTAAGAAGTATGTATGTAGAATAGGATAGTGTCTCTTTAAATAGGATATTAATGTAATATAGTATAGTTTTAATAACACTATCCTTCAGCCTTCTGATCTGGAGCCAGACATCATAATTTCGTCCCTGTGTTGCGGTTACCTTTTTTACTATATGTTCCAAGCTGCCATCAGGAGCCATAAAACCATAAGCATCTGCCAATTATAATTTAATGACTTATAAACACTTTCTCTCTCATTATTATTTTAAGAGATTTATTTTCTATTTCTATCTACTAATCTCTCAATGGCCAACCAGTGGGCTCCTGCTCACTGCTAAATTTTAATCACTCACTTAATGTTTATCTCAATCAACAACTGATTCAGCTTCTGGCCTAACTGATGGAGTGGAAAGCTTGTGTGGCGAAGGAAGGTGAGAAGAACTGAAAAAATGAAAAAGTCAGGGAAAAGTAAGGCTGATTTGCTTCTCAGAGAAAGAAGAAGTGCTTTTAAAGTGTTCCTGTCTTTACTTAATATATTGCTCCTAGTCCCATCATTCATTCTTACTGTTTATGTATATCACAGTACACTGTAAAAATAAATAACATTCCTATATTTTTATTCTGGCTTATTTTCAGATTTCAGGATTTTCTTGTCTTTTGATGTTTATTTGCTTGGGGTTTTTTTTCCCACCACCTGTTGTGACAAAACTACAAGAGAGAGGTAAGCCACTGCAGGAGGAAATTGAATGTAAATTTTATTTTGGAGCTATGTTCTATGCAGGAATATGGGCAGAGAAATAATGTTTGAGGAACAAGACTATCACAAAGAAGATCTTTCTTGTTTCATAATATTAGCTAAAATAAGGAACTCAGCTTATCTCTGCTGTATAGTCAGTTCTCAGTGGCACTTCATATATGTAATACAATTATTATTTATACTTTGCTCTTAAGAAAAGTAAGTATTCACTTAAGGTGATTAGAAAATTATGTGGGGTTTGAGACAGTAGGGAAAGGAATAAATAAAACATAATTGAGATTTCAGAAGTAAAGGGAAATTTACACTGTCAATATTGTTAGACCCACTTTTTTTTCCCCTACAAATCTCATTATTACAAATACAGCAAGCAACTGCTTTGACCTTGTTTTTATATATATGTAAATGTAGTTTATATTTAGTATTAGGCAGGTATTTAGACAATTTATTTTGAGGAAAGATACATAATCTCAGCAGAACATTAAAATATCAGCCAGCATTTTCTTCCTGATGAAAGGAGAAAGAATCAACTCTTTGTTTAAAAGAAGAAAAAAAATAGAGGGAAAAAAAAGTGCATTAACAAAGATCAATAAAGCAATTCATACTTCCAATTCAGTCACTGTGACACACTTATTTTAGACAGCTATCACAACAGTTACCACAGTTATGACTATTATTCATGTCTGGTTCCCAGATGCAGCCAAGGACGGGAAATAGGCTGTGGCTTAATATTTGTCTCAAGTCTGCACCCTAATTCACCAACTGAACATTTTAATTCCAGAGTATAGATGTAGTGCCTTGATATTGACTCAACTTCCCAAGTAACAGGCAGCAGCAGTCAGAAATCTGCTTGTAGCTACCTTGGCTTGTAATTGCTGCTACACAGCTATGTCCATAGCCCAAGTGTATGAGTATTGCTGCTTTGTTTCATGCACTGGAGATGGCAGCTAAAAGTATGAATTCCCAGCTGAGCCTGATGCCCAACTGCACTTCCTAGGTAATGCATGCACCCACCTAGGTGAGATGCAGGCTCAGGTGTGGCCCAGCACTACTGTCTGATCATAAACGCTATACTAGTGCTGTTTTCACTCCAAGTTGGAAAGAGCCACATCGACTCTCTGAGGGCACTTGGTCTCGCTCCTGTGTAGTGAAAGCTATGTAGTAGAAAACTTACACAATGGTGGTGGTAGTTTCAGTTGCTACTTTCCAGTAAAAGGATTATCATCATATCTCATCCACTTCACCATGCAATAACTTTCATTTGGATAGAGAAGATAAAACAGTAGTCTTCCCCAAAAAAGATTTAACAGCAGAACATTTACTAGTGCAAAACTTTAATCATGAAACTTAATTTAGGTTCATAAAGAAGGCAGATTCAACTTATTTCAAATCTAATTACAGTTTTTGAGGTTGCTTCTGAGATGTGAGTAGTGTAAGAGATGATACAAAATGGAAAAGAATACGCACATTCATCAGTTTTTTATTTTGAATCAATTGGTTGAATATTTTGATGATGTTCAAACTGCTAAGCAAGATAGTTCAGTGCCAGCACCTCTCTCACTGTAAAGAAGACAATTATTTTGCAATTCTAAAAAATAAGTTAATTTAAATTAAATATAATTAATTTGCAGGACATGACATACAACAAATAAAATGTACCAAGAATCAACATGCAAAATCAGAGAATCTCAGAATGGCTAGGCTTGGAAAGGGCATCTGGAGATCCTAGTTGGATTGGATAACTAGTCCAATCTTCCTGCTAAAACAGGTTAACATACATCAGGTTGTAGAGGATTGTGTCCAAGAGGGTTGTGAATATCTCCACAGGAGGAGACTCCACAATGTCACAGGGCAGGCTGTTCCAGTGCTCTGTCACCCTCACATTAAAGAAGATTTTCCTTATATTTGAATGGAGTTTCCTGTGTTTAAGTTTGTGCTCACTGGCCCTTTTCCTCTTGCTGGGAAGAACTGAGAAGAGTCTAGCCCTATCCCTTTAAAATATTTGTATGAATTCATGAGATCATCATCAATATATCTAAGTCTTTTCTAGCCTAAATGTTCCTATCTGTCTTGTTCTTACCTCATTAGAGAGATGCCCCAGTCTCTTAACTCTTCTTAGCCCTCCTCTGGACTTGCTCTAGTAGTTCCTTGTCTTTCTTGAACTGGGGTGCCCAGAACTCAACAAGATACTCCAGATGTAGCCTCACTAGGGCTGAACAGGGGACAGGATCACCTCCCCTGATGTGCTGGCCAGACTCTTCCTAATGCATCCCAGGACACCACTGACCTTCCTTTCAAAGATGATTGAGAGTGGTTTAGCAATAACATCAGCCATCTCCCTCAGCACTCATGGGTGCATCTCATGGATATGTGGGTGCTAAGTTTACCTAAGTGATCTCTAACTCAATCCTCCTCAATCATAAGAAAGTCTGTCTTTCTCCAGACTTTCTCTATTGCCTCCAGGATCTGGGACTTCTGAAGGCTGGTCTTAGCAGTAAAGTCCAAAGCAAAGAAGACATTCAGTAAGTCCACCTACAAACTAACTTCTTCAGCTACCACAGAGCTGGTTTTGATTTGAATAAATCAATAGGATCATCACATAAAGACAGCCTTTGCATGCTTTTCTGGAATGAAAGAAACCTAAAGTAGGTATACATCAGTCTGTTTAGTGCCTTTTGTTATTGTTATTGTCATTGTTTTCAACTGTAATACAAAATAAAGTATCAACCTACCCAGATGGCTGCCAGAAGCCCACTCCTCAGTAAATGACCACCAATTTTATTATAAGGGGAAGTAAAAACTGGACTGCTCTTAAAATGCTGGTCCTTCTGCATGAAATTACAGTGCCCCTGGAGACAGAATGCACTATGCCATTTGCTGTAACACTTTAAGGCTACCAATTACTCTTGTGCTACATATACACACTATAAGGATAAAACCTATAATAGATTGAAACGGTTATTTTAATTAGGATAAATGAGTGGTTTTGCCTGCATATCTTTGATCATTGTCATGTTAACAAACTGAATAACAATGAACTCTTCGAACAGCAGGCTCTGCTGGGATTTCTGTAGCACATAATGTCCAACTACAGCTAAAACCCACTAAGCCAATGCTTTTGTTTCCTTATGAAGTTTCATCACAAAGGTAAATGTTATCCAGTATGTTACACATTAAACACCATCAATGACTTTTAAGTCTTTTATAGAGAATTGTCACTGTCAAAGGCTAATCTTCTTTCCTTTTTATCATAATTTTTCTGCCTGACAAAAGGCACTGATAGGGTTTATACAGACACAAGCAATGTGTGCTTCACACTCATTAGATTTATCCTACTTGTCTAGGTAAGAGACAAAGGTGTACTTAAATAAAGCTTTCCGTCCCAATGACACGCGAGTAGATATGCAGATATTCTACTCCAAATGGTTTTCATTAATTTAGCCCCTTTTATGTGCTTACATTCCTATCTACCTTCAAAGAGACAAAATAGAAAAAGACAGAGGCAAACAGTTTTATAAATTCACATCCATTTTAATGCTCCACTACTGCTAGCACTTTATTTTCTTAAAGATGCTCATATTTTCATAGCAGACATTTCAGTTCACAAGAACTGTTTGTTCTTTCAGTCCCCCAGTACAGTTCATCTCTGTGTGTTCTATTTGATTTAGAAAAGCCAAAAACATGTGACAGCAGGACTTCTTATCAAATAAGGCCAGTAGTTTAAAGCAGCTTTAATGGCTTAAAAAACTGAAAAAGGAAATCCTATCATCCTTCAAAACCCCTATAGGTTTTGAAAAGTGCTGGAAACAAGAGCAACTTGCAGTGAGCAGGTGCTAGGCATGTGGCAGAGGATTTCATAAAATAACAGAAAATAATAAAACTTTCTAGCTAATGATTTAAAATATAGCTTCTCCTACATAATTATACAGAATGGTTAAAACATGACACAATTTGACCTTGCAAGGAGAGTCATCCAGAACAGTAAACTTACAGAGTGAGGTCCTTGACACTGTTTCATCATCATCATCATCATCATCATCATCATCATCATCATCATCATCATCTCTTTATCACTCCCACAAGCTCACTGGTTTTGAGCACTCCACTGCCTCAAAACACAGCCATGCATTGGCATCACCCGGCACTACAAGTACTGAGCACCTTGCTTTCAGTCTCCATTTAACACAATGTCCTTGAATGCTCCAAAAGCTGACAGAGGAATCTGTGTCCAAACAACTCCACTCCCTGTGAACACAGCACAATATCTTACTGGAGACACAAAAGGAAGGAGAAAGGTTTCCTTTTCTCCCTGTTCTTTCTGCTAATGCTGGCCTATTGACTCAGCACCTATCATGGTCCTGCTGAGAGGGTTTGTAACTTACCACAACTCACTGAGTAAGTAGCTTTTTTATTAGTGAGTTTTACAGATGATACAAAGATTAATGGAGTAATAAACACTAAGGACACAATAATTTTACATAATGATCTGGATCATTGATATCAAAGGCTGTATTGAAGAAGCTGTATTTTAATAGAACAAGTAAAAGCTAATATACAATTAACATTGTAATTAAAAAATTAGGTGCCTAGGAAAGCAAGCAGTGGCTTAGAAAAAGTTTTGTGAGGGCCCTGAGGGTATTCACAGGATTCACTGTGCCCAGACACCCAAGGACCTCCTTATACCCTGTCCAGGACCCCATGTCAATCATCTGTGGCCATCAAACTCTGCTCCATCAACTCCAGAGTAGGATGAATGCTGCCAGACTCTGCCCTGAAGGTCCCCGTGCAGAGCTCCAACTGCTCCATGTCCAGGGAGCTGGAGTTTGGTACCTCAACAAGTATTTATGAAATTACACAAATAATTGCTCTCCGTGCTATGAGCTGATAAAATATTTTAAACTTTACAGAGTTGGCACTGGTTGAAATTATAAAAACTCAGCCAGTCAGGCACACTTCAGTAAATAGCAAGAAAAAACAGGAACAAGGTCAGCACTTATCTATGCAAATACTGAGTGTGTGACGGCCACTATTTGTGAGTACTTGGACATCCAGAGTGAGAGGTCAGATAGCAATAAGCATCAGTCTTCCAGTCTGAAAAATAGCATCAACTGGCTTGAAACTGAATTTGACAAATTCAGCCATGGAAATTACTTTTCCACCTGTGCGGGTGACTAGTGTCTGGATGACAGGATCATGCTAAGGACTTGCACCACATCCCATACATGTTGACACCATAACTCACCATTACTACTTAAAGATTCTTGTCTTTTTTAAGACTATCTTTCAGACCAGAGGTATGAAAATATCTATATATTCACCCAAATTAACAGCTCAATCCCTGGATTTCTGGTGGATGACTGGGATGTTTTGACTTTCCTCATACACATCAGGTGCTTGCTCATACAATTGGCAATTTATTCCCACTGCCTGAAAAAATGGGGGCCTAAAAGTCACTCACATAAAGCAGTAAGTACTCTAAAACAACGAAAGGGGATGCTTTGAGCATATTTTTTTTTTTTTCATATACAACATGATATGCAGGTATTTTAATTTGTTTTAGCTTCATCATGCATATCTGTGTTTAACTCTGCTGGTGTTGTGCTTTTGCAGTCTTCCTGTAATGGGCTGAGACATAGCCTCATGTTTCTGTCCTTTAAAATAAGAAAATAGACTTTTCTTTCTGGATTTAAATAACCTATGACTGTTAATATAATGACTTGGGAAATTAACTAAATATAAAAACTAGGAAGCTGCTGAATTCAAAGGTTCAACTGGTGTAATATCTTCACCTTCCTATATCTGAAGATACATGACAATTTGAAAATAGAGAAAAAAATGAAAAATGAGTTTACACAAGATATAAACCTCACTTCATTGAGTGTATTATGGAGACTGATAATGAGAACCACATTGGCATTATGATTGAATTATATATTGCAATTGCTATATTTTGCTAAGCATAAATTACATTCATGTTGTATTTTCAGCATATTTTGTATCACTCTGCTAAATCAGAAATCCTGTGTAACATCAATTGTCTTCAAATAAGTAAATTCGATACAAACTTTAGCTATTCACACATGCAGCATCTAAAAGAACTTGATCAAAGAGTACTGAACTCTTTTGCTTTAGAAGTAATAAATGTAAGTCTCTTCAGGAACCACCTGCAGGTCTCGATACTGAGGCTAAGTCAATTCTAAAGCTGGTGTAAATCAAAGTGACTTTAGTTATGAGTGAAATTATGCTAATTTACATTGGCTGGATATCTGATATGTGAAGTCCACAAGACACGGAACACTAAGCACTTCAATGATTTACAGAATTAGATGATAATGGAATTTATTTATTGTTGAAGTGCCTTCTTGCTTGGAAGAAAAAAACATCACCACACATAAAAGTATGCTTAGCTGATTTCGGACAGATAGACAAAGGTTCCTGGAGAGACTGGGCTGAAGATAAATATCTGAATGACAAATTACATAAGCAAGAGGATATAGCAGAAGGTTAATGGCCACAGGTGCTTGGCAATGGTAATTCAGAAGTTTGGTTTGTTTGGGATTCTTTTTCTGGTAACTGAAAGTAGCTAACCTCTTCTGCTAGCTCCCTAGAATTTTTTTTTCTTGAAAATAGCAGCCCTTCAAAAGGTGGCACTGATTGCAGTAAAGGACAACTTTATCACAGTTTCTTTAAATGTATGTTACCCTGGAAAGGCAGAAGTCTAGTTAAACCATGTTCATGATACATATCTTTCTCTGCAGCAGTGAAGAGTACTGTGAGCTTAGAATAGAAATTTCACTGACAGTGTGAAAGCCTATGAAAATGTGACACGGCATATTCTCCCTTACAGGGATCTACAACTCTAAGAGAAACACCTTTCTCCTTCTAGAACTAAGCAGAATCAAAAAACTGAATAAATGGAAAAATGAACATAAAAAATGATGGTTAAGCTCCTCCTGCTCAGAGCAGGAGAAAACAAGATTAGTGACAAAATTCTTAATTTCCCCTAAGATTACTTAAAAAAATCTGTTAGAGTATCAAAGCACATTTGATATGCTGTGCCAGTTTTGCCAACTTAGACATTTCAGCAAGAAATTAAATTTGACCTGAAATATGTATCAAACTGTCACTTTTATTCTCCCAAATTTAAAGCAACTTATGCTGTTGGAACTCTTGAGGTTATTCCTAAATGTGATCCCACAGAGGACACAACTAAAATTTGATGTGCACTTACACTTCTGAGAGTTATGAAGGAAAAAAAAAAAAAGAGACAAAAATGGATAAGCTCAGAAAATCTGCACTATTGTTTCTCTATAAGAGTAATTAACACATATTCCCAAAAGAACTAAAGAAAGGAGGAAAGAAACTGAAGATTCCCTTTGGGCAGGATAGTAACAGTAGCAAGCATTAAATATGCAGGCAGCCATTAGGCATGATTAAAGATTAATTCTGTGTCATACAAAGGACTTGAGGTTATTACAGGTCATGACTCCCATCTTTATTATTTGGCTTACTGTTTTTATTTAATTAGCTTGACTTAATGAATCTTTGGTTATAGATGTCTGGCAACCTAGATTATTGTGCACCATTTATTAAGTTAAAGGCTCAGCTATATAACTTTCTCTTAGAAGGTAGCTTCCACAGTGTCATCAATAAGATTCTGGACAAAACCAGAGGGGGTTCTACATAAGAGCATGATGTTTCAACTTTATTTACCAAAGTCAGCATTAGAATTAGAGGTTGTCCTGGAACTGGTGGGATGTGTAAACTTATAATGTGGTGATAGTATTTCAGTTCTGCCTATTACATTACTTGCATTGATAAAATTCTCTCAAAGTCAGAAATCATAGTTCTCAAGAGGTGTCATGTATAGTACTGGCCATGTCAGGGTATTTCAAGTTTTTGTGTTCTGCTTACTGTCTTTTAACAGAAAATATTAATTTAAACATGGAAGTACTGAGTATGTCAAAAATTAAGAAACTTTTTTTAATCTATACTTCCCCTAAATTTTTCCATAATAGAGATCTAACTAAGAACTTCAAGTGCTTTCCAAAGAGAAAACATTTTCTTTTTCATCTGTTTTTATTTAATCTTTGCATTTTGCATTAAAGGCCTATCTTTTTTTTTCCCTTTAAAAACAAAAAGATGACTATTTCCTAAACTTTCCCTAGCAAAGTTAGGAAACTAAATCACATGGATGACTAAATCTCAGTGCAATGTGTTTTTCTCTCCTGTTTCAATTAGAAGGGTATTTAATCAAACAAATAATAATAAAAAAGAGCATCTGTAAGAATGAACAAACTGAGAAAAAAAAGGCTTGTGATACAAGATAGTGGAACAGTAGATTCTCTTTCATCTTCTTCTCTGTCTTCCATACCATAATGAGAAGAAAATTACCCTGTCCTTAAAAGACTTGAAAAAAATAATCAGAACTTCACAAAAACATACATTAAGGGGAGGTGGGGGGGAAGGGGAGGGTCCCTTTCTCAATGCACCAGAAAACATCAACTTTCATAAGGTAAAAACTAATGAAGTCATGACATCAAGTTTCCTGTGATTTGAGTGCTTTTAAGACATGTCAAGTCCTAGAGAAGATAACTAAGTTCATTAGCTCATTGTGGCTCAGAATAAAATGAAGACAGCTAGGGATTAAATCAGACGATGAAATTCACAGAATTTGCTTTAGAATAATTTGGAGAACAAATTAGATGATTTGTACATAATCTGGTGTACAAATTAGCCATATATGCTGGCAAACTACTATGTAACCTGGTGCATAATATGGAGTTTGGAATCCTGAAGGAAAATAGAAATTTATGCAGTTACATGGATTCCTACCAGTTACACACAGAATTTTCTGAAGGATGAAGCTAAGGGACATGAAAAACAGGGAGGAGATGCTAGTACTAAGCTCAGGCAACTAGGTTTTTTTTTTAATGAAATAAATTATAGTGATGTATAATGTAAATTATAATGTTGTATAATGAAACAAATTATATATGTTACACTCAGTAACATTTTTATTACTTTCAGGCCTAGCAATTTTCTACCAAAGATGCTTATCTTAGCACTTTGGAGAACCCAAATATTTTGCCTATGAAAAGAAAAATTTCTTTGCAATTAAATATTAGGGGATGGTTTAAAGAACAAAATGTCCTAGGAAAAAAAAATGTGGAAATTCATATCTTGGTCTTAGGCCTCTTATGAAATTGGAAGTCTCTATCCAGCAACTTCTGGCAGAGATTTGTTTCAGTATTGGGATAGCCACAATAGGACAGATATTCTTGGCCATTGGTCCTTGTAATCATGTTATTAAAAAAAAAAAAAAAAAAAACTTTTACCCAGAAGGAAATTTAACGACTTAATGGGCTCTTTATCCACTGAGCCCCAAATGCAGTCAAGTCAGCTGCAATTTCTTAACTGTGCATGAAGGATGAAACTATTCTCTTGTTATGAAGACAGTGTCTCTTCAGCACATGCTGATGGCTGGGTAACAGTCAGATAATCTCCTAATTGTTTACCTTGATAGTGACCAGAAAGCTTACAGCAGAATAAGTATGAAAATTAAAATTCATAGGACAGCGAATTCAATGGCAGCTATTAGCAATGCAATTAGAGTGGTTGATTAGAAATGTGCATGAATGTATTTGAGAATCTGAGTTTGTGCCAGACCCTGAACAACAAAGGCCTTTAACAGTCTGAACTATAAAGCTGCCAATACAGTATGTTCTGAAAATATATGAAATGCACATAAGTCTATCTGATGTATCAGATAAAAGAACAATTTAAGGATGATAAATTCTACCTGCTGAACAGTGCGACTTTGGGAACTGACTTTGGCAAAACTACTTAAAATAAGAAGAGTTCAAGCAAGCTACTTTTCATGAAATGGAAAATACTTGTGACATGTACAATTAAATTAATTTTGGGCCAGGAATTAGCTTTTTTCCCTAAAGTTTTCACAATCTGAGTCTTAGACATAGTACCTTCTCTTTTCCACATAGAAGGAAGCAAATATGACTCAAAATTCAGAGAGCGGTACTTTTGTTATTAAGTATTTAAACTGAAGACCAGATCAAGGCAAATCAAAATTGAACCTCCTATACTGTTCTCCTGCCCAGGCTTATGCCTATAAATAGTATATATCTACCACCCACATAATTTCTTCTATCACCTATTTCACTTCATCAGTAATGTCCTTGGCTTCATTCCCATCTCTTTCCCTTCTCAATTTTGGAAATGAGGACTGTGCATCACTACAGGGAATCTGCATTTAGGTTGGTATTAATAGAGCTTTACTATAAACACATGGTGCACTGAGCAAAAGAGAGAACCAATACTTTGGAATGTGTCCAAGAGTTATTTAGTTCAATATCCTGTCTCTGACAGAGGATGATATAAGAAACCAACAAGAGGTAGATCTAGGGTTATTCAATCTAAAAGAAAGCATACTTTAACCTTTAGATTGAAATTCTCATTTTAAAAAATGGCTTATAATTTATTAAGAAAAATTAAGTATGTTGCCAATGCCACTATTTCTTTTTTAAAAACCTCCTTAATATTTGACCTAAATCATGTCCTGCTTTTTTGAGCTGCATAAACCATTTACATGTACATAAACAAAGCAACTGTAATCTTAAAAGTATTTCTGGATTCCAAAACATTTAATTTCAATTTACTGTCTTACTTTTCCTTTTGTCCAGAGTCATGTAGAGTTTGGTATGTAAAAATAAGTGATACATAACATAAATCAGAATAATTACTATTAGAATGTTCCTCATTCCTCTTTTCTTTTGCAGTTTTTGTTTCTTTCAACAATTTTTTACAAATTTTATTATTGAATGACACATAGTTGAACCTCTTTTTATTCTGTAATATCCTTTAAGATACAGGACAGACAGTATTGCATAGCATTCAAGAAGAGGTGTTTAAAGAATGATTACATCTTTTCTATTCTTTGTTATCCCTTTTCTTATGCATATTAAAAGCTTACTTTTTTCTCTTAATATATTGATATGCTAATCTTAAATGCTCCTTAAGTTCTGTACCACTAGAAATTACACAAATACAGTTGTGGATTTTTAAAGTTGATATATATTACTTAAAAGAACAGAAATTATATTATTGATATCAATTCTAGGCTATCTTGCCCTACAATTTTAATGTATTGTATTTTGTTTTATTTACCATTTGTTTCAGCTACCTGGGTTACCTAATACACTCCCACCAATTTCTCTTGTCTTGAATGGACATCTCTTTGAAGTTAAATAAATAATCTGCAAATATACCTACCTCATCACTCTCCATATTTTCACACTATTAATAAAGATATTTTAAATAAAGGTGAAAAGACCAAATACAAAACCCTAAATCAGACTCATTGATACAGTTTTCTCAAAAAAAAAAAAAACCCACATTATTTTTTACTTTGCATCATTTGTTATTGAATATTTGAACTATGATAATATTTCATTATGCATAATTACTTATTTTAACAACCCATATGAGAAATAGCAATTGCTTTGTTATAAGAACATCAGCAACATTAAAAAGTGAACCCAATGGACTTTTGTTGAGTTATCAGAACATTCCCTCAGTTATAATCCCATATTGTCAAAGTATTTGACAGGTAATAAATGTCTTTCAAATATATGTTAATTCTCCATTTTTTCTCAAAACAGTAATAGTTACTTTTTTATTTTTTCACCATATGATAAAAACATTTAGAAGGAGAACAATTCAGAAATGGCCATTACAATTCTCATTAGCAAAAATGAAATGTCCAAGGAAAATTCCATAAGAAGATGATACAGGAAATGGTCTCCTATCTGTTTTAGCAAACAGATAGGAGAAAAGTTAGTGGTTGTTGGGTGGTGCATTTAGCTATTTATTCAACACTCAGTTCCCAGTGTGTTGTATTGGTGGCTTGCCTTGAATATGCATTCCTGAGTATAAGCCATAGAAAGAGTCAATTTCACATGTCAAGGATTTTTTATTTATGAAGTGGTATAAACAATTTATATGACCGATTTTTGAGGGGAAAAAGAAAAAAAAAAAACATTCCTCTTTCTATTTTCTCATTTTACATAATGCTTTTCCTAAGGGAATAGTATGAGGGAATGGGAAAATCAATTGTACATCAAATTGTAGAAAGACTGACACATTCCTCTGGATCACTAAAGTTATCAGGCAGTAAGTGAAAATTATGCATAATATGTCAATCAAAATTTTTCAAAATATTATATGACAATTCATTAACTCACAACAATTTTAATCAAACCTGGCATGAAAATTTTGTATCTGTCTTGCTAACAGAACTTTACCAAGCCAAATTTCTAGAAGGATAAAAATAGTACAATATAAGTAAAAATTTGGTTTCATTGAGAAGAAAAGTCATTCTTTTTTTACTCGTGAATTTATTTGAGGTTAATAAAGAAACACCAAAAACAACAAAAAAGTCTCACAAAAGGATGGACTTACTGTTATAGATGGGAAATATTTCAGATTATGTGAAATAGAGATAGTGATAATAAGGGAACAAGGAACTGGTTCCCTGGGAGAAAATGTATCTACATAACTGCATAATCTGTGACACATCAAAAATACATATTTGTTTATTTAATAATGAATAAACTCAATTTACTGTTACAATTATAAGGCTCATATGTGTATTTTTCAGGGATACTGTGTCATAAGTGGTATAAATAGAAAGTGACTTTAAGAACACAACATTTTTAAGGATTCTTTAATATATTTTTTACTAGTAATTTGTAATATTTTGACTCTTCTTGTTATACTAGGAAAATACACTGTCTATTTTAGAGTTTGATAATGACTGTCTTTGCTATATGTACCACAAATACAAATCAGAAAGGATTTCAGCAATCTTTCCTCTATTCACGAAAAACTATGTATACTTATTTTCTTCTTCTGAAGCAGCAGTATTTTTCTGCAGTATTTTTATAGGTTCAATTCTCACACTATGATTAAAAATTAAATAAATCTGATAGCATTTCCAGACTGTGTCTGCTCTCTCTACACTTTGGAATTCTTGGCTAGTCAAAACTATTTAATGAAAATGTTTTGCCTTTGGATTTTCAACAGGGAAAGTCCATAGCACTTGTGCAAAGAAAGTGAAAAAGAAAGAAAATTTTAAAAATAAATACACACGAACAAATATATGTATATACTTCAGTCAGTTTTGGGGTTTGCATTATCCATGAAGAATGAAACTTTTCTAGTGGTTCACATATGAAACTAGTATTGCCTGGACCTGTTTTATTCATGAGTACCAGATGAGGATCAAAGCATAAAATTTGAGATGGTAGCTCACAGGAGGAATCTGTGAGACCAAAGCAAGTGAAAAGATATTGCCTATTGATGAGAAAGCAGAGGAATTACTCACACTCTGAAACCCTTACTTTGTGTTTATATTTGTCCTCGGGTTTTTTATATGTATCCTAGAGCACACAAATATAGAATTGATAGATGAAACTGGATGGGCTTCAGAGGATATTAAAAGAGCTTGCTGATATGACTGACTGCAAGACTGAGGATTTGGCTAAGAGAAATCTCATGAAGTTCAGCAAAGTGCAGAAGTATTTACCTGGGACAGAATAAACCAATGTGCTGATACAGACTGGGAAGCAGTTGGCTCAGTACCAGCCAGCCTGAAAATTATTTGGGTGATACAGTGAACAACAGGTCAAGTAGGATCAAACTGTGGCAAACAAATCCCACACAGGACTTCATCAGAAAAGCTGTGGTCAGCTGGTAGAGGTAAATTATTATTTTCAACTCAATCCCAGTAAGGCTGCACTTGGAATAAGTGTTCAATTTTGTGTCTCAGTTCAAGGGAAATGCTGGGATACTGTATTCAGTGCAAGACAAGCAAGATAGTGAAATACCTGCCTGATGCAGAAATAGACAGCACTGCGTTTTTTCAGTCTGTTGAAAAGCAGGTTAAGAGGAGAATAAGCCTAAAACTCCTTGAACATCTCTAATCATAACTGTGAAACTCTTGGCAATGACAAATTGTAAAACAAGGAGCAACTGCTACAAGCTGTGACTTTTAACATCAACTCAGCATTAGGAAAAGCTTTTGTACAGCACTGAATCAGATCACACAGGGAAGTTGCAAAATCTCCATCTTTGGAAGATTTTCAAGAGTCAGTTATGGAAAACCATGGGTAACCTAAGGTGGTAACTATTCAAGAGTCCTGCTCCTTGGCTTCAGTGGAGAGGCTGAACTACATAATCTCCTGAGAGCTCTTCCAATCCATAGTTCTGTAATGCAGAAAACACAGATGAAAAGATGAACAATATTTCCTACGGATCAGTAGGATTAAATACTAAAATAGATGCTGACACTATCTGGCCATGTAAGCTGCATTTTAAGTAAGGCAGGGACTCTATGTCCTGCACTGCTAAAATAAAAGCCTTTGGCTGGCTTTCTGAGGCACTTTCCTTCAGCCTTACCAATGATTGGGAATAGTTCTCAAGGGATCCTAATCAACAGAATCCCAGGAACAAAATCAGAGTCAATATCAATTTGATCCAAAGTTGACATTAACACAAAAATTACCTGTTTTAGTCATTGCATATAAACCAAACTGTTACTTTTTGACAACACAACACATTACTTTCATGTGCAATTTTTAAAATAATTTTTATTGTCCATGTTATTAATACATTATTTGCTTAAACCTACCATTTTTCTGATTTACACAAAACAAAAATAAAAGCTCCTATATTAGAAAAATGAGAAAGGACCCATTATAAAGTGAAAAGTTTGGATATTGTTACATGATCTGCATTACATTTTCCAACTATGGTAATACAATGCTTACACATGAAATAAAAATACAAGGTCATACTACCAGATCTAACGCTGAATTTAACACTGTTTTGAAGCAATGAGGCTAGCTGACTTTTGGAGTTTTGAATCCTTTGGACACAAATTATTCTGCTAATTTACTACTACAAATAATATAGCATTATAACAAATAATGGAGACTGCAAATAAATTAAAAGTAGTTCTAAGACTCACAAGCTTTGTTTGTGGCTGAAAAATAACCCAGGTTTTAAATACACACACACACAAGAAGCCTAGATGATAAAAAGTAGGGGGAAAAAGGTTTTTTTTCTCTACAGAATTAAAATACCTTTACATCACTCAAATGTTAACATAGAAGTTTTGGATGACTGATATTACATAACAGACACAACAATGTGTTTTAGAGTGGGAGGGTAAGCTAAGGACACAGCTTTCCTCTGCACTCAGAATCTTTTTGGTACAGGAGGTTTAAGTCAAACACTTAATGTGAGAAAAATGTGGCTTCTACATGTTAATTATGAGATAAGTAAGGATATACAAGCTCATAAATGTATCCTCCGCATTTATAAAACCCTTTTCCTCTCTTCATGTATAACACTTGCCTTCACATCCCTCTATGTCAAATCAGGTGCTATAGTGCTACATGATGGATATAATTTAATGTGACAGGTTACAATGTAGCACATTATTTGGAAAATTGGTGAAAAAAAAGGCAGTTGTTATGAAGTTCATTGTTAAAGATGTTCAGGTTTGTTTGGCTGGTGGTTTTCTTTTGGGGTTTTTTGGGGTTTTTTGTTTGTTTTTGTTTTTTTGTTGTTTTGGGTTTCTTTTATTTTATATGCATTTTTAATTGTTTTTTTTTTTGCTATTGTTTTTTTCAACCCTAGTAAAAGAAAACACTAAGATGACATTTTTTATTTTTAAAAGCATATTTTATCCTTAAGATAAAAGATAGGGATTTCTCCACATGCACTAGATGTGTAAAAGGTGTAAACAATTAGAGACAGAATCACTGAGAAGATATTCCCTCTAATGAGCCAGCAAAAGAAAAACTTGTGCATGTTGGAATGATGGTGCTTTTTCCATTTTTACCATAGCAAAACTCTAACTAGGCTAAAGTATACCTCTGTAATTTCAAAACAAGGAATAAAACCAAATGAAATTTATGTTCAACTATTTTGAATGGATTCAGCTACAGTTCTTGCTGTTTTGATGGCAAAATGTGATAGGATGTTACCTTAGTAAAAATATTTTTATAATTAATGCATGACTGCATTCTCTGTTGGATAGGTCTAAAATAATAAAACCAGTTTTAAACTGTAGTTTTCCAGGTTCTTGGAAGTACTAATTTTGTGTTTACTAACCCAGAAGTAGATGACAACAGACACTGTCATGCATATCTCTATAGAGTTGAAATTCTGTCCATCATTATAAATTTCTATATTTCTACTATTTATATATCCATACATCAAGGGAAGTGATGTAGTTTGCAAATACACAAGCCCAAGGGAAAAGATTTACTAATTCTCTAATCAATCTTAAGAATACTACTGTAGGAAGACAACTAGCAATAAGATTGGGAAAATGGTAAGTTAGAGTCCCATTCTAACAGAAGCTATACCAGTACAAAAGTAATAGGGTGAAATGCAGTTGCTACTTCCTAGACGGAATGCAGCTGGCATGCACGGAATCTGTTCCATGGTAGCTCCCCAAACAACATAGCCTGCATTTTAAGCATGCTAAGAGGGATGACATGGAGAGAGGAGCAAAGACACCACGGTCTGTAGTAGTCCTTGCAGGGCTGGGAAGTTGAGAGCAACACGTAGTGGATAAATCTCTTGGCAGCTGTTAACCGAAGGTGAGAGGAGAAGATGTCTCCCCATTGAACCTGTGACTGTGGTGAAATTGCCCCCCTTGAATGAACTTGGTTCATTAGAATCTCATTGTAATATTAACATACAGCTCCATCCCAAAGTTACCCATCCCCAAGGTATGACCACCCCTCACTGAGCAAGTGCTCCAAATTTCATTGACTAGACCTTTAAGAGCAAAAAAGAGAATTTTACACTAATCGGTAACAAAAGCATGTACGGCCAGAATTACTCAAGTTCTACTGAAATGTAAAGAAATAGTATAAAAGTGAGTTAGAGATGGAGAGAAGTTAGCAAAGACTCCATCATAACTTCTGGGATCAGTCAATGGGCTGAACCTTCTACCCCATGGGAATGACTACTGGTAAGGACTTTACATGCACTAAATTATGATCACAAGCTAGTTTTTGCTGGTGATTTGAGCTTATTGCTATATATTGCTTCAAATTAGTTTTTGCAGTCAGTTACTACCACCAGCAATCTTTGAACCTTAATTTGTCAAATTTTTTTGTTATCAGTAGGTTTGTTAATAAAAGTGTGTTGCTCCCTAAACTGATTAGTGTTAGCATTTCAAGGACAGTGTTGTCCAACAGTGGATAACATACTTGACAAAAATTGGGAGATCCAGGACAAGAGTCCCTCTTTTTAACCTGTAATAAAGGATTCAGCTCTGATATGCTGTTGGGGCATGTCCCTAAACAACCTTCTGATCCAGCAGATTGTCCAGTGGAGTCCCCATTATGGGACACTGACAGTCTGGTCAGGCACAAGGGTCTCAGCTTTCCTGGGGCATTGTTTAGGTATGCATGTCTCCTTTGGAATTATTTAAATTTCAGGCATCTGGTATGAACTAAAGCTCTAATAATTTGGAAAAGGAAAAAAAAATCAGAAATTATTTCCAAAAAACTTGAACCAGTGCTTATCTTGGACTTACTGACTTCCTAAAATTTAGTATTTCATCTAATTTTCAGAGATGACATTTATCTGAAGCTAAGTTTCTTCAAAAATATATCCAAAACTCATGGGACTGAAAAAAAAATCATATTTAATTGTATTGGGACTTTTTTGAAGTTCATGCACATACCCTTTTAGGAAAAAACAGCTGAATTCTGTGAATGCAATACTTTCAACTGCCTACAAATTTAAAGCCTAACAAAGGAAAAAAAATGTTGCAATTATAGTGTATTTTTAAGTTTTCCAATAACAAAAAAACTAGTTATAAAATTTGTGGCTTAATATTTTAAAATCCTAATCATTGTAGTTGATTTTTAAGTATATTTGGAGAAACCTGTTTGAAACAAATAGGGAAGAAATTATACCTGAGCACGAGCCTGACATTTCATAGCAGAATAATCTTCCTTTATATTTTAGGTCATTCACAAGCTCACTGGAAAGATGTCGAATAATGTAGCAGCATGAATGTTTATATCTCTGTGAAAGACACTCACTACTGACTAACACCCCTGCATTTTCTATTACGCGATGTCTAATTAAGCCCCATGATGCCACTCTCAAATCTGACAAAGCAGAGATAATTCTTGACATTTTCAAAAACTTGGCTTATGTTCCCCTTCTTTTTACAGTGACACAAGCTGGGGCTTCAAACTGATAATGACATTGCAGCAGCTTCTGGTTTTTTAATCTTTTTCAAACAGTAGTTTACTCAGAAGGAATGGAATCACACAGACCCTTATTTGCCTTTGCAATGTTCAAGCACAGAACCAAGGCTGCCAAAAGACAAAATTTTGCCCTTACTTGCCTCAATTCAACTCCTAGCAAAATCAATTGAAATTATGTTATACTACCCAGGGAGTGATTGGGTCCATAGCACACAGAGAGAACTGTCACAGCACATATGAGGTGATAGGTCACGTCACTTCAATTGTCCCTATCTTCTTTCAGCACTAGACAAACATCAAGAGACAAACACAAAGCAATAAAATAGCAACAGTAATACTGTGTTCTGATACTGTCCCTGTCACTGCCGCTCCTCCAATCCAGCCATAATGCAGAATTTTCTCTACCACATGTGGTGCCTCACATATACCTTTCTTGGTCAGCAGCAGGAGGCAGGTCAGCAATATTTTGAGGCTGTCTTTAATTTAGGACTCATTTCTTTAAAATGAAAACTGCTTTTTAGATAGAAGAACAAGGACAAGGATGAAAAGGATTCTGTGTATGCTTCTGAAATTATGAAAATTAACAGAGAGGAATATGCTTTTCTTTTTTTTAAAAAATATAGTTGTTTACATAACTCAAAGGATATAAATTTCCTCTTCTCTGTCCTAGTAATACCACTGTGTTCTTAAATTATTTCACTCTGTTGTGACACTAGCCAAGACTACACAAGACCAGTTTCTCCATTAAAAGGAAAAAAAAAAAAAAAAGAGAACTGATAATGGTTTACACATTTTTTCCACAGATTTCCTATAATGATTAAATCTGGCTTGCAGATCTTGGGGAGAAAAATAACAAAACTGAAATGAAAGTTTGTCTCAAAAGAAAGCTATAAAATTGCATTAATATATGATTTAAGAAGTCACAGTTTGCTGTTTCATCTCTCAGTCAAGACTGAGATGAAGGATGAAGGAATTAATCTCCTGGAGTTAAGAATAATGTAAAAATAATTAATATTTTCAACTGTAAATTCCTGAGACCTGGGTAGCAATAGCAAAATGTTTTGCTTTCCCAATATTTTCTTCTAGATATTGCTTTAATACAGTTTTACAAGAAATATAATTTGTTCAGACTGTGTCCCAATTCACCCTGCAAACAACAGAAAACAAAAACTAATTATTTTCAACCCCAGCCTCTACCCAACTATATCTTTGGAAGGTAGACACTAAATCGGTGGAAAATTACATCGTACATTGGATTTCATGCTTATCAGATTTTCCCCCTATCTTTCCTTCTATCTATTTGATTAAATAATTTCACATCTTTCAGAAGTCCTAAGTTTCAAAGAAAAAAAAGAATTTACCATAGAGAGATTTCATGTGTATAAAGAAGATCACCATTAAAGTTGTGGACTTGGGCATTTGAGCAGCCAAGCTAAAGAACACACAATAACCCAGCTTACTCCTGAGCAAAAGTAGAGTTTGAACTTGTATAAAAAGAGAGTTTGAACAGGCATATATATCTCTCTTCCAACACAAACTTATTGACTACAAGGGAACAATATCTGCAATGAGTTTTTTTGCATTGGTTTACTATTTTAAGTATTGTGGCATTATATTATGGTTCTAGTAAAATCAGGTGCTGGGTGGCCATGAAGTAAGAAATGGCTCCTGATATTATTAAGTCTTACAAAATTATCTGACCACCTATAATAAATATATTTTATTGGGATTCAATTTCAATATGGGTTTTTTACTATTTTTAAGAATCTGTATTTGTGCATTTCCCATTAAAAGAAGAAAAAATGTAAATAAAAACTCCAAAGGAAAATGTAATAAATTTCTCTATTGAATGCAAATCAATAAGGTGCTGTAGGTTGGTTTTAGAGTTTTCCACCTACTTTTATCTTGTGTGCCTAACACTCTCGCATTTAAACAGTCAAAGACATTCCCCATAGGACATACACACTGACATAACAGTGCCTTACATCCTTTTGTAAAGAGACTATGTGTGTCCTTGATATCAGGTAAGTTCAGGCAGCATAACAGCCTGAAATCTTGCCCAGAACAGGGATATTTATTTGCATATATTTGTAGACTGTTCAATTCCCTACTGTAGTGCAAAGAAAACAACTGTTCTTCACATTAGTTCAAACAGACTACAAGAACTACAGACCTGAAAATCACCATTCACTAAGGAAAAAGCGCACAAGTTTTATAAATACATTAATGTGGCTTATTCTCCTTTCAGCAACAGTAACTGTAAGGGTTTCTATGTAAATTGCTGAATATTGGGAAGGGAGACTGCAGTTTTCTTGAAAAATTTAACAGGAAAATTTGCATGGCAGTGAAAGAGGTGAATCCAGGATTGATGTATTTCTATTTATGTGTTATTCAGATCAAATAATTGGCAGAAAAGATATTATTTATATGAAAGAGATTCAAATGAACTATTTTCTTGAGTCTTTCTTGACTGAATACTAACAATGACTACCTTGATTTGACAGCTTGTCTGTTCTTAGGTAAAGCTGGATGACAGTCATCCACAAAAGCATTTGATTAGTTTATCATTACCTGTGTCTATGTTTAGCAGATGTTTTTGAAGTTCTTTACCTCAGTACTCAGTGAAATTTGTCACCATATAATGTGAAGTGTGAAACTCCATTGTTCAAGTTACTTCTAAGTTCTTTTAACATTTTTCCGTAATTTATTTCACAGTGAATGTAAGTTTAGATCATACGTAAAGTATAATATTTGGGTTGATTTTTAAAATAGAAAAAAATCCAGGAATATCTGGAAAAGTAAGTTGCAATAAATGAATATTAGGTAGAGTTGAAGAGAGGGGGTGGAGAAAATAGCAGTAAACCAGTATGTTATGACCTGTTCCTGAAGGACAGGGTAACTCAGATTCTTGTTACTAGATCCCTTGGGGAGATTAGAATGAAATGACCCTGGATAATTCGTGTTCATAAATATTTGAATAAATGTAGGGCTTATTCTAGAACAATTTGTTTGCAATGGAAAAGAGGTATGGGTAATTTCTGTAGAAATATAAAGGAGTAAAAATATAATTTACATAATAATAGAAGAAAAAGAAAGAAAGAGAAAGAAAGTATAAATAAGTATAGAAAGAAGAAGAGTAAGAAAGTATAAAGTAAATAATGGAGAGGAAAAATACCACCACCTTTGAATTCAGTGACAAGAGTTGATAGTTGCAATTTTGCTGTCCATCAGTTGAAGTGGTGGTTGCAATCCTGATCTGTCACGAGTGGGGGAAGCCTGTGAAACACTAAGTTCAGTGGGTTAATGCACACTGAGACTCAGGTGGGAATACCCAGATACTTCCCCAGAGTTTTTATAGTGTCTGATAAAATACTGTGAGGCACTTCAGGGGTCTTGGTGATTCATGACACCTTCTAAGACATGACAGCTGCCTCTGAGGTGAACCTCTCATATAAAGCCAGCTATGCCCCATCAGAAGGGCTCAGGAAAGCCCTGAGGCCTGTGAGTGAATGTCCCAATACCTTCCCCAAGGGGAGTTTTACAACCAAGCAATGTCTCAAAGGGAGGAGACTGTATAATAAAAAGCACTATCCCCCCTCACAGGATGAGGTGCTTAATAGTCCCTTTCCTCACCTGGCTCAAAACCCAGATCATGCTAAACAAAAGTTGGATTTTCCTGGTCATCCTCTGGTGCTCATGCCCTCTGCAGCTGGGCTATTACCTTGCACATCATCAGCAAAGCATCCCCTGTTTTTGCAAATGGCCATTTGGTTAAGCCATTAACCATTACATTTCAGTCTCTCACACCACATTTACAAAAGATCCCTATGTGCATTAGTCATACATTAGTCCCAATGCACTGTAATGACCCAGCAATCATAGCATGTGTTTTGTCATGTTGTATCCTAAAACTAAAGGACAATACCATTGTGATAATGAAAATATTGCAGTGTGTCACCATAAAAAGTATATTTGCAAAAAAGAAATATTAAGCAAGCAGTAGTAATAGCTTCAAAAGACAGAATAAGCATTGCTTCACTGATTGAATCAGAAACAACAGCATAGTTGTGGAATAAACTCTTGCAAATCACTATTACTTTTATACAGTAACTTAAAACTCAAGTGTAGCCCCCCCCAAAGCCACCAATATACTTGGATTTCTGTACTGTCGACTTCTATGATGGACAGCTGATGTTTCATTGCCTCTCATTAATGGAAGGCTAACTTGCAAGAAGTTAATTCAAGATGATAGAGCTTTTCATTGAAGATTGACTCTTTCAAATTTTATCACATTAAAATTTTGGGCCAGGTGAACTAGTTAATCTTGGACATTTGAAAGTGTGTTAAAATACATAGTCAAGTGACTCCTGAAATATCTTGCAAGAAGGAATTCAATTACTTAATTATTCTGTGAGGCACTGTGTTATGAGGTAACATTCCTTTGTCTAGAAAAGTTAGTGTTCTATCCTGTATCTCCTAAATAATAAATGTACAAGTTTTAATCTGAATGACAGTTCATTTAGGTTAAGCAAAGATACTGTTATTATAAAGCTCCTTTATTACCTTCAAACAAAATTAGTATTTAGGAGTTTTCATATTAGCACTACTAATAAATAAAAGGTATGCAGGTTCATCCTAATAAGAAAAATACACTATTTTTACTAAAGGGAACAATGTACATATATGAACATAAATAGCATGGATGTACATTCTATTATTAGATTTTTTTTATTTACTTGTAAAAAATTATGTGTTGGACCTTATTTTGCTAATCCAAACCACTCAATGCAGACTGGGTGGCAATGTACTGAAGTTAGAGAGAAATAGCAGAAGAAAAATGTGGAGCTTTGCCACAGTATCTCTTTGCTTGCTCAACTTCTGCTAGAAAAGTCCATTCTAGTAGTTGCTTCTGTTAAGTCCTGGAAACAATTTATTGAGGATTGAACAAATGTATTGCCAGGGAATTAAAATAGATTCCTACCAGAACACTTGAATTAAAATAAAAACCAAATCAAATCATTAAACCTTTCAATGAAAATGCAGTTTATTTTTCAGCAATTGCAAATATTCTAAACAAAGGTAATCCTGGAATCTTCCTTTGGGACCTCTGCATGGACCATGCAATGTCACCCTCAGACTACTCCCAGTTTCTTCCTTCATTGATTCTTGACCTGTCACAACCACCTGGCAGCCCAGAAGGGTCTCTTGAGTCAGACCAGGCTAAAGGCAGTTGAAACACACTACTTGGACATTACCTCCTGTCTAAATAATGCCCTAAAGCCCTCAACTGCACTTAAGGTTTTTACTGAAAAACTTTTTTTTTGTTCTTGAAAAAGTCAGAAAATGTCATCATGAGTATTTTCAATTTGATATACAGAAAAAATGGATTAGCATCCATCAAAGTGAGAAGAAATTTAAGCTCATGATATGCAACTTCTGTTCTAATTTTAACACAGGTTTTCCTTGAGCTATTCTATATTTGCTTAATTTTTAAATAATTTCTTGATGAGCAATACTCTTAAAATATAAGTGACAAATATGGGTAGATCATCTGCAATACCATTTATGCAAAGTCCAGTGTATTCTTGGCTCTCTGTGAGGGCACATGGACAGAGAATATAAAATACCCGTACAGGGAAAGAAACATGCACTTTTTAGTCCTTTGCTGTCATTTTGTTATTGCATACAGTGAAGCTGCATAAAAGATATAGCTGTAAGATTGAACATTTAAATTGTTTCTTTCTTAATGAAATTGCTCTCAAGTTTTGTTTGAGGAGAAAGACAGCCACCTTTACATCTGGGTAATTCCCCTTCACCCAAGCCTCCATTTAACTAATTAAATGTTCTTTAGAATTTGAAATTACTGAGTATAACAAAGCTCTTGAGAATCATAAGCAAAGTCAGGAGGACACCTCAAACACAGGAATGGCTAGTGTAGGACAGTCTAGGGAGTACATGATGCTTTCAGTATCATTTTGTACTGTACTTTAGGGCTTTAATAGCCCTTCCAGCAATGTTGCACCAACTGCTAATCGATATCAATTATTTTCCTCACCATAGAAACTAGGTTTAGTTAACCCCTTGAGTGCCTTAGCCTGAAATAAATAGACAATGTATTTTTTTATGTGGATGAAGAAAACATCACTAGTGAAATTATTCCTGCAACAAAAGTGCTGCTATGTTCAAATTCTGGATGAACATATAGTCATTCAAAAAATTACTCTGACCCATCAGTTTAAGGCCACATTCCCAGAGCATTAACTTAAATATACAAACCTCGCATTGTATAGTGTTATCATACACATCCTTGCAAGGAGCAAAGTGGGAAAGACTGTCACCCTTCCATGTCTGACACTGTTTCAGTCAAAGGGTCTTTGCAATGAAATTTTTGTTGAATAAGGAAGAAATCCTAATGAAACTAATTTTAAAAATCTGGTGATTTAATTTTATTTTTTTTAATTAATTGATTTTTGTAATTTTGTTCAGCTCAAATGTGAGTCAAAACAGCATGAGAACAGCTATTTTACTGCCAATTTATGTTATTAAAACATTCTAACTTTGCATGCAGGTCAGGAGAGAATTTATATTGTAAAAACATTTCATCACCAAAACTGGGGGGAAAAAACCCAAACAAAACAAAACTCCACACTCTAAAACAACATCTTGTGAAACACTCCCTTATGCATCTACACATTTTATGACAAATAATTATTGTAAATAAATACCCCTTTGGGGTATTTTGTTCAGCTTAATACAAGTTTTTTAACCAAACATATAAATAGATCAGCCAAGATTTTTTTCTGTAAATAAGCAGGCAGACAGTAGAATTAGTGAACTATTATTTAAATATATTAAAGCTCTTAAATATTAGTGTTAAAATTATTTCCAAGTAGCTAATATAAAGGCAACATAAAAATAAGAGCATTGGAAATAAAAAGTACTAGGGAAACAACTATTTGGTAGCCTTATTGTGCTGCACATTCTCAGCATCCCTGTGGTAATAGAAATCTAGATTCTCCTGAAGTAAATGCAAATTTCTGCTAAGATCCCAAAAACATTTTATGTTTGTCTGTCTGTCTATCTTTAAGTATGCATGAAGTGTTTAATTCTTAAACACCTCGAAAGTCCCGCATACATTTATTCAGTACAATACACCATCAAATAGGAATAAATTAGAACACAAAATAGTTCAATTTGATTGAAGAAAAAAGCAGGGAGTCTTCAAGACAAAGAAGTTGCTCCCATAGCAGTTCACACAAAGGACAATTCTAATAGATCCAAGAGATTGAGAAAAAAGAGTCAATACACTCCTGCAATGGATCTATCAATAGGGTAAATAATTGGCTTTACATTAATTTGCATTGTTTAAGCTAGCTAAGCTAATACATAATTTAAATGGTCATTTTAGAACATGAAGCTGTCTACAGTCATGCAGAATTATGCAATTGTTCAGACTACACTACAACATTCTGTCACTCTCAGCCCCTCACATGGACATATCTGAAATATTTTTTTTCAAACCAGTTGAACCAAAAGCAGAGGAACAGAGGTTCTAATAAGCCATTGCCCTCTGGAGCTGCCATAGTTCTCTGCATAAACTTGATAAACTGTTTCCTTCATTAATCTTTGTTTGCTTTCACAACAAATGGGCCCACATCATGACCATCATTACCACATCATATCCTCTTACTCCTTGAAGGCTATAAGATGTTGCAATGAGGTATATTCCAAAACCATGTGATACTTTGTTCCAGGCACTCTAGAAAGGTTTTCCTAAGGAGCACAAATTTTTCATATGGTAGAAGGAATATAATCTGTACTAGCTTGACTGGAATGCTTTGCCAAAATAGAAAGTTAGGGACTGATGACAAGAAGAGGTGAATCTTGAGTTAGCAAAACTTCCTAAGGCTTTTTATTTTCTTAATGTTTTAATTTCTCCACTGATTTTTCCAGGTTGTACTAGAAGGAACACAGAACAAAGGATTTGGAATATTAATGGATTTTTGAAAGACAGCAAAAAAAATAATGCTAATAGAGGATGGAATTTCCTTTCATTATTTGTTCTATGCACGGCAACCAGACCCAGTAACATAAAGCGTAATTCCTTAGAAGAAAAAGCAAGAAAGGCCTCACCAAACTGCACATAATTTGTCTTTATTGTCATCCTTTACTAAAGTACAGTCTTAATTCTGACACCATAACAAAAAAAAAAAAAAAAAAAAGCGCTATATACTTAAAAAAGCGATTGTCCTGTATTTGAGAATATGAAAGTACTTGCAACTATCAACAAGTATGGCCAGTTTCTCTTTAAATCCCTACTTAAGTCTAATGGTAAGACAGCCAGCACCTGAGGTTTCCTTTTTATACACTTTTCCTGTGTTGAAGCTGATGTGATGACTACCCCTTGTAACTATTTCCACAATGACATGCAGTTTAATTATTAGGCTGGCACTACTATCCCCTAACTAAGGTATCAATACTTCCCTTTTTCACCACTAATATCAAAATCCTCAGGAATATTTACAAGAGGTATTTACTGATTCCCTGCATAATTTATTTATTTAATTTAAAAGGGTACTGAGCAGTGCTGAGTAGAGGAGGGAAAAGGAAACAAAGGATTACATTTCCAAGGAAAAGTTCTTAATTCAAAAGTGGAGGCTGAGGGATAAATGGATACAAATTATGGTCAACTCAGTGAAAGCCCTTACTCTGTTCAGCATATCATTACACATCTATCTGTATCAGAAAAACAGTTGCTGAGAAGAAAATAAAAACCACACCAAAACATAAATATCTGTTGGGATTTTATATTAGGAAAATGTGTATTTGGAATCAGTAGAAAACTTTCAAAAATCTTTTATGTGCGATTTAAAGGCTCAACTTTTTTTCTGAAAACAAAACCTAAAATATTGAAGGATCCTTTCCTCTGGAAAAAAATAGGTCATTTTAGGTGGTTTACTGAGTTAAACTCCTCATAGTATTCTCAACATCTTTGGTATATTGAAATTGCTAGAACTGGTAACATAGGAGAGGGAATGGGAGAAAATTCCAATGAGACAAAAATCTTCCATCTGGATTTCATTAAACAGTCATTTTCTCATAATTTGCTCCATCACTTTAAGGCATGGAAGTAAACAGATATACTATTGTATAATGAAAAGTCTCAGGGTTTATATAAAAAATCTGGTTTTACTCAAGCTTTTATTCTCTGGTTGTATGTGCTATTTCCTAAGTTAATTATCTGATAAAGGGTAAAAAAAAAAAAAAAAAAAAATGCTGTTCTCCAGTGGTGCTCTGCCTTGCATTTTTCAGAAATTTTGCCATCGTTTGAACCAACAATTGACCTAAGAACTAATATTCTCTAAAATGTAAGTGATCGTAATTTTGTATACTTTTCTATTAAAAAAATAGAATATATTATCCACTCACCAAACCCTTTTTGTAATTCCTTGCATCGTTCTCACTTTCTTCCTTCGGTTTTTACAGATAGAGAGGTTAATCAGGGAGGGAGGGAGGGAGGGAGGGTCAGTTTAAAGCTGCTTGTCAAATGAGAGACAAAAGAAAAGTTCTCAGTGAAAATTACATGGCACTTTGATCATGGGCTACAGTATTCATGTGGGGAGAAGATTTCCCAAAGAATTCAGGCTGTACTTAACAGAAGTTATGGTCTGGCAGCAGAGAAGATAATGTTGCAATTTATGAACGCTATATATTGCAGCTATTATAGAAGCAGAAGCTTATTGCAGTGCTGCAAATCAACAGGTCCTGCTCTCCACTGCAGAGTTCAATACTAGCACAGGGGCTACCTGTGGAGACACCCAGTTACAAAATAACCCATCTTTGCAGTTTAACACTGAAGAATCTTAGAATTTCCCTGAAGTATTTAAGAAGGCATATTTGTATTCTAATAAAGGATAGGGAGAAAAAAATGTGGTTAGTAAGGGGTGAATTAAGCACTAACACTTGTTTCAGTTTACAGGTCGATTTTAATTTTGTGTTAGGGATTACAGAGAAATCTGTCAATAAGACAATGTTACAGAAACACTTAAAGGTGGTAGAAAAGCAAGTCTTAGTATCTAATGGAAAAGTTCCCATGTAAATTATAAAACTGAAAGCAAAATAAACTTACATTTTGTTGAAACAGACTATCTAGATTTTAATACTCTGAGAGGCACCAAACTCGCTGCTTCAAACTTCTAGACATATTACAGAAAAGATAATTCCAGGTAAACAGAACAGGTACATAAGCTGTTTACAGCTTATTTAATTGCAGAAACTCCAAATATAAACGGGGTTTAATTGCAGAAACCCCAAATATTAATGTTCACTGAAGCACTTGGAATTATTATTAACTTTATAATACTTTTTGTATTACTAGAAAATCACCTTCACCAAAGCAGCTCTCATAAAACATTTCCAGTATATAAACACTCAGGAACATTTCCTTACTAGCTGTATGTCTGTGCCTGTTCTGCACCTTCTGAATTTTGACAAGGACCACTTCTGAGCACAGACTGAAACTTCTCACCACCACTAAGCATCCTGTCACTAACATTTCCTTTGTGTGCCCCCCAGCAAGAGGACAGGAGTAGTAATGGTCCCTTTTAAGTCCCTGTGAGTAATTGTTCCCAAGTTAATTAACTGCAATGCACATTACCAGATTTCTTAAACAAAGTAGGCATTTAGTGCCCCAAGACAGGAACTGCAGAAAAAGTAAAAGATGGATCGAATCAGAGGTCATTAGGATTTATTTTACCAATTATGTGTACATCTTCTGCATCTTTTGCCACATCTCAGAAACACAAAGATCTAAACTACTATTCAAGTAGTCTGAGAATTATAGAACACTTACAATCTAGGGGTTTAATTAAAATGCATTTGTGCCATAATTTAGAGAGAAGACAGCAGGAGAAATGATATGAAAAGAAAAAGTATGATACAAACTCCAGAAAGGGATAATTTTTGAAGGGTTAATGGTGATGCAAATGACAAGCAAACCAATACTAAAATACTGAGAAGACAAGCACTCAGAGGATGGAAGCACAAGCAGTAAATGGTTTACAGAGCAGTGGTCATACAAAAGAAGTCTGATAGCCTTTCTTGTCAAAAATTAAGAATTTTAAACAATTTAATTTTAAACTAATTTAATGAAATATAACATAAGCTTTCAAATGTATTTCCTGAAAACATATTTACATCTAGAATTCCATTGAAATATTAATTTCTTAGGAGTTTATTTCATTAAAAAGTCCTAAAACTTTTAGAGTAAATATCCACATTGTGATCAAATGGTTATTTGAATAGCGATACTTATTCCCTGTTTGAAAAGAATGAAAATTGCAGATGAAAACCCTGTTTAGGTAACATTTTTTTTCACAGATTCTGAAAATTTCCTTTGTATCTACTCCCAAAAATAATATTAATTTCCATGAAATATGGTTCTATTCAATGTAATATCAGGTTACAAAATTTATTAGTATTACCATTGTATTGAAGCCATTGTTCAGACATAGTTTGTTTAAAGACCATAATAAGAACCAAACAATAATGCTGATGACAGTTGAGGGAATAAACCTTAATTCCAAATGCTGTTTTTTGCCAAATACCCCTAACATAGCTTTTTCTTCCTAATAAAAGAAAGAGGAATATTAGTATATATCATCTCTTTCTAAAACACAATAAAGTGGAGGTAGCAAACTTAGATAAAATGTACAAGAGGTAAACAGAAATGCAATATTTATAAAGAATTTGAGAAAGAGAGTAGATTTTATTAAAGTGAATTTATAATTTATAACTGGATATTTACTGTCATGCACTTTCTAGCAAGTTTCATAGCTTCCAAGTAACCAAACTACGTTTTGATATGCTGCAGGAATAAACCTATTACCAAGGCAACAAAACACAATGCAGTGTTTGCTATACTTTGTCTATTAAACTTAAGCGTTTGCTTTTAAAAAATCACATTTACCAACATATTATGAGACTTGTATTTTAAAAAGAATATTTTCCTTCCTGTTTCCTTGACTCTTGAAATTATTCTGGCTTCAGTGCACATATAATTATGCTTGTATAAATGAAAACTATTGAGTTGTATGCTCAGGGAAAAATGTAACTACTTAAACACAGTATGAAATTTTTAAAAAGTAAGTGTCAGAAAGGAAGTATACAGAAAAAAACAAGTGTACAGAATACCAATAAATAGAAAGCTTTTCCATTCAAGCAAAGAACACGGCAATATTAAACTGAATTGCTTGCATAATTCTCTTAATTAGTAGAAAGCTACTAAAAAACCTTTGGTCCTGATTCTAATGCTTTTATTTACATAAAACAATTTTAGTTCAAAAATATACACAATTATTTTGTAGTCAGTATTCACCATATAATTTTTTTGGCCTTCATGATGATTTGTTCCAATAAAAAGTAGCGGAGACGCTCACTATCATTGTTATTTAATGAATGCTTTAGTTGATTATACATTGTTACTGTTTAATATGTGGCAGCAGGTCTGAAATTGTCCTCTACCAATTTCAGTATCACAGAACTTTGCAGGGTAAGTAAAAACCACAAAACTTTCAGGTAAAAAAGAATGTGGAAATGAAAACCAGAAACACTTGAGAAGATATTAATGTGAATTTATGGATCTAGAAGATGATGGTCTCTTGGTTTTAATGAAAGTTAGTCATAATAGGGTTGGATATGCCTGGCACAATCCCCCTGACAGTCTTTGTGCTCTGACAGATGCTCCTTGAGCTTATTCTCCTAAGCAGCCATTTTTGAGCTGAAACTGTTTCCTGTCAAGATGCCTGAAGACAACTTCTCATGAGTCAGTCTCAGCAATGGCAATGACAAAATTTTAATTTTAATGACATACATTCTTGATTTTTTGAAGTACATGACTGATGCTTGTCATTGGTATTCAAGCTAACAGATAATAGCAGGAATTTTCCACCTATCAGAAGCCCATTAATTCCTTCAGGATTTAAAACTGTGGTTTAGTTGGCAGAGACTGGAGGAGCGAATGCAGTCGGCATTGAGCCACCATGTGACTGCATCCACATTTTTTAGGAAAAAGTGCATATTTAATTGCCTTTCAATGTTGTGGTTCTCCTTTTTCACAGAAGTCTGATTTAATAGGAGGGTCACAAGCTCAGGTAATCTAAAGTACAGTAAACAGAAGCTCTTAATAATGTCCCTATTTAAATAACACATTTAAACAGTCCCTCTTTTCTGGGATTAAAGAGCTCCACTTGCCAAACTGGAGGTGAGGAGGAACAGCTGACAGAGAAACAGGAACTGAGAAAGCATGAACATTTTCCACATTGTTTGCTGAGTTGCTAAAAATATATTAATAGAAGAGGTATTACCTTGACTGATCCCCTTTTCTTTTTAGAGGGAAATTGCATTGCTAATCCATACTAATGTTAAGCCATCATAAAACTGTTTTAAAAAATCAATTATAATCCGTAACAGAAAATGCATTGGTGTGACAAAAAATGTTATCTCTAGAGAGTTATTTACCCAGTCTTCCTGGGAAGATATTTCCAACAATTGATAAAGAACAATAAACAATAAGTATGCAAAAAATGTGCCATTGCTTTTTAAAAATTATTAGTAGTAATCAAAGTTCTAGTCCTTTTTCATTAACTAGGGGCACAGAAAAGGATTCCTCTTTGAGATAGCTGAGCTGATACACACAAGTATAGTTCCAGTCCCCTGAGGTCGTTAAATAAAAAACTACTTTTACTAGACTTGGATATTTCCACTCCATTCTGCATGGTTGAAACCATACTAAAACTGTGAAATAATCTGTTTTCTTTTGGAACCATAATTACATATTGACGGGTTAAACTCTAAGACCTAAATCAAGGGGATTTGGGTTATTATGTGAGGATTCTCATGGGGCAAACCTAAAGGGACATCAATTATTTTGCCACAGACTAACTCCTTTTCAATTTTACTATCCTGCATGCCATTAAATACTTGGTGAAAAGAAACTACTGAAATAAAAAATGCAAGGAAAATGTAGAAAGGTTGTCAGAAAGAGTTGCAACATAAAATGAAAATAAAAATAGCTGTGCTTTACAAGGAAAATGTTTAGGGATAAACATTTTATTATTACAAAATATCTCCTTTTTCTTCTTAATTAGTTTTCTTTCTTAAGGTTTTTTTTTTCCATCTTAAATGTTTCAATTTTGTTTCTAAATCATTACCAAAAACAATTGAGAAAGATCTTATTTACTGAACAATTGCCATTGTAAAATTATTGGTCAGAGCATTTTCCAATCATCCACTAGTTGTTAAAATGAATGACACATGGTTTATGAATAACATATACTGAAGATTTTTTTTTTTGTTATTAAGCTATTAAGATGCCAAAAATTAAATATGTTTTAGAAGTAAAAAATATAGTGTACATGTTCAGGAATAACTAAATTATTTAGTTGTTGACTAATAATGTCATAATGTATTCATCATGACACATTATGAACTCACTCTTTATGTGCTAATTTTTGTATTTCAGATGATGCATATCCTCCCTGTGCTCATACTGCATTTCCTCTTTACCCATACCTATGTTTAATTTTGAGAACATATCTATAAAAAAAACAAATAATGCCATCTTATATTGTATGTATTAGCTACATGATTAAAAAAACCCTACTAACAATATTTTGATTTAAATGTCTAATAAAAAAGCCAAAGGAAATTATAAAATATAATAGATTAATCACAAGAAAAGAAAATATATCTAAATACCCACAAAGTGCAAAACAATCATTAATTTTCTGAGAAAAAGAGAAAACTTCAGTGGAAACCTGCTGTTACATAAAGACATGCTGAAGTACAGAAATAACTTGGTGAAATTGCATCTAATCATAGGAATACCATGAAAGTGCATTATTACGTATGTTCTTCTGCAAGATTTGATCTTTGGCAACTAAATCTCACTAAAGAGAAAACACTGCAAGCACTGCTGGGATTGGTTTTACTGAACTCCTATTAAATTTACTTTACAAGCATAAAAGTATATTGCCCGTAGTATGAAAATTCAATGCCAACTACTTTTTTAAGGTTAAGTTTAATTGTTGCTTGAAGGTTAGGGTTTGGCTGTGTGGGAATATGACATTACTGCACAGATGCTGCACTGGCTTGGGTCCCCCAGCACCTATCAATGAAACACATCAGGTGCAGCGTGTCATAGCTCATGTCTGCACTTTGATTGCTTGTACAGCTCCATAGCAACCGAAATAGAAGCAA
This sequence comes from Lonchura striata, assembly GCF_050655825.1. Classification (NCBI taxonomy): domain Eukaryota; kingdom Metazoa; phylum Chordata; class Aves; order Passeriformes; family Estrildidae; genus Lonchura; species Lonchura striata. The sequence goes on along the minus strand of NC_140703.1, from coordinate 55,158,505 downwards.
CCTGTTCTAGCAACTGGAGATTGCTTTCATATTTTACTAAGATTGGGTGTTCCGCTTGAGTTGTATAGTAGTGGATGACTTACTGGTTTGAAAAAAATAAAAATGTTTACAGAGCAAAAGTTTTACCTCTTTATAAACTTGGATTTATGAAATTCAGCAAACTTTGCTGATTCCCACTAAGACATCTGATTCAGAGTCAATAATCAAAAGATTATATGACTGCAAATTAAATTAACGAGGTTTAGGGATTAAGTTTAAGTGAAATTGGAAGAGTGAGCATGAATCTAAACCAGAGAAGGGGAACAAAAAAATCAACCAAACAAATCAAAAAAAAAAAAAAAAAAAAAAAAAAAACCAAAGTGAAACAAACAAACAAACAAAGCTCCCAAACAAACTCCCCCAAAATGAAACAGAAAAACAACCCAAAAATAAACAAAATTACACAACTATAATGAGACGGCATAATAATTCTGACCTTTCCCAAGGGAAACTATGCAAAATCAAGAATAACAATGAAAACATTAAGAATTTCTACATACCATTTTTATATAATTCCTTAATTAGACTGCAGATTGATGACTAAACCCTCTTTTCTCCCCAGCTGTAAATAGCAAAAACAGGGTGTTGGATGATTTTGAGTTCTATTTCTGACCTTCTTGCAGGTTCTACATTGCAAAGCTTACTTTTACCCTAAAAGAGGTATTTACAAAGGAAATAGTGAACATCAACTGTTTCTTTCATCCTCACTGCTTGTCTTCACTGTAGTGAAGCCCACAGAGGAGTCTGGTGTGTTCAGAACTGATATAGTTGAAACAGCCAAAAAAATGTTTCAGTTCCGTTTACCAAACTATTTAATGTGTGACTACCTAAAAAATCATTGCCTCCCTGCAGATGGAAGGCTAGCAAGAACAGTCATTCCCCAGGCAGTCCAGGATGCTATAAACATAGGACACTAATTCTGGTCCACTCATGCCTGCTATGCTCATAACCAGCTGGGTGCCTCCAAGTAAGAGCTACATGACCATATCTTGAAAGCTGAAGAGTGCCTTGCAATTTTCTGCCTATTGTGTTCTTGGTTCTTATTCTTGATTCAAAATCGTTCCTCTTCAGTGTGCATACTTGAAATCTTTATTTTTTTATGACTCTCTCTAGTGCACAAAATCTGCCCACAGGTTGTTTTTAGACAAGACTAATAACTAGACTTTACCATTAAACTATGGGACTGCTGTCAGTGGGTTGTCCCATGTATGTTCCATGAAAGTGCACTATAATTTTTTTTTTCCACAATTGCTGCATCTTTTCTGTACTCAGGGAAGATTGCATGGGTTGTCCCCATTTATTACCTTGAAAGCATTTGTTCTCTACTATACATGTCCAGTTCCTTCCATTGTTTGTCTTCTCTACTTTGCTTTCCAGATTTCCACACATAGTGAAAAATGGTAACCCAGGAAAATATCCCACAAGCAGGAATAGGACAGGTTGGTACTTCTTTACTACAGTTTTTCTTTATACACTGTATCATTATGTCTATAATGTGTTCAGTGGTCAGAAGGCACAGACAGTTTTCTGTGGTAGGACAAGACTCCAGCATCCCCCATATTTCAAGGGAATCTTTCACTATTCACCTGCAATAACAATTGCAGGTGTGTTCCTTCCTCAAAGCAATCCTGCATGCAATTTCCTACACTCTCGGGTGATGCCCCATTTCATAGCTTATTATGTAAAACCAAGCATCTCTTATTTCCTTTCTCCAGGATTATTAATGCCTCAGCTACAAATTCAGGTCCACAGAAGCTATTTACATCAAATATTAGAACTGGATTTTTAATTGTGAATTGCAGCCTCAACAAGAAAATGTAATTTGAATCACAAATGAACAATTAAATTTACTGACCCACCATTCTTTGTTCTGACCATTTCTAACTCCTGGTCTTAGACTACTTTTCCTCAGTATAATGACTTCTTGAATACTGTTCTTTCCATAAATAGTGCAGAAACTAATTTTCTAAACTTCCATCTTCCTGGGATCAGGTACATTCCTCACCTGCCTCTTAATTCCTCAGCAGGGTATCAATTATGTTAACTAATGGTTAGGCACACAAAGGAAATTATGATACACAAGATAAGAGAGAGTAATGAAGCTGGGGGACACCAATAGGTGTCTACATGAAAACCTGGAAAAACTGGAATGTAAATAGCATAATCATGTACTCTCACATCAAATATAGGATCCTAAATTATCTTTTTTTTTTCATAAATCAAGTAACTAAAATAGATCTCAGTATACCTGTTCAAAAAGATGTAGTGTCTGATTTCAGTACAGACACTCTATGCTTTAAACTCTATTTATAAGAATAACATCTTTATTCAAAACATAAATCATGAAACTTTTAAATTGAGAGTTTCATTTTGCTGTTAATGAGCATGTCCAACTCCATAGAACTTCAATACTGTAAATGAGGACAAAATGTACCCCTTAAATAATTAATTGCAAGTCACATTCATAATAAATACTGTAATTTAAAGTTTGCTCTACAGCTATTCCTTGTCAATCAATATCACACGTGTTCAGAAGAAACAGATATTATGTTATTATTAATAAAAATTGATACTGCTCTTTTTTACATTGAATCATCACAGTTTAACAAAATCCCATAATAGGCAATAGCTTCTATTGGTTTTAGTAGGCCTTTTTATTCAAACTCTGAAAGACAAGGTGAAAATCTCTTGTTCTGATACATAAATACTGCAATTGGGACAATTTATTCTGGATTTAATGTAAACTTTTGAATGAAACATAAATCTTCCATAGGATTTCAGCGTGCAGATCTATGGTTTTAAACTGGGCATAAATGATTTTGAATGATGCTCCTCTTAACATCAGGGGACTGCTTACTTCTCTCACTTTACTTTGTACATGGCAGGTCTCCAAAACTCCTACTGTTAAATCTGAATTAAGTAGCCTTAGTATGTATGATATTTAACATTTTCAGAAGGTATGCATTAAATCTGTAGCCTAAAACTTCTAGTTAAGGAATAAACCCAACACTTCAGGGCTTTACATGCATTTCTTTATCTTTAATTCCTCTTGCCAAGTGTATGTTTCACTGCATATAAAAGTTCACATCACCTGAATATTTTTCTGCAAGATTAGTGGAGTAACATCTTAGTCTGAAAGTGATCTTTTTCTTTCACAGTGTTTTATTCCCTGAACTCTCTGGCTTGTATTAAATATGAAATAGGTATAATGAGTTTTAATTTTTAAAGACATTAAATACCCTGAACAAGATGGTTAAGAATTGTAGAGCGACTTTGTCACTAAAAAGATCTTAGCAAATCCAGTAAAGTACCACATTAATTTTCTATATGCATAATTATATATGTTTGCTATGTTATCAGTTTCTAGAAATGTGTTAATTCCTTTAAGCTGAATTTCTTCTTAACAATGTTAGATGAAATAGGAATAAATTAAGAATTTTTAAAAAATTCAATTATTCACATTTCTCAACATGAATTTACATTCATTTCTACAGCAATAGTTGACAAACAAAATTATATGAACTAAACCTCTCAATAACACCTATCAATAATAAAGTGTTTATTCAAGCAGAAAAGGTATCAAGATATGTGTAGTTGCACCTCATCTGTGAAAATTGACAACTTGTGATAATCTGGGTCACAGTCCAGCACTTTACCTCCTTTACCCATAACCTCCTTCAGGCGTGATGTTTTCCCTGTTGACATTAGTGTCTGACAGACCTGAAACTGCTACATCAATGCTTTACAATAGTTCATACTTCAGCTGCCATATCAGTGTCATATTGTTTCTATTAATATCTCTCATTTTGCCAATGGTGTTTCCACTGGAGAAAAAACCTAATGACACACAATCTTGGTGTATATATATATATACAGGCCTATGAAAGTCTTTAAAAAGTAAATGGTAATCTCAGAAACTGTACCTAAAATTGTGTCTATAATCTGAGCTAAATTAACTGTCATTTGTACACGTGGACCAAAGACAATAAAAACAGATTGGAAAAACTTTCTATTCTGCTTTAGGTTAAAGATAATGGAGAAGGGGAGACAAAAGTTAGGTAGACTGATGAAATCTTCTGTCCCATAGATCATTTTAAACCGATCAAACGTTCCCCAGAATGCTATAAAGGGCATCAAAGCTACATTTTTATAGGGTCCAAAGTAAGGATGTTTAATATGAAAAAAAAAAAAAAATAAAACAAAGCAAAACAAAAAAAAAAAAAAAAATCCTAGTGTACAGAAACAGCAGGATAAATAAGACCTTGTAATCTGCAGGCTGCACTGCTGTTAGTGGCAGCTCAAAGGAAACTAAAAGGTCACATTGCTGTCAACTCTCCTATAAATAATCAACCTTTGATTTTAGTAGTGTGGTGGGTTGACCTTGGCTGGTCACCAGGTGCCCACCAAGCTACTCTATCACTCCCCCTCCTCAAGAGAACAGAGAAAAAATGTACAATGGAAAGCTCATGGGTCAAGATAAGGACAGGAAGATTACTTACCAATTACCATCACAAGCAAAGTAGACTCAGTTTATGGAAATTAATTAAATTTACTGCCATTTAAACTAGTAGGGTAATTACAAGTAAGAAGCAATCTAAAACCACCTTCCCTCCTCCACTCTCTACTAGTCAGACTCAGCTTTACTCCCTCTTTTCTCTACCTCCTCCTCCAGTAGTACAGGGGGATGGGGAAAGACGGCTGTAGTGAGCTCATCACACATTGTCTCTGCCACTTCTTACTCAGGAGAACGACTCCTTACACTCTTCTCCTGCTCCAGTGTGGGATCCGTCCTATGAAATATTGTCCTTCATGAACTTCTCTAGCATAAACCCTTCCCTCAAGTTGCAGTTCTTCAAAAAATGCTCCATCATGAGTCCTTAATATGGGGTGCAATCCTTCAAGAATTAACTGAAGGGTTAATTATCCCTTGCTGGAGTAAGTTCCAGGCAGGACCTGTGATCCTGTGAGGATCACAGGTCCTGCCTGGAACTTACTCCAGCAAACGCTCTGCACAGGCTACAGATTCCTACAGAGCTTCCACTTGTTCTTGCACAGGCTGGATTGCAGTGTGGATACCTGCTCCACCATGGACCTCTGCAGGCTGAAGGGGAATCTGTGCTCTTGTGCCCGAGGTCCATCCTCTCCCTCCTCATTCTCTGATCTGTGGTTCTCTCACATATTATCACTTCTCTCTCCAGGTACTGCTGCACAGCATTTTTTACCCTTTCTTCAATATCTTCATAGAGGTGCTCCTAATGTCACTGACTGGCTCAGATTTAGCCAGTGGCAGATCTCTCTTGGAGCCCTGTGAAACTGGCTTTGCTTGACATGGGGGCAGCCTCTGGAATCTTCTCACAGAACCCATCCCTGCAAACCCACCCCGCCACTAGCAAACCTTTCCACAATAACCCAATGCAAGAAGCTGCAAGGGTATCACATTATAACATAATATAAAAAATGATGAAGATATGGAAATGTTTTTCTGTATTAAACTAAAGATCACTATATGAGCAAAATATTAGAGTCCTTCCACAGTACAATTTCTTGTCCCACAGTACAATTCATTGTTCCACAGTGCAATTTATTCTACATAATATATTAGAAGGCGAACTTATGCTATTTCTCACTATTTAATTTCAAATAGGATTACAGCGCAGACCACACTACCTGCTATTCTCTCTAAACACTACCTTAAGGCATACTGAGAAAGCAAAATATTTTTGATGCTGAAGAATATCTTAATACCTATTTTCCATGTAGCTGCTGTCTTTCTAACAACATATTTCCAACAGTGAGAACACAGATAGCTTCCTGCAGAGTTCCTAATCTCAGGGCCATTTTGCAGAGCAGCCAGGAGGATGTGCTAGTGTAATAAGAAATCTGGTAACTACTGCCTAGAGATAGAACACTTCATGTCTGCTCACTTTTCAAACTCTCTTGGCTTAAAACAGGGATCCTAGCTTGGCTCCTAAATCTTTCCTTCCCTAGATAGCAACACATTATTCTCACACCAGATAGCTTAACTTGCTGGCTGCCTACAGAAGCCCTCAGAGCCCTTTTAATTATATACAAAACTAACACACAAGGTCCATAAAACACTTCCAAGTCAGTCAAGACTGCTAACTACTTGGATTTGAAGTGAGCATGCTTGTGTTTTTATTAAGTTGGTACTTCTGTCTACACTGCAAGTGAAGACAAAATATGCCAAAGATCAGAGGGGACTGGTTGTACACTGGACTTCAAAGTTAGTGCCCCAGATTTGCTTCATTTAAAAGACAACTCAGGGTTATTTTGGCAAAAAAAAAAAAAAATAAAGTATGTAAAGAAAGGATGCTATTTCAGTAGGATTTTTCCCACAATATATTTTAAAAAGTCTTCTTTATGCTTGACATAATTTCCCTGTGGCATTGTGCCACCTCTACACAGACATCCATAACTCTTCTCCTGCTTGAAACAATCTTCAACATGCCACTCTTGTTAATGACTGAGATACCCCCTGATGGTGCTTAACATTTAATAGTGGTAGAGCTCCACGTTTGCCCAAACAACCTTTTCCATTTACCTTACCTCAAAGGCGTTCTAATTTTTCTTCAGAGACAGAAATCCTTTAAGCCCATTGTATCCTTAGGCTAAAAATTTACTGAGATTTAGGTTTCCAATAAGAGCTCCAAGATGAATGCCACCTTCTCATTTATGAATCAATTTTTGCCCATCGGCATTTCAGTGTTATTACTTTTTATTTTATTTTACACACAAAGGAGAGAACCTCAGGAATGCAGAGATATGTATGCACCCAAGGCTGGGACAAGGGGGGAAGGAGGACAAAATTAAATCAGAACCAAATAAAACATATGGTATTTTCCTCAAAATATTATGAATACAGAAATGTCAAAAAATGTGTAGCCACAGATATAGTAACTTTTTCATCTTCAGGACTCTTGTTTTGATCATCAGCATTCACCACAAAGGCAAGCATGTTATTTCTTAGTGTCATGAGCTATGCTTTTGTAGAACAGTTTTCAGCAGTTAAAGAAGTACTTTTCCTTTCTTGCACCACAATTCAACTGATGCTATCATCTGTCTTCAGTGGTTAGCATGTGTTTGTTCTCAATAAAGAAAACAAGGTATCTTGGAAAATTCTGTAAAGGAGTAGCACATGAAAAAGCTTTACTTGCCTAAACTAACTAAAAATACAGTGCAATTCATTTGGAGCTAAATTTCAAATAGGTGAAGCAATAAACTGAATGATTTAAAAAACATAGTTGTGCGAATCATTATTTTCAAATCTGTGACTTGTAAATTCTGATTTATTTAATGATGTTTTGTCTGAAATGAATGTTGGACTTCATGTAAAGCACAGTCCTAATTGGGGAATTATATATTTATAGTCATGTAACAAGTGTAAATAAACTATAATCCCATTTTAACTGCTTTCTGTGAGTCAGATACTATTTTTGCTCTATGGTTTAGAATTCAACCCATTTGAGGAATACAATGAAAATCAAAAGCTGGAATCAACCATCCAGCAGAAGTTAGCCTGCCATGGCAGAACTCTCATAGACTTCAGAAACATTCCCTGCAAAATAAGAATTTTCTTGCTAACCAGGCAACATGTTTTCCAAATCTTGATGGTACTAGCTAATTAGAATTTTATCTGCATTTATGACAGCTGATATATTACTTTTAGTTACATCATTATATCATAAGCAATTATTTAAAAACAAGAAAGCTTCATTTGATGGCAAAGGAGGTATCTTCAGAGTTCATCATGTATCTATAAAGCTAAAAATACTGACCAGAATCTTTCTGTAACTGGGACATTTGGAAATCCACCTCTGAAGATTTTTTTTAAGAAACAGAAAGCATCTTCCAGTATAGATAAACTGTGATAGTAATGGAAACAACTGGAGTTCAGTATTATCTACATGAATGCTTAAAGGACACACCTGATCAATGCGCGACTCAGGCCCAAGAGACTCTGCATGACCATTGAGTCACTGACCCATGGGATGTGCTATAATCAGTCAAGTCTCTCTTTTAACACCACAGAGCCTGACAAACTGACCAATTTGTTCTATTTATGTCTTGCTCACTACTAGAGTTTTTTTCACTGCTTTATTCTTTTGTCTGTATTTCCCATTGCACAGGCAGGTGGAAGTGATGTAAGCAATTGTGGGTTTACACTCATAATTATTCCCTTTAGCCAGACTAGGAATAAAGGAGAAAAAAAATTGAAGAAAACCAAAATAAAGCAAATCAAAAAACCTCAAGAGTGTTGTTGCTTGCACTTGGAGAACAGATCTTGCATATCAAACGTCAGGAAAAGCCATTTTCAAAGGTTATCTGAACTCATGTTAAATAGTTGACTACTCAGCCAAGTGAAAAATAGATCCAAAGGATGAAATAATAAAGCATCAGGGACAAAAGATCCACACACTATTTAGCAGAGAATGAGGTTTTCTATAATGGAAACATAAGCAGAGTCTCTTGCAGTACTTTGAAAAAATGATTGCAAGCAAAGCCTTGTGAAACATCAATGTATTCTGTGACAGGTGTTTACAGGTTTTCCTTTTAAGCTGTTCACAATTGTATGTCAGAACAGTAATTTTTGGAAAAAAATAGGGATCTGAATGTTTTTCCAGATACAGGCATGCAATAAAAATACACTCACCTGAAAATAAATTATAGTGGTAATTTTGGGTTAAAAAAGGGTTTGTGTACTGCAAATTGAAAGACTAACCCCCGAGTTTTCTAAAATGCATTTTTCAGGTTTAGTTATCCATTATTTAATACTCAGAATTCATTTACATAGTTCCTGGATAAGCCATTCAGAATGTAATGTAATCGAGTTGAGAAGGAATGGAGGGAAATAGAACATAATACAAAGCACCCAAAATGTCTCCTGCTCTACTTCGCAAAAAAAAAAAAAAAAAAAATCTGTAAGTATGAAAATCCAACATTTTTTGTTATGATAAAGCAAGGAAATGAAATTATTACAGTACTGTGATTAAGACAAAGCTAGATCCATTTCAAAAAGGGGCACTGCTTCAGGTAACATTTGGCTTCTTAATACTGGTTTATGACAGTAATGAAGGACTTTATTTATTGCTGTTTTGTAAGAACTAAAGGGAAAAATATTATTTAAGAAATTAATATGAATATTTCAAAGCATTCTTATTGTGCTGTATCACTGTGTAAAGCAGTTTTCAAAAACTCTGGGAAGCAGTGTAAACGAGGTGAGTGATAGCACAGCACGGGCCATTTGGCACCTGTAAGAGCTTCTGTTGCACAAAATGGATTGGCGAATTTTGTGCTTTTTCTTCCAAGGCCCCCTTTTACTTGTATGGAAAACAAAACCTTATATTATGGAAGTGTTTTATTTGAATGGTATGTTTACAATCCCTCTAAAGAGCTGAAATAGCAAACTGACTTAGACAGTCTATGGCTCTTTCAAAGAAGAAAACAGGAAAACAATCTATGTGTAATAGTTTCAAGTTTCTTACTTCTACCTCTCCCCGCTGACCATAATATAGATGAGACACAGCTTATTATCTTTGGCTTTATGACTACAATAATATTCTCTTGCAACTAAGGAAGCTTGCTTTCATGGATGGGAAACACAGAACAGTACAGCTATTTCAGGAGAAAGCTTGCTGTTCCACACAGGAAGATTTTGTTCAGAAGCAAAGGCTTGAACAAACAGGGGGAGAACAGTACTTCTTTCAGCATAAATCCTGTTTTGAAATCTTAAACTTTTGAAAGTTGCCACAGTGACATGACAGAATCCTCTTAAATGCAAATATATTACTATATATACATTCAAAACATCATTAGTTTCTCAAAACTTTATTAGGTATAATCAAGAAAAGTTATGACACCTTCTGCCAAATTTCCTCACATATAAGTGTATGGTAATGTCACAGAGTTAGTATCTGACAAAATTCTCTTATAGGTAAGCACGGCCTACTAGAGAAGATAAATCTAGAGAAGATTCAGGAAGATAAAACAGAAGCTGAGACAGAAGCTGGAAATATAGAAAGTAAAAAGGTATAAGATTTATTAGAACCTGGTCATAATGTTTTAACAGGTGTCTTCACTGGTAAAGATGATTATCTATTGAATAATATTTTTCTCTAAAGTCTGAGGTTACTTTCCTGAGCACCTGGTTTAAACTACCACTTGTGGTGTGTTGGCCTTGCCTGGATACTAAATGCCTGACCAGGACCTCTCTTACTGTTTCACTTCAGCAGAAAAAGAGAGAAAGTAAGATAAAAACACTTTTGGGTTGAGACTGAAATGAGAAGACTGATTAAAAATTACTACCATGGGCAAAATGGGCAATACTTTGAGAAAATTAAATTTGTTGTCAAGTAAAACAGAGCTGGGTGGTGAGAAACAAAGGAAAAAAACAAAAGCAACATCTTACACTCACTCCCCCCTTTTTGAGGCCCAACTTCAGCCTCTCATTCCTGACTTGTGAATATTCTTGCTCTGATGACTCTTTCTTCAGAGCTGCAGAGTAGTCTCTTCTCTGATTCCTGGAACATTTCATTTCCCTCCTTCACTGACCTGGGAGTTTGCAGCAATGTTTCTCTTATTTTTCCTCACTTCTTAGTGCCAGGCAGTGTTTTTACTGCAGACGGTGTTTTTTACCCTTAAGCATATTGCCACCTCCTTAGTGGCAGGGCTCAGCTGTGCCCTGAGGTGGGTGGTCTGGAGAGAGATGGAGCCAGCTGTGCCCAGCATGGGACACCACAGCTGCTCCTCACAGAGGTCACACTGCAGTCCCCACTGCCAGTGCTAGGGACCTGCACCCAATTCTTACCTATATAATCCTAGAAACCCACATCCAATATATATATAAAATGAGGAATAAAAAGGTGAGCAATAAAAAATATTAGGTGAAGAAGGTTGTAAAGTATGAGCATTCAGCAAAATAAAAGTGCACTCATGTTTCCCTGCATAGCAGTAGCCTGTGTACCGGGGCAGAGACTCTTTCTGTATAGTTTAAGATAATTTTTCATATATTGTTCCAATTGTCAAGATTAAATGTGAAGAATGAAATATTTATCTTTTTAAAATCAAGTTGAAACACTTGAGCCAAAAAGGTTAAAACAAGTTCATGAAACAATCACACAAACAATTTAAGGCCATGATTTATTTAGCAGGTTCAGAGTAATAATGAGCAAAACCGCTAATCAGTGCCCACAGATATTAATTAATAAATTCAGTAGGTCGAAATGGGTATTTGTAGAGCAGCAAATGTTAGTCTAATGATTGAATTAATCTTCATGCAGAGAAATTATTGCATGCCAAATTTGTTTACCACATAACATGCTAATGATGATAAAACTGGTGGGTCTTCTTTACCCTTACAAATTAAGTGCTACTTGGGAAAAGTTGAAAGAGCATCAAGTGGCAAAGTTTTGCAAGAGTCACATGAAAAGATTGAGCAAACAAGAGACAGTAAGAGATAAGGTACTTGGTCCGTGTTACACTTTGAATGGTTGAATATAAATTACTGGATTAGGACAGTTTGTCAAATAAACTATTATATAAAACAGATCTAGAAATAACAATGGGCTTCATAATTAGCCAATCATTCTGGTGCTTCCTAAACCAAATTTTTTTGGCTAAGGAGGAGAATCTGTGTATGTCTGTGCACAAAGGCTGGAAGTTCAGACCTCTGCGCTAATTAATGTGGTTGTTTTTTGTTTTGTTTTTTTTTTTTTTTCTGATCATCAAAGGTGCTTACAATTATAATTAAGGACAACTTTTGTCAAATGTCTTTCCTAAAAAGAACCTTGAATAAACAAACAGACAAACAAAAAAACCCTCTAACAATGAAAATAATTGGTTTTTTCTCCTTTAGAATTATTCAGTATCTATTATGAAGTACAACCAACTATTTGTTGAAAGTGCTATTTTCAAATTGCTTCCAGTTTGGCATTTTGATGCACAGATGAATGGCCCAGTTTTCACAAGGCAGCAAAGCTGATTCTCAACTACAGAATGAAGTTTATTTCCAATTACTTATTGAGGAGTTGACTATATCTTGGTTTGCTGAAGTTTCTTCTTGTTTTATATTTTTTTTAACTGGACATTTCTCAGCTATTTTGAACTGAGACTTTGCTGAAGTATCATCCAGAGACATACACTTGGCTACACTGATCGACCCTTTTTGACTGTGATGGGTTAATTCAAATGCTCAAAGCTGTTGAATACACTCCATCAAAACAAAACCAGTGCTAATGAGGTAGGCACTATACCTGTTTAAAGTCACTTATGTGTTCCACTGAGAAACAGATTTGAATTTTTTCATCTAGTAAAATAATTTAAATAATTAAATTAAATTAAATTAAATTATTATTGGTGAAATGCCTAGAAAATAAGTCCTGTGAGGAGGGCTGAGGGACTGGGATTGTTTAACCTGGAGATGAGCAGGCTCAGGAAAGATCTCTCTGCAGCTAGAGGCTATAGCCAGATGGGGGCCAGTCTCTTCTTTGAGGTAATCAGTGACAGAACAATGCAGCACAGTTTTGAGCTGCAGGGGAGGTTTAGGCTGGACATTAGGAAGAAAAGAGTCATTGACAGAAAGAGTGATTGGGCACCAGCATGGCCTGTGTAAGGTCGTGTAGTCACCATCCCTTGAGGTGTTTAAGAAGAGACTGGACATGGCACTCAGTGCCATGATTTAGTTGATGAGGTGGTGCTCAGTCATCGGTTGGACTCGGTAACCACAACTGTCTTTTCCAACCTGGTTGATTTTGTGATTCTGTGAAATGATCTAATTATTTAATATGGCTAAGGTACAAGATTTGCTAATTTACTTGAAAAAAAAAAGCAAAGACAACAAGCAGTATTTTGTCATATTTTTTCTTAGACTAACTACACTATTCTATGACTGATGTGTTAAGGAGATACATTTGCATAACACATATTTTTATTTCAGATGCACTGATCAGAATGTATAGGACTTCTACACATTTGAGGAAGTAAGACTGCATATGATATAAAAAGAAAATAAAAACCACCAAAACTCTGTTGCTAGCAGAAATGTGCAAGATACAAATATTTCCTCAATACCCTTCAGAGATCAGTGTTAAGTGCTCTCAAGTATTACATCTGGCACCACAACAGTTTAACATCATTGGCTAGTCTAGACATGTTAGTCCAATTTCATAGCCTCAGCCTACTTATACAGATTTTAATGGGCAACCAGATAGAAAATTAGAAGACGGCTGTCAGTGTACTGCCAGATTAGTGAGATGCTATATATCTTGTGGCAGAATACAACAATACCACACTGAGTAGGCTGGCATCTTGTAATAGGCAAACATTTGACAAGACCAAAAAGGAAGGAGGCTGAATCAAGCAAAATGGCACTCATCTTTTCCCCTGGTTAAGTACTCGCTCTCTCAATTGGGGTTGTTTTCCAGATTGTTCTGGAACTTCACAGTCTTCTGAGGACAGGCGTTCTTTCGTCAAGTTCTTTCAGTTGACAGAATGATTCATGGACATTTTTGAGCCATAAATAAAAGCGCTTTCTATGTTTGAGCAGCACAGAGCTGTTCTAAAATGTTTCAATGTACATGGAAGCATTACCTGTAACAATGTCAGTTTCACAGCACTCAACTTTTTAATTCACAATGCCCATGCTGTCGTGCATAATCTATCCAGTCTGGCAGATTACCTGACACCTTCCAAACCATTCCTTTCTCTGCTGCCCTAATAACACTCGTTCAATTTCTCTCCATTTCTCTCCCCATACTTGTGAAACAGAATAGGCAATATCAGCATTCACTTCTGGACGTGACCCACTGAGAAAGGCATTTTATCTTGTCACCAACCTAGATATATGGAATTCTAAACTAAGGACAAGAGAGACATCAACATACAATGCTACCAGGATTTATTCTTTTCACGTTAATAAATAAAAAAAAAATAAATACAACAGTTGAACTAGATTAGACAGAATAGTAGAATATACTTTTTGTCAAACAAGCAAGCAAGGGAGAAATACACACTTAAGAAAGGTCATAGAAAATGCTCCTCCAAAAATTAAAGACTGTGGTCCGTAAGGCTCTTTTGTACTAAAATGTCTTCCAAAGCATTAAATTGCTTATTCTTAAGTAGCTCTTTAAATTTTATTGTGCTCTTATAAGGATTTTTTAAAATTTATTCATGCATGTTCTTGTGAATCACCCTTTATTCCAAAGGAGAATAAAGCATGTAAAGCAACTTATTGTTTGGATTCCAATATTCTTCACTATTTATTGCTTAACCAGACTCATTCGCCTCTTTTGGCATGACATCTTCTGGCATTTACACAGAGTAGCTCAAAAATGCTGTCTGACTTTTAGGATAGAAAATATTAATTTTTTTTTTTTTAACAGTAAAGTAGTTTGTTTTATTGGAAGGCATAACTCATAGGCTAGGGATTGAAGTGTGCATAGTGTATAATTTGGGTTAAAAAATCATAGAATCATAGAACCATATAACAGAATATTCTGAGTTGGAAGGAGCCCACAAGGACCATTCAAGTCCAACTCCTGTCCCTGCACATGACAACTCCAAGAGTCACACAATGTCCCTAAGAGCATTGTCCAAATGATTTTTGAACTCAGACAGGCTTGGTGCTGTGACCACTTCCCTGAGGTGTCTGTTCCAGCTTTATGCCATTTGTTTGAGTCCTGTCAAACCAGAGAGTGACAAGATTAGTACCCGCCCCTCTGCTTTTGCTCATAAAGTTGTAACTGCAATGATGTCTCCCTCAGTCCCCTCCTCTTCTCCAGGCTGAACACACCAAGTGACTGCAGCCATTCTTCATATGAGGAATTTCCCTGTAGACACTTTCCCATCTTTATGTCCCTAAAGAGACTATTTTAGTTAGGCTTCTCAAAGATGAACTGGGCTGTCATCCTAACACAGCAGTCCAGATATGCAGAAATAGAACATGTGAGCATAGCTAGAATTTATTGAGAATGTGGCTATGAGAGTCTGGTAAGACTGCAGAGGGTATTAACAGAACATAACCACTGATGCATCAGCTTATTTTTAATGATGTTCATCTTTAAAATCAGTCATGCTGTCTCTTTAAATGCTGAAGGGAAGCTGAGAAGACAAAGGTCAGTATAATTAACTTCAAGATTGTCTGAATATCTCTGTACCCTAGTGGAAAGTGTTATATCTATGTATGTCTGTATGCATAGATATGCATATATTTATCTATTACAGCTGTCACAGTGACCTATATTCATCTATAACATATGCTAGATATTTTCAGTATTCTGCAAAATGTATAATTAATATGTCTCCAAACAGTGTAGCTGCTCATGCAAGAGGGATTAATATTACTAAGTGCCTATTTATATCTGGAAATATATGGTTTCCATTCATAATGAAGTAATAATGAAGGACAAGTAGGTGTAGCATATGAAAAAATAATAAATAAATATTAAGACCTGGAGTAATGGCACAAAGCAAATATCTTATACAATTCCTTTAATTTCTCATGAAAATAAATATATGAACTGTAAAACTATAATTCAGACAACTAATCCATTGTGGTATGGATGATTATTTTTAAGTAATTTAGTTTCGCTTCCGAATGGTCCAAGGAAACTGCACTTAAATCAGACAAAAAGGCAACAGTGCAGGGAAATTTTTGATTACACTTTTAATTTCACAAACTAACCTACAAATGACTTTAAAACTGCTGGTAACACTATGGTATTACTAACCACCTACACGTTTTTATTGAAAGAGTGTAGCTACAATCCATTAGTTAATGACTTGCTGTGCTTGCCAGATCACATTCACACTCACAACTGTAAGTGCCAGGGTTTCAAGGGCCTTGGAATAACACCACCAATTAAAACCAACCTCTTTTGTTACATTTTTGCAAAACCAATACATTTAAAAAATAAGAAAACCCCAAAACACTCAAATTGTATTGGCTTCTCTACTGAAAATAAAATCAATTTTGTACATCTTTGCTTTGTTACAGTGTAAGTCTTCAGAAATATTGCAATATGTGCTTATATATTTTGAGTTCATTTTAAACAGCAACAATTTAACATGTTTTTACTAATAAATACCTTTCCCTTAAATTCAGTAATTGACTACTGCTCTTTAACAAAAAATGATTTTTTAATATTCAGTAAAATTTAAGCATCAAAACTGGTCAATTACTCCATCACACTCTCTTGTCAGTCCTATATGTATTTTACATAAGAAAAAATGAAGGATGTGTAAAATAATAAACAGCACACCATTCAACTCTTGGATTATAAAATATGCAATTATTATAAAGTTGAGAAGGTTTTCGCTTTTTCCCAGCTATTTTAGATGAATGAATCATTTACAATTGATGTTTTTGCTTGATATGAGTATGTCTTCAATAGTTATCCCCATGAAACTATTTAACAAATGAAGATATGGAATAGAATAGTTCAGTACATTAAAGATAAAGTAAAATAATTAAGTTATTCAATCTTTCTCCATGAACTTAAACACTTTTTTAGCATATCACCAAGTAAGCAAAAAAATCCTTCCCCTAAATGGTCATTTCAAGTTTTGTATTGAAAATGACATTTTTGGGTGGTTTTCAGAGTGAAGAATTGCAAAATCACCATAAATATGCTGGGAATATTTGAGCATGAAGTACTTAGATGACAGTTCAATAATGCACATTTGTTTAAAATAAGAGTTGTTTCATGTAGATAGAAATATATCTTACTAAATAGTAAGATAACATTAACTTGCAGAAGTGTACTTCTGACATCAATCTCCTAATCACTTCCACTTGATATATTTTTGAAGACCTTTTGGATCACAAGGATGGTATTCCTTTGGAAAGGAAAGAAACAAATTCAGTAACAAATGGGTATTCAGCCCATGAACCACTAAAGTCCAGAGCAACTGCTATGGAAGTATACACAGCAAACTCTGTGTTCTCAGCACCAGTTCTAGATCTTCACATCCAGATCTGTTCCTACTGTGCAGTCTAATACTTCATTGTGTAGCTACAAACACTGATACAAGTATGAAAAATATATATAGGCATACACCAGAAAATGTTTTTCTGCTTTCTCACAAAGGTGCACAGATGTTACTTAATAAACTTTTTTTGTGGTTTTTTTTGGTTGATTTTTGCTCGTTTGTTTTGTTCATGGTTTTTTGCTTGTTTGTTTTTTGGGGGTAGGTTTTGTGCTGATGTAGCATACAGAATTATTTATGTCTTTATCTATTTGTTTGTTTCAATATGGGAACAAACTCCAAAGTTTTTAAATGTTTTGGAAAAGATTTTTTATTTTCCTTTCCTCACGATGGGCAAATATATCCTAAGTTTAGTTGCTTATGTTGCTACCATGTCCAGATGGATTCTCTGTAGCACAAAGGCCTTCATCTTGCAACCACAGAATAAAGACATTTAACATGTGATCCACAGTGAAAAAAGGTAATTATTTTACTTTTATTTTCCCTCTCCCTACTTATTGTAACATGTACTTACCTGGATTAGTATGAAAGGGGATAAAGCATTGCACTAAGAAATTATTCAACTCTTATTCCTATTTCCAGAAGATTTATTTAATGAGTTTTAGACTGCAAATATAATTCCTTATTTTTTTCCTTATCTTCTTAATTCATCTTTCCTTCCCCTTCTCCTTCTGTTGAAGACAGAGCAAGTGTATGTATGATACTATAAAACATTCATTGCAAAGGCAAACATTTGAAAGAAAACAGAATATTTATTACCTATATAATATAATTTTCAAATTTTATTCAGAGAACCTCCCTTCTTATGCATGGATTTCTCCTTAGGAAAAAAAACCAAAACAAACAAACATAAAATCTGAGAAAAAGAAAAATATAAATCCATAAGACAAGCATAATAAAATGAACACCTAGTTTCTCAACCAGTCTAGATCAAACCTAAAGACACTTTTGCATAAGGTTATTTCTTCAGATATCACACTTTTTCTTCCAAAAGATTAGATTTCCTTCCCAGAAAGTGAAGCTTACTAAGATATTTGCTTTAAGGAAGGAACTTGTGGATTCCATGAATGTACCATACAGATATGCGTATAGAGACAGCCAGAATACATCCTTTGCACTTCAAGATATGCTAATTTTCAAAATAGCATGAGACTTATAATACTTCCCAGTCAATATCTGGTGATTGTTTAAAGGAAGGAAAACTGATCAGAGAACAGAAATTATTTTTAGAAACCCTTCCTTAGAATTGTGCTTTTATAAGGTAGGATGTTTTAATTTCAGTTATATTAAAAAAAGAAAAAAAAACAAACAATAAAAACCAAAAAACAACCACCCCAAAACCACAAACAAAAAAAATGAAGAAGAAAAGGAAGGTATGGAATTGATATTTTTATTTAATTAGTACTTTAAAAATGAGGCATGAAAACTAAAGATGCTTTTATGCTTTGAAAAATGTTATGTGCAGATAGATAAGAAAAACTGATAAATCTCCCAAAAGATATGAGTATTCCCTTAGCAACAAGAAATGCTGAGATTCATCTCATACAAAAAGCTGGATTTGTGGCAATCAACTAAATTTAGGTGTCTGAGCTTCCTCTATACACAATTTCAATCCAGTCAATATAGTTTGGAAAACTATACCTCTCACATTAAAGTAGACACATCCACTACACATCCTTCCTCAGACGCAACTGTCTGGGTCTCTAGTCTCAATTATGATAATTGAGGTCTCCACTGAGTACACCTGGATCTCAGACTAATTCACATCTACCTCCAACTCACATCTGAATGAGTCACAGATACATCACAAGGTTACACACAGGGCATCTGCACTCACAGCTTTTTGAATGAATCTCAACCTAAACCTCGCTTCTCCTGTCTAACCATCAACAATGCCAGGTTAGAAATATCCTGGGGCTCCCAACCTGTTTGGATATGGATGTCAAACAGGAAAGAAGGGAATGGAATTAACAAGAAGTAGGTATTCAACCAAATACTGATGTATAACAAATTATTTGAGTCCTATGCATATAAATTGTGGAGCTAAATTTCATCCAAAATGTCTTTGTGTGAATTTGGTGTTTGAGCTCCTATTACACTCAACAGAAATACGGTGAATGGACTCGATTGAAATGTAGCAAGCCAGGTTTAGTTTCCTCCTTAAAATGAAAGTTTCTGTGCTCAGTAAATTAAAAAGGGAGCTTAGACACTTAGGATAAAGTTTTAGATTTCTGCATGTAAGCATCCAAATTCAGAATATATAATATGAAGCTGGGTTTATCATTAATTTCTGGAACTAACAGTGGTATTACTCGATTACTTTCCACAGCCTTCATTCATAACCTACAGTGGGATAAATGCATTTCTTTACAAGATTTACTTGACCCATTTCAGATATTCACCTCAGGAGCTAAACTGGAGAAGAAACCAATAACCTGGATAGTACCTATTTGTGTTTGATTTCTGTACTGTGTATAGTACTACACCAGATATCCTACCAAAAAATTTACAAGTTTATACTGATTTACCTCAGAGAATACAGATTTTTTTCTTTCTTTTTTTTTCTTCACATCTGTATTGCACAGTCTATGCAAGACAAATTTAATTAATTTATAGGATTTCAGAGTCATAGAATAGTTTAACTTGGAAGGGAAGTCTGGAGAGGCTTTATTCACACCTTCCTGCTGAACTCAGGGAGTTACCATGACTCAGCTATAGAAATGGCCTGTTCAATTTCCAAAATATCCATGAAGATGCCACAATCTCTCTGCAAAACTTGGTGCAGATTTCTATTGTTCCAATAGCAAGAAAATGTGGTGAATTTTTCTTCTTTATGTTTAAATAAAATTTGTCTGTATTTCAGTTTGTGCCCAGTGTTCCTTCTTTGATTTGGTACACTACTGAGAAAAGTCTGGCTCTCTCTCTGCTCTCCTTCCTGCACCACACCAGGTATTTGCACACATTAATTAGATCCTTCCTAAGCCT
Source organism: Lonchura striata (assembly GCF_050655825.1). NCBI lineage: Eukaryota > Metazoa > Chordata > Aves > Passeriformes > Estrildidae > Lonchura > Lonchura striata. The sequence goes on along the minus strand of NC_140703.1, from coordinate 55,138,480 downwards.
CTCCCTTCTCCAGGATGAACAGTCACAATTTTCTCAGCATCTCTCCATGTGACAGATGCTATAATACCTTCATAACCTTTGTGGTCCTTTTCTGTACTCAGTCCATATTTCCATTTCCCTTCCAGACTGGAGAAACCAGCACTGGACTTGGCATTTCAATAGTATCGCACCAGTGCTGAGTAGAGAGAAAGAATCTTTCCCAACAGCTTGCTGGCAGCACCTTTTCTATTGCAGTTAGGAGACTGATTTATTTTCTTCAACGGTGTCTTTCTGGCTCATGGCTAATTTGCTATCCATCAGGATTCCCAGTTCTCTCACTGCAAAGTTGTTTTCTAATTCTTAGGCCCAAGTCTGTGTGGGTGCAATGAGGTTATTCTTCCTGCATTAAGTTATTCCTCTCATTGCAGCCATCAACAATTCTAATTCTACTTAAAATTTGTAACCACTTAAAGGCTGAAATTAAAATGCCATGCTAACTTCAACACTTTAACAAATATCACCTTTCTTTTTGTCAGCTTGCCACTGGGAATAGAAGTTGCACTGCTAAAACTCCATTCGTAAAAAATATGTAACACTGGGAAATAAGTTGTCATTTCAAGGTAACAAGGAGTCACAGTTGTCAACAATACCTTTCACTGAATTTAGAAACAGCAACCTCAAAAATATCAAACAAATATTTCTGCCATAATCACACTATCACACTTTTAAAAGGTGAATTGTGATAAATACAGCTAGGTGATAGAGCATGTAGAATGCTAAAATAATTTTTCAAATATATTTCATGATGATTGAAGATATAGGTGTTCAATTGTGATTTTGACTTTATGTTCCTATGGAAAGTCTTTAAATAGTAGTAGAAAAATCAGTCTCTGTTCTATTGCTGAAAAGTACTGTTACCAGTACTTTTTACAAGTACACATTATGTTTATGAAGCAGAAAAAAAAAAAAAAAACAAACAAAAAAGAAACCTCAGGTCAAAGCAATGACTGTTAAAGAGAAAAACTGATTTTAAAACTCTGCAATTTAGAATTTAGAAGACTTATGGTTTTTTTGGTTTTTTTTTTTGTTTTTTTTTTTTTACTGGACAGGCATTGGACCAGTATTAACATACAGAGAGGAAGAAAGTGCTTAAGAAGAAAATGTTGCAACATTCAAAATACTACTACAAATTAACCTTTGTAGTAGGTTGTGCAGATTCAAGAAGACTTGAGCACACTATCTGAACTATGGACACCAAAAACTCCTTTTATCAAATAAAAACCAGACTCAGTTGAAATCAGTAAGCAATGTAGTACTATTTCCTCTGACACTGAAGATCATTAAATCAAGAAATCATTCTTCATTTATGCTGTAGACACCAGCAGAAGACACATGCTTTTTTTAGGTTATTGGCTAGGATTTCTGATTTGTATTGTGCAGGATGCTGTACTAGTCAAAAAAGTCCATTGGGTCCCAAAATATACTTGTACTTCTGGAAGTCACCAACTTCATGTTGATAAACAGTGGTACAGTAACACAGACAAGCGGTAGAAACTGAAAATAAATGCTTTCAGACTGAGAACACAACACGAGCTTTAATATTCTGGTGGGCTAACCTTGGCTGCTGCCAGGTACTCACCAAGATGCTCTATCACCCCCACTTCTCAACAAGATGGGAAGAAGATGAGATGAAAAAGTTCAAGGGTTGAGATAAGGACAGGGAGATCACTGTCTAGTGCGGACCCTTCCATTTCTGAGGAGGCTGTAATCTGATTTTAAGACTCTTTTGTGGTGTGGTTTGATTTAGTCAGTTGGTTTTATCAATGTTAGTTACCCTTTATGCTCCCCCATTTGTCCCCTCACAGTTGTTTGATCCAAGTTGTTTACCCCAAAAGTGCCCACCACTTGGCTCCCCAGTTATCTGCCAATCTTCCCACCTCTCCCTGTTTTCTCCTTATTTGGTTCCATCAAGCTAAGTTTGTTTATACCCTTTTGGCTGTCAATCCTGTAACCACCCCCAGTTTCTTCCAGAAAGTTCTGTATCAATCACCCCAGTTTAGCTTTTCTATTTGTCTCCTGAGGTTGTGCTTACCCCTGTTACATTATCATAGGTTGCTGTAATTGGTGTTGTCCCTCTCTGGTTTATGCCCATTAGGCAAGACAGGTTTGCACACCTGTTCACCCACCCCCTACTTAAGCTGTTGCAATCTTTGATTTCTTTGGCACTTGTTCCTGCCCTCACTCAGAGAGCACCTTGTTCTTGCCCCTCCTGGGGAAAATAAAGACTCTTTGGGCTGGCAGACATGTGTCCTTCTCTCATCCCTTCACCTCCTCTCAGCGTGCAGAGCTACCAAAGCTGCGCACCCACGAGCAGTGCTCAGCACCACCGGGGTGGCAGACGCCGTCCCCTGGGGTGCCTCTCTCGTGGTGGCCACCCGGCCTCACACGGGCAGTGCCAGCAGCTCATCCCATCTGCCCGAGGTCATGGCATGGAGCCACCGCAAGACTCCTCCCATGGGACACCTGATAAAACCCCAGGGCCCTGGGTCTGCTCGTTCTCTGCTCTGCTCTCGGCTCTGCACTCTGGCTTTCCTCAGACTCTGGCCCCTGCCCCCCTGCTCCCCCAGCACGGGGTGGGGGGACGGGGGTGAAATAACACAGACTCCCCTGCTAAACAGCAGGCTTGTCTCGTCTGATCTTCCTGCTGCTGGTGGTGGCCTCCCTGGATCACGATCGGCACTGCTGCCACACACTGCTGCCGGCTAGTTACCGTCACTGGCAGAACTGACAGCCAGGGGAAGACACATTTAATTTGTCATCAATAAAAACCCAAGTGGAATTGCAAGAAACAAGAAAAACAAAACTAAAAGCACCTTTCCCACTTCCCAAGCCTTCCTTCTTCCCAGGCTCAAATTCATTTTTCCAAGCCCTCCTCTCTGACTCTTCCCCACCCTGCTCCCGTCACTAAGTGGTGTTAAGGGATATGAAAATGAGTTGCAGTCAGTCGGTAAAACTTTGTGTCTGCTGCTTCGTCCTCATCATACCCTGGCCAGCATGGGGCCCTTTCCCAGCAATACATGGGTCCCTTCCACAATGTGTGAACCTTCAAGACAAGACTGCTCCAGAGTGCATTCCTTAGGGGCCACAGTTCCTGCTCCTGCATTCGCCCTTTGTGGACTCCAACTTCCTTCTGGGAAGCATACCTACCTGGCCCCCACCTACTAGGGTGGGGTCCTCCATGGGCTGCTGGGGCCACCACCTTCTCCACAAGCTGAGAGGAATCTATTTTCTGTCTGAAGCATGCTCTCTACCTCCTTCATCATGGCCCTTAGTATCTGCAGGTTTGTTTTTCTCACACTTTTCTTTCTCCTTTCCCCCAGCTGCTGTGCAGCTTTGGGCAGCAATGAATCTGTTTTAGAGCCACTGAGAACTGGCTCTGTCAAACATGGGGGGAAGCTTCTGGTGTCTTCTCAAAGAGGCACCCTCTGCAGGCCCCCTACCCATAACCTTGCCATGTAAACCCATATAAAACATGTAATCAAACACCACTGAAAATAAATCACTGGACTATTTTATCACTGGAATATTTTAAAACCTCAGTTTGATTTAAGGAAAGTTGAGTGAAACACTAAGCATTATGCTATGGTAGAGGTTTGACTGGATAATAATATTACTTTGAAACTTAAAAAAGTCTGTAAATGTCTGCAGTAGATCTGGGTTTGTTGTGAGATTAAGAAAAGCCTTGTGAGTAGAAAATACTTACAGGAGAAAAATGGCTTTTAATTCCTTAAGTCCCTTGATTTAACCTGGAGAAAGCATCTGAGGTTTTAAACTGTCCTTGGTATCATCAGAGATGGCAGCCAAAGGCATCATCTTTCATCTCACATGCAAGCTTCCCATTCCTTTAATTCTCCAACCCTTGTCATAGTCCCCCTGCCCCATGTAGCCTTTTCATCTCACTGCTGAGGACTTGCAAGTGCTCTTATCAGGCAGCAGCAGCTAGGAAGTTTTGGAAAGTTATCTGTTCCTCTTGGAGAAGCAATGAGACAAGCTTCCCTCCTATTGCTCATTCAATGGTTATGGACTCCTGATTTACACTCCAATTAGCTTTGGTGTGTGGAGGAAAGGAGAGTAGAATAGGAACAGATGTAGCACAGTGGCTTTTCTAAACCAAGACAATTTTTAAATCCTCACTGCAATGAGGCATCAAAGAGATGTAAAGAGATAGCAATCTTCTTATGCCTCTCAGATTTTATTTATCTTTTTAAAGTCATAAGTGCATGGGCTAAGATTGAATTCAACTTCAGACTATTTTATAGCTTTTCTGTAGGCTAATTCACCAACCCGACTCCAGTTTTTCTTACTCCTGCTTGCCTGTAGCTAAATGTGACAGTGTTAGATTCCAAGTGAGGTATGAACTCGTGTTTAATGAAATGGAGGATATGACTCAAAGGCAAATGTTCCTATTTTAGTTCTCATAGTCTCATATTATGAAAACACAAGAATGACTATGGACAGTAAATTATCTAGATCTAGGCATTAATACAGTAGCATTTCTTTCTACACCTTAGGCTGTTTAGCTATGGACTACTCCAATATTGCCAAAGAAGACACTTTGGAGGCAGTAAAATGAAAGCCAGGATTAAGCAGAGGGTATGCCCTCAAGGTTAAACCATCATCACCCACTGGGTGTAATGATAGTGACACTGTAAAACCAAAGCCCTTTGCAGGAGAGGCTTAGCTTCTCCACCTGGGACACTATCATGTGAACAAGTCTAATACAAGGCAGTCTTGCCATTACTCTGAACTTTAATCATAATTAAACCACTGCCGCAGAGATATTCCTACTTATTACTGGAATTAGAGTACCATTTAACACCCCTGACATTACTTGACTAAACTGCCACAGTATTAGGTTTATTAAAAAGTGTGAACTCTGGTATTTATCAGCCAAATTTAACCACACAGTTTTTATTGTACTGGAAATAAAAAAGCAATCCACAAACATTATTATTGAAACACAGCATAATAACATTACTTCCAAGAATATGGAATTGCTTTTGAAGTAACACAGGTCCTAGTAGAATGTTCTATTTAATTTTGCTAAATAAAAACATGATCTTGAAACTGGTGGGTGTGTTACAATTTTTTGCTACAGCTTCATGTTTTTATGAAACTATTACTTCACTGATATATATTGATACTACTTATTAATAAGATGTAGAAATTGGGAAAACATTTACTTAGCTTTGTAAACACGTATCAGAAGACATAAATATTATATTTCTGTCTGGTCTTAAACCGCTGGAATTATTGCATAGATTCATCCACAGTGTGCAGTAGACTTTCTCCCTAGAGCAGTTCTAACACTCCACTAAATATATGCTATTCCTCTTTATCTCTTTGAAGAAAAATGAATCACATCCACAGCTTGCAGCTATCAAAATGTGATTTATCAAGCATTTTCATGAAAATGAATTTTTCCCCTTCCTTACACTAGGAGGCACATTTTTACTTCGTACAGTTCTATTGCACTGCTCTGCTGCATGCAACTCTTAGATATGTTAACAATTCCAGTCCAAATTTAAATCCCTGACAACCTTTACTAAACCACAGTGAAAGAAGAATTCTTCACTAATAAGGTGGATTGTTTTTTCACGCTGATGAAAACCACACTTATAGTAAAGAAAAGTAAGTCTGCACCCAACTACTGGAGAACAAAAGCACAGGGTTTTTTTTAGCAGTACCTGAAAAAATAATTCACATTAAAATACATCAGAGAACTGTACAGTTTTAACTCAACTGATGATAAAGATGCTTGTGTTAAAAGTACACTTCCCAATATGCACATTTAAAACCATTAGAAAGCAGGAATTTTGGTAATGAAAGATGTTTTAAAGTAGTATAAGTAAATTCAATTTTACATTGACTTTGTTTTACATCCTAAAGAAACTGGAATGTTTTCTAAATTCTTATCTGATATACTAATAGGTAAAGAACTTGTATCAGATGATAGACCTTTGGAATATAATCCTTTTTATAGGAATCAAGCTGCAAATGAGATAAAGGTGAACTATAAGGAGCTGCAATTGACAAGTTAACATCAAACTCCTCTGACCATCAACCGACCACCAATAATACTGATCAATTAACAATAGGGAAATGGAAAAAATATCTTAGCAAAATGAATACAACCCTCAAATTAAAAGACCTAAATAAAGAAGACAGGTTTCAGTGATGCAAACTAAACTTGGACTTACATCTCATTATAAAAGTCTTCATATTTCTATCTTCTTGCCTTTATCTCATAGCTGCAGTGACAGCGTATGGCAGACAATGCTAATATTTGGCTTCTGTCTTCATTTCAGTTTCACCCAGTGTGAAAGATTTCTGTTTTCAGATTAGCTAGATGAATGTACCCTCACTGTGTGTGTTTATTTCATTAAATAATGTAATTGTAGTTCTTGTGTCTCTGTACAAGCTAATGACTACAAGTAAATATGGCAGTAAGGTTTCTCATACTTTTGTGAAAAAAGTTAGCAAGAATTTTACCACATTTCCCCCCCCCCCCTCCCCCTTTTCAGGTTCTGAAGACCTGAGCCTTGGTCACTCTTCAAATATAATTAAAATAGCAACATTATATTGAGAAACAATGGCTGTATTTTTATTCACATAACTTCACAGTGTACAGTAATAACCCACACAATTCACTGATCATTAAAGTCATTAACCAAAATTGCTCTCAGCATGAGGCAAGGACTTTACTATCAAGATTAACATCACATTCCTATGAGCTGAAGCAAAGTTTTACTTAGAATGAACTTTTATAAAAATACAGTTGAACGAATCTCTATTTTTGATGTAGAGGTCATTTGAAAGCATTCCCAAAAACACTGTTCTTTCTCTTCAATTGAAGCATTTAGAATAAAAATATTGTTATACAACACTTATCATCCAAAACTGCTAGCAGTACATGTACATGATAATGCTATAATTCTCTTCTAGGGCTTTATTCCTTACTTATAGTTAGAATATCCCAAGTATTTTCATAACCAGCAATCCCTTAAACAGCCACTGAAACCAAACTACCTCTACAGTTAAATACAACTAGGGAACATTTCACTGCAATAGAACTAGAAATGCAGCTTAGGAGTGTCAAGGAATAATACAATGTTCAAATAATACTACATATTTTAACCATGAACACGTGTAAATACCCAGAAAGTAACTTTGGCCAATACCAGACAGCATTTTTTCTCTTCTGAAAATTCCCACAGGATCTTCAGTAACCATAAACTGCTTTAAACCTTATTTCACATATCATTAAAACTTGTTCCTACAGTAGCAAAATAACTTTTGATACCGTGGTTAGGCAATAGCTTGATACTGAATACAATATAGAAATTAAATCTATCTAATGAGATACATGACTCCCATCCTGGCTTGGATTTTTCTAGAAAAATTTCTGTCACAGTACTGACCATATAATTACTTTCTCAGTTTGTGAGATTTGTTGAGATACAGAGTATACTGTTTAAATATGTGGTAAAAAACCCAAAAAACCCTACACTTCAATACTTCACTAATAGTTAGTATAGCTTGATGCTTAGATTTTCATAAATTTGACACAAATTTAGCATCGCTAAGACTAAATTAGGTGTAACCACAAACATATTAAAACTTTTCATATAGCTTTTAAGAACACTTACTCATTCTGACTAATCTTCTATTATTGTCTATATTAGGTATGAATAGATGATCATGATTAATATACTGTGTTTGTACAATGTGTTTAACACAAAATTTCCAGAACTGCACTTTTGATAACTTGCTATGAAGTTTACTAAGCCCTTTTTTCCTAACTCTCCTGGAGGACTTTCATGCTGCCTTTTGAACAGATGTACAATTCAGAGTCTGTGAAGCCAATGCGACAGTGCCAACATGCAATGCTGCCTTAAAAACTCCTCTCTGATGTTTTTAAATCTTTCACAAGTCTCAAACATGGTCAGAGAATTAACCAGATAATTCCACTTAAGCTCCTTGCTTGCTTAAGCAGACATACATTTCTTGCTCCAGAGTCAATCCATACATAGTTGCTATTCTTTTATCATTCTTTGTATTTGTACAGATTAAGGGTTTAACATCACAGTTCCAAAAACATTTCTGTTTTGGTAAAGAGAAGAAAATGTAGGTGTCATACCCAGGGGAGGAAAAAAAAAAGAAAAAAAGGAAATTGAAAATAGAGGAAAAGAAACCAGAATGCAACTCTCAGTAAAACATTTCAAATTGTTTCTTTGTAGAGTTTTATCCAACACAACCTTTTGGTCTTGCTATATACATATGAGAAAAATATTGCCAAAGTCAATATTCCACAGTTCATGTTGTCATTTGCCATGATGTAAATGTCATCATTCAGATCCAGCTCTGCCCAAATGAGGAGATGGACCTTAATATTGTTCATCAGATCCCAAGGCCACCTTCTCTCCTGGTTTGTACAGGCCCAGTGACAACTTAATCATCTATACAAAAGGGAGAAATGCCAAAGACAGAAACTATTTCTTAATTCTATACTCCTGGGATGCAAGAGAACTCAGGTTCAATTACCTTCCAAGAGCACAGATAAGATTTTTAACCTTTGTTATTATAGACAAAAACCCAAGAAACTTAAGAGCAGTACTACTTCCCCCTCCTGTTTTCAGTATATCTAAGTCTCTACATTCCACATTGCATTGTCAAAATACTAGTCACACTATTAGTTAAGACCTTGCTTGAGTTTTTAGTGCTCTCACAAAAACACAGCAATAATGTAATGTATTATAGAGGAGGACAAAAGGGTTCCCAAATCAAATAGTTCATCCTTAATATTTGTATGAAAACCTGTATCTGACAGTTCCAATAATTCATGCCAGTCCAAGTTAACAAAGAAACCCTGTGATTTTTAATGTTAGAAGGGGGAATTGTAAGGCTGTTGAGAAATTTGGGTTCTTTCAATTTTTCAGTGCTTCACTGATTTACTGACTTCTTTGTTAGTCTAAAAGACTAACCTCCATGTCCTTGAACTTAAATTGATATTTAGGATGACTTTCCTAAAACAAAGTCTAAAGCTAAATAGCTACAGCACTGAAAACATCAGGAAAAACTTGCTACCTTCTAGGACATCCTTCTCCCCTGCTGTTATTACTTACTCTGCAATTAGTACAAAGCCATTTATTCTACTGGATATACTTTTCTCTCCACAGTCAAATTACAACATGAGGCACAAACTACATTTTTTCTAACCAATCCTTATGAGCTAATATGATCAAATATTCATGCACGTGCCTAAAAACATCTCTACCATTGCAAAGCTAAAAGGGATGAAAAAGAAAATACCAAGTTAGCAAAGCAACTCAGATAAGCAGAGATAAGGTGGTGACTCACCCGAGTTGGGGTCAGAATTGCCATCAGCTTCAGTCCTCTTGTCTGGTGAAGCCTGGTCGTAGAATTCGTCCTGCGGCTGAACCAGAGGGAGAGGGTGTGAGATCAGGGTTCCACCACCCACTGGCTCGTGGTCTCCCAGACCACTGTCACTGCAGCTTTCCTGGGAGCCATCAGGGAGGTGAAATGTAACACGGCGCTGGGACTACAAAGAAGAGCACAGGACACACTGATTAGTGCTCTTCTTTTCAGTTCTCTTGACAATTTCTTTTTTTAAACTTTTGACATACAAATAGATCCTTGGCAATGCTTATGAAGCAATTGCTGTTATCATGCTTTCATGTTTGCTTGCTGTTTGTTTGTGGTTTGGTTTATCTTTTTTTTTTTTTTTTTTTTTTTTTTTTTTTTTTCTGGCTTGCTTTTAGATGGGAAATTGCAGACGGGAGAGCCAAATTTCAAAGGTCTATATGTGCTCATCTGTGAAGTAAACCTCTATGAAATTGATCAGTGGAAAATTAGGTATATTTCACATTATTTTTAAAGCATCATCTATTTAAGAAATCTCTCTCTGAGAAGCATAAACCATTACAACTATGTTATGAAAAGTAAATGACATCCAAAAAATTAGTAAGTATATATTTTTGAGGTTAAAAACAGTATTATTATTCAAACTGGAAAAAAGAAGACATCCAACAAGCTAAACAAACCCATAAAAATGGTTGTCATCTTTCAGAAATAGTAGCATGAATAAATACCTGTCTATATTTAACATATAGTAGTCATGTACCTAAAATGGATAATTAGGATTGATAATACATGTGTGAATTCACAATGGTCAGCAAAGAATCACGAAATGCAATGACAGAATAAACAATTATCAATTTGGTAAGAGAAATAAAAATAAAACATCACAGAGTTTGTATAAAAAACACAGGGACTAAGAGGCAGAATTATACATTTTACTGAACTTCTTAAAAAATAAACCTATAGCCATTTCAAAAGGAAAAAAAACAACAAAACAAACCTTCAGTATACACTTAGATTAGTTAACTGCTATTGATTTTGAACCTCTCTCATCTGGAGAAATAATTTGACTTTTGAATTGTGGCCACAGAAGGATACAGTGATTCCCCAAGAGCTTCAGAGCTGATAGCACCACTTCAAATTCTTTAGCAACCATGACTGTTGGATTCATGAAAGGAATATTACAGGTCTTCACGGATCAAAATACTGCAACTTTGAAGGATCAAAAGCAACTAGTTTAAGAGTACCTCAAGAGAGTGGTTAAATGAAGTTAAGCACATCTTCCCACAAAAAAAAAAAAAAAAAAATCCTCAGCTTCAGGGGTCTGGTTTGCTAGATTAATTTAGAATAAAGTAGAGATTCACTAAGTTTGTCTTAAGCATAGCAACTGTTTAGTTTAATGGTTATTTCTTATCAACATTAGTAATCTGAAATTTATGGGGTATATCTAAGCTAATGATTCAAGATTTCTACAGAGACAGAAGAGAAGGAAACATTAGGAAAAATACTACAACAGGTATCTTCCATTAGTTAACACTTTTTAAAGTAGTTAACATTAGGTGTCCTGTATCCCTCCTGAAACAGTATCAGGCCCCAAATTTCCCTTCTTTTCCCCTGCCTCTTTTTCATTTTTCTTTTAATGAGAAAAACCTCAAGTTAATAGTACTAACTGCATGTTTGCTTACTAAAAACTATTTGTTAATGGTAATTGCTACCATTTTATATGATGATCAATATAATCTACCAGGTTTCTTTTTATTCATCTCCCTTGGGAGGATATAAAGTTGATTAAGTCAACTTTATATTACTCTGCTATTCAGTGTAGAAATAAATGTAATAGTATTTGCTTTTGGCTGTGATTTTATAATTAGTATTTTGCTTTTAAGTTCCTTTTCTACCTTTAGGATTAGAATCCAGCTGTAGAAAACCAAATAGATCCTCTGAGTCATTGGATGGATGTATTCCTTACTTCAACAGAGGACCTAACTCTACATATGTCACTAAGAAAAACTTCATCTCACAGTTTGTTACTTTTTCTTAAAAAAATTTTGTTCTGGAACTACCACCCTGAACAATTTCTAATTGCTATCCTGTTCTTCCCCTTCAATATGAGCACAATAGAAATGCAGCTAACTACACAACTTAAAATCTTCCCTTTCTTCAACTACTTTCAGTAAAATAAAATTGGCGATCCAATTTTCCAAACTAAGAATTTATGTCACTAGCAAAGTCATCAAGTGGCAAATTGTGGTGGTGCATCTCCCTACCCCCATCCCCTCCCCAGGTCACACTATGATCTGTGGAAAAGAGATTGCTTTCATTTGTTTTAAACCTAAGACTCTATAAGAAGACATGAATTACTGAGAAAATTAAGCCCTAAAATAGGGGAAGAGATGACAAATTTAGTTTTAGGATCTGCAAAATAATAAAACCCCTATAACTAATTAAACACCTAAATAAAGGGAAGAATATATAATTGAAAAATTGTCCTATTTAATGAGTTATAAAGTAAAAGTACTGATCTTGGGTAACAAAAATTCCTCATACTAGCCAAAATCTGCTCTGACTCTTTACTGACAGTGATAGGGACCAGTTAGCCAGTAAAATGACACAGGTCTAACACTTATATTGGCAACTTCTTCAATGATAATACTATTAATTTTTAAATCCATACTTTAAATGATGAGAGAAAAGTTGTCTTGCCTTTCTGAGCCACTGTAGCAGGGTGATCTGCTTTGGAAGGCGGTCAACTCAAATAATGCCCTATTTTGCAAGCTATCAGTGGTGGGCTGAGAGATTCTGTCATGTGCAGGTTTTGGCATTGAATTATGCAAAAAGCAGTCTGGCTCACCAACTCCAGATTAAGATAATGGTAGTGAGGCAAAGATTTGGCAGATAAACTGCTAGGCAGATCTGGAGACATATGACTGGCAGTCAATCCTTATACACTGTAGAAGTCCAGTCCACTTTCACACGGTTGGGTTCCTCTCATGTATTCCTTCTTGGAGGGTATGAAGTTTTCTCCCTTGAAGTGGGGAAACCCCTTGAAGGATACTCCTTGAGGCTGAGCGAGATCTGTCCATGACTACTGATGTGGTGAGTTCCATCAGTCTTTACTTAATAACAGTTTATTTTTTGCTTGTTTTATGTAATAGCTTTGATATAGTGCACTATACCTATACTATACACTGCTAGTAGTTTTAGTTTTTACATTCTGTAGTAAATAAATCTGATTAAGATCTTTTGTTTAATCATTTGTCATCTAAATAATAAATGAATTCATCTTTATAAAAATTTATCTGATTTGCCATCATTAATCCTGTGGGACAAAGTTACTTAAAACATTGACAAAGTCTGGGGTTAAGACTGTGACAGCTAAATTCCTCTCTGGGAAGTTTAGAAAGCAAAGGGGGCCTTTCTGCACTCATGACTCAACAGCAGGGCTTCTCTAATAAATTTTCTCCGAAGTTTCCATTCTCATTCACAACAGCCGCCCACTAAGGAATCCACAAATCATTACAAAGGTTTATAAAAAAATCTAAGGGTCATGTAAACAGTGACCCAGTTCCAGAGATGATGGATGGACAACATGTAGTCCATAAAGAAACTTTAGATTAAGTTGTGCTATCAAAACAATGAGGGGAACAAGCCTTCTGAAAAAAGAAACTCAAAACAAATGTTTAAGCTTGGGCATATCAGTAATTGAAAAGAAAGGCTGTCCTCAATGTACTGAGAGCTTGCAAGTGTCAAGTAATGTGAAATGTAGCCACTGCCTCCACTGCCTGGTCCAGAACCCTCCTGCCTGGCTGCTGGAGCCCAGCCTGGGATCTCTAGGCTAGAAAAGCTGCTGTATTACCAAGACAGAGTGTGTAATGCAGATGCACATATGGACACATATTGGCCACAGCTGTGGCTACACAGCCTCAGATAAGGCTCTGGCCCCAGCAGCCCCTACATTCAGGACTCACACCAGGCACAGTCACACAGGGACACATCACCTTCTCCTCTTGGGCTGCAGAGGCTGAAAGTCACAAGTGCAGCACACACCCTACATTCTCCAGGTTCACAAACACCTGCACAGCTCTCCCTAGCACCAGCAGAAGCCTTCTGCCTGCCCAGCACCCCTGCCCAGATCCCAGTCCCACTTACAATCCCACAGGTCCCCAGCTGGTCTCACTGGGGGCTCACTGCCCATATGCAGCACTCACACACTTGTCCCACTGGCAGGCCACACTCACGGGACTCCCCCCAAATACCAGCATTGCCCCACTGCCTGCCAGATACCTCGCCCAGATCTTGAGCCTCCTATTCCTGGCTGTTCCAGCTTGGAGTTTGCCAGTGAATCCCCACCAACATGCCATGCACAGATGGCTTGGGCAAGGTACACAGACTCTCCCCACCGAAGCATGCGTCAAGGGATGGGATGCATGGTCCAGATCCAGCACTGAGCCCCTCACTGATTGTTCACTGAATTTCTTGTCACCCCGACAGTAGAGATGGGGACTCTTCTTTCAGAAGAAAATCCAACATGCTTAGACTATGCTCTTGTTTATCTACTCGCTCATGCAACAAAATCCAGGTTTGAATTTTTTTTACCGGAAGACAGATTCAAGTTATTTTGCATAATGAGGTTTATAGTTGTTACAACCCTGGGACTAACGATAACAAGTAATTACAACTTTAATTACACTACAACATACGTAGGATTATATACAGCATGCGGTAAGGTTATGGTTCAGGTCCCAACACTTGGCCAAAATTCACATCTAAAATCTGTGACATATTCAATCATAAACAAACATTTGGTGGGGAGGAATAGGGGTCTTTTTCAGGTCCTGAAAAAAGTTAAGTCTTTATTTTTAATCAGGAAATATCAATTCTTTGTTTTGTGAAACCCAAAACTGAAAGGAGAATTCAGTCAAAGCAATATAATTTTACCTGTGTCAAAGCAACTTCCATATATAATTCAGAACAATTAGACTCGGTGGAGTTTTTGAACCTGGGCTAAGTTTAAAATTCAGGAAAACAATCAGGAATCATACTCCTTCAATCACCTATTGCAGCAGATTTCATGAAGCTCATCTAGGTGAAGCATGACTTTACACCCACAAGAGAAACACCATCTCAGATGGTGAAAATAGACAGCAAATTCTTGTGCTGAAAATAGGACAGTTCAAGCATAGTAGCAACATGGGGTTTTTTTCCTGTTATAGGACCAGGTGGTCAGCCAGCTAACACTTTTAACATAGTAACAACCATATTTTATCAAATCAAAGACACATGAAACTGGTCTGGTTCCTTTTTTCCTGCTACAACAAAGTCAAATAGGTGCCTAGTATGTTCTAACAACTGTAATTTGTGAAATTACGGAATATAAGTAATAGCTGTGGTACTTGAAAATGCCAATAAAAATAGCAACACAATCTCTGGTGTAGAGATGAGGAATGGATGGCAGAGGATGGGGACATTCTGATCTTACTGATCAAGTACAAAAAAGTAGAACTTGTGTTTGACATAGCATAATGCATTTTTCTTTGTTAATATAATTTATTTGGAGATACTGAAAATACTTAAAAATATATTTGTGTTGCAGCTTCTCATTTTTCTTTCCACATACTCTCCCAATCTATTTTTCTCATTCCTTCTTAATATGAGGAATTCAATGGTGCCCAGTGACAGAGCAGGTAATCATGTGCACAAACTGAAACATCAGAGGTTCTGAACATCAAGAAACTTTTTTTACTGGGAGGTGACTGAGCACTGGCATAAGTGGTATAGATATATTGCACAGTCACCCTCCTTGGGGATATTCAAAAGCCATCTGGACACAGCTCTGGATAAGCAGCTGTAAATATCCTTGCTTGATCAGGGGGTTGACTAGACACCCTCCAAAGGCCCTGTCCAACATCAGCCATTCTGTGATTCTGTGATTCTGTCAACTCTGACTGAAAATAAAAGAAAATATGGAAGTATTTGATGCCATTTTGTATTTTCCTAGAGCTGAAAACATAATTTGTACTGAAGTACTTTATTTTTTGACAATCTTAGCTGTATAAAATGCATTCAGATTCTACACTTTTTAATTTAATCCCATACAAATCTATGGCTTTGGAAAAGTTGCATAGAGCATATATTTACAATATTGAAGTCCTTACATAACCAAAAGAATTGGCAGAAATTGTACCTGAGCATAGATTTCTAGAAAAGGTACTACAATACTGGTGAGCTTAAAGCATTACTTATGAGACTAAGCTTTTTCACTGCTGCCCTCTTTTCCCAGACACACTCATACACGGCTAGAAAGTGGGCTGCAAATAATGTAAGATATTTTGTTGACCTGAGTGCTAAAAGCCTGAAGTACAAGAAAAATCATGTCATGTGATATCAAGTGTTTGAAATGTCCTGTGGCAGGTGAATTATGAGCTGTGTGGAGACAGAACTTTAATGTAGGAAATGTAAGCACTAGGTTTCAAAATTGTTTCATTCTTCCAATTGTGCACTAGCTTCTAAAATGCATTTTATTTCCAATTATGTACTTGAATCATACAGCAAGTTACAGAAATCAGCATTAAGAGGAGATTTTGCTTCTTTTTTACTCCAAAAACCAAACCTTCAAGTTTTGTACAGCTATTGTATTGTTTTTGCTAATCAGGAATCCCAGAAATAATTATACTATTGTTCCATTGCTGAATGTCTCACTGGGATAAATTTGGCTACAGATCCTATCCATTGTTATAAACCAAACTGTAATTAAAAAAACATTTCTACACTGGGTAGCTGGAAATAGAACCTGCTGAATTTTAACCAGCCGAGTTACATTTTGAGTTTACAAATTAGGTACTTTAAACTTCTTCACTCAATACAGCTGTGAATTAAAAGCCTTGATTTCTCTCCTTGACTTTCCAAACAGGAAGAAGCCACTAAAACATCCAGTTCACAGCAAGTCAAACTTTACAGAATTGGATGTAGGTCAGTATATCAGAATATATATCCAAGCGTGACATTTTTTTAAATTGTCATTGAAATATTTAGTTTTTGTTATGGAGATTTTGCATCAAGAAAAACTATTTCCCTGTCTTTTCTGAACTTCTGAACTTTTCTGAACTTTTCTTTGTGTTAAGATGACAAAGAAAGATTATGAAGGAAAAACAACCTCAAAGAAAACATTCTGGGAATATTTTCCTAATGGAAATATTGTTGATATAGAGGCTTAAAAGTGAAATTTGAACAAAAATTTATCTTTATTGCAGAAAATAAACAGAAGAATCTACACCTGACATAATTTACTGAAACTTCACTCATGAATGAAGAAGTCAGAGGAGAAGCATACTGAAATAAAGTGTAAACAGTAGACAAATATGCTAAAAAGCTGGTTGGATGATTAAATTATGATTAAATTATGATTATGGAGAAGACATTGTTTTGTGCACAAGTTTAAGAAGATGTTGTAAAGATGCAAGAAAAATCTATGCTTAATTCCAAACGTCTTTGTGGAAGATGTCTGTTTCATAAAGTTTGTTCCCTCCAGGATCAAAACAAAGATTCCTATTTTGTGTACTACAACACGGATTTTTTTTTTTTTATGTGATCAAGCCTGTGAATGAAGGCCAAGTCACAAAAACAAATTAGTAACAGTTTCAACAAAACATATCTATGTTTGTATTTGCTCCACAGAAAGAACTGGCGAGGTCTTTGAATTAATATATGGTTGCTGTATCACTTTGATAAATAAACAATGTTTGTTATATTTTGCAGTTTTGATTGACTTAGTTAAAAGGCCCCTAAAATATACAATCCACATTCTCTTCCAGTTTGGAAAAATCAATCAAGGAGTGTTGTAGTGTATCTCACAAGAAGCACCTCAAACGGGGCTTTGTATAACTTGGGTCACTTATACACACCTTCTTCTTTCATGTTTCACTGAACTTTGTAAATAAATGTAAATATGATATAAAATCAATCTACTTTCTTAGTAAAAGCCACTCTTGCTTTTCTGTGATAAACTTGGCTCAAGTCTGTGTTATGTACAAATTGTGCAGTAGATCCCTGTAATTTGCTAAGAGATATAGAGTTATTTTTTTCTCAGCTGCTTCTAAACTAAACTTCCTCATGCAGTCCCCATGGCAGTCCTTATTCAAGGATCCTGCTTGCAGAGGATAATCCATTCTCCATGCTCATCTTGATATCTTAGCCACAGAACCAAGATAATGGAGACAGATAGGGTTTTGGCCAAGCTTTCAAGCTAAACTAATAATGAAAAAAAGAAAAAGCAATTGATACAAGCCTCTTCATGCTACTTCTTCATACCATGCTATCCATATAAATAGCTGGAATGCCTCAGTATATATTTCTTCTTCCCCTTAAGGTAACAATGTTGGTATTGATTTCAGAATGTAAATTGTTGCTATACCAGACAATAATTTGATTTCTTCTGCTCAATTTCTCAGTACTAAAATTTCATAGAAATCTGTAAATTACACTGCAATGTATTAAAAGGAAACATAAATATAATTACCATTATATCTATCTTGCTACTAAAGCTGCACAGAACTGGCCTTTTCATAAAAGTGAAAAACACTATTAATTACACTCTGACACATGACTAGGTAGGAATTGACAGTGTGATGGTCCCAAGCACATTTAAACATGGAAAAACAAAGAGCCTGTCTGGCTGGAGAGTTGTGTTAGTTTTTCAGAGACAGTGAATAAAGAAAAACCTGCAGTCAAATCTTGTGGTTTCCATTACCTTTTGAGGCAATATCACATTCTTCCCATATTTATGTGGTGATGTTCCTTCATTTTATTTCATGAAACAATAGTCTTTATTTCATAAATTCTTCCTCTGTTTTTTTGGGGTTTTCTTTTGGGTTTGGGTCTTTTTCTTTTCTGTTTGGTTTGGTTTGGTTTTGTTTTTAATTGGACATTCAAAAGACTGACAAACTTTAACTAGAGACACTAGACACAGGACTATCATATGTTTTAGGTTTTGCCTTCCTAATATCCACCTAAAAGGCAAATGTTCCTTTTTTAAATAAGCATTGCTATTTACCTAAAATTGTTTTGACTGCAAGGTAAATTTGACATAACAGGAAAGATAAGTGTTAAACTTAATGTAATCTAAATCAGAGCATTACATTGTTCAACCTGAATTAATTGTCTGAGACACAGAAAATCAGTTCTAAGCCTACAATTATGAAATTTCATATCTCAGATGCATGCAGGAAAGGAAAGGGGAGAGAAAGGATGGAAATTTCTGTACAATACAACATAAAAGAAAACAGCCATGTGTGTTGCCAGCAGAAAACTAAGTGTATGTTCAGAAATATTATTCACCCAAATGGCTAGATGTTAGTAAAGCATGTTAGCTTGACATATTTATCACATATTTTTTACCAGAAACTCAGTGGGAAAAAAAGCCTGAGAAAGGATTAATTAAAAATGGAAAAAAATTGTATATACCTATTAAAAATTAAAAATTAATGTAGGAAGAAAGGCAGCTCTAATGAACATTCATGCCATCTTAAAAGATATATAATTGTAAAGTAACAGCACCATGCCTTTTTGGAATGCCTGTACTCAATCATTGAGTATAGATGACAAGGTAAACTTAGGGCATGTATTAGAAGATGTAACACAGATTAATCCCTTTGACAACTCTCTTATAACCCTTGACATTAGAGAGACATAAAGTTCAGTGATTTCAAATTCAAATGACCCAAATTAACCTATCTAGATCTTGCACAATGTTCATAACTATTTAGCCATGTGACTTTAGATAGTCAATACTTAAAATTTTACCTGTGTTCAAGTATTTAAGATGCAAGACCCTGAAGTAATAGATCTTACTGACAAAAATAAAGTAGACTGACTTACATATAAGCAATTTAGCTGCATTAGAATTGTATTTTATGTGATCTTTAGTAATTTGAAGACTCCAATAATCTTCAATTTATTTATTTAGTTTTATTTTAGTGATGAGGTACTCCTAGCATGACAGATAATGCACATTACAAGTACACTCAATTGAAGAAGCACTTCAGAAGCACTGTACCAATTACAATAACCAGTGTAACTTCTCTACACTCTGAGAAGTTTTACAGTAGTAAAAGCAAGTGTTGATCAATAATGCATATGAAATACTAAATGCAGAAACAGCTGTTGCTGAGATTTAACAAGTTAAATTATAATAATATATTTACCCTGATTTACATTCTGTAGAACTCATTCAGCTTCCATAATGTGAACAGGATAATAAAGCTTCAGGGACTTACTTTAACCTATAAATCACATTTTTAAATATGAGAAGGAACAATTGAGAATATTTTCTGTCTCAGGCCTATACGTTATCTGAAGGCTGCTTATAAGAGTAAACTTATTATTTTTATAAATGAAAAAATTGCCTACTGTATTTGTATTTACATGTATAATGATAACATAAATGATGTTTATAGTATTTAATGAGTTGCAGAAGTGTTCCATCAACTAAGGGTTATTAATTATATTGAGTAAACTGATACATGTAGTATGATGTCAACAATCATTACTGACACTGCATCTTACTGTTGAAGCCTACAATTACTGTGCAATAGAAGTACTATGTATTTAAGGTTCCATCACTGTCAGTAACTACAGAAGATATGCACAGTTCTGCAGTGCCAGGGAGCAGGAAACTTTACAGTGATCTTTAGCAAAAAGACAGATGTGATAAAACACTCTTTAATATTCTGTTCCATTAACATTCTTTAGAATCACATATAACCTTGGAAATCAAGTAGGCCATGGATCTTGTGTGGAGGTGGCAATCTTTTGTCTGGGGTGATGCAGCCCCTGCTCAATATTAGAATTAATCTGTGATTTGAATGCTTTAATAATGCATGCAAAAGGAAGAAAAACATCAAAATCCTCAGATTTAACAACAAATGACAAGGTCCACTAGGAAGTTTGTACCAAAGGGTTTTAAAGATAGTCATTGTCCTAAACTGAAAAAAAGGTGAGGGGAAAGTGAGGTAAATAATAAAATCTGAAGGCCCTGTAAATGATCACACTGTAAACTAACCGGTATTCATAGTGACATCATGATGGAAATCTTCACTTTTATTCATGTGAGTTTGAGGAGATTCAATTAAGATTATATGGATCCTCAATAAAGCATGGATTGAAAAATGCAGAAAAATGTAGAATTCTCATAAAGACTCTAAGGATATTTTGTATTAGCATGGGGACAGGAGGAGGGAAAGGAAGGAGGCTCTCAATTAAGAAATATTATTGGAGAATAGCAAATTAGGACATTGCTTCCAGAACTAGTAGTGGCATGAATGGATATCTGTCACTATCAACTCACTGGGTTACAATTAATTCTGAGTCAGCTGTTGTGTTTTCTCCTACAAGCACAGAAAGAAGAAACGGCAGCAGCGCTGCTCTTTGAGGACAAGAATGTTTTTATGCTATGATTCCAGAAAGCAGCTGTACATCTAGTAACACAAGGAGCACTAGAGCTGTCACATTAGATAAATGGATCCACATTGGAAAAACTGAGAGTGGAGATGATTGTCAAGGATAATATAGTTAAGCTAGGGCATCCTGGGAGAGATGCAATTTCAAGAATATTTTAATTTTGAAACTAATATTATTATCCCAATTGATTCCACATGCTATAAGCTAATTAAAACACCTTTGTTAACATATTTGCATCTCTAATAGAAAAAGAACTAGACAGTAATGTATTTCCACCATAAAAACATATGTTTTCTTATTCAGGACAGGATGTCCTTGAGAACTGCTTTCCTACCAACAGCTTTCTGAAATTATTTTAGGATTTTTTGTTTGGTTGGGTTTTTTTTGTCTTGTTTTTTAATTTAAACTACCAAAGCTTTGAAGTTTTCTTTTTGCATATGCAAACATGTGATACAGAAAATTTAAATTAAGAAAAATCCCCATCTTTTCACTTAGGATTCTCCAGGGAATAATGCATATTAAAAATACTGACTGCAAACTTCTCTTCCAGCACATATAACACACATGTATATCTGCCTTGCACTACCTTATGATGTCAAAGCTTGAAAAACTAAATTCACAGATCATGCTAGTATTTTCTGGGTCTGAATGTTTTTGGGGTTTTGGGTGTTGCTTTGATAAGGGATCTATCATTCCCTTGCCATGTTAATTGTTGGGGAAAATCTCTGCTACATGAAATTATAATCCCAAATAAAACACAAAATCAAGAATAAGCCTATGAAGGTATTTCCACACAGAGTTTTCTATTAAAAAAAAAAAAAAAAAAAAAGTACCTGAAGCTTAGCCAGAAAGAGAGCTAAAACCTCATTAACAAGCAGGATGAAAAAGGAAACAATAAAAAGATGACTTCTTGCATGGAAATCAGCTATGTGACAGTGGTATTGCTGTACTGTCAAAACAGCAGATACTCTCAATGGTATCTTACTGTGAGAGAAAACAGGATGTATTTTCTGCTGGCCTCAAGCAGAAGTCAAATGAGACTTGACAAGAATCATGATTATTATTAGACTCCATCCAATTTTCAGTATTTTCCACAAATTACATATGGCATGCTCTTGACACATTAAAAGTTATAGGGAAAACAGGAACTCTGACTATCATTTGGATAGTTTCAGGTAATGCTGGCAATGCCATGTTCCCCTTGGAACAAGTACAAAATGTTTGATAGTCCACATTATATTCTGATGTTGTATAATAACCTACTTTATGCTGTCTGAGATTAATGTTAGTAAAATAAAATCACACTGCTGAACTTCTTTCAGTGGCCTGAAAGAATAATTTTGCAGAAGTCTCTGAAGTTACATCAATTGATGCCAATAGTCACCTACTTTTACTTGACTTCTGTTGTAAAGACATCCATTAAGTCACATTCAGAAAGCTAAAGAACTTTAAACAACCTTGTCCTGTGACTTATTCATTTTCTGTCTACAAAACTGGAGAAAGCAGGAAGTTGGGCACCTACTTTGAACATGAGTTTAGTGATTGGTGCATATATTTTTCTAATGTGCATACCAGCAAGTTTCTCATTTCACAGAATTTGCCATTACTTTTGATCCCAGTGTTTAAAACTAATGGATTTATTTGTGCATTTTCTACCTAGTATGCATGACCATGATAATTAATACAAATAACCAAGAACTGCTGGCTTTTGAGCCCAACATTTACTAACATTCCAAGGGTAATTTGTACCTGCTTTGCAAATTCTAACTTTTCATTAGGCAAACTGACAAGCACAAAACTTCTGTCTCATATTTTATTTTGTGCAACAATACTAATTTAAATAAGAGCATGAAAAACACAGAGCCACAAAAGGCTGAAACTGCGCTCCACAAAAATATTGTAAAGGTATATGCACATGACCTATGTGTCTTCATTTTCCAGACAATATTAAAAAAAATAAGTCTGTATAGGTTGTGTCCAAACCTAAACCAATTGTTGAAGAATATTGCTGTTATGTCATGATAAATTCTACATTATTAATTATCTACCAAACAGACAGAACACACTTCTGAGTAAGAAATTAGCATTAGACAAATTATTAAATAAATTACTTATATATATGGGCAAATTGAAATGGCTTGTTTTAATATTGATTTATCACATATAGTAGCTCAGGATCATTTCTGATATGATCCTTTCCATGACAGATGGGTGAAAATGCATGGTGGCACTTTGAGATTTAAGGTGTTATCAAACGATAGAATAAATCACAGAGCTCAATGACGTGGAAGCCACCTTATCTCAGTCTTCGCAGGTTGACAAGGCATGTAAAGAATGCATCCAAACTCCCTGGTTTGATCTCTATTGTTGACAGATCACAGATATGGAAGTCTGAGATATTTCCACAGGAACTGCAAGTAGGATGATAACCAGTCAAAAATGGCAGACAACCACACCTATTTCTTTAAAAAATGTGAAAGTGGAAGGGTGTTTATTTTCTTTAAAGAGGGTGACCAGAGGAAGAAGATGTCATTACATTACAATTGTTAGTAATATAAAAAAAAGCAGTGAAAAGAGCAGGCAAAACAAGCTTTAGAAAAATCTCTGAAATTGAGACTTTAATACTTCTTCACACAATTTTGAATTTCCTTAGTAGAAAGAATGAACTTAGAAGTTAGTACAGTCACTGGAAAGTTTTCCACTGATGTCAGTGGTATTAGGATTGCTGTATAAGCATTTCTGCTACCAATAAATTTAATAAAATTCCATGTTTTCCCTGTCATCTAACTGTTATTGTTATGATTGTTCTGACTTTACCAACCTTTTAAATCTAAATTACATTACTCACAGATATAATCTTTTGTACTAGAGACACTCATTATACATATGCTACTTTTTTGCCCTGTGGTGTTGGATTTTCTTTTCTAATGTGTTCTAATAAGTATTCCTTGGATATAAAAAAAATAAATCTGATTATAGCTTCTTAAATAAGCTTTAAATATATTAAATAATCATTTTGGTTTGACATTAAGTGTTTTGTCTGTGCATGCAAGTTCCTGTGCCTGAACTTCCTAGAATTAATTAAATATATATTCCTTTAATAACTTATCTCTCTAGTTTCTAAATGGAGATCAAATTCTTATGTGTAATTAATGAACTATATATGAAGCCTGCCCTTAACTTCTGAATTATACAAGGTCCAAAAAAAAGCAGTAAAAAATTATGTGGCAGTCAAAGCCAGATCTACATTTCAGTATGGAATGACAGGC
This sequence comes from Lonchura striata, assembly GCF_050655825.1. Lineage (NCBI taxonomy): Eukaryota > Metazoa > Chordata > Aves > Passeriformes > Estrildidae > Lonchura > Lonchura striata. Next base: position 55,114,337 of record NC_140703.1, on the reverse strand, counting down.
ATGCTTCATTAAAGGCCAAATCCTGCAGTTATTTCTCAGTAGGTAATGGAGGCCTTGCACTGCAATAAGGAATGCTGATTTCATTGACAGGTAATTACTCTGTTAATGCCTCCATTATGCAAAGAAAGACCAGCCAAACTGCTAAGGTGTCAAGCATCCATCACTTTGGGTCAGACCAAACCTCCCATATATACAGGTTATAGGACAGCCGAGTCTCACTTGGCATAGATGCATTCAGTTTGGTCCTTGAAACACCACATGCACTGCACCAAGGTAGAGTGGCAACAGCTGAAACCATGTATTGGAGGAAACGGGCAGCTAGGGGATTTAGATCAGTCTTTTTGTTATCGTTTCCCTGCAAGAGTTCCTGGAATTAGAGAAAAAAAGCAGGTATGACCACATTTGCATAAGTGCTTACCACAAAATTTTCCTCTTCCATGGGAATAGTTTTAGGCAATATTAGTTGTAACTAGTTTTATTGAAAGGAATAGAATCAAAATTGTAAAAGAATTCATTTTATATTATATGCAAACAAAAGCCTAAAATATGTATATATTAGAGAAATGCCTTCTGTGCACTTTGAAAAAGACAAGGGGTATGAGCTTTGCTCTGTAGAGACAAGGTTATTTATAATTTTTACTTAGAAAAATGCATTGTTTAAAATCTCTAAAATTGAAATTAGAAGCCCTCTGGAATGATGTATTTTGAGTAGCAGTTCTAAGAGGAATAGTAAAAGTATCAAAAATAATCCAAAATCAAGCTGTACATGGAAAACTTCGTTATGAGGAAGCCAAATGTTTCCCTCACTAAGAAAAAAAAAGATATGGTACATGCCCTGGGTTGACAGATGGAAGAAAAAGAAAGACAGATGTGTTCTAATTTCTTGGGTAGGGTTTGTTTTTTTGGTTTGTTTTTTTTTTCCTTTAGTCCTTTTTTCTGTAAGATGACGATCAAGCATAGATGAAACTGCTTACTCAATAACACTGGCTACAGATATTCACCAGAGCAGTATTGCCAAATATCCTTTAGGACTTTGCCCACTAGTATAATCTCGAATGATATTCAGTAACAAGCAAAATGAGTAACAGCTGGCACTTTCCTTAGAAATGGCAAAACACCAACCAGGTCCAGTTTGTGCAGCCCTGGTAGAGGGGACCATCTGGAATGCTAGCCTGAATCTTAACAATTAAAATCAGGGGCCAGGTCAGACAAGTGGCATCTTAAAGAATTCATGATACTGAGTTTCTAAGCTAAACTGAAAATGACAGAGAAGCCAACATGTGAGGGAATGTAAGTAGTCATTCTCACCCAGGGGATGGAGGGTGAATCATGTGCTTAAAGTACATGAGTTAGAAGACAGACTCAGTGACACATTTGATACGTAATAAAATGTAAATCACTATAATCAAGAGAGAGTTTCCAATTAAACTCAGAATAAGGTGCATGGGGTCTATCTTCCAGGTACTGAGAACTTTCTGATGGTGGCCAGCTGCTGTCAGCTGCCAGTGATGTAAAACACCTAACATTTGTGCTTATTGGTAAGTGGGAAAGTTCTTTGTCCTTCTTTTTTAACTAGACATGATGTTTTCAAAAACTAACAAGATATTTGCAACTGAAGATGCTCAGATGGCAAATGCTATCCAGAGAATAAATACTTATAATTTGAAGTAGAAGAAATATGTTTATAATTTCAATTCATTGATTATAAAAGGCTTAACACTGAGAAAGGGAAGGATGAAAGAGAGAACAGAAGAGTAGCACTTTCAGAAGAAATACTCAAATAACATAGGAAAGAATGCTCTTTCCTTACAAAATTTACAATCTGATTGAAGACTGGATGAAGTAAAGACAACAAGAGAACCACTGGGAAATAACATAGGTAGCAGTAACAGCTCCACATGATTACTGTGGTTAGCAATGTGTCCTGCTTGATGGATCTAAATTATTATGCTTTCTAGTTGTTTCTGGGGATATACTTTCTTTCTTAAAAAAAAAAAAAAAGAAGAGAAGAAAAAGCAGCATATCAATCTTTGCCTCTTTTGCTGGGTAATAATGTATTTGTATTTTCTTTAATCTCTTACTTGCAGTTCTATAAGAATGAATTTCACTTTAAGATATTCATGGTCATGCTTTGATTTTTAAAGCAGTAACAAATCAGAGTTGTACTGATTCTTCCCCCACCACCGGCCCCCGACATTTCCTTGTAAAATACAACAGTCAACTACCTGTGAAAGAGGGCATCTTTAAGAAAACAAATATAGGAGAACCCTTATCAAGTGATGGCAAGAACGGGATATATGTGATAGAATTAAATTTTCCCAGGGTTCACAGGTGACAAGAAAAACTTCTTTATGTATAGCAGAGATAAAAGAAAGAGGATTGATATGGGAGCCCTCTGCAGAAGAAAATGGGAGACTTGGTTACCTGGGATATGGAGAAGGCTGATGTACAAAACAGCATTTTTGTCTTGGTCTTCTCCAGCAAGTGCTCCAGCCACAGCATCCAAGTCACAGAAGACAAAGGGAAGGACTGAGAATTAAAAACTGCCTGCAGTAGGAGATGATCAGATTCAAGACCATCTAAAGAATCTGAAGGCACTCAAATACTTGGAGCATGATGAGATATATCTGTGGGTCTTCAGACAACTGGCAAGTGAAATGGCAGAGCCACTATCCATTGTACTTCAGAAGTCATGGGAGTCTAGTGAAGTTTGTTCCCACTGGCTGGAAAAGGGGAAACATAAGCTCAACTTTTAAAAGAGGGAAATAACAAAGACCTGGTAAACTACATACAGGCCAGTCATTCTCAACTCATTGCCTGGAAAGATCATGGCGCAGATCTTACTGGAAATTATGCTAAGACACATGGAAAAGGAGGCAATTGGTCACAAACAACATGGCTTCACTAAGGACAAATCATGCCTGCAACACTTTTTGGCATTCTACAATGTGATTACAGTGTTTGTGGATAACGAAAAAGCACCTGGACTTGTGCAAAGCATTTGGCCCTGTTCTGCATAACATGGTCTCTCAACTGGACAGGCATGGATTTGACAGATGGACAACAGTGGGTAAGGAATTTGGTTGCACTCGAAGAACTGCAGTTAGCAGCTTGATCTCCAAGTAGAGACCAGTGACAACTGGCATTCCTCAGGGGTTCCTTTTGGGGCTGGTGTTGTTTTAACATCTTCACCAGCAATGTGGACACTCCATAGATCTGTGGAGTCAGTCCAGAAGAGAGCCACAGAGATGATCAAAGGGTTGGAACATGTCTCCTATTAAGGCAGGCTGAGAGAGTTGGGCTGTTCAGCCTGGAAAAGAGAACGCTTCAGGGTGACTTTGCATCACCTTCCAATACCAAAATTGGGCTTACAGGAGAGCTGGAGACAGACTTTTATAAAGGCATGTAGTGATAGGGCAAGAGGGAATGGCTCAAAACTGAAAAGGATAGACTTAGGAAGGAATTTTTTCCTGTGAGGGTGATAAGCCACTGCAACAGGTTTCCCAGAGAAGTTGTGGGTGACCCATCCCTGAAATTGTTTAAGGATGTGTTGGATGGTGCTTTGAACAACCTTGTCTAGGGTGGAAGATGTCCCTGCTCTAGTAAAGGGGATTAAATCTAGTTGATCACTAAGGTCCCTTCCCACCCAAACCATTCTACAGTTCTATGACACTATGATATGCTGCATAAACACTTCTATCAAATGGTTGTGAAAATACATAAATGTAAATTTTGGTATCATTACAGGAGCTTTTTTAATCTTAGATGATGTTATTAGTCTGTGAGCATCTACTCAGCTCGCTCACTTGGTTTTCCTTTATTGCTACTATAAAGATATTTTAAATTTATTTTTTTTTCAAATATACAAAGATCATTAACTAAAGTGACATGATAACATACAAGACTAATCCAAGTGAAACCACAGAACTATTCATTTCTGGGAAAGTATGAGTACTATGGACATTTATCTATGATAATATCCAAATAGTGCTTGTATAAATAATGGTGTGACATTCCTTCAAAGCAGTAATTCAAAAACTGCTTTACTCAATCCTGCTTTCTGTCCAAACTTTAATACAACACATATGTGCATTGTACCAGGCTCTCAAATAAATACCTCAAACAGCATCCACAATTTTCAGATATCTAGTACAAAGGCTCTCTATGTTTACTTGTGATTGTTTGTAATTTCATATTGAGATGATTAATCAGTGTAAATGTCTTTATTTTCTGCTGTTTTAACTTCAAGAAATGATCACTTCTGGTTTATCCTATTATAAGGATCATTACAAAAATGGGAAACAATTAACACTGGGTTTAATGCGTGAATGCCATAGAGCTGAAGTAATTGTACTCAAGGTCTGCTAACTTTTTAATCAGGCATCTGGTTGCAAGCTGCTCACGATTGATTCTAAGGGAAGTACTAATGCAATCTGGGCAGCAAAAGCAGGTGCCAAAAAAGCACACATGTTGGCGAAACCAATGAAAGCTCTAGAGGTTAAAAGAAGCAAAAACTAGTGCAGAATTCTTCTTAAAAGACCTTTGCTTGGGATCCAATCAAAACTGAGTGCAATTAAATGAACCAAATGAGCATAGTGAGAATTTTTTTAACAAAATAATTAAGAGAAATATGAACAGCAGAATCACTAAATAAATAAATAAATACATAAAATTAATAAGAAATACCATGAGAAATTTCTGGAATTACAATTAAGACACTTAGATACTCAGCATTTTTGCCTTGTTTTGGAGAAATGAGCAGATCTGTTTTATTTTCTAAAAATATACTATTTTTTCCCTTTCTCTAATAAACCTATCCTCCATGATTAAGAGAGTCCTGAATGTAAAAGTGCTTACACAGCATAGCACTGAGTGCACCTCTAAATTATATGTGTTGATGGACACTATAGCTACACTCACACATATCTGTAGAATTACAGTTGTATCAGAGGCAAATGCAAGAATATAATCTATATGAAAATTGAATGCCTGCATCTCTTTTCAAGTGAAAATACACCTCCCTAATTTGTATACAATATTACAACACTAAACTCCTTTCAGGATTGCCCTGAAGAAAAATTTCTTTGGGTATATATGTTTGTATATCATCTTCAAGGTTGGTGGATTTAGTTTTCTTAATCAATATTCTTAACTGAATCACATTTGCACCTAAGTTCAATGATTTTGGCACTCTTCTATATGAAATAACTAGTTTATATAACCTATATAACAGTTCTGCATAAGGACTTTGACCAAACTCCCTAAAACATCTAGATTAGAAATAGAAAACCATAATGATAATAAGGTTCTGGGTCTTATTAATGGAAATCAGGAAAGAATCTCACTTATAAACCAGTAAGCACCACACAACTTGGGACGAAAAACCAAACCAACATAGATAATAGGTAGTGCGAGAGGTTTGGAAGCTTTATTTCACAGAGAACCCTGAAAATCTGCTGCAAATAACACTCTTTAAGAGACTGTCAAAAACCAGGATTGAGCTGAAACCTAGACATTTCTAATAAATATTTTGCAAAATCCTAATCCCTCTGCCTAGTAACAATTTCCCTATAAATTCCAGAAGTAGGTTTCTGGCATTATTCCAAAACCTTGTTGTTTGGGGTGTTTTTTTTTTTTTTCTTTTGGTTTTGTCTTTCTTTTTTGCTTTTTTTTTTTTTTTTTTTTTTCCTGTTGAGTAAATCCCACCAAGTACAAGATGTATTAATTAACTTAGAGCCTCACAGTATTTGGAAGCCCACATTAACTGCATGGATCCAGCAGCATCACTTCAATTTCTTTAGACCTGATTGAGTACAGATGCAGTAGGATATCAAAAGCTTTAATCAGTCCCTATTTGCTTAAATCAAAAGCATAATCTCTTCTCAGATTGTTTACCAACACTTGAAATCAGCAAGTTGCAGCAGTTTAGGCATCAGCAGAGCAAAACAGCAAGGAGGCTTCTAACTAAGGCAGATGACGTGAGATGCCTAAAAGTTTTTCTCTCTTCCCATGTCTAAATGGCCACAGTTTTGCAAATCAATACCAGTTCAATGGCCACTATCTCGGCTTGTGATAATCATGGAAGAATAGCCACATATTTGTGAATCTGCCAACACTCCAATGACAGTTTTCTCTCTTTCACTTTCTTTCTAACAGATATCACTCAGTCACTCTACTGTCTGTCATCTGCAGGTGAAGGTTTTAGAGAAATGAAAAGCAGTGGTCTGGCAGAGGGCCACTCACACACTCTCACAAAGAGACCCTTAATCATAAGGACTTTCACATCTCTCTGATCTAGGAGCAATTCAGGATATATGCCAGGAGGAAGAAGAACAAAGACACCAGCATTTGAAAATTCCCTCAGTGCCATAATAATACTGCTGAGATGGCTTTTCCCAGATTAAACAGACATGTTCCTTTAGACCCTAAATACTGGTCTGAAACTAATTCCCTAAGCATTGTCCAGTGTGTAACAGGGTTCGAGATACTAACAATCAAACTTTGAAGTAAGTCTTCAAATTCCAGTGGAGCTGGCTGCAGAGACAGCTAGAATACCCAGGTCTTTCCAGGCCGAGGAGAGAGAGGGCAGCTTGATTTTTTCGCAATTGTTGTCTTTAAAGGACTCGGACAAAGCAATTCCAACACAACAGCTTATTTCTAAAATGCTTTACAGTAAAGGCTAGATGTGGAGGTTAGGGAGCTAGCTGGCATTTTATAACGTTGCCTACACTCAGCACAGCATTCTGATTCTGAAGGAGAACATGACAGGAGCTGCAATACATTAGTGAAGCCTGACAGGGTAAAGATCTTCCTTCATTTGTCATTTTGTTTTGAAGAAACAAGAAACTACAGGTTTCAAGATGAGGATTCTATCTCTTCACATGAAGCATCATTGCTATGTGGTCTCCCAAGTAATGTCTAACACAAACCATAACTGCGTATAGGGAGAAAAAAGAAATCTTTTAAAAATCTTTGAAGAAAAATATTTGTAATGTGGCTGAGGCTTTAGTTTCTTACATGCCAGTACTTACCTTCATAATTCCTCTGAGACTCACTCAGATGTTAAAAGAGTCCATTTGCCTATCTGTTCATTCAGTTGAACACTCAGCAGGATCACTTTCTTGTGAGGTGTCTAGTACTTGGGTTAATTTCATTACATTTTGTGAGATATTAATCATAAAGGAATATCAGGATATCAAAATGCAATGTAATTCTTAAATTCCAGTTCACTTACATGAGGAAACTAAATTAATATCAACCTGAAAATTTGCTCTGAGTTATAAGTGAATACATTCACTCTTTTCAAGCTCTTATCAGCTTCTGCAGAATCTAAGGTCTTTAAAAAATTCTGAAAAAATGGTATCAAAACTGTAAACTGAATGAAGGCAATGTGGTGCTTGCTTTCTAAATCAGCAGACAGACAGCTGAAGTGCCACTGCTGTAACCCAAAGATTTGACAGGCTACAGCAGAGTTAAAACTGACAAGAGCCTTTCTTCATATTTTCCTGCTGCTATTCAAAACTCTCTGAGCAGCAGGAGACTGACAAGAAGGAGGTTAATTTTGCTCTGCAGTAGTTTAGACTATGAACGTCTGAAGAAAGTAAACACTATAGAACAGCTTCATTCCTATCAATTGCTGAACATGTGATTTGGGGAAGATGAGTTAGCATGGCAGATATGCTTTCAACCAGATTGCATAATGTGTCTTTAAATGTGGTGCTTCAATTTCTTCTTTTGGTTTTGTTTGGTTTGTTTGGGGTTTTTTGCTTATCATTTATTTACTGATTTCTGTTTTGACAACTAAAATCCAGGAAAGCAAGACTGAACATCATTTTTAATGCATTGCATTGTTTAAGAATAGTGTAATTTATGGGAAAGCAACACTTTATTTTGTATTTTGGGGCCAGATGTAAAAGGCAAATTAAGGTCCCCAAGGGGACATAAGTTAGATCATTGAAAAGGAAGGCATGTGCACTGACCAAGGCAGTGGAAATGAGGCTAAGTCTTTAAAAAGAACATAACAGAGAGAGGACTGAAACTGGATAGAAAAAGGAGGACTGAAGTCAGGGAAGTAGTTCAAACCTTGTTGTTAGGAAAGAAGAATGACATGAAAGGCCACACAAAGGTAGTGAGTAAGACCAAGTGGGTATGACAAGCCAAGGACAAAGTAAGGATAGCTATTGATTCTCACTTACCAGTGGGGAAAGAGGAAGGTGGTAAAAGGAAACAAATGTTACAAAGAATTGAAAGAAAAGCCTCTAGCTGGCCTGAGCAGTTTGGACTAGGAAATGGATGGAAAAGACAAGAAGAAACCCACAAAGAGAATGTCTGAGAAAATATACCTTGATTCAATGGCAATAGGATAGAACTCTCCTTGGAAAATGGAAACTTCTATAGCAAATAGTATTCTAGTGATCAGGAATGGATCATTTGTTCCAAATCTAGATAGGTTGTTCCGAATCTAAAAGGTTAAAGGTTTAACTAATGTTTGTGGAAAAGCTATATGATGAATCCCACTCTATAAGATTTTATCCCTATTTTCACTATACAGAATGTATATGGTACTAACGAAGTTGTTGCATTTTCTGCAAATGACCAATTAGGGTGAAAAAAATAGATTACTTTTCAAGACAGTGGAGAGAAATGGACATATGCCGAGGATACCATTTAAACACATCATCCTTAAGGTAGGATGAATTCCCTTCTGTCAAAGCCACTTACTTTACATTGACTAAAAACAATGTCTGCATGATCTCCTCTAAGAAAAAAAAGCGTTTTTGAAGCCAGGTAGTTTCTCCTTTAGTTTCTGCTCTGTATTTCCTGAATAGTTAATTTAGAGTCTGAGATTTAAGATCATGCATACCACAGTGGCTTATGTGCCATTTCAAAGCCACAAAGGGTACTAACATCTTTAAGCTTCTTCATTGGAGTGCAGTAACAGTCTGTTAATATTTGCAGAGCATTCAGAAACAGTGATAAATGTCATAGAAAATTCAGTGAGAAAACTAATAGCTCTGTCTTCAAAACAGGATATGAACACTGGAACAAATAACATCAACAGATAGTGAATAAGGAGGAAGGCAAATACTGAGTTCAGCTCATAACTTGGACTGAAGATTTTGTGCACTGAATAGGATCAAGATTCTCTGGATATGATGATTGATATGTGCTTAGGTAATTAAATACTTGTATTGCAATTCCTACACATAGGGGGGCTGAATTGAGTTTCCAGTAAGCATCATTAATAATGGCTTTTGGGTGCTAGATTCTGAAACTTCAAAATAATGATTAAATATAATTTGTTCTTAGTGGATATACCATGGCAACTTGCAAACAGATCAGGAGAGAGGATGCCTTGCTAAGAAAGTCCTGCTTGTGGAAAGAACATCAAAGTAACTGAAAACAAATTCTAGGCTTTCTATAGAACTTTTTTTCATTCATCTTTGCCAAGTTTTTTTGAAATCTTTTGGATCTGTGGTTCATTTTCATTTTGGATCTATGGTTTATTTTCTGTTTGTTTTATTTAAATTCTCTTGATCTTAGCTTAGGAGTTCTGATTGTTTCTATTTGTTATGAATTAAATCAAAATGACATTACAAAGACAGTCATGTTTCTGTTTTTCAATCTGTCTGTTAAAGACAACACCAGAAAATAGTATTTTTGACCATAAAAATAAATGCATATTTGTTTGACATTTCCTCATATTTTTCAACACTCACTGTTTTGTTTCTATTTATAAGTCTCATGGATTGCAGACTGAAATACTTCCACAAAGGCAAACTTGGCTCAATTTGTATGCTAGTCTAACTGGCAAGAAACAACAACAGTGTTCAGGACTGAATCTCTCTCTCTCTCTCTCTCTCTGACTATTTCTCTTCGGAGAAAAAGCTGCCATGAAAAGTGAACCAATGCACACAGTCATTGAAAAATCTGGAAGTGCTGTCATTGGAAGTGACAATATGGCTTGCTTAGTAAGGATTTACTTTGAATGCACAGCTTCAGAATTATTTACTAATTAAAAATGTTTTACCACGGAGAAACCCTTTGAGGTTTGCCTCTTGTTTCCCAGGGTGCAGGAGCGTGAAATCATGGATGAATGAGCTATAGCACCATAATTTGCTTCTGTCAGTTTAAATGAAAAGGTCTGAAATGAACTGGTGAAATTAGTTCACAACATTTTTACTCACCAGTAACTGCAATTTACTTTTATGATAACCTATAACCACATATCCACCTTTCACAAACTTTTAATCTTCCAGCAGACAGCAGAATTATGTAGTCTATATGCTATTCCATGCCCTCTTTAGACTGGGGAAGTGAAGATACCAATTGGCATTGAATTGCCAACATTTAGCATTGAGAATATGTTGTTTGAATCTAAGGTCAGAATTCACCTATGCACAGAGAGAGCTCCTACTCTCCTATTTGTCTTCTCACACATAAAAAGTCAACTGGGGTTGTTTTATTCTGATGTGTACTATGCTGAAACAAACAACAGGTAGAAAGAAAGACCTTAACTGTTGGGGTGGAAGAAAGAAAGGACACTTGCTAGCAATAACAGAGATACATGTGCCTAAAGAGGACTAGTGTGACTCTTACTAATAGAAAAATAAAGTCACTCAGCTGTGAAATTACCCATAATTAGGAAGACCTCATTCAAAACCCAGGTACAGCAAGATACTAGATAAGCAAATCAAAATCATCACTTCAGTTCTTTAAAGACAGATAGCATGCAGTATCCATCTGTTAGGCGATACCACCTGTTCTATCAACTCATTACACCGTCTGGAGTATTAAGCAGGAAAGTCAATTAAGTCAATCCATGTGCAAGAGGACCTTCATGGAGGCTGAGCAATTGCTCTCTGCTACCCCCTATCTCATCCCAACAAGGAGGAAACAGGATAACTCTGAATGATTTAATCTGTCCCTTGTCAGAGTCCATCTCCACCTCTTGATTCATAATATAGGCAGCACTGAAAAAAATACAGTCTATGTAAAATTTGGGTTGTCTTTTATTATCAACACAAGGTTGTTATTAACCATTCATATCCAGAAAGAAATTTAATTAAGTTTTTCGTTGTGTTTCTCTAAGGGAAGATTAAAGATTATGTGCCCAAGCCTCTCACCACCTCAAAATACTCAGCTTACCAACACACGTTATTTCAGCTAAGGCCTAATATCAAGTTGCACTTCTGCCCTGTGGTTTCCAATATACACACATTTACACAAAATAATGTGTGGTTGCTATATACCCCTGCTTACACAAAATACACATTTTAGTGCATAAAGAATGTAAACTCCATGAGTCAGATTCTACTTTTATAGCTCAAAATTATTATCTTCATATTGATTTAACCCTTAACTTGAAGCAAGCAATCAGAAGAATAAAATATAATATGCAGTCTTGGCAGGAAATGGCAAAGGGCTGTTAGTAAATGTAAAATCAGAAAATTCTTCAGGAATATTCTGACATTTTTATCACAACTTAGAGAATACCCTCTTAGTATGTGAGAGATGGTATTCTCTAAGTTTAGAGAACACTATCAGTAAGGTTTAATTCTTATAAATCTAAGGTGGGATTGGATATAAAGGTCACACACCTTTAAAAGCCCAAAATATTTTCAGTGAGGACACTCTTAAGTGGCATAATACTGACATAAAAAGTGAATCCCAAATGCACAGCTGAGAAGTGATTTTTGTATCCTGACACCTGTTAATACAAAGAGTAAAAAAAGAATAAAACCACCCCTTCTCATCACAAGAAAAGCTGACAAGAAAATCACTCTTCCAGGAACTAAGAGGCAGTGTGCCAGGCAGTGTAACCTCTGCAAGAATGACTTAACATATCGATGGTGTTTGATTAGGGAGGTTTGTAGTTACCTATGTTAGCTTGACATTTTTAAATTTAAATCTTTAAATCTTCTGGTTTATATGTAGTAATGCTAAAAAGATGATTTAATGTGTCCTTCAATGACATTCATTTTCTTCAGCTGGATAGATTTCTCTATATATTGGCATAAACTTTCCCTATCTGCACTCTGGTGTGCTTACATAATAACAGAAGTCAACATTTACTGTAATGTGTAGGTAAAAATGTGATTTAGTCCCCTTCAATTTTCATGTGCAATTTTGTGTAGAGTTTTTACTTCCTTTTTTGGGTAATGACAAATAGGAATTGTGATGAATTGAATAGGAAGGAAAAAACCCTAAAAAGAAAAACAAACCAAAAAAACAAACTAAGAAACAAAAAAATCCCAAGCCCAAGCACTACCAAGCTCTCCACCTTTCATTGTAATGCCATTCCTTTAATAGAATATTTTTAACACACCCATATGTTTATTAGGAGAGCTGTTTTGTACCATCCAGGCCAATTTTATGTTACTGTTACAGTTATCCATTTCTAGTACAACCAGAAATTCAAAATTCAACTGATCTGTAGAGTCACCATGTAATCGCAAACAACACAGATCCTCAAGTACACAAAAACTGGAAAGGAGGAAGCTGGACAACAATTTTCTAAAGATCAGGTTATGCACATATCATGAATAAGATGAAGAGCAACATACTGCACAATTTGCTCAGATGGTTAGAACATGCTGCAAATTACATTAAGTTTGTGGGTTCAAACCTTTATGGCCCATTCACTTGAGTTAGATTCAATGATCCTTGTGGGTTCCTTCCAATTCAGAATATTCCGTGATTCTGCTAGAAATTTTTGTCAGCCAACCATATGTTGTTGAAATCTCATCAAAATCCCAGCTTTGCCAGTTGTGAATTTATTCCATGAAGTTGCTTTTATATTTTTAGTTTCTTTCTGAGACTAAGAGATTTGCAGTGTCTCAGTCAATATGGGTGTTCTGGGTAAGTTTTGTATTCCTGTGATGCCTTGGGAGGCTACCTAGAACAGAGGCTAGATATTTTTAAAGGAATAAAGTAGGTATTTATTAAAGTAGATATTTATTAAAAAGGCCTTCAAAGGATACACCTTGGGCAGTACACCTTGGGTGGGCTGTAGCTCCACCCAAGATGGACAATGGGCCACACATTTTCACACTTCTATAAGTTTTGGTCCATTTACATACTGGGGTTAATTGTCCAATTACAGCTTCAGGTTATGAAATCCCATCAACAGTTTGCTCTCTTCTTTTCACTGCTGCTTGTTCTTTTTGGGCCTGAAGCTGCAACGGTGTCCTTGGTTCTCAGGCTGGAAAAGGATTGTTTTGTCTAACTGAACTGTGAAGAGAAATTGCAGCGAAAGGAGCTTTCACTTGCAGTGAAAGAACTTCATGTGAAATTCAGTTATATACTAATGCAGTACAGAATCTGGAAAATATGAAAGCTAAAACTTAAGGCATCACCTGAAAGACAGAATCACAAAATCATTGAATGACTTAGGTTGGAAAAGATTTTCAAGATCATAGAGTCCAAGCATAAACTTAACACTGCCAAGTCCACCATTAAACCATGTTTTCAAGTGCCCCAACTGCACATCTATTAAACATCTCCAGGAATGGTGCCTCCACAGCAGCCCATTCCAAGCATTCCAGTAAAGGCTTTTTTGCCTAATAGCTAATCTAAAGGTCCTCTTGAGACCATTTTGTCCTCTTCTATCACTTGTTACTTGGGAAAAAGACTGACTCCCACCTCACTACGACTTCCTTTCAGATAGTCATAGAGCAATAAGGTCTTCCCTGGGCCTTCTTTTCTCTGGGCTAAACAACCCCAGCTCCCTCAGACCTTTCCCCAGATTTGTTGCTTCTCTCTGGACACCCTGTTTAGGTAGCTACCTGTAGTATTTACCTGATATTTACACTAGACATCTACTTGTCTTTGATAACATAAGTGTGTATTGGATTTTTTGCCTTAAACAACTTTATTTTGGCTAGCACAACATTACTTTTTTATTATGTGGTTCTTTAGAAAGTTATAGTTTCCACCTGAGGAATGCTATGCATTTAGAATTTGGGCATGTATGTAGGAACTGACCTATAGGGTAATTAATGTGCTTTTGCAGTTTTTTTATTGCCTTCTTATTTTTATTTGTGATAATAAAACAGTGCTGTTTTAAGGAATGCTTCTAGGATCCTTTTTCTAGGTGTTTACATCCACATTTTGCCTAAATTTTATGGACTTTCTGTCTGACAGATTAAGAAAGCCATTTCTCATCTATGTCTACACAACTGAAATCTCTATCCATCTTCTTATCTTACACCTTGATTACAGCAAAATCTCTTCCTCACACTTTATAAAATGTGGTCCTGCTCCATTAATTTCCATGTTGTAATGACATTACTTAAGAATCTGAGCTCAAAAGAGAAAAAAAAAAAAAAAAAACAAAGAACAAATCTTATGCAAAAACTCCTCTTCCCTACATCCCTGTCTTTGGATCTTTATAAGGTATTAGGCCCTTCTCACTGCACAAGGGCAGCAGAGCCAGCAGTGCAGCATCCTACATCACAAGACCTACTTGCTGAGTAAATCTTCCAAGCAATAGCAAGAGCAGTCATGCTGCTCAGTGAAGGAGAGGGCAGGGGGAAAAGATGACAACAGCTGGAGTGAAATGCAATGCTGTTGCCTCTGTACATATTTCAGGAGCTAGATAGGGTTGTCAGTTATCTATCTTTTGCTGGTACACATCTGAGAGTGGCAGACTTTTCCTGTCTGGAATATGTATACAAAAAGCAGGTCTATTTTCACACAAAAACTATTCCACCTCCAATGCATTTTATAATTAGCATCTATTCTGCAGTAGCTTTTCAGTTGAGCCTGAACTGCCAGGCTGCTGTGACTGAAACATACCCATAATGAAGGACATGAAACCCTTTTCTCAAGCAGCATTTTTCACTGGTACATACAGGATTCAGGATAATACTGAAATGGGTTTAGACCCTTCTAGAAACCCACAGATATTGTCTTTTTCAGAATTTTCTCAGCTCAGTGGTCATAATAAACTCAGTCCCTTACTTCAGACTCACTGTCTTTGTTTTTTTTTTTTCAAGAGAATATGTTAGCTGAACCAAGACAAAAGACTCTGAAAAAGAATCAATCTCCTCTCTACCTAACAATTTTTGTTCCTTTGGTAAGAAACTGCGAGCTTTTCATTTAGGTGAACCCCTATTCTTGAAATACTAAGCATTTAACATACTTCCCTTAAGTATAAGTTTTCTTTCTAACAAATCTCTTTTTTCACAAAACATGCCAGCTATAAAATGAGGGGCAGCTATTTCAGATTCCTTCACTGCTGCTCTTCTCTGTCATACAGAGGCAGGCTAAATCTCTTCATAGCACTGGGTTGTTCATAGTCAATCCTGTTCTCAGGCTGCAGCCAAGCAGAAGGTTTTGTTCAGTATTTATCACTGTGATCTGTGATACTGGCTCTAGTTTTATCATATTTCAGAAGTCCATGTAGTTTCATATGGTTTAAGGTGAGAGGCGTCTATTAGATCATCTGCTCTGACCTCCCATATATCATAAACCATTAAGCTTCAACCACAAGCTCTTAAATTAAGCCCAAAGACTTTAGTTAGGACTTTGGTTCTCAGAAGACTAAGCTTTTTGCCAAAGGCAGCCAGAAAATGAGAAAAAACAGATGCTACTAATCCAAACTCCTCTGCAATGGAGGACAATTGATTAAGTGAGATAAGTGATTTATACACACCTCCAGTGTTAAGGCATTTACTGTAGAGACTAAAAATTGTGAAACATGAATTTAATACCCTGCTCTCCTTTCTGACTTCAGATAAGCCTCTTCCCCTTTCTTTGCCACAGGTTCTAATTTCTCAAATAGTGGTAATTAAAATCTCCTTTCTCAAAGCTTGTTATTACAATGTTCCTGACATAGAGTTATTAAGTACTTATATAAGCCTCTTGTCTTTTAGTAAGTAATGCTTAGCTGGGAAAAGTCTGAGTAGAATGCTTCAGTATAACATTCCTGTTTGCTATTCTGTTTCTTAATTCAAATCCTCTGCTGGTTTCTACAGGGCTTCAAGGCAATAAGGGCAGAGTCCTCTGGTCTGCACGCTGCTGATGCCTCAGGTTTTAGCTTTTGTAATTTTCATATTCTGTACTGCTTTGGTGTGTAGTTCTGAGCTTCATATTAAGGGACAGTAAGCTCTCTTCACAGAGTAGGTAGACAAATCAACTCCTTTCCCAGCTTGGGACTAAGGACAACCAATCAAAATCTCAGGCCCAAGAACATAAATTACTACATCAAAAATGCCAGACTGAAGAGAGAAAAACAAGAAGGATGGGACTTCCTAATCTAAAGCTGTTAATTGGACAATTAACTTCAATATGCAAATGGACCAGAACTTATAAAAGTGAGAAACCCTGTGACTGGTTGTGTATTTTGTGACCATTTTGGGTTCATCTTGGGTGTAGCCCTGGTTGGGCTTTTGTATCCATTGTGCCCAAGGTGTATCCATTGAGGACTTTTAATTAATCCCTACTTTATTTATTTATTTATTTATTTATTTAATTAATCCCTACTTTAACTCCAGCTAGCCTCTATTCTAGGTCAGCCTTCACAAGCCATCACTGCCTTTCCTCTCTGCAAATGATGAAGTTCACTAAAAAATTAGGTGGTTCATTCATTCACTCTAAATTAAAACCCCATAGGAAGGGGAAGAAAAATGCAGGTAGAAGATTGCTATTGGATTACTGATTTATAAGAGCAATTCAAGGTTACTAGCACAATTTCACCTTCTAGCAATCCACACTGAAGAAAAAAAGCTGGCACAAACTCAAAGTGCTTTTCTGCATACACCTTTGTTACAAAATGGCAGTCTACTTCTACAAGTAATTTTAAAAAATGTATATTAAACATATTTTGTACTGGAACAGTGAAACAGCTCACAGAGTGTTGTAATTTTGCTGAATTTTTTTTTTCAAAGAAGCAAAAAGCTGATGATGACTGTCTTTAATGCTTTCTTCTGAAATTACTATTCACAGAATTGAAAGAGATCTACTGGGTTAGCAAATCCCAAACCATGCTGTCACAGGCAGACATGAACTGTCATCCTGTTCATTTTCTATTTATATTATTCTGTGGATTACAGTACAAAATAGAATTTAAATAAAAGTGATTAAACTGAAATTATTTTTTTTAAATCCCTTCATCGGAATTTTCAGATTTAGCTCCAATTCAAAAGGAAAAGACATTTCAAAAGCTTGAGATCATTCATTAAAAAAAAAGAGCCTTCAAAAAACCCTAATAAAAAGGCTTCTAATAAATGGCAGCCTTCTTGTAACATTTTTTCCACTGCTCCAAAAATTCTTTCAAGTAAATCTGACAGGGCAGCACACAGGAAAAAGAATTCGTAACAAATAGTAAGTGCAGCTCCCACTGTTCATCTGAGAAGAGAAACAGCAGAGAAACAGTGTGTAAGTCTGCTACGAGCACTGCAATAAAAGCACAAAAGCCAACTCAGCGGGGTACGTACCATCTCCATTCATGCCTCGGTTAGTTCCATGCAGAAATCCTTGCACACGGGAGTCAGAACATACTCCCTTCTCTATGTCCACACTGTGCATCTCACAGTTTCTGCATGCCACACATTTCAGACTACAAGCTGTTCTTTTACGCTAAATTGCAACTCCACCACACAGACCTGTGCAAAAAAACCTCACTGAATTTAGTATCAACCAAACCTGCTTTTAAGCCACAGGGAGTAGCATGTTTAATGGATGCTAAAGCTTCTAAGAGGTGGCATTCAAAGCACTCACATCTGCAGGAAATATACAGCACTGTTCTTTTTTTTTTTCCCCTTTTTTCTTTCTTTCTTGATTTTATCCTTCTAAGTCTATCATCATGCAACATTGCTGAGAAAAGGATTGCAAAAGTACTGGGTAATGAATGAAGGGGAAAGTGAACAGGTGTAAAACCTACTTTGTGCATGAAAACATTTGTATGAATAGAATGGCTTATGTCTTTTGCTTTGCAAAGAAATCTGAATTCTATAATTTAGGAATTAAACTCTTGATTTAAAAAAGTGAAGCATAACTGGAATATATAGAAACAGCTTGGACAAAATTGCTTTTGGGTTAGATTTGAACTCTACTATGAAAAGAGGAGTAATTATCCAATTGTTTGATACAAAAATCAAACACAGAAAATATGCCCCTGCAATCACAGAGTCAAAGTCTTCTGGCTTTTTGTTTTATTGTTTTTTTGGGGCTTTTTTTGTTGTTTTTTTTTTTTTTTTCTTTAACGGTGTGCTTAAATTCTGAAGGTCCTGGATATCAAAGATGAGAATTACACATCATGAGGCATGTTTGTGTCAGTATTAAACTAATACATCTAAATCTATTTTGCTTCCCAAAGTAGTTTGCAATAATTAACTTTGTCTTCAATTATATATTAATATGGGAATCTCATTTTACATTTTATTCATCAACAGAAGAGATAAAGACAGTTTGAAAATACTTGATAGCGGACTTTACTGCAATAGTAAATCATACCTCTACTATAAAAGTTGAGAGAAGCATTATGTAAGGTTGTGTTACACTCCAGGATTTTACAGCTTTGAAAAGAATCAGCAATAAATTTGAATAAGGCTGAGAAGGAAAGCACCTGGAGATGCAGAAGAGAAGTGACACCTTTATACTGTACTTCTATTTACCATTTATCTGTCATTTTTTATCTCCACATCTTGAGATTAGAAATCTCTTTTTGCATAGGTAAAATGTCAGTGACAACTTTCTATTTTAACATCTTAGGCTGTCGATGACACTTTGTTTTAATAACTTTCAAAGAACTTCTGATTATTCTGTTTCTTACTTGGTAGAATGAGAAATACAAAAGGGAGATGGTTGCAGATTAAGTACTCAAGACCCATTTCCTTTTAGTCTTTAAAAGTATTGCAGGTTAAAAGAGTAATGAACACTTTGGGATTGTTTGTTAAAAATTATCTAAATTAATATGGGTTACCTAAATTAAAATATTTATATATAAAATAGAATGGATACCTTGTATGCACACATTTTAGCTGCTGTAAATCCCACCCTTATTTTATAAGAAATATAGAAAGTAAAATCTGATTTTAACAAAATGCTTGATACTGACTTCTTGTTTTATTTTGAAGGGGGTGAGGTAGTTGCAACATCTTTGAGATAATGCTAGTAAATAATTTTAAAATATAATCCTTACCCAAACTATAGGCTTAATCCCATTTCCCAGTAGTTCCAGAGATAGTATGGAATTTAATAAAGCATTTAGATAACTTTGTAGCTAAGGGTCAGTAAATGTTTTTGGTTTTTTTCCCTATATTTCTTATTTCACAGATTTCTGAGCTAAAGATAGTCTCACAAATGCATCTGTGGGTGTTTGTAGAGAACTAGAAAATTTGTGACATAATATATAGCCTTTCCTTTACATTTCCCACTGAATCAAGCAACTTTAGAAATAAATTTTAAAAATAAATTGATTGTCTTTTTAAAATTACTACATCAAAAACAACTTTGTTATCACTTTTATCATCATTTTTATTGAGAAAAAATTCCCCACTCTTTATGAATGAAAAAATCCCAAGTCTGCAAACATTTTCTACAGCCATCTTTGTTGTACATTTAGGACTTCTATATAAAAGCACATTCCATTACTGTTTCTCCTGTAACAATTCTATATTATAAGGAAATGGAAAAAGGTGGATGGTATTTTATGTCATTTTCTAGTAGGTTTAACATTCAGAGTCTTTTGTGGACTATAATTTGAGACATTTTCACCTCCTTTATAAAGAAATTATATTTTAAGATGTTGATTAGGAGAATAAATTGTCTCAACTGGAAGTGATGAAAGGGCAATAATCTTTTGTCCTTTATGAATTTGAAAACACTGAATGTCAATTCCATGTGGCTTATTCCAAGCAATTTTAAACTTGAATAAATAGTAAATGCTGTGCACAAGAAATGAAAACACTTTCCATGCTCAACCATCCCCTAGTGTGAACCTGTTACCTTATAACAGGTTTAACAAATATGACATTAATATAACTGTAACTTCAACATCAGCCATAGTTGAGGGATGTTGTTTGAAATGCACTTTCCCAACACCAAAAAAAACCCCAAAAGTGTCCTTCAAAGCCTTCTTAACCAAAGACAGTCATTACAAAGTATTAAAATATATGTTTTCATTAGCTTTTTTTAAAAAAAAAATTACATCTATAAAGTTTTCATTTTCCACTTCTGATAATAATCTGGCCTAAAATATACTTAACAAAGTACTTCATAGTTTCATAGCCATAATATCTGTGTCTGCACAGCAATTGCATATTTACAAGTCTTTTTAAATGTGGATAGACCACACTTCAGAAATCTGCACCAAGATTTTATATTACACAGAATATTCATAAAATATCTATATTTATGTCTCATTATACAGGGAATGTACTGAAATTACAGTTTGGGATTCTGTAAAAAGGTGTGTGTCTGTGTGTGTGTGTTTCTTTTTGTATTTCCACAAATCCATAGAATGCTACCAAAATAAAATATATAGAAAAGACTAACAACCTGCATTATTTTAAACCTCAGCTATAAATACATTTTCAGTTGAATTTGCTTATAGTAATGTTGTTTTAAATTAGGTTATTCAACATCATTTATCTTCATCCAGCAGTTAAAAAAAATAAGGGATTCAGTAAACTTGAAGTGACAAACACAAAAATCTGTTCATGAAGGAAATTAACATGACATTCAATCAGTTACTCTAAAGTCTTACTTCCAGCCTCTCACTTCTGTATTATATAACTTCCACTATCAAAATGAAACATTATCATCAATATGTTTGGCAGTTTATGAAGTAAAACGATGTGGCTGTATGGGAAGATTCCTAAAGTAGCCTTAAGAGGTATTATCAGGTAATATAAGGAAAGAAAATAGAATATAACATCTGTTTGCTTTGCTTTCCTTTTCTCTCAGCCAGTGGCTGTTGGCTCAAGTCTGGTCAGCGATCATTCAAAGCACTCCTCACTTAAGAATTGTTTAAGAATTTCAGACTTCTTGCTTCACTATAGAAATCAATGAAATTTTTGAGCAATTAATGAACTACCATAATTAAGTACCACTGTTTCAGGGATGAGTCACATTGTAGAGGGGCTGCTTTTCATTCTTATACCTTAAATGAGGGGCAACATTTCGTATATTTCACCACTAGCAGTCAAACAATGTGAAATTCAGAGAACAATAGTTATTAAAATTAAGGATGCAATTTTAGCTGATTGTGTAAACCTAGTTCAATGTAACTGATATACATTGTCAAAAAATTAATAAAAAAAAAGTTTATGATGTGATTGTATTTAGATACAAACATACCTAAAATGGGTCAGGGTAAGCACCCTATCAACATGCCCATATCTTTCTGTCTCATCAGACAATTATAAGGTGTCTGATTTTTCAGACAGTTGAATCTATTAAAGTCTAGCTCTCTGCCAACAGTGCTCTTGGCGTGCATCCACATGATGTAAATTTATAGATAACTGGATTTTTTCTGCGATTGGTATTTTTAAAAAATCAAATTGAATAATACAGATTAAAAAAAAAAGTGAAAATAACCATTTTATATTGAATGCTTCATTTATAAGTTTGGCATCTCACTGAACCAGTGTTTCAAAAGACTGGAATGTCAAGAAAAGGATTTTTTTTCAATCCTGAGGAAAAAAAGTTTGCAAGCTGTCAATCTTCTGTTTTTAATAGCAAGTTCTGAATGTTCTAAATTAATTTATGCATTTTTGTGACCACCTGTCTGCTGTTACTGTCAAAACTGATTCAGGTCCTCTGAGTTTTCAGAAGTCTTAGCTGTAACTCTGTAAAGTTTTAACCCTTTCACCAAGTGACTGAGAAACTCCTGTACATGGACCTCTAATAAAGTGGCTCCTTGATTAAAAGACAGGAAAAACACCCCAAATAACTGAAAGATAGTGTGGCTTGCTAACACGGGTCTCTGGCCTTCTTTCAGTGAACTTGGTGGGGGGTTTGACTATACAGAACTGCAATGGGAGGAGCTGAAGTTAGCTTTTCTTTCAGCTGAGCTCTTTGATGATACTCAGACACAGCTGTCAAAGTTTAGAGAATAGTGTGATCAACGCATTTCAGTCTTGAAATTTTCAATCAGATGTTTAAGTTGAAATTATACATCCTGGATAACTTACCCTCAACTTTTCATTCAGAGGTACAAATAGCTACAGAGAGAAGCAGGCATCCATAGATTACAGAACAGTAAATCTAATTTATTTCCTTTGGCCACAGAAAGATAAGTGTTCTAACATGTGGGACTTGGATGTTTTAAATAAGGTATAATAAATCTTTTTCCTAAGAAGAAAATTCAACTTGCTGACCTTTCCAAACCACTTGCTGGCTGAGGACTTGAAGCAGTGGTGTCAGCAGTGAGAAGCATACCTGCTGCTCTAGATTAAAAATCACTTAATTCAAATGCATTTATTTCTACATTACGTTAACATTAATTTGAATTTAAATTCAGTTCTTAACATCTGATGCTTATTTATGAAACCAGAGACATAAAACTGCATGCAGAGCTATATTATACATACAATGCACTCAGCTAAGGGAACAGCTCTTCTGACATCATTATAACAATAGATAATACATATTTATACTAATCTCACAAAAAAATATTAAGGACTGATGTTTTTAACCCCCCTCCAAAAGGTTCCAACAATCTTCTGAAAAAACACACTTTGTGTGTGAACCAAGTATATGTGGCCAAGATGGCCACAATCAACAGCTGAAGCTTCTTGCATCTTAGCAGGGGCAAAAAGCGCTCCACCACTCCTGGCTCACATAGCAAAAAGTTCTGGAGCAGACGTAAGTCTTCATCAGGCTGTGTTTTACAATCTCCAAGCTTCTTATCTGCCTCCTCCCTTTACTTCACAGGGCTAGACCTGTGAAGAATTCTTTTTAGGTCTTTACAGGATTCTGATACCTTCTACAGAAACACCACACCCTAAGAAAGAAAACAATGTGACTGAATATCCTTAGCATCCCCCAGATTCAAGGTCATATTGAGCAAAAACAATTCTAAAAACAACTCTTTCTCCTGGCCAGTCTTCCATTTCTAAGCCTTTCAGCTCCACATTCAGCATTCATGAATGGAAAGGACTTTTAACCCACAGCCATTGCAATCAACAAAATAAGAGCATATCATAAAAGTCAGCTGTATGTGCTAATTTCTGGGTTTTAGTACTGTCCTGTGAATATGCCTCATTTGTCTTCTAGAGCTACAGTGCTACAAGCTGATCACAAAAATGCATTAATCAATTATCTTAACTGGGTTATACAATGCAATCATTACTTACTGGTAAATCTTCAAAACAGTCCTGATATTTTGTGTAAAATTCAGTTCTGGTGAGCCATTTACTACAGGTACCTTACAATTTTGAATCATTCTACCATGCAACTTGAAGCACAAAAGCGAGACCTAATCTAGGAGTCTATTTAATCCAGTCTATCAACTTGGGTGCCTCAATTAACTGCTAGAAATGAAAGCATGAACCTTCAATTTGTTGTAATGGCAACCTAGATTTATCTTATTGCAGGGCTGGATTCATGCAGGAGGATATCATCCATGTATGATCAAGCATGCACGTACCTGGGGATTTGGTTTTTAGAGATTTTTATATTTGCTGTGAATAGTGTAAAAAATATTAATCAAAAATTTACCACATTGGCCTCTAATATCTTTTATGAACAAGCAAAAGAAATTATAATGAAGCATTATATGAGATGGATACAAGAAATGTGGTTTTGGATTATAGAAAGAAAATATACAGCTATGTGCATTTTTCAGTACCCTTGAAGAACCAGTTATGAAGTACACCTACATACATACATCCTGAGAAGAAAACACTCCGAACATGCACATGCTTTCAGGTGCTGTAGCACTTGAGAAAACTCTCTTTATTTTAAGGGGGTTTTCAGCTAAATAAATAACTGCTCTAGCCACGTTTTATCTGTGGGACACATCCATAAAATGAGACAGTACTATTAATTATAATTTCCTGTTCATTTTAATGACATTTGAAAAGCTTTTGTAGCTCACTAAATGAGCTGCTTGGACTCCTTTTCTGCCTGGTTAGTGACTAACAGCAAGTAACAGCGTACAGCAGGGATAGTCTAATTACTGTCAAAACCAAAGGTCACCTAATTCCAGGCAATGCAAATAGACTAATTATATTGTTTCTTAAGGTGTCTTCCAGACATGTGTCAATCAGCAAAAATAGCAAATAGCAGAATAAGCAGTCCTATACCAGCATAAATTCATCATATTTCTATTTAGAATAATGCAGTAAAATGACACCACATGAAAATGGTTGACAGGGAATTTAATTACTACGCTTTATAAAAAAGGAAACCATGGGATATTAAAAAAACCTGAAAACTCTTTCTGTGACCTTTAAGTAATTAGTGTTTCATAATTATGTACATGCAGTCTGTAGTTACTTTTTCAAAAATGCCAATAATTTCCCTCCCTCCAACAAGCCTCACATTACAGTTATTTTCACTTATATTCTGAATAAGGAAACTTCTTATTGGACAAATATTTTTCATTATGAATCTCAAAGAAAAGAAAACAGAAAAGCAGACATAATTAAACATTACAGAATTCTGCTTTTATGATTGAGTTTTATGTACATTATCTTTAAATTTTTATGTAATGTCTATGTAAAAATTGCGTTCTCAGAGACACAAATAGCCAAGTCAGCAAGAGATATTTCAGTGTGCTCACCACATCACTTCAAACAGAAATCTCTCACTAGAGCCACATTTTTAGTTTAAGACTACCAATGTTCCTGATTTGAAAATTCTCCCAGAAACATCCATCCCTAGAAATAGAAATCAGTGACAGCACACCATACCATTGTCCCATTATTCTACCACACATTTCATAACATAACATGGTCATTAACAACAAAGCTTAAAAAACTAACAAATTATTATGCAAGACTGTTGAACAATGAATCAAGCATGTGAATCCTATATATTATGTGATAATACTGCTATCCATCACACAGGTACTCTCCATCACACTAACTGAAAGTGCTGCCTCTCCTGCCTTCATACGCCTGAGTAACAGACCATCCACAGGCTCCTGTGGATGATCCTGAAAACGTGTCAGCTCTGAGCTACCTCCTTAATTCTCCAGCATGAATTATATCTGAAACAGCACTGATATTTCCTAATGTACTACATGTGTTCCACTTCTACCTTTCAAAGTTACTTAGCAATGCCATCATTACTTAGATATGAGGCTTACAAAGGCTTTGAAGCTGCTGATAGGCAGCATGTATGGGTCCACAGTGCCAGCAAAACCTGTTTCAGAGAGCTGAAAAAGGCAAACCCTGAAATGCTGAGACAGAAGCACAGAACATGAGAGGGTACAGTCCATCTTGTCTCACAGGCTGTCAAAGAGGAAGCTGAAAAGAAACAAAAAACCCAACCTCTGCTTCTGATATTCTCTTCTCTGCTGGTGCTTAGGTGACTTAAAAACCAAATGATAGAAAAATATTACCGGTCAGACCCACAATACCTGTGAGAATCAGATGGTGCTTTGGGTCAGGAGGAAGCTTACACATCACTTTCTTCTGGTCCTCCAGCCATGGGCAGGGACATCTTTTTCCACTAAACCAGGTTGATCAGAACTCCAAGGATGGGGCATTTACAGCTTTTCTGGATAACCTGTTCCAGTGCCTCAGTACCCTCTCAGTGAAGTATTTCTTTCTAATATCTAATCTAAGCCTACTCTCTTTCAGTTTAAATCCTATACCCATTTTCCTATCACTACTAATTTGTAGCTCAGTCTAGAGCTGTCATTTAAATTTGGTGTTATGATTTTAGGAGTGGCTGGTTTTGAATCCTGCAATCAAGAAAACTTCAGTTTTGATAGCAAGGCTATTAGACACTTACAATTTTTTATTTTTTGGCCCACTAGGCCATCATAAACTACTGGCCTAGCACTAGTCTAGCCCAGACACGCTGTCAACTTACAGGGCTTAACCAGCAAGTCAGGCTCGTCACTAGCCGGAGCTCTCAGAGGAGTTACACAGTACCCTATTGATTACAAGGACAAGGAGGTAATAGGAAAGGAAAATTTAAAAACCTAAAGTTGCACATTATGTGTTGCATTCTCCCATTTTCAGGACAGAACATTTCAAAGACACACATGGTGTGTTGTGATGCCCTACAAACTGTGTACCCTAAGTAATGTAAAGGTTTGCACTGCCTGAGTTCATTCTTCACAACTTATGGTGCTGAGTGTCAAATTAGTGTATTTGCAATATAAGTGCAATTCTACTGATACATGGTTTTCTGTGGATGGAGGTAATTGTATCTGTTCCAAGTACTGAAAAATAAATTTGCTTCTATCCACCAGTTTTCTATCCTATTTAGCTAAAATTTCAGAAGAAGCAGAAGCAGGCTTTCATGTGGTGAAGTGTCCACTACAGTGTTTAAATGAATAATTTACTATCCAAATTGACTGAACTGATCATCTAAATTTAGAGATATCAGACCTTTAACAGATGGTACACTACAGACAGTAACTCTTGGTCAAAAGTGCTTCTAGAATATGCAATTTGCTATGGTAAACTGGTTCATCAAATCAATCTGGCGTTTTGCCTCTGGGGAATGGTAGCACTAAATCCTCTATAGAAAGATAAACTTCTTCCATAATACACTTGGTTACCTGCAATGCTATATATTCCTGACTGGAAATAAGAAAAAGATCAGTATCCTTTCAGGTAAGTAGAATTTGTTATGGTATCAGCTGGAAGGTAGCCAATATCCAAATAAATTATATTTTATATCAAGGGTATGACCTTAAGATCCCCTAATCTTATTGACATAAGTGGAAGCTCTCTACACACACAGTATTTTCAGGAGTAGACAACGAATTGGCATGTAGTTTAACAGCTAGGATATAGAAAGGAAATGAAAAGAAATGGAAAGTGTGCATGCTTTCTATTTTAGGTTAATGCACTTCTAAAGACAGGAAATATTGTGGTTATGTGACTTCCTGTGTATTATAGATACTACACTTCAATTATTTCTCCTTCAAATTCAATATTTTTGTTTGACATAGACTATATCTTTAAAGGAAGAAAATGAATAAAGGTCATACTTTTATTTCCAGTGACAGAAAATCTATCAATTGCATCAGAAAATAGTTTCCAGGATTAGTTAAAATATCCACCTTATTTTTAGTTTAATTTGGTCTATATTCTGCTTTTATCCATTACACGTCAACATTTTCCTGCCTACACAGACTTAATAGAGCAGCATTAACAAATTCTTGTTCTCGGTAAAGGTATTTATAGCTTCTAATCAAATATCTAAGTCTACTTTTCTTTCTTTAGACTAAGCTCAGCTTTTCATTGCAAAGCACGTGTTCCAGTCCTTTCAGTCATTTCTTTGTGCTCTTTTGACATTTCTTTGTTTTCCTAACTGATGGCACCAGAATAGGACACAATATTCATGAAACAGGCATACTAATGCCAAGAGCTGGGACACTATAATCTGCTAAGTCTTACTCAATATTTGCATAGTCACATCTTTAAAAACCTTTCATTTTTGTGAGCTCACATTCCATTGTTTATCCAGTCTTACCCCCTGTAAAATTGTTTCACTTTGTGGGAGTGACTGCTTCCCTGAAGGAGTAGTTTTGTGTTTGTAAAAATGGTCCAACTTCCCAGGATTTGACAACACTCACAGTGGAATTCACATAAGTTTCCCAAGTTTGATCAAAATTAGCTGATTATGTCCCTATTCCCAACCACTTACCAAATTATGTGGCACCAGAAAACTGAACTGTTACTGATACAATAAACATTATGATTTAATTATTCAACATGCAAAATAGCAAAGAAACAAGAAACAATTTCCCTTATATAGCACAAATGTCCTCTAGGACTTTGTACTTTATTTTTGTATTCAAATATGAAGCTGTTTGGTCATGCCATTCACACTTGATGCTGGGGAAAGTGCTACAAGGTCAGAAAAATCAATAAAGAAATTAAATAACTGGTATCACATTACTTTTTATCTCCAGTAAGTTATTACATCAGTAATGTAGTAATGTTACAAAGAGCTCAACAAGATCATCCAGAATGATATTAAACCCTGCTTGATGCCAAGCAAAAATATAGTTAAATAAGACCTGATGCTCCTTAATCAGCTTAGTGGATTTCCAAACTCCCTATAAACATTCCAGGTACTGTATGCACCATTAAATCAAAGTAAAATATGCAATGGTTTGCAAACCTGAACTATGCTGTCCCAAAATTTCTTTTTATCTGCACTGATAGCAGGAATCTGCTATATATTTTTAACTTGTCCTTTTCTGGACAGTTTAAAAAAGCATCCCACTTTGCTTGTTCACTTTGACGGTCTATTCTTAACAGGAAGAAAATACAAATAATTTCTGGGATAGAGCTAACTTTGATTTGTTTCCAGCTTTGTAAGATTTCTTTCCCCCTGTTACCCAGATTGAGTGCCTATTGTTTTCCTCTCTTGTAATAAACACCTGGCAGCAATAGTTGATAACAAACTCTACCAGTACTGTATTTTGACATTTGAGAACAGTAGCAAAAGCTTTGCTATTCTATGCTAGTTTGAAACAAAATTCATGTAATTATAATCTGTAGCAGAAAAACAAAACAAACCACAAAACTCACAAAAACCCAAACAAAAAAACACCCCCCCGCCCCTGTTATTAACAAGGTGACCACAGAAATTTAACAAGGTGGCCACAATCATCATACCAGAGATGCAGCATTCTTTACCACCTATGTTAAAATGTCACATCATGTCAATGTACATTGGTAAGTGCTGCCCGTCTCTACTTGAGAGACATCTAAGTTTCATAATTACCTAAAATGGCCTCACAAATAATAAAAAAAAAAACAAAAAAAACAGGCATACTACGTTCTCAGGACAGCTAGATGCGTGGAAAACTGGCCATGGTTTGTACATCCTGAGACCCCTAAGTAAATCAAACAACCTGTTGCAGTTTCCATAAATAAAGCAGACAGAATAAATGAAATCTATGGCAATAATAAAGAGATAAAAAGGAGGAAAATATTTGCATTCAAAAGGAAGGGTTGATCTAAGAGCAGAATCTGAATATATTAATTAGTATTGATCATATAGCATGTTATTAAGGGATCTTAAAATATAAGGTTTGAAAATTAATAGTTACTTTTAAATTTACGGTTTTTGAAACCAAGGGAAATTATTTGCAGAAAAAAAATAGCTCTACTTATAAAAGTTACAACTACACAAGGACTTGTGGAAGACTTTCAGATCAGAAGAATATGTAGGAGCAATTTCTTCTTCTGAATTCGTCACATCTTATTTGGCATCTCCAAGGCTATATAATACAATTCTTGATGCTTTCTCAAAGAGACAATGACAATAACAATGCCAGGTGAGTGGAGTTCTGAACAGAGACCTCTTCTTTTTAGGTGAAACTGAAGTGTACTGAGCAGTGCTGCTCCCTTCTGAGCGCACTTTTACATGACCTTGTAACACAGAAAATTAAGAGAACAAACTCTTAATGCATAATTATATTTCTGTGTTATAATATGCTATCATAATTTAGCATTTGCAAATATATCTTCAGCAAGTATCTCTCTGGCTGCTGATATAAACCCTACATTGGGTCTCACACTAAACCAACCCAGAAACATTCTGTTATAGGAAGGTGCTATTCTGCTTGATATGCTTTGTATCCCTTTATGAGCATTTGACATCTGCTCTCCAAATCTGCTCTGGCTGCCTGTTGTTTTTCAAGTGGAGTTTGAAGTGCTGTTTTTGACCTATAAAGCCCAAAATGACTTGAAGCTTGCCTTTTTGAGAGACTGAGTCACTCCCCATGAGTTAAGATTACAGACACCACTGAAGCACCTCTGAGTGAAAGATAGGGAAATAATGACAAGATATATGAGTGCTCTTTCAGTGTAGAATTCATTTCCACACCTATCTGAAGTGATCTAAATTTGTTAATCTTTAAAACATGCCAAAGTATCACCCATCTATACAGACATGTAGGAGCAATTGCTGTCATGAGGACTGAAAAGGGGAAGGGAAGGCTTTCTGTGTACTGTGTTTTGTGGCCAGGGAATGACTGTTGCCTACTGACTAATGTTCCTGTCCATTGTGAATGGCATTTTAATTTGTCAAGAGCACCAATAGGTCAAAAAAGATATCTGAAGGTGTTCCAAAGACAACATACAGCCTTTTAACACCCTACATACAGAGATGGAAGAATTAGAAATAGCTCCATGCATGAAAGTGAGCCTAAGAATCCACCCCCACCCCACAAAAACAAAACAACCCAGTGAACAAACAAACAAACAAATTTAAAAAACAAAACACAAACCTACATTCACTTGCTATTAATTAAATAAAGTGAGGAAGAGACAAATGTTATGCTGAATAATTCTACAAAGTGATGACAATTACTACATTATTAAAAGTCAGGACATATCAAGACATTCACTTATAGATTAACTCCTTTCATTCTTATAATTGAAAGACATTTGAAACTGTAGCATGCTCATTCATACCGTCTGTCCTGCCCAAGTACCTCCAATAGCAGAACCACTTTCACCCCCCCAGGAAATAAAAAACAAACCAACCCATACCAAAAACCCCTGTCACCTGTAGGTGACTAGAAAAGACTTCTACAGCCCTCTAGTGTTGCCAGACTACAGACTCTGGGTCTAAGTGCTAATTTTTGCCCTAGACTCTGAAGGAAGCCCTACAGACTTTGCCACTGCTGGACATACCCGTTACACCACTGAAATCCCACTGCTGGCAGAGTGAGTTACACTGTTTTCATGGTCACATCACACAAGGGACACGGTACCAAAAGCGTAGGACTGGCCTTTGCAAATAAAAGCATATTGGCAGAAAGAAATAGGGAGAAGAAAATAATATCATACATTCAGGTTAATTTGCTGTGTACATATTTATAGAGCCGACTGGAGAGTTTGCTATGCCTACTTGCAGGCCCTCAGCAGCACTGACGTCTCGTTTCTCCTTTTGCTCCCTCCCTGCTTTTTTCCCCAGTGAGTTCCCGTTGACAGAGCCTACGGCTATACTCTCGGAAATCATATAAAACCTGACAGTGCCAAAATTTCAACCGCAAAAAGGTGTTTTAAGGTGTTGCCTTTCAAATGTAATTTTCCCAGACAGCTGTGTTTGCTGGCAGCGCGGCTCCCGGCTGCCCACGGGCTGCAGATGGAGCTGTTGACAAAACAGTTCAGCGCTGCGGAGCGCGGCGCGCACGGAGCCGCGCTCGCTCCGCCAGCCGCCCTGTGCTGCTGTCATTAATATTGCTCTGGCATTTGTTGCATTTGTTGCTATTGCTTCAAAGTGTCTCTGCACAGCTAAAAGGGTGTTGTACCAAACCCCCTAACCTCAGAAAGCCAGCGCAAGGCTCCCTAGCTAACCTTCAAGATGTCCTTAAGCTATGAACATGAAAGCACATTAATAACTTTGGACTAGGGTTTTTTTAAGGGGCTAAAAACTCAAATCAGAAATACGTGTCATACACAGAGAAAGAGCTATAAACAAAGCATCAATGCTTCTGTTATCAATTTTAACTTCTTCTGGAAAAGAAGTTTTTTGTTAAAAAAACCCCAAACATAGCTGGTTTCTACATAAGGATGTGCTACACATGCCCATAAAAACTGTATTTAGGAAGTAAATGTGCATCAGAACGTGAAATGTGCGAGTAGTATTGATAGGAAAGGTGTAACAAGATCAAATTCACACTGTTTAACTGTATATTGCCACTTATTACAGCTGCACACATAGCACTGTGAAGACTGACTGCTATAGCACAACAATTTATTTTGCACTTGAAATTTTTGATAAATATTGCCTGGAGATCTCTGCAGGGAACTAACAGAATCCCAGCTGTTATATTTACTGGCAAGCAAGTTAATTCAACCTTTCTTTGGACAATTCAAATTAAAGCACTGGGTCATAATTATGCATCAAGCAGGAATGATGACACAGATGATCTTTGTGTTCTCATGCAATTGAAAAAGGCTATGTTGTAATTAGCGTTGCAAGCATGATAAAGTGTTGCTGCAGCTTGGAAACTCCTCATACTTTAGATTGAGCAGATAAGTGCAAAGAATACCTAATTGCCTAATCTGAATTAAAGGTTTGAATTAAAATTCACAAGTCCCGGAGATTAAACTAGATTTTCTTATTTATTTAGCTACAAAATATGCAGTCAAAATATTTAGCTTAAAATATGCAGTCAAATTCTATTTCCATTTACTGTAAGGTTTTTTCAGTATATGCATGAAAGTGTGGTCTATTAAAATTCCTGTCTACTACTTCATTAAAACCTTATGAAACCAAATTTTAAACTCATTCTGCTGCAAGATGCATATGTCAGAGTGGCACTGGCCCTTTATGATTGTTTTTTAAATTACACTCAAGTATATGATACACATTCTTCAAACAGTCTGAGCATAAGAACCATCCCCAAAAGCTAAAATTGTATCACACACTGCACGTGACTTAGTGAGTCAGTACAGAAAAAAGTACAAACAGGATGAATTTATAGAAACTATTTAACTAGAAAATATAGGAGACAATGTCCAATAGTAAACACACATTTATTCCTGTATTTCTTGCATTTATTCTGTAGCACCGAAATTATATTACTGTACATACTTGTTTTTTTTCTTGTAGTTTTGGTTGGTTTTTGTTTGTTTTTCTTTTTTTTTAACTGGATGAAAAATGTTGGTCTTTGCATAGCATTAGCATTTAAATAGCCCTTTATTTGGTGTTCAGACCACAGTAATCTCCTTAAGATTCCAGTATACCAAAGTACATTAAAAGCCTCTAATATGTTTACATAATATTTAATTCCTTCATGCCTATAGAAGTTTTGAATTCATATAACTATAGAATGGGCTGCGTCAAAAGAGACCCTAAAGTTCTCTTGTTCTCTCTCTCTCTAAGACCCTCTTGTTCAACCCTCCTGCTATGGGCAGGGGCACCTTCTACTAGGCTGCTTCAGAGCTCCATCCAGCCTGGTCTTGAACATTTTGAGCATCCACAGCTTCTCTGAGCAACCTGTTCCTGTACCCACCACACTAACAGTAAATGATTTCTTCCTAGTATCTTTATGAGAGGCATGCAACTTACAGGAGGTATTTTATAATACTATGTTGCATTTCAGAACTTCTGTACAGAATAAAAAAATAGGACGTTATGAAAAGTGCTGGAATATAACATAACAAATCTTAAAAAGAAAACAAAAAATCTGTGAAGTACCTTACACATGCCTTGCAGGATTTTACAATAAACCTTCAAAACAGGCACCATTCAATGTCTCATTTTTGAAAAATCCAAAGCCAGTGCTTCTCCAAGAGAAATCTGCTGTGGAAAGGACAATACTTTTACAGAATCCAAGTGTTGACTCAGCCTCTGGACCATGATCAGTCTCTAAAATTTTTTAAAATTCAATTTCATAGGATCTAGACACTGGAGATGTGACTATATTTTCAATAGATTTCACATAAAAGTTGAGTAAAAACTTTGGAGCCAATATTACTGTAGTAAAATAATAATTGACCAATTATTTTAATTTTAAAATATGAACATTCTTCTGTTGAATGTCTGCTGTCCTTTCTATGTTCTTATATTCCTACTCATCACTAATTTCTGATCTCAAGAAGCCTACACGTGTATGTTAAGACTACTGTGTTTAACACAGGTGGCTGCAATGAATTCAGCTGTGAAGGTATAATAGTATTGTTTCAGTTTAATTAGGCAAAATTTTTACCTGGGTATATAAAAATAAATTACTTGACTTCCAACAATTTACAGATATATTTTGTGAGATCTTAGCCCTGTTGGACTTGACATTTGTCGCCATATTTTCATTTATTTTATTAAAATTAAAATAAGTTTTTAAATATAATACCAATATTAGTTTTGACAGCTACATTCCATGTGATGACTCATAATTAGAAAGTAAAATTTTTAAAACTTGAAGAACCTAAGATAAACCAGAAAATATTATAAGACATTATTAACAAGCATAGGATATATTTGTTGTATAAGTACTGAATATTACAATGATTACTGATATAGTTTCCTGATAATTACACTAAATACCACTAAATAAAAGCATACCAAATAGCTAGGAAGAAGACCCATCAATTTCTGCATAATTCAGACTTAATTTGAAAGGAACGTATATCAGATTGAACCAGGAAAAGTCATTTGAGGTGTAAATGATACCTATTAACATGCAGTGCTGGTTAAATGTGGGATGAGGATTGACAGAGTTCATAATAAGGATCCAAGGGAAATGAGGTAGCTGAGTAAGAAGCAGGTGTTCTCTGAGCCAGGAACTCAAACACACAGGTGTTTGAGAAACATCACACTCCCTTCAGTGATCTCAAGGGCCTCACCTTTATGTGCCACTCAGAATTGCAGCATTCCTACAATTTCCCCATTGCACCCTCCCCCAACTTTTTTTTATAGTACTATCTATAGTTCATATAGGGCTATGCAAAATTATTTACAAAACTATGTCACATTGGCTATCTTCAATATTTTTTTTGCTCTAGTGTGTATAAAGTGGAAAAAAAGAGATTTAACTCTTTTTCTAGCAAATGAGAGAACACACAAAATAAATGAGAAACTTGCAATAAGAAGTCAATGAGAAGTCTAGTGTGTCTGAAGTGAATCCTGTTCACTGTTCACTGTTCAGTTGAATTTGGCATGATGAAGATTACTAAATTTTTTAAGGAATTGGAGCTAATTATCCTGTGTTCCCGTTTACTGATCCAAGCCTGTATTTATGTAATCATTCTTAACTGACAAAATGTATGCTATTTATAAATGAATCTTTAAGCAATGAAAAGGAGCATCATCTTAATAATAAAACTCTTTCAATATGTCAAATCATCAAGTACATGAGCAATGAAGAGAGACTATATTGTTGAAACTATAACTTAATTTGTGAGAAGAACCATTCAATCTTGTCTTGGGGGCAGGGAGAAGGGATAAATCTGATCTGAATTTTAAATAAAATTCTACAATGGCAAACTACTTACTCATACTAATTTTGTTTCTATTTCACATCTACCCTTTTTTCTCCTGTTTATTAGAATAACAACAGAAAAAATAAACAAAACAAGATGGCAAATTTTGTAGCTGTTCTAACGCTATCAATTTTAAGCTGGTAAAGCCATGTATCAGCTCCTACTGTGCAATGGCTTTTTTTATACAGTTTGACTATGTGATGAAAGAAACTAGTTGACATGCACTTACTGTATTAAGCCCTGGCACCTGCATTGCAGACACTAATCAAAGTGCTCCTTCAGAGGGGTGAAAGAATCGCCATTTGTAATGCAATAATTAGGCGGGGTAGAAGGGCCTGAAAAGTAAATCAATCTCGTCTGCTCTCTAAATCTGACACCATTCTCTAGGCAGATTGTTAACATAATGAGACAGAAGCCTACACGAGGTCCCATAAAAGACCTATGTCTTTTTTTTCCCCTTCTTTCTTTATACTTGCAATGTTACTAAGAGCATAATTACACACAAGCCTACCCTAAATCACTGGCATAAAAACAGCTATTTCTAAGAAGCTCATCAAAAATAAGTTGGCAGAACAGACGGGCTGTATAACACAGCAGCAGGCTGACTCAATTTGCCCAACTGGATGAAGATTATTTTAACCTATTCCCTACTAAAATTATCATGATTATGTCTGACAGGGAAAAGTAATAAGCTCCTTTAATATGGCAAGAAAATAATTTTGCTGAATTAATCTGATTCTCTGTTCACACTGAGCAAATGAAGAATAATTCCACTGAAATCAATATTATTATCAAAATTGTATGAGGAAAGAATTACATCCAGGATGATCACTGTGATTTTTAAAAAAGGAAACAAGTAACAAAATAGAAACATTAGTGGTAAAGTTTTTAAAAAGACAATTTTTGTGTACAGCCTCTCAAATTTCAAGGGTGAAATCTTATTTAATAGGCAAAAATAAGCAATCCCATTTTCCTTAGTAAGAAAGTTGCACCACAGTTGATGCTTTGTAGTCCCAAAAACTTAGGAAACTTTGTTACAGATAACCTGTTATGGTTGTTGTAAATAGTAATGCAAAAAATCATATACAGATATAGAATATAAAAATAAAAATCAACTATGCTGCAAGTGATGGAATTCAGTAAGCAGCTATTTGTGTACAACAATAAAATGAACAGGGTTAATCTCTCTTCTTTTGTAGTCAAACACATATTAGTCATTATTTTAACTTATATACCATTATTTAATTTAATCATTCCCTTTTAGAGAATCTAACTGTGCAGCCTGGTAATACAGTAATTGTCTGTGATAAAGCTTTGCACTATATCTGCAAAGCCTCTCAACTCAGGCTTGTCAGGTGTACTTTTTCTGAGCTTTCCTGGACCTGAAGCTCTATTTTACTTGCTTGAGCTGTGACACCAACTCCTCTAATTGGACGGGTGGCAATGGCTAACCTGTGTTACTTTTGTGTGCCTTTGTCTGGTAGAACCATATTTTTGCATAAGCAGTAACAAGCAATTATTCTACATGGAATGAGATATTTATGACTCTACCATCATGATGATGTAGAGAATTATTGGCCTAAAATGGCAACAACAGTCTTGAGAATTGCAGATGTGGTATGTGGCGCTGAGGAATTCTAAATTTAACTTATACAATATATTCAATTAAACAATATGCTTTCCAGTGATTTTGTGGGGTTTTTTTTCAGCTGTACATCATGTTAATTTAAAATACCCTCAAAATTCAGGATACTCAATGTAACCAACAAAGGGAAAAAAAGGCCACTCAATAATTACCAAATCCTTGAAATACAAATTTCATACATAAGTACCTACATTCTCAATTTAAAAAAAATCATCTCATAGACTTTTTGAATGTCTAGAAGTTGTATTTCAGTTGTCTTCTTTTACAGTTATGTCAGGAGCATGACTTCTGTGATCTGAGTGACCTCAAAATGAGATGAATTGTGGTTGGTAGGCACCTATTTCTTCACATGGATTAGGTCATTTGGCTCACATCTGAATGTCCAAACTCAGGTAAGGAAACTTAAAAGGAAAGTAATAAAGAAGCAGTGTAAGGGTAACAGACTGTCTGCAACCTTTTAAGAGAGTAACAACTTTTTTGAAAGTTTATTTATACACAGTATGCATAAAACTTATTGCAATCAAAATTCTGCACTGATTCTCTGTTACGTCTGGATCCATTATTCAAAGAAGGTTTTCAAAACAACTTCTCACTATGTTTCCGCTTCTTTTACAATATTATACCTTCCCATTCTAAAGCATTTTGTTTTCATTTATGTTGTTTTGTTGTGTTGGGGTCTTTTAGTTCAGAAATTCTTCCTTTCAAGAGAGGAAAGAATCTATTCCTGAATTGGTTGCCCAGCACATGAAAGCCATAGGCAGCACACAGAAGCTGTAAGGAGTCATTCAATATGACAGGGAAAATTGAATTGAAAACTGACTTCATTCTGAACCTGGATAAGCACCGTTTGGCTAGGACAACTCAGACTCAGTGCAGTAAAACAGCTGGTTTGACTATGTTAGATTAAGTTTTTAGAACTATGTGCTGCGGAAAATACAAAGTTTCTCTATTACAACACCATTACAAATGTTCGTCATTCATTGCTTTAACTGGAAAAGCAACACATACAGAATTGTTTTTATACTATTTATAAGATTTAACAGAACACATTGTTTTAGTTGTATTAAGTAACTGTATCATATAGTGTTACACAGCACTTAAAATTACATTCTAAAACTTGCAGTTTGCAGAACGTGCATATTTTATTGAATACTTCAAATGAATGCAAGGCTGCAGGTTGTGCTGATCTTGTTTTCATATGATAATATGCAGAAAATAAGGCAAAAATCATCAGTATGAAGAAGATTTTGACTTTTATAAGAACCCTTAACTGAATTATCAGAGAAAAAAAAAATCAAGTTTATTTTTTAAGAAAGAAAATTAAAACCATTTTAATGAAAACTAATGAACATAAAAAGTCTACAAAGAAAATTGCAACCATGACTTGCATCCTACCATAGTGCATATCTCTCCTGTCTGGATGGTTGGCTCATAAGAAGATAGGTACTTCAAGACCAGTCAAAATCCCTTTCGAATTTAAAAACCTTATAATTAAGGTAAGAATCTCTTTCTCAGAGCCACTGAAAACTCTTATCTGTGGAGCTGATCTTTACTGAACTTCTTGTGCTCTTTTGTATACTGCCTGAAAGCAGCTTATGCCATGGATGCTAAACACAAGAGATCTCCCATTTCCATGACTTAACACTGACCAGCAGCACCCTGCCTGAACACTGGCATCTAACCAGAGCAACCTCAACAATTCTCAGTATATCAGATGAATTTTAATTTTTACTGCCCTAAATATGACAAACTTTTTGCTCAACCTGCAGCAGGGTCAGGAGCAAATCTGTAAGAAAAAGAAAACCAGCTCTGCTTTGCTGCCACAGTTAAGAGTGAGGAAAGTGAAAACTGCTGGTAGGTGAAGCCTGATACCCAGCGCAAACACCCCCGCTCTGGTGTGCACACAAGTCTTTTGGGAGCTACAGCCAGGCTGCTTTCCAAGGTCCCACACTTTCAAAAATAGTACAGCTACAGATATTTTGCTATTCCCCTCCTTTCACACTACAGTTTCAGAGAGCAACAGGAGCAGGAGTTGTTTACAGTATTTTTAATTTATTTTATTTTTTGTCCCTAGCTGCAATTCTGAGGGGGGTTCAGATAGAGATTTAAGAAAAGAACCCAACTGTGTGTATTCTAACAGAGTAAAAGAGAAAATTGCACATCTTTTTGACAATCCTGATTCAGTATCTTGTTTTTTTTCCCAGATAAATCTAGAGAACTGATGCTATAGCAGTTGACTAAAAACATTAATGAGCTGTGTCCATTTTAATTGTTTCAGATGAGCAATTTCCCCTGTAGTTTGAAGGTCTTTGAGAGTGCAAAAAAAAATCCAATTAGAGGACAAGTTCTGTCCCTTGACTTCAGGTGGTTAATATAGAATAATATCTCTGACAGCAACCCAACTATTAAAGATTTATATTTGCATACTGCAGATAAGGACGTTGACAAATTCTTTCCATTAAGCTGAATAAAAAGAAAAAAAAAAAGTCCTATTCAATACATTACAAGGCTAAGTCAATTCATATTTTTAATATTTTTTGTTTGATTTTAGAGTTTGGGGTTTGGTGGGTTTTTTTGTTTGTTTTGTTTTTGTTTGTTTTAGTTTGTTTTTGTTTTGTTGTTGTTTTTTTTTTTGTAGTTTATCAAATCAAAACAATCCCTGAAGATATAATAACCCTGGAAAACATGACTGAATACAGATGTGTCTTATTTTGGGATCATGCTTTGAATAATAGTTTTTGGTTTCCCAGAAGCCAAGTGGCTCTGAAGTTAGTTGAAAAAGGTATAATGAGATTTTCAATAGCATTTTGAGATTAAAAACTGTGTCAGAAGTGCATTGGAGCCTATCAAAAATTGTAAGGCCCTCATAATAGTTTAAAGACCTAAAACATTCTGGATACATTAGGCTAAAGATTCCATTTAAGAATTTTGTGCAGATATTTGACATAATCCTCCCAAAAGTTTTACATGCTGATTTTGACAAAAGGAGTAGAAAGTGTTAATGTTGTAAATTCTTGTTCCTACTGACTCTTACTGACATGTCATTAATGTCTCATTTGGAAATTTTCTAGAGAGACAATCTAGTTTGAAAGG
The DNA here is from genome assembly GCF_050655825.1 of Lonchura striata. Taxonomy (NCBI): domain Eukaryota; kingdom Metazoa; phylum Chordata; class Aves; order Passeriformes; family Estrildidae; genus Lonchura; species Lonchura striata. Next base: position 55,074,509 of record NC_140703.1, on the reverse strand, counting down.
TGTGGCAATCTGAGGAAAAATATTATCTGCTAAAATTATTAGCTAAAGGCCAGTAAACTTAAAGAAGCCAGCAGAAAAGGGTCTGCTACCTGCACTTGCATTTTGTACCTTAGAGATCACCTCAAAAAAGAGGGAAAGACAAAATAGTAAGACAAGAACTGCGTTCTATCACAGATATATTTTTACTGGATAAAAAAACTGACCTTCAAAAATCCACTCAATACAGCTGGTAGTTAACATCACAAAACAGTAATGACAGAGTTTAAAGGAGCAAGTGGCACCAAGATGTCCAGAGCTTTATGCCAGTAGTCCCTCCAAGGCAGCAGGCCATGGGCAGTACCACAGTAACCAGCACAGGCCCAGTTATCACTGACTTTTGTTGAAGCTACAGGACTTCATTAAATTAGTCACCTTGGAGATGAATCTCACTTTTACATGCTAATGTGCTCCCTTAGGTGCTCCCTGTGCTCTGTTCTGGGTTTCAGGAAAACCTTTTATCAAAGCCATTGTTTTTAACAGATAAAATAAAGAGATAAACTGACCTTCAAAAGAAATTAAATTAAAAGAGAAGCAGCTAATAAATTGGAAAACTTTCTAATTGCAAATTAACCCCTGACTCACTCACCTGATTATCATCTTAGCTTTCATACCACTTAATTCTCTGCACACTTGTGAAGAGGAAATAGCCATCAGTCTTCCTAGCCAGCATTTGTTTCCATCTCAGAGTACAACAGGAGTATATGGGTCCAGTTACTAAACAGCGATAATAAACCCACCTTAATTGCTTCATTTAGATCCTCCACAGGGAATCACTTTACACAACCTATAGGGATTAACAGGCTCTTATGAAACACTAGGAACAATTACACAGGGATGAGTAACCATCAAGAGCTGGCAGAGGGACAAAGTTGCTATCTATAAGCAGTTGTCTCAGTTACTGTCTGTACTCCTCTGTGGGGAGGAATTACTCTTCACCCAAGTACAAATACCCAGCCAGGACAAGTGAGAGGCAGATTTCTGTAAATACATCCCTGAGGATCATGCTAATGTTAACCCCAAAAGTAAATGCAGTCTCATCATACCAGATGTGTCACAAGAGCAGGCATTTAGTATTTTGACTCCATCTTTGCTCAGCCTGTGTGCCTTGCCCTTTTCAATCTGTGTTCACCTTGTCTTTTTTGAGAGGTGTTTATTTGGCACAGCAAGATAGTCAGTGTAAGTACAGGAAATCAAAGGGATTAATGCTCATAGGAAGTAACTACAGTGTAAGTATCAGTATTTCTTTTACCAGACAAATATTTAAACTGGTTTTGACTTTATTTGATTATTTTTATGAACACGATACTTTAAAGTTACATCTATTAGTAATGAGAAGACAAGAAAGAAAAGAGTAAAGAGTACTTCCCATGTGGCAATTTCTATATGTAGCTAGGTACATGTATATGAATGTACGTATGTATTTATTGAAGACAATACATGCACACAGAAGGATGGTATGAAAAAACGTGTGGTAAAATTTCAAATACCCTCAGGATAACAAACTAATTCTATAATTATTTTCTGGGCATGACATTCAAGTGGGAAGGATGCAATCTCCTAAATACAGAAAACTCTGCCTTACAGCTAAAACTCTGGCATCTGCCTGCTCTAGTGAGACTATGCAGGACTCCATATGCTTCAGTGAAACTAAGCTTGTAGACTGAAACTTGCCCCCCAACTAAATTTCTGGTGGTTGGGTTGAGAAGTCAATTATAATTCCATAAAATGACACAGTAGAAGCAGTCTTGTCACAACTTAGGAGGTCACAGTACATTCTGGGATGTATCAAAAGTGAGACAGAATGTTTTACCCATAAGAAAATCCCCAGGGCTTTTTAATTTTGCCATAAGCCTGGATGAGCTGGTTGATTATAGCATTTGACAACTTATATACCATTTCAGGAAAAAAGGCTTACTCTAAAGCCATGGATTGGTGACAAAAACCTTCTAAGAAGTTCTGATTGCAAATGATATAATTGCTCTTTAACTGCATCTCAGTCACAAGCATCTGACTTTGCATATAAAATAGTTTTGGGATCTTTTCTGTCCACCTTTTTCTGCTACTTGAGACCCTTCCAACATGTAATTTACACTGAACTTCTCTGACAAGCTGAAGCTGCAAACAAAGAGTATCTTCCTCAAGAATATTTAATGAAGTAGGAAAATACCATAAAATGTCTTTCTGATAACATGCCCCTCCTACCACAGGCTGGAAACAAAGACACCTAGGGTGCAAAATAACATTTAAACTGAAATGTCTTGCATGGCCAGTTGACAAAGACATTTTCCCAAAGGGCAAACATTACCTTTTCAGATATCAGTATGAAAGGAAATGGGCCAAATGAATGAACACCTGCACTCAGTCCTTGCATCAATATACTTGAAAAACCCAAATTATCTGGTAGCTCTCCAGAGACACAAAGAAAAGTTCTAAAAGTGTTCTGCTGGGTTGGGTTGGCAGAAAGAAATGCTTCTGATCATTTCCAAATGATGAGTGGCATCTTAAAGAAGAAGAGAAAGTAGAAAAGGATTGCTTGAGAAAAGTAGAATAAAACTAGCATCTGCTTTCAGTCAGACAGACTTTACAAAGGAGAGAAAATGCTTCTAAGACTAATAGCATTCCTAGCACTCAAATTGGGGAGAAACAGAGTTTTATCTACTATATGAGCAGACTTGCTAGGATACATCTTTTGCCCTTCCAGACAAGTTGTCACTCCCTCCATCACACCACACTAATTTGCAGCTATTGCCAAGTCAGTGTTTAATCTAAGCAAAGTTGGCAGAATTTCTATAGGAGTGTAATGTTCACAAAAAATTGCACCAAAAAATGATGATGATTCATGTTATTCCACAGTGCAACTGAGATGAAGCTGATGCTGGTTTTTGAATCCTAGTTCTCTGGAGATATGGAGAAGTAGGAAATGTTTTGAACTTAAGAACTATTCCTTTCAATGGCAGTGACTTTGCTCTGTGGTCAATATTCTATAAATTCAGGTTGAAGATACTGTGTTGCTCTATTTCAGATTTTTATTCTTCAAGTTTGCTTCTAATGCCAAGAGTATTTGGAAAGAAAATTTTCAATACTTTAGAATAAATATGTTCCATGAAGTAGAAGGCTCCAAACAAATCAGCTAAAAAGAAAACACTTTTCCTCTTTCACAGCAGTATTCAGTTTTCTCAGTAGTGTTTTCCAGTTATTGTGGAATTTTGGTTAGGAGACAGGTTTTCAGGGGTTTTTTTTATTCATTATTGTTAAACAATAATTCTGGGGGTTTTATTCTTTTTGGGAATATAACAAAATCAGATTAACTGAATTACCTTGACTCTCTGAAGAATGTCTGATTTTTTCAACTCATAAAAATCAAACTTGTAAAGAAAGAAGTCCAAACATGACAAGTTCTTTACCATGTACAAAATTCCTCTCTCAGACATGTGTTGCCTATATGAAAAGACAACTGGCTTTGCCATGCCTTCTGTACATAAAGATTTTACAGAGCTATATCCACTGCTTGTTTGTATGATCTTCACCTGCATGCTAGATTAAATCAAATAAAATCTGTATATTTAAAGGGTCCCATACTATCATCAAAGAGAAAATGTTACTAAGGAAATGGTAAAATACAGATTTCCATTAAAAAAGTGCAGAAAAGACAGAAGGAATAGTAGTTTAAGTAAGAAACTTCAGCTAGGGTTTCCTAAAGCTAGAAGTATGACTGAATTAATTAAAATTCAAAACGACAGGAAAGAGAATCATATTCATATTCCTCAAAAAAAAAAAAAAATCTGTTTTTTGAAAGAAATGTTGGATTTGTTTCGGTAGGAAAAACCTGTTCAAAAATGTTTGGGATGGGTATCAAACAGTATTGGTTAAAAACTAACTCTGCAGTGGTTATATGTAGACCCACAGCAGCATGTGGTACCTGCCACAAACTGCTTATGGGATTGTGACATTTGCTGAGCATTTACACAGAGGAATAATGGAGCATAAGGTGAGGTTGCCTTCATGCTGAGACCACTGTCCATTACGCTGACCAATACTGTCTCTGATCCCCCATGGCCTGGACATATTTATTATCTCTTGTCTAAGACTCGCAGAGACATTTTAAATGAGTCACAGTGGCAGGTGGTCCTTATTAATACCTCTTAGGATGTGAGAGCTGCTGGAAATCCTAATCAGAGAGATGAAAGCAGAAGGTGGGACAGGGAAAGGTCCTATGAGGAAACACATGAAAACAACTATATTTGGGAAGATAAATACATTTTGGTCACTTGAGTCAACAATAATGAAACAGTCCAAGAAAAGGAAATTCCGTGTAGCTTAGTATATTCTGTTTGGAGCAGACTAAGCATTAATAACATTTTTTTACTATCCTTGTAAATAATTAAAAAACCCTACAGATTACTTTATTGTAACAGAAAATTATTATAAGGAAAGTTAAACCTTTGTACCACAACAAGTTCCATTTGATAATTATATCTGAAGTAAACTAATTCTAAACCTTAAAATTTAGTGAAAACTTTACTAGTTCTGATGTTGCAAAATACTTTTCAACAGAAGCAAATTGACTAAGTGTTTTCCAATGCAAGCTTAGACTCCAGTAACAAAAGCACCACAGAATACAAAGGAAATGTTCTCCTTTTTATTCTAGCTTATTGGAACTGGAGATCAGTGGCATCAGAATTTAAAACCACTAAAGCAAAAGGAGTAGAGAAATTGTTATGGAAATACAACTTGATGTAGTAAGTAGAAATAACAGGTAAATACTACAGAAGAAAAATAACACCAAGAAATGAATCACTGACAGTAATTTGTTTCTGGAACAATCTTGCAAGATGAGGGTAGGAAATTAACTGCTTTTAACAAAGCATCTGAACACACACAATAAGCTTCAGCAGGAGGGGGTGTGAGTGATACACTTAGATTTTGCAAATGTCTGATTACTCTGATTTACCATAAATTATCCTGTAATAAACACACAACAAATTTTAGTGGGGTTGTTTGGGTGGTTTGTTTTTTTGTGTATTTGTTTGGGGTTATTTATGTTTGTTTGTTTGTTTTTTGGGGTTTTGTTGTGGTTGATTTTTGGGGTTTTTGGGTTTTTTTCTTTTTGTTTGGTTTTTGGTGTTTTGTTTTTTGTTTTCTTTCCAAAAAAAACCTAATACTGGCTAAATAGGGGCACTCTTAGAGTGCATAAATTAACCAGTCAACCAAATAAGCTTTGTTTTGAAGGAAAGAATACCATTTTGAGGTTTGAGTATTCTACAAATGATTATGTACTCCCTACTTTTTTTCACTGACTAAATTAAAATTAATTCATATATAAATCTATAAATACGAACATGTAAAAATATAAATGTGTACATGTATGTACATATATTCTTGTGTACCCATGAAAATGGAATGTCTTGAAATCAGAGGGAAATGTGTTTTGGATGTCATCTCCAGAGGATAGAATATCATAACAATACTTATTTTTTTTTAAAAAAGTATCTCCAAATTAGCAAAGTGCTACAGTGAGTCAGTGATTTGAGGTGATCCAATTAAAATTAACTTATTTTAATCACAGGAGTAATGACTTACCATCCAGAAACACTTAAGATTATGGACAGTTTTACTGTACAAAAACAATGGCTGGTTGCCAATTGCTGTTACTGTGAGATATGAAGGGGTATACAAAGAAACACTTTGGATGTATTTATAAAATATATAAATATATGCAGAGAAAAAAAAAATGAACGAGATATAGCATTTGGCTTTTGTTATTGAAGTACTTATTAAAAAGGCTTTTGGAGTGTGTTTACATTTCCTTTTATATTGATAGGTACATCACCTTTACATGAGCAAGGCAGCGTTGCTGTAAAAGAGAGGATGAAGTACTCAGCCCACAGAAACCAATTACAGTTCCACTACAACAACAAGGAAATGAAAACCAATTGAAAGCACAGCTAATCCTCATCTTTGAAGGAATGTAGCACCAAAATACTTGTCATACACTGACATTTTAATGCTTCTCACTCCTCAAACTCTCCCACCAGGCCTACTTTGTCCTTAACTCTTACACTGTTCTACACACATCTTATTGGAGAAAAAAATAATTAAATATCCTATTAAGTCCTGAATTAGAGTTCTGGGTTATCATACATAAAAATAGGGAAATCAGACAATATTTGGCATACTGTTAACTTCTGTAGAGAAAGCAGGTCTTCACATGCTTTCAGTTCGAAAAAATTCATTTAAATAAGGAGAAAAAATGTGAGATTAAGTACCTAAAGTAAGAATGTGTATTCCTGGACATAGCATTCCTGGTGAAAGCACTCAAATGTGCTGAACCATAAAAATACAATAATAGTTTGTGGGAGTTCCCTAAAAGCTAAATGGGATTACATGGAAAATTTTCAAATTCTTGGAATTTTTAAGATAAAAGATATCCAGAGACTACAAGTGTTAATACAAATATAATACTTACTATTCAAAACTTTAATTTCAAGTAAATGTAATGCTCAAATGAGGCATACAAATGCCTTCTACTGTCAGCAGTTCTAGTAAACTAGACACAAAAAGAATGAAAACCATAATCAATTTTTCTATTTTACTTTCAATGTGTTTAAAATCTTTAGAGTTCTCTTATGTGTCGTCTTGGTCTGAAATGCCTAAAGTTATTACAGCAAGTTGACTGCAATATTTGTTATTATTGATTATTTCAGGAGTTGGAATAGGCACTTAACTTCTGCTCATGAACAGCTAGATACGTGTGAGATTTGATCCAAACTACCAAAGCAACAGCTTTGTTATATCTTTATATCTGTTTCTTAGCACCCACTTTTCTTAATCCCTTTCCAGCTCATGAATCAACTTTTTTTTTTTTTTTTCAATTAGAATCTTCTTCATGGGAGAAAAGGAGTCATGATAAAAAAACCCTCTTACTTATGAATTGGAATTTTATCATTTAACCAATTATAGTTCTGAAATATTAAGGGAGGAATGAAACTGGAGCTGTCCTAAGTGGAAATCCAGAATTAATTTTAACTTCAGACTTTTTTGATCTTTCTTATTTCTCAGAGTCTTACTTATTTTCATTCGCTATTTCATGTTTATCCTCCAAAAGCAATTACGGTGCTTTTAGACTGTCAGTGAAGTATTAAAGAAAATGTTATCATGCTGATTAGCTAGATTAATGCTGGCTTGCTTCAATCTAAAAGATGATTTTGATCTGGGGTTCAGATTCCCAATAACTGCCTGGAAAAGGCTGGCATGCAAATTGGAAAAAAGTAAGTGACTTCTCATCTGTACTTTACATTAATACCTTTTCCCATGTAGAAAACATTTGCTTCATTCTTCCTGAGGTTAGCTCCTGTCTTTCTTTAAATCACTGCTGGAGCAGATCTGACAAATAACCTGCATTTGCCAAACCAGTCATGCATTCCTACAGAAAGGAGAAAGTGTACCAAAGACTGTCTCTTCTTTCCCTTCGAAACCCACCACACTGTGGCAGACTGTCATGAGCCAATGTATGCATTTTCTGATCTTCATCTATCCAGGTCCCATATTGATTTTGACCAATGATATCTTGCTTATTCTATCACTTTAGCAACAGAAATGAGACATATGAGACTGCAAAAAGAAATGCAGATAAAACTCTGCTTATAGTATATCAAATGCAAGCATTATCCAGTTTTCTAAAGCCTGTTGCTTTTATAAATGCAATGCATCACATTTTATTTTAATGCTCACTTGTGTACAACTAGCTCTTTTTCTGTCATTTAGTTTAAACTATGAGGTTTATCACAGTGCTGTTGACTCCACACTAACAAGCATTAACCTTTTACTAAAGTGGTTTTAGAGACACAGCTCTCAGGCTTGCTTCTTTGAGATAACTCAAACACAGTTATTGTTAGCTTTGTTTTTACATTGACAATATCATATGATTAGGGGGAAAGAAAAATCATTGCTCATCCTATTCCTGTCACTGTTAGCAAAAGCCAAAAGACACTGGAATAAAAAGCATCTAAGCGGAGCCTTTAAAAATGCCCAGTGTTCCTGAAGAGTCAGCAATGACAAGCAGGGATCTCAGTAAGTCAGTTCAGGTTTCTTTTAGACTCCACTAGAACTTGGCACATCTGCATTTGTGTTTCACCTGTCTCAGTTAAGTGCCTCATATTAAGTGACATGAATTTGGGCGCCAAGTGTCCTCTTTCTATTTTGCAAGTGGACTAACTCACACCTTCTTAAAACACTGTGCACGTGTATGGATTACTTATTTAGCCATAACACTTATTCAGGAGATAATATCCTAGCTACTTTCAAGAAGAAATGAAAGTTTCCCACAGAGAATTATTCTATGCACAATGTTATTTAAAATCTATTGTTGCTTCTTGTACATCAAGGGGAATATTTTCTCAGTATTAATGGAAGAGAACACTTTTCATTTTGTTTCTGAAGATCAAGCATGATTTTAAAAAAGTTAGCTAGGAAAGGGAAAATACCTTGATTGTTCTCCATGTCTCACTCTATTTTTTTTTCAATTCATCTGGTTGTCCATCTGAAATAACTTGCACAGAGGATGAATTAAAAAGAAAAAAGCAGCCCACAAAACTTGGAGAACAGTCTGCATTCAAATGCAATTTATACTTTACAAGGACTATGTTTGGTCAATGCCTTAAATTACATGGCCTTGCAACGTGGAGATTTTTTAAAATTTGAACAAAGGTTTCCTCTACCACTGACAGTTAAAGCATTTCTAAGACGATATCACTGTTGAGTTAATACCTGGTCTAATCATGTTATTACTTTCATTATAATCTTGACCAAGTCAGTTTGGAAAAGGTGAGTGCTTTCAAGACATACCATTATAAATGTCAGCTGGGTACAAGTCACTTGCTTTAAATATACACGATCAGTATAGCCTTCCTTTCAGAGGCACAGTCAAGGCCAAGGACATGTATTTTCTTTTGTCTTTGAAACAAATATTACAAACAAAAATATAACAAACAAACAGATATTGACTTCTTCTTTCACTATTAGATTCATAAACAATCTCTTTTATAAAGGATCTTTTTTTTTCCACTTTTTTGTGAAGTATAAAAAAGGAAAAATAATACAATGCAATCAAGTAACACAATGTTATGAAATGTTCAATTTGAAAATTTCTTTCTGTAAAAGATAATAGCTAAGAGGACTACCATTGTCAAAGCCCAGTCAGGTTAATGAATGGAAGTTATGCCATTTTCCTTTTTTTTTTTTTTTAATATTGTCATAGTAGTACTGGGTTTTTTTTTAATGCGTCTTTTGAGGGGGATGTGGGGGAAGGGTTGGGCAGGGATGGATATATTCCATGTGGCAGAGACTTTACAGAGACTTTAAAGAGAATGCAAGTCTCTATAATTTCTATAAAATAAGATCAGGCATATATGGATATTATTCTATATATTGGTTAATATATGGTTCTATGTAGTCATGACAGAAATTACAATTACAAATACTCATTGACTATTACTGAAACTGCAATTACTTCAACATTTTTTCCAGCAATGGACTGAAAAATTACTTACAGGGATCAGAGACTTTAATTCTTTGCATACACAGAGGTAACTATCTAAACCAGAAAAAAAGCCTCACATACACTGCCTTCTTTCCCTCCTAAATTTGCATTTTTGATTAACCACTAATTTGCTTGCCTGATAATTGAACAGGACTGAATTCTCAATTCATACTCCAAATGCTCTGGGAAACTCACTGTCTTTGTTTAAATCTCATCTTCAAATCTTTTTGGGAAGTGTCCATTTGTTACTCCAAGGAGATTTCATGGAAATATTCAGTCAGAACTTTCTCAATACTTAGGCTAGTTATGCATGGCATTATTTTTTTCTATGGACAGTTGGGTCTAAATGGCAAGATTTTGGTAGCAGGGATCGATCTCGTTTCAGACAAATCCAGTTCCAGCTGCCTCCAAATGGAACCACCACAGGACACAGCTGAGCTGTGCCTGGGAGAAACATGAAAGAGCAAAATACTGGACAACAGAGTAGTGAGAGGGTGAAATAGTTTGAAAATTGCATGAATACCAAGGTGAGAAGAGAAGGAAGTGGGGGGAGATGCTCCAGGCAATACAGACATTCCCCTGCAGCCATCAGAAATGCCTACAAAGCTGCAGGTTTATCCTAAAGGAACTGCAGCCCATGAGAAGGACCCTGGCTGCAAGAGAGGAGAAATGTGAAGAGGAAGCAGCAGCAGAGAGAAGCCATTAAGGACTGACCACAACCCCCAGTTCCCCAATCTCCTGTGCTGCTTGTGGGGTAGCAGTAAGTAAGGTACAGGACCCAAAAGTGAAGCTGGGCATGGGGTAAAGAGGAAGAAAAGTGTTGGGTTAATACTTGGTTTTGTTCCTAACTACCTGAATATACTTTAATTTGCAAGAAAATTAATATTCCCCACAACAGTAACCCTGTCTTTATTTCAGCCTAGCAGCATTCTCATGATTTTCTCACCTACTCCCACAGAAGGAATAGTGACTGAGTAGCTGGGGGGGAATTTGCTTCCTAAGCAAGGCAATCCCACCACAGCACCAAAGTTAAATGTAGGTGTATCACTCATATGACACTATAGCTAATCTTCTAAAAGAAGGTATGACTCAGGCCCTTGCAAATTACTTCCATTGTGTTCTAAGTTCCAAATCTGCCAACTAAATCTATTCTCTAAAATTTGTTTACATTTAGCATTAAAACACACCTAAAGCTGTATGAACACAGGTAATTGAACACAAAATTAACTCCAGAAGATTTAAGCATTGCACTTTGAGTCAACTGTTTTCACAAATAGCTGCACTGGTACTGTACATAATGGGATCAAGAAGAGACCTGTGTAGCCAAAAGCTGTTCCTTTCTGACAACTGTAACACTCAATACTACAAACAAAATGCAACTCAACCTTGTATGGCTCTTAATTAACAAACAGTATGTAACATTATATCACCTACGGAGTTTGTGTTCCAAGATTTACTACACCTTCAAACTGGTGGTTTTTTCAAGTTTTCCTTAGCAAAAATTATGAATATTTTCTACAGTGGTAAATATTTTTAATCATGGCAGTATTCAAAGATTTGTGCGGCAAATGTTCTTGAAGGCATTATTTATGCTTCACAAAATGAATGATCTGAACACTTTTGTGACCAAATCAATCAGAAAACAGATATTCCCAGTCTAAGGATATGATTTCTCAGAAAACTAGGTATATATAATACAAACAACAACAACAAAACCCACCAAAATCCCAAAACCTCAAGAAAATAATAATAATAATAATAAAAAAATAACATGCCAAACATACTGATAAGGAAAAGGGGAGAAAACAAAATTTCCTTCAAAATTGCTGAACATGAGCTAAGGTGGTGAACATCCTACAGATACTTTAAGACAGAAAGTAAAAATACTGCCTTTCCTCTAGGTATTCTTAAATATGTTTGTGAATTACTCCTATAACTGAATTGGGAAATGATGCTGACTTCTAGTACAGAGTATTGATAAATACTTTAAGCATGAAAAATTATATATGCAGCGAGGGATGTATTAAGACTAATTGCCACGAAAGCACTTCAGCCTTCCCCATATAAAATTAGTCATCTATGTACAATAGTCATATAGGCTCCCTTTTATCCATTCCTGTTCTTCCAGACAATTACCACTGCTCTCAGGCACCTCTTTTTGAAATGTATTAATTGCTTGGTATCAATGTATTTCCACTAACTACAGGAGGAACTAAATGTCCACACTATAACTTGACAATTCTTAGACAACTGAGTTGGGTGAGGTAGTTCCTACCCAGGCTCATCAGAGACAAACAACTTCTAGCAAAATAGTATCTCCTCTTTGCCAGAGGGAAACTAATTCAAGGTCAACTTTGTAATGTATAGGGATTAGTTAGGTTTCTTTTTTCTTGCTTTTGTTGTCTTCGTTTCCTTTTACAATGCCACTTTTGTCTTTAAAAAGTTTTGATTTAAACAACCTCACAAAACTCATTCCACAGCCCTCCAAAGCAAAAAACCACAAACTAAGCACCACCACCAAGCTTGGAAGTTTTACTAGAATTTTAAATGCTAACCTTTTTGAAAAATTGTTGGGCTGCAGGCAGTGGTGCAAACTCCAAAACAAGGAATTTTTCAGTTTACCTTATTTGACTTCTGGTTTTTTGTTTGCTTTGGACCTTTAGAAGGGGTCTTCAGGTTAATGGGTACATTCTGAGGGAGCTGGTTAGACTTATTACTTAATCATGTTACTACCAGAGGGAATGCACATGATCAGAGTGCCATAAGTGGTGAAATGGTGACATCCATTCATTTCTTTTGTGGCAGAGTATAAACAAGATTGTTTTTAAATGTAAAGGGCATAAACACTGAATTTAAAATTTTAAACTTGCAAACAAGGTCTCCCATTTAATAGACTATTACATATTACCCCATTTCATAGGACTAAGGAAAAATTCACAGTCCACCAAAGCAAAGAGGGATTGCAGTGAAAATTATCAACAGAACATCAGGGTGTTAAGCTGTAGTGCAAATTTCCCAAAAGAAATGTTCACCTTGTATGCTTGACAACCCAGGAATTAGGTTTAATTAATATTAATCAAGTAATGAGGGAAAAAGTATACTTTTTGGAAAATATACTGCACTGTGAATATTTTTTTTGCTGTTTGTTGCAGATTTTTATTACATGTAACTGTAAAAAAGTTGTAAAAGAGTAACTCTAGGAGAACCCTAATTAGAAGGTGGGTACATCAAAAAGACATTTGGTTACATATTAAATTCTACAATTTGTATCAGAAGCATCTATCTCATCCATGTAGCCTTCTCAAGAGTTAACACTGTGTGTGTACAACTGTGATATTGTAGCTTGAGTAATCATTTGCACTCCTGCACAGACAGTGTAAATCACTGTGAAATCAGATTATCCTCTGAGGTAAGACAGCAGTTAAATAAGGCAGCAAGCATCACCATAGCTTGCACAAAGTCAAGAACACCGAGGCAGTGTGTGAGCTCCTGCTCCTGAGACCACTTCAGCCCCAGGCGTGCCTGACACAGCAGAGCAAAGAGTCTGATGGAGATAAACCCCGGGGCCTGGCAAGGGCCAGAACTTCACGGAAAGGCTGTTCCCATAGAACACCTTTACACACTGGACTAGTAGATGATTTTGCAGAAGAGCAAGTTTGATATTTATTCATAAACACCCAAACATAGTGTCAAGTGTGAGTATCAACATTTACCTATCATGATTCATGACATCTCCAGGACGTACAGCTTTATATTATCTTCAAGCGAGCTATCACAAAGGTGAATGAAAAGAGTTTTGCCCCAAATGAATTTTTTTTTTTTAAATTTAAAACTGCATTTTTCCAATGTAACAATGACTAACTGGTCCTTCATGAGTCTCTGGGCTGTGTATAAAATATATTTAGGCAACATAATTTAAAACAAGTCAGACTGAAATCTAGTTCATAAATGATACAGAGCATTTGAAAACTAGAGTTATTTGTCTTTTCAGAAGAAAGAAAAAAGAATAAGTCACTTAACATTTATTTACTTTTCAAACTAAAGTATAAATAATTTAGTGGTGATAAGACTTCATTTAAACAACATGCAATTTGATAATGTGCTCCTAAGTAAACACTGTGTGTTATGCTAAGGCAGGTCTTTTGCAAACTATATTTGTCATAATTGCTTTTTTTACCTCTCTGAGTTTCTTGTTACACTACTAAACCCTTTAACAATTAAAATACGGTTTTGTGTCAGGTTCTGTAGGGGATTTACAATAAAAAGAAAACCTCTTTTTCATTTTCCTGAAACTCCACCAAGAAATTTAGTCATGAATAAATTATGTCAAAATAAGAAAATGTAATAAAGACAGCTATAGATAGTGTCTAGATCAATATAAACATTACAATGTACTTTCACAAGCTTTTTAACTCAAAGGAAACCCTTGCCACTCACACAGAAAATCATTGAGCTTCCACTCCATCAACATCTTCTTCTTAAGAAACTGTCACACAATGTGATGAGAAGAATTTTTTTCAGAACTTCAAAGGAAAATCATACAGAGTTGTTCTGTCATGCTCATACATTTTAAGACAACATTTTTCACTTTAAAAACATAATGAGGCTTTAAATGCCATTATGTCGAAGATGCAAAGTGGAGAACACAATAGAAGAAAATATTTTTCTGCATCTCTTATTGAGGGAAATTAAATAATTGTAATTTTTTAAATCAAACTGGTTCTTTGTTACTCTATGTCAAACCACCTACTTTAAAATATTTTTAGTCCAAGGTAGTGAAGTCTTCTAAAATTCTTCTGAAAAGCCTTCTCTAATATCTAGAAACAAGGACCTAGTTGTATTTTATTAATTCCTGAAGTAAGTTAATTTCTATCTTTTTATATGCCCTCAATAATGCATTTTCTCTCAGCTTTTAAAATTATATATTTCTGTTTTCCATACATATTGGATCCTTACAGGATGTGGTAGCTCACTAGTTCAGAAAAGGAAATCACCATGTTTAAAACTATCTATTTAAATTATATACAAACGGCTTACACAATTCACTTACATCCAATACAAAAGATGAAAACTCTAGTATTCCCTAGGCTTGGGATAATTATTTGTGTTTATTTGTATTTCTACAATTGCTTTGAATAAGTAATATTTCAAAACATGATTTTGAGCTTTTTAGATTCCACAAAGGAGCCAACACCACAAGATAACATTCAGCTAAATATCCAGGCAAACAAAAAAATCAACCAGACAATAAAATAAAATTAAATGGAAGTAGATAGCTCTTTTTCATAAAGCTGAATGTTCTCTGAATTGAAAGATATTAAAAAACAACCTTAAAGTAGATGAAATAAGGAGTAGAGATTTTATTTTCCATGTTTTTGAAACAACAGAACATCTCAGAAATGTAGTCTACTAGGAAAGTAACCTGAAAATTAGAAATAAGTGTGATGATATGAGAAGAACAAATCCCTTTTAAAAGTCAGCCACCTAAGCCTGATTTGTCAACAGCAGACAGATTTATACCAACCTCCCTGCATTTCTAGGACACAATTTTTTTATTTTGCCACGTTCTACATCAAGCAGTCAAGCTGCTTTAAGGCATGCCTTAGTAAGGAAAAGTCTTGAATCTCATAGTTACTCTGATGGAGGCTGAAATGAACACACCCAAGTGTATGGGTTCCCTCAAAAAAAAGTTAGGAGATTAACACCCAAAGTTTCGAGTGATAAAACATCTCTGTTATTATCTTTCCTCATGGTTCTATGGGCATTTATCTAGAATGTTCCTAAAGTTGTAAAATAAAATAAATGCTGAGTAAAAGAAATGCTGAGAACAATGGTAAATAGAAAATGGCTTCTATGTAAAGGTTAAACCACCTGCTCCTGTTTTTTACAGAAATATATAATCCCTACCACAGAGCACCTTAATGAAAATACTTTGTTGATTAATATGAATCAATTCCTCACTCACATCACCAAAATTATAATTTGCTCCTCTCAGCCACTGAAAGGACTAAGATATTATAATTGCTTAGGTGTACTGGATTCTTAAAACAGTTAACACTGATTTTATTTCAAGATTTTTTTGCAGCCTGAATTACCAAATATTTTGATATTCACATATATTACTATTTTTTTTATTTTTATTTTGTGTTTGTCTGTGCTCTTTAACTTCTATATTCCCGATAGTTTGCATCCAGCAGGAGTGTGAGGAAAAATCCCAAGTATTTTTAATGCAGACAAGAAACTACACTTAAAATTTTTGATTGCAGTATAAGGCAAAAAGGGCTTAGTAAATATCTTTAGCTTATAAGGAAAAGAAAAAACAAAAAAAAAACCCCACATTTTCTAGCAGGCCACAGTAGATACTGTACTGTTTTTAAGTGTAACAGAACAGGGTTCCAATTTTTCATGTGGAGAAGTAGGGGAGCAAGAGGACCTCACTAAAACACCCCTAGTTTTTCATTTCACTTCAGATGATTCAATTCAGAGTTTTGGAGGATTTTTTGGAGGATCTTTGCAAGTGCCAAATACTAATGGTGCATTTATTGTAACTGTTGATTCCTGTAATCATGAATTCATATCTTATCTCCACTGTGAATAATATGTTCAGGTATTTTGACAGAGCAAGACTATTTCTCATAATCAGGAAAAAAGTAGAGAATTTCCACAGAGATTACAGGAATTTTATTCACAAGGACAGTATCTGTATAAATTGCAAAAGTCACACCTTTGTGTGTCCTATATTTTTTGCTTAGGTCAAGACTGTCTAACTCATTTCCAAAAAAATCAACACTATTTACACTTTGGAGTCTTACACATATCAGAAACTACAGAGCTTCTAACCTTGCATAAAGATTGGTCCATAGAAAGGTGAACACTGCAGTGCAGTAAAGCTCCTGCTAACCTTGCATGGGTGCGCTTGCCAATACGGCATCAAAGGCACGACTTCTGATTCCTTAAGCCTTTACAAGGCACTCTCAGTTGATAGAATTTTGCTATTCATAACTGAAGTTAAATTCCACTAAATATCTGTAATAGAATACAGATGAGGAGGATCATGATGAGGATTTTCATGATGTCTGCTTCAGTTGGTACTTATATTAGGGGCACCATCCCCATTTGATGAAAAAAATAAAGAAATTTTTTATCTGACAAATTGAATCAGCATTAGTGTATCTTCCCTTACAATTTCATGCTTCTTTTATGGATTTTATTTTCCTGCCAAAACTATTAATGCTTTATTGGAAGTACTCATATTTTTCCAATACTGGAATTTTATTTGTGCTTACCCGCTTCTTTGTTAAAAAATAATGGAACAACTTAAGATCCTTTCTCCTATTCTCTCAAATATTTTAAGTTGTTCTCTCCCTTACTTCCTGGTCACCTGCAGGGAAGTTTTTGATCCCATTTCAAAAAAGAAAAGAGAACAAAAAAAAAAAAAAATAGAAGAAAAATAATAATCTCTAGGCTCTTCTATTTCTCCATGTACTACTAAATTAATTAATTTTCATCCATCATACATTGGACAGACATTACTATATATGACTTTAAAAGCTCAATATTAATGTATTAGTATTTTCTTGTATAAGCTATATGACAGTTTCCATGACCATGTGTACAAATTTTATATAAACCTTTAGCAGAATGATAGAAATAGCCGTAGGCCTTTAACTTAATGGTCTGTCAATACTGGCAACTGGCAAGGTGGGGATGATGCAAAAATAGGATGAATAGTTTTTGAAGAGCCATAATTTCTTAATGTTTTAAAGATACCCTGAGTTCGGGAGAAAATAAAGAATTATTTTTACTTCTATCTCTGTTTTAAAAAGACTTAAATTCATATTTTTGTTTAAAAGAAATTTAAAAATCATGAACTCCAAGTTGTTTAGAGGCATTTTCCATACTCCCTATGTTAGAATCAGAAAGGGTGTGGAGATTTCTGCAAAAAGCCTGCAAACAATCTGAAAGAATTTCAGATTTTCTTTCTTTTCCCTCAAAAATTGGAAAAAAAAGATGCATGTAAAAATCCAATTCTGTGATATAAAAAAAATGAATAGTCAGAGCCTGCTGAGTGCAAAAATAAATCACTCAATAAGGTTAAAGGAACAGTGAATTCTGGGAAACTAATAGAATACAAGCTACAGCACAGATAATCATTAGGCAATGAGAAAGATCTGGCAAGATTTCTGTAACGAAATTAACTCTGATAAACTCTGCATCATCAGTTTACAAGTACAAGAGGGATTCAGGATAAAAAAAGAACCACGTCCTGTTTAAGTACTGACAGAATATAATCCCATATGTTGAAAAGGACACTATTAATAGGCCAATCTTTTCTGAGAGAAGGAGAAATACAGTCTAACTTACATAAACTGCAAAGATATTAAATTTGGAGGTTAAAATTTCATACACCATAAAAGCAGTAGAGGAATTTGACTTAATTATTTGTAAGGAAGAAATACTTAAGCTGAAACATAATTAATTAAAACCAGTCAACAAATAAAAACTCCATGAGTTGGTCAAAATTGTATTTTCTAACTCTCTATCATTTTTCCAGCAACTATGGTGCAGCTCCATCCTTTCACACAATCTCATTACTTTTGTAGGATTTGTTCTCTGTCATCACCCACCCACCTGGGACAGTTTTCTCTCCATGTCTTGACAAATCTCCTTCATCTATTTTCTTGCTCTTCCAACATAACCTACCTCTCCAAAGGGAAAAAAAAAAAAAAGGTACATGCTACATTTGGATTGCTTGGGGTTTTTTCCTGTAACTGCAACTGTACAGCTTTATACCTCTACCAACCAACTGAACGAAACAGGCATTTATATTATTTACTAATCACTTACAAACTTGTGTACAGCACAGCAGCAATTTCACTGCTTGATTTAAAACCCTAGAATAGCTCCCTTAAAACCAAATCAAAACAGACATGCCATATTAAGTAAAATATTATTTGATTGGGAAAAATGCAAACATCAGTAAAAGGATGTCTGCATAACATAAAATCCCATTAAAACATCAGTAAGTTATAAGTTCCAAAATTTGTAACCTGCATACAACTGTCAATCCATTGCCAAACCAATATTTACAGTCCCTGCTTCCATTTCCAGCCATTTAACCTCCCAATATCCAAGCCAGGTCCTAAGAATGCCCTCCTCACCTCCCTGTTTAAAATAATTCTTTCTGATTCAGCTGAAGGCTGATCCTACTATATATGAACCATATTTCTTCATGCAGCATTTTGCCTTGGAGTCATTCTAAGGATGGACAAGATAATAGCAGCCATCCTGCTCCTAGTTCATGTTTCTCAACTTAGATGTACCATAAAAATCAAGCCCAACTGAACTATCCACACTATTAAGTCAGCTCTGTCCATGAGGAATTTAATACGAATTCTGCTGCTAAACATCATTATTCTCATGTTTTATTTTTCTTGGTTTGGATAAAATTTCAATTGTATGATCAAATTGTTTTCATAGCTACTAATTTCAAAACCCCAAACATTTATCTTCATGTATATATAACTATCATGTGCTCAGGGAAAGAAAGATAAATACATAAAACCAGATATAAATATGTCTGTCCTACCTCTAAGAAAAACCTCAGAATTTAGAAGATATCAGAAGGCACAATACTAGTACCTGCTCATTGGGATTTTTAAAAAATTCAAATTTCCTTACAACAGAAAACAATAGTTTATACATTTGCCTAAAACAATTCTTAAGGGTAGTAATTTTCACAGAAAATTTATTAAAAAAAAAAAAGAAAAACAAACTAAAAAACAAAAACCACTTTTCTCTAGCAAAGAACTCCCTATATATTTTAGTTAATTCAGGGAACTGAAAGCAGTCCTGTGGAGATGAAGAAAATATAATCATGGACAAAAGGGTTATTACAAAAATCAATAGATCATATTTGCTATCCCTTTTTCCCCTCACAGAAGGACATACACTTGTTTCTATCCCAGCTGATATCAGTCTAATTTCAAAAACTCTTATCAGTGAAGTTTTCAAAACCTCCCTCAAACCTCTAACCCAGTCCTTAGGCATCCTTACTGTTGCAAGGTATTTCCTAATGTCTAACCTAAATCTCCCTTGCTGATTTTAGTCTTTATTTGTTATGCCCACACAAGTTTGGTATTGTCTAGTTTGAACAACCACTGTTCTTTACAACTTTCCTCATGGATTATATTTTCTTTAGACAACTGATCATTCTCATAGCTCACCTGTAGTGAACTCTTTTCAACTGGTCCACATCTTCCTGCTCTGGATTGTCATGAATTGAGCCTCATCCTTTCAATTATCTAGTAACAGAAATCAAATGTATGTTCTGTCAACCCAATCTTTGTACAGAAAACCTACAATGGCTAGCATTTCCCACAAAGGTTAGATTAGAAAAAGAAAATGCTCTTCTGTGTGTACCACAGTCTGGGTTATTATTACAGATTGACACAAAGGACAGCTCACAAGCGCTCAAGTTTTGATCACATTAAGTATGGTGTAGCAGCCACACTTATTTACTGAAGTGCAACTATCAGTAAGAGATTCCAATACAGGCTTTTTTTCCCAAAGAAAAAAATACTTTATGTTTCTCAAAATTAACTGATATAGAAACACTGGCACACAGATACTTTTATATATATACATATAATATATATATGTATTTTTATGTGTGTGCATGTATACATACCTTTATATACACATATTTAATCTTAATTATGTTTTCTAGATAGGCTAACATAAGACTATGATTCAATTTCACATTAAGAAAGGGCAGAATTTATAGGAAAAAATAAATCAAAATCTCTGATGCTTTATGAACCTTGTTACTGTTTACATGTTTGCATGTACTACACAGGTGCAGGCTGGGGGAGATGCTCAGGTTACTTTTCAACCAAAGGTGTCATTGCAGTTTGTACGTGCTTTATGCATGAGACTGAATACACACTGCAGGTCTACTTTCCTAATTATATCTAGCAGACTGTCATGCTGTGGTAGCAGGGAATCAAGCACAAACAAGTATTTTGCAAGTTTATGTAGGTCTTATCCCACCCACTACTGAGTGAGTGAATTGAAAGTTCAGTTGAGTATGTCAAGAGGAGTCATCCCTTTGACTGCGGTTCTGACACACCAGGAAAGGGATGAATAATTCTGGGGATTAGTTATCAGGTCTGGGAGGTGAAGCTTCACATACGAAAATGGTTCATTTAAATATATTAATCAGTTCTCCCCAAGAGT
Organism: Lonchura striata; assembly: GCF_050655825.1. Taxonomy (NCBI): domain Eukaryota; kingdom Metazoa; phylum Chordata; class Aves; order Passeriformes; family Estrildidae; genus Lonchura; species Lonchura striata. The sequence continues at coordinate 55,053,694 of NC_140703.1, read as the reverse complement.
TAAATTATCTAAATACAGGTAAAATGCATTTCTTGCTGTATCTGTAAATATATCTGTAAATACAGTAAACTTAAAAGCAGAGGTGCATTAGAGAGTCTGTCATGCTCACAGTTTCTGTCAGTCTGACAAAGCAATGGAATATTGACACTGATGTTTATTCCAAAATTGGTTCTGTGTCTTATTTTGGAAGAAATCTTTGCAGTTTATCCAGTCTCCAGAATTGTATCAAATTGTCAATATTTTTGCAGATACATTTCCCAATCCCCACAGTCAGCCCACTGGACTGGAAATATGCACTTCATTTATATGATTTCCCATTCTTTATGCTCCAGTATTTTCCTGTGTTTTAATTATAGCAGACATTCCCACATAGATTTACAGATATAACAGTTTTTTAGTTTCAAAGCTCTTTGCTTGTGTAGCAATAAATCGTGAATCAGGATCCAAAAACATTTTCTCCATGTGAAGAACTTTGGCCTGTGAGATACTGAATTACTTCACAAGTCTCCCTATGACTATAAAAAGTGAGAAATTTTCTGTGTTGATGTGTGGGTGCACAAGTGTGTTCAAAGTATGCCTTTCTGAAGACATCAGCCTTAATGATCTTCAGCAAGATATATACGAATAGCTATATATATGTGTGCATGTATCTATTCACATCTATACATATACATATATAGATGCACTCACACGTCCCACAATAAAAGTCCGACAATTCAACACCACAGACTATTGCAATACACTTTTGCATATCTCAGACTAAAGATCGTGGCTGTAAGGGTACAACGCTTCCTATTTAAAGAAGTTAATTTTCTGTAGAGTGTTTTGGTTTGGATCTTTTGGGGTTTTGTGTTTGTTTTTTGACTACCTGACAATTCTGCCATGCAATTTTGACAGTAGCCAGAGTGATATTGAAGTTTAGGAAAAAATAGTAAAGAACCCCTAGAGAATTATATTTCCCAGACACCCATATGCATAAAAAATATACATGTGTGCTTGTTCCAATAATCAAAGAGTAATTATTCATAGTCCTTCATACTCAATACTTTGTTATTTTTATTTTCAGAACATCACAGTACTTCACAGACATAAGAACATTCACACAGATCCAAACTTACAATGGAGAGAGACACATCAGGAGTTAAAACAACTTTTTACCACAGGATTTTGTTCTTTTTTTGGTTTTTTTTGCCTACCTCCACAGCTAGAAGAAAACTGTGAAGACATCATATTGATTAAAATGCAGAGAACATAAGTATCTATTTCATTTTCTTGTTTGAGTTAACTCCATAGCAATAGGTTATTTACAGCACATTTTTGTCATTATTTCTAGCTGTATACCGTGACAGAAAGAATCCCACTCCCAGTCCCCACAATGCCTTTCTAAAGTGCCTATACATGCACCTCACTTGGCCTTTCTTAAACCTCCTCCTTTTAAATGAGCTTGGGAAAAGTTGTTTCTGAAACAGCAATTCAGCTAATTTTCTGAGCCTAGAGGAATATAGTTAACTGATTTATTGCCCTGTGGATGTTGTAATTGTTGCAAAACACGATGTATTCCCAGAACAGTGATATAAGTATGTCACTTGGAAAATATGCCTCCCAGCATTCCACTGAAATTAATGAAGCATCATTAAATAGCTGCAGTTCTTAAGCATGTTGCACATCCCAGCATGCAAAGAGTTATTGACAAACTTTGAGATGTCAAGAGATAATGTTTGTAGAATCATAAGCTAAATAGAGTAATAGTTGCTGAAGGAATGTTTTAATAATATCTCAAGTTTCAATTCTTTAGCGTACAGTGTAACTTTGAGAGCCTGTAACAGAAAATAATAAATAGTTGGGCTTCCTGCAAGCATGCAAATAACTTCAGCTTTACAAATTATTAGGAAAAAAATGCCCCTCCTCACCCCCCTATTCCCCAAAAAAAGGGCTATGAATACTTGTATAACTAAGTATACCACTTTCAAAAGGCTCCCTTGCTAACAAACAAGGAAAAAAAAAAAAAGAAAAAAATACTAATCCCTCTCTAATACCCATTTAAAATAATTTCTCAGAATATATAAACTCAAGTAGAAACAATTTTTTCTATTAGCATTGGTCATTTGTCAAATGAAATCTAAAAATAAGACAAAATTTTCAAGACCTTGCAGCAAACATTTTCAGTATTCTCTACAATTCAGATTTAGATGATTACATAAAACACTGATTTTAGAATATAATGAATAGCTCTTATTTGAGGATGATTTTGAAAATTAAGCCACAAAAACCACATTTTCAAAAGCTGTTACAATTAAATGAGTTGAAAAGTACACTCAAATGTGTGACTTTAATTTTTACTGTATGTTAAATGTTATAGTGCAGTATTTCATGAAGACTAAATCCATACTTCAGCCAAAACTCAACAGTAGTCCAAGTTCCACTTAGTATTCCCTAATGTGGCTTGACTATGATCAAGGCAGCTGAATCATAAAGGAAAATCAGAATCAGGGAGATTCACAGCATCGTGAACTTGACCACACACTGACAGAATTAGAAAGTAAAGCGAACTACTTTCACAAAGGAAATTTAACTTGGTATTCATGAAAATGTATCCTGGACATCTAATTCTGACCTAGTCATCTGAATTTAGCGCCTCTTCTAAGCACAGCTACAATATGCACGTTACAACATAGGCTTTATGAAAACAGGTTGGTATGACACAGATTGTTTGCCCTTGTAATATGAAAAACTCTTTCAATGGTCCAGAAATAAACAATATTTATAATCTTAATTTTATGAATCAGTTTATTTACACAGTGCATAAATGGAGCATATTCAAGTTTTCATGCCAACAGGCCAACATTCCATTATATGTCACATTTTTGTCTACAAGGTACTTACCAGTCTCCATCTGGCTGGTACTCTAAGAAATATTGGAATCCTAATAGTCTGTCTTTACTTATGCCAGACAAATGGCTGGGAACTTATTGATTGAGACTCTACTTCATATAATGAACTGTCAATCAAAGTGCAAGCAGGTATTCTATTATGGTTACTAAGTACTTAATTAACATTTCATATTATTTACTGTTTTTAAACTACCAGAACAGCACACAAAACACCTTAAATGGCTTTAGAAAAAGCAAAAAATGGGCATGAGATATGTGAGAAATGCTAGCAATAAGCAAGTGTTGCTGGCAAGTAAATATTGGAGGCAGATCACATATACACATAAAACATCAGAGACATGTTGCTAAGTGCTTATAATCACTTTTCTATTAAGTGTTTTCAGGATAGCTGGAATTCCTGGGTTTCTCTTCAAAGAATATAAAAAACCATTTAATTTCTAGAACATTTTTGATATACTAATTTTCTGCACAGTTAACTTCCTGTCACTCTTTAAGAAAGCAGGGGGGGAAATAATAAAAAGCTGCCTTTCAATCAGACTTCAGAAAACTAGTCAGACACCATTCACCTGAAACAGGCAAAATTTTATGGATTTTGTATTGATCAGATCACTAATACCTCACAAAAACTATAAATATCTGCATAACCAAATATTCCCAGTCTTACAAACTAACAAAAGCAGAAGACATAACTGTTTGTCTGTTTGTTTCATGTAGCTTGATCATTTCCCCTGAAAATGTGAACAGAACACTCATTTCACCAATATTCTACAGACAGTAAAGAGTACAGATCCTATATAATAACTTAAATTAACAGCAGCTATTTTAAGGAAAACAACACCAACAAGAAGTAATAGAAGAAGAAGAACAGCAGCAACAGTAATAATAATAATAATAAGCCATCACCTTACAGCTTCTAATTCTTTAGGAAACAAGGTATAACCTTCCAAACAGTACAAAATCATGTCAAAATAGAAAAAAAAAGAATTAACCAATTTGAGAAATACCTCTTTTGGTCTTAAATAATCTTTGCACTAATTATTTTAAAACTTCTAAATAAAACAAAAGAAAATAAATTTTAAAACCTAACACCTAACATAATCACAATTTTGTCTCTGTGATAGGTACATTGATAGGTATAAGGAATCCAAAATACCAACTGGGAACTAGGCAGCTATGAAGAAGATTTTCAGAAGAATTTAGAAATTATAAATCTTGAGGATTTTTGTGTTATGAAATTCCACAAATTCTAAGGAAATTCTACAGAGCAGTTTTCTGAGAAAGTGTTTCACTATACACACCTATTTAATACTGAAAATTTGTATTTTAATAATTTGGATGAGGGGAAAGCAAATAATTCCAAAACAAAATAAAAACCTTTTGTGACAAGAAATTAATAACTTTTTGGGTTATTAATTATCTCAAACAAGAAGAGTGCTATTGTTCAGCTACACCCTCTCTACTGCCATTTATTTCATTTAGAAGGCACTCATATACCAGGGTGATGGATGGCAACCTATAGTAAATAGATTTGGAATAGATTTAATGCTTGCCTTCCCAGTCAAAATTGTAAGACTTTGTGAAATCGAAAGGGGTTGGGTCCTTTATTCCTCTCCTTTCAATTGGCTATTCACTGGCTAGCTGACAGCAAAAGGAAGTAACCATCCATCATCTTCAATAGGGAGCCAAGGCAAGCAAAAGAAAATCTTAATAATGTTCTGCCAAAAACAGTAGGAAAAAAGCATTGTAATTTTGAGATGCAAGAATGATACTCGGATCCTTGATTTTTATCGCACTGAGTATCATCATGGAGAGATATTTACATCTGTTATAAAGGAGAACTACACACTTTTTAATTTACTCTTCAGTCTTGCTAGTTTGAATACCTCCCGCATCATTTTCCGAGGTAAAATGGAGGCATTGAACTCTGACCAGGACAAAACCATTTACTTAGTAAAACTTTATTGACTGAGAGCATATGAATCTTATTAATTTTACTTTAGAATTCAGAAAAGAAAAAATAACAGATGTCCAGCACCTCAGCACAAGGATAATGATTTCTTGCATTGAATTAATAGCAATGAAACATGCCTGATTTCAGCAGCTGTTGGAAGCAGCGGGGTTGCTTTTGCCAGAATAAAGAGAGACTCCCACCTCCCCAGATAAATGCATTCAAATCAAACAGTGCACACCAACAGTCAGCAGTGCCCTGCTCTTGTGTTAACAGTGATTAATCACATCCCTGATTGGTTCTCAACTGTCTTCGCTTCCAGCCTCGCTGTGGACAAGATCACCGAGCAGCTCATTAAAAGAGCTGTACATGAGCTGCAGGAGGGAAGGATGGTGATCCCCGAAGAATTGTTATAATCAGTATGAGGCCTTTCAGCACTTTATATAAGCTTAACTGAGGTCAGGTGTCAGTGATTGCCCACACCTCTCCTGAGGCCGATACCACTTTGTGCCCTGCTACTGACAATACCATTCAAGTAGGACAATTCCATTTTATTGGTGGAACATTTGTGGGAACTGCAGCATGGGGAAAAAAAAGACCATTGACTCTATGCACTTAGTAAGTGGTCTGCAAGTACTGGAATTTAGAAACACAGAAAAATGGATAGGATATGGGCAGACAGTTACCCAGCTATACCAACTGGGTAATTTGTCACAGGTACATTATTATTTCACCCATCTTTTGCAGTCTGTTATTTTAACCTTCTACTAGCTAGATATCCATTTTAAATTGCTCATTACATCCATCTTTATAGACTATTGAGAAAGATCCTCCAGCAAATAATTCAAATATCAGAAAATAGACCCCTGGGTAGTATAATTCACTCCCTCGAGATTTTTATTTTTCTCTACTGACCATAGACATTCCTGGATGAATAGTTTTGATCTAGCACCTCACTTTTATATGGGCAATTTTTGTGAGTGAAAACTAATTTCTCTGAAAGCTAATTATGATTTTAGTGACTAGCAACTTCAAGTTTTGCTGACCTACCTATCTATTGTTGGTTCTCAGCCTGTAGGTTTTGGTGAGGTTGTCAGAAATATTTGCAATAGCACTTGCATTAGACCAACTGACTGCATATGTCCAGTGTGACTTTGGCCTTAAAAAGATCTTTAAGGATCACTGGCATCTCCTCTCAGATGAATTTATACTGGGCATTGTAAAAATTCTGTATTGATTTAATTAATTTATTATTCAGCATTTAAAAAAATCACTTTTTTTCCTCCCTTCTGCTTTCTGACCTGACATAGGTGTTGGTAGCTCTTAAAATCAGATCTCTCTGAGCTCATCCACTGCTGTAAGAAACCAGTCTTTTTGAAAATTGAAAAAACCCTAATATATGTACAAAATACTGTGGATGTCACCTCATTAAACTTTTCCTCTGAGTTACTGAACAGTAGCAAACCAAAGAGTTTTAAAGGCATCTGTTACTTAGCCACACATCCTTGTGGATTTTGGTCTCTCTAACTCCTGACAGCTGCTTAAGTCATCACCATATCCTCATCAATGTAATCAGTACCCTAAGGCTGCCCTACCTCTCAAATTCACAATCTGCAATGCTGCTCACTTCAGTGCTTTGGGGCATATTAGCAACTCAAGCTTTTTCTGCTTTGATGTGCATGTTCTGTACCACTGACCCAAAATATGCAGGTCTAATGAATTAGCTTTAATAGTTTTTTTACCCACTTAAATGTTTTTAATTGGCTATACTACTATGTGTCCTGAACTACACTGAAAAGTTCACATCATAGATGCTAATGGTGCCTTTCTAATTACTGCATAATGAACAAAGGTCTGTCTGAGCAATTTCAGAGGTTAGACTTCATAATTAAGAACCGCATTTTAATAAAAATCAACTTAAAATTTTCATACACTCAATAGAAATAATATACACCACAAAACAATATTTTTTTTTAAATATCTGGGGATTTAAAAGGATTTCTATAGTTTCTTTTAGTTACATAAAATTAATATTTTATTCATTTCCTTTTAATCTACCTGTCAACAGCCAAAACCTCAGCTTTATCACATTGTCCCTAAAGTGCACTTAACTTGCATGGATCATTGCTCTGGGGCTGGACTTAATTTTTCTTTCCACTTACTTAAGGGAGCACTGATAACTGAGGGGCAGAGTCATGCCAGCTACTGGCAAATTTGACATCATTGTCCATATGGACAAGAAACCAATGATTTGTCTCAGAAAACTACAATGTTTTTTCAAATTCTATTCTTTCTCCAAGACTTCCAGTTGCATGGGTATCAGTAAAGATAATTCTAATACAGGCAGAAAGTGTAGCAGCTGGTTCTTTTTCATCCCCTGTTCCCATCTGCTTTGTGCATTAATGGCATTAGCTGAAACAGTTTTCCATAACTGATAGTCTGCTAGACCTGAGATCATGACAAGAAGATGAAAGTTTAGGATTAGGGTAGGTGAAAAGGATGGAAGGCCCTGCTGTAATGTCTAAACACTGTGGATTAGGTATGAACAAGGTCCAGTACCAGTTATTTCCATTAAAACACCAGTTTTCTTCTCCTTTCATGTTCCTTAGTTATGTTAGGTTAGACAAATATTCATACACCTATGTTGCACACATTAGCTATATTAAGACACTTGATGTTAGGATATCGAATATAGTTGAATCAACAGCTACCAAAATATGTGACATTCAATCACAAAAAACATTGGGCATTTCACTACCTTTCAACTTAAATATTTAAGTACAAATTACAGCAATGACATGTTATATCTCACTTTAATTCCTAAAAGCTAGTTACAACCACATTCAGTTTCCTGACACAGTTCCATCTGGCCTTAAGCATTTTGTTTGTTTATTGTTGTGTTTATTAAATATTTCCCTTAGAAACTAAAGAGTTACTTTAGTTGCAGAGTTTGCAACTAAATACATGTTAGCAGGAAAATCAGGTAACCTACAGCTTCTGATAAAATTAACAATATGGCACCAATAGTTCAGGCATACTAAATGGTTTTTGACTGACAGAAATCTGCAGTTAAAACCTGCAGTTCAGATCAGTTAAAACCTGCATGTATCTAGGGCTTCATTTCCATGAACATTTTTGTTTGAATCAGTTTTAGAAATGAAGATACAGATGGTGTTCACTGATTGAGACTGAGCTTACAATGTGCAGAGGCTTGAAACTGCACAGAGTGCTTCACTCAAACTGCTTCTGCTGAATGGAAAAAGGAGTTCCTACATTCCAGGACATTCAGCACAGGACCAGACAAGAGACAGATCCAGAAAAATTGTAAAAATTCATAAGGTTTAAATGTCAAGACTTCAGCATCAATTGCTTCACTCTAAGGTGTTGGTGGAAGACAGTCACACATGTCTCTTGTCTGCTTATCACACTTGCAAAAGAAAGAAGAAAAACATAAGGTTTTTGGTTTTGTTTTGTTTTTACTTAAAAATAAAGTACTTAAGTTATTAGATTGCAAATTCCAGTTTTTTCTGCCCATGAGAGCTGAATGGCTTAGGGATGAAAAACCTTGGTCACAGCCCTACGCAAAAGTTGAAGAGCTGAAACAATCTTTCAGACTTCCACTTTTTAATCAATGTCTAGAGGTCAGAAGAAGACAATGTATGTTTCTTGGTCCTTCCTTGCTATTCTCTTTAGTATCCTAAACACCACCACCTTCTCTTTAAAAACGGCATCTGACAAAGCGCCTCTGCAAAGTTTGAGATCTAAAGGGATACAATGAAATCTGAGGAAATTATAAATTATTTTCATAGTTCTTAATTATTGATAGAAGAAACAGATGTCTTAGCAGCTAGGCATGTTCTTAGCCAGTATTTTTATATATTTTTCCTCCTAGAACCACAAAATTATTACTATATCACCATCACACTACACCACTACACCACCAATTACTGTAGAAAATATATCACAGCCTCATCTCTCTGCAATTATTATCCATTCTCATTTATATAGCCTGTGTAATTTCATTAAAAAGCATGTTTGTGGAGATGAGTGGTTATTATTTTTATTCCTGTCTTAATGAATATTGCTTTCTTCCATGAACTTTACTATATCTGCATAAAGAATTGTAACTGATTATGGAGTAATCCTTAAAGGGCATGGTGAATTCTGAACTGACAGTCATTTCACTACCTGCAAAATTATTGCAGAAATAAACAGCTAAGTGTTGCAGATTTTAAAACATAATTGTGTATCACAGGAAGATACATTTTGCTTATTGAAACTGTATAACACCTATTGAATAGAGTTTCATTGATTGGTTAAATTCCACAGTTAGGAAGAACATGTATGATCACTTTTTTTTCCTAAAAGTGAATCACCATTCCCATGAGTAAACTGTTTTTTTCATGGAATACAGCAAGGGAATATCACTGAGACACAACAGAGGAAAGGACACTGTCAGATATACCAATACAGCTTTCTATCATGCAGGGCTGACAAAGGAGTGGAAGGGTAAATTAAATTCCCAACAGTCTTCAGATAATATTCCATCTACTGGGTGGGTTTTGTGACTACTTAATGCAGCTTCTATTCCTGCCTGTAAATTCCTGTAATATGAAAAGATTTTTTCACAGGTGAAAGTGAGATGGAAAATAAGACTATGTCCAACTTCCTCATATATGCATCCTCTTAAACATACCCATTAATGAAATAAGTAAAACAAATAAATAAATTTAAAAAAACCCCAATATAAACTCAGTAAAATTCTATTTCAGAATGTGTTTAGGATTACCTCAATTTCAATTTTGTGAGATTGGACCAAAGATAATTATGTCTTGACATGAAAAAAATATAAAAATAATAATGGCTTTAGAACACAGAAAGTCTTCAGTCTCTCACTTAGTATATATTTACATTTAATTTTTGTATTCCAATCTGCAAACTGAACTTTAATGCAAACTGAGGGTAAAGATCATCATGTTCATTAAGCATCAACCAGCAATCAAACAAATAAGAATATTTCAAAGATATCCCACCCTGCAGGGTTCCAGTGAAGGAACTAATAAAGTGAAATATGAAAAATAAAACTGTTCTTCAAGAAGAACAGATCTAATTAAAAGGAAGACCTAACAACTTCATGGATTAATTGGGAACCAACTGAGATAATTAGACCTCTGGGAATAAGATTACACCCATCATAAACTGCTTTTTTCACAACTACAGGTTAAGTGCTTAAAGCTTTAATTGGGGGCAGCACTAAGAGGAAAATGGAACTTCCACAGAAGAATTAATATTTGGGGAAGCAATGTCCTGAAGTACTTTGGCATAGTTAAAAAACACATTATTGTTTTTTCCCCAAGTGCATGGGATTCTGGAGCCAAGTGGACAACTGTGGTTAGTATTTGTACCAATCAAAAAATGCTCACACCATTATACTTTGACCTGTAAACTACATGTAGCTCCTCTGTACATTAGTAGTTCAAATACAGTCTCACCCTCTGAGATTAGTTTAAATGAGGTGTTGTTTTAACATACAGTCTCTGCAGTCAAACCATGTCTTTCAAGAGAAATATACTCTGAGAACACAAAAATAAATAATAAAAAATACCAAAAAAAGATAATCTAAAGACTGGGTAATCTGCTTCAAAGAACTGCTTCTCAGAATTGCTCCAAACACTAATTTAAATTAAATCATTTGATACTGAAACCATTTAATACCATAATAAAATAGAAATGGAAACTTTGGCATCCATCTGAAAAATTGTGTCTCTTCTTTAAACCCCCTTTAGGGGCTGGAAGACACTGGCAGAAGAAATTCTGTATTTTCTAAAAGCTCCATGTGTTTTATCCCTAATGATAATATTCAAGATAAAGCTGAATTCTTTTCAATTACTAATTTTATTTGCTTGGAAAACAACATATTTCAGCACTAACTCACCATCTTTATTTTTTGAGATTAATATAAACTAATGAGAAGTTTGAAATCTTTAACTGTTTTAAAACACCATGGAGTACACACAGCATTGAATTTACTGGTAATTTTGATGTGAAACAAGTTATATGACCCAAAAAATTCAGAAAGTTAGTTATCAGTGTGATTAATCACTGATAGAAGTCTAATCTAGAAAATTTCCAAGAATGTTTTTGAGATGTCTACTTCAGTGGGTTTTAAACATGTTGCAAGGTGCTTCTCTGAATATATGTGGTATAGCCCATGGCTATTTTTCCAATGCATCCCTATTTTTTCAGGAGGTCTCAAACCACTCACATTCATTTCTCTTTTGCAGCCTTTGTCAAGCTGTCGAGCTCCACCTGCATATTCAACCTGTAGTTATTAATTTGGTGGTAATGAGATTTTCATGACTAAGAACTACCCTACAAGCCTGATACAATTACCTCAGATAATAGGTATCTCAGGGAATTTCATCCACTACTGTCTGAGACAATGCTTAGATGTGCCTTGGTTCTCCTCTGTTTTACCCAACCTCCTCTCTGTTGCTGCTACAGCTCAGGATCCTCCTTTTTCTTCATTTTAAACTCCATCAAGTAATATGAATCTATGAGGTAGATGAATCAGGGGATGAAGAAACTGTCCAGACCAATAATATTCCAAACTGTCATATCCTACAGATGGGCAGATTCTTGGTTCCCCTAGCTCTTTGAGGAATCTTTTGGTGTTTGACCATGTCTATGCTTTGCTCTTTGGGCTGGTACACTTTGCAACTTTTTTGTTTAAGATTTTTTTGTAGTTCCAAAAAAACTCTCTCACTTCATCTTACTCAAACTATACCATGGAGTGATACTTTAATTTTCATAACTACAGATGACAGTTTTAGTCAATGAAATTGGGTGATAAATTTAGCATATCACCATGACTTTGTAAGATCACAAAAAACACATTGTTGGTAAGTGTCAACTAATTTGCAACTTGGTGTAAGAAATAAACATACTATAATAAAGTAAAGCAACCTTATATCTCCTAGCAATTTTATCAAATACCAAATAATCTTGATCACTCAAAACACAGGCAAAAATCTCTAAAAAAATTTAAAATATTTATAAGTGCAACACATTCAAAGCCAAGATTGTCAGTTGTTTCTAACTATTTCTATATGCCTTCTGGATTCAGGCACTAATGAACCAATAGCTATCAGCATGACTTTTGCTAAAATACTGTTACATTAATGAGTTTGGATCAGCTGCTCAGTTTGGCTGAAAAAGATGTCTGGTCAGGAAATATATCGGGGGAGGCAAAACATAAATGTTAAACTTTAGTCCCTTAAATTTCTTGATTGCAAACACAACACCCAAAACCTTTTACCACATTCAGCTTGATTTGATACTACACTGCATAAACAAGACTGTATAAAAAAATGCCTTGTTTATGTTTAATGCAAAAATAATGAGAGAAGTTCTTCTCTTTATTATTCAATTTATAACCCAAATGACATCCTATGTTACACCAGTGTAAACCACTGGTGAATTTGTCACTATTATATTGAAGTCAGCATTATTCAAATCTAAAAGTTATTCCCTCAGTTGTGCTATGCCTCTACATTATCCTGTCTGAGACTGACACAAACTCCAGTGGGTTCATATCCCTAGAATTAACATTCTGGTGTGAAAAGGCAACAGGGATTTACATATGACATTGCTTAAATTAATTCTTTCTGTTGTCTTCAGTACAGTACTTCCCTGGAGCACCTTTAGTCATTCAATCCACACAGAATGAGAAAGCTTTCTGCTGTTAGCCTATTAAAGACACCAGAATATGAGTCACCAGGCATGTACCTTGACTTTAAGGAAAATCTCCTCAAATAATGGTAATTATTAGATTATACCTGAATGAACTGCACTTTGCACCTGTGAGAATGGAAAGAGAATACACCCAAAGCCAATGGCTCAGCACTGTGTAGACCAAAAATGTATTTGGAAAAGGAGAGGAAAACCATGTCTGTCATCGTTTCACCTGCACATTACTAAACCGTGACTTGGGTGGGAGAAAAAAAAAGTTGCATTCAAGACAATTTAACTGGATAATCTGAAACTGAAATTTCAAACACAGTGTTTTAAAAATATTTTAGTGACACTTGTCCTATATAGGAAGCAGCTGCATTTCTCTAGTCAGACACCAGCATGCGGGATTTATTCAGCTCCTGGGTTGTATCATAAATTCCTTGAGGGAACTCACAATTCACCAAATGACGTATTGTTATTATCATCGAAAGTGAACCATATTCAACTAAACAGTACTCAGTGGGCAGCAATTCTGCAGTGTATAATTATAGTTGTCATTTCCCATCCCAAGATTAAACATGTTTTCACTTTTCAACTTCAACAACAACAAAAAAAAACCCCCACCTCTCTCCACCTAAGAAGAAACACCTTAGGAAAGACCTAAGGAGATCAGTTTTAATATTTAAACAATTATTTATCTTGCTTGTTTGAATAAACCCCTGTTATATTATTCTTTCATTAGAACATCTGGATTTTTCTTCTTTTCTAGTGTAACTCTGGGATCTGATGTTTTGCTTTTTTATTTGGTTGGGTTTTGGTTTGTTTGTTTGGTTTGGTTTTGGTTTTGAATATATGATAGTGCTACCAAATAGAATTATCAGCTGCATCTACATTATAATTAAGGTCCCATTTCTCTTTTAATTACTGTAACTACCTTGAGAAAAACCACAAAAACCCTACTCCTCCTTTCATTTTTTTATTTTTATCAGTATAAAACAGTGTGTAGGTCTAGTTTATGATTTATGGCATTTGATGCAGTATTGTTGGCATCTTTAGCTAGCTAAAATCCTCCATATTTCTCAGCTAAATAAAACTAAAGTTCATGTTCTATTTTAAGTTCCATTTGTGTAACTTCAGAAAAAAGTGTCTCACTTTACAGACTCTGGAAGTCCTTCCAGATAGCTAGAATGGAGTCCTACACTTACATCAAAACAAAGGGCAACAGACCTAACTCATAGCTAAGGAAGTTTAGACATGTTTTCGTATATGACACATGAAATTCTTTACTGGTGTGACAGGATTGGAGGGTCTCACAGGAGACATTAACATGCAGTGATGAATCCTATTTTATTGCTGTATTATACCTCCTGCAATTTAGAAATCATTGATGATCATACCCATACAACACCAATGAACATGACATACATCCTTGAGAAAGCATTGTCTTATATACCCTTGGAATAATCTGCAGCCTAGACACATATATGCAGTGATGGGGAAATAGGTGCTTGGCATTGCACCAGTAAAATGCGACCTAGTACATTTTTGTGGTGCTGTGCCATCTGATTTATTTTCTTGCATTAATATCAGCTCACAGATCCATATATCAGAACATATTTCATTATTTTATTTATGTAACATCACTGTGGAAGGAATTCCACTCCATCTCTCATGATAGCAAAAAGTATATGTGCATTTCTGTGCTAGAGGAGGATGTGTGATAACAATTGTCCTGAGAATACAAAATAACCAAAAACACAAAGATTCCCATTCTGTCTCTTAAATCTTTTTTTTTTTTTTTTTTTTTTTACCATGCGCCCATGAGACTTGTGAGAGGATAATTCACTCCCTGTTCATGTCTTCGCATGTGAAATTTCAAGCAACCTACTAGGCTGGGTGGGATTGTGTTGTTTCTTTTTGTTTTTTCTAAAGAAGAAATGATCCTTAAAACTTTTGAAGGTAAGCTTTGTGCCCATAAAACTTTTAGCACTGGCTGTTAGATTATGAATAGAAACATAAGAGATGGTATTCCTGACAACAAAATATAGATGTAAATCAAGTAGTCAGATGTAGTCAACCCACTGACCTAGTTTGTAGGTAAGGAACTCTGCATCTGTTCCTCTACACCTTTCTAACAATGCACAACTGAAAACTGAGTACCATAGCAATGAAAAACACATACATGCATTCCCAGAATAAATATGTGTGTTTGTAGAAGAAAAAGAAGAAAACATCAAGTTGCAGTTGCTATTGGCTGGATTCACCTTGTGTGAACACATACTTGAAATGACAGAAACTCTAGAATTCCTTCCTGCATCTAACTGCAGATTTGAACTCTGCAGCCTTTCTAATTGTTCTTGCTTGTCATACTTTATTTGTTCTGATTTTATTTTAAACAATTATTAAATACATATGAAAACACTAAAAACTATTTTGATCCATTAGCCTTGTGCATTCCACTCTGGTATTCAGACCCTACATCAGCAACTGCTGCAGCAATACTGTTTCTTTCAGGCTAAAGACAAAACATGGCCTACATCCAACTTTTAATCAGCTGTACAGATGGGTTTATTTCACAAATGCACTAGGCTGCACAGATGGAAGTTCCTGAATGCCTGACAAGGTGTTAAAATGGTTACTGAGACTACAAAGGAATTAAAAAAAAACAGCACTGGAAATTGTAATTAGTAGGGACTCTATCTCTTAAGGGCTTATTAGTTCAGAGCTTAAATTTTGTCCTTCATGTGTGGGAAATAGTTTACTGAAGGGAACACTTATCAGATTAGCTATGATAACTGTTTTCTATCCCTTAAGAATACACACAGTCTTACAAATATAACTTAACTGTTCTACCTGATATAATACTCCCTGAAACCAGCCAAAAGTGTGACATAACATTTTTCACCAGCCAAAAGCAGAACAAATGGAGCAACTTTTTGTGCTCAGTGGCATACTAAGCTGCAGTTAAAAAACAAAAAAAAAAGACAACCACCAAAAAACAAAACAGAAACAAACACAAAACCAAACCAACTGAAAAAAAAGACACAAACAAAAAACCTGCAGATATCAATGGAGGAAATTAGCATCCTATATGCTTAATGGTATTATACTTTTGAGCACTGTTATTACAAACTCACAGATTTTATGCCTAAAAAAGTTAACTGAATTATTATACTTGACTGAAATGGTTAAAGCCTTCATCACCTCATGGAATACTATGCCAATTTACTGTAATTATGCCAGTTTCTTAAAGCTCTTTTGGAAGTAGCACAATAATAAAAGAGGTCATGAATAGCTGAGATCATTGCAGAGTCCTGTGCTCTTGTTCACAAGAGTGGAGGGCTGCAGAGACAATACTATATTCATGCTGAGGCCACCAACCTTTTTTCCATCTTTAATGTGATACTGTTTGGGTCATTCAGGAAAGAAATAGGTGCTTCTCAATATCTTCATATAAACTGAGTTGGGGACAGTTGTGTATGGATCAATCAGGAACAGACTGTCCTAAAGCACTGGAAGCTGCACTGTAATTTTATGCAGAGCTTTGTGCTGAATATTTTATTCATAATATGCTCCTGGGAAGATCTCTGATCTTTCAGTACTATGAATAAGAAATGTTTATTGTCCAAAATTCTAGTTTGTCTTCCATGTGAAAGACTTAGTTCAGCAATGAGCAGAGCACATGAATATGCAAATGTGACAATGTATAGAGTAGATACCTTTCAATGGATCAGATTCAGATAAGGAAAAAAAACTGAGCTGGGGACAGTTGTGTATGTGTTTTGCTAGATCCCAAAATATACAATAACCAAGAACTGCATCAGTGCTCATTTTAAAATGTAGCTTGGTATAGAAGAGAAAAGAGCATTTTGAAGCAGGCATTAAAACCAAAAGAACCATGGTGTGAACTAGTGTAGTGGAATAAACATAAAACAAATAAAATAGGTGACACAGAAAAAAAAAATCATGAGAAGATATAGAAAGCTATAGAAGCCAACTTCATTCTAATTGTAAGCAAAGTACTGTAGGAATTTCATCTGTAGGAATTTAGATACATAAAGATACATAAAATTAAGGCAGACATGAGTACAAAGACAATATAACAGATTCATGGAAAACAAATTGTACTAAACTGATTATATTCTTTCTTGGCAAGATTTCTTTATGTAGAACAATACATAAATAAATAGTAGTTATTGACATTAAACAAATAAATAAATAATGGCTAATTAGGAACTGTTAAAATGTAAAGTAACCACAGATTTGTTATCGAGCAAATTTCATTCTGCTACTATTCATCAGGTCACAAATCCTGGCACTGTGAACTCAGATTATTATGAATGGGAAAAAAAAGAAAGAAGGGATGAAGTTCACAGATGAAATAAGGATTAGTGAAAAGTGAATAAACAAATGAAGTGACCAATTAGAAGGACCTCTGAATCATTTTGGAATCTAGGATCAAACTAACTATGTATTTTAACATTATTAGATGTAAAAAAAAAAAAAAAAAAAAAAAAAAGACAAAAATGTGGGATGGGAGTGATGGTGCTTAATGAACTTACAGAAACCCTTGCAGAGCATGTTTATACAGCTGGGGAAATAGTAACATCCAGGAGGATTAGAGGACTGTTACAGAAAATCAGCTGAACATGAGTTCCAAATACAAGACTGTGTGTTGGTTTTGGCTGAGGTAGAATTCACTTTCTCCACAGTAGCCAGTACAAGGCTATGAAGAAATGGTGTTGCAAATTTAAGGCAGGCTAGAGAGCCAATTCCTTGTTTGGCTGTGCATGAACACATGGCCTTGGCTTTACCCATGAGATTTTATTTTGACCCACAAATTTTCTCATTTTCACTCTTCCAACTGTCCATCTGTTGTAGTTTGACACAGAAAGAGAATTTTTTCCGGAAGGAAGAGGTCAATTTAGATATTGACCAATTGAAGGTGGACACGCCTCTGAGAACACAGAGAAGTTAAAAGCAGAATTCCCAGGGGAACTCGCTCTCTTTGGTTCCGCTCAGCCGCAGTGCAGCCTCTCCCCTGCCCGGCCATGGCTGGGTGGGGAGGGGAAGCCCCATGGCCTGACTGACCCAAGGGTGGAGGGACTGGAACCAGGCTGGCCCCTGCAGAGGGAAGGGTGGAGAAATCTGGGATGTCTCCGTTCCACCCCCCGCCCCCCCCCCCCCAGAGTTTCTCTCCGGAGAGGGAGAGAGAAAGAGACGGCAGCAGTTCTGTCAGCAATTCACCGTGGGGAAGGAGGAGCGGGGGGAGCCTCAAGGTGCCCAGTCGTGTTGAAGCGCCGGAGTCTGGGCATCGAGCCATCCCTGAGAGTTCAGACTTTTAATCCTTCCTTGAGAGATGAAAGCTTTGTAAATTTCTTTTTCCCCTACTCAATTTAAAAGAGAAGAAGAGGGACACCTTAGACCCTGAGATGTTAAAAACAAGAATTCTAAATGGGGGGGGGACAAGGAGTAGCTTTTAGCTAGGCTTTTTCGTGTTGGCCACAAACTGAACCAATCTTCTCCTTCAAGAGAGACTGTATTTTAGGAGGATGCCAGTGAGTCAAGAGACCTGCTTTAACTGAGAAAAGACAGAAGTAGAGTGAACAGAGAAAAAGTTAGGAGGTTTGTGGTGGTGCCCCCTGCTCTCAAAGGAAAAAGAAAAAAAGATCTCTGTTTTTAGACCCTCGCCCCTAGGGAAAATGGGGGGGGCTGTGGTCCCAAACAATGAAAAAACTGAACTGTTGTTTTCTCCCCTCTTAGCAAGACATCCTTAAAAAGAAAAATCCTAAAAGCAGTCTGTCCATCCATGCATTAGTAGTGAGAACATTGTGCATGAAAAAGAAAAGGGTCACCATGGCAAACTTTTCTCCGGGCAGTGCCATGTGTGACATGGAAACACAGGATGTGGAGCTGTGTTTCTTGGGGGGTCTGTGGCACAGGAGAGACTCCTGTCTCCTTTGAAGGGCTGAGTATTGATTGTTTGGGGGGTGGAAACCTGATTAGAGTCCAGATTATGTCTCATTGTAGTTTGTTAAAATTAAGTAGTGGGAAGAAGAATGCTTTGCAAAGTTTTCATTTTAATCTTTGTGTGCTTTTTTTTTTCCTTTTTCCTTTCTTCTTTTCCCTTTTGTAATAATAGCTTAATAAAGTTTTTTTTCCTGTTATTAAGCTTAAGCCTACTTTGCTTTGTTCTCAATTCCACTTCACAGCATTCAATAAAGAAGTTACATTTTCATGAGGGCACTGGCATTGTGCCAGTGTCAAATCGTGACACCATCCTACCAAGTGGGGATGAGCAAGTGTCTGCATGGGGCTGAGGTGCTGGTGGGCCTTAAGCCATGAAAGACAGCAAACAACATCACTTAGGTTATAGTCAAAATACTTATAAAGTTATTGCAGATTTCCCTATTGAATTTTAACTGTGCATTAGGGTTTTTTTTATTACGTGTAGGGTTGACCATTACTAGAACATGATGCTTGTCTCTAAATCAGGAAGAAAATTATTAGAGTGAGGTTTTTAAGAGAACAATAGAAGACAGCTTCAAGGTTCAAGAACTGTAGTTCTGAGAATCTCAAAACCCCCAAACAATAACCTTTGATTGTATTAAGAATTTTCTGATAGGAGATGCTTTAGTCTGGCAGACACAAATACACTAAGATTAAATTATTACAAAATTCTACATATCCAAATAAAATCCATTAACATTATTTAAGCAGTAATTTTATTTATTAAAATAAAATTTTTAAATGTTCTGAGAGATTCACTTTAATTAATTATTTTTAAAGGAAAAGTATTTTCTTCTAAAGAGAGATTTAATTTAAGGGGGCAGTCAATAGGAGGAAACCCTCCAGCCTCTGTAATAGAGAATTCCATGTTAGACTATTACATGGCCTCTCCTGTCTTTATAAATGAGAAAAAAGCATGAAATAATATCATTGATGTGTTAGCAATTCTATTTGGTGAAATACTGAACTAGATGAAACCTACATAATGTCTGTGCACACAGCAGGATCCACATTCCTTAAGAGGTAATATTGACACACAGGTGTCATTCCACTGTTTAAACAAATTGAAGTTAACATTTTAGTCAATATATGTAATGGGTTAATACTATTCTACAGAGTAATCTAATTAAGTGTAATTAAAGTATTTGTTTCTGAGGTTGATTTCAGCATAAACATGTGTAAATAAGTAATACTCTGTAAAGAATATGAAATTATTAAATATTTTAAAAGAAATGCATTACTTCATTAAAGAGTACAAATGGTAGCTTAAGTCTTATCACCAAGAGATTCAAGATACAATATTTCAAGAGAATATATTTTATCTACATGAGGAATCAGATGTAAAATTATACACCACAGAGATCATAAAATACTAGAATGGAAGACTGTCAATGCAAATAACAGTAATCTAGGAGGTCACGTTATATTTCATCAGTATCTACCCCTAGATTTAAAAGAAAATCGCAAGGTGATGATGTGCTTGGTAAGGAATAGTGATAAGAGAGTGGAGTTTAATTCTAATGTGCCATTACACAAATAAGAAAGAAAATCAAGATATAAATCATTGTGAATTCATTATAATCTCGTTAAATATTTTCCCGTGTGAAAAATACTATCCATTAGACTTTGTAACCTTTGCAAACTTCATTTTGAGTAATTAAATTTTGCCCAAGTCAGAAACCCTCAAACTTTGAGTTGTCTGACAGGACAATGAATTACTCTATAGACTACCTCATTCCAAGTAGCTGGGAATTAATTTTTAAAAATAATAATAATATTAATAATTTCTAGAAAATTTCGACCCTTAATGAAACATTTCTGCTTCTTACAGAAACATTACAAAGGGTGGTTCCATGTCTCTAGAACGGCAAAAATCAGTGAAAAGGAATTCAATTCAAACATAGTTTTTATTTAATATAATCTTAGATGCCACATCTTAAGTCACCCAGTATAAACTACCTAAATGTCCTTAGCTGCTAGCCTTTGGAAAAACTTATACAGTTCCAGATGTAAACCACCACCTAACCTTTTAAAATTCATCCTCATATCAATTTGTATCATTACCCTGACTACAGAGGGGGCATAAATTACTGTATACAATATGAATTGAAGACTCAGTTTGCCAGCTTCGTATTCTGTGATGTGAGATGGCTGCCTTGGTGAAAAAAGAGGTGTCATCAAGGAAACAGGTCAGAGAGAATTTTATACTTTAAACTTAATGCAATTTGTTGAAGTCTTAGAACAAAGTCCTATAGACAATATGACTTTTCACACAGTGAAGGACTTTATGTCACCAAAAGTCTGGACATACAGGGAACAAGTACATTCACTGAAAGCTGAGTGTAGCAAATAAAACTGGGTGAGACACAGAAGACAGATGGAGAAACAGTCCAGTGCTCTTTCAAGTAAAATTAAAAACTCACATATTCCAATGCTGAATTTCCCTCTAGATAGTCATGAAATACCATGAATTATATGGATGAAAGTCTGCAACTACTGACAAAGAACTAGCATCACAGAATACTTCAAATTTGACATTTTTCCAAAAGACACATATATGCACATCACAGTATTAAAGAGATGATGTCTGAGAAACAAGTCCCTTGTTCCATGTTGTTAGCAAAAATTGTAAGACATTAAATGGAAATTACTTTTTCATAAGCAATACTATGCTTCTGACACTCATTAGCTGCTAAACTATTAAAACATAAATAAACTATCTGAGGATTAGAAGAAGAGTTATCTATCAAACATATCAACATATTATGCAGTTTATGAAGAAACAGGTAAGCAAGTCCAAACTAAAAGAACTATTCTGAGAAGTGCTTCAGTAGTAAATGATGTTTAAACACAACTGAAACAGTCTTGTGCATAACAAAAGTGCATAAACAGCAAGGAAAAATATAAAAAAATAATCAGGAGTTACTGGTATTAACAATTGCAGTAAAATCATGCACGTTTCATCATATCTAAGCATCTGACTGTGAAAATAAGCCTGCTTATTGAATAAGCATTCACTTGAATGTCCTAAGTGAAATCCCGTAAATTACAGTCATCTCTAGAATAAATAATTATTTTTTTAAAACATGGCTATCATAAAAATAAGGTGTTATGGTGACTGGTTTTAGCCCAGTAATTATGTTGTTATGATAGTTACTCAAGAACCAGAAAACCTCGTCCTCCTGGTCCTTACTGAAGCCCTGATCACCAGGATACAATATAAATATTCACTACTCTTCCTACAGAAATATCTTGTAAAATCAAGAATGTAGCATTCTTACTCATGAAAATAAAGCAAATGAGGCAGCCTAACAGTACAAGCACAAACTGAGATGAGTGATGTCTCTATCTCCAGTACCTAAATTCAAGATGTTGTCCAGCGTTGCTCAAATGGAAAATGAAGAAAGAAAAAAGTTTTGAAAGGATATCTCCCTTCCATGTGACTATCCCAACAAAAGATAAAGGAGACATGTTTTCTCTGGTGCTGGCTTCTTTAGGACCCAAAAATAGGTTTTTTAATGTTAAATGTCGCTTTCCTATCGACACTGGATGAGAACATAACAATAAAATAAAGTGGTCTTATGATTTATTTTAATGGGCAAATGGTCATTCACTGCATGTGTTGTTCTGCACCTGTCACTGAAATAGCTACACTCTCTAATCACAATTTTGTTCAGCTCCCCCAGCATACATTGCTAAAGTGTGCTCCAATCAGTTACACATAGTGCTGGACACATGGTTTTCACCAGTACTCTGATAATGTTTCAGCCAGCTGAAACAAGTCTATATGCGCAAGAAGACTATTTGCCAAGGAGATGATTATGGTGGCTAAATGAAGGAAAAGAGGTGAACAGGACAAAATAATCTGGCACTATTCTTTTAGTATTCTGTAATGGACTTATTGAAAACCAGAAGCAGAATACTCAATCCATAAAAGTCTTGTCACACGAATTAAAAGAAAGTTTTTAATTGATGGAGGTGATCCTTTCACTTCATGGAAACAAACAGAAGGCACATTGCATTGTATTTCTTAAGCATTTTTTTTCTTTATTTTCTAAGTGGGTTCCACTGCATTTTATTTTGGTGAATATCTGATGCAATTTTTATTACTTAACAGGTTCCTTTCATCCATAAACAAAAATTAGTGCCTTAAATTGGGAAGCAGAAAAAATGATAGAAGCCTAATTTTTCTGAGAAAAAATTGTACTGGAGATTTTACCATCTGGTACTGTTTGATTACTGAAACTTTATTTTCATTGGTAATGAAAAATAATACCACTACATTCAAGAAAGTAGATTAAATGCTATTAACTTCAATATCTTTTCAAACAAAGTCATCTGTTGAAGTCATAATGGATTTTAAAGTAAGTATTCTCATTACATTGTTTTTTACATCATTGTGGCTCCCCTGTTGGCCACATGAATCTTTAAACCTGACATTGTTAATTACAATTATAATACATGGTACATGAATACTTGATTAACTTCATACTATATTTAAGACAGACCAAAAGGCCATTGAAAAATTTTATTACCAAACTTAAAGGGAAGTCCAAAAATACTGCTTGCTATTTCATTCATTTGGAAATGAGCTGAACAAAATTTCTAGAGCAAAGCTCTATTCAAGCCTTGAAAATTAAAGTTTAATTTGAAAGACTATTGGCCAATTCTACAGGCACAAGACAGACACTAGAACTCGTCAAAAACTTATTGATGGGGAAGGTCTGAAGCTGTCGTGCTTTAACATGTATACCCCAATTTAGATTTTTAGTTACTTTTACTTGAAAAATTGGCTTCAACTCTCCACATGGCTTGAGGCATAGTTTCAATACTCCTTTTTTTGTGTCAAAAACACCTGTCTTTTTACTTTAGTGCCAGAAGGGCTTAGCATCTTGTCAGTGAAGTAACACAGCCTGCACATTTATAGGTGTCACTCACTTTGCCATCTGTTTTTTAGGATAACAGTCACCACTATCAGCCAGCCCCTTCAGAGGCTCCAACAATCTATGTGGATTTTGGTTGAGATTTACAGTAAAGAACAGCTAGGGGTATCCCACCTCTTCAACTCGCTCTATGTGTCCTTTACCATAATTCTATGAATACCTCATCCTATATGAATTCAGTGACTATCCCTCATGCAATTTTTTTTTATCAGTAGCATCCTACCACTTTTAAGTGCTACAGCAAATGAATGTCAAACAAATGTCTGCAATCTCTGCACACTGCATGCATATAGACACCAGTTCTTGTATGATGCCCAAACCTACCCCACAAGCAGCTTGCTTCTAATCTCAAATGAAAATGAGACAATCTCAAGGAGCAATGTATCCAATAATATTAAATTGCATTTTGGGCAATTTAACTAGAGAATTATTAATAAATACATATAGGATGAAAATCCAGGCTTAATTTATCTCTTAGTGACAAAAAGGGGGTTACTTTAAAGATTTTTGGGTTTAAATTTTCTGTCCCACAAAGTACAATTTGTCAGTCCTTAATTCTGATTAAAATAAAAAAATATACAAATAGTGCCATAGAGCATATACCTCTGATCTACCAGCTAAAGATTTTTTCTATAGACTTGTAGGACCAAAGTCAGAAAGAGAGAAATACTAATGCAGTGGTGATATCTCAATACTGCTGTGAGAAAATGTATAAGCTAATAGCTCTTAAATTGGAGAAGTAGAAAGAAAAATGTTTTCCCTTGGAACAGCATTTAAAGCATGTTCAAATGTTTGCCTCAATCCTAAAATGAGACAGTTTCAAGTTTTGCAATAGGACCAGATGGAAGAGGCAATACCAAGCAAGTACCTTTGTGTGATCTAAAAGCTAAATTCTTCCACAAACTATATGACTTTGATGATTCTTTGCACATAAACACCATTTTATGCTTCCTCTGATGTTCAGATATTAATTAAGTATTTATGTCACCTATGGCTTGTCCTTAGCCTGGAAGAAGCACTTCACGAGTTCAGTAACAAGGGATGGACAAATGAATGCTACAAAAATATTTCTATGCTAAAATCTTGGCAAGGGCTTTATAACTGTAGTGTTTTGGTTGTTAAAAGCTGAATGTCTTCAGGTCTGAAGGAACACAATGAGAACAAATTACAAAGGTAAATTTTCTGAATTAGCTGAATATCTTCCTGACAGTTATCTAAATGTATAAACCTGTCCAAATCACCTGGAATAACAAACCCTCCTCTTCTTTTTCTAACTTATGCATCATAGTGTACCATTGATACCTTATTAGCATCTTCATTACTTTCCTTAGAGCAGGACACATGTAAGGGTGGGCAATGATCAGTGAGACTGCCCTGAGCAGCTATAAAGATTCAGATGATTTCTCCTCCTTTCCTTTTATGAAGCAGTCAGGGAGATGCAGCTGCTGAGCCACATTTCTCCATAGCTGAGCTGCCTGTCTGCCAAGCCTGTTAGTTAGAGAGGTTGAAAGCAACAGTAAACATACTTATGTTGACAAAATGAATTCCTAAGCCATAATATACTGTATAGCTGTGAAAAAAATATTTTATACTAAATCTGAGTGCAGATGGGAGCTATTTAACACCACCTTTTAGAAAGTCTGAAGAGATAATTCTACGCTCTCTCCCCTGTTACAGTGCAGTGATTTGTTTCAGCTTCCTAAATGAAACCTGTTCATTTTTCCTGCGAGAGATGGCAGATGCTGTCCAGTCTTTCCTTTCTACACTGAAATCATTGGGGTGGGTTCTTCTTCCTCTACTCATTCTCATGGTAAATTTGCTGTGTTAGTTATTTATTGGTGAAGTCATGTTTCTGTCATGAAAGCATCATATCTTAAAAAGTCATGTAAGTAATCTTGTCGACTTGGCATTACCAGGACTCTGCAATTGCTGTTGTCTGCATGGAGATAATTTTTGGTTGTTATTAGATGTTGGTTAAGTGGTGGTCCTGGTGCTGAATTGCAGCTGGTCGAGGTTTTTCCACTAGGCCCAGTTTCCTCTCCATTTCTGAATTGAAAAAGAAACTGCCTGAAATTCCTCAGCCAAGTCAGTTTGTTCACTACATTATGACATGTAGGCTGTGTGGGTGGAGGGGATTGAGAATGGCACTGCCTTGCCATCCCTGTAAAACATTTAAGTCTCTCACAGAGCAGCACAGCAGTGTCAGTGCAGTGCTCTCATTACTGAGGAAATTTTACATGTGGCCATTAGTCTTCTCCCTTCAATTAGTGACAGCCAGTTAAGCAGTGCCCTCAGCCTGCTTTAGCTGTTGGCAGCAATGCCAAGTAAAACTTGTCTCCCACTTGAAAAGTAAACTGGGGAGACCTACTGTTCATCCAGCCACACTCTTTGGATGTGAAAAGGGAAACACGACAAGGTTATAGACTTGCTTGAAAATATCATGCTGTTAAGTTACAGGTAAGCAAGTGGCACTGTAAGAGTTCAGGAGAAGATAGATGACATAGTGTTAAAATGATACAATGTCTGAAGTGCCATTTCAGATAGTTCCTTTTGTTTTACCCTTTTTTCTTTTTGGTTAATTTGTTTTCAGAGGTGTGGGAGGAGATATATACAATGAGACAGGTTTGAATTAAGGAGTATTGTTATGAGAGCTATTTTTTTTCCACTGGACATACCAAAACAGATTTGAAAGGTGAGCTGAAAAAACAGTCTGTCTTCTCCTGGAGAAATCCAATTCAAATTGGACAAAAAGTATATTCTCTAGCATAAGTGATATAGGAAATGCAAAGCTGAAGCTCCTCTGATAAATCCTGTGGGCCAAATTGTCTACCAAAATAAATGGGCATAGCCTAACGTTAAACAGAATCTCATTTTACTGATGAAGATATTTAAATGCTATATCTGTACAAAAGATCCCCTAAGCAGCTGATACTGAAATATGATCAGACAAGATCCAAGTTTTCCTATGTGCTAAATCAACATGAGATTTTAGATGCAAAAAAAATAAAAAACTTTAGAGTTCTCTAAATAATGGCTCAGAACCATGTTTCTGCCATCCTGAACACAGAATCAAAAAGCTTGAAGCCAGAGAAGAGTGAAAGCTTAAAGTAATCTATATACTTCGGCTATGAAAACATGATTTGAATTTGTATTTGTGCAGAAATTATTTTACAGTTTTTCCACATGAAATCAAAAGCTCATGGCTGTTAAACACCTGAGTCCTCATAAACTCCATCACTGCTTCCATTGTTCCTTTTTTGAAAGATTCCTACATTCTTTTAATCAGTTTTCTCTAAAATAATCATAACTAGAATGCTGAAATCTATGCAAGCTATTAAGATCAATATTTTGTAACAGCACAATGAATTAAATTACCTTTTCAAAATATCTTTACAAACTGGGAATAAACTACATTTCCTTACAGCTTCAAAAAAAATAACAGTTTGTCAAATATGGTAATATAGGTAACTGCTCTATCGTGAAATACCATTTTCAAGGAAGACTTCTTTAGGTTATCCTTTCATGTGAAAATATTGTATGCAGTTTTTACTACTAAAGGTCACATAATAGTGTAGTTGAATTGAACAAGCAGGGTTCAACATACTGGAAGTAGTCTGCTATCAAAAGACTTCTGCTAAATGACAGATGGCTGGCAAGTTGCAAGGAGCCCACAACTAAGATACTTCTTTAAAAAGAAGAGAAAATAAAGGAGAAAAACAAACCCCTAATCAACAGAAAGAAAATGTATGAGCAAGATCCATGTATTAACATATCTATATTGGTCAGTCACCTGTGGGCATTTGACCTACTTCTGTGATGTCTTCCTACAGTGATATAAGCTTTTCTTCTTCTCAGCAGGTAGTAATCTTCCAGGAAGAACTGCTGAGAGCTGCAGGTGTCCCTTACTTGCTGATCTCCCAAATTGTTTTTGGTAATATGGGCATTTCTGCAGTGTATGTACCTTTTGCTCTCTCTTAATTTTCGATTTTCTCCTGACAATCTAGAAACAATAAAGGACAAGAGGAAATGGACTCAAGTTGTGCCAGGGGAAGTTTAGATTAAATATTAGGAAAAAAATTGTCATGGAAAGAGTTGTCAAGCATTGGAATAGGCTGCCCTGGGAACTGGTTGAGTCATCTACCCTGGATGTATTGAGAATACAAGTAGCTGTGACACTCAGGACATGGTTTAATGGCGGACTTGGCAGTGCTAGGGTAATGTTTAGACTCGATGGTCTTACAAGATTTTTTAAAGGATTCTGTGACTCTATGATAAGGTCTGAAAGAAGGTCAGCAGCTGCAATGGCAAGGTTCTATGCACCTTCGATATGCAGCATGCTCAACATTACTTTTGTGTATTTCAGAATCATACATTACAGGTCAATAGAAGCTTGAGAGAAGGACTCTTTTGATGTTTGACTTACGTTACCTTACCTTGAGTATTTCCCACCCAACTACCTATGAAAAGTCAAGAAATCCATATTATCAAAAAATTCAGGGATTCACTTGCCTACTGCCACTTTCAAAGTGTACTAATTAAAGTCGACTATAAGCAGTTGTTCCTATCTGCCAACATGCAACTCCATCCATTTTCAGCTGTATAGATGCATAAAAATAATTATTCTCTTATTTTAAAACAAAATAAATACCATAAATATCATAATATCAAAATAAATATCATAAATATCATATCCACAGTCTAATAAAGAACCCCAAAAATTAGGGACAAATGTTTCTCCAAAAATATCCCTCTCAAAAACAACTTATGTGTTTCTCTCTTATCTCTATTTCTAACAGAAATTAGACAGAAAAAAATCCTTATGAATTTGTAACTTAGGTAATAAATAAGAAAGAAAACAAAGGCTTAATAATATAATCCAGTTGCTTCTAACTATATTTGTAGAGTAGGAAGTTAGAAAATCATTCTCTGTCACGATAATTTCATATTGCACCCCTGTAGGTCAAACATACAAGAACAATATAAATTTCAATCTCAAATACACTTTGGGACTGATTAATATAATTATACACATATTTGCACTGCAACATATTTCCATCTAAAGTCAAAAAGAAGTTTACAATCATTCTAGGCTCTGCAAATATTAACACTTAATTGAATATTAATTAATTACTCTTTGTGACCAATTGCTATAAAAACAATGTTTTTGTCAGAATTTATAATTACATTTATTTCAAGATAAAATACATTAATATTAACTTTAAAACTTTAAAAAGTTTTTCACAATGAAGTAAGTAAATCAATGAAGACATCTGTCACTGTATTACTGATCTAATGGTTTCATTACTGATTTTTACCAACTAGGTAACACTATTTTTTTCACACTTATTTCTAATCATCACAATAACTCAGTAATATTCTGGAATTTTACCTCTATAAACTGCATTTGGATTTGGTTAGGAATCAACACAATTCATATTAGTCACAACATATGGGATTCATCATTCTAGTTTATCACTTAATGCAAACTGATAGTGAACATTTTTGCTGACTACATTTTATATTACCAAGCCCAAGACTGTGTAATAGTCGGTGGAAGTTTCACCACTGCTTACTTCATTTTCCCCATAATTATGAGGGTTTTTTAATTGTTAATGTGATGTTTACCAAAGTATTTTGAGGTTGAAAAGCTGATGTCTTTGTACTTCCAATTCAGCATTGGGAGAAAAGATACTACTATAAAATCTTCTCAATAGTGAATAAGCTGCACTGGTTCTAAAAGTGTCATATAATATTTCAGTTCCCATTGCTTGAATTACAGGATTGTTTAAATATATTCCTAAAACACACTGTGTCAAACAACAGAAATAACAAAGAAATACTATAAATACCATTTTTGAATGGGGTGGGTGTGGATGGGTCAAATACACTTTAGACTTCTCTGTTGCTCTGTTATGAAACCTGGATTAAATACTTGAGTTTTGCCAATCCCAGGTAAGATAAAGAGAGAAAAATTATTTTTGCCTTTCTTTTTGTGAGAATAAGCCATAGTAGAGGCAATTATAAGAAAGCAAAAAGCAAAAAACACAAATATAACCAGCAATAACACAAATGATACCTTTTTAAAAATTTATTTATTCATGCTATAGTTGAGATTATACCAACAGAGAGCTCTCAAATTTGACAAAAGCGTTGTCAAGTACAGAAGCTTTTACTAATCTCATGACATACTTATGGTGTCGAGGTTATTTAAGTGAATTATACTGTTTTTCATATGGGATCAGTTCTGAGTCCACAGTAAAGTCAGGAGTGAATTTCACTACTATGAAGCAAATGGGTATAATTAATTATGGTGTCAACCACTCTAGAACAGGGCAACATGCCAGCAGAAGACTGAACAACGTGTTGTTTTCTACCTTCTGCCATAATTGTTTTGTTGTGCTCAGTTTCACCTCTTGCTTTCAAACAGATGTATGATCACCAGTACAAGAAATCATTTTAAAAGCCACCAAATTCAGAAAATGTAATATATATTGCTATCACTTTGCACTGTTGCTGATGCAGCGGTGAGCTACTGTGAAACACCTACCAGGTGGAAAAGCATTCATGAGCTTTATTAACCAAGTATCCTTGTCTGAAACAAATTTACGATAACTATCACTCTAATTTCACACCACTGCAACTTCATAATATTCTGAAATAGGAAAGCTTCATCTCCAGACTCTACAGTGCTGATCTATTAGCCATGCATTAGAGGAGGGACTGGAAGTCCCACCAGCAACTTAATGCAGCCACTGTAGCCAGAGCCACGCACTCAATGAAGCAATACGTTTTCTTTTGCTGTCAATCTTCAGTACCAAAGCAGCAGGGTTTTATTTTATCTTTCCTTCTTTCCCATTTCACAAGGGTATTTAAAATTTGATCACAACAATGGTTCGGTTCATATGCATATTACAAACTGCTTTGGGGACTGCTCAGTGGAAAATGGGTGGATAATGTTACAGATTAACTTGACTTTGGAGTGTGAACTGTCAGCTATATCCTTCAGCTAGGGAAAAGATTTAAAACACTACCTGGAAAATTGGGAGGCCTAATCTTTCTGCTGTGCTAGCTTGCAGTATAATCCAAATAATGTGAATGTGCTTTCCATCTGACTGAGGAAGGCATGCTGTTAAGTGATTTGAGCGATTTGCCTGGTATAATAACCAGTTTTTCTCTGTCTCTCTGGATGCCAGAAACTTCCTGAAAATCTTTGCCTATGGCTTGACACAGACTGCTGAGTAGCCACAAAACTGTTTGATAAAAGCACCAGTTTTATCCAGTATAAATCAATAGAATCCTGCTGCAATAGCTGTATTTGACTACAGCACTCAGCTGTTATCAAGTAGGGGACCTGTTCTGACTATTTTAACTTCAGACTACCTATCTTTTTCCCAGCTGGTCTTCAGCACAGCAGGAATGGCTGTGGTGTGTACTCAGTGTTTTAGCCAAAGAACACTTATCATTCACAGTGCTCTACTGGCCTCCAGACAAAGATTAACAAAAAATGCATTTCAATGCAGATATCAAATTGTTTCACTAGAACAGAGAATACAAAGAATGATTCTTCAAGTATGAGCTCTTAAATCTGAACTGGAAAGATTTTCCAGTAATTTTATTTGTCCTTTGTATCTGATGCAACCCTAGATTTCTAAAAAAAACCACAACAACCTGCAACAAAAAAAAAATCACATTTAACACTAATAATTATACACATTCTCAAAACTAGTAATATATCTCCTACCACCAATATTCAAAACACCATTGACATCACCTCCTCTGTGCCTTTTCCTCATGAAACCAGTTTTTAGATTGCAAGACAAAATACCTTTTTTGGGTAGACTCTTGATACAGTAAGAATAAATGACTTTATTCTCTCCAAAACTGAAATTTCTTCTGCAGAATAATAACACACTTTTTCTAAACATCTTTGTCACTTAACCTATAAAAATTCATCAGGTTCAATGTTTCTTATTTTGTTAATATTTCTTTTGGATATTTCAATTTTTCACTTTATACATTGCAATGCATGGAGATTTGCCCAAAGCACACATGATCGCAGTGTGCTGGTCTAAGGAAAGGACAGAGCATCTGGTGACAGCAAGAATTCCTTTTTCTGTTAAATTTCCCTTGCAACATGGGGCTGATAGTATTTAATGAATTCTTGGTTTCACTGAAGCTGATAAAATATTTGATCTCTATTCAAATGAAACCAGTTCTCCAGTATGAGACATTTCTGTATAATACAAGGATATTTCTATTTCTCTATTATATAAATGAGCTATAAGAATAGTAATTATAAATATTTTTGAGTTTACTTAGCTATGAGACCTTAAGTCTTATGTAGTTTGATGGTCAAGAAAATTTATGTTTCCCATGCAACTTGGCATAATTAAGGTGAGCAGTATCCCTTTCCTTCCAAACTGGCTTTGGGAATATTATGAAAAAAAACCATATGATTCCAAACCCCAACTGACACATTACTTTTCAAAATACTCTGATGCTCTTCTGTATGGCCACACCAGTGTAAAAATGAATTTAATTATGACTCAAAGCTTTCTTTTTCTATATTGGCAAACTGAGGTTCATAGATTTACAACTATTTGTAGCCTGAAATAGTAAAAAAAGAACCATAAGAAAATTCTCCAAGAGTTTCTGTCATTCAGTTGGCTGTAAAAAACTACCTCCAAGAATGTGAATATCTTAGATGGGGCTCTGCTCAACTAATAATGTCACAGGGATATTCTTACAGTGGGTAGCAGAGTATCACAATTCAGGAGGTGGTTGGCAATTCAAGCGTTCTTCATATGTGAAGAAGTGATTGGACTCCACTTCAGACACAAAATGTGCAGAGAAACCTCAAGTGTTTTTATAAAAGATTTCTATTTTCTAAATTGATTTGCAGCTGACTCCCAAATTTTCAGCTTGTATAATTTAAAAGCCAGGAAACTCAGGACTAACCAGACTGTTAGCTGCTAACTTTGACCTGAGTTCCTGTGAGAGACCTGACAAGTTATCCACACTACCACACTTTTTTACTTAAAAAGTCAAAAGATAACACTCTACATATCTGCCATAGTCAAAGAAAGAAAAAGAGAGAGCAAAGGTAGAAGGAAGAGAAGAAAAAGGGAAATGTGCAAGGAAGTCTGCATGTCAATGTGACAGACAGGAAACTCAAAATCCCCAACCAATCTGCTGGACTCTTTGACTGCAGCTGAAAAGACTGGTTCGTGAACTCTCCTTCCAGATCCTGGTCTGCATCACACCTTACCTGCATGTTTGAAGACTCTTCTCTCCTTTCACCTCTGTCTATGAGGTTAGGATCCCAGAGTTGCCATGTGAGGAAAGGTACCATTACTTTGGTCCTGGGCAATGCCATGAGCCATAGGGTGGTTATGAGAGATTGGAAATTTTTATGTCTCAAGACATTTGGGGTGCATGTGTCTGGGGAAAGGGGCAGGTCAGGCCTTGCTCTGTTGAGGTGATACCATGTCCTGCACCCCCCACATCTTAGATTCTGTATCCCAGCCCCATCAGGCATGCCAATCACTAGCACAGCTCAGTCAATGGTTCACACCCCAGCCCTGGAGCCCCACTTAAGTCCCAGAGTTGCCAAACGACCAGAAGTCCCACAAAGAGCAAGGGTCCAGGAAGGCCAAAGAGTATATAAGGCCAAACATGTGGCAGACATGTATTGGCCCTATCTCCTCTTGGAATTTCTAACAGCTGAGCACTGCTGAAACCCAGGAGTTGGTAGCTGAATATCTTTTCTCTCTCTTTTTCCTTCTTCTAATTCCCTCTTCCTGAAATTTTTGAATTTTTTAATTTTTAAAATCGAATGGGATTAGACTTTGTGAAGTTGAATGGTTTAAGTTAATGCTTTGGAAGTTCTCTGTGTTGATTAAATGTTGCACTAAACCCTTTGCCAAAGTTCTCTGATTTTATGAAGTTAAAAAGTCTTATTTTATTGTTCTGACATCTTGTTAGTATTTCTCCTGTGCCTCTAATTCAGAGTACAGGAATAATCATAAGCCCTTTTAAAAGTCTCATTGAGTGAGTTTTTTGAAGCCTTACAGTGCTCAATGCTAAATTGTAAATAATAGAAAGATACGACATGCCAATAAAGCCAAACACAGTAAAAGCCAAAAGTGATCTGCTGCTTAGGTACCTTGAGTGATTTGAAGTTGTCTCCTAAGCACACAAAGCTAACTTATGCACAGAGTTTTGGAAGGTTTTCAAAAACACTACAGGAGATTTAGCATGTTCAATACCACAAGGTGCTTACATTTAGCAATATTTTCCCTCTTTCATCCAATGACAAGATATTTCCAAATTTCTTTTACAATTTTTCAAATAAATTACCTGTGGAAAATTATAATTTACTCATTTAGATGAATAGACATTAAGAAAAAAAATAGAAAAAATGTGTCAACACGGTTTTCACAGACAGATTCAGAAAGTTTTGTGATTGTCAGGATTCCTATGACTGTGGTCAAGGTAAACTCTCATGTTTTTTTGAGCTGTTTCAAACTCAGTGATCGCCATCTAGACTTCATGCTTCAAACTGAATAAAGTTCATACTTGTCTAACTTTTCAGAACATATAGCTGAATTTTCTTCTGCAGAAGCAGTTCAATTTGCATCTGCTAAATACACCACTTAGGTTCTACTGAGACTCAAGTAACTTATTATGACATTCCTTTTAAACACAAATTGAATCTAATTAGAACTTGACTAGAGATTTAAACTTTTTTTGATGCATGTATGGGACTAAGTTTCAAGTTATGTTAACATGTCCTTGCTTCCAAACATGATTTGGTTTTACTGTAGCCAAAAATGATGCCTGTTGCATGCAGTAATTAAATGCCTATTAAGCAAGAAAATTTATTTTCTTGTAACAGACATAAGCACACTAAAATAGCATAACC
The DNA here is from genome assembly GCF_050655825.1 of Lonchura striata. NCBI lineage: Eukaryota > Metazoa > Chordata > Aves > Passeriformes > Estrildidae > Lonchura > Lonchura striata. The sequence goes on along the minus strand of NC_140703.1, from coordinate 55,019,245 downwards.
AGGTACAGTATATAAGCATACTTTCACAATGTAAAAACATTAATAACATCTTGCAGTGCAGCTCAGCTTTAATAGATAAATAATAGCATTAATTGGCAAAGACACAGATGGAGTTGTAATGCAGTGGCACAAACAGCGTGCATTAAAAAATGCACAAGTATTAAACTCTGCAAGATAATAACTAAGGATGCAGAGTAGGCAAGAATGATGTCTGGTAAAACCAAAATAATCCTACAGAGAAGGCAGGCAGGGTGTCTGATGGAACCAGAATAACCGTGCAGAATTTGCAAAACCAGAAGAAGCCCTCATTCCAAAAATAAATGTCAAGAGAAGCCAAGATCACCCAATTTTCTTTTGGTAAAGAGGCAGAGGAACACAGAATACCAATGGTGTTTTACAGGGAAGGATGAGGAGGAAAGAAGGTGACAGACACTGTTATGGCTTTCCCTTTCAAATTGTTTCCTGGACTGATGGATTAAAGCTATCAGTAGGAACTAAAATGGTATCACTTCAGTGGCATTGTACACTTGTAACTAATTTAAAATAAGCTTGTCAGGGATGATTGATAGTGATTAAGTGCTAACTACTAGCAATGTGTGCTGTTAACAAATCTAGTCAATATGGTCAAGAATCATTTTGAAACTTGAATCTAGCTGGTTTTGGAGTCTTCTCCCACTATATTCCAATCACACTGCCCTTTTAAATTTAAACATTTAGTTTAAATTTAGTATAGAGAGCTGTCTATATTGTTGCAATATTACATTTACATTGTAAATTTCCATGAGACAAACAAAATTTTCTAGATTTTTAAACATTCATCACACTAAAGCAAGAAGCAACATGAAACATGGTTTCTACACCTGACTTGCAGGATAATGTACCCTTTAGGATGTTTCATGTGTTTTCTAGTATTTTCAGTCTCCTTTCTATACAAAGTGATACTAAACTCATTGCCTTAGAAAGACATGAGGAAGGTATTACTAAAGTAATAAAAACAAGTAAAATAATAGCACTTATTGTTCTGGTCTATATGTATATACTACCTGTCTGTGCATATGTGTACATATATATGTCAAATATAGGGGGTATTAGGATTAATTTTTTTATCTGGGCCTGAGATGATTTCCCTGTTTATGAAGAATTGCAGTGTCTCCCCCTCGAATCCACGGGGATAGATCCCCTGTGGAGCCCGGCCAGCTGGGCAGTGGGGCGAGTCGGGCAGAGGGAAGGAACTTCTCCTTGGATCCCGGGGGCTTGGAGAAGCTCCCATGTGAGTCCAAAGACGAGCTGGTCCCACAAGCAAAGGAAAGAGGCACTCTCCCTCAGGATTAGTTCCAAAGTTTAATGAGGGCCTGGAGAGATCTCAGGCCACATCTGACCTCGAAGGACATCCAGAGCAAGAGAGAGAGGTCCCTTCCCGGAGCAGCCAGATATAGGGGGGCGGGGAAACCCGAGCAGGCAATGGGGAAGGACATGGGAGCGGCTCTCGGGGGGCAAGGCCTCAGAGTGACCCCTGAGGAGAGGTCGGGGAGGAGTCCCAGCCAGGGTCCAGTTACCTGGTGACCCTGGGGGAAGGATCTGGACAAAGGGGAAGGGTCACCAGGTGATGGACACATCACCTGGGAGGAGGCAGGGGGATGGGTTGGGGTTTGATGGACATACAGGTACTGATGGGAAAGCTGGGATGAACCAAACAGGTACAAAGAGGGGATATGGAGGGACAAACCAGTATGAGGGGATATACAGTGCAAACACAACTCTACAAAGAATCATGGTGGGATCTTAAAGTCACTGTATGTGCACACATACACCTACACACCTTAAATTATTATCTCTTTTGTACATATATTGGTGGTTTTTCATGTAGAGCAAGAGCTCCTCTCAGCCCTGGTGTTCTTCTCTTTCTGGATACCTCAGATATCATATACTTCTATGAGACAGACCTGCAATGAATTCTTTACAGAAGAGATGCCTTAACACATAGAAAAGCATACCACACTAAACTCCCCATGTTTAAGAATTTTAAGTTTATACTCCACTTGCTCCAGCAGCACAGTTTTCAGTGTATAAAAAGAAAGAAAGGAAAACAATAGATATAATCTCTGTACTTTCTTCCTATTCAGTGAAGTAGTGTCTGATTTAATTCTACATCATTGGATCAGTTTATGGAAGTAGTGATATTAATGATGAAGTTATCTATCAGTGGGGTCATTAATATGTAGTGGCTATTTCTCTTGACCTAATTTCTTTTCCTGCTTGAAATCTGTTTGAAATTTCAGCTGGCTACAATCAGGTTTATTGGAAATATTAATGACTGTGCTCTCCCCATAAACCACCAGAAGGGTAATTGACTCAAAAGATGAATTACAACATCTGCATTAACAGAATATAGAGTTGTAGAGTGAAGTCTGGCTCTTTGTCCTCTGCTGCCCTCCTTTCCTTCACTTTGAATGTGATACTGACAATTAAGAATTCTCTTCTTTTTTTTTTTTTTAAGAGAGACAGCCCTTTGACAACATAATTAACAATACACATTGCACACTGTAGTTTATAATAGATGTTTGCTTGTCCAAAGCTTGGGAAATGTCTCTTGAAAATTACTTAGTCTCTGAAAGAAATTTGGAAATTGCTATAAACTAAGGAGCCCTTCCTGATATTCATGGGTGTACGATACAAATGTCATTTCTCAACATTATTTGCCTTAAAACAAAACAAAAAACCAAACCAAAACAAAAAGAAAAAAAAAGAGAGAGAGAAAGGAAGGAAATATTTACTCTTCTGGATAAAGAATATTCCCAACTGTTCAGTGAACATTCTTCCAATGAGAAATTATTATGAGAGTGAGAAAAAAGTCATTGAAATCATGTATGTCAGCCTACATTGAGGTCTGTCCTACTTACAAAAGTATTTAAGCATGCAAAAACCAAGCACATAAAGAGACAGTGAATGTAACTTGGGAACAAGAATGTGTCAAGAATCTGTGCCTCTTTCAATGCAATGCGATGATATTTGTGCCCCACATCTTTAACCTGAGACAACTAGATATAAATAAAACCTTCTATGACAATATGAAATTTTCTTTTAAAACAATCAATACAGAAATATAATAGTGAAGACATTTCAGCATTTTCTGTTATTGTGTGAAGAAAAATTTAATACAAAAATAAGAAAAAATTCAAGAGAAAAATATTTTGGTTTTCAAAATTTGCATCTGTAGTTGGTGTAGTTTCTTCCCATAAAATATTTTCTAATCAATTCTTACTAGAACTTCAGTATTTACCTTCTTAATTTTTCATGCTTTCAGGATAGCACATGGACATGAGAATTTGGGGGAAGGAGACAGTGAAAAAGGTAACTTATTATCTGTACCAGAACTGCTTCAAATACCTCTCTCAACATGTCCATCTTAATACAAAAACAGAGGATGAGAGGAGGAAAATTAAAGGATTAAAAAAAAAAAAAAAAAAAAGCTGCTTTCTTTGCACTGACTGAGGGAACCAGACAATTGATTAGTCAGATAAATGAACCAAATTAGTCTGAAGATTTAGTTTTTCAGCATTGATATTATAATCATTGTCAATAAAAGTGAAACAGTTTTAACACTCTTCTGTGTTTATTTCTTCACTCCAGCTCTTTCCTACCTCTTTTGGATCATTTTTTGATATTTTTCTCATACTGGTGGGAAAAGACATCAATAATTCTTTCTCCCTCATTTCTAATTCCTGAAGTGCTAAGTTATGTCTTGTTCTCAGAATTCTTTCCTTTCTATCTCTGACTTAAATCTTGCTTAAAATTACAAAAATCAAAGTTTTTAATAGTTATAAAAGTATTCCCTTTGAAGACAAACACTTATGACTAAGATACAAAAATTATTATGGAAACTGTTTTTATCCCTATAGACTTCAGCTTTAGAATTACTTCTCTCAGCTCCCCTGCACTTGTAAAACTTCAGAGAATTATTACCACAATACTGTTGCCTCACAAGGGGAAAAAAAAAAAAAAGTTCTCCTGGTCACAAATAAAACCCTTCTGAATATCTGCACTTAGACATTCAAGAAACATGAGGATTTATTGTACTTCTGTTGACCTTAATTTCACCTCAGTCAGTATAACCTCTTGGGTTAATCACTTCTTATACTCACCTCCTCAGAAGTCAGTATCACAAAACATATGTGATAGCATCTGCTTCAGTTAAAGCTGAAAAATAGTTTCCATTATAGCTACCTGTTTGCAGACTCCCTGCTTATTGCCTCAATAGCATTTTCTATAAATAGAACTCAAAATCCCTTCTGTGCTATCCCAATTTTTATTCCATAACACTATTTTATTTCCTTGACCAAAGATGGGGAGATCATGGATAATCCCACATTGTAGGTGGTGTCTAAAGGTCTATAATTAGCTCAGCACAGAACAGCTTCACCCTTTCCCTTCAATGGTCAGCTTTATCAATAATCAAATGCAGTCAATATCCATTTTGCTGATGGCATACTGACAGAATTTCTCCTCTCGTTTTTTAAGCATGCCTTTGCTTGGTAACAGGGATATATTACTGCTGTGCTGTAGTGGGTTCTTTGCATTTATATCAGAAAATCCCAGTTCCTTAACTTAATGAAAGGTTTTCAGGCTTCTAAATCTTAGGAACAACTTTGTGGCTTCTCCTCACTTTCAGATATTTAGTGATGGCAATAATTAACAATCCTGCAATTCATTCAAGATATAAAACATGGTGTAAAAGATCTTTAACTTTTAAATCTCATTTGAAGACACTAGAAGACAGGTAAAAGTGGATTAAACACATACTTAAATGTTGTGTGAAAAGACATTTGAGATCTGGCATCCATTTTCTCAACTAATCAAAAGTCTGTACTAAAATCAAAGTACGGTTCAATGTACCTATATTTTCACAAAGATTCATTTCTTCTCCACTGTGGTACCATGCTCTTTCAGGAAGAAACACTTTAAAGTTTAATAAGGCTTCACCAATTACTCATAGACTAAGAGGGAATTCTTCCTTTTACCCTCCTTTTAGGACTGTGTCAGTTCTTTAAAACTATAAAGTCTTTCAAGCTCTAGGAAAGCTCTAGGACATGAACAGAAATTAAAAGACATGGAGCTCAAAACTTTCAAAGTATTATTTTTCTTTCCCTGTTTTGCTTTTTAATACATTCCTGTTTTCCAAGAGGAAAAGAGGAGAAATATTTTTAATACTTTCTACAGCAAGTTATTATTACTCCACCACTATCACAAAATCTCAATGGTGGAAGGAATGAAAGTTCAGGAATATTCTTTCTAGCTTCATGGTATCTGTATGATGGATCAATACAAGAGGATACTTCTCTAAACTGAATAAAATTGAGATTTCCCCCCAATTTAAAATGCCCCTGTAAAACTTTGCTCTGGTCTTAATTTTTTTTAGCCTTGGAGGTGTTGTAGTGTCCCTCAAGGTGGCAATTAAACTGCACACGGAAAAATGGTATTTATAATTATTTTTGAAAGAGAAATAGAGGAATATTGAAGGAAAATTAATAACATGCAAGAGAGCCCATTTAAACCTTAAACTGCGATGTAAATGGCACATCTTCTTGAAGTCTGCCCCTCCCCTTATCAACCACAGTAATATTAAATATGAATTAACAACTGTACTTCTGCTCAGTCAGATGGAAATGGTATTGAAAATAGTGGAAAAAAATGTTTGTTAATACTGACTTCAACACAACTTTACATTTAAGTCTAACGCTTCCAAACTTACCAGGGGGAAAAGGTAATTTTCCACTGGCACAAACATACCCTACAGACACAGCATGCCATCCATGGCAATGATAATTCTGATTTCAATTACAACTTGCTAACTCTCCTGTGCCTCATTTTTACAAGGAAAATACAATTGAGAAAGGCATCAATGTGATTAGCTCCTACAGCCACCTTTTCTGAGTAGTCTGAAGTGACAGCCACAGGGGTAAAAATGATTGTACTAAAATGTTTGCTAATGAGGCCCCTGTAGTACTGCTCCAAGAAAGACCATTATATGCTACATTTGTCAATTTCATCTTTTTGGCTTACTTTTTATCATCTGCAAAAATAGTGATTAGGAGAGAGTTTCTTTTTAAGGCTTTATTCTTGATGAACCTTCATAATAATGCTCATCACCTTCCTGTACAGCTAAAATGTTCTATACTTCCTACCAACTTGTTTGAGTTTCTTCAGACTAATATGAACTCTATGATAACAATCCACAAACTTTCTACTGAAGGGGAGGCATTAAAAATACGTGCAAATAACCTAACAAATGCAAAGCAGTAAGCTGAATGGAAAACACTAAAACTTTTTCTGTTCATGTGGAAGATATATTAATGACAGAAGTACTAATATCTGCCATGAACAAACAAAAAAGAAAAAAGAAATGGGAATTAAAAATAATTATAAAATTAAAATGAAACTAAGAAAGAAAAATCAAAAGAAAAAAAGGAGTCAGAGAGATAGTAGCTATTTGTGTGACTACAGAGGAGGAAGAAGAAAAAAAGATTGATTTGCAAACATGAAAAATGAAAAACTGATAGTGGAATCTCCTATTAATTTCATTCTGCACTGTATAATGGAAAAAATAGGTATACACAGAATAAAATTCCTGCATATATATGGCTTTTAAAAGGAAACATGATAAGTACTTGTGCCCAAGGTAATTAAGAGCTACATTCCAGGAAAAAGGTAAAGTTCTTCAGGAATACACATCTTATATTTTTTATGTCTCTAAAATTTCAATATTAAGGAGCAAAATCTTTACTTTTGCTGAACTCTAAGGTGGTGGTAAAGAGAAAACTGGAACTGAGTAAGGGATGAAATACACAACATGAAGTTTAAAAAGACCTACAATGCTCAAAACTGAAATTATTTTTGTTCATGTCATAAAACAACAAATATAAGGACAATTACTCTGTAACATTTTTAACCCTATAACAGATTGTTACCATTGTAACAGATTTATCAAAAGTATAATATCTCCACAAGAAGAATACTAAAAAAAAAAAAACATTTCATTTGGGCATACATATTCATATATACATATATATACCATATTCATATGTATATATACATATGCATCATTTCTAAACTTCAGAAGTTCAAGCATGCAGTCATTATCAATTGTCACTTTTTAGAGCACTCTCTAAGCTATTTCTTTACAGAAATATTTTCTGATGGATTATGAAGAATTAGCAGAAATGAAGGGACATCTTTCTTGGTTAATTCTGTTGTTCTTTCAGCTTTCAAAAGATGCATGCCTTTTACAAATGTTCAGGTTGGAATGAGAAGCATGGAATTTCCAGAAAAATAAGACAGGATGAATTGACTTGAAATTATAACTTGAGAGTTTATATTTCTACTCTGAATACCTTAAAAATTTCTCAGGATCTGACATAAGTAATGCTGATTAAAGATTAAATGTCTTGACTTTGTTTTCCTTTGGTTTTTACACCCATCCTTCAAGCAGTAGCTGAGTTCTTTCGAACAAAAAAAACTTTGTAGACTTGATTCATTTTGCACACCTATAATGTGATGATTACTTAGACCTTACATTTTACACAAGTGGGTTTTCAGATATTTTTTGTTCCTTTTCTAGAAAAGCAGCCATTTCACATACCAAGTTTAATTTTACATTGCAAGGAAGATTAACCTGCCAGTAATGCCACTTGGCTTTGTCCTGCAACACAAATGTATTAGGATTTCTATGTACCATTTCTATTTGTGAGATTTTCAAATGTTTTGCTTACTTTTTAAAAGATTACTTTATAATTTAAACATATATATTTGTAGATTGCATTGATGACTACCGCCCTGGAGATTTCCTTATGAAACCATCAGACAATTTTATCAAACTACTTTAATGGTGAACTAGTCAGTTTTTCTAAGATTTCAACAGCGTGTTTATCCCAGGCTACATGTTCTATTTTCATGAAGGTGGGAATGAGCATAAATATAGCCTCCATAAACCCAATTTAAAATAATATAATAATTTAAATCTTTAAATGTTTAATAAATATTTTGGATCCTATGGGCATATGATTAGTGTATTCTTCTTTATTGGGTGAAGTCTGCAAGAATTTTTTTCCCCTGACAGTTTCAAATTATTAAAATTGCAGTGATTTATTTCACCCCCAACATTAAGTTCTTTCTTCTGAAAGTTTAGCCCTCCCTCTAAAGTCAAAGCTCCATTTTTCGTGGCTAAAATGAAGTTCTAAATCATTAAATCAAGCTCTTTCTCTATGTTCTCTGGCTCTGAAAATATAAAAGCAGTCACTGGAGATACAGGGTAATCCTCCTTGCATATTACATGTTTAGCTAAAACATTACTTCTTTTCTACAATGTGTCATCCAAACACTTTCTGAATCCTGTTTGGCTCTTTGCCAAGTCAGACACAGCCAAGATTACTCATTTCATCCTTTTGGTGTTAACAAGGGAAAGTAGTCCTTCCATTCACTCTCCATCTTCAGAATAGGTTGCTAAGAGTCCAACAGTTCCCATGTTGGCAGCTGTAAATACCTCAATTGTCTGGTTCAAAAATAAATCAGAAACAAAGCCAGGTCATCTCTATAATCTGTTTTGGGCTTTTTTTCAAACAATCCAGCATGCCCTGCAATGAACATATCCTACAAAATATCTCTAATGTTTCTCTTCTGTCATTAATATCGTATTAGCTTTTGTTGATGCTAGCATTATACTAATATTTTAACTTCTCTGTATAATTTGCAGGAGTGCATACCACCCAGTTTAATCTAATGTTACCTACAATTAATTAGCTCTACTTTATATCTTATCATAGCATATAAACCCATCATTGACGACTAATTTCCTTTTCACCTGCATGACTTTTTCCTGTACCCTTGCACAGCTTAAGAAGAATTAAGTACTCCCCTCTAGATCTTTTCATTGCTTAATAAAATAGGGACCCCTCCAACCAGTAACTATTCCTTTATCTCCACTTATGCTAAATAAGATCTAAGCTCTCCTAGACTTACTAGATATTATCTAACGTGTATAACTTTTCACATGATTTTTTTCATATTAAGCAACTTCCTAGTTGCTATTAAGCCAATTCAATCAATTGCATTCAACAACAACAAAAAAAGAGGTTTTGCTAACAGAGTTACTAATTGATCAAAGGGAATATAATTCAATACATTGCTGTTTACACACTTACATACAGAATGCTGAATACCTTAGTACCCACACCATTAACCAAACACTGTTCCTTTTAACTCAATTATTCCTCTCTTGTCTTCATTTAGTTCACAAGGCAACTGTACAACTTCTTTCAATTTATGTAAATTGTATTCAAATACAGATGAGCTAGAATCCTTATACTGGTAAGCTGTTGCTGAAAACATTTAAGATACTATTTGAGCCATTATGAGGTATAACTACAAAATATGAAGGCAAGTACTGTAACAGAAAAAGTCCTGAGAAACTACTGGTTAATGAGTAAGAAAGGGAGGTGAATGACAATACTGAAAGCCAGATTATGATTCTGTTTCTTTCCTTTTAGAATCTTCTGATGGGTTTTCTTTACCCCGGTTTGAATTTTTTTACTGTTTTTAGTAAATTGCCCTAGCAATATTACTTTCTCTCAGAATATGGCTGTGTGGGTTTTATTGCTTCACACTGTTGAGTGGAAAGGATTTGCCAGCTTGGGAAAATGCCAGAATTTGCATTTTAATAAAGATATGTCAAACAATAAATTTGCTTAACATCCTGTGATGGATCTAGTAAAACCGTGTCTTGTAAGAGTGTATTATTGCACTCACTACACTTTTCTGCAACTGTTAGAGACAAAGCTAAAACCAAATTAATGCATTAACTTATTTTTCAGCAACATCTGACAATCTATTACTGGGGTACCACAACTCTGTTAGAACTGCAATGATATGAAATTCTATAAATATATAAAATAATATAAATCTCCCCCAGATTCTACACCTAGCCTAAAAAAGATAAAATCTGGAGTCAGGATGAAGACCTGAATTTCACCTGCATCATTCAGGGGAGGCCTTATCTACATTAGAACTACCTTAAAGGAGGTTTCACTGTAGGATGTGTTGGTTATTTCTCCCAGGTTGCGAGTAAGAGGACAAGATAAAATTGCCTCAAGTTGCACCAGGAGAGGTTTAGATTTGATAGTAAGACACGTTTTTTTCACCAAACATGTTGCCAAATATTAGAATAGTCTGCACAGATAACTGGTTAAATCACCATCCCTGCAGATATTTAAAAGACAAGTAGATGTGGCACTCAAGGACATGGTTTAGTGGTGGACTTGCTGTGCTGGGTTAACTGTTGGACCTGATGATCTTAAAGGTCTATTCCAACCTAAATGATGCTATGATTCTATGACAAGATAAAACTTTTCAAGAAGACAGCTACAATTACAAAGTGTCTAGAAACCCAAATATCAGTGACCACAAGATGAGAAGGTGCAATGTGTGGGTAACTGGTTATAGTTTATAGGACTTTTGCCTTGAAGTATTACCTTTGTTGTCTACATGCTTGTGAAAATACATTTCTACACCACAGTCACTGAAAAAAGAAACAGACTTAAAAGCAAAAAATATCAACAAGTAAAAAAATCAAAGTCACTAATTATTCTTGAAAATATTACTCTATCAACTCTCCATATTGCTAACATTTTATGACAACAGTGGAAATTGTCAGAAAGTGAATGAGAGACATATCATAATAATTTGACATAAGCAGAACCAAGCAAGTGTCTCTTAGATTCAGTATATGGAAACAGAAACACCAAGTCACTAGACATATTACTGACTCATCAGTCTTCTGTCTGTGACTTTATTCAGCTACACGTGGTAAAACAAAAGAAAACAAAGATATCTCCTGTAACAAAAAAAGGAAAAAAAAAAAAAAAAAGCATCGCTACATTTTTGGATATCTTCTTTCAAAGTCTGGCTCTGGAATTTAAAACATTGCTTATAGGAATTGTTATGTCACTTGAAGCAAATACCCTCCACTGCTATGGAGACCAACCAAAGCAAAAAAAGATATCCTACAGCTCATCAACTTTTCAAATGGAGCATAGAAGTGATGAAGAATATTTCTTTGATCTCTGCTTCCATAGGCACAAGAAATGTAACAACCTTACAGGGTCCTGGTTTTCACTGAAGTGCAAAAGAGTTAGTCAGAACCTTTCCCCCATGAAAAACCCCACCTGGCCAGGCAACCATCATTTAAATACAGGAATTCATGAAAGCAGTGATCTTCACTTTTCATGTAATTTCTTGGGATTTTGGTTTTTTTGGGTTGGTTTTTTAAAATTTATTTATTTCTTTTAAAATTTTTAAAATGCCTTTGCTTGTTGGCTGATAATGAAGCCAGCCAGTCATGCAGGGACAGACCTACTGGAGCAAAGTACTCTATAGTCTGTCTCTGCCAGATTTCAGTCATAACTGCAGCTTTAATTTGTATGAGCTTTCCTCAAAATTCTGAGTCCTGTTCTCCACCCTAAAAGGCACTCCTTGCAAATGGCATGAAGAAAACTGCAATTACCTAGGTACAGTGTGCTTCATGATAAGAAAGTAGTATAGAGAAGGTCGGTTGTAAATCCTTATTCAAATCCAGGCATAATTCAGTGCTGAAATGTCACCATCTTCAAAAATGGAACAGCATTTGGCAATGACAGATACCTAACTACCTTCACGTAATGAGACATTTTTTGTGCAAATAGTAGATGAAGTTTAGGTGCACCGTAAGTTAATATGCAAAAGCACCAAAACTACTTTCTGCCTAATAAAAACTATGTCATTGCACTTCAGAGAGATACCACCATAGTCTTATAATAGCTGGCAAATATGTGTAAAAATAAGGAGTACATATACATTTATTTTATGGTTTTAAACTAACAAAATTTCTTGATACTCATTATTTGCCCATGTTTTCATTGTAATTTGTATAGCCTTTGAGGCATGGCCAACCATTTTCTACGGGGAATCTGATCTTGCTTAGTATTATAGATTTTCATATAATGTTATACGAGTACTGATTAATAAGAAAATCTCTCACAAAGCTGAACTTTGTTGTGGGTTTTGGGGTCTTTTTGATCATGTTCATTACATTAGCTTTCAGACTTAATTTACTTTTGGACGCCAAAACTGTTACTCTGACTTCAGATATTAAGCAGTCTTTATTTCCATAGCCTGAAAAAAATGTCTATTTTAAATTTTCTGTTGTGGGCACAAGTTCTTAGAATAAATCATGGTAAGAGGAAAGAGAAGACAGAGTAGTAGCCTTGAAGTTGTCTTTTCTTGGTACCAGCAAAATATATTTTCTATTAAGTTTCAACTATTTTACAGATTTTTATTTTAAGGACTTTTTTTCTTTTTTTTCAGTTTGTAGAACAAGAACCACAAGCTTCCCCTCAAAGCCTCCAACAGAGATCAGTAAGAAGTAGAGTCAGAACATTTTTTAGACAGATGCTCTTGCAAACTTTAGCATGCCAGCTAAGCCCTAGTTGGCATGTTTTAAAATCTCCTGGAACATGAAACTGTCCTTTCTCTAAATACAGCACCTTCCAAGAGCTCTAGGGAGATTCAAGGGTATTAAAAAGATACAGGAGGTGCAAGGTTGGGGAAAGAGGAAGGGAGTGGGTGGTAGCCCTGTGAGCTGGCATAGTATACTGGAAAAGGACCAGCATGCCATCTGCCAACATAAGTGCTTAGAGAGAGAGATACAGTTTGCAGCTATAGTGAGAGAACCAGAGAAATATATTGACATGATCTGGTTGGTAATTAGTATGCCTGTGCAAGGTTTTCTTATAAGGTGCTGAGCACACTAATGCACGGGAGTCATGCCACTTCTAGGTTCTGCAAAAGTTACTTTCTCTGTATTGCCAAGCAGTATTTTTGGAAGGCTGAACTCGAAAACAAAAATAAATGTACCTTAGCTGAGTACTACATTCCTACCTGAGATAGCAAGATATTAAAAACAAACAAACAATCCCCTGACAAATTCAAAATTATCAAATGCTTGACATATGTTTAATTTTACAATTATTTATTAATACTGAACCGTAGTTCAATAGAGTTATATTGATGAGTTTATAACCATTTATCAGGTCACATAATAATGCATTTGTGTATCATGAAATAAACACTTTTGCTAAGTAAATGCAGTCTCCAGTGGTAGATCCCTGGTAATTCACCTTGTTATATTAACTTTTGAGTCTATCCTAGACAGTTTCAACAATATCTCTTTAAGGAAATCTGACACAAAAACCTGTGTCAGACATTGTTAACTTTTACTGACTTGAATCATGCAGTGTCAGAGCTGCACAACTGACCATGGCATATAGTCTTTCAAATAATATTATAGGCATGGTAATTACATTTAAAAAAAAATACTTCTAAACTGAAAGAATTCAAAACCAAATATTTTATTTTTTACTAAACAAAGCTCCTTTTTTCTGAAATTATGCAAAAATATTATGCACTAATTAGAAGAAAAAATTAGTCATATTGTTGTCCATCTACATGAGATTTATACATTGGCTTCAATCTCAGGCTACACTTCAGAATATTCACAGCTTTCATGTGATAGAAAATGTGTGACTCACTTGTTAAGTGGAGGTGGTTGCAAGGATTAAACTACATTTAAATCTGGACCAGTGGGAAGGGTAATTGAAATTGTTTTAATCTTTGAGGACCTTTACAGCTTAGATCTTATCTTATTTAGGAGGTATCCCCTTATTTTTGCCAAATGTAGCAGGAGTGATCAGAAGAACTCTTGTTAATGGGATCTTGATTCACAGTCAGAAAAGCCAGGATATATAAAGACTCTACAGAGGTAACTTCAGAAAGTTTGTTCTGTCATGTAAGAAGTGACAGTATGACAACAGTTTCAAAAGTATAGCTACTTCTTTGAAACTTAGTCCAAACATTCCTCAAAAAATCACAGTCAGAAGAAATATTTAGACATGGTGCAAGACATGAGTTTTTCTTACAGACATGTGAATATAAGCTACATTTATCTAAACAACAAAAAAGAATACACATGATATTTACCAGTGCGAAAGTACAAAGAGACATTCAACAAATTGCCATTCAGTGGCACAGACACTTCCACAGGCAGTGGAAGCAGGGACAAGTACCCTGGGAAAATTATATGGATGTTGTCCTATTGTGTAGGGAAGGGAAAGGAAAGTAAAACTGGCGCTGAACTTGGCAAGGGATGCAAAAAATAACAAGGGCCTCTACAGGTATGTCAGCCAGAAAAAGAAGGTCAAAGGAAGCACTTATGCCACCAATGAACACAGCTGGCATATTAGAAACTGTGGACAAGGAGACCACTGAGCTACTTGATAACCATTTTGCTTCAGTCTTCCTGGTAAACTGTCTTTCCACCATCCTGGAGACCTTCCCCCTGACTCAAGTGAATGGAAAGCAGGATTGAGACTGGGAAAAGCAAAGATTCTGTAAGAGAAGATCAGCTTCCTGAGGAATCTGAAAACACAAAAATCTATGGGACATGATGAGATGCATCCCAGAGTCCTAAGGGAATTGACTCATGCAGTTGCCAAGCCACTCTCCATATTAGAAATGTCATGGCAATCAGACTAAATCCCAAGTGCCTGGAAAAAGGGAAAACATTACACCCACGTTTACAAACATTAGCAAAGGAGAACCCTGAGAATAACCAACCTGTCAGCCTGACCTTTGTGCCTGTGAACATCACAGAACATATCCTCCTAGATGTGCTGCTAAGGCACGTGGAGAACAGGAAGGTGATTCAGGACAGGCAGCTGATGTCACCAAGGACAAGTCCTGCCTCAAACTCAGTGACCTCCTGTGATGGAGTGACTACACTACAAGGGAAAAGCTATGGATGTCATCTGTCTGGTCTTGTGTAAGGTCTTTGACATGGATCCCCACAACATCTTCCTCTCTAAATTGAAGAGATATGGATTCAATGGGTCTATAGGACAACTGTCTTCACAAATGACCAACATACATCACAGAACCTCACCTTCCTGGAGATGGCTGAATATCTCTCTGCCCATAGGCAGTGGTGAATGAATTCCTTATATTGCTTTGCTTACATGTACAGCTTTTGCTTTATCTATTAAACTGGCTTATCTCAGCCCATGAGCTTTCTCACTTTTACTCTTCTGATTCCCTTCCCTATCCCACCACAGGGAAAGTGAGTGAGTGACCGGGTGGGGCTTACTTGACAGCTGAGGTTAATGTGCAAAAGGTAGACAAAGGCAGTAAAGAGGAAGTCCATCTTAGTTTCCAAAATGCAGTGGGTGAGAAATTAGCCCCACAGAAGAGTACAACACCCAAAACCACAAGAAATCTTCTTCCATGCTCAGACATCCTCCAATTTCAAAGCAGCTCCTTTAATTGCTTTTGGTCCAAGATCAGAGGAAAGAGCAAGTAAATTGAAAAGCTGTCCTTGAACCTTATTTTTTATTCTATATGCCAAGCCCCAAGCAAATGAATCAAACAGATTCAGCACACCTAAAATGGAATCTAAGGATGAAGGAAAAATTGCATCTCTGAATTCATTCATTTGATGTGGCAGGGGTGGCCAAAAACAAACAAAAGGACAAGTAAGAGTACTATTTTTTGTGGGACTTAAATGGAGATCAGCTCATTTAATCTAAGCTTCCAGAAGTGTCTGATTAAGTGTACTTAATTCATTACCTACACCTTATTGAAGAGTTAAATATAATGTGAGCTACCCATGTAGCTCATATAATTTTTTACATATTCTGTTCTTCAAGAGAGGGCAGGTTGATAGATATATTGTAAATTCATTTTGTACAATTGATGCATGACTTTAAATCCTGCACATGAAAACTTGCATGAAAATTGCTCATTATTTCTCTTTGTTCAAAATTACAGATTTTCACCCAGAAGTTTTAGCCACAAAAAAACCCCAAAATCGACACATACAAATCATAAGAAAAAAACAAGACTTCTGAGAAAACCTTTCCACTCTATAGACACTCATGCATAGGCTTGAAAACATAATTTCATTATTTTTTAATCTGCTAGTGGAGTTAAAAATGAAATAAAAATCAATCTTATTGCTCTACTCCAGAATGAGATTTGACCTTGCACTTCATCTGTTCCTACTGTGCTTATGAGTTACAGCTGTCCATCTTTCTTCAGGCATAATTTGACATTTCACTAAATCATGACAAAGCTTCCATGGATTTCATGCTAGCATTCTGGGGTTCAGTATCTTGTTTCAGAGAGCCCAGGCAGCAGTCCATATTCCAATATATTTTGCCAGCATTTGTAAACCTAACATCATTAATATTTGCAATGCAGAATTCATGTCATGTGGGGTGCTGAGCTGTATTTTGGTTTTGCAATAAACTAATTTATATTTTCCTCACAGAAGCAAAGACAACAGAATCTTTGTGGATTATGCAGCATAGCCTGTATAACGGGAATAAGGAATGGGCTGGTTCCATAGAATGAATCGTGAAGTATCATGTATTAAAAAATACTTGCAGAATTACAGCTGTGCACCTGAAGTCTCATCAAACAAGATGTGAAAAATTGCCATTTACCTCAAGGAATTTGCATATAATCTGCAACTAGTGATTTCAGGACTTCTGAATGTTGCAGTTATGGCATAAAAATTTGAGGCAGGATCATGCATTTTGTAATTTTCAGTCAATTCTAGGTCTCAATGCAGTGACTACAACAGAAGTGTATAACAATCTTTATAATTATTATTTGTTATGTTGCCAAATTTATTTCAAAATCACTTTACATATTACAGTGACTACATAAGAACTAAATGTCTGGAGTGGAGTATGCTCACTGCAGAGATATCATGCTCTTTAACAATAATAAACAAAAATATATGTGTTTCTCATATTTTTGTTTTGATTTGATCAAAAGCTTTCTATGTTTCCATGTTCCCACATATTTAAGTAGCCTTATAAAGAAAGCTGCAATCGGACAAATGAGAATTTTGTTTTTAAATATGCCTTAGATAACTGTAAAGACCCATAAAGGACATTGGGTATTTATGCACCAACTCTCAACCCAGACTTTGTGAAGAATTTGAACACCCAAATTCTGCAATATATTGAGCTTCCTGTAAGGGAATTTGCAACTGCATGGTGGGACAGGCAGAATGGAAACCTTGGCATGAAGGAAAAGCTGGTCACTGGAACAGATCCAGCAGATGTATCTTCTTTTCTTAGACTTAATTATATTATCAATGTAGACCTAAACATCTCTGTGAAAAGACCAGTTAAAACTTAATTTCTCCTTTAATTTCTGAGAAAAATATAGTTTTTGCTTTTGCTCATCTTTTCCTTTTCTTTTTTAAATGTGTTCAAAATTTTGCCCTAGATTATATAGCTATGTTTCAAATCTGCTTTTGCTTTATCATTTTGTACAAACAGTATTGGAACAGAAACCAGAAAAAAAAAAAATTCATATACATTGAACACCAGATTGATTTAAAATATTCCATTGAGTCATGATTCCTCACCTTTGAACTCTCTCTCTTTTCCTATATCCCAACTCTTGTGTTCCCTGACATATAGAAACTACACTAGGTTCAAGGAAAGCCACTAAGTGTCTGTAATGTCAGATTATTTTCCAGTACAATTTCACTGAATAAATACAGTATGCTAAAAAATGTTAATTCTTCACATGAAAAGTAAAAGGGTGCACACAATGATCACAGTCCTCTCTGGACAGGCCCCTGGGCTATCCCAGCAGAGTGCTGCAAAAGCTGTGTCAGAGCCATTTACAGCAGGTTGGCTCTTGATCTGTCCACCTCCAAGCAACAAAGATACTGGCTGGTGCTTCACACTGTACAGTCAACATGTGATAGACATTCCTAAAATCCACCCCTAGACGATGTATCTTCTCATGAAGATCATTCACAGGGATGATCCCTTTGTGTCTAAGCATATTTGGATATCACAGTTTTGACAGCAGAATGTGTAGTTCAGCCAGTTTGGTTGGTGCCTCTTTGCATCCACATTGACAGATTATTAAAAATACTAACTTTAACTGAAAAAGTGTATGAATTACAGACTCTGTGACATTGAACCTATAAAGTAATCTGGGGGTTTTGCCCTTGAATTCACATTTACAACTTAGATGATAATCTCTTTAGACATCAGTCTATGTCTGGGAATTTGCTCTCCCACATTTTCTATTTTTAGATACTTCCAACTTTAGACAAAAGACAAATTCTCATTCAAAATACTTATTTTGATAAATATAAATAGTTTTCTTCTTACATTAATTCTATTGTCATAAGAAAGTAAAAACTGGAAGAAGATAGCAGGATGATTTAAACAAAGAAATTACCCCAGCTAGCTGAAAAAGACACCCCAAAGGAAACTGAGGAAAGAAATGTAATGAGAAATCCCATCTCAATTTTAGATTTGTTATGTTAATGAAGAGGAAAAAAAACCAAACAAACCAAAAACAAAAACAACAAAAAAAAACCCAACTCTAAAATTCAAAGAAACACTTCATTTCAGTTAACTTCTTTAACAACAATATGGAAAATACATGGCCAGATGTAATCACAGACAACGATGAATAATTTTAATAGTAATCTAATTAACTTAACCTCTTGGGCTTTCCTTAGTTAGCCTTGTCATAATTTTGGCATAACAGTAGGTCACTAGTAGTTTATAGGCCACTATTTGAAAATCCTTCTCTGGCCTTATGTTCAGGAATTCAGGTAGTATTTAAAGTACAGAAAGATGATCTAATTTAGTCCTCCTGACTTTAACTTTACAGTGAATAATAGCATGTCAAGGCAATCTTCGTTTGCGTAACAAGTGCCCAGCAAAAATTAAGTTTAGGTTAAAAACTGTAAGCCTTCAGTTTCTGAGTTTCCATTTTACATTGGAAATATTCTAAATATTCTGTGAGAGCTTAAATGGTTTCTCTCTATGGACATTATTTGTGCCTCTAAAGTCAAAACCAATTTTGTATTGACTTTATTCAGAGTAAGATCAAACACCTACTCTTCCTTCAGACCTACTTTCAGCAGGACAGATTCAGCCAACTGGAATAAAATAAAAGCATGACACACAAGGTTCCCCAAAAGAGCTTTCAATGTTAGCCATACCCACAATGGAACAACATTATCAAAAGCTGGTTGCTTTTCCCACTTCCTAACCCCTGGCTGCAACAAGTGACCTCACCCAAGCAGAGAATGACCTAAGCAGGCACCCATCATTCTCACCTTTTCTCTGCATGATGGTCTCCAATTGTTTTTCCCTCTAGTCTTGGTTTTCTGTCACTGTAGTACTATTAAAAGCTGTTCCATTACACACTATTTACAGTGCTTGGTTTTCAGTACCCATGGACATCTGGGGACTGGATTTACATGGTAAAATGGCTATGGGCACTTTAAGGCTCATAGAAAATGCCTGTTCTAAGTCCGTTGACTTCTTGAGACACTTCACTTACTTGGCTAACTGACCTCTGCATACTATTACACAATAACACACTTGGCTACATGTAAATAACATTATAGCTGAGAACTGTCTTTAGTTTTGTTAAGGAAACATTCCAGTTTGACTATTCAGGAGGCACTGCTTCTTCCACATGCCCACCAACTCCAGACTGACCCTTCTGGGACCAAAGCCCCTTTTCAGCTACAGGGACTCAATAGGTCTCTCTTTAATTCCCACACACCCCACTCACACAGTCAGACCAGGTTCCCCAACCAGTTTGGCCCTAGGTTTCCCCATGACAGAGTCTCAGATGTCTCATTCCATAAAGCCATTTACTCATGATGGAGTAACAGAGAAATAGCCTGAGCTGGTGCCTCCCAGGAGGGGCCCTGAACAAAAGAATTGCTGGTCTTTTATCCCCTCACTGATCAAGCTTGACAAACTCTGGATTCTTTGGTTCCTGCTGTGTCACTGAGTGTCCGGTCACCTGTCTCCACATGCCCCTGTGCCCTTTCAACAAAGGGTGGGCAATTCAAGGCCTCTTGCCTTGGGCTCTCAACCCAGACCTCGGTCTGTAGCTCCTTCTGCAGCTTCACTGAAAGCTACCTATATTCAATGTGTTCCTAAGCAGTTTTTGTGTTTTATATGCTTATATAAAGTCTATATATACATTTAAATGTATATTTATGTGTTTAAATCCATTTCTAAGATGGGTGAAGGAAATTCTTATCATGTTATTTTATCTGTCCTAATTTTATTGCTATCATTCTGTTCAATAGCCATATTAGTTCATCAAGAATATTTTGAATGTTTCAAAACACAAAAAGGGTAAAGAAATTTTTGTGGAAAACATGAACTGACCCACATTAATTTTGTATGCAGTGAGTATGAATAATAAATTTCTGTATGTATCCTTTTGTGTTGTATAAATTCTTCTTTGGCCTTTTACCTTCAACCAATGCTATGATTTAATCAATAGCCTGGTTTAAAATCATCAGCAGTGAAGGGCATCAGAGCAACAGGCATAGCAGCTGGAACACTGTCAGAAATTGTGTTCAAAATCTATTTCTGCTGTATATTTTCTTCCGTTTGATATTTCTGTCACTGTAAAATTTCAGTATAAGGTAACAAGCAATGCTCTGTTCAGCACAAAAATTCTCCCCTACCAGTATCAAAGCTTGATAGGATAGTGCCATGTGATATGGCAAAAGGTTGAAGAACGAGGAATAAGTAAAACAGAAAAACTAGACCTAGATGTCAGTTTGGCATGCAATCAAAGCTGTCGACTTCTAACCACTGCAGCTGCCCAGGCTTTGCTTAACTTCTCATTGATTTTCCGAAATAGAATTTCATCTAAAACACCAAATTAAAAACTGAGTGTAAGGGAAGGTTCTATTAATTGAAATGTGTACAAATGAATTGCTAGCCAATATACTTGGAAGCTTTTATCTTGCTAAAGCCTCTGATTCTGAACCTAACAGAAGTTTGTAGAGGCCCAGCTGCATTTTGGGAAGAGGAGAAATGGAGAGAGTATGAAAAAAAAAGTAATAATTTCTTTTGCTATATGTTAAGGAATTATTTAGTGAGGGAGGGGCAGTTATTAGTGGATGCATTGCTCTTGACAATGGAAGGCTGTAGTGAAAAATAAAGCACAGTAAAGATCGTCTAAGTAGAAAATAAAGAAAAAACAAACAAAAACAATAAAAAATCTAAATCAACAACTCTCTCTTATAATAAATCCCTGTGATCTGCAATACATTGCAAAGCTGAAAAACATGCAGTAACAGCCATTTCACTTTGTGCTATTTCCTGATTGCCACATTCGCGTACCCAGGCATATATACCCAATCCTCTAAAGAAAGGTCCAGGATGTGAGGGTTTACAGTGCTGCAATATATTAGAAATATGACAGCTCAAAACACACTGTATTAAACCCAGAAAATTGATTTCAAAGACTCAGCAATGTTGAAACATTTCAGAATAAAATACTTTCTATTTCTTTCCTACAAAGATCAGTGACTGCTTATCCACTTTATCCCTATCCACGAAGCCTCATTAATCCTAAACTAGAAACAATTAATCTGATACATATTGCATTAAAAAAAAAAAGAAACCTTTTTCATATTTTCAGTCCTCAGAGGCTACTAAATTCACTACAAATGTTTTATCCCTCTCTGCTCAAATCAGGTGAATAATCACAAATGAGGAAAACTTTTAAAAGGTCTTATGGTGACAGGAAGAGCAACAAAGGTTTTACCCAGAACAGACTACATTTGTGCTGATGAGAATAATCATTGGCACCTACTTGGCCAACTTCCAATTTAGCCACAGACTAGGTAAAACACAGAAGAACTATGAAGGTCAATGGCAAATGTCTGCTGAGTTTAATCAGGATAAAATTATCCTTATCTGTGCTACTTTAATAATTGACAAAGATGGTGCTGAATTACATTTTCTGTATCACCTCTGTTTATCCTCACAAAATACTCCTGCTAGTCTATACTGATATTTCATGTCCTATTCACTTTCTATTTCAATTCCTATTTAATTTTATTCAGGATATTTCAATTCCTATTCAAATAACACATTTGAAAACATACAGAATTCTACCCTCAGTGACAACCATGTGGGCTTTTTTTTACAGGTCTTGCTGAGGACAATCTGATGTCACATGGAACAAAAAAGTTGTGCAAAAACTATAGGCATCCTTACACCACTTGAGCATCTGTGAAGCTTTCCCAAGCTTCTTTAACAAATTCTTGGATATGATTTGGAAAAAAACCAACAGCAACTAAACACCCAAACCACACCAAAAAGAACCCAATGAAAACAAAGAACCAATAAGCCAAAACAAACAGCATAAAAAAACCCCAAACTAAACAAAACCACTATGCACTTGAAGGCTGTGTTGCAGCTCTAGGCTCAGACACTCAAAATTAAGTATCCACAATGTAGGTATTCAAACTTTGGTTTCAGGCAGTGAAATGCTAATGCTTCAATCCATTGCCTAATCATAGGGTGTGCTAACATTTAATGCACTATAAAGCAGGTTGCATGGTCTGTAGTACAGTCAATATTTAGGAGAATTTAAGAAACAACATCTCAGGTGAATGTTAACAGAAAAAAATTTCTGCTAACACATACTCTTCAATCAAAGGAAATCTTCCTCACTCCTTCCCCACTACTAAAAGATTAAAATTGTTATTATCATGAATCACATTTGTAGACTATTTTTATCCTACTTCACCTTTACATTTAACACTAGGTCATAAAATCTTTGAGTTCTGGAACATAATGTTCTTTTTAATTCTCTCCTCCTCCAAGGAAAAATGCAACAGAAAAAAAATTCCTTCAGCATGGAAAGTAATTTTATTTTATTAAGCATGGGACAGGTGAAGAAATCTTGTGAAGAACTGCTCTCATTAATACTTCCTCATCTCCCACCTACAATGATAAGTATTGGTTTAAGAAAACAGTATAGCATAAAAAGTTGTATAAACCCAAGAATGTCCAAGAGACTTCTCATACCAACATGCTATCAAAAATACCCACTTAGAGAACCTCTGTTGCATCTCACTTACCAGAAAAGATAGACATGTTAGTAATATAATAGATAAATCTTCTTTAAAATATTAAAATACATAAAAGTTATATTTTTCATCAAGAAAAATAGCTTTTGAAGAAAATAAATCTGTGGGAATATGCAAAAATGTCTTTTTCAATGGCAGAATTTAGTACTACATGTCAAATGTGTTTAGAATACTACATGATGATTTTTTAATATATATATATAATTATGGTTCTAGAAGAAAAGAATATGAACATTGAATCTGTTTAATTACTGTATTTGGAGTCCCTATACAGGGCCAGCCTTTCCAAAACATTTCAACACTTTCTCTACAAAGAAGAATAAATCATCACCATCAAATTGGCCAAGCATATGTATGACTGTTTTCTGTCTCTCATTCAATGATGTTCAAAAAACCAAAAACACATTGTACCATTTGAAAAATCAGATTGAAAGATAATACTGCCAGTAAGTCATGTAGGAGATAAAAAGCTGAAGGCAGTACACCAAATCAAAAAGATAATTATTCAGTACTTCAGGAAGTTTCTTACATTCTCTTCTTTCTCCTGCTGTGCACAAATGCAGAACAATATGCATAGTTTCTGTTCTCTTCATGAACTTTCATACAGTATTTAAAGATGGATAGACACTAAATATGTGCATATATATCCTGTATGCATATGTTAAATATATATGCCAAATATTTCTATGTCATGATGTATTTAATCAAATGGGCCAAGACTCAGTCTCTAAAAAAGGATTGGAGAGAAGCTTGCTAATCTAGTGAAAAGCATTTAAAACATCTATAGATGGTGAGCAAGTGATCTGAGACTTAGAGGAAGAACAGTAGAAAGTGAAAACATGTCATACACAAGCATAACACACAGGGATCATGCTCTGTTAATACAGCACAGCTCTGAGGCTCACCTCAGCTTCCTGTACACAAACATGTGGAGTTGAAAACAATCCCAAGGAGTCCATACAGGCTCCACAGGACACGTGAGGAGGAGAGGTTGCACGCTACAGACATGGACAGTTTGAATTCATGGAGATTTGCACTGGAGCACATGAATAACTGGCAGAGCCGACAGATCAGGCTGTGCAGTGATGAGTGTCTGCTAAAGACAGATTGATCAAGAACAGGAAATGAAACCTCCTTAGTAAAACTTGGGGAAGCCTCACAATCACAAGGGTGGCTCTCAGAGGAGATAAAAAATTCCCAACCGCTTCTGAAAGGGCAAAATGGTGGAGCACTAAAATTTGAAGAGACATCTGGTTACTCTCAAGAATTGGCTTTATTTAAAAGAAGTGTACTGGTGTCTGATAAACTGACCAGAAGACACAGAGTGTAAACTATTACCAAGAAAACAGAATTACAAATCTAGACTTTAGAAAAGTAGATTTAAACTTGCTAAGGATCTGCTTGGTGGTGTCTAATGGTACTGCCCTGGAGGGTAAAGAGGCTCAGGAGAGCTGACTTATCATCAGCTAAAACTTTTTCAAAGCACAGGAAAAGTCCAGTGTGAGGCCCAGGAACTCTAAGATGCACAGCATAAGGTCAGCATGGATAACAGGGAAATCCTGACTGTGCTCAGCTGAACTACAAAAGCCAATACTGCCTTAGAGGTCATACTACTGAGTACTACAATGCATAAAAAGGAAGTTATGTTATCAGCAAAAGGAAAACAAAGGGAAATGTGGGGCCATCACTCAAGCTGTAGGCAATCTTGTGGCAAAGAACATGGAAAAACTGAGGTAATAGATGACTTCAGAGGTACTGACTGTGTCAAACTTCCCAGCTCCTCTAAGCCTGTGCCAGGGTCTGGGAGACCCAAGAATTATTCCCATTAGAAGACTGGGGCACAGAGCAATTAAGTGTATGGGACATCAGCCACTGTTCATGGTCTTAAAAATGTCTGGGTCATTAGGGAAGGTTTCTGATGACAGGAATACTTGCCAACTTTTGAATAAACAGGAGGATGATTATTGGAGAAATAGCAGGTCAGTAATCCTAGGCTCACTATTCAAAAAAAAAAAAAAAAACCTCCTGGAAACTACACCCAGACACACAGAGTAGGAGATCCTACATGCATTTACCAAAGGCAAATCATGCTTGTCCAGCTTGACTGTCTTCTGTGGTGAGGTCATTGCCTTGGTGAAAAAGGGACTTCTTGATCCTCGTTATGTTTCTTTAAAAATATTTTATTTAATCCACACTAATAAACTGGTGAAAATATGTTTTGAGTGGGTGGACTACCAGGTGCCTGGAAAAATTGCTTGGACTTCCAGGTTCAAATGGTTCCAATAGCATTTTGTTTATAGGGATGGTTAATGGGGCTAATGATGCCTTCGCAGCTGACACTTTGATTAATAAACTGGATCATAAGGCAGAAGGCATCCTCTGCAAGTTTGCATATGACACCAAGTGGAAAATGCTCTGCATGCTGGAAGTCTGCAGTCCTATTCAGAGAAAGCTTGATAAGCTGGATAAATTTTCAACAGGTACCTCCAGTGCAGCAATGGAAAACAGAATTCTTTCAGGATAGCGACTGATCAAGCTGTAGGAAAATCTATTTGCAAGAAATAACTAACCGTCTCAAGTTAACCTTATGAAGGGATTACTGAGTCACAAAAAGTTAATGGAACTTTCAAAAAGATGGAAAAATTAAGGAAATTTGAGTCAAATTGATATTGGACTCTCCTCTCTTCCCTCAGAGTGGAAATCCTTGAGTGAAGGATATTTTCAGAGCACAGATTGGGAAAACACAATAAAATTTGATTGCAAGAATTTTTTTTTTAATTGTGGTTTGACATTTAAATTAACACCAACTGTTTGATTACTCAACTCTCTTCCTCCTCCATGATGGATAAATATTTAATGAGAATAATCTCCACTGTGATTGTGAACAGAGTAAAGAAGTTAATTCCTCTTCTATTTTTTCTTAGATCCCTGAGAACCCAGGTATTATCTGAGGAGTTACAGAATAACTAGCTTTCCTCCAAATCTCTTTATAAGCATTCATCAGAAAGCTAATATTTATTTAGCTATACCTAAAGGAATTTTGCAATCCCAGGAAAAATCCTGCTAAACTTTACACAGGACACCATCTTTAGGGTCAGAAGCATCACAGAATAAGTGTGATTTTTGACTTAAGCTAGGTCTTCAATTTTAGTTATGGGTGCAACAGCTCATAGCTTTAGTCTGCTTGACTCAGATGTGCTGATAACAGCTTGTTATCAGTAGCACTGGAAGGAACATATGAGGCTCCTTTCAAAACCAGATATGAAGAAATCCACAAAGGCAACTATTACATAATTTCTGCTAAGAAAATATGCTTCAAAATATCTCAAGAAATCCATGAGCAAACAGTTATTACTAACCTACAATTCCTTTTTAGTTCTATATTTAGCTACAGTATGTTGTAACACAAAAAGATACATAGACTAATGCTATTAAAACTACATAATCCTCCCAAGTGTAGAAACTAGAGCAGATCCCCAACAGAGTAGGAAAAGAAAAAAAAGAGGAAACCCCACATATTTTTAAATATTAAGGTTTTACTTAATATAACATTCATGACTGGCTCTCTTTTCCCTTATATAAGAGCAAGAGAGAGAAAGGGAGATATAGGATAATACTTACAAATACCTTATTATTTTATTCACTAAGAATGGAAGCATGGACAAAAGAGAGAAAGAAATACAAAAATATGCTACATATTGATGACAGCAGCATCCTGCTTCCAATGACAGATTCTTAGCAAATGTCCTCAACCAGAGAGAAAAAAAAAATGCCTTCCTTATACAAAATTATGATTTGCATTAGATGCCAAAACAAGAGAGAGAACACCTAGATTTACATTCCCTTATGAGCCATTAGACCTGTCATAACAACAGTGAGACAGAAACTAGAATATTTTTCTTTAACATCTCAAGAGAAAAGAGCAGTCAAAGCAAGTATATGAGAGTCTGGAAGTACAGCTCTTCATGAGGACTGAAAGATGTGGTCTGTTTCTATTAATACAGCACATGTACTCCAAATGTTCTACATGTCTCTTAACTTACTAAAATGTAGGCACCTAGTTGATCAAAGTATTGGGATATTGTTTAACAAAATAAGAATGGATCTATCTTCACCACAGTAGGGCACTTGCTTTTCCATATGCTGCTTCATGTGCTTCTGCTGTGCATCTGTCTCATATAAAGCATTAGATTGTTAGATTCACTATCAATTATAGACTGCAACAAGTTTGATTTCAATTACAGCAGGAGAGGAAAACAGCTTGGATCCCTAAGGGGAGATGCAGACACCAAAGGGGTGAATCAAAAATAAGAATTGTACATTGCATGTTACCAATTAGGGAAAGAAGCGAAGTCAAGATATATACGTAGATATTTATCCTTATATAAACCTGATAAATTCAGTTTCACTTCACATTTGAGACAGAAGAACAGTGCCTCATTGACCAGCATCTATTTAGATTCATTTGAAAGCACTGTTTCCCAAGCAATTTTAATGACAGTTCTAAACAGCAAAGTAGCTTACTTTGTAAAAGACATACTAAAATCTAATTACAAAAAAGATCACTTTTTGTCCAACATTCCTGAATTATACACAATTTAAGGTACTTCCTTTACCAGTTAATAGACAGAGTTCTGATCAGAACAAAATAAAATCTGTGAAAACTTCTGATGAGATTAATAACATCTGTATACACAGATTCTAGAATTTAAAATGTAGAGAACATTCAATTTCTCAGAATCCTGACCCAAATAGTTATCATCTAGCTTGAGCAGCAGAGAAAGAGTTAAGAGGGGCTTTTTATTTTCTTTATTTTTTTTTTTCTTTTGACAGTAAAAAAGGTATTCCTCCACATTCTACTGTTTGGAAATCAAGTAATTTATGCAGTACATAATTATGTAAGAAATTTGAATAGTCTTGGATTCTTTGTTCTAACCTTAGCCCATTTCCTAGCATCTCCTTCCTCTCTCAAAGAAAGAGTCTGTTAATTTAGGTCAAGCTCAGTCACAAGATTAATGCTTATAATATATCCTCCACAAACCTTCCTTCTGCTTCTGATTTTTTTTCCTCCCTCCTATACAAGCACACTCCCAGATTTGTGCATTAATGTGTTGGTGTGGGAAGCAGCATTTCCACACCCAAGGAACAGATGTTAACGTTGTCAGTGCCAAAGTACCATTATATTCCTAGAAGGGATTGTTTTGATCCCATGACACAAGATAAGAATCTACCCAAAAGCACAGCTTAGATAAATGGAACCATGACTACAACTGCCCATCTGCAAATAACAAAATTAACCTAGTGTGAGACACAAGACAAAGCTGCACTAGCCGAACTCTGTTACATAATTGTTGCTGACTTCACACTTTGTAACAGATTTGAGCTGGGAGAACAGAATGATAATAACCTCCGTGACAACTGCTAGTTGGCCTTACATATGGATGATATCAAGGACATTGGCCTGAAGCCACATGACAATGAGGCCACAGGCTCGCTGGCTTGGTTTATAGTGGCTTACACAAACAGTATTATTTATAAATCTACTGACATTTGGACAATAGCTCCTCATGAATGAGCACATCCATGAGCATCCAGCATCCCACAAAAGACTAAGCCTGAACCACACACATAAGAATCCAGTTGACAGCCAGGATTTGCAGTTGGAGTACATGTCCTGTAATCCTGCATGCTGGTCTGAATGGGGCTGAAGAAAAAGCAGCTTGAACTGGTGTGTCTGGTGGGGCAGCAGGGGGATGTGTCTCTGTTGTAGAATAGGGTGATTAAAAGACAAAGTACTATCCATGTGTTCTCATCTCTCCCACAGCCAAAATATATTAGGTAACCTAATATATTTTGGATTATTAATCACTGAGTGCTGTGCTTAATTTCCAGCGTCCATCCCACCCCAGCCCAGTTCCCCCACAAAATTGTGCTGTCTGCACTCCTGCATGAGACACTTACCTAAAAGCTTCAGTATCTAGTATTTAGGACCATCTACCACAAATATTAAAGGCTGAAATAACTTAAATTGAAGTTCAAGAAATAGAAAATCCATTAGGTCTAAAACTTTTAAGGCTCTTTTTTTATTCTATTAGATACAATGTTAATGGATATTTGTTTTGCCAAGAATCCTTTTGAAAGAGGCTGCTATTTAGATGTGCAAAGCACTCACAGGTAATTCAGCCATTTTTTTTAAAAAAACAAGAATACAAGACAACTTTATTCATACTCAATAATGCATTGCAAAATGTGCAGTCCTCATTCACTCTAGAGATCATCAACATTACTTAAATACTTTTCAGACTGAGCATCTATCAATATTAAAATGATAAAAATCTAAAAGAACACCTAAAGTACTTTACATAAGTAAGTAACAGCTTGGAGGAATTTTTCAAAGCCTCACATTCAAAGGCATAGAAAGGAAGCCTTAATTAAACTGATTAGATAGGCTATTGTTGTCAACTATCAAAGAAAAAAAAACAAAAAACCAAAGGCTTTCCATGTCCAGTATCTGCTGGTAAAGAGAATAATTTTCTCAATTTTTGAAAACCTAGAACAAGAATGGGAAATAAATGTTTCTCTCATTTTTTAAACCTCTTGAAGTATTGAACCTAGCTGAAGAAAAATTATCTGGCAGAGATAATTCTTAGAGAAAGGCTGAGAGTTACATAAAATGTTCCAGAAATTAGCTTGAAAGCTTAGAACTTTCTTCCTGTTTCATTACTTTAGTACTTGCTTTCTGATAATTAACATCTACCTTCCTGAAATACACTTCCCCAATACCTGTAGTTTTTAAGATAGTAGTTTCTACAGTATGATGTATAGAATAACATACTTTCCCTCAAAAATTGACTTGATCGTGAAGCATTACATATACATATTGCCCTTAGATTTAACTAAATCAGTATAGTACAACTCTTTATTTTAAATATACAATGAAAAAAATATTAGGCTTGACAGTTTCTGCTAAAACACTGCACTCAGGATCAATACAAAAGGAGATATACCAAAGCCGACCTAAAGACATATATGCATGTTTAGTCTTACATGTTGTTCCATTGCCTGAGTCTGCCTCAGTTTGGTCCAACCATTATTTATTGCTGTAAAAAGAATTTATAAACAGCTATAATCACATAGATTTCTAGTGTTGGGCACTAAATAGAATGGAATAAAATATTTCAATTGGAAAGAACTTACAATGATCATCTAGCTCAACTGTGAATACCATTTATTACTGCTTTCACTTTAAATTACTTAGCTTCAGCTGTGTGTAATGCCTTTTCTTTTACTGAAAATTTCCTTCAAAATTCTTGCGGTAATCAATTAATTTATAACCACTGCATTCTCTATAATTAGAAAGGAGACATATCTAGGAGGTTTTAATCTAGATCAATTTTATACTACACTAACAGAGATTGAACAAAGTTTACTCAGAATATTTTACATTAAAAGTAATAAAGCAAGCCCCTTAACTCTGACATGCCTACACTGAAGCTAACATATTCTACTATTAAGACTAATAGTAGGATATGTCCTAATATAAGACTAGTAACTACCCGTAGGTAGTTAGAAAATGTAGTTTTACATTTATAATCTGATACAGGAAACTCCAGTTTCCAGGAAATTTTCTTCTGATGCAGATTAAAGGAAGTGACAAAAAGTGTGTAGTTTTGGGGAACAGGGCGTATATTACAAAGGAAATAACATCGTACTGTAAAGGTATCATTTAAATAGTTAAAATGTAATTAAACATAAATAGGATGCAGCTAAATTTAAACTGCATTTATTGCTTTCAACCTTTAAAACACTAGAAAATTCTGAGCTTCTACATGGAGTTTTCTGGCATTCGTTTTGAAGAGACTCTCCTAAAAAATACATATACTGGACAGATTCTACAGTCCTTCACTTGACACAAAAATCCAGTGTGGAAACTGACAGATTTGACTGCATTTCTGAAAAAAAAAAAAAAAAAAAAAAAAAAGTACATATCTGAACAGACTATGGCTCTTCTTTAATGGAGGGCTTTAGAAATAAAAGCACTGAACTCTGGTTCTTCTGATTCCTGACTCTGATGGTGGAGGAGAGACAGCATCTGCCAGACTCATTTTCTGAGAAATCCACATGGTGCTCAAAAGGAGATTGTTACTTTCCCTGGCTTACTGGGTTGGAGTACAGAAGGAAGTGTTAAACAAGACTTTCAAGAGGATGCCTGGAGAAGGGTACTGTTCAGTAGGTCCACCTGTGAGCCATTAATTTCTCTGGGAGGCAGTATCTAACCACTCACTTGTCTGAGTAAAGATAAGAGAAAGGGCCTTGTTATAAACTTCAGTGGGGGGGGGGGGGGGGAAAAAAAAAATCTTTCTTCCCCTGTCAGATGCTACCACACTGTTTTAGTTCACTCAGGCTTTACTTCAACTTTGCACCAGTGTGACAATATCAAAAAGAATGGAAACATATTTGCATACATTTGCAGTACGGCACTTCTTATGAGCCTGGCAGGAGTTCAGTCCATTGAATTCAGTGACAGCAGGGCCCAAAAACACCTATCTTAAAATTAGATGCTTATTTTATTTATTGCAGTGGATCTGATATCTTACCACCCATGGTTTGTCAGGTACCCAAATCTCCCACAAGTACTTCGGCATATCTCCAAAATTCAGTGCCTAAAAAGCAATAATATTTAAATAAAAAAGACGTGTCATTCTTACTAGAGATCTTCAGATCACCCACCTCCCCAAATGGCCCAATATTGGTACTGTAGAAAGCAAAATGTGAGTAAATTTCTACTGAAGACAGATAAATACCTTTTTATGTGGGTTCACAAACTTCATAGCCTTGTATGACCAAACATATGGGTGGTAACATTTAAAATGCTACATCAAACATCAACGTGGTTTCTGAAATCTGAATGTTGAACATTTTGTTGTAGTCCAGCAACAGATTTTCAGATGCATTTTTATTGTTCTGTTTAGTGAACTACCAAAATGTCTCATGATAAGAAACTTTCCTCCTTTTTTAGTTTAATGCACTATTAAGCTTTTTATTAAGATATTATTAATCAGCCTTGAGATTTGAAAAAGCAAAACCAGCAGATCTTTGAAACTGCAGTTAAAGCTGTGTTTAATGTAGGAGCATTAATGGATGTTCATGCTCTGTTACTAACTGCTGAATATAAATAGCACTATGTACTACTTCAGGTTCCCTCCCGAGTATAATACTCACACACCCCAAAATATCACATCTCCAAGGACTAGAGTCATAAAGACTGTGTGTATAGGACTGTAAGAGAAGAGTGGAGGGAAAGTTCAGTAGGTTACTAAGTTTGCAGAACCTTCAAATCTGCTTATTCTGAGAGAAGCTGATGTTCTTATTTAACCCTTAGAAAACTACTGAGATAGTTCTGAACCATCTAGGCCAAAACAATACATGCATTTGGAAGGACAGACAAAGTCAGCAACCAACACAACACCAGGCCTTTGCACTGTTCTATTTTATTTGAGAAAAGAAAGCTTCCCAGAGGGAGAACATTACATTAAGAGTAATGTTTTCAGAAAGTCGGACAATTTCAAATCCTTTCTCTGTAGAGTAATATGCCCAAATTGCAAACAAGCATTCTGTGCCCCATATTCAGAAAAAAACATTAGTATTCTGTATAGAATGGTTTATCCATTCCTTTACCACTCTATAGTGAGCAAAATCCTCAGAACACTTTACATCAAATAGTACTTTCACTTGCAATGGAAAACACATGTCTCTTCCAAAGTACTCCCAACAGGTACCTTGAATATCTCACAAAAGTTCTGTGTTCTTGGAGAATTGTATCACAGTTCTGAAAGCTTTTTCAAGAAATCCCCTTGAAAACAGAAAGTCATCTTAAGGATTTTATCTACCAAAAGTATTCTCCTCTCATATCTGAAGTCACATTTCCAACTAAATTCAGGAAGTCCCTTTTTGTCATTTAAAATTTTAGCTGGGAAAAAAAAACACAAAAAAACCACAAAACCAAAAACTAAAATGCTCTACACAACCAGAGATGTTATTTGGTCTTACACAAGCAGAAATGTTACTTAGTCTTACACTCTGCATGAAAAAGCACTTATGAAATCCATGGGGATTAATAGGGAGAGTTTAACAATACGGTAAAGACACTGGGAATGCCTCATTCTAAAATCTGCCTGTACCTTCTGTGATGTTTTACATAGGCTGTTTTCCTCATTTACATGAGTACAAATGAAGAGAAATTCACCCAATAACAATAGAAATAAACTGGTTAAAAGGCAAAGAAGGGGCCCCTGTTGTCCAAGCTCTCTCTTAGAATGCATATTGACCAGTTTTATCCACTTTTATCAAAATTATGATTTTTTGAAAATATACTCCATATTACCCAATACCTCCCTACTTGTTAGAAAATCACCTTTACAGAAATGTCACCTTTGCAGAAATAATATGTAATTTCCTGAAAATAATTGGAAAGCAATTACAAGACAAATTTCTATCACAAATAATGAATGTTTCTCCTACCCCCTTAGGTAGTTGAAAGCTTAGAGAGACCATGAAAATAAAATAGAAATGAGCAAGAATAAAATCTCATTCACATAACAATTTTCAGACTGAAAAGACAAATTCATGGCATCATAAAACACAATGCCTTTTTCCTACAAAAAAGCAGGCTACAGCTACATCAGAAGTGAAATATATCTCTCTCACTTTCCCATGCTTTCAGGAATGGTAAAGATCATTACATATTACAGGGACAGAAGAGAGAACCAGGGAAGCAACAGATTCATACTACCCCCATCCTTTTTTACAACTTCCCTGTGTGCACCAACACCTTGTAGAAAGGTGTACAGAAAGCAATCCCCTGCTCTCAGTCTTCCAGTGTCAATTCAAATCACAATTCAACTTAGACCATACTCTTCAAACAAACAAATTACAGCTTGAGGCTGCATAAAAAAAAAAAAGGTTTTGATATAGAGGAGAGGAAAAAAATAGTTGTAAAAATAAGATTTATTTTACTCTTTTTTTTTTAAGTATGACAAAAAATGAAGTTCTAACTGGAGATGAGTCCCTTGTCCCTGAGGTCAGTGTAGAAAATACTCCTATCAGCTGATTATCTAAATTCACGACTCCTGCAATGGTTCATGACTGACATACATTTAAAATATAGGGTTGGGTTCACAAGGCCTTAAAAATATATGGCTTCCCTAATGATGCCTTGTGAAGGCTGACGGAGGCTAGATGGAATTAAAGAATAAAATAGCTATTTATTAGAAGGCCTCAATGGATACACCTTGGGCAGTGCAAGAGCCCAGTCAGGGCTACACCCAAGATGAACCCAAAACAGTCACAAAATGGATGATTGGTCACAAGGTCTCACTTTTACAAGTTCTGGTCCATTTGCAATTGGAGTTAATTGTCCAATTGTAGCTTTAGGTTATGAAGTCCCATTCTTTATGCTTTTCTCTCTTCAGTCCACATGGTTTATGCTCTTGGGCCTGAGATTTGAACCATTTATCCTTGGTCCCAAGCTGGGAAAGGAATTGTTTTGTCTACCTACTCTATGAAGAGAGCTTACCATCCCCTATTATGAAGCTCAGAACTACACACTAAAGCAGTACAGAATCTGAAAAATATAAAAGCTAAAACCTAAGGCATCACTAAAAGGTGTTCAAAAGTCAACATAATTTAAGGTATTATAAAACGTGCAAGATTTGTCTCTGTAAACCTTAGTACAATTTTATCTTTTTCTTTCTAACTGTTTCTCTATTTCATGAGCTGAGATCAGCAAAATCTTTCAACCAAAATGCACACTTGCTTTTTATTTCATTTATCATCCCACATTTACAAACAAAAATGTTATGGGAATACCTTGAGCTAAACAGTTTGGATGGAAGAAGGAAATGACAAAGTCAGCATCAAAGATAAGATTGCAATCCAACAGCAAGGAATACAACAAAAAAAAAAAAAACTTGCCAATTGCTTTTTCCCAATAAAATGAACAGATAGAAGCAGAGTAACCTCTAAGAGTAATGAAAACAACCTACTGTGTCATCATTTTATGCAAGAAAGGGAAAGAGAAGATTAGCCTAAAACTCCTACAATAATATGGATTTTTTCAGCTGACAAAAGCAGTACTATATAAAATCTTTTCTGTGCTTTATTTCTAATTACCTTCTATCCTTTAATGAACAAGAAAGCACTTGATCTTGAAAGTCCTTGTGCAGTCAAAACTCCCACTAAAATTAATGGGACTTTTTTCCAGCCTAAGAGCTCTAAGATCAGTTCTCATACTTAGCCCTTTCTAAGCTACTTCCATTAATCAAACTTCTTGGGCTTTTTTCTCTCCTTTTCCACGAGGATCATATATTAAAACATACAGACACTAGAAATCATAACCTTGCCTCAGGAAGAAAGCCTGCTTTCTTTGATATCCTCTTTGTTATCCTCAAAAATTAGCTCAATTTCACAAGTAAAACCCCAGTTTTGAAGAATCTTGATTACCTGGACACCTAGTACTTAATTTTGGCCTCTTTCAACAGCTCTGACAGATGCTGCGACAGTGCCTGAGGAAGTTAAGCTGTCTAAATTACACAATTGCCTTTGGAACTCAAACTGTCAGAATTACACATCTGAAATGCACATACACAAACTTTATAATCAAACCTCACCAAAACAAATAATGGGATTCTGAACAGTCTTGTGTCTCACCCCAGCAAAACTGGAGTTTAGAGACTATAGTTCAATGCCTGTTTCTCCTATTGAGGCTCACACGACCTGCAACAAATATCTGATATGCCTAAGAGGAATAAAGTCAAATCTTTACTTGTATGCCTCAATAAACCACTTCATTTCACAGACTTTGTTTTTGCAAAAAAATCTAGCAAAAAATGCTGTATTCTAAAGTATTTACTGCTATGATTGCTTTAATACAGTAGCATCAATATCCCACCCCTCTGTTTTCTCCCACTGAAATAGAATAGGAGGCTCCTGCATAAAAACAAAAAGATAGTACCATGTCATTTAACAGATTACAGTGTAACATTGTCCTAAGAAAAAATATGACACTCATTTATGGCTGATCATTAATAGGTCTTAGCAAGGATAATCTCCTTTGTTGTTTTTTTCTTTTCAACAGCACAGTAATGTGTATATAAATGGGAAAACTGTCAAGACACCATGGCTTTTAATTGTTCATTTAGAGAGCCTGAGAGTGACTGTACTGCACAAGCATACAGTCCAGGAATGATAAAATTCTGTATGGATTCTTACAAAAAATTACATCTTCCTGTGAGGATGCTGTAATATCTGTGAAGATTCTGTAACATTGCCTTCATTTATGAGAAATTTAAACATAATGAACTTCTGATATTTTAATTATAATAAATAAAAGATCCAGCAGATGACAAAAAGAAGAGAAATTTTCTAAGGATGATAAAATGATTTGCACTTTTATTACTGCACACACATAAAGAACCTTCACAGTAAACACTGTTGAAGAAGCAGCACCAGACTAATTCACTGGGTTCTCTTCTTTGCAGGCTGGCCAGGTTTAAATTTACTTTAGTATTCCTTTGCCTACAGCTCGTCTTTATATTTAAATGCTGTAATTTACAGTACTTGAAAATACACAGAAAAAATAAATTATATCTACTGGTGATGGTTGCTCATCATGGAAGAGGAAAAAAATAGAAAAAGCAACAGCTATATAATTTACAAAGATAAGAAATTCTGCATATTTTCAAAAATGAAACCAACAAAAAAACCTACACAGGAGCAGTAATTTCCTAAAGGATGAAGTAAAACCTTAGAAGGCAAATTGTAATTTTTTTTTAAAGAATGAAGAATAATTAAAGAATACGCCAGTGTTAGAACTAAAAGGTTCACGAGATGTGCAATTATTTTCCTGTGTGAGAAATTAAGTATGTTTTTAGAAAGATAAATGAACATTTTTTCAGAGAAAGAACTGAAGTATATTTTTCACTGCCTTTCTCCTTTTAAACCCCAGTCTAGAAACTACCTATAGTGATGTTAGCAATGAATACAGAACACAGAAAATCTAGCAACACAAATGTTTTGGAGATGACAGGAATTCTACCTCATCAGATGAAAGCAAAAAGAGGTTTCATAATTCAGTTTTAATTCCCAAAGTATGTGCATTCCCCCACACATTTCTGTATTTGCAATAACCTACACTATCAAAAACTTAACTCATAAGAACCACATCTCTTGACCACCTCACAGATCTATATCCCCTGCCTTTATCCCAGGTTCCTTTATAAAATTAAGTCTCTGATAGTTAACTAGTAATGGTTCAAATTAGATGTAAGGAGAAATTAACACTGCAAAGACAGTGCAAACATAAGATCAAGTTCACCTTTCATATTTTACAGTCAATTCATATCTCTTCTACTTACTGTCTATGTAACGTCTAATTAATGCTGATCTCCTGATGTGAGACCACTTGACAGACGTAAAACTTTATCACATGTAAGGTACTGAATATATAATTTCTGCAGAAGTCTTTTCTTTTGAACAGACATCTAGATGCAATCCATGCATAAGGACAACATAATCCAATTAATAACTAAATACCGCTCGGTATTTCTAGTACAGTACAAATCTTTATTGCTCAAGTGGATCTGGACTGTTAATGATGAAAGTTTATAACTGGTTTCAGCCATAAAAGATTATATTATCATCCCACAAATATCAAATTATTGTGGCTGTTTGCTTCTCCAGTGTTGCCAAAATTATCATCTGTGAAGTCTTCCACCCTTATCTCAAGGGCAAAGGATAGGTAAAGTATGTAAGACAAAGAATAATGTGTGGTTCCTGAGAAACAGATCACCACTATTTAGGCTTATGTGAATTACCCCTACATTAAATAAGTTGGTGGTTTAAATTTAGCTCAACATAGATGTGATTTATCAATGAAGAAACACAAGTAACCTACTTACTGGTAACTCTAAGGTCAAAAAAATCGAAGATCCAAACCACTACCTGACCAACAGTGATTGGCTCTTTGCACTGCACCTA
Organism: Lonchura striata; assembly: GCF_050655825.1. Taxonomy (NCBI): domain Eukaryota; kingdom Metazoa; phylum Chordata; class Aves; order Passeriformes; family Estrildidae; genus Lonchura; species Lonchura striata. The sequence goes on along the minus strand of NC_140703.1, from coordinate 54,981,162 downwards.
TTCTGTGGATACATTTTGGAAAAAAGTGGATGATAAGGGCCTATGTATCATCTCTCATGGCTGTGAAACTTCCTTCAGGTAGAAGTGCAGTAAGGTCAGTTGAATGAACACCCACAGCAACATTCAGGGAACAGATAGGTTCAGAAGTTTCAGCATTAAGTTAGCAAATTATATGTGATGGGAAAAAAGAAAAATACAATTTTTGTACTCTCCAGACATTTCTAAATACTAAGTGACAGTATACTAAACCCAAAAACAAACAAAAAAAACCCAAGAAAAAAAACAATATGAGAATCTTTCATCTCTTTCTAAAAGGAGAAATCCCCCTTCCTCATTTTTTCTCAGAGGCAGTCAATTATGAAGCAAATGAGAACCTTTTACATCTCAGAAGAGGACTCTAATATGGTGGAAAGACTCTTAGTCAAGAAAACCCACATTCTACTGAAATCTCAAAAGTGGATGTGATTCAACTTTGAAATTGGCACTATATTTCAATATACTAGGTTTTCTTCTTGTAATTTAATGCTTTGACTCCAATCCTATGAAGTCCATAAACTCAAATCCATGCTGGGAATAAACACATACATTGACATTTTCTGGTAAAGATTTGCACAGGCAACACATCAATTCTCTTCTATGAGGAAGGGAGCAGCAGCCCTCTCACTGAGGAAGTAGAATACAGGTAATTACTGCTGCCACTCAAAAGAAGTATGAACTTCTGACAACTGAAATAAGGTAATCAGAAGGGGATTAATACGATCAGTTTATTTTTATCACTATAACGGATAATAATAAAGTAGTCCTAATAAAGACCACCAGGAAATCAAAGAAACAAAGCAATGCTTGAAACTTCAGAAGCTACCCTGATTACAATGCCTAGGATACCACTGACTGAGCCCACCGTTAGTATCTTTCCCTCTCAAAAAGTGTAAAAATAAAGTTTGTCAAGATTTAAATAAAGAATCTATATTGTTACATATATTCCCATTCATTTCTTCATATACCTTGTTTTTATAAAGTCTAATCTCAGTTTTCTCTTTATCTGAATGACACAGATTTTATCCCAGTTCTTACACTGAAGTTAGTACTGGAGGGAGAGGAAGGGGTTGTGCTGAGGTTTAACCCATTATACGTATAATAATACAATTAACAGATTTGCTTGACTAATGAGTTGAAGGCTCACTCATACCCTAAGCTATCTTATTTGTCATCTATTACCTTCATATAGAGTAAAAATAAATTACTCCTTCCGTTTTGCGCTTCTTTATAAACATGACTCACCATTTTAAATAAAACAGATAATCTACAAGCACTTCAAAATTTTTCTGATTCTACAAAAGCCAGACCTAAACTGAAAACAGAAGTTAATAAAATAATGCTGTCATTACAGCATTTTGCACAGCAAAAATGTTTTATTCACATTAAACACGATGAAAAACATTTTTCCACAAGATAATGCCAAACTGAACTCAAAGGTCTAAAATCTTGGCTTGTTATACCATCCCACACTAATCCTTTCATTACCAGCAGTTGATTTATATCAGTGAGTATTACAATATAATGTAATTAGTAATAGCAATATTACCACAAATAGTATAAACAGCTCTGCTCTACTACCTTTAGATTATTTTTGTAACCATGCTAATAACATACCATCAAGCATCAATACAAATCCTTGACAGCTTCTTGAAAAAAAGATTATGCATGTCTAAGCAATTTTCTCATACACAGGTTTTCCTTAGGAAACATGTTGTCACTATTCCATTAGCTCAAAAGGGAGGGTATGCATAAAAGAATCTCTGCTAAAGAAGTCTTGACTGCTAGCCAGGAAAGCATATGTTCAATAGTCTGTATTTACTGCTGGCTGGGTTAGGGTTGTAGGTAACACAGCACCAAATGAGTTTAATCTTTAAAAGATGTCTAGCAGTGCAGTGAGTGAACCCTTTGAATGGCACAAACCCCCACTTTAAAAGTATTTCAACAGGAACGGTTGGAAAGAAAACAGTGTAGATTAACAGATATGCAGAGTAGATATCTTAGGTCTGAGCCAGAGTCTCTGAAGCCCATCAGAACTTGGTTGTTGTCCTAAACTAGACACCTTTCTGTCAGGATGCATCCCTGTACAGGCCACCAATCACTGGTATCAGCACTTGGCACCAGTCAGCGGTGGATGGAAATTGACTGCCACCACCAGTTTATTATCATACTGTAAAACTTACATACCTTTGCTCTGTGAGCTCTCATGTGCAGCTCCTCACAACGCTGACTCTTCTGCTCAACCAGCTAACCCACTCTTTTATAACACCCATCCTTATTGGACATAGCTGTGACCAATTAAGGCAAGGCTGCTCCTACTTTTTCATAATTAACACAGCTGCAACTCCTCAGGGGTGAGATTGCCTTCAGCACTATCTCTATTCTCTCACAATCCATCCTCCCACACCTTCCTGGAGCAATTAAAAAATTTTCTCATGCATCAGCCAAAAAAAGAGCAGAAAACAAAAAAACAAGCAAACAAAACCAAAAACAAAACAAAACAAAACAAACTAACAAAAAAAACCAAACCAAACAAAAAAAAAAAAAAACAAATAAATAAAATCCCAAAAAAAACCCACTCTCAAACCTAAGCCAAAAATTAAAATAAAGTGGTTTTGCTGAAAGTTCTACCATAATTTAAGGGTACCTAATTACCCACAGTCAAATGCTACATAACTGGCAAAGGTAAAAACAGAGTCTGTAACTCAGCACTATATATGATCTAGGTATTATACTGATGTCACTACTTTTGCTATAGATGGAGCCCAGCATAGGCATCTATCTTTTTGCTGTCACAAGGTTCAGCAAGGATTCTATCATCATTGTTCAAAGATATTTTCCATATTGTCAGATGGTTGGCTGATTTGATTCTTTCCATTTTGTATGGAACTGTTTGCCTAATAAGATATTCAGAATGTCAACAGGTATCCTTATTACTATGATAAGATACATATGAGCCCAGAGAAAAGTCAGTTTTGTCAGGTTAAATTATTCAGAGATGGAAAACAGATTTTTCTCTAATCTCTTTTTTCTTTCTTCCTTTTTTTTTTTTTTTTCCCCAAAACAGTGTTTTAACTCATTAACGGAAGTATTTTAACTCAGTGTTCTTCAAAAGTTTCTATGTTTACAGTCAATATCTTTCATGGAATATTTCCATCTAAATTTTTAAAGTTTACTGCAAACAAAGATACAATGGAAATGTAGATTTGATTTTAATTTGACTGGTTATTTGGTTGGCTTTTTTTGAGGAGAATGTTGGCTAGTTGTTGTGGTTTCTGGGATTTTCTATGAAAAAACACAATCGTATCTATGGCTATTGATGGAAATTTACTTTCATAGGTATACTCACAGTTTATCTGAAGGAAAGTTATGTTACATGATTGTATTAAATATCATCAATGATGCCTCCACTTATCCATACCTTCACAATCATTTTACTGAAACCATAATCTTGAGGAACAAAATCCACCTCTTCTGATTTTTAAATTTTGCCTGGCTTGTGAAACCAAGAAAAGATGCCTAAGTCAGCCTAAACAGAATCTTTCCTTTGACCCTCAAATAAAAAGAATTTAACATGCTTGGACTAATCACCTCTTCACTTCTACGGCTGAGTCAGAATTTTACAGCTGCTTCTCCTGTTTTGATTTCACTTAACACTTTTATATTTGAAGTGGATGATGTTTAACAATTTGCAGTATTATGCTAAAATAAGCAACAATTTTTATTCTTTAACTAGGGGATCATCATGAAGTCATTCCTCCTGTTGTGAGATACTGCTTAAGAGAAGAGGAAAGAATCTTTCAAGATTGCCACCATCTAAGGATTGCTTTGGATGTGAAGATTAGAGATTTATTACATCATTCAGTTCCATGGCAGCTGACATGCAGATACAGAGAAACGACGTATAAATCCTCCTTTCCCTAGCTGTACCTTGAACACTCATACGCAACCAGGACTGACAAGGAAGATACAGTTCAATAGCTCCATATCAGTTTAAGTAGCCAAGATGAGCTTCTTCATTACTCCTCAGCTATTGACAAAAATAATTCACTTGATTAGTCTATATTAACTTTAAAAACCACCAGTTGTGCAAGTTCTATATTGCATTGACATTCAGTGTCCTATTAATCTAATATTCCCCAAGATTATACAGAATCCTCTCATAACCTGCTGATAACACAGCAACATATTTGAAGTTTTTAACTCTAAAATCCAGATTTTTAATTATTGTCATAAAATTCAATACTATCCTAAGAAGATATTATCATATCAATGATTTTAGGATCCATTTTACTATGATAATTACTTCTCTCTGATTTTGCAAAAGTAGACATCAGTTAGTGTTATGATGCATTTCCAATATTTAATTACACAGAATATTATTAATTCTGAATTTAGGAAGATAAAATAATTTTAAAAGCCCTCTACTTTAAGTACAAATGGGCAGTTTAGTGCCAAAAGAAAATAATTTTATGAAGCATAAAGGAATCTGTGAAAACCATTGTAAAAAGTTAAATACAGAGAAGGGAAATGTATAAATTAATTTTTTTTTATGGCCAAACTTTTGTCTGGTATGTTTTACTAATAACCATTTACTGCAGGAGTAGTCTACAAAGTTCTTCAATTTCTTATATGGATCCATCAACTAATTGTTTTTACTTGCCAAAAAAATTCTAAACACCAACTGTAACAAAAATCCTTTTTATTCTATACACAGCTTTTATTTGAATGGGTCATCACATTAGTTTATCCTATGTTCCCTCTCTTTTATATACATATTTTACTTATTTATTTGTATCTGGATAAGCAGGAGGAAAAAACTAAATTCCTGGCCTACACTTGATTGAGGATTGGAGTAAAATCTCAATAGCTGAAAACAAACTAATTGAAAATTTGTACTAAAGTTCAGCATTTAATTGCCTGAGATGTTAAATTCCTTTGTGAAGATGGGGTACTAAAGAGGGAGAACCTCTCACTTACAAAATTTTCTAGTGTGTTTTTTTCAAGCCAGCACAGCAACACTGTGTAACTTTCTGTGTGCATACTCTGTACAGGACTGGTCATTCTTCTAGAGAGAAAAAATAATAAAAAAGAATAGGCAGTCCTTTATTTCAGAAAACAAACTCTAAACCAAGATTTACAACAAACAATTCATGCTGTTTCTAGAAAAAGCAAGAGATAAGCAAGCATCCCTGAAGCTTTCTCCCAGCTTCTGATGATTTGAGAATCAGCCTGACAGCTATTTAGAAATCCACAACTGTTCTTATTATTTCATATTTATGCAGGGTAATGCTTTCAACAACAGATAAAAGTGATCATATGAATAAAAAGAAATTAGCTAAGGCTGAACTGTTCTATAGAGGCAACCGTGAAGCCTTAGAAAGTGTTTTTAATTTGTTGTTTTCTAATTCTCTCTTTAATAAAAACTAGTACCTAATGATTCAAACCACACATATTTTGAAATCTTCAGTATTATTACTCTTAAAGTATCCAATAAGAGAAACCCAAAAAAAAAAAAAAACAGAAAAAAACCAAACCAAATAAAAAAAAATAACCAACAAAACCCCAAAATCCACTAAAAAAATAAACAAACCACAAAACAAAAAGAAACCACCCATGATTTTGACACAAACAGCAGCAACATATTTATTTCATATTCTGTCCATAGAGTGATATTTTCACTGTTACAGAGTTCAACAGAAGATGCTACCAAATGTCCTTAGCTAAAAACACTACACTTCCCACTGTGTCTCCCATGACAACCAGGCTTCTCTGAAAACAAACTGTACCACCCTAAGGCATCAAAAGTCGTAGAAAGAATTTGCATTCTTCCTTCTGTTGGCTTCACCAGAAAAAAAAATGAACTTCAGCACACTGAGACCTAAAGCAAAGTCTTAGTTTTCCTTTGCAAAGTCCTACATACAAATGAATCAAGAATTGCATCAGCACAGATATACATATAAAGAAAAACAAACTTGGCTATCTAACTCACTTGTTCTGATAGAAATATTGAGATATCAATAAAACTTAAAATGCAAATAACAGAGTAGGATAAAAGGGCTTATGCCAACAGAATTAAGCAGCTGCCATTTGCTAAACTCCAAAGTTTAGTAAATGTTCACAAATCCCAATCAAACCTTTTCATGGTAATTTTTTATTTCTGTAAATTTGCATCAACATTTACACAATCTCATGCTTTGCAGCCCTCACTTTCTTCTCTTTTGCTGGGCAAAACCTATGTCAATACTAAACTCATGGAGCTCACCAGTTATGTCAGTTCCTTCAACTGACTAAAACCTAGACCTGCCTCCCCAGATTATTATTTTTCCCAGAAGAACAGAAGAATCACTAGTGTTGACACAAGAGAGGTGGCAAGAACAGACAGCTGGAGGCAGGCAAAAGAGCATGAGCTGCTTTTTTGGCCGTAGTGTGGTCAAAATTGGTGCTGATAGATCAAAGAAAAAACTAGAATTTTATATGACAGGAGCTGTTATCTCATTCCATATTCTTCTCCTGAACTGGAAAAGCATGAGATGAACATGAATTCCCATTAGAACTAGCTTTATTATACAGTCAGCTAACACCAATACTTTTTCGCTATCTGGAACAATGATCTTATGATTTATGGTATTGGAAGCTAGACTATCATTCCACAAGGGGCACACTGAGAAGGATCTTGACTTTTTAAAACTTAGGGAAACAAGTCCTTTAAAAGATCAAACAGCTAGAGAACCAGAGCATTTGGTCAGAAGCATCTGCCAAAGTATCTGTCACTTTACTGTTCCCTTTGGAGACATTAAAGAAAAGGTATATCAGACATCTACAACAATAGAGCCTATAACACGTACCTATAGTGCATTTAAAGAAGAAAGCCAAAACAAAGTGCTCATATAAACTACAACTGCTTGCTTTTCAGATCTCCCAGATGACTTCTAATTTCACATTAATAGGAAAGAAATTACAAAAAGTACAGTGCAAATATGCCTCTGTAAAGAAATAAATTTAATTCATTTAGTACTAATAAAGATTAAAAACACGCACACACAAAACAGAAACAAAAACATAACAAAGAGCCTTCTGGAGTAAAAGGTAATGATTTTTAATATCAGTCGTCTACCCCTGACAATTATTGGAAGTGTACACCTGAAAAATATACTTAATTGAAACTGTTTGATTTGACTATTTACTGAATAGTATAAAGTAACCACTTCAAGTAACTGTCTGGATTTGGAGACATAATGTAGTCTTTCTTTCCAGAAAGATCAATTTGCAACCAATCACAGAACTGAACTTTCTGAGTAAATAAGTTTTTATAAATTTTATAAAATTTCAGATTGCACCTGAAAACAGCAGTCAAAACTTCTTAGGCCTTTCTTTTATTTTTTTTTCTTTAATTAAAATTTATATTAGAAAATACTAGAGATTACTTAGGGGAAGATCCAAAAATTAATTCTTTTCCAGATATATTTCCATCTCATTGTTAGTCATTCTCCCTAATTCATGTCAGCCTTATTATATACATATAGTTATTAAAATTATATCTTGATAAATAATGACAAACTTTGAATATACCCTAGAAATGTTAATCTGTACTCAAGAATAAAAGTATTTGGAAAATAAACCATTTAAAGAATTCTTTCACATTTCAAAAATCTACACATATCTTCCCTCTCAACTTAAATAAGGATTTGACTTTTTCAAAAGAATATGTGCAAATAACTTATCAAATTTAGGTCCTAAGAGCAGGTATTAGAAGAGGGGAGCCAGAACATCAGCACTGTGAAGTTAAATTCATTACCTACAAAATCCATACGTCAGCAGTTATGCCTAAGCATTGTGTGAACTATATATATGTCACTCTTCTATAAGTAACTTTTCACTGGAAAAGGCAGTATTTTCAATCACTGATAAAGACAGTACATAAATAGAGTATTTATTTTGTTTTAAAATACAACATACTGCTTATCTTCAGACATTTCAAAATGGCAAGGCACTAAAGTATTCACTTCTTACTCAGCTTTGTTTTACTGTGTGAGACCTGAGCTAAACTAAATGCCACCATTTGATGAGCTGCACCAATCTGATCTGGGAGCTTCTGCTGTACAAATGCCCAATTCCCTTGCTCTGATCCCTTCTCTTACTGAAACAGATCTAGTAATCTCTGTTGTACACTGAAGCTAGCCTCAAAGGAGAAAGTCTTTACTATGGCAGTTCTAGGGAGACTAACACCACTGATAGACATTGCTAAACCGTCAGATATTCAATCTCTTCCAAGTCAATGAATTTTAAAAGAGTATCTTGTAGCATAAGGTTCACTGTTTGATATTTTGCACTTGAATATGTTCCAACTCACTTTTCAGCCCCCTTTGGTTGCTGAGGTAAAAACATTTGTATGGAATTTGTCCATTTTTCTGAAATGGGAAGGTTATTTCTCAGAGTCTAACAATCCTGACACACTGATAGGGCTGGAGGGGTTAGCATTCCTTTCAATTAAAATGCTGTGGGCTTTCAAACTGAGTGAGAAATTTGATAATGTAGACAGCACATGTAAAGCCTTTAGTTTGCAAACGACTAAGAATGTGCAATCCATCATCTAAAACAAAACCCATAAGAATTGTCCTAGCATGAATGATATCTTTCCCAGAACTATTACCATTGGCATCCTGCACCATTTCACACGGCTACACTGAGAAAATATGAAGTATTCCTGAACTGTTCAGAGAATACAAATGCATTTGGTCTTTGATTAATTGCATTAAAACCACAAATGTGAAGCCTTCACACAGAGAAATGGGTGAATAGGACATTTTTTCCTCTTTTATTTTTGTCTTATTATAAAAACGCTACTGTTTTCACTTTTAGGAAACATGCCAGCAAAACTGAAATACACTGAAAATATCCAAGTGTTGGTCAGAAAGAAAGTTGTGCCATGACTGCCAAGGGTTCCTATGAAGGATGTAGGGGGTAGGAGTGGTCATCAAGAAAGGATGAAACTGAGATTTTCAAGATTATTTTTTACTTATACTACTATGCACCACATTTCTTCTACTATTTTGTTTTAACCTTTCCCATGATCCCAGTATAACAATTCTCTTCCTGTCCCAGTGAAATTAAACCATTTTTCAGCTTTTTTCTCTTCATATTATGTTTTGTCTTTTCAGACACCTTATTGGTTATTGCACCTATGTCAAGCAAGTCTAATCTTACTGCCTTACCTTGCAAATCAATCAATTTTATTTTGCTAGCAGTTAAACACCTAGAATGAGTGACTGCTACTCCAAAATTAGCACCTTGAGTTTGATCTGTGCACGCTGGGTTACTGAACTATAACAATGAAAAAAGGAATTTAAGAATATTTTCATGTCTGTCGCCATTTAATTAAATTTTTAAGAGTGACATATAACTGGCCATACATATACTGTGGGCCATTTGCAGCAGGAGAAGCCCTGAAGTCTGCCTATCTTGTCAGTTAAAGAGAAGTAAATACCTACAATAGATTAGGTGGTACAAGTCCTAATGGTATTTTTTTCCTATTAACTACAAGTGCAGACATCTGTATCTCAACAGAAATGTGAAAGGGAGGAAAAGCAGGTTTGAGTTTACAAAATTCCTCACCATGAGCTTTGCAAAGCCATTGAAAAGAGGCACCACACCAGAAAATATCAACTGTGTTTGGGTAACATCATTGAAAGAGTTCAAAGTTCAGATGTGAAAGTGTCTTTAATCAGATTTTTCTAAAAAATGTTAAAATCAGAGAAATATCTTAAAATGCCTCATCTATGTGAGGCAAAAGATGTATTCTGTAGCATATTTGTCCAAGCAAGTTATTAATTGTAACAAAGTAGGGGAAGAGTATACTGCATACAACTTCAAACTAACCAACTCTGCTTGTCATTTGACTGACTCGGAAAATAATAAGGAATAAAATAGAGAGTTTAAATAATAAAAATAGAGAGTATAAATTTCCTGAGTTTTCGGGAAATATGTGATTTGAGAACAATGAATTAATATCCCAGGCCATTTGATCTATTAAAAGTGTTCAGGCTATTGTAGAATCTCGTGGTCTGAGCCTAGACTGAAATGTTAATGATATATTCAGGGTGACAACAGACAACAACCATAATGGGGAGCAGGGAAGAAACACAAAAGAAAAGTAGAGCAACAGAAGAGAACCTACACATGAAGAAATCACATAAATTTTATTATCTGTGCATGTGAAGTTGTGTTGTGGAGCCAGTTGTTTGAATCCAGAACATCCACCACAATGTCATTGAAGGAAACACTTTTAGTGTGAAAATTAATTGCTAGGATCAATTTATCTAAATATAAAAAAATAAAATAAAACAAAAATCAGTTCTATAAAATTCAAACAAAGGAGAATATCCAATATAATTAACAGACAAATTATTTAGTATTCACACCAAGAGAAAAACTTACAAAAGCTTATGGACAATATTAAAGGTATCCAAATCCATGCTACCTGACAGGGCTCTCCTGAGAGGGCTGTAAGGCTGGATGGGGTGACTTTCGTCCACTGTTAATAACTTGCATGGCAATTTGATGAGATCCCTGATGGATGTAAAAATGCTATCATTACACTGGTCCTTTAAAGAAAAAGAGATACAGAGAATAATGCTATAACCCTCAGCTCAGGAATCTCCAACATGACAGAGAACACAATAAAAGAGTTATCAGGAATATACAACATGGATTTACCAATGCTAAGTCATGCCTGACCAGCTGATAGGACCAACCTGACACCTCTGTTGAAATGTCTGGCTGCAAAAGACAGTGGATGGAACCTATCTTGACTTTAACAAGACTGTAGATATTAAATCAAACCCTTTCTTCATATGGGAAGTGTGGATACAGGGGCTAGAAAAAAGGATTGCCAGGTAGGGTGAAGGTTGGTTGTATTGGCATAAAACCAAAGTTGGGCACCTGGCTAAGAGCTGATAACAAGCAGATTGTCCCAGTGGCTCATTTGTGGCTCTAAGTTGTTTAGTAATCTAATTTGCACACAGGATGACAACAGAGACTGAACCCTCAGCAAATTTGAAAACAGAAACAATATTGGGTAAGTGTTTGACCTCACAAGTTGAGGCAATTCAGTCCAGATAAAACGGAGGACTGGACCAACAGAAAATTTGAGACTTCGTAAAGAGAAACACAAAGTTCTAAGAAACAACCCCACACAGAGTGGAAATAATAGTCCTGTAAAATTGCCTGTAGTTTAGAACTTGATGACAGATAAAACATGCATCTCATAGCAAATAAGGAAAGTTGCAGATATTAGGAGCACAGTGGATGCAAATCACTATCTGCCTTTTCTCAATATCATTGAAATTGCATCAGTAGAGATGATGAAAAACTCAGGAGATTGCAGCAGGTAATGTCAAGACTCATGTATTTGTATTATCATATAACTATTATTATTGCATTTACATATTTTTATTATCACTGCACTTTCTAAAAAGGTGATTATTTAGAAAGGATAAGAATAGGTAACTGATTTTCAGTCACTGTTGTATGACAGACGAATCATAACCACACTTTAAGTCATATTTCACATCTAAGAAAAATGCTTGTTTTGTCTCTACAGCATTTCTCAACATCTAACAACACTGTCACTATTCTGCAGTACTCTATTAGAAATTCCACAACTTGGATCCATAAAGGTGAGTGGAAAATAACTGAAAGATACCTCTTAGTCATGCTGACAAGAGGCTTGCAGCCATATACCCTAATTTTCATCCCCAGAGGTTGAGGTTTTTTTGGTAGAGGAATATTGAAGGCAAGTGGGTAAAGAATGGGAACACAATTACAAATAAATTAATGATGACTGACAACTGTTTTAGGACTGTTTAGGAGCATCAGGAGTCTGGGCGGGAAGATAGAAAACGGGGTTCTGGGATGAAGAAGCATCTGCCATGAGGCCGAGGCCGTTTTGTGCTGAGAGCAGGAACCATTTGGAACTCAGTACTAGGATTTCTAACAGGGATAAAGGGATTGGATTGAGTGATCAGGTGAGGTCCCTGACAGTGCGGCCATCACTACTATCAGAGCAGGGGTTCTGAGATGGAAGACGTGCGGAGAAAGCCTCACGGCAGCAAAGAAACCCCAACGTTGTTGCACCATCTGCGCCCGGCCGTGTCCGTGCCGGGCGGGCTCCCCGGCTGTCCCGCTCACCGCGGGGCCACACGCAGCGGCCGCCCCGAGGCTCTGCCCAGCCGGGCCGGGCCGGGAGCGCTGCGGGCGGGGAGCGCAGCACGGACAGACACGGGGAAACCGAGGCACGGCAGCGAGGGAAGGACACTCGGCTGAGTCTGCGGAGAGCTCATCCCGCAGCGGGCACAGCGAGTGACACATCTGAGCCCCAAGGGGCTGCTTTCCAAGGGCAGAGGGAACACGGGAGGACACAGCCGGGGACCGACAGGAGGCATCAGGGGAGCGGGGCAGGGTAAGGGCTCCCCAAGAGAAGCCAACGCGGGGAGGAGCGAACCTCACACCCAGTTCTGCTTCCAGGAAGGGATGGGAGACAGGGAACTCTCCAGAACCAAAGGAGTGTGCTAGCTTTGACAGACAGGCCTGAGACAAGGAACAAGGGAGCTATACAGGCGGATTGACATGTGCATTGACAGGCATTTTGGTGGGGAAAACTGTGGTGAACAACTCAGGACTGAACCATCAGGGAAACCAAATGGGATACAGAGAATGTACCACTACAAACTTACAACAAGGAATATTAAAACATACTACAGAAGAACAAACTGTAAAATAACAGACTACCACACCTGGTATATTAAGAAAACAAAAAGAAAGCAATGAGAACAAGAGGGTTTAGGAAGAGGTTGAATAATTAATGAAGATGATGTTAACATAACAAAAAGGTAGGGTTTTTGTGACTTAGCATGTGAAATTATTTTCTTGTGGAGATTTTATTCTTAAATATTCTTGAACCAAATAATTGTTTTCAGTTCTTAAGAACTTTATAATTAAAATATAGAAAGATGGATTAAAATAAAATAAAAATTAAATTTTAATTGTTGCATTTTATATTTCTAGGAATGGCTTTATATATGTCAAGTGCTCAATACAACATGACTCTTCATCCATATCTTAATTGAAAAGAATTTCAGTAGAATCAAAGGACATATGGAATAAAGACCTTATCTGGCTCTGAAACAGATTAACTAATTCATTCCTTGATATGGTAACAGAATTGTTTCTCTTCAGCTTTCCACTCTAAATTTAATCATCTTTTATTTGACTGAAACTTCCACCTACTTTTTGACAAAGTTTTCTTGTATTTTGTTTTACTGGAAGAAACTTTTCTTTGTAGATCCTTGGAGGAGTAGAAAAAAGACACAGTTCTAATATTTATTCATACGCCATAGGTGAAAGGAAAATCCAAAATATTTTTGTGAAAGACCTAGTCTTAAATTTTGTTGCCTCTTCTTTTGATGTGGTTTGGCCATGAAGCTTAAATGTGTTAGTGAGCTAGGACACAGAGGGGTACAATTTCTGTGCAACCTGATTGTTACTGCTCTTGAATTTGTGGATTGTAAGAAAGGAAGGTCAGCAGGAAGGAAAAAAAAATGAAGCTGGGAGAGAGTTAGAAGTCTGTGAGATTGCCACTTGTAGAAGTAGTCATGCACTGAATTTCTAGGTGCATATCTAACGAAAGAAGCACTGTTCGTGTTTCCTTTGAGATCTAAAATTAAAAGGTTAAAATGAATTGCAGAATGTCATCCTCTTGTTTCATACTCTAGAAGATGACAAAAACTCTGCCAATAGTTTTATTAACTGATATTTATCAACTCTGCCCTTAAACCTGCAGTGATGACAAGTTTTTGTCTCTTCAGGTAATCTATTTTCAGATGATAGGGCCTTACGTCTATCACAGGAAAAACTTTCAATCTGAGTTTTCAGTGTTGCAGCTTAAGCTAAATAGTTCCTGTTGAATGTGCCATGGATACAACACAGATTATAGATGATTCCTTCCCTGTTTACAGTAGCCTTTTATGTGCTAAACTTTCTACATAGGGACAAATGTGATGCAGCCACATGGGGACCAAGCCAGGGTCTGATAAACTCAGGGCAGTTTAGACGCTTCTCTAATCGTTTATTATATGTTGTGCCAGATGTCCCATAGAGCCTTTTCTGTATTTTTCCCAGCAGGAAAGGATGAAGGAGAAAAACCTTTATTGTTATCCTTACTTGTATGAAATGCTCAGATACTGCAGTGATGAAAACCATATCAGAAGATACCTAGGCTCCCTACTTTCTCTCAAGAATAATTTACCCACTTCCAAGAATTGCAATGGCAGCTGCTATTTCTAAGATTTTCCAAAGCAACCTGTGGAAATTCACCTACATCAGGCTTTTAAATATGTGCAGGATGAGCTGTACCAATGTAATCTAGCAAAATAATATATTATATAACAAAAACTAAAGAAAAATTAATAATAATATTTTTCTGCATAAAAATCTTAATATTATATGTAAGCATTGACAGAGAATTATTTTCCATTAGTTTTTTTCTTTAACTTTTTTTTTGTTTCCTTTTGAGTGCAAGCAAGAATTACATTAAAGGTGTACAGTTACCTATCAGATAAAGCCTGTCCTACCCATGTTTCCAAGCCTAATGTCACAATTAGTTTTTCTCAAACTCCAGAGTGTTTTTTTAAACAAGATGGTGGTGCGCCTACTAATTTTCCAATTTCCACTGCTACCAGCCCTTACTCCCTCACATGCAGACAGGTTTTCTTTTTAACAGTGAGACTAAGAACTAGAAATATGAGCGAGAGAAGCAGGATAGATTTCTGTATAAAGCACAAGAAAAAGAAAAAGGAGAAGCTGTATGTAGTTGTTAAAAATTTCTTTAGGATCTTGAAGCATTCTCCCTGCCTACTCTATGTATGTCAATATGACCAGTGATTGCTTGTGTAAATATCATCACTGTTTCTTTCCCCTAGATTCTTGCACTACGAGCTTCAAAACAAGCTTTACAGGTTAGTGACAGGTTTTCCTGACTTATAGCCCCATATTAGACATTCTGGCTTTACCAGTCAACATATTTGTGAGTGTGGTCTTCTTCCCCAACAGACCACCCAGTCAGTATTAAATATCAGGCAAAACTTCAAGAATGTATTCACTTAAAAACACATTTTCAGGGATGAGCTATATTATAATCCTATGTAAGAACAGAATTCATTATTAATAGATTTAGAATTACCCTCAGCTACTCTAGAGTTGCTTTTTCAACTAATTAGCCCCTAACCAGCCCCAGGTTTGTTATGCTTTGAGTGTCCTTAAATATGCACCTTTCTATCATTTAAGATGCTACACATTACCCACAGAAGTACTCAGAAACAGACTTTTTCTAGACAAAACCAAAATCATCACCCACTTCCTCTGTTTCACAGTTATATGTTCCCATTTGCTCTCTCACTGATTACTAGGATATCAACTGGGTAGTTCAGTAGCTTAAGTTTTCTCCTGATTCTGATACTCAGGAACTTGAGGGTTTTGGCCACTTCGCCATTGCAGCCATTGGAAATTGGTGACATTTTACTGACTACATTATTAGAAATATCAAATCTACACCTTTTTTTTTTTTAGAATTATACCTCCTTTTTCTGTATCAGTATTCTATAAAGACAAAATGTCTGGGAATGGGATGAATATATTATCCCCTGCGATATATTTCAGTCTTAGGAGAAAATCTAAGGACTGTCACAAAACCTAATGAGGTTCATCTATTGTTATCCTTGCTCTCACTGTAACTTTATTTTCCCATTTTCAGTAAATAGAGGCAGTAGCCTGAAGGATAATTACTGGACTAGCCAAATTGTAAATTTTTTTTTATTTATTGATTTCTTAAAAATTTGTTTTCAGAACAGTCAAGTACAAGCTGTATTTGCAGAGAAAAAGTCAATGGGGTGAGGTGAGAGTGGGGTAAAGAAAGAAGGTGGGAAATGTTATCCTGCCATGAAGATGGTGTTGATAAAATTTATTGCTAAAAATTTAATATGTTTAGGGACATGATGAAAAATGCTTATCATCAGCTTGCATTGCCTGTAGTTCTTGCTGATTCCAGCCCGCTCAGCGTATCGTGGTAATGAAATGAAATGGCATGGGCCCAGTGCCTGCAAAATAAAATTCATTTCATTACAGTATGAGAGGCTTTCTTTTTCTTTTATTCCTTAAAGGCTAGAGTCAGGGACATACAGGTCACAAACCTTATGGGGTTCTTATTTTTTGTTTTGTTTTCTTTTGTTTAAAAATTAATGGTTTATTATTTGTTTCTAAAAGAATTACCAATAACCTAAATTTGAATTTACTGGCAATAACTCTGGTACACCCTTTTCTTAAACTCTGCTATGGTCACATAACTTCTATTTTAAGTACTATTTTAAGAAGTTTTCTTTAGAATCAATGTCACCATTGAATAGGTAATATATTGGCTTCTTCTTCTTCTTCAATTTTCCTTATTTACCCAATTACCCTTACCAAGCCAGCTTAATAATCATTTAAAGATTATAAAGAATCAACCAGGATTTATTGTCCCTGGACCTCTCCACTGGGGCAAAAAAATCCCACAATATTAGATTCTGATTTGACAAAACAAGGATGTTTTTTGTTTGCTTTGGGTTTATGTGTGCAATATAGACCAGTTCTCCACAGTAATTAATCTATGGACAAGCATAAGTGGCACACATTAGACTACACCTGATACTACCACATTCTCCCAAGCATTACATCACTATGTTCCGTAATGTTCTAATGAACTAAATCTTATTGTGGCAAAGTTTATCTATGCAAACTGTTAAGGTCTAGTTTTACTGTACTCTCCTTTCAAAACTTTTATTTCATTCTCTCCTCAATAAAATTGTGTTTATTTTTACATTAAAAACATACTTAACACTTCCCAGAATTACTGTTAGTTTTATAGCTAAATTCACCTTGCATCCGCCCTACAAAACCATGTGTTTCCATTAAACTGACTATATTGGTGTGTCAACATTTGGCTTCTAGTATTTCATACCTCCAGCAATAACCTGAATGAGCCAAAAATATCCCTACTTCCACCATATAAAGAGAACATTTATACAGGGATTTGCATTCTATTATCAAATTTGCTAATCTTTCTTTTTTGGGATAAACCAAAAGTGGATTCAACCTGAAAGCTTTTGGCATTGATAACACAACCTACTCTTCAAATTGTATTAAATCCAGGCAGGAGCAGCAGAACTCTCCACTGAGGTGTTTTGCTACTTTATAAGAAAATGGACTTTAAAAAGCAGAAGATGAAAATAGTTGCATTAATAATCTTCTTCCAAAGGATGGATAGGTACAGTGATTAAAGTGTTATCTTAGGGCTTTAATGACCTGGGTTCAAGTTTCTGTTCTATTTTCCTTATCTCTTTGAGACACAAAGCTACATGTCTTGTGTTCCCAAACTAATACAAATACCCAGATGCTCATGTTTCCCTGTCCTTGAAGATACTTTCAAAAGTTTTTTGCTGTTTTTTTTTTCAAAAGTTTTTTTTTGTTTATTTTAAGGTTAACTATTTTTGGTAGATATAGACTTGATCCAACTAAAATAAATGAATTCCAAATGGACAACATGTCAACATGATAATCAGTGATCCAATGTTTAAAAATAAAACCCAAACAAACAAAAAGATCCCTGTAACTCTTCCTTGGAAAAGCTGAAGTTCTTGAAAACTATTTATTTTCCTTCTAGTAGTGTCAGGCAAAATATCTTATCTTGCATACAAAAACATCTACAGATAGAAAGTTACAGTTTTGTATTCTACACTTGAGCACAGTTACTCATATTAATAGAGCATAGCACTTAGAAATACAACTCAGTCTTAATGGCTTAAGACATAAACTATTCTTTTTATATCTTTTCCCTCACACCAACCTATAATCCCATTTTTCTGTCATTTACCATTGTCAGACCCATTCTGAAGGCCCTCATTAGGGCAAATGAGGGGATAAGTGGGCTGCAAAGTTGCATAGTACCAATTTGGCCTTACCTGAATGAAATGTTCAGCTAAATCTGGTTACTTAACACTTTCAAAACAGGATTGTCTTCAGCAAGATGCTGAAGATTTTAATTGTTCTACAGGAATGGGTTACTAATCTCATTAAAATCTCCAGAAACAATAAAATTTCTGATTAATTTCTTGACACATATTTGCTGCCTTCTGATAGCGAATTATCTTGTTGGTATACTTAACACAGTATTTTTAAACAGAAGCAGATTACTTTCTCCTGTCATTTTCCAGGACCTTACAAGGCTTGTCACTTACTCATTTTTAAAGGATTATATTTCTGTAAATTATGTCAGCTCTTCAAAAGGCAATGTTTTTTTCTATTATTTAATTCACAATTCTGTTGCACTAAAGCATTAGATGTATACCGGATTATAGGTGCTACAAGGGAGATCTGGGTATTTTACTAGTCAATCTGACCAGCTTCAACATCATTAGAAGGATGATGACACTTAACTGCCTGCTTCCCCAAACACATGCCACTTCCTTTCATTTAGCCTTTGGTTTACTAGCAGTGCTATTGAGTCTAATGAACCAAAAATACCTTTTCCTGCATTGCAAAGTGCAGTCTGTCATTAGGAAAAAATATAGTCCTCAAATTAGTTTGTAATAAATCACTTCCACCCAGAACAAAGAAAGGAATAGGAAGGGAAATAGTTTTCTAAACTCTGGCAATGAGATTAGAAAATCAGGTTTATAGACTGTATGCATCTGAATGTAATGGAATTATAGAGAACAAGCATTACTAAAGTCTGATGTGTATTTGACAGTCTATATTTCATCAGAAAGGTGACTAATTGTTTGTTTTGGTTTTTTTGTTTTGTTTTGTTTTTTTGTTTTTTTTACAGAGCTGGAAAATAGAGGAATCTAAGTACAGTACCAAGAGTATCAGTGGTTTGGCTGGCTGAAATGTGTAATAGCAATCACAATAAATAGGTGATTAACACTGAGCAAATATAGAGATTCATGTTGATAAGGGTAAAAGGAACTAGAGAAAAAGGGATTGCAAGAAATCAGTAAAGAAAATATCAATCTGCATTCTGAAGGAGATGCTAAGAATGAATAATGTGGCAAAAGATCTTTCCCCAAACAATGTTTTCTGCTAAGGCTAGACATATATTGGTGTGTGCAAGAAAATTCACTCTTCTCCATACTGTACTAGGTTCATAGATAGATAATAAATACAAAAAAGATTGTTTATTTCAACTTCTCTATTAAGTATATATATATATATATATAACATATGTAAAAATAGTTTTTAAAAATCTGCTGAAATTGTATCTACAACTAGACTGTAAATTGCTGCACTTGTTGATGTAGCAAACATTTATTATTAATAATAATCTTCTCATGACTGAGTTCATGTGCTGTAGATTTCAGAGTGCGTGAAGTCCGTCCAAGTTAAGCGATTCACTCTGCTGATTATTTTCCCTCAATATGAATTTGACGAGATATGTTGCCTCTGGAATTAGTTATCAATAACTGCTACTACCTCCAGGCACAGCTGAGAGCTCAGAGCCATAAAGCAGTGCAATACTGCACAAAAAAGTACTGTAAACACTGCAGTGAGGTTTATTGAAGAAGTCTTGATTACTGTGACAGTAAACTCCTCTAACCACTGCCAGTACAGTGAAAGGTAGTTACAGAATTTATTGACTCCTGTTCAACCAAATATGTATCTACCCTCACTCTTCATTTTTATTTTTCTTCATCACTCAGAAGAACACAATTTTTTGGTTTATCACAAACCCTCTGTCTGTTCTGTCCTCTAAGTCATTTGTCACACTCCTCAAGGTCACAGGGGAATCTCAGTGGGAGAGCATGTGTGTTGATTGATTGGTGCTATGATGCTTATGTCTACCGTGGCTGCTAAATGAGCTTCTTTCCCTTCTACCCTTACGCTCTTTGCCTCCAAGCAACAACTTGATTGAAGGGAGGGAGAGGGTGGAAGGAAGAGGGAGGGAACACCTCAAAGAAAAAAAATCTCACCCATGAATTCAATTAGAATGTTCATAAAGCAGTATTGTGCCTGGTGATCAACCTATCTTGTGTCACTGTCAGAGACTTGTGCCTTAATATGGGCAGAGGCATTTCTAATAACTTTAAAAACCAGACCGTAATGGTCACTAATACCTGACCACTTTCTGGCTAACAAAAACCTCATATTTTCCCAAAAAAAAAAAAAAAAAAAAAAAAAAAAAAAAAAAAAGATACAGTAAGTTTGAGAATAGTAAGAGAATAGAAGAGGCAGAGACACACAGTGCACAGGAAAAAGAAAGAGAATGAGAATTCAAGCACATAAATGAGAAAGGGAGTAAGCATAAGAGAAATTGTACAAACAAGGGAAAGCAAGGGAGCAAGAGCATGAAAGTGAGTGTGCAAGGATAAGTAATAACACATTGAGTGATAGCACACACAAGAGAGCACATAAAACAGAGAGACCACACCTGAGAAAATGTAAGAGGCATTGAGCAGGTACAGGAGAGTGCAGTATTGCACACAACAAGTGTGTAACAGGGCAGAAGAATGCGAAAGAGAGACTGAGAGCAAGGAAGAATTCAAGAAAGTCTGGGGAAAATAAATGAGGAGAAGCTAAACATGAAAATACTCTTCCTGAAAAAAAGGCACAGAAAAAACCCTTGTGGCTTACTAATCCTTACAATGTTGTTTAGGAAAAAAAGCCCACAATTTAATGCACCTCTTAACTCCTCTCCTAACTTATATACAAATATAAAACTGAATATATGTACGATTCTGTAATGGTTACTGACTGTATCTGACATACTAGGTGAAAAGCTGTGCTTCTCTGTACAACTCTTTCCTGTTCATCTTGTAGAAACTCATAAACACATAAATATGCCATCAAACAGATTATATCTGCAGCACTCAGGGATGCCATTTTAATTTCAGAGAGAAGAAATCTGAAAGATTATTACTGCTGAAGGTATCAGTGGCTTGTGGATTATCATAATATCTCTAATAAAATGTTCCTAGATTAAAACAAAACTCACTACCATAAAAATGCTAAAATAAAAAAAAATCAAATGTCTTACTCATATATTTGTTCTTCATAAGTATATCTAATACCCACTGCCCAGATGAGTGTTCTGCTGTCCTTCAGTCATGATAGAGTAAAGAAATAACAGATATTGGTGGTGAGAACAGAATGAGAGAAACCATCATTGTCCTTTCACCTCACTAATTTGTCATTTTATACAGTATAACAAGGTTAAAAATTCCCCACAACTCCCAACCTCTCTCCTCTTTTTGTTACTGAGTTCATAATCTCATGCAGCAGGATTATTAAACATATTAACCCTTAAGGGCTTTTCTAAGTCATCTCTTAATGACCGGCAGGTTGCATTCATCTTCTGGGCACAATTCTGCCTAAACCTTAAGACAAGCATGACAGAGATCTTAATTAAATTAAAATTCCCACATTTGTTCATTGGAACTTCACAAGATACATGAAGATATATTCTCTATTAAGAATCTACCAATATTGTCCTGGGTTCTGTATAATTTAAATAAAAATAAAAGATATCATTATCTCCTGAATTAGTCATTAACAAAAATGTTGGATTTTATGTCATTAATATAGCATAGCATGCAAAAATTCAATTGCAACCATTTGTGAATAAGCTGCACAAAATTGCCTTGTATCAGGCACTGATACATGGTTATAGAGAATATACCCTTTTTCTGCTGAAAGTAAAGTATATATATATATATATATATGTATATAGCCATTGCAAAAATGCATGCAAAATTAGTCCACTTTTCGTAAACTAGATTAGTAATATAAAGTTACAAAAAATCTTTTGTATGAAAGTACCAATTTTATGTGCAATGAAAACTTACACAATTAAGAACACGGGAATAAAAGTAAATGCAAATGTTTAAAGCTTTCTTACTACTAAAGTTGAAAAATACAGAGAAGCAGTTTCCAAATCTCAAGTTGTGCAACAAATGCTTAAATCAATTTATGAAAAGAAACTGATATATGATTTACTATTACAACTATTAAGCTCAGTAATCAGTTACACAGAACAGATGTCAAAAACTATGCACTTTAAAAGCACTAATAGTATACAATTTTGAAGACTGTTGCTAGGAAAAATATAAAGAGAAATATAAATGGCTTGTTGAATTCTTCAAAATTTAAACAACATAATGAAAAGATAAGAGATGGTGGACAAACAATGTAAACAGTCACTTTTAATTTTTTTTTAACTGAGCAAAATTACTTTCACAAAAAATTGATTTTGCATTTGTCATGGGACTTGTATAAAATCTGAGACCCCAGGTTCTGTAAGCACATCAAATATTTATGAAGAATATGTAAAGTTTTCAGTAAAATAATTTGGATTACCTGACAAGTCAGGAGTGATAATAAACCATAAGGCATTGCAAGTCTCTGTAAATATAGTACAAGATACATTATGCACACTCAAATAAAAACAGTCCAACTATAAAGAAGAGGAAGGATTGATTGAGAAAGTCTCCAGTATATAAGTTCATCTTTTCTAAGTGTTGGGGATTTTACGTATATATAAGTATAAATAATGAAAATATTTTTGTTATTTTTGTTTTGTTTTGTTTTTTTCTTTTTATATTATTTATTGTTTCTTTAGTGCAAGACAAGAGGTAAAAAGAGCCTGGTACTAAATATAACAACAAAAAAAAAACCACTGTTGATGTATATAAGCATATGTGTGTTTTCTTTGCTATGACAATAGAAACATCTGCTTTGGGACATTTTTGGCTACCAACTGCAGCATACTGTTAGCTACTTTGTCTGTATGTCAGTGGAGAAAAGAGAAGTTGCATGTAATAAAACCCATAAGTAATCAGCAATAAAAAGCAAAAACTTAAAAAGAATCAATTTGCAGGGACATCCCAAATCTCAATGCTATCACAAATAAGCCACTCAGTTGTAAAATTATACCAGAAGCTTTCTACAAGGAAGTTTTGAAAGCAATCTAATACTCCTTTCCTTAACCTATGACAGATATATTGCAAGCAAAATATTTCTTAATCTTTCTGTTTCTATAAAACACAGAGGAAAATACATTAATACTCTAATAACTTTTTTTCCAATGTTCAGCGTTAACTAAAGTCTTTAGACTGAATTCTGGGGTGGGGAATGTTGCTGTTATTCTTATTTCACTTTTTTATTCTGAACTGGTTTTTTACCTCTTAAATGATATCAACATTTTAAAAATTGCAAACCTACTTTAACCTTGGAAATAATTTTGCAATCTATTGCCCCTCTAAAACTTAATTATAAAATGCTTGGTAAGTTTAGAACTGATAGTTTTCCATTACAAAAGGTCCAAAATAGGACCTGATTCTCACTCTGTCTGTCAAAAACCAGACAACTGGAAGTAAAAGTTAATGGGAATTAACAAATGTACACCAGTGAAAATGTCTATATTTAAACTGAGTCTTCTACATCCTCAACACCACACCTTTATCATTATAGTGCATTGTTAACATTTAACCAAGTCAGACATCTTCCACAGTGCCAATAGAGGATATGTTCAAATCTCAACTGCATATTTTAGCACGTTAGAGCTCCTGCTTCAGCAAGGGTATGTGCTTTGAAAAACAGCAGGAGCGCTTTCTCAAACTCCCTCACTTATAATCATTCAGAACAACCAGAAGTACTTTTTCTCAACTCCATCCCTCATCCGGGAAAGAGACTTCACTTCCCTCCCTCCAAAGCCAACAAATCTATGGTACATCAATAAGTTATTCAGGCCCATGCTACTCCTCACACTTGCACTTGTGGGACTTTCTGGAGCCCATCCCCCATTAATATCCCTGGACATGCACACGAATTATAGAAAATCAGGATGGTTTGTCTCTTAAACCCCTCAGCCTGCACTAATCTCAAGAATGTACAGCTCCAGGTGCCTCACAAAGCCCTCATAAGGCAGTCCTGTTCCCTTCCTCTCTCTCTTTCTCTTGTTTCATGCTTAAACTATGTTCCAATTTTATAAATTTCAATTCCCATCTTCTCTCTTCTCCATTTCAGTTATTTATTATAGCTCTGGACGGCTGCACTGCAAGATACCAGAACTGCCACTTGTTCTAAATCCTCCTCCTCCTTCTCCACCTCCCACCCTCCTCCTCTTTGCTCAATTCACACTGTGAACAGCTGCATCACAGCTGTCAGGGTGAACAGCAAAGATGTCCTTTTCCAATAAGACTGTGCCTGTGGCACACAGAGTTCCTTCGAACAGCTAATTAGCAGGAGAGAGTCCACGACAAGGTTTGGTTCTGTCCATCAAGCCTGCTGCCAATGTCAACACCATCAGCTCAGCTGTCATGTTTGGTTCCTCATTTATGGGACTGGTAAAGCCTCTTTTTATGGCTATAGAAAGATGGTGGCATATGGACAGTAGAAAGTGGAGGGTCGGGCTCTGTCAGTGTTCAGTAAGAAGTATTTCATAACGATAAAGCCCTTTCTCTGCATGTATTTTGTCTCTTCCAGCCAGCTCCTCTACTAACAACTCCCAACTCTGACAGAAAAACAAGCTATAAAAAGCAAAAGGGAGACAGATTTGTTTCTTCTTATTGTTGTAGAAATAGAAGTTAATACACCTGTAACTGGCACTGTATTTGCGATAACAAGTTTGGAAAACCTTTCTCTAAAATAATTAATTTCTCCAAAATTTCTGTTGTTACTTATTTTTAATAAGTTACTAATTTCTAATAATTAACAACCAATTTCTTGTAGAGTTTGGTTATTTTGTTTCTTTTAAGTTCCAGAGAAAGGCTTACTAGGCATACACTGAGTACTGCAAGCACATGTAATTAGTTGAAGCTAAACTTCAATCAAAATGACATTTGGACTTCAGGAGCATTTTTTTTCCCCCCAAGAAGATGAAAATGTAGAAGAGAATAAGAAAGTAAATCTCTGATTAGGTGACTATACAGCAAAAAGTTTTGGAATGCCCGTGGGGAGCTGCCGTATTTAATTTCAATAGCTTTCAGACATCTGAGCCATCAGAACTAAAGCAGAATAAGATATGGCCATTATTGTGGGAAGGATGCTATCCCATCAGAAAGATGCATTCTGAGCCCAGCTACTATGCCAAATTTTAAAATACAGTGCATTTTATGACTATAAAATAATTTATGTTGGAAGAGAACTGGGGTAATCGTCTAGTCTAACTGCTTAAAGTAGAAGCTAACTTGAGAGCAAGACCAGCTGGCTTAGGGCTTTGTCTAGTCTAGTTAAGTTTGGGGAATTTCCATGGATGAAGGGTCTCCATTGCCAGTTTTAGCTTCATGCAGCTGAGTACAAAATGGCTCTTCTCTCAAATCACACCTGGGAAAAGACTATGCCTGTGGCATGCAGAGTTCTTTCAAAGTCTGACTACCTATGAAGTCTTTGTTCTTCACAAAGCACAGGCGTGCTGTTACTCAAGTTCATGTAAGGAAGGGACATCTTTATCACAGGTTTCTGAAGAATATCATCAGGCTATGTGTTTTCAATGCAATATTTATTAAAAAAAGATCCCAAGTATCAAAAGGACCAAGATCCTACTTCAGCAGACTGTATAACCTCCTCCAAAGAAGTCTTGCAGAAATTGAAGACTTTTTTCCAACTGTTTTCCCCTATTTAATTCTTAATTGTATTTTCATTTCAGAGTAAACATTTGAAAGAGGCAAACCTCAGGTTTAGAATTAGCAGCTATGGAGCCCAGCTGTTTCAATGAATAAGCTTCCAATTAATTTCTCTCCTTTTCTTTTTATTACTCAGTTTTAATTTGATCCTGGTAAATGAAGAAAGAGCAACTACCTTTATTTTCACTTGAATGATTTGGCCATCATAGTTTAAAATTAACTCCTTAAGTGGCAATATAAAATGTATGGCACAAGCACACAATTTTTTGCAAAGGAAAATTTGACTAGGTTAAACAGGAAAAAAATCAGCATAAAACTATTTAAAAAATGGGGTTTATATTAAAAGAGACAGATGCAGAAGTACTACCAATTAGACTGTATGACTGTAACTGATCATAAACAAAATTAACTTCAACTTATAGAGTATTTTTTGTGATGTCATGCTTAAATTAAAAAGAAAAAAGTAGGCTACATTTCCGCATTTCCCTTGTTTGAGTCTTCTATTTCGTGATGTCTCTAGGAAGCATGTTTCTGAGAGGTGGGATTTTAAAATTTATTTTAAATAAGAAGAAATAGCTACTTGAATGGAATCAATTAAATTTTATGTGTATTACTGAGAAGTAATTGGAATGGGGTTATCAACCAGTTTCACAAAGGTACAGGCATATATTAAATTTCCTCAATCTGAGTTACATTTCCAGGTAAAATACGGAAAAAAAAAGCTTCTTCATTTCAATCACAATATTACTCTTGATTTCAATTCAAATTTTTTTAAGCTCCTTAATTTCAAACATGTCTTGCAGACGTCTACAACCAGGAATTCCATGCTTGCCCTTTCTAACAAATTTATGAAGGTAAAGATTGAAATTGGCACTCATTAAAATCCCTTTCCATCAATCCTTCAAACTTAGAGAACTTTGATTTCCATCTGACATTGATTTTTGGATTTCATCCCTACAAGGAAGAAGTCTTATCAGGGACACTCCTACGTGCACACTGAATGACTTGGTAAACCTGCTTCAGCTGAAACATCGAGCACAGTGACAGGAACAGATCTTGCATTGAAACACTGCCTAATCTGACTTCCAGTGGCATTTTAATTAATACCACAGCACTGGGGACAAGTTGAGTATTTTACCCAATGCTGTTTTTCACACTTTGAATTCAAAATGTTTGCTTAAAAGGGACAGATATAAAATTATTCTATATTTATTCTTCTATTTCAAAATACTTATCAAATAACATAATTTTAAAAGCTTTGTCAAAAACCTTATGATTGTTACTCAGTTATGCTCAGTTGTTACTTCATAAAAGTACATCAGAAAACAAATTAAGTGCATGCATTTTACCTACCAGATGAAAATTAACAATTCAGATCTACAGAAATAGCATAGAAACAACAACTACTTTACTTCAGCTGTCAGCTGAAATCAGTGAAATGTAAAATAAGGTTTTACATGCATAGAAAATATCTAAAAGCACAGGAAAAAAGAAAAAAAAAAAGATGAGTCTTTTTCCATGTATAACTGCAAAATGAAAGTCCATCAAGACCTGCAGAATACAAAGATAAGCTACAGCCCCTGGGCCAGCAGTCACTTAGACCACAGATTTCAGGAGCAGAAAGCAGATAAAAGAAACTCCCAGAGAGCAGAAAGCAAAGTAAAACAATAAAAAATATGTGATATATACACATTATGTTTGTCCTAATCTGCGACATAGTGGGCTAGGAACTCTTGAACACAGTATATTAAGACCATTCTTACATATACCAATTGAATAACGGAAAGAAATTGGCACTGAGAGTAATTAACTAAACTATTTAGCTAACTAGTAAAATTGTTAGATTTTCACC
Organism: Lonchura striata; assembly: GCF_050655825.1. Lineage (NCBI taxonomy): Eukaryota > Metazoa > Chordata > Aves > Passeriformes > Estrildidae > Lonchura > Lonchura striata. Next base: position 54,953,568 of record NC_140703.1, on the reverse strand, counting down.
CACTCATTCACCCACTCAGTGGAAAAAATGGTTGTGATACCAAGAAGTAAATAATTTATTCATTATATTTCTGGGGCTCTCCTAAATTCAGCAGAATGAGGCAGCGGCTATGGAAGAAGCACCACAACAATGCATTTAAAATGTCTGAAAATACAGATATTGCATCATTTCCAGAAGACACAAGCCAAACCAGGAGATAATTACTGCAACACCAAAAAATGCAAATGCTATGGGGGAAAAACAAAGAAAAAATAGAAATGGAGAGCAATAAATATATTATGTCCTCTATGAAGAAAACATAGAAGTGGAAGCTGTAGGAACAGCCATTAAAGAAAAAAAATATAGTCCCACTTGAAGGTTGTGAGTAAATGTGAATGAAAAGGTATTTTTTTTTCCTTCATTTTCTAGCCAGTTCTACTCTGCACTCAAATTCCAGTTGTTCCCAGACATAAAGTGAACTCCATTAATTTTCCATCTGCTCCCACATGCAATTAAGCTTTCTGAAAATAAACATTTTTGCATAAATCTCCAAGAATTTCTATTTTTGAATACTTGTGATTCAACCACTTACTACAGTGATGTGACCCCTAATTAAAAGTGCATTCTTAGATAAAGAGCAGACCTCCTGACATTAAAAAAAATTCTGGAGCTCCCAGAATCTGAAGTCTTTTGATTTTGGATTTTAATTTTATGAACTCCACACTTTGTCTGACTCATGCAATTATGCCCCTTCATAACAAACATTTATCTAGGTGCTTAACCTTACATAGTGCTTTGTCTCTTTTTATGATGGTCTGGTTTCAGTTCCTCAGAATTGTGTCTCCTGTTTCTTTCAATCATTAGACTTGATTTAGCCCCCTTCAACCACAGAAGAAATCCTTCCTCGCAGAAAGATTCATTTTCTGTGTTGACACTGAGTAAAATTTGTGCTGCTCTCATGGAAAACCACATGTGAAGCTACCAAGGTCCCATCCTTTGAGAGAAATTAGCTGAAAGTATTCCCCATACGATCCATTTAGACACAGTCATTTACTTCACTATCAATACTTCTAGGGATGTTTTTACAGAAAAAACCTCTAAGTCATGTTTCTGAACAGCAATTCAAGGAGATAAAATTCAAAAGGCATTCTTAATTTAGAGTAGTGATAATTAATAATGGTCAATGTTTATCTTCTTGAGATAAATAACAAAGTTTTATTACAAAGTTCAGGGTTTTTTTAAGGTTTGAGTTCCTTTCAAAATAGAAGATCAATTAAATTCTTTCTTTACAAACTAAAAAATAAAAATGTTCATGGAAGTAATTATTTTAGAAGAAAATAACAGTAATAACTGTTCACACTTTATTTGGAGGAATGGTGTTTAATGATACATACTCAACAGCAAAGTAATGAGAAACTCAGGATTTAAAAAAGCTAAATGTTTAATCTGTAATTATTGTTGCCTAGATGCCACACCAGCAAAAGGCAAATATCCTGTAACAGCTTTATTTCTCAAGAAAAGATCAAAAAGTATATTAAATAGAAGGCCTTCAGAAGGAAAATGAGAAAGGAAATACAAATTTTTACTGCTCTTTAATACAAAACCTGCATTCTACTACAGGTAGGACAGATCCCCTTAGAAATAATTTTTATCCTTTATTAACTGTACAAACTAGTATGTAAGAGAGGAAAATACTGCCATCTATTAAAACAGGATCTCTGAGTATATTTCCATGAGTGGAAAGGCAGCAAACCCAGTTTGAAGGTTACTAATTCACACTTCAAGATATTACACTGTGTTTGTATGCTGTTCCATACTGGTTTTTATTTGAGCATGCCATAAAAACTGTTGCCAAACAGGGTTTGCCAAGAAGAACATTTATTGATGCAATAAAAGAAGGGGATAAAAGAACTGCACTAATGTCTTGCTATACAAAGGTAAAGAAATGCAAGGAAAAACTAACTTCTGAAGGACAGAGAAATTTTCAGAAATTGTTCGGGGAAAGTGAGTGCATGGGCATGCATGCCTCATAAGCTATATTTCATAGAATGCACTTGAGGTTTGGGAGTACACAGAAACAGATTTAAACTTTTATTGAAATTGCAAACTACTGAGCATTAAACATAGTCATACTAATAAAACAGAAAACACACACAATAAGAAATCTTTTTTAGCTTCTTATCAATTACTGATATTTTACTATAACTTCTTAAGATTGTCCTTTTCTGTCTTAGACAAATGCACCTTCAGACACAAAAAGGGGTCTGAAGGGATATAAGAATCCAGAGAAATACAGATCATATTATTTTAAATAAAACTGGTTGAGCAAACACATTCAACTACATCATTCCTGCTATCTTTGTTCTGGAGGGAAGGAAAACAAGCAACAATCCCCCTCTCCAAAGGGAGAGATGGGGAGAGGGAAAAACCAAATGAACCAAACCCAGCACTGAAAGACAAATCTATACTTTATCCATATATACAATTTATATTCCCACTGTTCTGCCTACGCGGTAGTCCCAGGTGCTTCTGCAGTCAGACACCAAATATAACCTTGGGCAATGATGATAGTGGAACTATCTAAGGGCAGCTGTTAGACCAGTGTGCCAAATCTGCCAAAGCATGAGGCATGGGAGTATTTTAGCTGACACCGAACACAACATTGCCATGGCTAAATTGGTGTCTACTTGATCTGTAAGGTGTATACGTATGCAATCATATTGCTGGACTACAGTGTAAAATCAACCTGTTATACCACTAGGGGTGTTGGGGCAGGTTTTTGCTTCTTCCTCCAAAACGGGGACAAAAAGAAAAAGGACTGCATGTCTCCACTTTGTGCCACTCATACTCCTATTACTACACGGATAAAATGCAAGCCAAATTCTCAAATTAATCTACTATCTAGGGGCTTCTTGACTCATATCAGCCTAAAGAAATGTATATTTTCATTCTAGTCCTTTGCTGTCATTGCTAAGATAACCAGGAAGATCTGTTTAGTCTTACAGTGCACAGTTAAGAATTCATAAAGAATCCCAGATCCAGAGTTAAACTATTTTTGGACTTCTATGGGTAGATCAACTCTAAGAGATCAAGTTAGTCAGGAGAGTAAAAAGATATAATCTGACTGTCATGTTTGTGCCGGAATTTTCCTTCTGCATGTTTCCAGCATTTTGCACTTGAATAACTTTTGTGGACCAAGGAAAATGCATAAAGGAAACAGAACATATTTTGTGGTAAGACCTGCCTATAAGTATAAAACACTGAAAATGCCAAATGACTAACTAAGGCTAAACTACTCGATTAAATCAAAGCAAGTAAAAAAAAAAAAAAAAAAAAAAAAGTATGTTAAATTCATTTGTAACTAGGTATCTTCTGAAATCCCACACCTGCCAAAACACGTTCACATGTTCTGTTTACAATTGGACAATGGTGTTTGACACTGATGTTTTCCATGCTAAGTATAAAATTAAGAGGTTTGATACACCAATTTTAAGTCTGAGGAAATAATAAGTAAGAATGTCATTTTCAATTTTTTTTTATATTAAGCAACCCATTTAACAAGTAGTTTCTCTCATAAGGAAAAAAGCTAAGTTGAAACACTCCCACCTTGTGTTAAATAAGCAAGCTCTGGCTTGTATTGGGGAGCACCTAGAATTCAAGGATAAGTCTTTAATCAAATGGAATATCAATGTCAAAGAAAGGCAATCACAGTATACTTGATGAGATGACCGAGTTGGATACTATTGGCAAATCTGCTAATGTTGGAAGGACTTAAGAAAGACCTATGTAGCACTTGTCAATAAACTGCAAACTTTAAATGTTTAAAATTCTTGTGTAAATGAAGACTATCCTATCCTGCCAATGACATTTATTCTGACCTCACTGTGCTTGTGACGCAATATTCATGACGTAATATGGATCTGACCTGGACATGATCGGTGTTTTTTTTTTGTCAAGGCATTCTGGGAATCAGGTTACTGACCTAAATAGAAAAACAAAACCCAAAAACTTAATAAAATTGAAAAGCATTATGAAGACTGTAGAAGAAATTTCCAACACAGGAAACTAATATGACTTGCCAAGTTTAAGAAGTTCTTTGAACTGCTTGACTGAAAAGCAATATTTCTGCAGCATCTTTTCAGGATCATGGCATTAATGTTAAAGCTTTTTCTCCTTATCTAATTTTATATAGCTAATATTAATAAATTAATAGCCTATAGAAAGCACAGTAAAATAACACACAAAAATGGGATTGATAAACAGACTGAATATCGCAACAAAATTAATGAGGATACAGCAACATAAAAGAGAACCCTTGAAATGATCAAGGAGAAAGTCAGTGACACAAACATGAAGACTCCCTAGAAATATACCTCATAATGTCTTTTTCCAGTCTTCTGCAAATGAGAAATTATCACATAGGGATTTCATGCACCGTTGTGAGAAGAATACTGTCAACTTTGCTAGGCTGATTTGCACCGAATTTGACTGCCAAATGATTTTGAGAAACTAGTCAGCTAGTCACAGCTCAAGGTGATTATCCATAACGAGCTTCACTGCAGAAAAAATAACATCAAGTGCTCCAGACAGAGCAAGCCATGGAAATCACTGAAAATGTCTGTAAGTCTGAAAGTCCGATAATTTTACATGGAAAAGCTGAATGGCTCATAGGAACTCAACGCCTGACTATGAATATCTGTTGGAGCTCTGCTTAGTCCTGCATTACTCTACACTGACTATACATGAAGTCTTCACTGACAGTTTTCTAGGAAATTGTGTGCCTTTCAAACAGTTCAATTAGATTACTGTTGCTTACCATATACACTGCTATATGTTACTGTTCTTAAGCTAATACAAATGTGACTACCCAAGAAAATAAGTGAATATTTAAATGCAAGTATCTCACATATTCTGTTCCTTCCTGTTTCTATATTCATGGAAAGACAAGGCTTTGTTCCCCATCCAAAGACTATCAATATACCATGACCTATTTATATCAGTTACTGACCTCTGTTCAGATGAGAGCAGTTTTAAATCCCACAAATAATATGAATCATAAGAAGAGATAATATGTATTTGGGTCATGGACTGACACAATGAGGCTGCAAGCAGGACACAAGGCCAAGATGCGAGCTGGAGTTTCAACCTTAGAGTGGTCCAAATTATTGACAGAGCAGAACTCAGCAAACATCAACAGAAGTGTGTCACATCATAACAGAGAACAGAGTTAGGACTTAAATCCTCCCCACATTTTATAAACATTTTCTCTTCTCAGCTAACAAGAAGACTGGAGACTGAAGGAAAGGACATTATAGAAATCCTTGCTCATTCAGAATGATTGAATGAGTCCTTGCCAGCCTCAGACCAAACTTCTCCCAAAATGGTTATCTTGAACCCCAGTCCACGTACTTATTAAATAAGTCTTTATGGATTTTTCATATTTTTTTCTTATGACAGGAAATATTTAATAATGGATACTTAGGGTAAGAAAATTCCATAATGAAAAATATACTAAAAAATTATTTACCAACTCCAGTCTAGTTGGTGACCTTTGCATCAAAGGTCACTGAATAGGACACCTACATTCTACTTTCTTGACAGCGAATAGTGCAATTTTGCAGCAGTATTGTAAAAATCTAAATGTTTTATTTTGAAATACTGCTGCTTTTTTATCTCGTGAGAGAGACAGAACAAATTCAGAGGTCTCAGTAGTTCAAGAAAGCTTGCTTGCCTCTTATAGCTGCTCATTTTGCTGAAGAGCATGCAATTTCTTTGAAGGATATGCTAAATTGTAACAAATAGTATTTGTGAAGAGTCACAATAAAACATGAAATTTTAAAATGCCATTAGATAGTACTTGGAACTTATAAGATCCCACACAATTCATTCCCCCATCCAATGACGCATGATATTTGGCATACAGTGTACTTATGCTTTTTGTTTGTAAAATACAATTTTTCCTCCTTTGTTTCTGACCTTTATTCTTATTATCAAATACTGTTTCCAATTGCACTGAATTATGCAAAGCTATCCCTTGTGAGTAATGTCAGAAGGATTTTGTCCATCTCCTGGAATGAGACATTTGACACAGTTTATGTAGTCAGCTTGTGTTTCCAAACTCTACTTAAAGAAGAAAAGACTATATTAAAAAAAAAAAAAAACAACAACAGTTCAAGATCAGAAAAAAAATTACATAGTTCGATATTTTGTATCTCAGGATTAGCTGTGGTATCTAACCAGTAATTAAATATAGCCTAACACAGAGAACAGCTTCTCCAGACAAGGTCAGAGATTTCCTTCTCAGTACCGGAACTCAGCACTCATGGGTGAAAAAGGTGTTGATAAGTAACTGAAAAAAGATAGGATAGCTGAACTTAATTGTACTTTATGATCCCTGCTACCATTTTTCTGCAAGGTTTATCCAGCTTGAAATATCATTGTTATTTTAAGATCACTAATTAGTTCCCTTATAAAAAAGTCACTCAATCCAGGAAGGCATTTCTTTCATTTTAATTACATAATGACTATTTTCAGTGATTGGCAAAATTTCTTCCAAACGCTATATTCAATCTGTATTCAATCAGGGACAATCTGTGCTGCCTACATAGCATTACCTCATCTCACGAGCTTTTACAGCAGCTACACACTATCTATTGAGATTTTAAGATGTAATTTCCTATGAATGACAGAAGCTGATAACAATCCCAGTCATGAAATTCAGAATGATATTCGCTTGATTTTAAGAATATTGAAAATATATGCTACATAAATTACACAAATAATTGAATATTTTTGTTCAAGAAGCACTCAATGCCTGTACCCTGCTGGAAAGCAATATCAATGTATATTGTTATTTATCTGCGCCATCTACCCTTCCTACAAGATCAACATTGTTCACGAAAGATCAATAGAACCATTATAAAATGTGTTTTCTATAATTAAGGAGGCAAGAGTCTTATATTTATGCTGCAGGATGCATTAAAACACCAACAGACATCAGGACTGAGTTAGCACTCTCTCAGCTACACCAGTTATTCCTCACTAAACCATGTTTTACTTATTTATTTGCTTCAATTTCTACTCCCTCATTAAGAACCCCATGCTCTAAATTTAAAAGCCCTGCAGAAAATATATTCTTTCACATCCTTTAGTGGGGAAAGTGTATAAAGAACATGGATTGGAAAGAATAGGTAGGGAATATACTCCAAGTTCCTAGGAACGCCAAGTGAGGAATTTCTTCAAAACTAAATGGAGATCAAATTAGAGGGGTCTGTGGGAGGAGAAAGGTAATCAAGCAACAATTTGCTTATGTTCAGATAAAAATGCACCTAGACACATCCCATACACATATAGTTATATAGCTTTACACCTGAAAATGATATTACTACCATCACTAGCCATTTTATTCCTGCAAAGCACTTACCTGACTTTTATATTTTTATGGTGTTGAAACCCTAAGATGGAAAACTATGATTTCCATTTTGCTTATTCAACAACCTGTGACAAAAATAATTCTGGAAATCTTCTCCATAAATGTGTATACCAGGAAAGGGATGTTGATTCCTATCCAGTGTGCTTGATGCATACTCAGTCAAGTTTGGTACAAATTAAATACTACTGAAATATATCCCAACCAATCTGAGTAAGCACTTAGTCATAAAAAGTGTACCATGAAAGACTGCTGGACCACAACAGCAAATAAATAAATACAAGTAAATATGCACTCACTTGTATCATTGAAAGGTCACAGGATAACAATATGCCAAGAAGCACAATATTTACAAAGCTGTAATTTATTTTTATATTATATATTAGTAGTGTTAAGTATCACAGAATCACAAAATGGCTTGAGGTGGAAGGGACCTTAAAGATCAAAAGTTCTTAAAGTTCTAAACCCCCTGCTATGGGCAAGGACACTTTCCACTAGACCAAATTGCTCCTTAAGAGCTCCTTCAAAAATCTCCAGGAATGGGGTATCCCCAGCTTCTTGGTGCAACCAGTTCCAATGTGTCACCACCCTCACAGTAAAGAATTTCTTCATAATACCTAATCTAAACCTCTCATTTTTCAGTTTAAAATTGCTTCCTGTCTTGTCACTACACACTCTTTTAAAAACTCCCTCCTATCTTTCTTGTAGGCTCCTTTCAGGTATTGGAAGGCTGCAATTAGACCACTTTAAAGCTTTCTCTTCTCCAGGCAGAGCAACCCCAACTCTCTCAGCCTTTCCTCACAGGAGAGCTGCTCCATCCTTCTAATCTTCTTGATGGCCCTTCCTCTGGGCTCCTTACAGCGGGTTCATATCTTTCCTGTACTGAGGATCCCAGCAGAGAGGCAGAATCACACCCCTCACTCTGCTGGTCACACAACTATATATAACTGAACACAGCTATATAGTTGTACAATACTCTATTGTTCCAATCTAGAAAAAGGCATTTTACAAGAGATGAAAGCAGAACAAGTCACAAAAGGAGTAATTTAGAAGCACTTCTAGGGTGCAGAGGGCTGGTGTTAAGGGAGCAAAAATCCACCTAAAAGTGACATTTGCAACGGACATAAGAACAACAAGAATTTCTGTCATGGTGCGGGCAGTGAAAGAGCGAACAACGAAAATGTTGTAGTGTTACTGAATAGTGCAGGGATCTTAGTGACAGCAGGCACAAGCAAGGCTGAGGTACTGAATGCTTTCTTTGCCCGAGTCTTCACTGACAAGGACTTCCAGGTCTCTGTGAAGAGGGGTGGTGTTCTCAGTAGAAAGCAACCACCAGCAGTGGATAAGGATCGAATCAGGGATATATGTCATGTTAAGAATAACTCTCTTCCTTTAATTCTGAAAGTGTGACACTAAAACTAAATTGAGACATAAAAATACCAAATAATGATAACATTTTTTTCCACTGCATGTTTTATTCCAGTTAGAGTACACTTAGAACACTTTGGCTCCATGGCATATGTTCATAATTAAACACACCTAAAAATATCAGGGAAAATTAATTTAAACCAGATCTCTAATTTTAAATCCCTTGTTTAAAAGTGAATAGTGAAACAGAAAAAAATAAACTAGTACTCCTTGACAATACCTAAATTAGAACTCAAGTTTAACAGTGTATTTGTTGCACACATAACAGTCAACATACTGCAGAAGCATAAAATAAATCACTATTCAGTTATCCATTCAAAATAAGGGTTTGAAAATAATACACTAAATGTACAATTACAATGGAATTGTTGGTGATTTATTTAAAAACTGAAGAACTTTTTGAAAATAGCCCAGCAGGTTCCTAGTAAATTATCTGCAATATGCAAGCCAGACTAGTTGAGCTAAAATCCAACAAAGCATTAAGTGTGCCAAGGGAAAAAAATGAAGAAAAAAAGAAGCAACTGGGGAATGGTAAGCAAAACCTCACATTTAGGAAATTCAGTCTTGTATTTCAAAGCCCAACTGCAGAGATTATTCACATTCCACTACTGTCTGTTTTTCCATCATACAATATTCAAACTAGAATTTTAAGTCACTATTCAAAAAGCAGAAGGAATGCAGAAACATTTTTGTATGGATCACATTTTTCAGATATTCTCTGACTGTTTCTCAGGTTTCAATGTTTCATAACATTATATTTGAGATTTATACCCTTGTTTTGTCCAAGTTGCCATGGGTATACATTTAAAAAAGTTCTAATCAAAACATACTTTGAACAGTAATGAGATCTACCTTGCTACTTCCTCACCTACATTTATTTCCTTGCCAAAATTTGCTTCACAGAGGGAAAATATAATGAAAGGTTTCAAATGGCAATAGGATAACAGCTCTACAGATCTGCATTAGACATCACTGTGATTTCCTTGATATTATGCTTAAAATAAATTCATGCAAAAAATGTAAGCATTTGTAACTTGATAACCAGATGAATACAAATGCCATTTTGGTCCAAATAATGTGTTAGGAAGAATACATCACATATATTCATTGATAACTAAAGGATTTCATTCCATTTGCTGATAAATAGATTATTAAAGAACTGAAGTGTTTTGTGTAGTCAACATACTATTTGTATCATACAATTTTATAAAATTACCTTTACATCACAAAATTAACTCCTTTTACATATTTAATATGAAATACGGCCTTATCACAGTGCTAAAAAATCCATGCCTGTTGTGCAGCCTATTTCTACAGAAATTTATTTCTGAAACAGGTGAAGTACAACACTGTAATACTGAGATCTGATTAAAATAAGTGATTGCCTATCTAAATATGGAAACTAGCTGTATTTTAGCTCAGAGTTCAAATTTATCTCTTGCTAAATAAAACTGCAATATCTTTTTAAGCACCCCACACAATCCACAAGCAGATGCATTTCAGCAGCTCTTACAGGTGCTATTGGACATGTAAAATCACAGTTCCATTTTTTTCATTGCATAAGTTTAGAAATTTATGGGAAAAAAACTAACAGAAATATGATTTATTTTTGTAGATTTTTATAATATATTAGGGTCTTACAATTAGGGATATTCTAAGCACACACACACAAAAAACACAGTTAATTATCTGCAAAAATACATGTGCACACCCACAAAAGGGTTCATTTTAGACATAGAGCATACTTTATTTGGACCTTAGGACCATGAATGTGACCAGAATGCAGGTGACATTTTGAAGTAAGTTGATTCCCAAACCTTCACTATGCAAGATAAGAATATAATGAACATTAAAATCATCTTTATATACCATCTTAAGCTTTCTTTTCTGCCAATTTGGCACTACAAATAATTGCAAGCTTCAAGGAGTGAAAAGATAATAAATATGAAGACAGGAAGACATTCAGTATGACTGAAAAGCTTCAGGGTTTTTTACTACAATTAGTGTTCTTTCCTTCATTTTAAATCCACAAAAATCTAGCCTACTAGGAAATCTTAAAATCTATGAAGTTCAAAGGCATACCAAAGCCAAGGTCTATTCTTTCAAGAACAAATAAAATCCATCTAGGAAATGGAGGGGAAAATGCTACAATAACCTAAATTGACATTCACTCTGCATCTGTTCAGAGCACAATTTTACTTTTCCTCTTCTGCTGATGGAAAAAGTCAAATTCATCAAATCATTGATAGTCTTAGAGATTTCACTTCACTGCCACTAATGATCTGGTAATCATCAAGAGAAAAATAATTAGTGTCAAGATTCAAAATCAAAATTGTTATATGAAAATATTAGTTATTCCATGGGCAGAAATCAATAGCCTTTGACTTTCATCAAGTGTGAGCCACCTAATCTTTCAAAATCAAAGCACCAGAACACATTTAGGGAAAACAGTTTATTTTTCCTAAAAGGAATTCCAATCTGTTTACTGGATTTTTTCTCTTTTGTTTTTCTTTGATTCAGAAGAAATGAGTAAATTGCACAATGCATTTATCTTTCACTGTGAACCAGAATCAGGGACTAATACAGTGTTGCATAACACAAAACTCCCCCTTATCCTCTCATGGAGCATGAGGGGGAGTTTTGGGTGAGGAATGAATTCAGAATTATATCCTCAGGCTTTACTCACCCCTTATTTGGAGCTCCAGTGTAATTGTAACTGACTTTAAAAAGGCCAAAAACCTGTTCCTGCAGCAGTCCTTTGACTATAGAGCTTCTTATTCATGCTCTTCAAAATCATATTAATGCCAGTATATTTTCAAAGCGAGACTGAAATCTTCCTTCAATTCCACCATTCATAGGGTCCTCTCACATGACCCTGTTCAGTTCTCTTTTAAAAAGAACAGTAATGGCTGGACTATGGCTTTGATCCTGTCACCATTTTTTTATATTCTACCAGTTCAGAATTGATATAGTTTCAGGGGTTGCTTTGAGAGTCTTTTTGTAGTCAGGAACTCAGTAATTCCTGCATTTAGGTTGCAGGAGGATCAAACCACAGCATTCTTTCAGGCAAGATCCTTATCTTGATACAAGTACAGTCTAATTCCAGCCATGAACTCATAATAAACTCCAATACTTTGTCTTTCATCTAATTCTCCTATAAAAGCTTCATATCTCTTAAAGAGCATATCCTAAATATATGTGAACCACAGCTCTTTTCACATTTACTGAAAACTGATCTCACAAGCTTGGAGATGGGAATTTCTGAATAAGAGATACATTGTATGGGGGAAAAATCTATAAACTCAGCCACAGAGGAGAAAAAAATTCTCTTTGAAATCCTTTCTTTGTTTTAGGCACGAAACCTGTACAACCTCTGCACAGCAATTTTTAGAGTTTATTCTTTAAATCCAAGGTCGTGTAGCCATAGCAGCTAGTTCATGCTCAGAGGGGAGGTAATCATCCTCTGTTCTTCTCAGCAAGTGCTCTTTGCTGAGGTCAAAGAAATGGGGCAATGTAACACTAGAATCCATTACAAATTAGCATAATGTCACCACCTCTCTCTGTGACATTTAAAATGAGCACAGATGAAGGACAGCGTGGAAAACAATGCAATTGCAAGTATCTGGATCCAGCAGTAGCTGTGGAAAAGGACAAGGAACTAGAATTGCCTGTAATGAATCCTTTAACAAACTCCAGCATTGCCTTCTTTCTCTGACATATCATTAAACAAATAAATAAAAACAAACAAACAAACCATCAAAGCCCATCAGTTCCAGTCAGACAGTCACTTTTGAAGGCAGGAAATCTGAAGGAAACACTACCACAAGTTTTCATCATGTTCAAGTACAAAAAGAGAAATTAGACATAAAGGTGAGAAGAACACCATCTCAGTGCCACAACACAACACCACTGTGAAGCAATCTGTGAAGATGAGACCTATCTCTGCCTATACACTGGCATCTAATCAGACTTTAACACTTCTGAAAATCTGAAAAAGAGGGCATAAAATATAAAGAAAAGGGAAAAGAAACTTACAAACCCCAGAAAAATGTATTCTTTTCTTATACAGTCCAGTAGTAATTTCAAGGGTGTTTTTTGTTGTTTTTTTTTTTTTTTTAATTAGCCATGCCCAAAATTACGGGGAAGGAACAGAAATACAGGAGAGAGCAAAAAACCACTCAGCTCCTTTTCAGTAAAAATTGGCAAATTCCATTTCATCCTACATGCCCTAAGCTTTCTGGGACAAAAAAAAAACAACAAACAAATAAACAGAAAACAAAGCCAAAAACAAGTGGAAGTACCTTAAAACTTTTATCCTAACTTATTCTGAAAACATTTTATGTCTTTTCTGAATCATGATAGCTAATTAGTTATTTGATTATTATAATCAGGAACACTAATCATTGCAGTCTTGATGAAAATTCAGTGATTATCCCAAGAGGGTTACGGTCCAGTAAATGTGTTGACAGGCTATTTGCTATTGAACGGCAATACATCATGATAACATATAGCAGAAAACAAAAGACAAATACAGATTAATACTATCCATAGTACTTCAACACAAGAGAAAATGTAATGTGACCTTCAGGTCAAATTACATGCTTCCTAATCAAGTAAAATTTCTTGTAACATCAGCTTTGCATTCAGAAGACTATAGTCTCCTAGTGAATGAAAATACAATTCCTACTAAAATAGGCAGCAATCAGTGCCGAGCCACACCAAGATGTCTCCCTAAAATCCCCTCACACTTCATTGAAGAAATTAATCTGTTTTATTTTGTGGAAGTACAATAAAAATATTTCAGATTAAAATAAAATGTATGAAACATCATCTCTTCCCTTCATAAAGTTTTTCCTCTAAATCTTTCAAACACCTAAAAAACTATTTATTCTATAAAATCACTATTATATATCTTTACCTCTACATTAAAGTACCTTCCCTTTAGAGAAATACTTAGCAGTATCAGACCTTTTCTTGTGAAAATAACAACAGAAAACTGACATTTTCTAAATCACTTTTCCCCAAGAAGTTGCAGTTTGCCGGCCCACTTGAGAATTTATTTTTAACCCCATTCCTTCAGCCTATAATTTCTTATTTCTACTTTCAATTTAACAAGCTGCAACTGGAACTGCTCAGAGATGAAATAGTCATTGAATAGCTTTAAAATACTAAATTACTATTATCTGCTCTATGAGTTGGAACTCTTTTCTCTCCTTCACATTTGTGCCTTTTTATTTTTATTATTTTCAGCAGGTAATATTAAATGTCACCCAAGCGCTACAAAAATACCAATGCCATTACTTTTTTTTTTTTTTTTTCTCCTTCCCTTTCAAGGCTAACAGCTGCCAGAACTGTGGCTGTCAAAACTGGCAGCTGGGAACTTTTCCCATACTTGCCAAAGAGTTGATTTGAGATATGCAAATAACACTTCTCCAAAAATTGTCCAATGGGTCCCAAGAGGCACAACTGAGGTTAGATACTTCCTTTACAACCCTTTGAAGACACCGTATCTTCCGATCTCCCAGAAATAGAAAACAAGAATTCAAGACAAATGTCATTTTCACAATGACTTTGCATAGAGTAGCTGTCTGTCACTCTACAGTGTAAATGTATATGGCTTCCATTGTCACAGGACCCAAGAAATCTAAATATTTCATGTACATATACTCTCACTACAACTACCGAAGAGAGTATCATTGTATTTGAAGCATAAGGAACCAAGGCATAAAAATGTTAAATAAACCTGGTATAATAAACATAAGTGTTATGGATTCATATTAATGAAAGGGAAATTAGATCTCGCAGAACACCTACTTCAGCTACAGAAAATAAAGGAAAGCAATTATATTTGATTCATTTGTCAGACATTTGGCAAATTTGAAGAAAACTCCAGAAAATAAAATACATGCAGGTAGTTTATTGCAGAGAATTACTGGCTGATAAGCTTTTACGTTTTTTTACCTAAACTATAGATTAACTCCATTTATTCTTTTATTTCACTAAGTGGACAAGAAAAGCAGTATCATCATCCTGCTTGCAACAAATTTGTGCATAATAAAGACATCATATTTTCTCTGAGTCTTCCTTTTTGTAAATTAAATAAAACAAATTCTATCAATATCTTTTACTGGTCATGTCTTCAAAATCCCTCATCATTATTATTCTTCTCTTTTGGGCTTTCTCTGACTTCTTCGGCTCTTTAAAATATGATGATCAAAACTACACAACATACTAGATATTGCCTCAGAAGCATTGACCTGAATAATTGTTTTTCACATCTTGCACACAGTAAATCTGTTCATATATTTTACAGGATTATATTGTTAACTCATGTTTCATTTCTGGCTGACTATAACCTGATTAGCCAGGTATTTTCACCTTGGGGCATTTAATTCTCCTTTCTGACAGTTCCCACAAATCTTAAACAAATATCAGCTTGTCATTTTGAAGATGTCTTCCTAAATTTTGATTGCAAATCCCCAACAAGGCCTTACACATTTTTAAAACGTTGATTTTTATCTGCAGTTTTTACAAGGATACATTAGTCTACCATCAGCATCATTAATGAAAACACTAAAAGTAATACTCTGCCCAGTACTGACAAATGCAAGACTGTTGAAATATTTTCATAATCTGAGGGAACACTAACAGTAACTCATTGCTTCTCATACATCACAGGATAACAATGGAACAGAATCCAAGTTTGTCTACAGGAATGTCATGTGGGACAGGATGAAAGGGTGCACTAAACCCAAGGTGTGTTACATCTACAAATTTCTATGAATCTGCTACCCTGTCAAAAGAACTCTAAAGGTAAATTCACTTCTTGTACATATTAAATGCTTGTTCTAGACTGTTTCCAAGGATTCAGCTCAGAATGGATATGACATGGGTCTGTTTTTCTTATTCTGAAGCCCAGAAATATATTTTCATCCTAGATCCCTCCTTCATGAGTTCTCAAAATGTCAAAGATTCCGAGAAAGCTCTCAGTCATTAATTTTTAATTTTATTCGTTCATTTTCTTTTTAAGGTCGTTTAGGCTGCCATACTTCAGCGTGCACCTCCTCATAAGCCCTATGTCTCCATGTTTCTCATGTACTCTATGTACTCATAAAACTACTTCCATTGGGTATTGTCAAATTCTGTATGATGGAGCATGAAGACTGCATTGTACTCTGCACTGAGTTTTTCAGCTTTCTCTACACTATACTATATTTTCTCTTTTCTTTATATTTTAAGCCTTGAGCAACCTGGTCTAGTGGGAGGTGCAGGGCAGATTGGGACAAGATGATCTTTAAGGTTCCTTCCAACCTCTTAACAGCTAATGATTCTATGATTATATAACAGAAATATAGTATTTTCTAATTTTTACAGGAATACAAGATTCACTTAACCTTTAATAACTTCTTTCTTATAGATTTCTAGTTATCATGGGGGTTCCACTTTACACTACTTTATGTTATCTTTATTTACAGGTTTTCTTTATTCTTATGCCTATTAATGTATGTAGCTCTTCAGGGTTTTTAGGTTTTGCTTTGGCCGGGTTTTGTTTGTTTGTTTGGTTTGGGTTCACCATTCTGAAGCAGTCTGATTTGCAATTTGACTTCAGGAGTCCTGGAAAGCACACCTTTTAATACTTACTAAAAAATAGGAAATAATTCAATTGCTTTCCTTAAAACTATACAGAATAGACATACAGAACACTAATACTAATGTAATGGGACTGCAGAAAACTGACTTGGAAACTAGACTACGATATATTCTAAAATGCAATGACAACATGAAAAGCGAACTTATTTTAAAGAAACGATAAAGCCTAAGTACAATAGAAATCTTGCATTGTTAGATGGCATATAATTTGTCTGATAAGTTGCACTTTCACTTACCAAAATTAATATCATTAACTACTTCACAACTACCCGCATGCCTGGTCATACTGCCTTGCAAACAGGGGGAGGGTAAACGAGTTCTGTGGGGTCACAGCACAACCAATCACATATGAACAAACTGTACCTTACATATAACAACCTAAACCTTAGGTCATGTCAAAGAAATTTTTGTGTTGACATCATCAATACCATTTTCAGCATTCCTGCTAGGATGGCCTGAAAATATTTTGGACAGTCATTAATTCCCTTGAATTTTTAATGTTTACAGTGTATTTTGTACATGACTAAACAGGACTGGAGTGATGAATTTTACTGTCTAACACAGGTGGTTCACCTCAGCAAATAATTTCTTACATTAATAACCTTTCTTACAGGAGTTGAGCATCCTTGTATAAACACCTTATATTAAAAATTAAAACATGTATCATGATTTGTCCATCCATCATTTTCCTTCTGACAAAATAATAGAAGGGGCAAATCCAAAAGGTTTTACACAAATTATGCATGTCCTCTATACAGAACAGAATTCTGAGAACACATGCATTTCTGTAGCTTTTACAGATAAGATGTTTCCCACTGGGAAGGAGTTAAAAATAAGACAGACAGTTGTCCCTATGCCAGCATGACCCCAGCCCACCAAGAAATCCAAAATAAATGCAAAAAGATGCCATCACTTTATGAAACAAAGGAGCTTTTTTAAACTTTTTCTTGGAAGTACAGGAATTGAGTCATGTTGCATTTAATAAAGATGGACCTAGTATTACAAGTCGCTTATAATACGAAGTCTTATGATGCGGCTGGTATTGTATTAACAAGAAAGTGGATGGTTTTGAGGGTTTGATACATTCAAGTGTTTGAACATAATCCCAAATATTAATGGGCAATGCATACACTTCAATAAGAGAACAAGAGAAAGTATGAAATTAATTCCTGCAGTCTAAAGCTTATTTAACAATATGTCAAAACTGCTTTGTAAAAGCATCGTTCATGTCTGTTAATAACATTAAACCCTACCAAATAAAGCTAGTGAGCAGAAAATTTGGGTTTCAATACCAATTCCAGGACCTAAAATAAGGGATCATACACTGCTTAAAGGAAGACAGGTCATACTAAATTTCATCAATACCAGCAGCATCATGTAGTACAAGTGAAAGATCATTTATTTATTTTATGTGAGCACAGATAAAAAGCAAATCACTGGAAAACTGCTCCAAAAAAAATGACTTAAGTTGAACAATGTATTGAAAAGGAGGGGAAAAAATTCCACAAACTTCTGAACAGATTTTTATGCTATTGAGACCAAATTCCTATTCTTAATCTTTACTAATGTTCCTATTACAAGTTTGCTTCTTGTATGTATGATAGAACAATTGTAGTAATTTTCAATTTCAAACAATCAAAACCATTATTTGAAATCTAGTGTTTTATTCATGGTGGATAACAAAATACAAAATCAAGTCCTTCTGCTTAACTTGTTCTCAGAATATCATCCAGAGAGTTACTAACCCTGACCTATTCCTTTGAAAAAAAAACACAACACAACTCAGTATGTGAAGTGTGTGAAAGCAAATGTAAAATAACCTTGGTCAATAAGGCTTATTTATGGCTACTTGATAATCCATGCCCAAAAAATTTCAGAACAAGTATACATAAAAGCTTTCTTTGTCATGCCCCAGCTGTCAAAAAGCTTTAGAAGCCAACCAAACACCAGTTTCTTAATATGGTACGGATATGCAACATAATCCTCTACAAAACTACTTACATACTAAATTTAGTATTCATTAACTCAATAGTGGATGCAAGAGTGTTTCATAAAAGGCTAAAAGAGGCAAAGAAGATGGATAAATAAAGATATGATTCACAGCCAGATTTGTATGCAGACTTCAGTAAAACTGAAAATCTTTGCAAATATGCTAAACTTTGGCTAACCACAGAAACAGGTTTTAGCCCAGACTCATTGAAACATCTAACCAAAAGCAAACAGCTGTAATGAATCCATTATTGTCCTCTATTTTGTAGATGGAATTTCATAAAGTGGCAATCATGCAAAGAGTGGAAGAGATTCAGAACCCTTAAAAATACAGCTAATGCCCCAGTGATTCCCTCACATGACAGGTTATGACCCATGGGATAGACAGAGCACAGATCAACTGCACAGTTCAAGAAGAGCAGCATAACCAGTGTGTCTGAATTCCACAAAGGATCCATATATTTATTTCTTACTTCCCTGATACAAACATTAGCTAAAAGACTTTTTAATTGTTCCAGAAATGTAGAATTGCACACATACTTTTGACTTCACCATTACACAAGTCTTTCTCTTCCACCTGTTCATCTAATTTAATAATTCTTTAAAATTATGTCAGTGTAACAATTTTGTTCATTCATTCTGATCTAACACTTAATAGGTTTTCCCTACCTAACTTAAGGCAGCTACCTATGGTATCTGCATTAACTCAGTTTTTCTTCTAGATTCTTGACATCATTATCTCACCTAATATCTGAACCACTTTCTGTGATTATCTCTATTTTCCTTTTAATTATCCAAGAAGTGCTAAGTTTAGCACTTCAACTGGCTACTTAATTTTAGAGGTACTCAAGATCAGTTCCCAGGTGTTGCAAAATACAGTAGATATGTAACAGGCTAGGCTCCTCACCCTCATGGTTCTCTTATATCAGATAAACAGAGGGTTGAGGAGCAAAATTTTCTTGGTGGTTTAGGACTGAAACTTAGAATGAATCACAAACATGCCTCTATGCAGTACATCTGGAGTCAACTGATGTGGAACAGGATGGAGGCAGTGTCAGTCAGAGCACAAAGGAGACCTCTTGTAGGAGGAAGACCTTAGGCCTCAAGTCTCTTATTTCTTACTAAAAATATATTTTTTTATTCTGCAAAATAGCAGTACAGTTCTCAACTTTGACTTTATTCCAAATTTAATATTAGAGCAATTAATTGCCATATTGCAATAGCTTTCTCAAGTCATTCTGAAAATATGAAGAGACCTGGTGCTAGAGAACCTCCAGAGATTACCCAGTTTCGATTACAAAAAAATAAATTTAGGACCTTCTCCTTAAAACTCAACAATCTCTCCTACTCAATACAGGCATGTGGATATAAGATCAATACTAACCCTGCATTACACTCTGTTACGGCTTCAGGGCTTTCTATGTGTATCAAAAAAGTAGATGGATCATCATATGGAACATCCTCCCCCTCTTCTGCACTATAGAAAAATCACAAATCCTCGTCTTAGGACCAGAAGTTTTGCTCCTGCTCTGTGCTTTCCCTGCTGCCCATGGGAACAGCCAGAAAGTACACTGATTGTAACTTTCAGTAGAGGAAAAATTGCATTTAATTCTGAAGGCTCAGTCCAATTCTGAGAGTTCATAAAATAAACTGACTAGTAGAATATTGTCTAAACTTTTCTCTAAATTTATATCAATTTTATACAATCTATTTGATTATTACTTATTTACTATAATTAATTAAATATCTATTAGGTGAGGGACTCATTTCCTAACATGCAAGGTTGCTTACTTTGAATAATTCACAGAAAGCTCTTCATTCCTGAAGACAAACTAAAAATGCACTTCAAATTAAAAGCAAGCAAACAAATAAAAGAACAAGGAAAGGGGGAAAATGCTGGGAACTCAGAAGGGAGCTAGGAATACTGTGAAAGCAAAAGTGGTAATGAAGCAAAAAAGTCTGGAGAGAAGTTGACATTACTGGAGGGCTCTCCCTGTCAACAATAAAATGTGCATTTACTGCAGTGGAAAAAGGAAGGCAGATTAGGTTTAAAGATTAATTTTGCAACAAACCAGGCTTCATGGTTTCTAACCTTTCATGGAATATATTTTTTGATAAAATTCTGTCATAATACAAACCCTTCAGACCCCCAAGAAATTCTCCTCATGCACCCACACTGTGTTTTGTGGCTTGAATAAGTTTGTTAGTAGATAAACACTGCTGCTGCCTCATGCTTGAAAAGTTTTGAATGTAATTGACTGTCAATGATATGATGATTTATAATGCAATCTGCTGCTACTTCTGCTGCTGCAGATAACTCTAATTTGCTTCTATTGTATTAGATATGATGAACTTGACAATCATTTTCAATTTTCCTATTTGGCTTTCATTCAGGTTGATGTGGCCAGTAACAGTGAATTTTCATTGTTCTCCCCCTAAAGCAATAAAGGAACAGGAGCTTGTTTTATATGAAGCAGTTGGCTCTTTCCAAAAGACTCATTTATTGTGCAATGAAGCTTCTGCCAAGCAAAACATTTACTAAAAGTGTGGACTGAAACTTCTGGTTTAAATATTTTTGTTTTACTAAATCATATATTCACCGTGTTATCCTGTACTAAATAGATAAGTGAAAGGGGAAAAGAGCCTACAGACATAATGGACATTGTACCAGCTGATTGAGATTACACAGTTCCTTAATTCTGATCACACTCAGACCTGGACGCCTTCATTTCTCTTAGGAAGAGAGGTGAAAGAGATCAAGATGTTAATGATTTCTGTTTTTTGGGAAAACTATTAAGGAATGAAAAAGAAAAGTGATACCTGAGTGCATATAAAAATATTTTAAAGAAAAGCTTGCCAGACAAGCAAGTGTTATTTCACAACTCTTCAATTTACAGTCCCACTATCTTGCAAGGCAACTATTCAGGAAGGTAAAATGTTTTTATTAGTACCTATAGAGATAAGCAAATCAGTTTTAAAGTGATACACATTAGACTATGAAAAACAGCCTTTGTAGCTTTGAATAACGCAGTTCCAAAGCCTCAGCTATATTTTCTTCCCGTATTAAAGAAAGATAATTACACCTGCATTTGTTCTAGCTTGCTTTGGTGTGCACACACATAATGAAAAAAGCAAAAATTATGTATTTTGAAACCACAGAATGGTTTCTATTTACAGAGTTACAGCTGTCTCCTCATCTAGCAGTGTTTTCATAATAGTTGCAATGGAGTTGTAATGTCACTCCAGCTGCCATTTGGAAGGAGATAGGTCCTATTCTGCTTCATCCATCATGAAAAAGGACTGACAGGTAAGTTTCAGTAAATAAACTCTACTCTGTAGGTAAGATATGAGAAAAAGATTTAAGATCTCAAGTTCAGATTGAGCAGCTGGCAGTTAGAAAAAATGATTTTTAGACTTGCAAGCTAAACATATTTAATACAGAAATCATTGAGAAAGAAGAAATAGGGAACTCCACACTTTCACTTTCACAAAATTACCTTTTTGACTGTCTCACCGCTTTTCAAGAATTACATGATTTACAATATCATGCTTTCTGTATATGAGAATTAATCCCAATATCATTCATTGAAATGAAACTATACTACTGTAGAAGGTAATTTCATTGGAATTAATATGAAGAAGCCTTTTATAAATAAACTTTGCAGAAGCTTAGGCCAAATTTTGGGGGAAATTGACTGGTTTTCCTTTTCCTTTGTTCTTACAGTATAAAATATCACCATGAACAACATAAAGAATGATGATGTAAAATATGTAGACTGTATAAATAAAAAGGTTGAGAGGAATTGATATTTCTTGCACCTGTTACAGTAATTCAGACCTGGAAAACATTAAGTGATTTGCTTTCCTTTGCACAAAATATTATAAAAATGTATACCTAGACCATAAGCATCCACTTTAAACATTTTACTTCTTTGGCAACAGGAGGAATTTTTAAAAATCCAATTTTATGAAATTGTCTTCTGAAGGCTTAAGAATTTTTTTTTTAACAATTTGTTCATAAAGCTTGTAGAAGAAACAAAGTATCTAGCTACTCATGCTCAATTTAGAGAGAAAAATCAAGCAATACTGTAAAATGTCTTCAACTGAGTGAATTTGTATTGTATAACTAATATGTAATAATCTATCAATGAAGCAAGCTGCATCACTTCACCTTTAATAGCTAGAGTTACTGAAGAAGAGATTTTGGCTGGAGAAAAAGGTGAAACTGGTTACTGGTTCTAACGGGGAATCAGCTGCAACAGTGAAGGTAACATGATATGGAAAAATGCCTGCAGTTACATACAGATAGGGCATGAGGAAACAGTTTAACAAGATAAATTGTGCCCTAGCTTTCAGATAGAATTTTACTTTTACTGTCCGAGTGGAATTTCAAAGATGCTCTGCTTCTTCTGCTTTATCCACGTAGAGCAACATTTATGGAGAGCAGCTCAGCAGTAACCTGTGGCTGCACACCGTGAGACTGTACATGGCTTGCATGTCTCTATGCCACATAAAGTGTAGGCTCTGAGTGTCTGTCTATGCACAACATTTTCTCTGTCTTGAAACTCAAAGATGAGCTAAAACCAAAACTATCCATTTACTTCAACAGCCCTCAGAGACCAAAGAGCAAGAATTGCACACCATGTACAGAGTCACAGCTCATGTCTGCAGGAATGAGCTTTACTCTTTTTTTTTCCCCCAATGAGATTAAAAAAAAAAAAAAAAAAAAAAAAAAGAGATCTTTCATTCAGTGCAAACGCAAGCCAAATTTGCTGTTTAGTAAACTTGTGGTTTGTGTCAGTAGACACTGCTTCAAAATTTAAATGCCTTTCAGTCCCTAAAAGCAGATGTAAACCAAAAGAGAACATTGACTGAGAACTGAAAATTAAAATTACAATATAGTAACAGTGCAACAACATAGCAAAAGCTGCATGTTCCTACAAGAGTGATCTCACATATGTATTTGCTATTACCTTTGGAAGTTTTGAGACAATACCTTAGCCATATCTTATTAAAGTTGGAGTAAAACCTCCTGAGATACAGGATAGTTATTGTTGATGTACTGAATTATAATTCATCCCTTTCTGTCCACTGTGTTATTTGTAAAGAGAGGAAGGAAAAATAAAGATGAGCTTTTTTTTTTTTTGGTGGCTTGTTTAATCTGTTAAAACCTATTTGAGGTAATCCCTGCTCCACAGTGGCTCCCAGTGGGAGATATAACATGACAGTAATACAGGTATTCTCCAAAAAAGCTGCAACTGAGACATCTCTTTTAAAACATACTCTAAGAACAGAGAGCTGATCTACTTTT
Source organism: Lonchura striata (assembly GCF_050655825.1). Lineage (NCBI taxonomy): Eukaryota > Metazoa > Chordata > Aves > Passeriformes > Estrildidae > Lonchura > Lonchura striata. The sequence continues at coordinate 54,929,782 of NC_140703.1, read as the reverse complement.
ATTTATAAAAAATTTTCCAAGCAGTTGCCATTATGGTACCTCACATTATAAAGAAATAACTTATGCCTTTATGTGATAATATTTAAATGGTAAGTTGTTGAAAAAATTGTTGAAAGATGAACTTCACATACATGAGCTGAGGACATGGTCCATCTCTGGAGCTGGCCTTTGGGGTTTCAATTTTGTAACAATCTTACCTACATAAGTAAGATTTCTGCTTTCTGTACTTTAAGCAACAGGTCAAGTTTTTAAGAGGTCTCCATATCTTCATCAGGAAGTTACATACCCAGCATTTTATTTTCCTAGTGAGATCATGACAATGAGATTTATGAATATAAATTTTCAGACAGAAAAAGGTATTCACTCTTTAGACCAAAACCCATATAAAATCTGGTGTCTCTATTCACTGTTCTATCAAAAAAATAAAACAAAAAATGCACACAAAACAGTGTCTGAACATGTCACAGTGTGATATGTATACAGTTTCTCTGAACTGCAGTAAGCACTACCTAAATTTTTCAACGTGTACAGAGTTCAAAAAATGAAGTCATTATTAGAGCTTTTATGAACACATAAAAGCAATCTAGTGACGAAGAACTTCCTAGCATTTTACGGGGCAGCTTTGCTTCTGAAGCAGCACCATGTAGTTAAAGAATTCAGATTTTCTACAAAGGTGCTTTCATATACACACTTTGAAGACAACATCATAAATTTATTGTGATCTAAAAAAAAAAAGTAGTGAAAAATAAAAAAAGTCATCACTATTTTTCCTTGGTTTTTATCCTTTCCTTCTTCCCCTCATTGATATAGAATACAAAGACCAACATTTTCAGACCTGACACTTAATGGCTCAGCTCCTGAATCCACGTGTGGTATATTTAACTGCAATTTTTATTCAACTCACTGTGGGCACAGACACTTAGCTTTACACACAAGATCTGAAAGCACTGGTTCTAGTTCAGACAAAATTGTATCACTGGGTGGGAAAGCGTAATATCAGAACCAGTGAAAGACTGTGGTCTTTTTAGATTATACAACATAGCAGAAATAGAAAAAATAGTCAAAAGATATTGAAAGAGAGGAGGCATGGTGTGGGTTTTTTGAGAAACAGAACTGTAAGATTAAGAGAGAAAAAAGAAATTTAGCTGTCATGCAAAGAACTGGGCTCCCTGCGTTAGAGACAGTTTTCATTTATAGAGAGAACTGCAAGCAGCAGAGAAGACTAGCATGCTCAGTGAATAGCATAATTTACCTTAAAAAGTATCCCTGAAAAAGAAAAGAAAGTTAATAAAGCTGAACTAATAACTGAACTAATTTTCCCAATCTCCTTTCAGGTGAGAGAGAAAAATAATGTGTAAGGGACTCAAAATCTAAATCTTCAGTCTCAGATATTGTGGAAGTTTCTAATCTAATAGAAATATTTGCAGTCATTTTCTTGTTGAATATTTTATTAAGAATAAACAGCAATAAACATATTTCCTGATTTATATTTTTGAAGAGTGTTTTTAGTGTTTCAGTTCACCGACAAAAAATACTTTCTAAAACAAAAGTGGGAGTGTATTTGCCAAAACCAAGTTTCTCCTGTTTCTAAGCCTTGTGTTTTACTGAACTTCAATTCCATATTGGCAGCCCTGACATACAAACCACCTGGAGCCAGGGGATGGCCTGGCCTCTAGTTTTCTTGATACAGAAACAAAAGTCTCAATGGTGATGGAAATTGCATGTCTGTATGAATTTAGCCATTCCTTAGGGGCCTGAATTACCAAATTATCATACAGATTAGGATGTAGTCAGGGTGTGCAGCCACATTTCTTTTCTCTAGGAAGAAAGGGGTCAGAAACAGGGAAAGCCTGGAATATGAAGGTCTTGAATGAGCTGGTGAGCCAGAATAAGAGCTGGTGATGTGCACATCCAGCCCTGGGGCTTTGTGTAGCTAAAGCCTTAGGCTCATTTCCAGGACTCAGTCTTGATTATTTGAGCCCAGTTTTCTAATACAGTGCAAGAGTGTCAATTCAAAACAAAATAGATTTAAAACAAAACAGAATGTTTTTTAGGTGTCCAGTATAAAGAGCTGGTTTCAACATTGTTTGCTTTTGTTTTATTTTTCCATCTACTCAAAATACTCTTCTGATTTTCTTGTTTAGCAAATTGAATTTCAAAATAGTAACCTAAAAGAAAATGCTCTGGATGAGAACCCTCAAACTTTTAATGACTCCGAATTTCATAAATTACATTAGAAAGAAAAAAAAATTTCTTTGTCAATCACAGGCTTTAGAGTTGAATGCTGTTTTGGTAAACAGAATGTGCAGGTGGGATAATGCTTTATAATACCAGAAAACATAGTATTGGCTAAGCAGAGATAATAGCACTGTCAAAAAGAATCTCAGAAGTTAATACATGATAGCAATGGGCTTGTAATGTTGTGCAGGAAATAGCAGCAAAGTAAACAGAGGGAATGTTTCAGGTACCAATCCATGAGGTTGGGTCAAATCTGGACAAGGAAGGACTGCAGAGGTTCAGGTTTTCACCCTCTACCTAACTGTTCTCTGCCACTGAAAAAGCTAATCCTAGTCCTCTTCATTCCACAGCACTCCTGCAGCTAGGAGATAGTTGGTTCTTACTGATTAGTGGAAAAGAACATTTTTTCTTTTCCTTTTAAGGGGTACAAGATAAGCAACAATAAGTACAAGGCCATCCTTGGAGCCTTGTTGGCAGCAGTCTGTAATTACATAAGATTAGCTATAATGTGATACTGTGCCCAAGGCCCTCTGAAGTCTTAGCACTTCCCGTTACATTTTGGTAGACAGAGAAGAGAAGAAGGGAAAGCTCAGCTCTTTGCAAGAATTGCTGAACTACATATTTAGATGATGGAACTCGAGATTATGGAAGCCATTTGATAATGGCAGTCAATGCACCACAAACCCCCTGTCAACACACAGATCAATGCTATTATTAGCAGTATCCTAAAGAAAATCGACACTTTAGCAACCTAAAATTTGTTCAATCCCCAGATTTCCTAGTCTGAGGATATATGTATTCCAAGGAATGCTTCTGTAAATAAACTTGAATTAACTTCCAGTGTATTTCATCTACCAATCAGCCACTGCTCTCTGTGTTACTATAAAAGTGAGGCTTCCAAATCATTACCATTATTGGTAATGGAATTCTTCCTTTCCACTGTTCGGCCTGAGGTTGCCTCTACCATTCTGACTTTGAAGACTCATAGATCGCTCTAATATCTCTATTTACTGGCTCAGGCAATTACTTGGTTGTACCAGACCACACATGGCTTTAGTCAGAAGCTACAAGTACAAACACACCCAACTTAGCTCTCCTACTTAAAGTTCTATTCTGATCACAGGTGATACCTAAGAATTTGTCCATCACACTGGTAGTAACAGAGAAAGACAGGTGAATAAAGCAACTTTTCTCTCTGATGTCTTCAGGAACTTTCTGGGTATTAACCAGAAGCTGTCATAGCTACAGAGATCAGGACAGGTGAGCATTGGCATTGGTACTTGCTGTAATAACTTCTACATTTATTATTTGAATGAAATGGTAAACCATACTCTGGATTCCTCTCTTCCAATCACTGTTTTAAAAAATGGCTGTGGAAAAAAAATAATGCATATGTTTTCTCATTCTCACTTATGATTGTCTCTTTTTTTAATTTTTTTATTTTACTACAATAGACTGACAGATCTTTTAAGCATTTTGAATCTAGCAGTTTGTTCACTTGATAATACTGAAAGGTTGAGGATGGGGGTGTGGGGGGAGAGGTGAGAATGATAATAGATAAGGTGAAGAGAAAGGAGAAAGAAAAAACATAAAAGAAATACTCTTGCATAATACCTAAGAGAAGTTCCTCCCTCACCTTAGAGTGAAATTCAGTCTGCACATCAGTTCCTACAGAGAGACTATAAATCCATATAGAGACTATAAATCATAGCCATATACCAAATGCACCAAGGGAAGACACTTCTCTTTTTTCCTTGATAAGGTGTCCCCTTCTGCCACTACAAGATGAGTAAATTACTCCACCTGTCTAACTGATCCCCAGTATTCAGCCTGACACTGACAATGGCAGTGCACCTGTTAGTGTGATGGACAAGTGATTGGCAGCATGGCATTTACTGCTTTCTATAATAAGTTGGTTATTATACAATGATGTTGACAATCTAGAGACTGCAAATATTAAACTGTAACTAGGTACAGGTTTGAAAAGGGAAAAAAAAAACAAAAAACAGGTTATAGGTGAAATGTGACCCTGAATAAATTTCATGCCAAAGGCTTCTTTCATTTTGAAAAGAAAAATATCAAATTTTAAGTATGACACTTTTTCTTAGGAGCAAATATTTCTATTTATGTATAGCCACCAAATGTCAGTTATGAGTTTTCCCATAAACTAAGCACAAGATTGCAAGTCACTGCCTCGAATGGTCTTCTCAGACATATTGCATCTCTAAATGCAAAAGCGTAAGCAACTACAGTTACAGTCTTTGTAAGAATACATCTTCTGTAGCCATAGTAGACTACCACTTTGATGCAACTACTCCATTTTCTCCCCCATGGTCCTGCTATGTACCTCCCTTCTGTACAAGCATCACTCCAGAACAAGTGTCACTGCACTGCCTCAGGACTGACAGAAGTTTCACCATCTATTTGCAGCTGGAGGTCTCAATGGCCTTGGTACATAATAATGGACACCAGTTTGTAGCTGATAAAACTTACTGGCACACCTAGGAAAACAGAATTAAGATCCATTCTGGAATTTAAAAGTTGCTAAGAAAATTAAAAAAAAATATTTTTTTTTTTATTTAAACCCAGCATCATGTTTCCAGCTCTTACCAATATCATACAGAATAAACCCACTGTACAAATTATGTGCATTTAAGGTCAGGTGAACCCTGTCCTATATTCGTCCTAATTTTTAATAGTGAAGAACTACTTTAAACCTTTATATGGGAAATTTATCCCAAATATTATTCTTGCTAGCATTAGTTATCATAACAATTGATATCCTTGATGTTCACTTAAATGTTTACAGTGTTAAGGGAAACTTCTCAGTCAGACCATTCCTGAGACTCCTTGGCAGTCACACTCCAGCCACTTTTACCTGGACTGAAGCCCCTTGGCAGAGGGCAGCTCTAGGGTGCCTCTCTTGACTCCCCACACACCCCACTCACACAGCCAGACCAGGGGTCCTCACTGGCTCAACCCCAGGTTTCCCATCGCAGAGTCTCAGATGCCTCATTCCATAAAGCCATTTATTCATGGCAGAGTAACACACGAACAGCCTGAGCTGCCTGTGCTTCCCAGGAGGGACTCCGAACAAAGGAACCCCTGGGTTTTTATCACAGTCCAAGCGTGTCAAAGGCTTGTATTTCCTACCTAGTCCTTGGCTCCTGCTGTGTCACTTCATGTCCAGTCACCTGGCTGTGCCACATGTCCCCGTGCCCTTTGTTATGCAAAAGATAAAAAGATGGGCAATTCTGGTTCCTGACCAGAGCTCAACCTGCAGTTCCCACTGCAGCTGCCACCCAACCTACCTGCACTCAATGTGTTCCACAACAACAAAGTTTCTAGAAGATTTGGGGGTTTTGTACCTGTTTATTTTTTTTTGTTTGTTTGTCTGTTTTTTTCAATTGTGCCAAGCTGTAATACATGCCCCAAATTATCACTATTTTCCATGAGAGCGTTTCACTTTCGAACATGTTACCGTGGTGAAACAGACAACTTGTGCAAATTATGAAATCTGCAGATTACAATGTGACACCATAAAACCTAGCATTACAATTATACTGTTCACATAAATAGTCCTTGACTTTCCCTTTCTTTTAACCATGATATAATAGCTGTATAGTGACATAGATCCTGTTCAACAAATGACATAGGATATGAATTTTACACGGTGCTCTAATTAAATTGCTAATCTTGGTCCCAATGGCTATGTTTGTCCTAGTAATCTGAACAGCAGCAGGTCAGAGCATTAACCTCTAACACATGTATCAGAATGGTCAAATTGTTCATTAGCCTATAAACAGTCTACTGTTTGGACTGTGAGAACTTCCCTTAACATTGTTCAAGCTGTCAGTATGGCCTGAGACTGCTCTCCAGGCAGGCAGCCTTTTTTGAGAACGGAGAGCATACAGCCAGTGAAGGTGGTCAATAAATGTATGGCTGTGATCAGTGCTGGATTTTGAAGAATGGAATTTGCCAGATCCTTTGGATAACCTCTAAATAAAACCAACATGTTATAGTGAAATGGGAAACACATGAAGTTATACACTTTAAATCAACAGAAAGCCTTTAAATAATCAGTAAGCCTTAACTGTTCTCATAATGCCCAGATGATTTTTAAAACACGGCACAAAATAATACTGCAACCTTACTAAAAAACTTCAACATTTAATCTTGAAGCACACAGCTTGAAGTTTTGCTGCAAACAGAAGGTTTATTGATCATTCATGAGGTTACTATTAGAAAAAAACCTACACAATTCTAGTCATAGAGCCTTCTAAAAGGGAAAAATAGCAAAGATTAGAAATTATCATATAGGTAAAATATTAATGCATTAATAAATTTAATCCATAGTAATTTATTATTTTAAAATCTGATAATTCAGCCTTTAGGTTTATAGCCAGAGATTTTAACTGCATATTGCAAGTCCTATACATCTGTATAAAGCCATACATAACACATGATATTCACATCTACAACATGCTCAGAAAAATACAGCTGACTATCTTCTAAACATTTTCAAATATTAGGAGGTATTTCAAATACTTAATTCTTATGCATAGCAATTACTAATATATACAGGCACACACACAGATATGTATACACACACATATATACAGAAATAATTTTCTGTTTTAAGTTTAGTGGGATAAAAGTCACTGAATTAAAAGAATGCTGAAACAAGCAGTTGCACACTTTAAATGACTGCTGCAATGCAAAATCCAGTCTCACAAAACTTGCACAGTGACTTGAAATATATCATTTTTTTTCCAATCCAAATGCTATTTTTCAATTCAGTGGGCCTCAAGCTTTTCAACAAACGGGATCAATTTGAAGCTACTCATTCAAAAGGGTTTCTTAAATGCCAGTCCTAGAATTCAACATGACAGAAGAGACAAAGAGTCATCTTCATTTCCAGTCACAATCAGCTGTGTGCACAGCCCCACATCAGCATAGGGACTGTGTTGCAGGTGCAAGCTGCTCAGGAAAGACCAAACAGCCATCTATTTTTTTTTTTTTCTCATATTGCAAATAGGGCAAGAAATTTGAATAGTTCTTAAAACACAAAGTGGAATTTTTTAATATCACTTCTGTTGGACAGCTGAGAACTATTGTACTAGGAAATGAAAAAGTGATTGTTTTTTAGCTAAGCAAATGGATAGTGAGCGCTTCCCATGTACAGGAACACTACTCAGTTTCAGTTTCTTCATAAGTGCTAAACTCAGTCCTCAACACAAGGTACTTTGGCCTGCATAAGCCTTAACCACACACATTTGCAGTTACACAGCATGAGCACATGCCCGAATTCTTACACTAAAGGTCTGGGAACAGTTTGGGAGAGAATACATTCTCTAACAGCTGTGAAAATCTGCTGCCATTGCACCATGCTTGGGAATGGGGAAGTAGTAAGTGAAAGTTCAAAAGACTGGAGCAGCTGTTCTGTCTCCAATGCACACCTTTACTCGTGTAACCTAACTCTTTGATCTCTTGTAGAAATTCAGCTGCCTTATGCTGTTTGCAAGCAGAAGGCACATCAGTACAGATCCATTTGTATGCAGCTGATTTGTTTCTATACAAATGTTTCAAAAATAGAAGAACTAGCTGTGCTGGTGAATAGTACAGAGAGAATACACTAAGTGTAGGAAGCACAGCTTATGTTTCAATAAAGACCACAAAACCAGGAAAGCACATTGTGCTTTTTATAGGAATAGTAAGAAAAACGCAAAAATGGAAGAGATTCTCAGACATTTGGAAGACTGAGAAAGTTCTTTTGTAGTGGATTGGACATTTACGGGTGGAACATACAGTACCCAACACAGAGAGTGAGACAATGGAAGTAAAGGTCTATTCAAAGCCTTTTCCTGTCTTTAAAGACTGTCAATTTAAAGATTTGACATTCAGAAAACAACAGGCATACTTGTATTTGATGGATGTCACTATACTCTCTAGCTTTTTTTTTTTATTTGGTCATCATCTCCTCATTTGCTGTAACATAAGCTAGCAGCAAAACTGATATGTCAGCTGGATCCAATGCCCCACCTTCAACTCTTAGCTCCTCTGAAGCCCAGCAGAATGATGTCTCTCATGAGATGGTGCCCCATCTGTCCAGGTTTTTGATGTACTAAACTATGTCAGCCAAGCAGACAGCATTCTGTCATATCTCTCAGGGAAGTCTCTTCACTCTGCTGTAGTGCGACAGCAACTCAGGTATGGAAGGTTAACAGTACGAAAAAATATGAAATATTTTTGTTTCCAGAGAAGGTAAAGATACATTGAGCTGACCCCAAAATGTGTTCTGTTCTCACATTTAGCTGCAGGTTTATGAACTGTGTCACAAAATAAATTAAGATTCCTGAAAACAGCACATCTGTCTTGCCCTTTTGAAGCTCAATTGCATCCAAACAAATGAGGGCATTCTGATGAGTGTCATTTCCACAGTACAGAAAAGGCCATAAGTTTTGTTCACAGCCAGTCCCACTGCGTTGCTTTGTCTGCTTTTCATTTTCCCTTTTACAATGATTTTGATTGATAGTTCTATCAAGTCTGTGGTAGCAACCAACTGGCAAACAATACTCCAGTGGAAAAATACAACAGAATTTAATACAGATAAAACCAGAGTTCTACAGAAGTTTTCTTAAAAAAATTCACAAAGCCACCATGGTATAAGGGCATCTTTAAATCTACTTACTTAACTTTCTAACAGGATTATATGGTAAGATAACACACTGAAAGTGGTAGGTATGGTATTCAGGTATTATTTCCCCTAGAAGATATTCAGTTCAACAGACCAAAGCACAGAAATTATTATCCATTACTGTCCCTGCATGAGTATTCAACAAATATAAAATTTAGATGTATAAAATTTAGTAAACAATCTGAATGTGGAATAATATTCTAGATTTTATAAAATATTTAGTAGCAAATGATTTAAAAATCTTAAATTCCAGTAACTCCATACAGTTTTATTTGGAACTTTGAACTCTCAAAATGTGGAGAAGACTGAATCACCATCTATGACCATCTTATCTTCTCTTTGTATTGAATATATTTTGGTTTTTTGTGAAAGCTACTCACTTTTGCAATATAAGTTTTGAAAAAAAACCCCACCTTTTATTTTCAGAGAAGAAAAGACACAGTAGTTTTTTTTTCTTATAAGCATTTTTGTCATATTATCTTGCCTCACAGTCTGTTTAAGAGACCCAGGTTACTTTAGTAACACAACTAGGTTACATCAGTAATTTTATAGACCCAGAATCTCCCAATATTTCAGTCAAGAAATCCATTAAATCTACTGAAAAATGAATCTTTTGACAAGACATGGTACACTCCTAGTAATGGTTTTACTCTTTCTGTCATAATAGGTCTCTTAGCACCATCACAGAGTTGCAAAATCATTAAGACACAACCCCTGTCTTTTAAAGGGTAAGAAAAGTCATTAAAAAAAAACACTTTCCCAGTAGAGGACTATATACCATTGACTCAATTCTAAATAAAGTCATATTGTACCAAAAACACACTCTATAGCTGGGAAATGTCCTTCAATTGGCTGATGCTGTAATGTACAGCAAAGAATTGAAGTAAGCATATATTATGTCCATTTATTCTTTTCTTTACCCTGAATCAGAAGATTTTTTTTCCCCCTCACTGAGTACCTGAAAGCTGGTGCTAATTAACTGTAAGCTGCAATAGCTGCTAGACTGCAAGAAATCTCTTGTCAGGTTAAGGGCTCTCTAGATATTTTTGAAATCTGAGTATAGAGGCTTTCAAAATTAACCCTAGAAGAAGCAGTAAAATCAGAGCAAACAAATTAAAAAGTCTGCTGAATCAAGAAGAAAGTATTTTACTGACTCCTCTGGAGTTTGAATCTGGACCTTGAAGACTCGTATGGAAAACCATGACCAATGGAAGTGGCATTACATAAATCCCTTTAAGACTGTATTACTCAAAACCTTTCTCTGCACAGGGGTTATTCAAAGCTGTTCTGTGATGCAGCACACTAAAAACCATCTCTAAAAATAGTGTTCATGTTTGTAAGAGAAACAGCTGAGGAAATACACCACCTTACTTTACAGGATCTTTGAGCAAGCATTTAATAACTCCTGCAAACATTATGATCCTGAATAGTATTATTAACCCAAGTCTACTGTGATACCCTGGTGATATCAGTTTGTTGCATCTAAATTCCTGTGATGGCCCATTCAAAAATTTTGGTAAGTGGAAAATGACAATATTAAAAAGGTTTGTTTTTTCCTAATTATGAATAAATATTACAGATAAAATTACAACAATTAAAAACAAGTAAAATATTTTCAAATTAAACAAATAAACAAAACCAAACCAACTAACTAATCAATCAAAATATAAACTAAAAATAAGTATAACAAACAAAAAGAAAGAAGCAAGCTTTCTATGCATTTCTTAGTGAAACTGGTTGTCCTGGTCTGTCCCTTCAACTACATATCTCCTCACTGGAAGAAAAGGTGAAGTGATGGATTTTGCATTCAGAAGCACAGATACATTGTGCTCTTTTACTTTTCTTATAAATGCCTGTGATGAAGCAGAGAAAGAATGACAAGGAAAGGCTTATCCTTGCTTTCTCAGAATCTGAGAAAAATTAAATATGTAAAAGGGAACATCAGAAAGCCTAGCAAATTTTTATGCAAGTATTAAAATGAGAAGCAAGTCAAATGAGTGTATGTTTTTATGAAATTCCACACCACACAAAAAATAAGAAATTAATTAATTGCTTAAGAAATACTGTGTGCATACATTAAGCTTTTCTTCCACTGACAAAACAAATACAGACAGAAACATTTTTGCATTGCAAATCTACTTCCTAGGTCAGGCTGAATATTTACAGATACACACATATATATATATATCTATATCTATCTATCTATCTATATATATAGATATATAAAAGATCCCCAGTGTAGCAAATTACTAAACATTTCTGGGTAATGATCAGATATTTAAGCTTGAAACAGCTAGATTTTTTTCCTGTTGTGCATGTCAAGATATCTAAGTTTTAATACAAATTTAACATTTCATGTTAAAAGACTGGCCACTATTCTCACATTTTCAACATTCTTAGCATGCTAGTAAAAACAGAACTGTCACTCCTATTAAAAAAAATAAACAAAATGTCACAGTCACAGGGGATCAATCTGCTTTAAATATTTTGAGATATCATTATTTAGATGAACAACAGTTTTTATCTAGTAAGTTCTCCTTGCCCACTTTAAATGAGCAGCTCAGTATGACAGAGGAAACATAACAATCAGAACAAGTCATTCATATGTGACAATATAAATGATTGCTTCCAATGTGCCAATGAAAAACAGATTTCTATTTGTTCAAGGTATCACACATCATAGTAGAGAATCCTTTAGACTGAGTCCATTCATCAAAGCCAGCCGACTATGTTAGCAGATGAGTTACTGGTACACCACGCAGTTCTTTTTTCAGCAGCAAAAATGACTATATTCACAGGTTAAAATGTAAATAGTAGAAACTGAATTGTGACATGAATAGTATCAGTGCAATGTAATAGAAAAAAAGGAATAAATGAATAATCATGTAGCCTTTCTCCTAAATAGTCTCCTATTGAAAGTTCCCAACAAAACTTCAGAGTAGAACAAAACTTATCTCACATCTGTGCACATTCACTAGCTTCCCAGCTGAATCCAACACATTATCAGAGAAAGTCAGAATTCACAATTTTAGAAAAAAATCTTGTGGGTTTTTTAACAGGAAAACAACTCTCAATTAAGACCAACCCTAATTTAATCCTTAATGTAAGACACTCACAATCCCTTAAAATAAAAACGTAATTTAAAAGAGAAAAATAAAACAAAAAATCAACATGCAACAAAAAACCCAAGACCAAACAGCTGTATGCACTTTTAATCTTCAGAAAAGCATGTGTTCTGAGAATATGTTTGTTTTTAAAACATCTGTAGGTATTATATAGAAAATTACATTCTGCAAAAAACAACATATTGCAATTACAGATCACACACATTGATATTCTCATCTTATGCTTGCCATACCAATACTTCATGTAATACTGATTTAATGAGCATATGCACCACCTACAAGTTATTATTGCAATTAGAATACACTTTTTATTTGAAAACACTTTTATTTGTAGGAAGAAATAGGATTATTTTAGCTAAATCTTTATTTTGTAGCAATCATACTCTTCTAAAAGAAAAACCCTGCAACTGGGAACTGAAAGTAGAAAGCTGCGTAATTCCCATTTGAACAGAAGGTGTGGGTGATGTGCATTTACAATAAAATGTCTTAAAGATATCACCTTTTTCCCTTTCTAGCCTAACCCCAGTTTAACAGTCCTTAGTCCTTGGCATACACACCTGTCAATTGATCAATGTCTATTGAGTTATGTAGTCAAGTGTGGGAAATACATGTGATAATCAAATCTCTCTATCTAAAGATATATTTGAAACCTTCTACTATCTTCTGAACTCTCATGGTCTTCAACTTTCAGCTTAATTACCCAGATGTTTGCACAGATGAACAGTGACTCCATCAGCTACTCTTGTGTGGAGAAGCAGGCTGCTGACAGGTGGCTGTACCACACTCACCATTCTCACAGAGAGAGCAAAGCACAATGCACTTCACAGGGAAGCCAGTGATACAAATCCCTCATTTGCACTCTGATGTGACTTTTTGCTCTTTGCAGTAGCACTGCTGGCAAATGAGACAGGAGCTCCCTCCCCACACTCCACAACACATCAGTCAGTAATGCTCCTTAATTTGTGCGCTGCTTCCAACAGAGGAGCAGCCGGTTTCCACTGACTCACCTTGCAAGTGGATGCTCACATGCCAGTGGGAAATGAAAATTGATTCCTGCAGATACACTGCACCAGGTGGCTCAAGTATTTTTCCTGGATATGATGGAAGTGGAAAGGGAAATGGGAATTGGGGTCTGCAATAGAGAAGGATCTGCATTGGATAGATAGGAACAGCAACACTTAAGGCACAATGTCTATTTTTGCTATTACAGTTCCCAGCTAGAACTCAGTCAGATCCAAGGGTAAACACAGGTTGTTTCTTTACATGTTAAGTAGAGCACGCAGATCTAGTATAGTAATGAGTAAACTATTATTTCTGTGCCTCCCTCAGAAAGTCTGTCCCTTAACTATGCTTCAGAGCAATCCTGAGTTGTTATTGATACCACAGACCATAAATCAAATCACAAAAACATCAAAGCACAGATTGGAAAATCATTTTGGGCATTTAAAAATCCAAAAACTTAATGATCACACATCTACAGGCCTGAGAAAAGGACCCACATTTCTTAGGCTTTGTCAGGTGCAAAATAAAGTATTTCCAAATTATACATTTTTTAAATTGGAGGCATTGCAAAAGCATACAATGCCAAATCCCACTCCATCTCTATATATTGCTATTTATTATAACACTCTTAGAAAGAAAACTGGCCTCCTAATCCAGATATGTCTAACTAATGTTCAAAAGTTTCTGTCAAGATGGGTTAGTCTTAGAATTTTATCTCTCTGCTGGTTATTAAACCTGACTATAAAAATATTAGGATGTTTTTCCTGGAGCAGAAGTTAAAAGACAACACACTCAAGTGACAATGTCAGGTTGTGTGAGATTAAGACAATTAATGTATATACAACACAGATTCCCAGTGAGTGAGAACAGACATTCAGAAGTGGTTCAGTGAGAGATCTAAAACACATCCCTCCCATTACAGACAAAAAATAGAGTCCCATCCTCACTTGAGTAAGGAAGAGTAAACACCTGGATGGTATATGACAGCTACTCAAACTCAGTCCTGTCTCTTTGTCGTCTAATCAGCCTGATAATGTATGCAACTCCTCAAACAGTAAATATGTGATTCAATGACTACAGTGACAAGTTATGAAATCACATAAGAAAATGAATGCAAGAAAAGCTAATTTCTCTATTTTCATTTTTTAAATTCCTTCCACCATCCTTTAGCATGTACAGAGCAACAATGTTGGTCAAAATACAAAAGTTGAATGTGAATTCATGTGATTAAGAAGATTAATTTCTCATTCTTACACAAAATATGAACATATTTCAAGCCTCACTAACAATTATTAAAAAATAATAATTTCAAAAGTATAGATTCACTGCCCAGAGTCACTACATCTGTTGTGTGAGTGCCTTAAGCTTTGCTATGCAGTTGCAGAGCCAGATTGAGCATGCCCAGCAATATGTTCAGCAAGTGATGCATTTCAGCTGGTTTTTGTCCTTATATATACATGTGTTTTGACAATGCTCTAATATGAAGGACATTGCTGTCAGGAGCAATCTCTTTGCAGCTATAATGCATTTTATTTCAGAAAACCATGCAAAAGGGCAAGGAAAGTTACTGTATTTAGGAAACATTGTCTTATTACATCATTACCTGTGTTTACCATGTGAGAAGTAAATCCTTTCTTTCTAACAATTCCCATTCACTATATAATGTTCAAAGGGAATGTATGGGTTTATAGACAGTCATTTGCTTTACTGGAAAACACTACTGACAGCCCTTTGGCAACATTAATACCTGGTGGTTATTTTCTGCTTTTTAACATTAAAATAAAGACCTCAGTTTTTATATGTGCAATAATATTGTTGTTACTGTAAAAACAGATTTGTGTTACTCAGACCTTAGACTGTTTTCACAGTAGGTCTGGTTACATGAATTCTAATTATCTTCAGCAGAAAAAAAAAGTGGAAAACTCTTGGAGTCATGAATTTCTAATGTATAACAGTTTATTCGCTGTAAATAACTTGCAGAGATTATACATAAGATAGTGTTTTCCCTTCCAGAAAGCAAGTAATTATTTTCATAGAATTTACTGCAATAAATATTAGCGTGAAAGATCTTAGTAGTTAATATAAAATGAATCTTTCAGTCTAAAAAAAAAAAAAAGATTAATTCCTCAGAAAGCAGCTAACAGCTAAAGAGGGAAAAACATATTTTAGATAAAGATTCATAAGAACATAGAGTTCATCTCCAAAAGCAGTTGGAACTAAGACAGCAATAGCTCAGTCACACATTTTAACTTTTTCATCTGCAAGGAATTGAGGTAACTATTTGCAGCTTCTAAACCAAAGCATGGAGTTTTGCTAAGGAACAGGTTAGCAATCCTGACTTTTTTTTTTAATAGAGAGTAACCCTATTCCATTATCTGAAAAAAACACATACATCCATTTTCTTCACATTCAATTTCACAGAGGAACATTCATCTCTAAAAAAGGAAGAAATGTTTAAAAATTCTGAATACTATTATCTTCAGAAAAAAAAATACTATATTTAAGAGTGTCTGCATTATAGTGACAAAGCAATAAATTGATACAATCAAATGTTGCATCAGTTTAATCTAAAATTAATGTCTTTTAGATTATTTGATGGAAAGATGAGAGCCTGCATCCTCCTTTCACCTAAGGAAACTGAACAATTTAGGAAATTTGTCATACTCCTGTACCTTCATAAATCTCATGTTAAACTCATTATCATATAACAATATCAGTCAGTATGTTTGAATACTGATTGTCTGATTTACAGCATAGAGTCTTAGAGTCCTACATTTAAGGCAGAAGAGAGTTGTTTTCCACTGTTAAGTGCTGTAGACCTCATTGTTCATAAAAAACCATTAAACAGTGGCAACTACTGATGTTTAACCACTTAGGTTTCCATTCTGTAAGAGAAAACAGAAGCTGACATGAGCTTGCAAGCAAAGGAGCCTCCTACTTTTTTCACATCAAATAAAAATGAACTTTAAAGATACTTTGGTGATCGTTTCAAAATGAATTGTTACTGTCTTTTGCAGCACATAAGAGACACATATTCATTTTGACATTCATCCTATCCTAGAATTTGAAACTCCAGATAGGTGTCTCTTCATTTAGCCCATAATACAAATCTGTTTCATTTAATGTAAAATATAACTCTGATCGAGAAGGGAGAATAAAAATATCAAACCAGAATTTAGTAAGGAATGGACTAGGTACATTATTCTGCTCTTTAAGGCAAATTTCTCTTTGCCAAGATACAGGCATAACATTTATAAGGGTTGTAAACAACATGTATGTTTCCTTCTGCACTTCCATAGCAGAGAATTTGATTTATCCTCTGAAAAATAAGGCCAGGTATATTTAAATAAAAAATAGCAACAACAAGAAAATGAAAACCAAAAAAAAAAAAAAAAAAAAAAAGCACCAAACAACAAAAGCAGGTGTTTGAACTATTCAGCACTTTACAGTTGATGAACTATTGGTCTTAAAAATATACAGATTTCCTTCTAACCAGCACTTGAGATTATTATTTACCTATTAAAAAAAATCATAGCAAAAAAGGATCACTGAAATAGAGGGAGCAGATCAAGAATTAGAGACAGGAGACTGTTTGCAAAAAGCATTCTAGGATAACCTTCCTCTTGTCTAGATATTTTTAACCCTTAGCTAGTGTAGATTATAACTTACACTGCTGCAGATGGTTCATTTATGCAGACCATGTGAAAATATCATAATTAGGCAATTTTCCCTGATGGGCTGCTGAATCCTGTACACTTTCAGAATCCAGGTGTTTAATTTAATTCCTTGGTCAGAAATTCTGTCAACATGTTCAGATCTACAGCATGAGAGAGTTACCAGGGATGGTCTTTGTGCAGGGAGGCTTGGGTGACAGATAGTAGACATTGCAATTTTGAAAATTCAATAATAGTTGGTCCTGCTTTGGTAGGTGGGTGACTGCATTTCAAATTTAAATTTAATTTAGACACTGTTTGCTATACATGCCTCCTAGATATGCAGAGACAGAGAAAAATACTTTTTTTGTTTCGCTTGTTTCTTTACATGCAACATATTTTTTCCTAGTACAAGGTAGCTGAAATATTTAGATAGTAAAACCTAGTCCCCATTTAAAAAGTGATATTTTTCAGATTAACTAATTAGGAACAGTTTGAGCAAGAGATGTAAAGTACAAGTGAAATAATTTTTTTGCTAAAATTAAAAAATATTTGTGATGGTCATTCCACTAAGAAACCATTGTGGATATATTTTAGAGACAAAATCTGACGGAAAAATCATCTTGAATGCCTATGATTATAAAGTTATAAATACTCTGACATTTTTAAGATTTAGGAATAAATCTTAACTGACATCTTAATGAAAAGTTCTTATACTGTGCAGTATACCTGCTTGTTCAAAAGGAACTCAGTATGTGAGGCTAAGAAAAGCAATAAAGAAGGTTGAGAGATTAAAGCCCACCACTTTACATGTCTGGAATATTTATCTACTTTTTCTATTTTTAATTCATCTGACCATCTTCCCCCTGTCTGGCCCATTTGGCATACACTTTTTGTCTGACCTTACTGTCTGGAGATCATCTCAAAATGACAACAGAAAACACAGCATGATACGCAGTATGCATCTCCTAGCTTACCACACTTGGAAGAAAACAAAATAAATTAATAGTCACATGAGTGAAGATTTCCTCCCAATCACTTTTAAAGGAGGAAAGAATAAAACAGGGATATTTTCTATGTCTCATTAGAAAACCCATAAATAAAAAAATACATACGCATGTCACATCAACACATGACTATTTCACTTTCTTATAGATGAAATACATGCCTCAGGATAAGATTCTCTGTTAGCAAAATGCACGGACCATTACACCTCTACAAAGCCAAGAAATATTTTTTTTTTTTAAAAATCCAGTATATCTACAATACAGTTATACTAATATTAATGCATACTTTGTTATACTAATGCATACTAGTTAATAACTGCATGTAATAGTTTCAGTGATATTCATTTATAATCCGCTTCCACCTATTAGCAAAAAAAAAAAAAAAAAAAACCACCCACCTTTCAGCATTGGTATTATATGAAAGTGTATTTTTTATCAATATAAAGTTAAAAAGTCATTCTTGATAAAGATTACTACCCTTTCCTGTTTTACTACTGTCTAAAGTTGCTATTTGCTTTAATTAGGGCTTTAAAAAACCAGAATTCTGCTCTGCAGCAAGCAGGATGCTGTGATTGCTGTGATGAGTTGTAGCACGCTGCTTAGAAAAGAACTACATATTTCAATATGGAACCAAGAGAAATTCACCATTTATTTAGAGATTGCTGATGCTTGACTAAGGACATTGTTTGCTTTAGCTTTACTATTTCAATAGCAATTTTGCTGTCTATTATAGATTATCTCACTTTTGAATAACTGACTTCATTTCCTCTTTTAAGTTGGTTATTCTTTTATGCAGACATGCTGCTTGTTTTAAATAGGAAACTTTTAATTTTCCTTATTTTTTTCTTCTGTAATAAACAAGTAAAACTAATCTTGGTTGTATCTCTCAGACTTTCTTAAAAAGAAAAACAAAACAAAGGAGAGAATTCACTCATGTATCAATTTAACACAGTTAAACATACAACATTAGAATACAAATTGAATGTGTACACACATGGATCTTAATTGTTCTAGCAGATTCTCAAACTGTTCCTTTACAGCTGTTGTAGAAATAAAGTAAATTAGCCACTAAGCTTCATCTGAACAGCCACAAAAAATTTTCCCTCTCTTGTCTGCCTCCTATTGTAAATCATTCCCTTTTTTAAGGTCGGATCTTCCCAGCCAGAGAGCTTGCAGAGATTATCAAACATGGCACAGGTGATTTCTGAAACATCCCTGTAGCTACTGACAACCATCTCCCATTTGAGGACTTCTCACTACCCAAATTTTCAATTTCTCCAGGAGCCCATTTTCATAAACAACCCTCACAACCCTATTTAAACTTGCCATTGCACTGTATGCCACTTAAAAGCTGTACAGTTCCAACCCAGGCAGTAATACCGGGCACAGGTAACTGAAAATATGGAGTCACACATTCTTCTCATACAAAGGCAGAAAGCGTCACGTATCAGCTCAAAATCTGACTTCAACTTTCTCTGGTGTTTTACCACTGTTTCAGAGAGATGATCCATGAACCATCTCCTTAAATATTGCATTGTACCCCTTTAAGCATTTTTCTTTTTTCTTTATTTTCTCTCCATGCCAAAATTCACAACAGGTTATTCTGCCATATGTAGCTTTGTAAAGATACAAAAAAACTTGCCTGCACTTACAAACCTTTTTTTTTTTTTTTTTTAAACACAATTTTCAAAAACTTTTTTACTAGATATGCATAACTGGGCACTGATGACTGTGGTGGGGTGACCCTGACTATACACCAGGTACCTACCCAAATTCTATCATTCTGCTTCTCAGCAGGATGAGGGGAGAAAACAAGAAACTCAATCTTAGCCAAGTCCAATACAATGACTCTTGAGGAAAACAAGAATGCCTTGTTATACTGCTTCAGAGAACTTAATAAAACTAAGCCCGCCCATTTTTGCAAGTAATATGCTATATAGCCAGATATTATGCAAACCAAGATTTTAAAAAAAGGAAGAAAAAAATTGCAGTGAAATACCCTAGCACAATTTGGCTAAGAAAAGAGTTATTCTACAGCACAGTCAGAGATTGCAGACATGAAAGTTTTATTCTGATCAATACTTATATGGTTCACAGAATCAGAGCAGAAAGCAGTCAACCAGAGACCACTATTGGCCAAAGAAATCTGACCTCCAGGGCTGGGATTCTATCACATTTGTGACCCAGACAGGACCAAAATAATATTCACTCACAAATTAATCATTGCCATTCTCAAAGCTGCCTTCTAAGGGAAGGGGTAAATGAATTAGTGAGAGAAGTAATTTCAAAGGGTCCTTTACAGAGAAGACACAAGTAAATAGGAGTGCTTTGATCAACAGTGCCTATCACTTGGCTTTCTCCCAACAGAGATCTCCTTTTTGTCAATAAAATAAAACTAAGATCAATTACAGAAAAGGCATCTGCTGTATATATTGGTCATTGGGTTGAAATACACCTGGGTAAGGTTTTGAAATTTGTATTACCTAAAGAGCACACTATGACTTTAGGCTGAGACACACTTTGTCCTTAACAAGATCTTATACTAAAGGAGTGTCTTGGGAGTTAGGCTGTCTTATTTTTTTTTTTTAATATAGATGCTAATGACACTTAAAATTTGACATCATAGGCTATTTCCCACATATCTGGAGTTATTCCTTCACCATTTATAGAAAAAGATCACTACATATAGATAATATGTTATAATCAGGAATAAAAATCCCAAACCAAACCAAAACCAACAACAACAAAACCCCAAACAATCAATCAATCAAAGAAACAATAACTACAAAGCAAAACAAAACCCCAACAAAACAAATCCTCTCACAAAAGAAAAAAAGTATGTGGGACTAATGAAAACTTTTCTTTTCCAGGCTCTGCTAAATCTATAGGATTCCATCTCTCTGGGCTTGTTTCTAGACGCTTTACTAGAGTACAATTTGATTTAATGATTCTAGCTGATAAGAGAATGCAAATAGTTAATTCCTACATCATTATGCAAGTGGGGTTCAGTGAAGGGAATGTAGGAAGGCACTGTCAGGCCACATTTTCAGAGGCATGTCACATAGGAAAAAGGCTCTTGAGCTCTGCAAGCAGTAGAAAGCTCAGATTTACTGCTCAACGAAAGAGAGCAGTCTTTCTAACTTTTATTGCCACCAGGTGTGGCACACACCCAGGAGGAGGCAATAAATCAGATGAATGACAGATGCTAATTCAAGTAGGATTATCTCAGCAATTATGCCATATTCTCCTACTCCACTTTCAAGATATGGATTTCTAGCCATTACTGGGGTAGACTGTACAGACAGAGGAAGGTTGTTTTTGATTGCTCTCCCATCAGAAATGTGTTCTTCACGGAAAAAGAGTGTTTCTCAAGGGCATTTGTGAGCATAGTCACATACTCTGTCCAGTATGGATACCCTGTATCTACCAGGAAAGCCTGAGTTGCTGCTGTCTTGATCGTTGTGTAGTGATCTATACTTTATGCTGGAAAAATAAGCATAAAATGATGTTTTCTTCTAGTTCAGTAGCATTTTTACACTTACATTACACCCTGGTAAACAATTACACACTTTGCAAGACAGCAAACGGTGTGAAAGGCATTACTTTTTACCTTTTCTTCTCTGTTTCTCAGCAGAACGCAAGTATAAAAATGATGCTACAGTGAGGGTCACTTATACCCATCCAAGAACTTCAAAGCATTTTTCAAACAACCAATTCCCTCTACCTTCATTCAAAACAAAACAAAGCAAAGCAAAAAAAAACCAAAAAAAAAAAAAAACAAAAAAAAAAACCAAAAACAAAAAAAAACCACCCCTATATTAGGACATAGTCAAGCAAAGCAAGCCACAAAAAAAAGTTCCCTAAGGTTAAACATAAGTCAACTAAAGAAAATCCTAGGTCTCCAATAGACCTTATTCCCAGCCCCCTGTCCAAGCCCTTATGTCACATCTGCACTTTGTAAGGACATTATCCATAAAGGCCCTCATTTCTTTTTCTGTCTAGTTTGGTTGCTCCATCTCTTCTTTTCCTTTTCTGCAGGCCATAGAAAGGACTCTCTAAACCCCCTCTCATACAAACGTCTGGTTTTTCTGACATGCTGATGTTCATGCAGATGTGAGTTTGCACTTCTTCCCTTTTCCTCACAGTGGGTGAAGCTTAAGTTATCTTTATGTTGAATGATAGGATAAACACAAAAGCAGAAAGAAATGAACAAGATAAAAAAGAACAAGATAAGCAACAGCAAGAAGTTTTACAAATCTCCTCAACTGATGATGTTGGACTGTGACAAATCAGGCTTGTACAGATTCTGTCATAAGCTAGCAAGAAGACAACATACCTTTTAAAGGTCATCCCTGTTTTCAAAACTCTGCATTAAAACAAGATGTTGCCTTTAATTGTATTTAACTCGCCAATAACTGTGTTATTCTTCCCTTTTTCAAGTGCTAACATGATTCATGTGCTTGTGAAACACCGTTGCCACTCTAAATTTTATAAAAATACAAACACCAATTAAGAAAGCATCAGCACTTCTTGTTATGAGATGGTGCCATTTATCTCTTACAGGGACCAATTGGACCATGTTTTCTCTAAGAAACCAGTCAAAATCTCCAATCCTTTTCAGAGAAAAGGTCATGCTCAGCTTTCAGACATGCTTATATTCAACCACATGTGAATTAAAAACCTACCAATACACAATCACCCCTGCTCTAGTTGCCTCCCCAGCAGGTACTTCTTTTTACATCATATTAATTGTTACACTGAAATATGGCACTAGTTAATCATATCTCAGATTATGTAATTTCATCTTAAAAGCTCTCTCTTTGCACATGGTATACATGCTTACAAAATTATTTTGGAAGTGTAATTCCAATGTTATAGCAGTAAGTACAGACTAAAAAAGATTTAAGTATTTCCTGTATGTCCCACGGGAGCTCATCTTCAAATTTACGTCTCTAAGACACTTTAGCAGTCAACCATTTTTCTTTTCTCAATGCCATTTATTGCAGTAAACTAGTACTTGCTGATCATAACTGTTCCATGTGCATCATGAAGATATGATGATCTATGTGCTTAAGTCCCTTCCTCACTTCTTCTTCCACCAGACTGTCAGCATCAGGGAATTCAAAGCATAACAACTATGACACTTAGCATCAAAATCATTTGGCCATGACCCTACTGTTTTCTTCAGAAACAACAAATGTTACCAAGTCCACACTTTGCGAGAGAGAAAGCTGAGCTGGATCTCAGGATAGCACAATAAAAGTACCATGGTGAGATGTGTGTGCAATCAGCCGTAAAGGGTCTTAAACTAGAAGTGGTCTTATTATGCAAACAGTAGTCTCTGGTATGCAAATAAACACAAACAAAGCACAACACGGGACTCTTGGATAATACTAGCTGCTGCTGGCAGTCAAAAAATCATTTCTTACAATCACTTAAAAATAAACAAGACACACACACCCATTCTAAACATGATTGTCATACATACACCTAAATTGATCACAGGATATGACAGGAATGCTTTTAAAATTCATAAGTCTACAACAACTTGTGGCCTTCTAATAGCACACATTCTAGTTAATCTACCTTTCTTGCCACTGGGCTATCACCACGAACAGAGCTACATAGGGGTTCAGGCTTTCATTAGAGTTGCAGAATTTAATTGCGTAAACCAGTTTACAAAAGCAGAGTAACCTAATATACATAGGAGTAAACTTGAAGCAAAGGACAGACCCAAAGGACAGACAAAGGAAGGAAAGTGCAGATTTGAAGCATTATTAACAGCATTCATTTACTTTTCCCCCTGACCCCATACTAAAATAAATGAGAGGAATACGTGTAGTTTTGAGAACAGCCAGGAGCGAGTACCAAAGAAGAGACTCTAAGTCCCCTTTTGTTTTAGAATTCTTGCAGCAGCAATATTGAATCTGCATTACAATGCTTTGCCTCTGGGCAGCAGCAATAACATAGCATACTACTTTAACTATAAATGTTTAATCATTGCCTACGATCTCAGCACAGTCCACCAGTTTCATTTTGTGAGCATGGGCCAAGCTGTGAAGAAATATCCTAAATCAAGGTTTAACAGCATCAGTTAGAAATTATTCTGGCTGTGAATCCTCTTATCTCCTCTTATTCATACTACCCAGCTCTGAAGGCAGACTGCTTTTCCAGCACAACTGTTTTACCTAAAGATGCACCCCACAATGCAGAGCACGTAGACAAGCAAATTAACTCCCAGCATATTAATGTTATCTAGACTTCAGTGATAGCCACACTCCTACAAGCTACAAAGCCAGCTGTCTGTTTTCTCTGAAGCTTAAAAGTCATAGAAGGACCCAGAAAGAGTGATAAAATGAGACTGATCAATTTCATTTCAATAATGCTGGCTTGTATAAAAAGAGGCTTTCTGGTAAGTAAAAAAGGGATTCCCTTATTCACTGGAAGAAAAAGGAAAAACTGGAAACAAGGTAGGATATAATGAGAAGGTCCATTATATGATATGTTAAACAAAATATTCAAACCCCTGAGGCATAAATATGTAACAAACTGACATTCAACATCCTGTAGGCTAATTATGAGCAACTGCACTAGAAATCCTGAGTGAACTATTCACCTTCTGCATTGACAGAAATGCATTGGCATAACCTGACTTTAATAAAGGATTGATACCTCCACCATTGTGTTTTAATGAATTCTGATTTGATATTAGTAACAGCTTGTCCCATATTAGTGTACTGGTGATGGCTTCCTACAGTTCCTCTTTGAAAATGAAATGAAATTAGAATGATATAACAACAGATTTTGTAAACTCTAATGAATAATCTGAAAAAATGTTATTTGCAAACTGATCTAGAAGAAGTCTATAGGACATAAACACAAGTAAGATTCTGTGGCTCAGAAGGTAAATAATTAACTCTGTGCCTTTGAAATGTGTGCTAGGGATTAATGTGTATCTATATTTCAACAGTTAACTGGATTTGCAAAATATAACAAAACTACATAATGCTTCACCAGGTAATGCTATTTTCTTGGTACTTCAGTGGATGATTCTCCTGTGCATGTGTGCATTTTGTGCAGTTCTTTTAGTAGTCATTTAGTTGAGTTTGGATAGTTTTAGTAGTCATTTACTTGAGTTTGGATGACATACCTCTGAACAACCATTGCACGATACTTGGAAAATTGCATCGTGATGCCCCATCCCTTAAACTGAGGCTACAATCTACTTCTCAGAAGAGTCCTTTTAGCTGCTCCCACAAACACACACACAGATCTGATCAGCTGCTTTCACACAAGAAACTGCTTCATTCTAATGAATGGTTTGTGATTCTTTGCTATGTTTTCCCACTCTAGCAAAATGGAATTGCAAGAGGTTATACTGGTAGAGGGTACAATTATCCCTTCTCCAAACCAACAAGAGAAAGCCACTCAGGTATCTTGTACGTAGAATTGCTATCTTTATTTAAACATTTCCAATACATTACAGGTTTCGTATTGGTTTATTCCACCAATTTTTTACCTTATATTCCACAAAACAGTTTGAGATTTATATATTGCTCTTTGTCTATTGCTTTAATAGTATCTATCTTCCCTTTAAAATTTAAAAAAAAAAAAAAAAGCACACAAAAAACCACATAAACAATAAAAATCCACCTATCCCCTGATTAGATACAGGCCTTATTACCTCTTATTTTCAAAGATAAAAAAAAAAATCTTTGAGGAGTCAGTAAGAAAACCTTGCAGGGTTTGTCTGCTTTCAAACATCATGCATCTTGTATAACAGGTCAAGCTTTTAAATTAATTCTACGCTCTCCTCACTATAATAAAACAAAATGACAGGGGCCCAGATTCCACCTCCAAAAAAGACCTATGATGCATTTTGGAAGCCCACTCTTCTCACCTCTTTCCTCCACTGAAAGCAAGGGGCATACCTGTTTTGATACTGTTGTTGTGAACTGCTCATTAAATTATGGCACCTAGCAGGGGGCAAGGATACTTTTGACTAAATCTGTTAGCCAGCCTCCTGCAGTGATTCTCCTCTGGATCCCCCAGCAGGCATCTCTTTGATGTGCTTATAATAAATGGAATGAAACTGGGAGAAATCAGAACAGGCAATGTTGACAACTGTCATAGCAGGTTACAGCTTGAATGGCAACAGAGCAGAAGGTCTCTCTGTCTCTCTGTTGCTCTCATACCTCAGATATCCTTAGCATCATTTCTGGTAGGCATCCAATCTCCATTAGCAAGAGTTTCTGGAATACTGCATTTCTCCCTAAATTCTCTCTCTCTCTGCTGTAAATGTAATGCACTGTTCCAGTCCACCAGGTCTTCTAGATTAAATGGTTTTGCAACTCTAACAGCATATCCACCATGATAGGCAAAGTGCCAAGATATAATTGGTGATACATAACAGAAATTACAAGCAATATTAATGGAGGATATATTTCAAGAAACTGTTTTCATTCCAGAAGCATTTTTACGCCATTAGGTAAAGGGCAAAAAAAGTTAATGCTACTAAATATGGTATAATTCCTCAGCAACCATTTTTATCTGATGAATGCTATATATTTATGTCATACTGCAAATTGCTTCATAAATTATCTCATTTTGTCAGCACTAGAAAATTCTAAATATATGACAACCTTAAAATATTGACTAATAGCTGATAGTTTTGCATACTGCTTTGTATATTGTGAAAGCACTATTTTTTTTTAATAAAACATTTTATGCATTAATATACACATGTAGACTAATTTAATTGGTAATAGTGACTGTAAATTTCCATGAAGATGAGAAAATTATATCTCATCCCTGTTCTAAGCATTTCAATATCTATAATGTTTTCAACTCCTATTAACATGTTCCTTTGCAATATCAGCCTTTAAGATGAAGGTCTAAAACCCTTAAAGGCTTAAAACTTAAAAACAGTTAAGATGCACAATAAAAGCTCTTTGAAGGCTAAATACAAAAATCAAGGAAATCAAAGAAAGAAAAGCTAAAGAAAAACACATTTCACACACAATCGCCCCCCCCCCACACACACACAGTCTAATGAGATGAAAGGCAAAAGATTCTTGATTTAAGATTTCACTTTTTGCAATCAGTCTAGAAAATTCCTGTTATAGCTGAGGCTGCTGCTACACAATCCAATTAGTTTTTAGGAATCCTAATTTCTATAATCCTATGAAAAATACCTAATACGTAAGAATTAAAGTCTTTTCCATTTGAAGGATGCCAAAATGTAAGCTAATACTGAGCAATAGTAGATCATTGTGTTTTTGTTCTGAATGACAATTTGGTACACGTGTGAGACAAACCTGAGGCCAAATCATGACTTCTCAAAGAAAGAGGAGGAACAGGCAGCATGGTATAAGCCTCACAGCAACACTTTCAAGTGCTGTATTTCAAAAATAAATCTCTGGCTGTATGTGGCAGAGAGGACACAGGGACAGAAGGAATTAACCCTCCAAAGAACAATGTTAAGTTTTCACTTTTCAAAACCTTTCTGAAATCCATCATTTATAGAGCAAGCAAAGAACAAGGATAAACTATTGATAAACAAAAGCATACCTGTGATGAAATCACAGCACTATTAAACTGCATAAGGGCTTATGACAAATTTGAATAGTAAGAGCAGTTTCAACAATTTCCACAAGAATGAATAATGACAAACTATCTAGGGATTCAATTTTACTCAACATATGCAAACATAGAGAAGATTCTTGGGTATTGAAGAAATTATTTGAAATGAGATGTCACATATTCTTTGAAGTCACTCCTTTTAATACACTATTGGGTTATTGTCACTGGCCTTAAAAGTTAACTGTCATACTATTTAATTGGAAATTCCAAGCTAATCTAAGTTTTCCTATCATGTTCCTGTCCATCAAACCAGTGTAATAGCTATTTAAAGCTTTTCCATGTGTGGGAGATCACCGATGCTGAAAAAATCACTTCCGTGAAACATTTTGTAATTAATTCTCAAAACCAACTGAAACAACACCAAAAAAAAAAAAAAAAAAAGGTACAAAATACAATCATAAAGCAATGGTATTTCTCATCTAGACTAGGGACTAGGAACTAGAACTTCTATATAGTTGTGTAGACTCTCAGTATGCACCAAAAGACCTCTCCTCCATGCCACAATTCCATGCGTACTGAACTGAGATACTTTCATACTTGCCAGACCAGCACTTGGAGGCATATCTCAAAATTTTCCACTTGTTTTTAACACAATATACTACCCCAAAAGTTGCCAGAGATAAAAGACTCAGTAATCAAATCCATAGAAGTTATTATAAGGAAGAGGAATTGAAAGTCAAAAGATTCTCTAACTTGGCATGCAGGTGATATCAGACTCATACACAACTGTCTTTCCAAAATCTGATGCACCACAATTGCCTCCAGCTTCCCTTACAAATATATGCTATTTTTCCACCTGCACAACAAAGCATTCCATAAGCATCACTTAGAAAAATGGCTCAGATTATTTACTCCAGAAAGATGCTAGTCAGGTGAGACACTGCCTACCCACACTGTTCTCAGTATGTGGCCTTGAAAGGCTCTACAAGAAAATAAGACTGCTGAAAAGCTGTTGCCTTACAATGATATTTGGCTTTTAAGCATCTCCCTAAATATCCTATTCTATTCCAAAATGTTTTTCTTAAGAAAACAAACAAACAAAAAATTACTAAATACTCCTTCTATTCTTACTCAACATGAAAAGCAAAATCATACTTAGGACTTGGGACTTAGCTGATTTCAAAGCCAGCTTTTCTTTTTTGACTTGCTCCAGGAGAAAAATAAAAAAAGAAAACAACTTGTATTTTACTAAAAGTGATTAAAATATAACATGAAATGTAGGGTTTCAAAATTCTAAATTTTAATGATTCTTCTTTTACATAAAAATGCATTGAAGCATTCACTGAATTCACTGAAGCAGAATATCAAAACCTAGAATCAGCTACCACCATAAACTTAGATTTAAAAGTTAGAAAAAAATGAAATGAAAATATTTTTTTATAAATAGCACCAAACCTTAAAAAAACCCTCACATTATTATGCTTTTAAATTTTTTGCACTGCATAGGTATAGTCACAGCCACTTTCTTAATAGCTTCAGTGGCTAAAGTTCCAGCGTTATACAGAAATTCTAGCAGAAAGGATTGTCTGAATGCTGCTTTATCAAGTTAAGAAGAAAACCTGCCAAAACACCTCTACTGGTCTTTTAAATTAAGGTTGCTGGTTTTCTACTGTAGCATCACAGAATCACAGAATGGTTGGGGTTGAAAAGGACCTTAAAGATCATGTGTTTCCAACCCCACAGCCGTGGGCAGGGTCACCTCACACCAGACCATGCCAGCCTGGCCTTGAACACTTTCAGGGCTGGGGCATCCACAGCTTCTATGGGCAATCTGTTCCGATTCCTCACCACCCCCACAGAAAAAATATTTCTTCCTAATATTCAATCTAAGATTACTGTCTTCCAGTGGCACTCAGAATCACAGAAATTCCTATAAGTGAAAGAATAAACTCTCAACATGTGTGTGGTAACAAAGATAAAAATAACAGCATTTTAGGGGAAAAAGTGAGAGAGGAGAGGAAAGATTAAGGTTGCTTTTTATGGCACAATGATTTGGAAGGTTCTGACTTGCATGAAAATCGAAGGTTTCTCTAATGTAAGCCAAGGATTGATCTTGTATAACAAACAGTAGAAATTTTCATAAGCCATTATTCAACCAAAACTACCCAAAATTTCAAAATAACAAATCTAACTTTAGCTTTCAAAATCTTGTCTGATTTTAGCAAATCTTTATACCAGAATGTACCAAAAAATATTTCAGTGCTTTTAGCTGAGCAACTCTGTGATTTGTGCAAGAAAAAGCGTTTGCTGTTGGATTTGGTTTTTTCCAATTAGCTAAAAAATGATTCTGCAATTTGGCCTTGCCAGCAGGTAGATGTCCTGAATTTTGAGTTAGTATAAAAATCAATCTCTTGCAAATTCTACCTGTAGATACATTATCTCTATAATTTTATTAATATTTACCTCTTAGATAATGATTTTACCTATTTTATGTATTTAAGTATTTAAGTTCTCTCAGAAACAGTCAAATATATCAGAAAGATAAATCCAATAGGTGGATAAATACAATAGCTGGATTAGATTGCCCTTGTGGATCCCTTTGAATTGAACCATTCTATTTTGTTTATTTTAGAATGATAGTATTTTTATTAGGCTCTCAGAATAATATCCAGAATTTATAGAATAATCCAAATCCTACTTCATGGTATTTCCATTAGTTAAAGTCACTGAAACCACTTTTGTTCACATTCAGAGGCAAAAGAAAATATATTTTGAAAATTAAATGTATGTTTGCATCTACACTGGAAGTCAGTTTTTTAATTTTTTTTTTTACTTTAATTAGTAAAGAAAATACATTTTTATGGTCAAAAATATGTGTCCTGGTATAAAACTACAGTTTTAAAAACAACATCTCAGCTGCTGTCAAACCTTAAAAGTATGCACTTTACACAGCTGGAGCAGAACCTTCATTTTAGAAATCATTAGTTGTTCTAATTTAGAAACTTACTACAAAACTAGGTTTTGAGACAACATGCTAGGACAACATGCTTTTCTCTTACTCATTTCTAAGCTGCTTGAATATTCATTCTAGGAACAATATGCACCAACACTGAATACAATGCACTATTCTATATCAAGCCCTGAGAAGACAGATTAGTGATTTAAAGGTAATGCTGCTGTTCCGAAAGGTACAACATTGTTGCTCACTGTGCTGTTAGATGTTTATTTGCTTTGCCAGACTTTAGAGACTGAATCACTCACTAGATGAAATGGCATGAGTTTCATAGTAAGGAGAGCTGTAAAAATAGTCTAAGCTATCATTTGAATGGAAGGCATTAAAAATTTATATGTTGCTCTATATAATGCAAATATACATTAATCTCATTGTGTTTTTATGTGTAAACCCCAAATTGATCAATGGGATACAAATGGAAAAGTGAATATGACTTTGGAAAAGGGAATAAGAAAGGATTTGTCCTCATACTTATGCAAGAATAAAGCTCTCTGTTTTTAAAAAATTGAAATAATGATTCCTACTTTTATTATAGTTAAAAAGACTTTATTTCTCCTTACTGTTTTACAACAGTGAAAAATGACTTTCTTACTTTTAATAATCTCATTTGACTAAATTAGAGGATTAACTGAAAACCCAGATAAGATACAGCAAGCTCAATTTGTTTAATAGAAATATTCTTTTTAAAGAATCTTTCTCTCATCTACTTAACAGTGATATATATAAGGAAGAGAAAAAGTAAGAATCACTTTTACTTCACAGATGTGAAATTAATTACAGAGATAAGTGAGCTACCAAGGGTTATTCAAAATCCTTAAAGTTAAGAGACTGAGCACCAGATCTTGGCTCAGTGCTTTATCACAGCATATAATTTTTGAGTGTCGCAGCATCATGTCTATTATACAATTAAAAATACACATACTTAGAGCCATCTCTAAATATACAACCTTATTTTGGGGGAAGAAAAAAAAAACAACCCACAAGCAAATATCAGCAGAAAGAAGAATAATTTTTCTATGTAAGTCATGAACCCATAATCTTTCTTCTCTTAAGAAATTTACAGGCTATCAACACAATTTTGACCCCAGTACCATGCATGGTAATTCTTGCATATGAAGTACTATTCAAGAATGGCACTTGCTTATTCAAAATACTGGATGTAAGTTCTTATTGAGCTTATGGGATGTATTTCAGACACACAAATAGAATCCAAGGAATTGAACACGAAACCTACATTGGCATGGGGGATACAGAAAGGGAATACTATGCTGTGAAAAGTATACCAATTCATAAAGGATAAAGCTCACAAAAAATAACAAGGCTTCTTTGTCACTCACATTTATGGGAGCTTGAGACATATTTAACTCTGCATCACATTAGTCATACGCAGCTCATCTACTGATCCTCATCACTGGACACACATTCCCTTGGTTGTCCATGACAGGCCTTTTGCTTTCAGCACCACTGTGCATTTGATCTCAGTTTCATAATGGATAAAAAAGACCATGCTAGAATAAGCAAACAAGGTCAGTGATTTCTATTTGAGCCTTTAATGTGTATATAGTGTCTAAGCCCACCAGCTATATAGCAACATGGTATGCTTTCAGATGGATCAAGGGAGAGAGCATCAGTTGCGCTCCAGGATCCCTGTAGATTGCGATAAAATCCATAGGTCAAGAAAAACAAACCTTGGCTGTTCAGAGGCATCTGAGGGGAGTATGCTGTTCCCGGGGGAACTATGCCTAGCAGGCTATAGCAAGCAAAGCCTAGTGAAGTATTACTGCTCAGCTACAGTTAAGTTCTCTTTTCAAGTGAAAATACAATAAAAACAACCCAAATCCAACCATAAAAAATGTCTCACACAGCTAACAGTGGACCTGCATTCAGAAATAGTTTCATCCTGCAGTGAAACCCTTCTTCAGTGTTTCAATTAGCATGGTCCTTTGCCATGGGATAGGAGGTATTCAGCGCAGGAGCTCCTGAAGAGGTTTCATTTTTGACCAGAGCCTCTGCACTCATTTTCAATTACTGCAATTCAGTGTATGACAAGGGGAAAATTGTTAAGAAATTATGCTATGTCTTCTTATAAGTAGCTACTCCAAAGCATGAAGAAAAAGCTGTAAATTTGAACTTAAATCTTCCATGTGGAAACATGCTTCCTTATCACTGAATCACTTTAGTTTCTCTTCTAATGAATTCACTTCTGAGACTTTGAGAATAAAGATACACATATCGGATAGACTGTTCTCTCTTTATTAAGCAAAAAAGATCTTGTTTCAGCCTTAATTTTATTTCCCTCAAACAGGAGGAAGAAATAATTCAAACCAAAGCTAATCCAAACATCCTTTAACCCTGATATTAAGAGTTCAAAATCCAGGCAAAATATTTTCATGTTGATTGGTGATCTACTACAACTGCAACTACAATCTGCCTTCACAAAGACACGGGGAAAAAAAATCCAAATTTATATACAGCAGTTAAAATACAGCTGAAGAATACTAAAATAAAGTAAAATAAAGATTAAGAAAAAAATCTCTTTATTTATTCACTTCAGGCATTTTTAAATCAAACTTGTTCTTATTATGAAAAGGAATGCATTGTAACATAAACCCATGCAGTACTTCCATTTGTATGATAGTACAACTAAAGCATTAGAAATCAGTAGAAAGGAATTTTCTTCCTGAAAGGAACAAAATAGGGTATAGTTTACATTTTAAGAATGTTCTGAGGGAGAATGAAGCTGAAGGGAAAACAAAAATAAACACAACACCCCCAAAAAACCAACCAACCAACCAAACAAACCCTGCAAAAGCCAAACAAACCAAAACCAATCCCTTCCCCATAAAAACAAGAAGTCATGTCTAGCTGTCAATGAGTCAGGTGCAAATCCCCAGAGACCTATTACCACTGTGGTGTAAACTGTACAACAGTTCTGACCACTCACATTTGATGTGAGAGTGTATCCATTGTATCAGTCCATTAAGGACTGCCCAATCCAGGAGATTCTGAGTAATTATCTCAGCAAATAGCTGCCACCACACTTCACATGCCTACACTACTAGAAAAGCAAAGCTGGCTCACTTCAAGGTAAATTGGGAATTAAACTGCAGTATTGTCCCCAGTGTGGCCTGCCAAAGTACACACTTGCTAGACAAGCACTAAGTGGGCAGACAGCTCTGGGGTCCAAAACAGTTAGTGGAAAAAAGGAGTGATTGCTGCCTTGGCTCTGAAGAGGACAGGAGGATAGTCACACCAGAAGAGGCCCCATATCCCTAACACTGACATTTGATTTCCCTGTGAAACTTAGAACGCCACAAGTTTTGTAGTAAATGTTTTCCATCAATTCCTGTGCTCAGCCTGCTCACAAATGAAGAATGTAGGCTGGAAAAGCCTACAATGATTTTTTTATGACTATTTGAAGTACCCTGTCTTCTCCCATTCTCCCCTGCTTCCAGAAATACAGTTGAAAAAAAGTGTGCTGTAGGACTGTGGTCCTCTCACCAAAAGGGTAAATGATGGATTTATTCTAGTTAGATAGAACAAACTTACCTAACCATAAGGTTCTGCTTTTGTCAGCTTGTTCATGAATGGCTAGCTTATTTGAAGGAATATGTGCTTTAAAACCCCTGCCAGCCTCTCCTGTACTGTAAAATTACATTAAGTTTCAGTGAAGCCAATGAACATCCCATTTACTTAGTGGAAGCTTTAGTTTCTACCACCTTCCTGAGATTTTCAACCTGAGATGCCAAAGTGTAGGGAACCATTCCCATCACCACTGCCTCAGCCAGGATGAGAGACAGTGTCAGTACACATCCTTTAACAGATGGCTTCTGACTGCTTAAAAAAATATAAGCAAGCAGGCACTTCTATAGCTGTTTATCTTCTTTTCTCTCTCAGGCCTCATAGATATAAAAGCAGCAGAAGAAAGTGGCAAGATGTCAACACTATTTGAACACCAAGCAGAAAGAAAGCAGAAAATACAACTTTTTGGTATACTCATCAGTTTGAATGAAAAGCTGAACATTATTTATGAGACATGTGAGAAACAATCCATTGTACTGAAAAACGATAGTCAATCCCAGATATAAATTCTCTGCTGGTCGATAACCACTATACCCATTCCCTTAGACATGAGAATGACCTGACAGAGCCATAAATTCACAGGTTGTCCATTTTTCACTGAGAAGTTCCCCACCCCAGACAGTCTGCAGTGCACCAGGCATGACATCGGCGTAAACATTCACTCATTTATTATTTTGCACTGACTGCCTTTCAGCTCCCCAGCAACAGACAGGCAACTGACAGTGGTGATACGACCTGGGCCAGGTTCAAGAACCGAGCGCAGGCTAAATTTAGGTTTCAGAAATGGCACAGTGTGATAGCCCTTCCTATCCCAGCAATACTCTGGAACTCACTAAATACGGATTTTCTTTTAACACAAAACCTCACATAAATCCATAAGGTTTCAATATACACATGCATGAAACAAATTATCTACCTACAAGTTTCTTTGAGGGAACCAAACAGGAAACTCAGTCTAAACTTACTGAAAATGTTAAAAATGGCTGACATTGACCCAAAGTCTTTCAGAAGAGCCTGACCGATAATTAGTGCATTTCAGTGATTTGCCCCTTTTGGGGACTGTGTTCTAATGGGTTTTAGAGCTCACAAATCAGTGCTAGGATTTGTTCTGTGCATTAACGTGCACAGAGTGCTAAGCTACTTATTTGTAATGATACTGTTCCTGTAGGAAAGCCTGCCTTGATTGTTAATGATACTTGAGGCTCTTAATCTTAAAACAAGGGGGGAGAGAAAGTGCAGGGTGTGGCATAGTCTACAACACAGTTTATCATTTCCTGAAAATAAAAACCTCACTTAATTCCATTGATAGCACTTAGAATATTATAATAGGCATTTAATTCCCTAAACAAATTATGTTTTAAGAAGCTGAAGCAATCTCTTAAATTACACTATTTTCATTGTTTATCTTTGTTGTTGTTTTTTTTTTTTTTTAGAGCTAGGACCTATTCAAAAGTCATTTATTTGAAAGAATAATTTGAAGAAACTCACTCTTACTTTCCATTACTCTCCCAGTATTTTTTAAAAGCACAAATAAAAAAGGAGAGTAATATCTTATTCCTCTTCAAGATTAACGACTGATGTATGATCAGCATTGCACCACTGCCTAATAGTGTACACTGTTGAGACATTAATTGGATTATTGACTAAAGTTTTACAAGGGCCTAAGGTGCCCTTGCTGTGAACTCATCCAAAGAATTATCAGGTTCAATAATCTAAATTATATTCATTAATACAATAATAGATATATAAAATAAAAAAGAACAACAATTACCCTCAAACAAAGTGGAGCTAATGACTTCAGTA
The DNA here is from genome assembly GCF_050655825.1 of Lonchura striata. Taxonomy (NCBI): domain Eukaryota; kingdom Metazoa; phylum Chordata; class Aves; order Passeriformes; family Estrildidae; genus Lonchura; species Lonchura striata. The sequence continues at coordinate 54,894,080 of NC_140703.1, read as the reverse complement.
AGACTGATTTTACACACCAAAAAAATGCCTAGACAATCAAAAATTTTATTAATAGTAAATAAAATAAAATTTTCCTTTGAACATCACAAGCTATAATAAAATAAACTGGAGGAATAAGTTTAGTGCATATTCATATGGTAAAAAATGCTATGACATACAGAGAAAAAAAAGTATGAAATGTAGGCTGATTGGTAAAGTATGATGAAATAATGTCATGACAGATTTCCCAGTTGCTGTCAACCTTTTATAAATTTCATTTCCATCTTTCAAAATATTTTTAAAATGCAATTTGCAGAAAAATAAATTTGGTATGACCGATCCAATTTGGAATTCAAATAGAAAGTCAATTTGACATATTCTCTGTAAAACATGAATTTCAAGTATGTCACAATTCAATTACACTCTTGAGGCTACACGGAAGTTGCAGGAAAGGCTCTGGATCCCTTCTAAGTATCAAGCCATTTAACACAGATGTATACACACACCTATGTGACCTGAGCTCAGCTTTTCCATGGGATGAATTATTTCTACCTTCTGGAGACAAAATGTCTGTTAATGTAGAAAGTATTACGCCAAAAGGATCTGATGTTTTTAAGTAAAGAGATATATTTATAGACATGAATACATACATACATATTAAAGGGAGTACCACTCACAAAACAAAACCAAAGTAGTGGAAAAGCCTTTTCACATACACAGAACAAAGATGCAAACTCAGCTGATGGGACAAAAGATAAAAAGGACAGAATTTAGTGTAGCAATAAGATGCTGAAAGGAGGTCAAGATCCTTAGTGAAGCAGCTGCTGACCTCATATCAAACTCAGTCCTAATTATAGTGAATGAAAACTGCTGTTTGTAGATGGCTGGAAAAGGCTTTAAGCCACAAACTCATTCTAATATGCTGCACAAAAAACTGGACAAGATATTATCATCCTCTAGCCAACTCATTGAATTGTCTAGCTGCAAATCTTATAAAATCATCCTGCATTTTCATTCATATGAATGCTAGTCTATATCTAAATGAAGATGTAAGTGCATTTCTAAGAAAATACATAAAATCCATTCCTAATTTAATGGTTTAGATGTTATGTATACAGCTAAGGTTTCCTTGTTACTTCAAATACCTGCCAGAGAGCTGCCTGCCCTTATGAAGTTACGGGAGGTACTGCACAGGGAGGTATAAGAATTTGGAATTTTAGGTATGTTTCAGACTTAAAAAGGTCAGGTCCTCTGAGAAAATTTCCCTAAATTCAGCATTTATGGAAAGAGAGATATCCACATGTATTCTGACTCTACAGTCCTATTCTTAGAATATTCATCTTCCTATACCTTGTGATACGTTAGGTTTTGTCAGAGGCATTTTTTTGACCCAGTTATTCACCTGTATGTGTCATTATCCCAGATCTTTCCTCACTAAGTGTCTATACTATCACTGCTCCCACAGTCCATTACATATGGTACTTCAAAGCAGTTGCGTGTACACTGTCAAAATATCTAAATGCCACATGCTGAAAACACCTTCCAAGATATCATGCTTGTTATTGTGCTTGTCAGACATACCTGGTTACTCCTGATTAACTCATGCATCGTACACAGGACCAAACTGGCTAACACAGAATTTGAATTTTTGAGGATAGATGCCAAGATAATACACCAACACCCATCCTGAAGTCTCAGGTGAAAATCCATTTATCAAAGAAATAAAATTCCTTCAGTAGTCTGTGGGGATTCCTTCAGTTTCCCTGTGGGAAACCTAAAATGTTCCAAAACACTGGCCTTGGCAGTAAGTTGGTGTTCTCCATTAACATCTACAACAAACCCACCCCATGATAAGGAAAGGTCACCAAACGTGGTGACTGCTGTCTTGGTAACCATCAGAGTCAGTTATTCATGCTGCTTGTAATCAGGCTAAAAGTTCCTGAGGCTTTGCCATGTGGAAAATTTTGCATAGCAGCTCTAATGACTTCTTTTATTTCTTTTATGACTATGACAAGACTTGATTCAGCAACAGTTTGGAAGCAAACCAGCTAATTCTCTTTCTTTCAGGTGCTCTTTACAGGTAATTCAAAATATTACTTTTTTATTTTCCTTTTTATCTACTTTTTTTTTTTTTTTCTCTAGACTGAGCTGTATTAGACAATAATTTGGAAAACCAAATACATAATATGGAAAAAAACTCTGAATATACCAGGAATGAGAAAATAAGAAAAGACTACAGACAAATCTCTGTCTGGCCTGCTGTGTCTCTTCCTCATGCTTTCTCTCAGATCAGCTAGATTACAGTAGCTTGACTATTACAAACAACATCACAGAAGATGTCCCTTTGGGAAGAAAAAGAACAGGGGGAAAAAAAAGCAACCTTTTCCTCTATCCTTCCTATGATTGGTTGCACCTCTGTTCCCTTCTCTGCCCAGCAAATTTGAAGTTTCTGCTATATGGCAAGTCCCACAATTTGTCATAAATTTCCTCTTCCCTCTCTCCTCCTATACAATGTCAAGCTGCTCCCAGAAGAGGGGTAAATACTCTCTTTGCAGATATACACCTGAGAAAAAATGCAGAGGCCAGATCAATACAAAATACGAGCCTTTTCCCCCAGCTGTTCAATCGCTATCTTTTTAAAGAAACATATTATCCTAAATTGAACAAAGAATAAAATAGAAATATTGCAAGGACTTCATGAAATTTAGTCTGTGTAAAGACTCCTCCAGATTTTTATTTTCCTTCATCCTTTTAACATCACCATTTACTATAGTGACTCCATCAAATAACTTGCTGTAAATCTCCTACTAAACATGGTATTAAATTCAAATATCTACAAGATCACATTCTTTTAAATTGTTTTGCTCTGGCTTTGGTTTTTTGGCTACCTTAATTTAATTCTTCTTGAGATTTTGACTTGTTCAACTCTTTTTCTCCAATGTCCTTAAGGCCATGTATACCACCAGTTTTGTACTGGTTAATTCAATCTTTCACTTTTTTAAATTAAGATAACCAAAAAGCAATTGGACAGTGCATGTTAGATTTTCCATATATACATTGAATTGTGCTGTTAAAAAAAAAAAAAAAAAGTTTGTTTCTGCAGCATCAAAACTTCTGTACCACAGATGAAGTACAGTGGATTCATTTCAGCTCTTGCCTTGCATGGCATCAAGCACAGAGAGAACCACATCCACAGACAGGGGAATTGAGGACAGTTTGTATGTCATCTAGCAGACCAGAGCAGATTCACATTGATGCAACTACTATGAAAAGGGAGTTTCTAATAGTCTATAATAGTGTCAATATGCACATATAAAAAGTCAAGCTTACCAATTTAATCTAATTTTTGTTAGTGTAGTAAGTTTGTCTCAATTCATAACTTTGATTGCATAGTGTGTCTAAAAAGTGCCCTTTATTGGGCAATAATTTTTGGGTGTTGGTGTTGCTGCTGATTTAACATGTATCATTTTCTATTAAATACTATAGCTAGCAAACAGTTTCTAAAATTTAGATTTCATTATCCAAATTGTATTTTCATATGTGTGAGCTCCTTAAGAAACTATGCATCCCCCAACGAATTTTTAATAGTGACAAATGCATATGAAAATGGAAGTAGCACTATACAAAATTAGCCCATATTGATCTGAAGCTCCTTCACACTGCCACTTTCCTACAGACCTGGCTGAGTTTGTCTCTTGTGCAACTTCCTCAAGAACACCAAGCCAGTGAACACATGCACTACTACTGATACTTAAAATATCATCTGAATTTATGTTATTTCCGCAAGTGACAGTGTCCTGTCTCAAACTTTTGATTTACCAGATATTGCTATGAACTTCTTCATGACCGGATTCCTTTGACCTGTTTCTAAAAACAAATCAAGAAAAAAAACAACACCACCAAAAATACCTTTCCCCTCTAAAAAAACCCATAAAAAACCCCAAACAAACAAAAAACCCTGAAGCCACAACTCCAAAACTCACTAGTTAAATATTAAGATTTTAACCTTTTCACCATGGGCAGGTTATCTTTAATGTCAATATGATTAGCCCCAGATTTGAAATGTAACTACACCATTGTAGGAAAGCCAATGTTTTCTTAGGAGGAGCAAATAGTTTCCCAGCAAGACACTAATGGAAATCTTTTTTTATTGTTCCAAAATAATTTAATTGAATAAATAGAGCAGCTCTCATTCATAATATGCTGTATTTGATAAGGAAAAAAAGAAGATGCAGGTTTGGAAAGACAACAAGCTCGATAACTTTTATTAGTGTTTCATGACAGTCAATTTCTGTATACATTGCCTTAACTGGTACCTATGGTACCTTAACTGAATCTGAAAAACAGCAGAGACTCTCAAAGCTAGTCAGAAAAAAAATACATCTAGAACTATCATAACATATTTCTCAACAAAATGTTCATTTTCATTCTTCTCTGGAGATATGGAAATTTGGATAAACTCAAATAAAAAAGATTGAGTTTAGGGAATGAACATCAAATGCTTATTCGTGCTATCTCCCCTATCAGTAATCAAGAACAGCATTTCGGAAGATCAAAAAAGCCCTTCTTTCTCTTTCTCTCACATCTTGCCCCCTGTACACCACATTGTCATATATGCACTCCGGTATCTGAAGCAAGCAAAAATCTCTAGCTAGAAACAATGACACACAATTTCAAATTTTTGTGGAGCTGAGGTTACACTTCATTACTAATCAAAAATTTCCAGAGTTTATTCAGATCTTCTGCATAAAAAGCTGATTTTCATCGAAAGTATAATCCCATTCTGTAAATTGCATTCATAAACAGTAAAGAACACTCTTGCATTTTCAGTACGCCACAGGATTCACTATCAAATTTCCTGAATTTACAAGTCAAAAGATGGTCTTTCAATCTATCTGGTCTTTGCAGACTCAGCATGTTACTTGTAAGCCAAGCTGTTGTCCTTCTGGCTTTGCATATTGCTGCCAGCACTAAAGATTAGGTAGATCAAACTCCTCACTCAGTAGACACAGCACAGACAACTGGGGTGTCCTGACTGTTCCCAGATGAACAGATATCTCAGGTGGTAAGTTAAGTGAAGCTTCATACTGCCCTATAAAGCACCAAGTCAATTTATTGTGCCCTTCTACCATGTTCCTTAATGTTCTAGAAGTGTAGGCCATCTATATCAGTCCCACAAACACACACAAAACACTCCCTATCACCACCTTTTTAATGGACAATTTCCATCCTTTCTCAAATGAAAGATTATAAAAGAAACCAGAGGGCAGCATGTGATAAAAATTCTATTCAATCTGTTTTTCAGAGTAATGCTGTGTGTGCTTAAAATACCATCCTGCCTCAACCAAGCACTTTTTGTTTCTAAGAAAAAATTTGAATGGCACGATAAGATGTCATTGCTTGCAACAGTAAAAAGAAACTGAACACAGAAACTCCAGAAGGGCTTCTGCAGTCTTAAGTTCCCCACATGCTCTAAATATGCATGTTGTCTTTTATCTATATTCTGAACTTGTCCCTCAAACCAACTGTCATACCGGATGCCTGCAGCTCTATTACCAGGAGAAAACACCAACATCATCACTAAGGACTTGCTACTGGATCAATTCTGTAGGTGTTATAAACCAGCATAGCCTCAGTAACTTCAGCTAAGTGACGATGATTTACAACGCCCTGAGGATATGGCCCTCTCTCCTAATTACTTCATTAATCTGCATATTCCTGAAAGGAACACTAATATTTTTTTCCAAATTACTTGTACTTCAACCAACCTGTTATAAGTCTGATGTGGATTTATACAGAGTTCAGATCATACTTTCTTACTTATTTTTGAAGAAGCATTGCCCTGAGGCTGCCCATGGTCCATAAATGATCTATATGGCTGACTGAATCAAGCCCGAGCTGATGCTTTCAGCAGGTAAGAATTCAACTCCTCAAGACCAATCCATTAGAATCTAAACACTATTAATAAATGGAGAGGAAGAAACACATTTTTCTGTCCCAGGGAATATGAAGATGCCCACTCTGATACAAAGTTATTTGGTCAGATCTATCAGAGCCAGAGGATCACAGAGACTACCTTCTCATAATAAGTAGTTTATTTCCAGGAAAATAAAAAGTTGGTGTTGGGAAGCATGTTTTATCATATTCCCTTAAGATGTCACTGAAGCTAAGAGCCCAGCCAGAGTCTAAGGAACTTTAGATATTTATATGAATAACAAGACCATTGACTACTACACTGGACAGTGTGCATATATATTTTTCTTTCTTTCTTTTTTTTTTAAATAAAATAAGCTTTCTGGTGCATAACATAGCCAACAGAAATATGGGATAAAAACAGGTTCAGTGGAAATGATGCAATGTTTTAATTTTGGAGCTTTTCATTGTTCACTGAATTTCCCTCTGATGCTGTCTACTGTTAAAAAAGGACCCTGAGGGACAACCACTCTGATCCTCCATGGTGTGGCCTTAAAATGAAGGAATTCAGCCAGTAAGCAAAAACCTAACAACTGCATTTTGGAATACAACAAAACAACTGCATATTTGGAAACTTATTTGAAAAAAAATGTTGTGTTGATCCCAAGTTTAAAGTGAGGCACATGCAGCAAATTGATTATGTCTTCATTTAAACACTTCCAGAGTCTTCAGAAAGTAGCGCTAGAACAAAAGAAATAATTTAGATGGAGTTGAGAGTTGTCTGCTTAAAGCCTAATATTTTTGTAAAAGCAAATGTCTTCAAAGTATTTTCTGCAGAAATATGTAGTGATTGCCTTTAAGTCAACATTTTTCAAATGTTACAATACTGTAGAACTGAAATGGTATTTTTCATAAACCTAAAATAGAATGAACTGACACCTCACATACCATACTTTATTAACAAGCTGTCGTGGTTTGACACGGAAAGAGAATTTTTTCCGGAAGGAAGAGGTCAATTTAGATATTGACCAATTGAAGGTGAACACGCCTCTGAGAACACAGAGGAGTTAAGAGCAGAATTCCCAGGGGAACTCGCTCTCTTTGGTTCCGGTCAGCGTGCAGTGCAAACCTCCCCTGCCCAGCCACGAGCTGGGTGGGGGAGGGGAAGCCCCATGGCCTGAAAGGTAGTCCAAGGGTGGTGGAAGGACTGGAACCGGGCTGGCCCCTGCAGATGGAAGGGTGGAAGAAATCTGGGATGTCTCCGTTCCCCCCCCCACAGAGTTTCTCTCCCGAGAGGGAGAGAGAAAAGAGACAGCGGCAGTCAGCGGCGGGGGGGGGGAGCTCCAAGGTGCCCAGTGCGTGGGAGTTGCTGGATGTCCGGGCATCGAGCCATCCTGGGAGTTCGGACTTTTAACCCTTCCTTCAGAAATGAAAGCTTGTGAATTTTTCCTTCCCCTCCTCGGTTTGAAAGAGAGGAAGAGGGACACCTTGGACCCTGGGATGTTAGAAGGTGGAATCCTAGATGGGAGGGGGACAAGGAGTGGCTTTTGGCTGGACTTTTCCATGTTAGCCACAACCTGAACCGATCTTCTCCTCCAAGAGAGACTGTATTTTGGGAGGATACCAGTGAGTCAAGAGACCTGCTTCAGCTGGGAAAGAAGACAAAATGGAGTGAACAGAGAAAAGGTTAGGGGGTTTGTGGTGGCACCCCCCTGCCCTGGAAAGGAAAGAGAAGAGAAGAAGATCTCTGTTCTTGAGCCCTCGGCCCCAGGGGAAAATGGGGGGGACTGTGGTCCCAAACAATGAAAACCTGAACTGTGGTTTTCTCCCCTCTTGGCAGGGCATCCTTGAAAGGAAAAATCCTAAAAGCAGTCTGTCCATCCATGTATTTGGTAGTGAGAGCACTGTGCATGGAAAGGAGAAGGGTCTCCATGGCAAACGTTTTCTCCGGGCGGTGCCATGTGTGACATGGAAACACAGGATGTGGAGCTGTGTTTCTTGGGGGGTCTGTGGCACAGGAGAGACTCTGTTCCCTCGATGGATTGAGTATTGATTGTCTGGAGGGTGGAAACCTGATTGGGGTCCAGATTGTGTCTCACTGTGGTTTGTTGGAGTTGGGTGGTGGGGGGAGGAATGTTTTGCAAGGTTTTAATTTGATCTTTGTGTGGTTTTTTTTTCCCTTCTTTAGTTTTCTCTTTTCTTTTGTAGTAGTAGTTTAATAAAGTTTTTTCCTGTTATTAAGCTTGGGCCTGCTTTGCTCTATTCTAGATTCCACTTCACAGCATTCAAGGGAGGGATCACATTTTCATGAGGGCACTGGCATTGTGCCAGTGTCAAACCATGACACAAGCTTAGGCTTCTAAATAGCATATTCAACCATAAGAGGTATTTAAAGAATGACATAAGATTCCATACCCTAAATGAACAAATAGTAACACCAGTTTCTAGAAGGTGGCAATTATATCAGGCTGAAAGCATTACAGAAAATTCAAAATGTACTTTGGATAGGCTAAAGAAAGATTCTCAGTACACATCAGCAAAGATTTCCTGCTCAGATCCAAAGAACTGTTGGGCAGAGTGCAAGAAATGGGATTTTTCACTCCCAAATTCACAGAAATAACTACCTCCCAAAGAAGAAGAGTTAAAGGTGATGACATCATAATTGAGATAATGCTGATTTTATATATGAGTTACATACCTAGAGAATAGGAATGAACTGAGTGTACAATTTAAATAAAACTCACACCTTGCTGATTTCTTAAGAGTTATTTCATTGCACTTCTAACAGGTAAGGAAATACAATTTCTTGTATTTCTAGTCGTTCCTTCTTCAAAATTTATTTTAGGCTAAAAAAGGATTTTACACATCAACTTAAATTCTCCTCAATAGTGAGGATCAGTGTAATAAATGCCTACTTGGCTTCTGTAGTATCAGGATGCATTTTAAAGCGACACTAATTCATGCAAACATTTGCACATTATCATTCTGCATCACTGCAGTATTTGCAGTGTTATTACTAACCTCATAAAATAAATACTAAACAAATTACTATACTCTCCCATTTGCCTATTTGGAGCCATCAGTAAGGTACTACTTTTAATAAATTTTCCTACTCTCTCTATGAGAGAGAATAGTTGCTAAATGTTCTGATTTCCCCTTATATATTTCCAACTTCATAGGCTTGCTGTTGCTATTATTTCTGTGCACTTATTGTACATCAAGGACAAATCTCATTATCATTATCTATTCTTAATACTATCTTCAGTCAAGCCACCCACCAATGCTCCTCCCATCCTTTAGAAAATAGCATTCCTTGGGATTTAGTGACTGATCTGTAGGCCCATAGGAGCTAAGTTTAAATCTCCCACTATGTTTGAGGAATGACTTCACTGAAATTGCATGGGTATTCAGAGACCAAATATTAAGTGGATTTCAGCCGCAGCAATATCAAGACATTTGTTAGACTAAAGGAGAGTGCACAAGGAAAAGGAAGGGGTGAGCCACTTAAAATTTCAATCTAAAATTTCTATTCTGTAAACCCTCTTCCTATCTCCTTTCTTCTCTCCTACTTCAAAAGCCTGTTTGTTACATCTTCTGTCTTTGCAAAAAAAAAAAAAAAATTGCTACCTGATTCTCTTCTAACTCTTCTAGTTACAATAATCCCATTTGCCTATAACGTTTCCCATCTTCTCCCTCCTCGAGCCCAAGCTTTCTATCTGAAGTCACTACAAACTTCACTAGTAAACTATCACTGCCCATCACCTGCTGTGAATCACAAGTTCACTGCAGAAACTACTTATGGACCTATATATGGCAGGAAGCAGTAACAGCTTTCTGCATCTCCTTATCCTAAAATAAGAGCTAACACATACGCAGTTAAGTGCAATTTGCATTCACTGGTCAGTGCCCATTGCCTCTCAGTGATGACTGTTCACCGTTGGGAAAAATGGTCAGTGCCAGGCACTGAAATGGTGTGCAGAAATGGGTCACCAATGGCTCCTGTCACAGGATAAATGGTGACAGATTGCCCAGAGAGGTGATAGATGTCTCATCCCTGGAAACATTCCAGGTCAGTGTGGACCTCTGAGCAACCTGTTCTAGTTGAAGATGTCCCTGATCATTGCAGAAGGTTAGCCTGGATGACCTTTAAATGTTCCTTCCAACCCAATCTATGATGGTATGATTCTATTATTGTGAATCCAAATTTGACAATGGCAAATATTGCAATAACAGCAGGTGATACTGATGGGTTTCAGCACAGCAGATCCAGCCTGCAGCACCTGGTCAGCTTACAGTAGTGAAATAATTACTTTTGTCAGGATAGACATCAACATCGATAGTAATTATTAATCAGACTGGAAACAGGCTATTACCAGTTAATGATAGGCAGTACCTGTTCTAAGCACATGTAGTCTTCACTAATCAAGGCTAAATAATTAATTCTTGTAGCAATGGAGGCTTACCAGCTTTTCTCCTTTTTTTATCATCTCATGATACCCTCATTATCAAGTTTTTCTTTTATATTTTGCTACAATATCCTCCCACCCTCTCTCTAGAGTTTAGTAGTACAACATAATATTGCAAGTTCATTTTCTTTCTACCTGCAATAGCCAACACAACTGATTTTCCCAAGCCCTTCTCTTTTCTCCACCTTCATACGAGTACACAGCCTATGCTCCCTCTAGAAGTGGGCAGAAAAAAACTGGAGCAGCATCCATAGCTAAATATTGCACAGGCAATGTTTACTTGCTCCATCACTGTCTGCAAGCTTGAGAGGTGGTAGTCTTGGTTTATGTCAAGAATTAGGAAGGCTAAGGAAACACCTTGATGTGTTACATACAGTATTTGTTGCCTTGGGTTGGTTTAAATTTGTAGTCTTACCCAAGGTTGTATTCTTTAGAACTTAGATTACAAGAAATGTGGTTGCTGTGCAGAGTTTTCCCTCCCTCTCCACTTGTTTTCAAAGTTATATCAAATTTTTTTTATAATCTCCTGTCTAATCAGAATTCCTTTAAAAAAGAACTGGTAAGAAAAGATCTTAAGTCAGATCCCAAAGCTCTGGAAAAATGAATGCCCCAATTTCCTACTATCATGAATCTGACATACTAAGTTCTTATCCAGCATTTTTAATTCATACTTTTTACTGAGGTCATCAACTTGGTTTGTATTTTACAAATGTTCAAAATGGGTAATGAAGTGAATGGATGTTCAGTAAGATAATTTCAGAGCCAGGAATGAATAACAGTGCTTTGAACCTCTTTCCAGTGTGTGCAATAATAAAGAGCTGTGGAAATGGCTGTGAAATGACAGAATCACCCAGTTCAAGTGATTATACAGAAAAGTTTGAAGAAAAGTGAAAATTCAGGCTTTGGGTGAGAAATAATGCAAGAAGATAAACCAAATGTACCTTCCTCCTTTATTAACTTTCTTAATTAGGTTAACTCTGAATACCATGAACTCTAATGAGACCAAGAACCATCTATTTTAAATGCCAAGCAAACCCCTGCTAAGCAGTACACTCTTTCTTTGTAGGGCTGATGCTCTCAAATCCTCAATGTAACTGGCAAGACTTCCCCATCTGGACTTTTTTTTACTTTATATTTTGAGTATGTGATAAACCCCAGTGAAAAGTTTTGCCTTTACAAGCAGAGGTGTATGCTCTTTTATTTTTTCTTTAATTGATAAAAAGCATTGCACTAACATATGTGGAAAGATGAAGATACAATTTCTTTTTATTATTCCTATTATTGCATTCCCCTACACAATGGCACCCTCTTCAGAGACATCGTTTGGAACATAATATTGATTTAATGTGCCACTTCATATGCATTCCACATCCTCAGATTAAAGATTTAAATTATTATGACAAGTGAAACACAAAGAAATTAAAAAAAATCATCAGATAGAGTAATCCACACAGGGTATATTTTATAGAAAAAATAAAATCCACAATCAAACATGCAAACAAACAAGAAAACCACTTCAGCAGCTACAGCCTAGTCCAGATTTAATTTGCTTGATTGATCTTGAGATCTTTGAGCTCAAATTCATTATTCTCCTATTAACTATTATCACTGTTGGAATTTATAAGGGACCTGTAAACTTATTAAACTGGTCTTAAATGTTGCAATCCATTTATTGAACAGACTAGCAATGAAAAATTAATTATTAAATAACCACCACAGAAAAACATCAGTGGCCTTGTCACCTCATAGCTAGATTGATAGCACGTTACCTCTTGGAGAGGTGGGGCCCTGGAACACTCAAATATAAACCTTGGAAGGATAATGCTGAGTATGTCACTGCAGAAGTCACATTTTTAATTTAATGTTTTATTAAATGTTAGATAGAATAAATTTAGCCGGGCCTCACAGACTCTGTCTTAATAAATGAATTGGCACTCTTTCAGATGTAAAAAATGATCACAGCATCTCAAGGGCATCGGAAACCCTGAAGCATAAGATACCAGTAAATACGAAAAGCAAAGGCAGCATGGACAGTGATATATTTGCAAGCACTGCGGGTGAGCCAACACTTTCAAACTGCTGAGGCTAACAAAACAAGGGCAGTGAACTCCCAAAATGGTAAAAGCACCTGCAGTAAGAAGCTGTGCTTGAGTGCTGTTGCACAAATGTCCACTACTGAAAAAAAGTGGAACGGGTGTGGGTTTATCACCCTCCTGCTACTATATTTCAAGATATGTTTGTACATTTAAAATTTCATGAGCAGTGTTAATAATTTATTTTCTCCTGTCCTTTACTTTTCTAAGACTAGACTTTGAAAACAACAGGCATGGAAAAGATATATTCTCTCCCCCCTGTACAGTTATCTACAGAATGTTCTCTTGTGTTTCCCTGTAGAACTGCTGTCATTAGTAATATTTAATCTGGCTAGGAAAAGTGGTTACAAGTTCTTAAGTCAAAACCAATATGGCCCTGTCCTGGCACATCTCTCCAGAGACAAGATTTCATCAAGCAGCTCCATTTCGAAAACATTTGGCTTACATAAGGCAGGACAGCTCAACACTAACACTGAAAGGCTTTCACAGCATAGTTGAGCTGCACTATGTATTTCCACAGACACTAAACAAAGTGATTGCAAATGGCTGTTAAAGTGGCCAGAAAACTGCCTGTCCGCACATTGTCAAACAAAAGAAAAATGCATGGCGTGCCTTTTTTCCAGAGTCCTAAAATGTTGGTGTTCAATAACTGTCCATCTCACACTGCCACGTGTTCTAGTGTTAGCCAGCACAGGAACACCAAGTTCCAATAAGCAATGTGCAAAGCTACAGAAAGAAGTGAGTTGTTCCAAAATTGTCTTCTCCTGCACTCTCTGCTCTTTGAATTCATGCAGCTGGCATCCTCTTGCTGAAAACACAAGAGCATTTGAATAAGAAGGTAAAAAGGAAGAGGAAGAGAAACTTCCTTGCAGTCTGGCACTCTTCCAGAAAGCCAGGAAGAAAATTCTCAGTAAGTAAACACTATAAAGGAATGTGAATGACAAAACAAAACACACAATTGGGCTGATAAGTTCTGAATAATGAAACAAAACACATAATTATGATGATAAGTTCTAAATATGTTATATTCTTGGTCTAACTACATGACACTTGCACCTCACTTATGAGTCCTACAACTGATGTGAGAGGAAATTAGAAGGACTTTATTTATCAAAAAGTGAAATGTGACTTCACATAATCAAATGGTTGCATGGAAACACAAGCAGTGAGATGAACTTACTACCAGTAAAAAATTACAAAAAGACAAAGCTGAGCTATGCTATATCTAATCCTATCTTTCTTTAAGTGACCCAAGGAAATACATTAGAGCATCAGACAAGCAGTTACAGTTGTAACAGAAACTACATATTTAATTTAATTTTTTTTATTCAAAATGTGAAGGAAAAAATATTAAAGAAAAATATTTTTTCTTTCATTCTGTGAGGATAATAACTTAGACAGTGATCTCTCCTGAAGTGTACATCACTGGATACAAGAACAGAAACTAGTTTTGAAACTATTATGCTATGTATTTATATGAAGAATACATTGGGTTCAAGAAATAAATGAGATAATTAATATCCTGAATTTAATTTTGTATTTAATTTTGTAATTTGTTATGGCTGGGATAGAGTTAATAGTCTTCACAGTAGACTGTAGGGTGCTATGTTCTGGGTTTGTGACCGAAAGACTGTTGATAACATCCACATGTTCTAAGCAGTGTTTGCACAGCCTCAAGACCTCTGTTTCTCATGCCACCTCACCCCATCAATGAGGCTGGGGATACAGAAAAATTTGGGAGGTGACACGGCTGGGACAGTTGACCCCAAACTGACTGAAAGGATCTTCCATACAACACGATGTCATGCTCAGCATACAAAACAGGGGGTAAAAAGATCAGAGTGATGGCATTTTTTTTTTCCAAGTCCCATGTGACACATGATGGAGCCCTGCTTGCCTGGAGATGGCTGAACACCTGCCCACTCACAGGACATGGTAAATTAATTCCTTGTTTTGTAATTTTTTTTTAATGTTGTAAATGTTTGGTTTTTAAAAATATTTTTAAATGCTTAATTTTGTAAATTTGTAAATGAAACTGAATTTATCACAATCCACGAGTTTTCTCACTTTAACCCTTTTGATTCACTTCCCCTATGCTGCTGTGTGGGAGTGACCAAGTGACTGTGTGATCAAGGGCTGAGCTGCCTACTGGGGTTAAACCACAACCAGCTTTTAATTATTCTGGTCACAAGCTAACCACTTTTTTTTTTTTTCTTTCATTATAACACAACAACCACTTTTGTTTGGTAAGTGTTTTTTTTCTTTATTTTCAAATTACCTTTGGTAGTGGGAAGGAAGACAGATTCAGATTTAAGGGGAGTTTAGACGCATGAAGTGAAGCCAATTGCTTTAGCCATTTTTGAGGTATATGATGCTTTGTAATTTAGACATACAAAAAATGTTAACAATTTTAAGCAAAAATGTGTACATAAGCAAGAAAAATAAATATGTTTAGTGTGGATGTTGTAAGAGAGCAGAGAATCATGAACAACATAAGTAGCTCAGAATGTTCCAGCTGAATCTAACTTAACACTCTTGGAACATGACTCAGTGTGCTGCCCAGTGTGCTGTCCATGTGTCCTATTTCCTGTCTAGGTTTATCAGGACACCAACAAGAGCAGTATATGAAAGTTTTTTCTGTTGCCAAAATATAAACATCATTCTGTTGCCAAAAGACAACTTGCATCATGTTGAGAATGTTCTCTGTGACATTTGCAGAGTTGATATGTCCCATGCTGCTGATATATTCCATGTCTGGCTCCTGCTCCACAGTAAAGAGAAATTTTTTAGTGGCCAAATGAAAGGGCTTATCTCTTTACTCAAAAACAAATAAACAGTCATGTCTAAATGCCATAGTTGTAACCCAAGGATACATTCTTAATCCAATAGATATGAACAATCTATTAAAATTACCCAAGAAAGTATAGAAACAAAGCTGACAACGGACAAGGGAAGAACTGTAAAGTGATAGGTAGAATAAGAAGCAAATATCTTTTTTTCCTAATACTTTAACATTTAGTATTTTTTTCTAGAACTGTAGATATCTCAATAATTAGTAGTTATAAAGCTCACGTAGCTAAATATGTGACACTGCAACACTTCACTTTCTCTCTATTAAGAGACAAAATTTATGAGCCTATCTAAAGAAACCTATAGCCAGACTGAGATCTTCTGTAGCTAATCAAAAACCCACATGCTCTTGTTGAATAGGATAAATGGCCATAGAAATTAATTTCCGTATTATCAGGCAGAAGGCAATATTCCTAAATACTTCTCTTGAAAGTTAGCAAATAAAAGA
Source organism: Lonchura striata (assembly GCF_050655825.1). NCBI lineage: Eukaryota > Metazoa > Chordata > Aves > Passeriformes > Estrildidae > Lonchura > Lonchura striata. The sequence continues at coordinate 54,878,331 of NC_140703.1, read as the reverse complement.
ATGCAAGCTGAAATTAGCAACTCTCTGCTAATAAAACAGGGGTACAGCTGAAGTCTTCCATACAGTACGATCAGACTTAAATAACTGGCATTGGATGTTAAATTGCAACCACAATATAATCTATACAGTAATATATATATAATATCTTCAACAGATGGCCCGGGTCAAATCTAACCCCAAATCTAAAATACCATACACTTTAGGAAATCCACGTACGATTAAGAAATATTGCTCTTGACCAATATAGTGCACTTTTGTAAATAGAGCCACTAGAAACAGATTGATATGTGACCATCTGTACTGTTAGTTGCTACAACTGGAAACCCCGAATCTACAGCTGGTGACTCATGTATTAGCTTTACCAAAATTAAGTATATGAACTTTCAAAACTGTATGAACAGAGTCAATTTACAATGAGTCAGCAAACTGCAAGTCCATCAAAAAGAACAGCAAGTGAAGTAACAGCTTTACTAATTTTAACAGAAGAATTTGCTTCCCATTTCTTCACAAACAATGATACTTATTTGTTTATCATGCACTTACTTTAACTTATGTCCAGTAATGACAATTTCTAATGGAAAATATCTCAGAGGTACCTAGATCTTGACAGAGGAGTACACGTCAAATGTTTTTATCCTATACAATACAAATTAATGGATAGGTATGTAGATAGGTAAAGGAATAGGTGCAAAGCATTAGTATGTGTGTGCACATAAATGTCTGTGCATGACACAAAGGTTTTGTAGCAATCCCATTAGAAGACAAAAAGTCTTCTAAGTAGATGTTAAATACAAATTAAAAAAAAAAAAAAAGAAAAAAAAAAGAAAGTCTGGGACACGTAGGATGTTGTCCTTTAGTAACCTTTGATTTTGAGGATGAAAAATTGAGATTTGTCATCCACTTGTACAGTGACTAATGAGCTAATAAATTTACAGACAGATGAACGCAGAATTTTTGATTTCTCTTTAAAAAGGTGGCTACAGCCTAAATGAATTATTTTAATAAAATAGGGAGTACAATAAAACAAAATAAAACTCATAAATACTGTGAAAGGACTACGTTTTCAAGAACTCTACCCAATCCTTATAAATGTAAATGAGACTGTTTACTGTGGTACCATTACTCATGAGTATAAATACCTTCTCTTTTAGTAAAGCAAAGTTTTTAAAAAACAAAGTACTTTCTAAAAGTTGTGCATTATAAATTATTTCACACATGGAAATTGTAAGGGATTATAGATGGTAGTCCATGTTATAGTAAGAAAGAGTTATTATCCTTCATGACTTTGAGCAGGTAATTTCATTCTTCCTTCTCCCTTTTGCCTTCCTATTCTTCACCTAAGAATCCTATTTTTCTTGTAAGCTCATTGAAGAAGGAATTATTTATATCTGTAGTTTAATCCTCCAGTATTGACTGGGAACTGTAGGAACAATTGCAATGCAGATACAACAAATGGGTATACAGGTAGTCACAGCTGAAAGTGTCATACCCACACTATTGTTACAGTTAACTAAGAAGATGCTTCTTGGTTTGGAGCATGTGCTCTAAAGAAAATTGATCTTCCTTTTGTCAAAAAACTCCTAATGATTTCTAATAGTTTCTAGAATTCACAACAGACTTACTTCATTTATTGTCCGTATCACACCATTCCTCCCTTTAAGTCTCCACTTGCCTGTTTTCTGTCCCTCTACAACATATTGTTACTGTAGGAGGTATTCACACTGTCTAACTTTAGTCAACTAATTTAGGGCTCTGAGTCACCCTCTTTGAGTGCCTACATCTCATAGAATATGACTATATATGGAGTAGACATTTTTAAATTCAGGTGTTCTAATTTGTACTTTTTTCAAACACCCAAAGTAACTTGGCCTAGGTGGTGTTAATATTCCATTGCATAAAGCAGTGCCTGTAAACAGTAAGCAAATTTATTAAGTGGGTTACAGGTATTTTTGCACTAGCTTGGCATCTCACTTTGCTTTTTTCTCACCTAGATTTAACACAGTAATCACACTATCTGTAGCAAAGCACAAAAGCAAAAATTTAAAGAGGATTAAATGCAAATAGTATCTACTCATGGAATTTGCTAAAATATCCTCAGAATTTAAAAAGCAAATGCCTGCTCAATAAATTGCTGCATTCAGCCAAGGAGGCTGCAGCTGGGAGTAAGACAGTACATCAGTCCCACGCCTAACCACATCTTGACCTTTCTTTTGAGACTGTCAACAAAGGTGCCAATTAGAGCAATGATTTAGAGCAACACATTTTGTGTTCTGCTAAACACAACTGTTACCAAGGGGACAAAGATCAGGCATTTTGCTTATTACTGGATACCTGATTGGCTCAATACAGATCTTCCACTGACAACCACTTTGGTAAGCCTCAAGATGAGAAGTAGGTAAGTGCACCACCCACATACTTTCCTTTTGATCTCCTGGGACACAGAAAAGCTTATACTGTAAATATCTGAAGGATTTCCTGGCATATTGTTGATTTTGTTTAGTTTACCATCTCTCACACACAAACTCAGTCATCTAAGAAATGACTAAATTCTATTTGTATCAGGACAATGTTAAACTATTTATTTCCATATATCACAACTAATATATGGCCATAAATTATGCATCCTAATTCAACATAATGAGAGCTGCAATCCAGGTATTCAAACTTAGCTTCTGAAAGCCTCCCTTCAACCAAGCCATAATAAAAGGCTTAAGCAATATATGAATCAACTATCAAATAATTTATTTACAGAATGGTAAATGAGATAAGGTGATGAGAGACAGAAAAAGAAGAAAATTTTTTTCTGTCTCAGTTGCAAAATGAATGCATACAATTTTGATAAAACTTAGAGAGGCAAGATGAAAACAATGTATAGTTTAATACATATAATAAAAAAAGGAGTTATGTACCAAGAGTAGGGAAAGGACTATGATACAGTTTTAAATATAAGATTAAATTTTATCTTGGAGTTCCATTAGCAGGATACATGTTGATGATTTCACAAACAACATAATATAAAGACCATCTATTTTGAGTGTAAAAGAAAATCTTTAGCTGACACAGGCATTCAAAAAATTACTTTGAAAGAAGTCAGGCATTTCTATATGTAGTTCACAAAAATTAAAAAACTCTCTCTATATAACAATTACTATTAATTCATATATATCTAAAGTTCAATTGAAATAAGTGGAACTAGTTTTACTCAGTACAACATTGTTTGTCCATCCCAATCAGATCTGCTTCCCCCACAGCAATTTCTATGAACTGATCATCTAAGGAAAAGCACAGGACATGGAATGACACAAAGCATGTCCAAATAGTTTTCAGTACAAAAAGCATTTCAAACTGAATCTGTATTAAGGCATACTGATTGATATCCATGATAGGCCTACTTACTTGGATCAACCAAATCCTGGGAGCTGGGAAGAATTTACATAACATACTCTACTTGAAATCTCGTCTTTCTCAGTAAATGTTATGAAAAAAACCTTCAAACATTGGGCTAAAATTTACTAGGCAGTTCAGAGATGTTTGCATGCAAACTAGCTACTGCTACATTAAAATTCTTTTACAGTTAGGCACAGGATTAACAAGTTTCTTTACCAGTTGTCTCTTTTTTAAAATAAGTACTATGTCTTTTGGGGAGAGGGGGTGGTGGTTCAGGGTTTTTTTGGTCTTATGGTGAGAAAAAGTGTATTGTGTAACAGCAAGCTATGATGCAATTATGATCAACACTTCTGTCTGTACTATAAATCTTTAATTGCTTCCCTAAAACTAGGCTGGGGAAAAAAAAATCAGTACCTTGAAAATACACATAGTTTTGAAGCTATAAAAAGAAGCTAATTTAACTGATATATTTTTTAAATTGTAAGGAAAAAAAAACAGTATAAACTTTAATGCTTTTCTCTTTGGGGATTTTCTTCTCCTCCTGTCTCCAGCAGCTCTAACTTACTACTGCATGAACAGAGCTATCTTATACTTTCTTAATGGAATATGAATTGGGACCTAAAAGTTAAAGGCCAATCTGATTTCACTGTTCAAAATCAATAAAATCTGAAATTTAACAAAAACCAGATGAAGAACTAAAAACAAGTAAATGAATCAAGCTATCACAGCTACCATTTATTTTAAATGACAAGTTAGCTAACTTCCATTAAGTTACCTACTAAAGACTTACCTTTAAAATAAAAATACTATTCATTCAGTAGAATCATGTTTTTACAAAACTACAGAGATAAATATAACATAGACATCTTCACGCTAGAGAACATTTTAAATTTTATTTGTGTTCTTTTTTGATATGGTTTTACAATAAATAGTCAGTAAGAGCTTGAGAATATAACACAAAAGTTTGCAATACTGTATTTAATTTTGATAGGAAAGAAAATATTAAGTATTTCCACTGATTCATCCTTGGGTTCCATACCAATTGGGAAAATTCAAAGGAGAGACTCGGAGAGCTACGTTTTCAAAAGTCAACAGTCAAGTTTATGAATGGACAGCATTCACATACATGTTGATGTTCAGAGGTTGTAATATGGAAGGAAATGATATGGGCATCTTGTGCATAGGCAAGATCTGCGTATTTTGTGCAATCTTTCTAAGTATGAAGACAGAAGTTTATTTTATTAAGATTCAGGTAGAAGAACACGTTTTTGTCTAACAGATCAATGACATGATAACTTGTATGTTACCTGTTAAATACTTGATTTGATAGATTCTCCATTTCTCAAAGTCACATTGGATTGGAAAACAACTTTAAAGTTAATGTAATAATTAATGTATCTGTCCATCTAGTTTTAGTGTTTTCAGCTGTTTTCTTCTGGGAACCATACATAAGTCTGCTCTGAGAGATTTGATTGGATTGTTTAAGGATCATGGTTTGCCTTACATAGAAAAGTATAATTAAAAGTGTCAGGAAAAAGTCAATGTCTTTGAAAAACAGAGTGCTGTCATAAAGAAAACAAAACAAATAAAATAAAAACAAACCAAAAGCAAAATCCCAAGTGATTTGAGAGCATTCATAAAAACAGATTTTCAACAGTATCTTTGTCGTATTTGGATGCAGTTTGAGTTCGATTTAAAAAAAAACAGAACTCCTGTTGGTTTTTTCTGTTTCAATTTTTAACTTAAGTGATATTGCAATAACTAAATAGAAAAATTGCATATATTTATGTCTCTGTGATTGTATATATGTGGAAAATTCCCAGTAACGGCAGCAAAAAATTGCCGCTTGATCAAGTTCTTGATCAAGTATAGGACAGCTGAGTATCTTACACATATATTTCTATGGCTGTAAACTTCAGGTAAAAAAAAAAAAAGGGAAGAAAACCCCCAAATTCAAAAAGGTTACCTTTTGTGCCTCATAATTCTATTAATTTGCTTAGTGCAAAGGAAAAACACCACCCAAATCTGCTCCCGGTAGTTATCTAAACTCCTGTGAACAAAACTTGGTGTTTTTCTTGGCACAGATTTCAGGATGAAACTGGACTTTCCAAATAAACAAGTATTTTAGCCAATATCATCCTTAACAGTTTATTCCCACTGTGATATTTCACTTACTATCTTGTACATTAAAGTAATAACTATTGATACCACTCCCCAGAAAGAAGTCATTATTTGGGACTAACAGCATGGATGGATGGAAAGTATTAAAACATTCTATTTGAAAAATGCAGTGTTTCTTATGGGTTCTGATATCCCGCTACACTGGGGAACACAGGAGGATGTACAGTTTTTTAAGGAAAGTAGAGAACTAATAAGCCTGTCTGAAAATGGGAAAATCTGAATATGTTAAATTCTTATACAGGTTCTAGAGAACAAAAAAAAATCCTGAAAAGAAAGAAATACAGATTCTTTCCTGAAATGTTATAGTGATACAGGTTTATTTCAGACAGCATTTAAATACCTATTTATTGATATATTTTATCCTTATGGGTCTACACAAAAAACTGTGGTATACAGGCTTTGCTTAGTGAATTATAGCTTTCTAGAGGTGCTGAAAAGTATTCTGTGACATTCTCCTGAAAAAAAAGCACCATTGAAAAGGCATATATTTATCTCTTAATACGACTTGAATGTACACACATTGCAAGAGATATATTACTCCACAGCAATTGCAAAGCACAGATATTTTCAGTATGAAGCCAGCACCAGGCACACTATTGTCACTGCTTTCCATATGCATTGTTTCCACAAAACTCTACCGCCAACCATTTAATGTTATTTTCTTAGGTTTGGCGGGCAAACTAAAAACTGACATAAATTTTCATTAGGTGGCTGCTTATTTTGTAAATCTATTGTGAAAAGCATTCAGCTTTGAATTGTTGCAGTGAGCTCATATTTTTGGTATATTTTTTTCCTCTAAATTAACTAAATGACACAAAGTATAGTTTCTATTCTTAGATTTGATGCAAAAGTGTAATTAATATAACATTATGTTCACTTATAGGTGTGACTGTACAGTTTATGGTCTATCTCTGTCACTTTCTTATGCTGCACAAGCCCCGTGGTATTTTAGAGCCTTCCAAAATTAAGTGAGAGCACTGACTTTTCTTCCTGTTCTTCCTTCAAATGAGAAACTCTAAATTTTCGATTGTGCTATATTTTACTGGTAATTTTTATGTTGCTATGAATTAACAAAAAGGTCACAGTGGCATGTTTTACTGTTACTCTCTTATAATTATGAATCCTATATTTTACTGTATCAAAGTAGCTTGATAAAAGAAAAATAATATATGTAGTATAAATACTCTTATACACAGAGATATATAAGTGTGCATATAGAGATATATATGTATGTATAATTGGTCCATTGATAGCCATAGATTATATTTCATGTTCTGTCTTCTCATGAGGCACCAGAACTAGTTATTGAGGAGTTACTAGCATTTTCACAGGCTTCTTCACAAATTAAATACCTGTTGTCACCTGTTGTCAACCTCTGCTCCACCCAAAATAGTTTGGATTGGGGTTGGGTGGAGTACAGTATGGAAAATCCTGGATTTATGTCAGATAAAACTACAGGAATATCACAAGAAGTTCTAGCTTTCCTTATAGTTCCTTTACCAAACAGGGAGGTTCTGAGTTGCAGGTGTCTGATCACATTTCCCACCAATATGTTCAGGATCTCTTTTAGTGTCCATTCTGAGTTCAAGGCAGTGGCATGCATCTGTGCAACGTGTCCCAAGCAGTCTGAGGAGCCTTCTCTGTGCAAGCAATCTTCTTGGTGAAGAAAGGTGGTGAGGTCTGTTGCATACTGTAGGCAGTCAGGGTTGATGAAGCACACATAGACTCTCTCAGGGAGAGGATGGAGAACACTTGAGAGAAAGAGAGAGAGATACCAGGAAATAAGCAGGCCTAGGGGAGGTCAGGACGTATAAAGCCTCAAAATAAGTTTGCCCTTCCCCTTTCCAACAAGAACTTTAGATATTTCAAATCTTAAAATATCTTGGTTCATATCCGATTGTGAAAGAAAGTCTTGAAAATTAACAGCTGTATAGACCATACCACTTTGCTTTTTCCTTATTTTCACACAGTCTGAGGTGTAAGAAGTAGACTCATATATTCCTGCCTTTTCGGACTGATTATATTCCTCGTTTTTAGGGTTATCACCAAGACAATTCTAAGAACTGTTATGTTGAAAGCTTGCTCCCAGCTTGATTTTGAATGTGTCTGCCCAACATGATGAATTAATTACTTTTCCATTCTCTGTCCTTAATTTCCATACTTGTGGTTGTAAACAGGATAGTTGTCTCTCAAATACTTAGCTTTAGTTGTGAAGGCAACTTGGCCCTTAACCTTTTTAGTGTAATTGAATAAATGTGGCAAGAACAATATTCTTCTCAAGAGACTCAGTCTCCATCTCAGACTTAGGCAGAGTCTATGTAATTTTGGGATAGGATGCAAAAATTTTCTCAAAGACTAAAGAAACAAAAGCATTCATACTGTCAATTTTAACTATAGCAAAACCTCAACAGTAGGGTGCTTCAAGGCACCATACAAGGACCAAGTTTTCAAAACGTATGAAGTAATGTTTAAAAAAAGTGAACAACAATTTGTCAAAATTTACAAATAACAAGGCAATCATGTTAACCAAGTCTAAATAAGACAGGAAGCCTGAGAGAAAATTTACTCAGGGAGATGGGTGGCCATCTTAAAATATATGAAAATAATTTATTTAAATGCAAAATATGGCCTATTGAAAAAACAAACAACAAACAAACAAAAACCCAAAACAAAAAACAAAGCAAAGAAACCTGAACCTGTAACAGATCGTTTGTTTTATCAGAGATCTTAATTACTAGCACTATCTTAGGAAAAACACCTGGGTCTCACTGCAGTCAGCTCAATGAAGAGCCCTGCTTGATGAGCAGCTGCAGTCAAAACAGCACATAAAATTTTCAGATGCATAAGAAATGAGGTGAAGAATAAGAAAGAAAGAAAATATGTCATTATATGAATCAATAATTTTCCCTTCTCTCGAATAGTGTGAAGTACTGGTCACACCATCACAAAAAGATATTACAGAATTAGAAGGTATTCAGAAAAGAGTGATTGTGATAATTAGGCATATAGATAAGCCTTCATATGAAAAGACTGGAAAAGACTGGAATTTTTAACCTTACCAAAAAAAAAAAAAAATATGAATAAGGATGGATATGATCAAAGTATAAAAATGGTAAGTGGCAAAGAGAAAATAGATCAGGAGCTCCTGTAGTCCTGTGTCTCATAATTCAAGAACAAAAGGACACTAAGTGAAAGTGAAAAGCAGCAGCTCCAAATCTGATAAAAGAACATATGTTTTAATGCAGCACATAATTAGATTATGGAATTCAATGCCACAGGATGCCACTGATGTCAAGACCTCACCAAGACTCAAAGAAGGACTTGGCACTTGCAACTCTTGATATTCTTGGGAATTTTATGCTAAGTAACTGTTAAGAGGTTTTGAAAGAGAGGTTATGTGCCATACTTCATTATTTAAAAGACAATAATTTAAAAAAGAATTTGGAGAAAAGCTCTCTCTAAGTGTATTTTCCCATCTCTAGCTGTTTGATTATTTTGTTATTTTCTTTGCTTCATATGTTGGCATCTTCTCTTGAGACATCTGGGCAGTCTTGGGGGGAGGCTGTGTAATAATTAATAACTATTCTGTTCTAATTACTATTATCCCAGTACTATGCCAGTATCTTAGTACCTCCTATAAAATCTTAGTATTAGGACTTTGGGCTTCCCTTTTGCAGAATAATTTTCTTATGCTCTATTGTATTCCACTCCATTCCAGTTAGCCAACTGGATTTGTCATCCATTATCAATTAGCATGACCATTGTTGTAAGCTATATAGCGTTGTGCATGTATTTAGAGCTACTGTGAAATTTCTAGATGCAGAACCAAATACATTTTTGCTGTGACATCTATACAATTGATTCTGTGTGCCCCAATTGTCTTCCAGCCCTATATTAACCTCCAGCTATGCTATTGACATCTTACTTCACATCCTGCAGCTGGAAAACATATGCAATGTCTCTAAAAGAGAGGCATTTTTGTTTTTAAACTTCCTATTCTCCACAGTTTACCACTTCTTTCTCCTTTCTGCCTGCCTGGCTGCTCAGAGAGATAAAGTATTCTGGTTCTCATATTTGTTCGTATACTATTTCTTTTCTAACTCATTAGCTTTTTCTTTACCTAGCTTTTTTCTATATAAAGGCTTTTAGTGCAGGTAAAAAATGATAAGCATAACTTGTCCTCAGATCAGATCTGTTAAGTGAAAACTGAATCAAAACCAGAGTGTGAGAGATACTTGGTAGAAGCAGGATTGCCAATTTTGAAAAGCATTCTCAAACAGGTCTTCCTCCCACTGTTATAAATTTCATTATGTTCTCAAAGTTGAAGGGGAGGGAGGGAGGCAGGAAGAAAACCTTTAAATACCCATGTATGGACCCAGCAAAATACCTGCTAAATTCTGTGAGGTTTTGGTGGTAACTACAAATTAAGTGAAGATATTGGGGGTGGGGGCACAGAGAGCAGCTGTGCTCATAGGGTTAGCTGGGGGGCTGCATGTGCCTTGAAGAGAAGCTGAATTCAGACAATGCCTAAAAACTGGACACCACAAAGAGATTGTGAAGATACCAAGGGATAACACCCAAAAGAAGAAAGGCAGCCCCAGCTGAGCTAAGAAACGATGAGCTACCACAGAGAAACGTGGTATGTTTTCTATCCTTCTCTTCCACAACAACTTCCATCACAGAAGGTTTACAAGATTCAATGTGGCAGATTGCCAGATAATGTCATCAAAATTCTCCTTCCCACAAAAGGCTAGACCTTTGAAGGTCTCTTCCAAACTGGGCTGTTGTGTGATTCTATGAATTGTCACTGTATATATTAGTACACCACTTTGGTACTGACTATTTTCCTGAACTTTCATATGCATGGCTTACTAACAAAACATAGTCCTATAATTATTTTCTCTTTTTTATATTTTAGGATAAAAATATTAAAGGAGAAAAAAACAGGTAATGTTCTACGTCTCACAAATTGAGCTGGTATATCACACAAAATGCTACAAAACAGCATGCAGATTACATATTTGTGTTGTCTTTGGGACATCCACATTGCACTCAACATATGGTTTAGATATGCCTGAGGGTTTACAGTTAGTCTGCAAGACTGGTTTTAGGCTCAGTTCAATCCACAGGATACATACTGTGGACACTCAGGCATAAATATGCTATTGTAGTACAACATTCAATAGCAAAAGAGGAGGAGCTGGCTAGCAACAGTAAGGAACTTAATTTTAAAAGCCTAGAAGAAACGGATCCTATATTATGTGGAATAACAAAATGCATGAATACTGCTAGTCTCACAGGAATAAAAGAATATTTTTCCAATGTTTGAGTATTTACAAACACAAACTACAAATAATTAGTATGTTTACTGTTCTTTGTCTTTTAAATTTTTAATACTTCATTCTTATTGATTACAATTCCTTCACCATGACACAAGGAAGTACCTTTAATTTGAAAGGCACCTACTAGCAAAATAGTGTGTTGTATTACTACCTAAATGAAAAAAAAATACCCAAATGATACACAAATACTGTATTTTCAGCCATATTTTGCCAATTTTATTTTACTAAAACTCACTTAGATTTAAGTTATCTTCCTTCTTGAAAATTAATATTTTGAAAAGAAGCAGGAGACCACCTGATCAGGGAGCATGATAATTTACCTAAATTATCATTATTTTGCAAGAAAAAGTTACAAGAAATTTTCACCTAGATGTTTATGCTGTCTTTTCAAGTCTGCCAGCCTGCCTTTTGAAGTCCTCTGTTCTAAAAATTGTCACCAGTTAAAAAGCATGCCCTGAAGTCAAGAAACATTTTCACATGAACAACTGATACATTTACTGAAAACTATTCTAACAAATATGCTTTCCCCTTCTTAGCAAAGAAAAATAAATGTCACCCATCTATTAAAAAAAAAAAAAAGATAAAATGTCTCATTATGGTTATGCAAAATTTGGTTTCCCATATTACCTCATTCAAGTTACACAATGCATGCATCTTCCTGTTTTGCATAGTGAAGCTAAACAACATATTGTACCTTTTTTTCCCTATATCTCATATTAGGTCTATGTTCTTTTGTTATGAATTGTGTCTGGTATAGACAAATACACGTCTTTTACCATTAAACATTCATATCTTGAAAATTTAAGCCGATTAGATTAGATAGAAATGTGCATGGAATGAAATATGGAAGTGATAGATTTCAGCATTTTATTTAAAGGGGCACTTTGTTTTGTTTTGTGTCACTGTAGGGCATTTGGTTTTGTTTTCTGCCACTGTATACTTGATAATGAGCTTTGGAACAAGTACCAGTGAATACCATTCCATCTGCTTCCATTATGGTAAATGTCTTATAAACAGAAAAGAGCACTAGTGCCTATTTTAAAAGACAAAGATTAATGTGCAGAATGTTATAAGACTTCATTCAGCACTTCTAAAAAGTGAACTTTCTAAACCTGGAATTTCACTTACCCAATTCCAAGTTAGGTTTCAGGAGTAAAGGTGAGACTAAGAGACCTTCTTAAAACAAAGGCCTACTGAGTTTTATCCTCTCCAGTCTATTACAACTTTATCTATTTAACACAGAAAAACATATTCAGTCCTATGCAGAGCTCACAGGCTTGCATGTAGCTTTCTCTACACCTTATTTGGGATTTGGCATACACAACACTTTATCCTCAATCCAAAAGTGATTTTTTTTTCCGTTCAGTGCAGAGATTGAGCTATGCTTAATGGTTTTGAATTGGTTTCCCTAAGGCTGAAAAGCTCCTTTTTTCTCAGACATTTCAATCAGGAATGGTGCAGTTGGAAGACACCAATGGCAAAGTACAGCTTTTTTTATTCTGTAGTTTTCATGAGGACATAAGCCACATTTCCATGAAAATAGTTAAGCAATCAGAAAAGCTTAAACATACTTTATATTAGGTCAAAACATAACTGATACCTAAGCATCGTTATAAATGTAAATTACACTTACCATAAGTATATTATATGGTTTATGCATATGCTTTCAAAAAAGAAATGTTAAATAAACCACAGGGTCCCAGCATTAGCAAAGATAATAACAGATTCCCTGCTTCTATTGTCTTAGCATAAATTTATCTCTGGGTATTACTACATAGAATCTTAGCTGTTACTATTCCCTTTGTCCACATTAAAATTTTCCAGTATTAAAGCATAGGTAATATCAGATTTGTAATGGCTACCACAAAACTACTCATGTATCAAAATCAGCTTCTATTCAGGATTCCAAAGAGAACAAGGGTCCAGATGTGCAACCCTCATACATATAATTAATCCCATGATATTCACTACTTAAATATAAGTAAATAATTACTTAAGTGAGATGTTTGTAGGACGAGGTCTCAAATTGTTGATTTTGTTCTTAGCCAGTAGTTTATGCATGTACAGCTTTCTATTTTTTTTAATAGTTTTAAATTTTAAGTCCTTATACATTTATCCAGGAAGGTCAGTTTTGGAAGTTCTAGGTTTATAAGGGGAAGTTCTAAGATAATAAGGGGCATTACAGAGTGGTCATCTCATGCTGTGCAGTGGACAATTGCTACATAAAATATCTTGGGTTTCTGTTTCCCATGAGACTAAAATTGCTAGTAAGAGGAATTATGAAAATGCAAAGCAATCTCCAAGCCAATAAGTCTTTTATAAACCACTGCGGAGATTGATATTCTGGATCATCTCTCTTTTCCTTAGTTCATGAAATTCAGTGGACTTTCTATTAATGGTTACCAGAGTTCTCTTTTGAACTGTTCTTCTTCATTTCCCTTCTCATCTCCCAAACTGTCAGTGTTCAGACATAAGAGCATTTTTTTTTCCAGCTCATTCATTTCTTCCAAAAGATCTCAAAGTACAAAGCAAACAATTATTTATCCAGAGATGGATGAAAGTGGACACTATTGTCACGTTTTAGTCAGTTGGGTGAGAGTGTTGCCTATTGGAGGGTAGGAAGGCTCAGAAGAGGGATCTACAAAGGTTGGCTCAATGGGCTTAGGTGAATGCATGAGGTTAAATATGGTAAATGATGAGTTCTGTACTTGGGTCACAATAATCTCATTCCCTACTGTTTTGGGGATGGATGGCTGGAAAGCTGCCCAACAAAAAAGGACCTGGGGTGCTGGTTTACAGTGAGGTGAACATGATCCAACTGTGCCCAGGTGGTCAAGAGGGCCAATGGCATCCTGGTCTGTATCAGCAACAGTGTGATCAGCAAGACCAGGTCAGTGATTGTCCTCCAAAATTTAGCACTGCTGAGGCCTCAAATCTTGTGTTCAGTTTTGGGCCTCTCACTACAAGGACATTGAGGTGCTGAATGGTGTCCAGAGAAGGGCAATGAATCTGATGAAGAGTCTGAAGCCCACGTCTTGCAAGGAGCAGCTGAGGGTACCAAGGTTGTTTACACTGTTAAAAAGGAAGTTCAGGGGTGAACTTACACTCTCTACAAGTACCTGAGATGATGCTGTAGCCAGGTGGGGGCTGTTCTATTCTTCCAGGTAAAAAAAAGAGGAAGTGGCTTCAAATTGTGCTGGGGGAGGTTTAGATAGGATACCAGGAAAAAATCTCAGAGAAAAGGTTGTCAAGCATTTAAATGGGCTGCCCAGGGAAGTTGTTGAGTCACCATTCCTGGAAGTATTTAAGACCTGCAGCTGAGGCACTTACAGACATGGCTTAGTGATGGACTTAGCAGTGCTGGGTTGGACTCAATGATCTTAAAGGATCTTTCACTCCTAAATTATTCTGATTCAGCAAAGTTCTGGCATGGGATGAAGGAATAGAGAGTCCTAAACATGTTACAGTCTGATTTTTTTTCAACATTTGGAAGGAAGTTATATTTTGGGGTATAGATATTCTGTCCTCCACTCAAGCTCTAAAAGAACTGAGACTCAGAATCATGTAGTCATAAGCATTCCAAGTGAATTAATCTGTTGGAATTGTAGCTATATGCATAAAATTATATAATTCTGATTAGTTATTAAGTTCTGCAATTCCCAAGAGCTAACACAGGCTGCAATTGCCACATAGTAAGTCAAAAGCAAAAGGATAAGCTCTCTGTGGTAAATGAGACTTGTGGCTGAAGACTTTAGAGCTGGAATTTGGCCAAACTGAAGATTTGTATAGGACAAACAGGGCTGAGAAATAATTTTAATCAATAGTGGTCAACTTTTGATGGAGAAAATATAAAGATTATATTGATCTTGTCAACCTTAACATTATCTCACACTGTCCTTAATTACTGTGGACAAATTAGAAGTAGTATCTCCTACTAAATTGTTCATGCCAACCAAATTTCCATACAGTTAACTCCAACTAATGAACAGCCAACAGGACAACCTTTATTCAGAACTTCATACACTTTTAACAATCTTTTCTAAAACAGTGGTTAGGATTGTGACTCTTGGCCTCAACTGAAATCAGTAGCAGGTGTATGTTGTCCAAAAGAAAATCAGCATTCAGTTGATTTCTTACTTTGCTGTGTGATATTTCTCTACCAATGACTTCTAATGTCTTGGGTAATTTACAGATTTAGTTTTCATTCAAGTGAAGTATTTGAAGTGCTCGGCAGGTCCCAACATTCTGCAAATTATCTATAGCTTTTCCAAGCTACTTCTCACATGTTCTGATAGGCAATATTTTGGCTTTGCAACAGCTGCTGGCCTATTTAGACTATATCTCTCAATCTCATGAAAATGTGGTTTTGTAAAGGAATCAGTGGGCACCTATAACAACTCCTTTTTCAACAGGTCTAAACACAATATTGAAACATTTTTACAATAAAACAATCATCGTTCATTCTGTGATTTTTTTTATATATTCAACAACTTGTAATTTGGAAAATTTGTTTTTCTGTTGTATTGGGAATTTAAATTTAGCCTATTGTCAAAAAGAAATTAACTAGAACTTCATATGAATTTGAAGCAGACAGAATGAGTTTCTGAGTGAAAGTATAGGAAGACTAATGAAATGCATACATCAGAGTAAGCAGCATGCAAAAAGGCAAACCCTGTTAAGAATTTCACTCTTTAGCATGAAAAATATCTATACTTCTCTCTCCTAACCTGTAAGTAAGTAATTGCTGATGAAAATACCCAGTGATACTCACAAACTTAAAAAAATTCTAATCAAAAAACAATTATAAGGAATTATTTTAATGACTATTATTACAATTCCCTTGTTTGGGAAGGTCATTATTTGTTATTTTTAAAAGTAGTTTAACCATACCCAAATATCTATGACAATATATTAAACATCCCCCAAGTGACACCATACACACTCAATCTGTCATTCTCAAGGTGCTCTGCTGCCCTCAAATAAAGTAAAAGCATTTTAATAAATGATCAAGGTACAAAATCACATTTCACTTTGAGGAATTCAAATTTCACTTTTTACTTTCACTTTTTCCTACTACTTTACTATCAACACATAAGAAGAAGAATGGTCCCTTCAAGTAGGGGCCATTTCCTATGTGCTTGTAGAACAAAGGGCTCCATTGGAACTATGTAACCTTCCACAGGGTAGAGGAAAGGATTCATGAGAGTGAATCCTCTCAGCTTGAGCATGTAAACCTTATTATTACCATGACAGAAATCTCATTTTCCAAGCATACTTTCTCTCTTTCAGAATACACAAGGTTTAAATGCAGATGCAGTCAAAATCTCATTAATGACTCAGATCAAGAGCTGCCATTGATCATTAAAACATAAATGCAGTGACTTCTAAATCTTAAAATGACACAGTAGCTGCTGTGCATTTTGGGAAATGAGAGGAACTATGACTATAATGTAACAATCCATGAATATTTTCTTCCTGTTATCTAGGCATTGCTGAGATATTTCTAGATAATATGAAAAGAACAGCATAGCCTTTATATGACATTTTCAAATTATCTATTAAAAAATAGAGAAATAGTCCGTGTTTTTCTTAAGGTCTATCATACTGTGCTTTCTTGATGTATGGTTTGCTTTCACTTTGAAAAGAGTTGCCTTAAAAAACTTTAAAAGCTTCTCCTTTTATTTTTAAAACACAAGATTTTGTAAATCTTATTCAAAACATTCTCTAAAGAGGCATATCTTACTAGAACACAAAGTTTGAAATACAGTGGCAATTTTACATAAATGAACAGAAGCCACCACTTGCTACTTATGGATTAGAATGTGAACTGGGCACCAGCTGCAAGTAATGGCCACTAGTGGTACTCACTGTCTTCATCACTTATCATAACAAAAAATTCTATCCAGCAATCAAATATATGGAGTTAAATAAAAGAAAAACCTAAAAAATGATATAACAAAAAAGAAATCTGGTTGCCATCATTTGAGATTCCCTAATATTCATAAAAAATAAACTAATCTTTTTCCAATTTATATTTAAATCCTACATATTTAATGGGAATTGAGAATGACTCAAAAAAAAAAAAAAAGAAGAGATAAAAAAGAAGAAACACAAAAAAACCCCACAAAGAATAAAAATCACAAAAAAATAAAACCAAAAAAGTCTTGGTTAAAAATATTTTCTTTATAAACTTCATTCAAAAAGCCACAATTTGGAACAGGTGTCTATGAAACCTTTTCAATTTCATGTGACATGCAATATGTGACCTGATTGAAACAAAATAATAACCAATCAAATAATTGTAATTGTTATTACAATTAAACAAAGAACTCTGGATTGCAAATGAGTTCTTTGGGAAGTCAAAGAGAATTACCAAGTGACAACGCAAAATGTCTGTGACAAAAAAACCTGCAACTGGAATTTTGCACAGGAGTAATGTTACTGGTCTAGGTGGGCAGAATTTAGAGGAAAGCTCAAAAAAATGTAAGTGTGTGATGGGTTGACACTCTCTGGACACCAGGTGCCACAAAAGCTGCTCTATCACTCCTGTCTGCATCAGGACAGGTGAAAGAAAGTATAAGGAAAAGCTTATGGGTCAAGATAAGGACAGTGAGAGATCGCACAGCAAACACTGTCACAGACAGAACAGATTAGAGGTGGGAAAATTAACCAAATTCATTACCAGTCAAATGAGAGCTGGATAATGAGAAGTAAACCCAAATCTTAGCGACATCTTCCTTCCACACCTCCCTCCTTTATGGACTTTATATCATAATCTCTATATCCTCCCCTCTGCAGCACAGGGGACAAGGAATGGGGGCTGAGGTCAGTGCTTCTCCCTCAGGGGGAGAGCACCTCACACTTTTCCCCTGCCCCAGCATGGTATCCATCACTGAAATTCTCCTGTGGGAACAGCTCCCACAGGATGCAGCTCTTCAGCACCCACTCCAGCATGGGTCATTTCCACAGGTAAAGTCCTTTGGAACAGATTGTCAGTCTGGGACTCCCGTGGGACAGATCACAAGTCCTGCCAGCAAACCTGCTCCAACATGGGCTCCTGTCTCTCCATGGCTCAACAGGAGCCAGGAGCCTGCTCCAGCACAGGGTCACAACTTCCTTGGGGCATCCACCTGCTCTGGCATTGGGTTCTCCACGGGCTGCAGGGGCACAGCTGCCTCAACATGTCCTGCGCCTTGGACCACAACACAGTAACTTTTTACCCTTCTTGAATATGTAATCATGGACGTGTTGCCACCATCACTGATGTGTCTGGCCTTTAATCACAGTGAGTCCATCCTGGAGCTGGCTGGCTTTGGCTCCATTTGACATAGGGAAAGTTTCTAGAAGCTTTTCACTGAAGCCACTACTGTAGCTGCCCCCAATATCAAAACTTTGCCCCAAAAGCCCAATACAGGGAGACAATAACACCCCTCTCACAGGCGTCAGCCATCCACTTTAGAAAGCTCACTAACTCGTCTGCCAGATGTGTTGAAATGTAATTTTAGGGAATAATCCCTCCAGCACGATTCCAGTCTCTACAATAGGCATCTCTCTTAATAAATTACCAGTTTGCTTTTTCTTAACACTTTACATTTACTTTTGCAATGTAAATTTTACCTTTTTTTTTGGTGTTACTCTGTGTTAAAGAAAGACAGGAGCAAATCAGGCCTCAAAAGTTGCTCTTCATAAACTCCCTGCAATGTAATTGCCTTTATTTGGTTTTCAATGAAAAGCAGCACATAAACTGTAGGACCTTGGGGGGGAAAAGATCTTTGAAAAGAGCAAATAAATGTAAACTCATGAACAGTACTTATCTAGCCACTCCAAATTAGAAGTCCCTCCCTTTTCTATTTACCTCAAACTGAATCACAGTTATTTCAATATATTTCTAGAACAAGTAGTGTGTGTACGCTCGAGGGCTCTGTACCGGAAAGACTAAGGAAAAACCGACAACATGCTGCAGATTTATGATGCATGAATGAAGCAAATGTTTGTCACATGGCTGAAAAAGCCTCTCGTCTCTTACTTCTAGACTTGTTTAGCTGTTATTCAGTATTTATCCTTTTCCTCACAATCCAGAAAAACAGGAAGATGCTTGAACATCCACTCAATTTCTTCTTGACTTGTAGGTCTTTACATACGTATCAACAAGCCACAGCCTCAGGAAGCTCTCTGTACACCAATAAATATTGGCATGACTAGCATAGTAATTCTGTCTCAGGCATTTGGCTCAACCATCTTCATTGCAAACAAATTGCTTAATGGCTTAGGGTAGCAAACACACACAGTGCTGTGCCAAAAGATAGCGAAATAGCTGAGTAGGTATGGCTTGTGATCATATTTATTGGCATTGCTTTTTAAAAACCTCTTCTGAACTATCATTTGCATCATCATAATCTGATGTCTTTTGTCCAGTAACTCAATGCTTCTTACCTGTTTGTTCTAAAACCAAAAATAAATCTAAAGTCAGGACTCATTCCTCCACTGAAAAGCCTGAGAATCAACAAAGCGTGTGGGCAGAGATTCCTTACCTTCATTAACAACATAGATGAAAGGAGCAAAGCTCCCTAAAAGGAGAAGAAGAGAGGAAACAGTTCATCTGTCAAGAACACAAATATATAAAATAACAAATTCTGGCAGCACATACAGGCACCACAAGACCAAATCTCTTCAGGCTAAAGTGCTTTAAATATTTATATAAGGTAACAGAAATTGGACAGGAACTCAGGCAAACCTTTCTGTGTATGGCAAGTGCTGAATGAATATGCATGGAATTTATAACAAAATGATACATTAAATGTTATGTAAGAAAAAATAATGTCTTTGAAGTATGGCACAAGTACAACAGTCTACCTAGTTTTGCACATACTGTAGCAATTAATGCCATTGTACATATTTTATCTTGAACGTCTTGCCATTGGTGAAGATCTTACTTGCTGTTTCTGTTAGGAGAAACAAAGTAATCATAGAAAATTTCCTTCACATATTCTTGTTTATTTACAGTAAATGTCAGGACACTTGATTTTGTCTAAAAATTAGACACAAGATACAGCTTTCATGGTCAGAAATAAAACACTAACTGCAATAAAATCCCAACCCTAGAACACAGCAAAATCATGATAATTTTTTTTGTATTTTTTATACATTGTTGGTGGATTTTTTGTCATTTTCACAGCTGAATGGCCATGACTACTACTCCTGCTTTTAACCACTTACCTTCACAGCTGCAGCCAATAAATCTACTGGCCTCTAAATTTACATTTTAGAAAGGGGTTTTATCTTTTCAGATGGGTAGGTACAAGTTCTGCCATGCAGCCAAGCACTTTGTAGCACAGTTTCTACTGTTTCCAGCAGTGACTACATCAAAAAGTATTTAATGGCTCCTTCTGTGCAGCCTGAAGGAAGTATGGTGAGCCAACTTAGCCATCAATTTAACTAGGTCTGTGAGCAAACTTAGAGATCAAGGTCAAATAAAAAAATAAATTCATTTAACCCTGTTTAACAGACCAGTCAGTTCCACTGTCAAGGTCTTCCCCTAACTACCACCTTTTTTTTTTGTTTACCGCCTTCTACATTTGATCCACCATTGAAAACCAAGCTTGTGTTTTGGTTTTTTTTTTTTCCCTCACTGCTTATTATTATTATTAATTTCCTTGTTTGTTTGTTTGGGGTATTTTTCCCCCCAAAAAGAAAAAATCCAGTAAATCCATGTCACAACATATGAACTTATATATATGTATATAAAATACATACAGATGTATTTACACATATATATATATACACACATATATATGCATATATATATACATATATATACATATATATGTATATATTATATATACATATATATACATATATATATATGTGTGTATATATATATATACACACAAATTTTAAAAAAATATTTTTCTGTAATATTTTGGATATTTTTGAGGACTAATTTATAATATGAAGGTCTCACATTAGTTGTAGGGCAAGAATACATGTCTTGAAAAATTTATCCCAGAATATATATTCCAAATTGAAAATATGTCTGACCACAGACTTTTAACCCTGTCTATACTAGGAACTTCTTTGAGTGAGTAATTAAAAACTCGGCATAGTTTTCATCCCAACAATAAACATTGCTCCAGTATAAAGAAACTATCTATTGAAGAAGGCTACAGCAGCGCAGAATATTTTAAGTTCACATGGTAAAAAATACAAAAAATAAATACAATCTCATTTCTGTTAAATGTGTATGAACTGCTGATTTTTCAGGCTTGGAATTTGCCTAGACCATTAACAATAATTAAATAAGTTGCTCATGTTTACTCTGTTTTAATATTGGTTTAGGTGTCCAGAGGAAAATAGTGTTTAATATTTAAATATCAAATACTTTGATTAAACATTAGTGTGTTAAACTAATATTAAGGAAAAATGAAAAAGAGTTCATAGAGCTGACAGTAAGTCTTTTGGGTTGTAAGTGCGAAACATACATTAAAATTTGACATGCAGGAATTTTTTTCAAAAAGTAGCTTGACCCCAATTCACAAATGAGAATTGTAATTAAGAAGCAATATTTCTAAGTCTGTACTTAGTGCTGGGCTGTCCAAAAAGATGCATGTTTACCATCAGAAAGAATCTGCAGGATTCTGACTAAAATCAGGTATGAGCATAGCAGCTTGAAGAGACAAAAGGTACTCAGCACCAAATCACACTACTTACTCTCTCAAAAATATTATTAATTTACATTCTTTTTATTCTCCTAAAAATACATGGAATTCCCTCAGAGAAAATTTTAAACTGATAAGCTTCTTAGTCAAGTCTGCCTTTTTATAAATACCTGAGAAATTCCCTTAAAATCTACTGGGTGGGGTCTACAACAGCTTCTACACCTTGGAGCCATTATACCTTCTCTTAAGATTAATCCTTCCCATTTCTACAAAAATAATATTCTATATCAATCATTTATAATAGTTCAGTTCTGTTTCTCCTGAAAAACCCCATCACAGTAGTTTGAGGAAAAAAAAAAAAAAAAATCTGCAGGGATTTTCCTAACTCAAAAACAAACAACAACAAACAAACAACCCAAAACAAAGTACCCACCAAATATTCAGCGTTCAGATTTTGAATTATTTGGTCATTGCAAAACAAATCCAAAGAGGTTTGGATCCCTCCACCCCCCCCCCCCAAGAAAGAAACAAAACAAAGAAAACCCCAAAACCAAATGAAAAGCTCTCTCTTCAGAAACCAGCTGTTTTCCCTCTTGAAATGCTACAGGGATTACAGACAAGGATAAATATCAAGGGCCAGGGTGCAAATGTAAAAACCTACACATTTGTTCATTTTATATCATAGTTGCAAATTACCTAAGTGTAATTTCCACTGTAAGGAGACAGCGTATTATGCTTCTAGCTTTCAGTCAGGTTTAATAAAGAGAAACCCTTCTACTGAATGAACAGTACCCCTTGGCTACTTTTAAAATAATCCATTGAGAATAGTGCAATATTCCATACATTTATTAAAAGTATTATGTTTCCTTAAGGAAATAGCCCAAAGAACCACTGCTCACTTTTTCACATATATGGAATAAAAATGCAAATACTCCAAGTTTAGAGGTTGGGTGTTTTTGGTGGGGTGTTTTGAGTTTTTTTTTGGCTTCCATTATTGACAACAATAAAAAGATTGTTTAAGACTAGCTGTGTCAGAATTTTGGATACCAAGTGTGACAGGCTCTGCAGGTGTACAGTGCTTTCCTTATTGATACAAATTGAATCTGAACATAGCAATTTATTCAGCAAATCAAACCAATCACTGCACTGCAGTTTTCTCTTTCAGCTCTCATTTCCCAACCAAGTACTCTTAACCACTTTGCTACATTAACTTTACAGCAAGATTTCAACAGCTATTAGGTGCTGTTTTATGGTCAGAGCATAGGAGTTTAAAAAATTTTCATAGACTGTTATGTTGCCATTAAGTGCTGCATCATTCACACCTATTCCATACTAGCTGCTCATCTCCAAAAATACTACCATTAAACATATTTCTCTCCATGTTACCCTGGAAAAAAACCTCACCAATGTTATCCCATGCAAAGCATCTAAAGAGCTTGCAAGTAATTTTTTTTCTAATAATCTGTAAATATTTGTCCTAAGAAGAAGATTATCTCAAATCCTTCTTTTTAATTATGAATTAATTAAATTATTTTTAATTATTAATTAAAAAGAGGTTCTTTAATGCAACTGTGTTGTATGTTATTTTGTTAAAAGATACTTAAGCTAACGAGTCCTCCAAAATAACAAAAAAGATTAAAGAATGAAAATTAACACCAGATCTCCCAAAAGATAAATTAGAAAAGAGAAGGAACCAACTCAGGAAGAGTAAGGCAGACAGCTAAAGTGGGAGAAAACAATGCTACTGTGTTGAGCCAATATATAACCCTGGATTAAAAGCTAGCCTTGGCAAGGCTCAAATGTGAAGATGCTCACATCGGGCAACCCAGACCTGCTGCTACCAGAGGTTGTTGCTATGGTGACAAGTGACAGTCAGCCAACAGTAAAATGAATTTACAAAAGACAGTTAGGAAATATCAAAAGGAAGAAAGTAAAAGGAATGGGAAAGTTTAGTGTCTCTAATCAGATGCACAGTTCCATTGTCTGCTGCTTGCCCTGCTGCAGTGGAGGAATACATCACCAAAATGGAGGCAAACTTCCACTTTACCTCCGTGATAGTTGAAGTATATTCCTGGCTCTGTGGGTTTCTAATTGAAAGAAATTATTGTTTCATTCATGCTACAGCTTTTCAGTGACTCAGCAATCCAGTAAATTCAGCTGCCTCTGAAACCTGTGTGGAACTGTTAGCTCATTGTTCTCATCTAAACTATTTAGAGGAAGCCTGGAGTGGCCCATTTCTGTCTTCTGCCTTTAAACCAGCCTGGAGATGGTTCCATCCTGACATGTAAAAGGTTTCTATGGATGAAGTATTTGTCACTGAAACAAAAGGTTTTGGAACTTTACAAATCTAGTGGAAAACTCCGTTGATTTTTTTTTTCAAATAAAGAATAAAGCAGAGACTGGCCATTTTAAAAGCAAAATCTGCTTCAGAGAAGGCTAGCTGAAGCTGCAGTTAGTGGACCATAAATCACAGTGCCCATACCCAGCTGTGCAGCACTGCATGGAAGAAAAGGTTTTGGATGACAGTGTCCCTCGGCGATAGCTGCAGATGTGTGTGCCAGAGAGGTAGTTATTGTTGTTTACTTGCTGTGCTATCAACGTGGTATGCTAGAGAGCACACTTTTAGGAATCAGCATGTGTGCACTGTATTATCTTATCTCACACAAAACATTGTCCCAGACCCTTGGAAAACTCCTGCTGGAGTACTGTCAGAAAGAGATAAAAATGAAGTACTACATCTGTTAAAACTGAAGTGCTGAACTAGACTTCCCTACAAGCATTTTTCCTAAGATTGACCGTACACCATGATCAAGAGGAGGAACAAGAGATGATCATATTGAGCCCTCAAAATCTACATGGATATCTCTGTGTGTGTTTTTTTCAAGCCTAGAAAAGGCATGAAGGTGGGTAGAGGTGAAAAAACTGAGATAGAACATGGAAGAAGTTGCTGTTTTTGGAGAATAAATATAGAGAGAAGCATTTACACAAAAGATGCTTTTACAGGAATAGCAGGCACAGCCATAGTTGAAGAAATTGGCCAACTTTGTCTCCCCTTTCAGCCTAAGGAACATGAGGATTCAAGCCACTTCACTCACCCTTCTGAGGTCATGACTGGGGAGAGTCACTTAGCTGTGCCCTGATTTGTTTTCTCCATAAATAAAATGGAAAAATACAGACTAAATCAGCCTTTTAAAAGTGCTTTCATATTTAAAGAAATGAAAAGTGCTAAGTGAGTGGTAAATGTTGCTTGAGCAGATTAATACTTGGGTGATCAATATACATTATGAGACAGCTCTTATTCATCATATTTCTCACAGCTGAAGGAATTCAAGAAATAATAATATAAAGATTACAGCTGGTATAAATGTCCTTAGTGAAAGCTGCCAAATTTTCTTCAACATAGGGGGAGCTGTGTTTTCATTTGCTTACACTTCAATGCAACTTGCATGACATGGAATCAAAATTATGCCTTTCATCTGAATCATACTGGCTTTTTATATCAATGTCTTGTGTTGATTTAATTCCAATATTTCAGTGCAATTGTTTTTTTTTTTTATTGTTTTGAAAAGGACACAATTTAAACCCAAGTTATTTAGCTACTACTCATAATGGGAATTCTGGTACTTTCTTTGAAGAACTTCTTGAAGGCTTTGACCTACAACCTGGTATTAAGCAAAGAAAGAAAACTAAGATCACAGAGTTCTCTTTTGCTAGATCTATGAAAACAAGTCCAGACAGATTTCATCAAGTTACAAGTTTCAAAAGGTTATTTGCATTCAAAAAATAGGGCATATTTTTTTCTTTTTATTTTTTTAAGGAAGCAGAATTAAGCTACAAGTATATTAAACATTCAAGCACAAGCAAGTAAAATAATATTCTAATATTTTGAAAGTAACTTGGACAGTTCCAAAATATTTTCAAATTTTATATTTAAAACACTTGATCACAACCCAGTCCACAAGTACTAATAATATTCTAAAGTATAATTATCTAGCTGATTTCTATAGAAAGTAGGTGGAAGTAGAAAATATAAATAATTCTATGTCATATAAAAAATAAATATAGAGATTTGGTAGAAATTCTAGTTTTTTTCATATTCAGAAAGGAGAGAAAATATTTTTAATAGATAAGAGCAACCTGATATTTTTCACTAAGTAACTGACAATACTTACTGAGATGATTACTATCCATATAAAAAGCCAGATCATAAAGTGAAAGACAAAAAGTAAACAGAAATCTTTCTTGCAAAATCCCTTGTTTATTTATTTCTAATGCACTTGAATCCACACGAATACGATCAGTGGGCTGAAACAATGGCAGAATCAGGCCCTCAAAGAAGCATACCAGTTACTCCAAAGCTTCTCAACCCTGCCATCTGCCTTTCTCAGAGGGCCTATAGAATATAAGAGTGGACAAAGATGAAGCTGTGTGGATTCTCACACTGGACAAATCAGTTCCTCCTTTCACAGATGGCTGCATCACAATTCTTTCTACCACTCACATCCTCTTCTGAGAGTTTCAAGAGAATTGTAAAAGTGTATCTTCGGCACATGTAGAATCGCACTTATAAAAAAGATTAGGAAAGAAATAAATGCTTGTAGCTCAGAATATAAACTTGTTCATAGAGGACGGTTAAATTTTTTAACACCAACATATTTTTGTTTGTGTGTCATTTCACAACATTTTGTCATTATTGAACTAGATCTTCCCTGAAGTAAATTGTTGCTTAAGTTACTAAAAATCTTGAGGCAAGCCAACATTTTATGTAATCAAAGCTAGCCTGACACAGAGATAAGCAAAAGTGCCCTCATTTATAAAAGAATGAGACGATAAGCCAACTGCTGAAATTTTTAGCTTCTAAGTGAAATTAAATCATGGTGATAAAATGTACACTTACAAAGGTAAGAACTTGCTAGTTAGCCTCCTAATCTAAAGCTGAAGATCCTTTAAAAAAAAAGAAAAAAATCCAGAAGTAACATTCATACAATACCCACTGCTGCTAAGAGCTACAATACCTACTAGGAATGAACATTACTTCTCAATTAGAATTTTTTTTTCTTTTTTTGCCCCTTTATTTCATTAAGTAATGGAAACACCTGCTTCTTTTAAGTATCTTTGAAGTGTTTGGCACTAGTACTAATGCTTTACAGGAAAAAAGGCCCCCTTTTTACTTGTAAAACAAGAACAGCTAGATATTAGTCTTCTAGGAAAATTGGGTTTGCCTTTACTGAATTAATTACTCATTGAAGACCACCTACCACTAAAATAGTTCACATTATGCATGTAACATGAGAACAGAAGCACTTTTTTACCTGTAGGAGATCTGGTTTTGTCTTTATCCTTATTCATTTAAGGAAAAATTACATGGGCTAGAAACTTTTGGTTATAGATCTTAACTCTCTTTAGGGGCAAAATAGAGAATCTAAAGTTTGCAACAGGCTGTGAATTCAAATTGTTATATTAGTATCTCTTCTGGGGAAACTAGATCATAATACAAAAGGTGCAGAGAAACTCAGAAAGACTCTGTCTTCAGTAGGAGGGAAGTGTAATTTCTGCATACCAGCTAGCTTAAGACAGTAGGAAAAACTAAAAGAAGTTACCACTTCAGAAAACACCTCAAATTCACTTTTCTCATATATTTCCTAGTTAAACCAGAATAGGCATTTTATAAATATTTCCGATATATTTCAAAAAATTAATTAATTCCTATTATCATCTTTCTCTAATTTATTTTTATTTCTAACTGAAAAGGAAACCACATGTACACAAGCACAATAATAAGAAAAAGAAAAGTAAAACCACAACAAGGAGAAACTTATTTCTCATGATATTTTGCTAATAACAAATCAAAATATTTCGGCCAATAAATGGCTTTTTTTTTCCTTTTTTTTTTTTTTTTTTTTTTTTTTTTTTAATGGAAACCTTTTAATTGTCTTACCTTCAGGATTCTCTGCTTAGTTATATGCCTGCCAGTTTCTGTATTGGTGCTAGAAAGCACAAATGTCCCAGTCTCAAAACCTACTAATCTGGCAGTCTGGCCCCTAAAATATCAATGTGATAACCTATTGCTTGCTGCCTTTTGCTTTAGCTGTCTGTTGCATGTTTTGATGAATATCTGCCCTGCAGGAAAAACATATGAAAATTACATCATGTGCAACTGGTTTGAACTGTTGTGCAACCATGGGACACTGAGCCACTCTGGGGAAAAAGTTAAAATGAACTACAGTAGATAAATGTCAATTTCATGGGTTTTGACATTTTATTATATTTAAATTAAAGGGAATGCAATCCTGGTTTCTCCCTGCTCTGAGCCTGCTGACTTTTTCCTTTCAGAAGACTCTGATAAAATGCATGTTCGTCCTCTGCTATGGTTCTCAATTCCTCTTTGGTGAAGACAACAGGGTTTACATGATAAAATTTTAATGACCATGGCCCTGCATGGCAATGTGAGGTATCAATAATGCTAGGCATGTGCAAGGACTGGCATCAGGTGACATTCCTACTGCTGAATGCTGCATGTCCTAAAAGGCAGGCATCATGGAGATAGAGGCAGCACCAGGGAAAACACCATTATAATGCAGCAGTCGTATGAGTGAAATGGAGATTTATGAATCACTGCCAGAGAAACTATATTATGGACTGTAAATTAAAATGGGGGCTTAACACACAGTGAACTACATGCTAGAGAGGCTGATTTTTAGATTGTCCTGTCTATTCAGGTTCAGGCAGCTGTAGAGACCACCCCTTGTTAGGCAATCCCAAGCTCTCCATGAAACTCAGACATTCTAGGTTTGAAAAGGCAATTGCCAAAGCTTTTGTAGTCACAGCAAAAAATAAGTACTCCTTGGTTGCTCCAGCAGGCATTTTACTTGCAGCTTACTATTGTAGTATGGTGACTGGGATGTGGTGGCTTAATTCTCAGATGTAATTCCAATACTTTCCACAGAGAGACTAGTTTTAATCCTCTGCAAGTTATAGAGCCTTAAAAGCTCAAAGGACCACATTTTGTTCTCTGAATTACTGCTGGTGTTCATGAATCAATCTTCTCAGATCTACCACTGCACACTGGGAATACTTCCAACTGAATCATCAAATCCAAATAATTCAAATTGTTTACTACATTTTGGTGAGGATTTTTTGGAAGTCTCCTCAGGGATGAAAAAATCTCCCCAATTTTCAATTAAAATAACTAGATCATAAGATATGAAAAAGTTTTTAAAAACTCAAGGGAACAGCACATATGCCCCAAAACCTGTACAGTAAAGTGATAAATTTCACACTATCCTTCTGCGTATGCCAGTGTTTCAAGTCGTATATGATACAGCCTGAAAGACTGATCTTGAAATATATTCAAATATACAACTGGTATATCCTAGTGTCTCCCCAGGAAAAAAGAAAAGCATAGCACTTTTTCTTATAGACCACACACTCAGCACAATTATTTCCTTACCACCCAACTAAACAAAAAGTTGCACATAATAAAGCACAAAATAAATGTACTCATCACATATCTCAATTCATCTGAGAGGCTCACTCTCTGCATTCTTTATTGTATTTTATATTCCTTTGGAAACTGGTTTACATCCTTACAAAAGGGTAGTTTGTCTTTAGCCCTCCTACCCTTCAAAAAAATTCCCCTTGATTGCCCTGAAACAGGAAAAAAAATACAAATTAGCTTTCCTTTCTGCTTATTTGTACAATTTAAAATGATAAAATTCACTTCACAGTTCAAAATTCTACAAGGACACTTTGCCTCAAGTGAAAGTAGCTCCACATGGACCACTGTGTGCTTGTCTAATGTGTAAATGTGGTGTTTTATGTCTAACAAAGTTTAAGCAACTATACTGTGCATATACAGTAACTCAGCTATCACTTGAGCCCCACAAGTGCCATGCCCTAAGGCATGCTACGGGCCATGATTCACATGGCAAACAAAGTATTTCCAGTGGACTACATGCAGTGGTGTGGCAGAGAACAGAACATATATTCTAGACCTGCCAAAGCAATCTGTCCAAGAAAACACAGCATTTTCTTCTTGGAGGCACAAGGGTAACATGCTGTGAAGTATATATATATATTTTTTTTTTTTAGTCTTTCGGTCACATTTCAAAGCACAAAAAGTTCTACTACAAAGTTCCTTGATTTACTTGTACTTTTCCACAAAGGCTTTCTGTTGGCTTTCCCAGAATAGGAATATTAATGACAGCACACCACCATCTTCCCACGAGTGGTGAAGCACTGCTGACAAATCACATATGGGCATGACAGTATGAATAAGGCTCCACAAAGACTGGTACCAGGCAGCACACAGCACTACTATAACGCAGTGTCACCATGAAAACCTGAACTTCATCTCCTCAAGGAAAAGCAAGACAACAGCAATTTTCCAACTTCTGGAGGTGGCAAAAAGGTACCAGATCATTTCATGGCAGCTGGAACTGATCATCCCAATGTCTCTTGGTTTAGTCACACACAACTGCAATTTCAGTGGTGTGTGCCACTGTGCACTCAGGAAAGGGAACACAGAGAAACACTTCATGGTGTGAAGAGGAGATGCCACAAACTCGTAACCACCATTTGCATCAAGAGCCCTGCCTGTGCCCAGCTCTCCTGCCACTAGTCCAGGCCTTGGGCTGATGCCCAGCCTGGCCTCATCCAGCCTCCAGGGAAGGCCGGATGCCCAGCACTCAGGCTGCTCCTGCCACCTTCCAGCTGCCCTGCTCCTGGCTGGGCCAACAGGAGTCCTGCCCTGCCTCCCCTGAGAGGACAACTCCAGCTGCCAGCCCACAGGAAGCCACTGTCCCAAACAGCATGCAGGCAGCAGCCAATTCCAGAGTACAAAAGATGGGGTGACCACCAATATCTATTTAAAAAGACAAGAAACTGGTCAAGATATGGGCAATAAACCAGAAAAGCTCATCTTACATATTATGACAGATTTATCACATCTAGTTTTGCAAGTCAAACTCTTCAGCTTCTAAATGCCCACAGTAATGCTAGGTAAATCCAAGTGTGATGGTTTTTTTTTTTTTCCCAAGTGTTCTGGTTGGTTTGTTTCCCAGAGTAAAGCTCCTCACTGAGATGAAGGCTCCGTGTACACAAGCACCTACACCATACATCTGTAATCATACCCTGTAAGTGGCACCAGGAAAAGAAAGGAGTGACATTTTTTCCTCTTGATCATAAGAGAATAAACAACATTTTAAAGGTTAAATTATTCAAATTCTACAGTTACCAGTAAAAAAAAAAAAAAAAAAGACATCTCTTCTGTACCTTCAGCTTTCTTACATCCAATTATTTTGATTTTTTTTATCCTGTTCTAGGCTTCCTGACTATTGCTGCTTAAGGGGCAAAAAAAATTGTGTTGTAACTAGAGGCAACTCATTTACTTCCACTGATAGCTACAGCTCCAAATACAAGTCTTTCAGCTCAATTCAGAGAAGTTAGATGAACTACAAAACAAGTTAGTAAAATGGAAACAGACAACATCTAAATGCATATCACAAATTCTTTCGGCACTAAAAAAGCCATACTTGGGTGTCAGCTTTAACTATTTAAGGTCAGACAAATGTCAGGGGAAGAAATATGCAATTGTACTTAAAACAGTTTCTGAACAGCTAAAGAAAATGTGAAAATAAAATTAGGGAATTCAGTTTGAAAACCAGTTTTATTTGTCATAAATCCCTGCAAACCCACTGTTGTTGATGCAGCCACAAACCTGATGGAATCATAGTGTACCAAAGCAACAAAGAATCTAACCTTCAATTACAGAAGAGAATATGGTGTTCAAAAAGCATCCCATATTTTTAAGATTTTAATGATTTTTCTTTTTCTGATGTTGTCTTTTTCTATAAAAAAAGTAAAACAAAATTAAACAAGGGGTTCTGTGAAGCAGCTTTGTGTAATTGTGCAGGAACTGACACAAAGACTCAAAGACTCCCCTTTCCTTTGAATATTTCCCATTGATCCCTTACAGCCCAATTCCTTTGCTTCCCCAAAGCATGCCTGCTGATTATCATCCTGCCTCTAGGTTTGATTTTGTATAGATCCAAAATGCAGGTTTATGCATGAAAAATTACTGTTATCTTAAAAAAAAAAAAAAAAAAAAGAATTTGAGAACTGAAAAGCATCAGAATATGACAACCCAAATCATTCTGTCTATTCCTTTTTGATCAATGAAAGCTAAACATTTACATCCAGGACTTTTAATACAGATCATTCATTTACCCCACTTTCTGCTTCTGCTCCATTTCTAAGGTAGCAACAACCTTAATTCTTCCATGGTTATGAAAAATAACTAAAAGGAAACAGGTGAAAAACACATACCATGCTATGTAAAATAGAATTATGACTGAGCTCATAAAAGAAATGCTGACTGAGGAATTTAAAGTCTTTCAAAACTTTTGATCTTATTTATACATGTGAAGGTTTGATGTGAAAGTTAGATGTCAACTGTAAAGAGAAACACCTCTCAAGACAAAATAAAAAAAAAAGACCTCCAGTTGAAACATACCCAATGAAAGCCAACAACTTTCTGATCTTGAAGAGAACATCTTGCAAGTGTTTTACATGTAATATTATCTTATGCCAAGCAGCCCTACTTTTTCTTATCATTATATTTTTGTCATAGATAAATGTTTGGTTTCATAAATTTGACAAAAAAAAGAAATTGCTGGAATAGATGTTTGGTAAGCCTTATTAAAACAACTATCCTCTTATATTTTCATTGCCCATGGGTCCTGAGAAAACATTCTGTTTTCAATTTCAATTACTCTTTTCATTTAGGATAATCATAGTTATTAGTAAGCAGATCCATAATAACCCCTTTGTATTTAATTCTGAGCTCTTATCTAAGGAAAATCTGAGCCTGCAATTTCAAATATTTCTAGATGTAATTTTTTTTCTGTATTGATTACTTTTAACCTTGGTTGCAAAGTATGAGTAATAAAAAAAATTTAAGCATTATATGCACAAAATAATCATAATGCAAATTCATAGATTTTTTTTTTTGCTTCTTGTGATGGTACAGTTGCATAAACCAAGATCTAGTATCTAACTGTATTTGTTAAAAACTAAATAAACTTATTTTATGATAGTATCCTGGTGATAATAGACAAATGATATTTGAAACACTTCACTATTAAAAAGATGCTGGTAGTCTTTGTTTATAACAAAATAACCTTTATATGTATGCAAAATTCCTGCAAATAAGATACAATGTCTATTCTATATAACAAAATAATGACTTGTGTATATTCTTCTAGTGGTGACAGAAAGGCTTTGAAAATAGTATCATCATGGAATTGTTCTGGGTTTGTGGGCTTGAGGAGGGGGTGGGGAAGAGGTTTTTCTAATTTTTAAAGAGAAATCCAGAGACAGTCTAGATATGCCACATGTGAACAAAAATTGTTGTTCAAATGTCACTCATAAGCTGACACAGAAGGGAAAGGCTGTCATAAATTTTAATGCATACAGAAAGTAAAATATACAGAAGAATATTTTACTTTCAACTAGTTTATTAGTATTTGAATATGGAGAGAGGTTCAAAATTAATTCCTATCCACCTATCAGTGGGTTCCTATTGTCCATAGCAAGTAGTGGAAGAGATTCATTACCAAAAAAATCAGAAAATATCACAGGACAATTTATTCTGATTTACAATGTTAGAATTCTGACTTTGGCCATATATTCAAATAAATTTATATATGTGTTTTTATAACATTACTATCTGATAAAAGCAAAATATAGCACTACATTAGCAGTAGAGTATTTTCAAGGGATAATGAGTTTCTATACTCAGAGATATATTAACCCCATGTATGAATCACACATTATAGGGAAATAAGGTGAGAAACCTGTAAAAATGTAAAAAATGTTAGTGATAATAAACTAAATGCAGAAGCTCTTTAATGCCAATGAACAAAAAAAAAAAAAATATTGGAGAATGCAAAAAAAGTGGCATAAGGAAAAACCACATGGGAAATCAGAATATTCCTGAGTGTGCTGGGAAACCACAGTTTTCCAGTGAAGTTAATCCACTATATTATGTATTTGGCTAGTATATTCTTTGTTTTTCAGATTTCTTGAAATCAATGGGCTCTCCCTAAAGGCTCCATAAAAGGGATGAGTTTTGAAGAGTTATTTGATTGAAGATAAAAGATGAGGATTTAACTCTGTAGAAGTGTACAGAAGTTAACAGTGAGATCCAGAATAAAAGCCAAGAAGGAGAAAGGCATTAGGGCAAAATAAAGAAAAAGAGGTCAGTTCTAGACACCCTTAGTGGGAGAATTAGAGAAAATGCAGCCTATAAAAATAAGAACCTGCAGCACTTAGAAGAACTTTGAAGGAGATGGCTTTCAGTCTAATATAAGGTCCATTTGCATTAACAGGAGTTCTATGGGGTTTATTTTCATTGACTCAAAAGGATTTCTGATCAGACCATATGAATTTCACCATGGTGATCTGAAGGCATTTTTTTTTTAAGTCACACTAATAGAAACACAGCCTATGTCAAAATATAACTCTATATAATCTAAATTGTGAATCTGTGGTTGCATTGTCCAACCCACAGTCCATATTGTCCATCAAAACTTATAGAAAGTGATAAATGAATGCCCTGAAAGATTTAAAATTAGTATGTACTAAGTCCAGAATTGTTCTTTTATTTTCCAAGCACAGATCAACAAGCAGAGCTTGCTGAAAGTCACTGGGGCTGCTGCAATTTCAATCTGCTAAAGTTGCCTCACAGGAATTCAGCGAATCACAAATTAACATAAAGAACAAAGACTCTCCACGTAATCCAGACTGTATTTTCTGTGTATACAGATAGTTAAATCCTATTTAAACTGACAGCATTTATGACACACAGCATTATACAGTCAAATGAACTGCCTGTATACTAAAAGTGAATGCAATTCTTTTTCCTGAG
The DNA here is from genome assembly GCF_050655825.1 of Lonchura striata. Lineage (NCBI taxonomy): Eukaryota > Metazoa > Chordata > Aves > Passeriformes > Estrildidae > Lonchura > Lonchura striata. Next base: position 54,843,838 of record NC_140703.1, on the reverse strand, counting down.
AGTTGTGTAAGTAGCATCCCATCCAAATTTCGATTGGGTATACTAGAATTCTAATAGCCAGTAATCTGAAGTGCTCATTAGGGATATGCAAGAAGTCATTACCTAAGTGTGTCTAATTTAACCATATTTTCCCCTTGAATGAAGCCTGCCTTGTTGGAATTAGTGATCTAGCCCACACACTTCCAATAGTTTCTGTTTACATTTTATTTTTTTTTAGAATTCTAAAAATTACTTTCTCTGTCTTCTCTTCTGATCTCCACTGGGTATTTATATGCAGCAAGCATAATTATACTTTTGGCAAGCGAGTGAAAATTAAACCCTTATGAGCAAAGAAAAGAGGGTAAGGAAGCAAGGAACAGGAAGAAAATCTGGTTTAAAGTGAACTTATCACAAGCTTACTGGAGTGTAAGCAGAAGGCAGCTACATATTGGAATCTTTCAGCACACTTTTAGGAGGTGGTGACATTTGGCGCATGCTTAAAGAAAGCTGAGGATGGGTACATTATTGATTTGAACAAGGAGTGTATCTACTGGAAGATATTAAAGCAATGACTTTGGCAAACTGTCTAGTTCCAAATATCAAATCATCTGATCTTAAAAATCCAGTATCACTAACAAGCAGAGATAATCTTGTGTGGTAGGTCTTACTATACTACATACTCTATATACCCTGAACTCTGATTTTCATATGCATCACATCTACATTTGTTTCCTCACCAACAAAATAACAACTGCTAGTATACCACCCTTCTGTCTACTTTTACTGAAAACTTCTCAAGGTTTTGTTCTCTCAAGAGCTGTAAACACCTAACTCAAAGTGAAGCAAAGAGAAGATAAGATATTTAAATGAAATCCAGCAATGTAACATTTTCCTCCCTTCATACAGTCATAACACTCAGGACCTGAGAGTGAGCAAATCCTACTGAGTGATGTACAGATGCACTGCTCCAAAAAAGGAAGGGGCCGTGAAGAGCCTTTTCCCATAAAACTGAGAAAAGCACTAAAAAAAGCCTTTTCCAGTCAATGACCAAATTGGTCTATGAAGCATGACCTGCCAATGGCCATGAAGGTTTCTACAGAGCCACCAAAGACAGCCCCGACTGCTGTTCTCATAGGACAAGCCCAGTATACATACAATTAATTTTTGAAAAGGATTCTGTGAAACCACCCATCCTGTGCCAGTGTGTCTTTAACAGCTCTTCTCACACTCTCAAGCATAACGTGACCATTTGCATAGTGACAAGTTTTCCTACTCAGATGTGTCCTTTCATAGCTAATACCTCTTAAAGAAGAGGCCACTATAAATCTCATAAAAATTTCACTCCACAGAAAAATCTGACAGTCTCAGCTGTCTAATTAGAGCAAAGAAAGGCTACTTTCAATAGCTGAAATGTCAGCAGCATAATTCCAAAATCGTTTTAGAGACAAAGGTATTCTGTATGAGTGAAACTTCTGTAACTGTTTTTAGTGTCTGTGATCTGTGGTTTGTTTGGCAGAATGTATACTGAAACTTGTGCCTGACAAATGGGAAAGATGACAGACACAAACAGTTAATGGATTCCTTAATCTGTCAATACTCTTTTGTCATTATAGTACACTTCTGCCTACAATAGCAGTCTAAGATAATTTGTAACCTGTTGCTAGAGAAAGCATGAAGAGAATGCTTCATGGTACTTCTCTTCAAACCCCCTTGCTCCTGAAATGGAAAAAACAAAATGTGGATTATTGTAAAACTGTGTGTTTTGCACATAGAAGCCACATGAGAGAGTACAATAAAAACAAATCAGAATGAAAGAAAGCATTGTGGTTAATACATAAAGGTGGAAATCAGAGTGAGAGGTTAAGAGGTGGGAGCTTAATGGCTATTGTCCTATCAAATTTTAAGAGCCTGATCTTCATTTTGCCAAGATAAATTAGTGCAAATAAACACAGGTCTGTATTTCTAACCTTGATACTTAATGATGTTATGTGTTAGTCATTTGGCAGAACAAGCCTCAAAATAACAAAGTCTGTTTAAGAACATTATGTAAAGTGAAGGTTAAATGAAGTTATTTCTTTTACAGGCTTCCTGCTTGTCAGCAAACGGCGCAACAGAGATCCAAGTGGAAGCAGGATAGTAAACTGCTAAACAGATATGATCACATCATGTGATAAGAAATTGACAAATAATTTCACTGGAGAGAAGGGAAGTATGAATTATCAGCAGTAAATCAGTAACAAAGTTGGGAGTCTTTAATCACCACTTTGGAAAATTGCAGCCAGAAAAACTGTCCTGCCAAGAAAAAACAAAGAGAGAGAAAAAGGATTTAAATAAATATGAAGATGCCACAACATATCACAGCCAGAAAAGTTTATTTTACTGAATAAATGCTGCATTTGGCAGTCAAAATTGTTTCAGTATAAATGAAAGTTTTAATAGCTTTGGAATAGGTGTGAGGCTTTGTCAAGCAAAGATACCACTACAAAACAGAAAAAAAATGACAGGAAAGTCACTGAAAAGTGACATTTTCCTCATTACTGTAAGTTCTACTCATCTTCCCTGAGGAGTTCCTCTGACTGTGTATTCATTGACCCCAGCAAATACTTGGGTTTATGTTTGCTGTATAGATGAACTGCCGATGATTCAAAAAGTGTGTTTTAAGAACTCCCATAAGGGCAGCTAGTCATGCCATGGGTGTTCTGTCCAGGAGCCTGGAAGTGCTGAGAGGCCCAGTTCTCACAGTACTCGCCTCTCATTCTGCAGTGGGGCCTGTCTGAAACATCCCAATTCCTATCAGAGCCACAGATCCTAAAACCCAAAGTAATTGATCACTAAACTGAACTTGCTGGCCTGTCAAGAATGCCAGCTTCACTGAGCAACTGCAGGGAGCCCATTTAAATTCAGAACAATATGTGCCAGCACTCTTGAAACCTTTTCCTGTTTTCCATTTTTGATTCAGCGAAGTGCAAAAGGGTTGGGTTTTTTCCCATCCATCTTATCATTTCAGAAAACTGAATGTTTTTTTCAAATTATAAGACTCCCAAATCTGCCTTTTTTTTTTCTTTTTTTTTTTTTTTCTTTTAATAGTCTCCAGTGTTAGTCTATTTAAATCAAACTATAAAGCTTTCAGCTCTACCTTTTGGAACTCTTACAATTTCCTTCACACATTTAGTCTATCCTTGGTGTTCATTATTTGCATTTTTAGATCCTAGTTATTCCCCATTTTCCATAAAAAAAGAAATTGATCTTGCCAGCTGAAAGTTAGTATACCAGTTGGTTGCTTTGCTGGTTTTTATACAGCACATGCAGCTCTGTGAGAGGCTTAACTGATGAAGCTCAGTTTAATATGGCTTTATGTCTGGCATTTCAATTATCCCACGCAAGCTCTGTTTTTCAAAGCTTAGGGGGTTCATCAGCTCTCTCTTGCGAGGATTCAGATGTCTAAAAGTATAGTTTATATACTGCATAAAGTACGTACATCTAATCTCTGACAAGTTTGTCATACCTATCAGATGACAGACAAAACATGCGCAGTGGCTGGGAGATCAGTGCATTAGCAATTATAGAAGTCACAAAGAGATTATAAATTTCAATTAAATGTTTTTCCTTATTAGTACATTCTTACCAAACAATTCCATTCCTACCAAATTAATCTTCAGATTCCCAAATATGTTCCCATGCCTGTTTCCCTGTATACCATCACATTTTACCCTAAGTCCTTGAAGCAAGACTAGTTTCTGCTTTCCAAGTGAAGCTTTCACCTTTCCTTCACTGCAAGAAATTATTACGTCTGATTCTATTAAAATGCATTTTATGTATTTTTCAGGCAGGATTATTGGCTGTAAGATTAATATGCACTTCCAGTTTCAGAGGTCATACTGTCTCTTTAAAAAGAACCAATTTCTCTTCTGGTCATTTATCAAGAATAATTCAAGGTAATACATCTAACCTGAAATAAACAGTGAAAAGAAAATCTGTAAGACTGTAACTGTCTACTAATGCAGCTTTACCTTTACCAACAATCTGTATTTTTTCCCTGAATTTAATATTATTTCCAAATGCAGTGGTCATGCAATCTGGAATCCACATGCATTAAAACACATATACAACTCTTGAACCATGTTTAAAAAGAAGTTGCCTTCAGTTATGTGAGTTTTGTTATCCTGAACAATAAAAGCATATTTCATAGGACATTTTGTATCTTTTGATTGTCAAAAGGAATGTGAAAATCTATTTTCCACTGTGCTGGAAGTGACAACTCTAAGAAATATTTATTTCTGTCTGACCATAAAAATGAAAAAAAAAAATTCATACAGATTTGGGGCTTTCTTGCAGGTTGCAAAAAAAAGGGGAATTATTGTACAGCACATATAAACCACAGAGCAAAAATCTGCAGTGAGAACTGGCAAGCTGAAGTGTTTCTTACACACTATGCATGCACATTCCCTGTCTTACTGCAATGACCTTATGATCCTTGGTGCCAAGTGCTCAAGTCCCAGCTGTGGATTTAAACTCAATCTCGTTTTGAGTTTCCATTCTGTTGGCAGCGGAGTCATTCTTCACTGCACTGCTCAAGCCAGAAAAGGCTTCCTGACTCGGAGGCAGACTCAGATAAGCAATGGCTATAAGAGAAGTTGTAATTGCACAAGCTCTTTCTTTCCCCAGCAGGTATAACTACAAATGAGCGTCACTGAAAATTCTTCTGAGCTTTAACAGGGTAGATAACCTCATAGGCAATTGTAAATCTAACACAGTGTCCAGATTAGCAAAGTAGACAGAAAAAGGGCCTGTTATTTAACTCCTTCCCAGCAAGCATGGATTTTGTGGTGAGTAGGCTGGGTTTCTTGGGGTGGATTTTTTTAAGTGCTTTTTTTTTTTCAGAAAGCCTTCTGGAGTAAGGAAGATGAGTAGCAAGCCTAGCATGAACTTAAGTGAAAGCTTCACTGCTGAAATTTTACAGCAGTTAACACCACAAAATCAGGTAACCAGAAATTAGGGAATGTCAGAATAACAAATGTTCTGTTTTGTCTTTCCCTCTCTGTACATAAACATTGCAAATGACATCTGCAATTTCTTCTCAGTGAGTGCACTGCTTGTTAAACAGCAGCTTGTCTGTGCTTACTTTATCCTCACTATTCAGTGAATATACCACACACCATTTCCAACATGCTGTTCTTGATACAAAGATATTAACTTCCTCAGGGGCTCCTGATTCTCCCGCTTAGCTTCTTACTTATTTCTAAATATTAACAGATTTATCCACACGTCATCACTGTGCAGTATGTGGCAGCATTGCCAGGCATGTTTCACAAAAGAAGGCTGATGTGCGTCTGTTGAAACTGAAAGAGAGGTGCAAAATAAATTTCAGAGCTTCAGGGTGTCACTTCTCCCAGCAGTTGGCACTTCACAGTCTCCCATAGAGTCTGAACAGATACCCCTTGGCCTCAGCTGCTGGGGCAAGTGCAAAGGTATTCTGCATGTCAGAATTACTGCATCACAGGCTGTCACACAGGGAGCGAGATGAGAAACACAATGAGAAACACAAGTCTTTGCTGAAATGAGAGCTTCATTTAAGTCATGTCTCTCCAGGATGACTTCAGGCATAAAAAAGTACTCTTTCCTTAATTCCCTTTCCAGGCAATGAAGAGGATGACAGCATATCTGGCAGAGGCAGCTGACCTGGCTTTCTCACTTTTAGTATCAGAGCAATCCTACAAAAGGAAGCTTCCACCATTCCAATTAGCCCTCAGGAATATTTTCTATCTCAGAATTTCTAGTTCATACTTGTGGCCCAGTGCTGAGCTTCTCATTAACATTTTCATCAGTGACCATTCCTATCCAGTCTCTGCTACTGCTTCAACTTAAGCCCTGTTTAGAATGCCAATATAATTTGGTACCTTTTCTCTTACCTCCAGTTTTAACATTCCTGCCTAGCTGCAGCTGCAGTTGGCACCATCCATGAGTCACATTGATTCTCAGGTGGCTCCTGCTCTCTTCCTCCTGCTGACCAAGGTATCTCTTCCACATAGATTCCCTGTTTTCTACTCCACACTTACTCTTCACCTCACTGCAACCAAGCCAGACTGCAATCCTCAGTTCTTTTTGGACATCAACTGGACAACTACTGAAAACACAGAAGACAATCTCTGGAGACCAAGAGCCCTCTGCAAGTACCATCCTGGAAGAACTGCTCACCCTCATATCCATGGATGTTTCTATTTAGGGATGGTTCATGTGCAGTCAGGTCACACCAGTGATTTCTGAGAGATGAAGCAATCTCAATTCAGGCACAAATCACAGACCTCAGCTGCCAAATGCAAATGTTGCTACTGAGCCAGGGCAAAGAGGTATTTTTAAATGTGAATAACTGGACTAAATATGAGAGGTTTTCCCAAAGAATTAGCAAAAGATATATTCTTACCAATTCCAGGTACATTTTTTTCAAAGCACAGAGGGGCTAAATTTGGTGTAGCATATAGACATGAGTTTTAGAAATTTTATTTAATAATATATTTTGCCTCTAGCCATTTTAAAAAACTTAAAGCTAGGCAAATATTGGCAAGGGAAAACATCAGATAAGTTAATTTTGGCAAAGTTATAAAGAACTGAAGACAATCTCCTAGTAAATGTTCTATATTTTAGAAATATATTTTCACTATACCTAGGAGAGTTTTCTCACAAGTTGAAAAGTTCTATATTTGGTTAACAGTAATGAATCTGTGTGCTGATACATTCACTAAAACATTTCAAACAGCCTTTACAGGCAAAATTATTGAACTCAGTAGCCCTAACTAAAGATTTCTGATACATCCCAATTTCTGTTTTACTTTCATGGATTTTAGCCAAGTAAAACATAAACTCTTGTTCTTTGTTCTGACAGAGGATTAGTTAGACCTCCCAAGCTAGCAGTCCATCTGCTCTGCCAGCTAGTGCTATTGTCCCAGAGACACCACCTCCTTCATTGTTCCACTGAACAATCCATGCCATCTCTTTTCTCAGCTGACACTGACAAATACATGTCAACCCGCTTGCATTCTCCTGCACACATCTGTGACACTGAATATAGCCTTTCACAGTTTCAGGCAGTTTAAAGCCTGGTAAGAGCAAGGAAACACAATACTATAAAAATACCAACATACAAAAGCTTTTAATTACACCATATTAGTTTATTTCATCAATGCAATGTCCAGATTTGCATGTTTACATTCTACTCTTCTCCTTCTCAAGACATGATTTTAGCTTTGCCGAGTGAAACAAAATGTTTTAAAGCATTCAGTAAATTTAAAAATACTTGCATATAGAGAAAATTTGATACCCTAGCATAACGTGTTCTGGTAATTTTTTAAAAATATAGAGAAACCTCTTTTACTGAAGACTGGGTTTTGGGTTAAATCCGCAAAATGGAATGACCAAAATAAGGAAAGCAATTCTGCCAGTGGGTCTCTGAAAAGCTTTTGCTAAATGAGCTGATGCAATCTCAGTGCAGGACTTATAGTCAGCAATGACAACAAAATTCTCATTACTGCCAGCATTTCAAGGAAAAAGCAAGAGACACAGTGAAACTATAGTTGTTGCAGGTGGAAGAAATCCAAGATTATTGATAAGACATGGATCAAATTCAGTGCTCTTTCCCTTGCCATGTCAAACACAGCTTCACTCAAACCTCAAGTGACCTTCATGTGATCCAAAATAATAGTCTTATATGCCAATTCCAATTAGTTAATGACAGAAAACAATATAGATGTAATAAAACCATTTTATTTTAAACCAGCAGGCTAAAATTGACCTTGCTGCCTACAACCGGTAAGTAGTTAAGCACAGAAAGAGAAAATATATGTCTTTGTTGTCAGGCTGTCAGTAAAACATACTAACACATAAAACATCTACTTTTTGCTGATTCATCCAGCACTTATTTACTGGATACTCCAAAAATGAGCCAACACTTCAAACCAGAAAGGTCAATAGCATCTCTGTCATGACAGACTACATTCTCAATGTGTCATTCAAATGGTTCCTATGCTGGCTCTCAGCCTTGGATGTGGAACATGTGGAACCACCATGACCACAGTTCTTGGACTGGGAAAACAGGTGATAGGTGCTAGTTTTAAAACACTAAAATACAGGGGAAATCCAGTGCATTCTCTACAGATAGTGTGCACTCTTTTAAAATCTTAATTTCATTTACGTCAGTGTAAACCCGTCTCCAGAGATTTCTCTAGAGTGAATTCTGCTTCCAAATAGGAGGCATTTGACAATTATCCACCAGTGTCCCAGTTTAGCTAAATTGGTTTTAAATTGGAACAACTTGTTACATGGAAGGGGGAGTAGAAGGGGGAAGTAGTTTTGCCTGAGACACATGATTAGATTTAAGCATTGAAATTCAAGGTCCCGTGCTCTGGACACAGGCTGTCGGGCCCACAGATGTTGCCTTTTTGTTTTTCTCTTCTCCCTCCTCATTTTTTCTTCCTTTTGCTGAAAAGCACTTCAGCAGATGAAAAATCTTAATTATATTTTATACAAAGAGGGCAAGAACACTCATAATTTGTTTTAATACAAGCAAGCACAGCAAGGTGACATATAATCAAGCATTCCCAGACTGATGTATTAAAATGCTTTTCTGCCAACTCCTGCCCTGCATCTGTGATGTAAGAATTCTCCTTCATTATTCCTTTTTATTATTTTCCCATGCAGATCACTATGACCCATGCCAATCTTTATGAATTTAGATGGTAGTAGAAAGTCCTTTTCATCACAGCAAATCTTTTCCTTAAGCCTATAAAAGGTTTGTTCATTAAACAACCAAACAGAAAACATTCCTCAATGAAGAAACTACTACTACTGAGATTTATCTATAACAACCCAAAAAACAGTGCTAAAAATGTGTGAGGAAGACAGCGAAACAACAGTATTTCTTTCTTCCAACAAGAGACCCCCAGTAATTGGATGTCAGGGAACAGAGAGTGAAATAGGAATATTTTCACAAAAATTATTGTATGAGAAAAAGAAATCTATTTGTACCTATATATATTGGCTGAACCTTACACTCAGTATGAATGGCTTTCCCAGCTCTAGTATTAACTGAAGAAAAAAGATCCATCCACTCCTGACTGCTAAAGTGTAGGAGGCCTCTCTTAACAGCAACCAACTTCTTCCAAATTGCAAAGCCTTCCAGCTCCCCTACATTAGGAAACAAAAGACTGGAAAATTGTAGGAGATTGGTTTCTACAGATTCTGTTTACAACTGCAGTCTGTAATGAGACAGGCAGGGCTTGTGCTGCAAATGAGCTCACCTGTAGCATGTGTCCCAGAACCAAGTGAGGATCTTCTATTTGTTCCGATAGTAGCTATCTAGCAAAAATCTGTGTGGTAAAATGGAATTCTGTCTTCCTCTCTGTCCTCCTCCAATTTTTAGCATTATTATTGTCTTTGCTTAGGCAATCAGCCTCAATATCATTAAGGAGACTAGAATCTTAGATGTTTTTAATAAAAATATTATATGTAGAGGAAAAAAAATATCCAAGAAGTAATGAAATAACAAGGAATTACTATAAAAAACCCCTCATAATCAGATACTGCTTTTATCGCATCATATGCATTAAACTGCTCTGTACTGATGTCCTTTTCATCCTAATATACTAAATTAAATATCTGCTCCTTGTAGAATTTGATTCATCTAAACTAGATTAAAATCAAATCATGAACAAAATCAATTTCACTTAAAGTACAATAATCCCAGCCCACTAAGGCCCCCTTCTAGTAATCACAATAAATGCTGTCTCTATCACCATTGCCATCCCTTATTTTTCCCCCTAGCCTTTCACCGAATGTATAATTTTCATATCACATTATAAATTAGGACCTTGTATATCTTATTCACATCTTATTAGAATAAGTTGGCCAGGAAGCCAGAGGCAAGACAACCTCATTCAAACATTCCTCCAGGGTTTTCAGGTCAAGTCATTTTTTAAATTGGGATTGGTATAAACCCCAAGGGATTTCTTGATTTAAGAAAGAACTACAAATATTTAAGCTGTCTTGTGGGGATTATTCTGACATTGGATCGTGGGATTACCTCCTACATAAGACTCAAAGGATTTGGACTGGTTCAGCATCTCGTCAGAAAACTGGGCAAAAATGCTTCTTACGTGAAGTTAATCAGATATTCAATCATTCCTCGCTTTAAGCATGTCAAAAGGTGGCAAACAAAGGGAGAGGAAAGCAGTTGCTTTGAGATGCACAGGAAACAAAAGCCATCCTCTGACATACTGGAGCATTTTGGCTTTTTCATAAAGGAGAGCTATTCCTTGTGACAATGGGCCAAAATCTTGAAAAAAGAAGCTACAAATTCCTTATTTACATACCAGCCTTCTCAGAGTTTGCTCCTTGAAGTTGCAGATGATCGCTACCAGCACAATGGTATTTAATGAAATATTTTATTAATTATTAATAACACTTGGCACTTCTATGACATAGCCCATTTCGTCTTGGAGCACTTTAGTCTAATAACGAAGTCTGACAACAATCTACAAGAACAGGAAGCTGTGATTGTAGATGATGTAGTTGGGACTATGAGAAGGTTTTAGGTAAACCCCCTCTGTCGTAGTCAGATCCTGCCTTTGACTCAGATCTGAGGCCAGGCTTGAATTGCAGTTGAAACCACCCTGTCAAGAACAGCACTTCAATAAATTCTCCGGCCAAAAGCAAGTGTGAAAAATGTCAGTCTCCCTTTAGTAATTTCCTTTGCTCTTTTCTTTTTTCTCATCCTAAAGCAGAAGTTAGAGGGGGGAAATGACAGGAATGATACTTGTTCGCTGCTGCAACAGTAAGAGAAACAATAGCCAGAAACATCCAGAAAAAAAGAGAACCGTATCTTCTTACCTGGATCTGCCAAATATAAAGGGTCAATGCCAGACCCTCATACTGAGAAAAACCTTGCAAATAAAAATGAAATTTTTAAAAGATGCAATGCTGAAAGGAAATCAGAAGTCACTCACAAAAAGGGGCAATAATGTCTTTTCAAACATGGATCCAATCCCCTCAACTGAACTATTTTTCCTTATAAATTTATTCAACAAATAAAGAGCATACCACAACCCAACCTCACATTTATTAATTGCCCAGTGTGGAAAATTGAAAGACAGATATTTTTGTTTCCTTTCAGCTCACTCACTGGAGAATGAAGAAAATATCCTTCTTCAAAGGTATAGTCTTTATTCCTTCATCCAATCACAGCATCATCACAACCTGTACTCTCTACCTGTGCAGCTTCACATATCTCCTGCTCAACATACTGAGCAAAGACAGAATCAAACTTAGTTTAAAACTCCAGAGGTAGAAGATAAAGGTGACCAGACTCTAATAGTCTTTCTATTTCAAACACAGGGTTTCTTCTCTATATATTTAAGATAGCACAGGACTTGCACTGTACATAAAGAAGAGGTTGTCAATGCTGGAAATAAAAAAAAAAAAAAAAAATTAAAAAAAAAAAAAAAAAAAAAGAGAAAGAGAAAGCCCCAATCCTAACTAAACTTGACAGGAAACTACTTGCCACTCACTGATGAAGTGATTCCAGCAGCACTAACACCAAGCCCTGCTGATTGGGGTCAGTCACTTTTCAAGCCCAAGAAGCCCAAAGGAATGGTCTTTTCCAACTTCAATCACAATCTCATAACATCCCTATAAATAAACATACCAAGGAACAAAGAAAAAAAAAAAATGCAGAGGAAACTCGCAGTCACAATCCACACACAACATTAAACTTCAGTAATAATGTTTGTATTCTAGGAAGTCTGGAGAGAAGGAATTACTCTTCTTCACTCAGATAAAACAAGCTTTATTTGAAGTATGCTTATAACTTCGAATGGCTTAGAAATTTTACATTATAAACACAAAACGCCATAAGAAACTTCTAACTTTTTATACTCACAAAAGAAAAACTCCAACAAAATATCTCAGATGCTTAACTAACACAAAAATTAAAGTTCATTTTTAATGCTGAGTTGGGGTAAGATTTTGGAGTTCAGGATCCCAAGGACCCATTTTTTCCATTGAATCTGCCACTGAGCTTTCAAGCAGTCTTTCTCTAAAACTGGAAAACATAAATCATGATGATTAACCAACAAGTGTAACTTACTCATATTAGTCATATCCCAAAAACCTGATAATTTTACAGAAAATAACATAGTTAATTCCTACCACTGTGTATCCTGAGGCAATCCTATACGAAGTCGTGGAGTATGTGGAGGGGTCAGGAAGAAGATCTAAGATATTAGCATTAAGTGAAGTCAATTTATGGATCAGAAACAGTTGTATTGAATACTTATGAATGCAAATGTCTATGAGTCTTTTTCTTGTAAAGAATTTATTTTATCTTCTTAAGTATTTTATATGAATAGGAAATATTCCTTTGGGCATTTTTAAATCATCAAAGAAAAATGCATACATATATTTCTGAATTTCTTTTTTGCTATTTAAAAATTAATCTGCATCCACAACTATAGATCAATTTCTAGATATAGAGAAAGTCTTAGTATCAAAATACCTGAAGGAATCTCTTGTAATAGAATTTCTGAGATTAAAAAAAAAAATTAAAAAAAATCACTTGGAATTCCATTTTGTAATGCCATCCCACAGAGCACAAAAAACCCCAAAACCAGATACTGTTTAGTTAGCAAAAGAGACACTTGCAATTTTTTCCCCACAAATGCCATAACTGCCAGAAAGGAAGCACCCTAACATCATGGCACTATAGAAAGCAACCACTGGTAGAGATTCAGGACAACAGCCAGTTCATCATCCTAATCTGATGCGGGATTTAGTATGCCTAGTTTAGACTTGCAGGAAAAGGCATTTGACATAATATCTGCATAACCTCTCAATCCTTGGAGAGTCCTTTTTGTTAAAACTATGGTATCATTTTCTCTAACATTTATGTAGGCAACCAGTGAATAAAGTTCTGTGTACAGAACAAGTACTTATCTATTCCTTTAGTATTAACCCTGGTGGTGGTCGTATGACATCTGCCACAGGCTGTCTCTAGAGTTAGAATATAAAACACATGGGTCAAACAACAGCACACAATTATCAATACTCATTTGTTTAGTTGTGCCACATAGCATCTCCCAAGTAGTGCTTATGTATTGCATGTGAAATAGGAGGACCCTGCTGTAATTTCCACCTTGTGGTACAAAGGCAGGCAATCCTCTTTTGGAGGACAGTTAAAGAATGGAGGGAAATGTAGCCATAGGGATGCAAACTGTGTGGCATTATCTGTGGGCCAAAGAATGGGCCTGCATAGTTTTTTTGCTAATGTAGTCCTAGCCAAAGGGGGAGAACATGTTTCTCTTAGGAAATAATTCAAATTAATTAATGCTATTCTGTTTTTCTGCCAATGTAGAAGCATAAAATTAGCATCCTGTAAACATTTAAGATGAGATTACATTTCCTCTGCAAAATCACATTTCCAATCTCTTCCAAACAAAAGTACATGCCAACTCCTTGAAAGCAGAAAAACTTTCACCCTACTGAGAACCTAATTTATTTTAAAAAAATCAATCCAAAATTAATATTGTTATAGATTAAACTTAAGGCTTTTTCCTAGTGCTTTCTTCTTCTGGGAATCAAACTTGAAAAGTTTAACCATTTCCTTATTCCTGGATAGTCGTATAAGGCAGCTGCCCCAATAAATCTCCTTCAGTGCTTTCTCAGCAGTTTCCCTATGTGATATAACATTGCCAAAATGACATGCAACGATGTTCCATGAAAAGGGACACTGCTTATTTTATCACATGCCAGCAAAAGCTGCCTTTTTCACAGGAGGCTTAAGACATACTTTCTCTTGTAGTGGTCTAACTTCACTGCTGCACATCATAGTCTGCAGGCACTCTTCTAATAATAGTGCTAATTATTTCAGGATAAAATACTCAGTGGTGACATATCTATCTGGAACCCAGTTGCAGGACTGTGTAGATCTTGTTAGGTTCTCAGCTTCTTCTCATACTTTTACATGCCAGAGAATAGCCTTGTAAAAGCCAGCAGCTGAACAGAGTTGCAGAAAGTAATCAATGGAAGATGAGTGGATGCATATCCCACCCCGTGGATAGTGCCTCACAACTAACCTCAGGCTGTAGAGCCTTCCAGCACACTGCTTCCCATTCTTCAGTCAAGTGCTCCAAAAGGAGTAGTAGTCATACAATTTCTTTAATTCTTAAGCAAAATTCAGGAATAGGAAATGTTTCTATCCTTGGTATTTCTCCTTCATACAAGCATGTATACTGTGTCCTGGGCATGATTTTTAAGTGATAAGCTCTTTGTCCAGGTGAGAGGTTTTCTTTACCCCAAGAAAACTGTCAAGAAAGGATCCCAGAAGGAAGAACATTTTATTTGAAGATACAAAAGGCAGGGCTTTTAGCAAACTCGAAGCTTCAGTATATGAACATCCGTATGATGTACGTACATACTGATGCAGCAGTGTTGGAGGTTTTACAAACATATATTTTGGCACATGAGAACTTTGACATACTGGTATGTACCAAGAGTTTCCAGATTTCATTCCCATCTAAGTGCTGAACATACCCACATAATCTATAATTTAAGTGATTAAATACTTATAGACTAAAATGCTCAATGCATTTGTGGGATATTTAAGCTATGTCTAATAGGCACCAAAGCCTAAGGAACTCAATTTGCAAAAGCTCAGAAGAATATTCTGAAATTCACTTGAGTATGACATGAATCAACTATGAAGACATTTGGAAATACAGCAATCATTTTCCAGTAGTGAAGTAACGTATTGGTAGCTACTCTGAGATTCTGCCAGGTATTTGAAAGGTGTTGTATCATGTTGAAGTATGTGACATTTCACATTTTTTTACCAATTAATGCAGATTTATTAAAGGCATCAAAGCAACTGTTTTCATTAAAATATAGTCAGAACACATTTTAAAATGTATAAAATTAATTCTATAGTACAACCTTCAGTTAATTTTACAAGTATTCTCTCAACATTTTTAGTGTTGATTTTATTTGATGTGTCCCTTTTATGGACACCACATGAAGCTGCTGGTTTCACACCTTATACTCACATTTTAATGCACATAGTCATGGTAACTGGCAGTTAATTTGTTTTTAATTGCTAGAATTACATTTTCAAATAACTTTTAATAATTCTGAAAGTGATTTCTCCAGCTATTTACAAGACAAAGGTTTTGAACTCTGCAATTGAAGATTTAATCAAATTGATTAATTTAATGAAATTTTT
Organism: Lonchura striata; assembly: GCF_050655825.1. NCBI lineage: Eukaryota > Metazoa > Chordata > Aves > Passeriformes > Estrildidae > Lonchura > Lonchura striata. The sequence continues at coordinate 54,828,600 of NC_140703.1, read as the reverse complement.
ATCGCATTCAAAGGTAGCAATATTATCTGCCACAACCTGCATAAGAACAGAAATCACAAAAAATTAACATGATGCAAATAGAAAACTATAAAATATAAATGGTCTAGGAAGACCCTGCTTGAGCAGGGAGACTGAAACAGACGACACATTGTCATCCCTTCCAGCCTTACCCATTCTGTAATTCTGTGAAATGCATTAAAATCCAAAGAGATTCTTATAGTAATAATGTGGAGTAGGAAGATTTAACGCAATCCTTTGCATTCAGCTCCTTGCAAAACTCCCTCAAATGCACATGATTTTTCTTTTTCAAGATGAGAACTCAGTTTTGAGGATCTGTCTTCAATTTGAAGGGATGTGGGCAGGGAAACCTAAGCCTCTTCCCATATATCTGGTGTTAGAGAGCATCTGAGTCATCAGGTCAGCCACTATCAAACTACACACCCACACTTTTTGACAGTCATTTAGACAGAACCTCTTCAAGGCATCAAATAAATGTTTGATTATTTTGTAACCAGCCTAGCTGGAAATTTCAGAAAGGCCACAATGGCTTCTTTTAATTTACAATGTTAAGATATATTTTGAACTTGGCACTTTTAACCACAGCCACAAGCATCCAGAAGCACCCACTTTTGCTGTGTTATTGCTTGGATTTTCTCTGCTCTCACTGCCCTCCTTCAAACAGGCACAGCTGCCATGTGGATGACAGCTACAACTTAAATAAACAGAGAAAGGGAAAAGGGAAACAAGAAGGCAAAGAAACCTCAGCTTAGCCTTGCCAGGCTTGCTCCCTTGCCTTTTGCTTTTTTCAGACTGGTTAAAACTAGAAACTAATGGAGCCTGCAGAGAAAAGAGGAATGCAGGGAAAGTGGGGGCACACTGGTCACTAAGGCCACCAGATATTGCTTTGTATAAAAATAAACAAACTCCACTGATGTTAAAATGTATAATAATTCATAAGTTACAGCCCAAAATTAACTGTTTTGCTGCAGTATGCGGGTACTGTGTCAGCTTTCAAGACTGAAACAACTATATGCTCAAAGGATGTAAGATACTAGCTGCAGATTTAATGCTACCTCCAATTTGCTCCTACTCCATCACGTCTGAAGATGAGAATCTCCTCAAATTTCCTGTAAAGAATAACCACAGCATCAAACCTGGGAAGTGTCTCCCCAGAAAAACTGGCTCTAAAATGCAGGGCTGTTCTTAGGATGCCATTAAGCATAAGGCAGTGTCTTCATTTGCCTTCATGCATCAGTAGCTAACTCATTATTCTTTTGAGTAATTCCTCATATAGGAAAAAAAAAAATATAAAGTGTAAATCCACATCACTGTGCAGCTGTGCTAGCAGTTCTTAGTGACTTAAAAAGAAGCATCATTGACAGGCTTTTAGAGGCAGCTGCATCCTGTCCTCTCAGCCTTAAGGCATTGCTCTGGGTAGGGCTAGCTCGTGGGAAGGAAGAAAGGCTGCTGCTGAAAAAGCTGGAAATATAAAGTAGCTAAATTACATGAGAAGTTTAGGAGGTGAAAGGGTGTGAAACATGAAGCTCTACTGAGCAGATAAAATTGTTTTAATAGAAGAAGCCAGTTGTAGTATTTGGAAAAAGCAGAATAAGAAAAATTATTTTGGAGTGCTGTGTTATATCTCAAAATTGGACTTTCGACAAAAAATTTGGCTTATTATAGCCAATAACTAAGATACCACTTGGTTATTTAAAACACACTTTAGTTCATCTATCTTTTCTATGTAAATCCAGCTCTTTTTAGGAATTATAGAATGTTTTGGGTTGGAAGGGACCATCTAGTTCCAGCTTCATTGTCGTGGGCAGGGAACTTTCAACTAGATCAGTTTACTCAAGATCTTATTCAGATAGGAATGGCTTTATATAGAAATAAAAGTATACCAAATAATGTATTTAGTCTCTACCTGTTGCTAAGTATTTCTGTGTTTACGGTAACTTGTGAATATTTCTGCTAGTGAAAAAAAAAATGTATATTCCAACAGTCAGCTAAAAGTTGTCATTAAGCATTTGAAATTGGTAACCTTGATAGAGATATACTCATAAAACATGACCTTTTATTTTTAGGTGAGTCTAGCAACAAATCATTGAATTATGAATAAATACAGCTTTGATATTTCCAACCTTTTTCCAACCCTTCTAGGCTAGAATTATTTCAGTGACTATTATAAAAGTACATTATTTGTTTACAGTAATTGAACTGAGCAATCAACACAAAAACAATGTGTTTGAGAGCTTCTCCACTTATGTTACAACAGTCATTTATTAAATTACACACAGATGTCATTTAACTCCTAGAAAGGACTGCCCTCAGGTTCAAGTTTGGATTACATGTATACATTGGCATTCTATTATTAATCTTTCAGCCCTTTTTATTTTTTCTTACAATCTGAGTTTTTTCTTGAGTTTTCCATATTTCAAGAGAATTAATGTGTTTTCCTTTGGAATGGGGACCTGGGTGGTAAAACTGAATCATGATTAGAGAGCAAAGCACCTTTCTGTTCTAATTCAAAATCAGTTGGGGAATTTGACATTGTAACCTCATTTTCTGATTTCTCCCTTTCATTTTGTACTGCTTCAGTCCATCTGAGCATGACACAGTTACAATACTAATTTTACTTTCTGACACATGCAAGTTTCTACTCCTAACTACTGTCACCTACCAAAACAGGAAGCTAAACTGAGCAGAGATGTCCAGACTGTAGCAACTTGAACTCAGAAGCAACCTGAGAAAATCAAAGACATTCCTTTTCTGTATTTCAGCTACCAGCAGTCTATGGAAGTGAAGTTGAACTAAATAAAAAGCAATTGTCAAGGTTAGAAAAGACCTCCAAGAGCCTAGAGTCCAACTATTAACTTAGCCCTGCCGCGCTGACCACTAAACCTAACCCAATGCACCCATCCCCATGTTTTTAAAATTTTCAGGGATGAAGGTTCTTCTGCTTGCCTGGGCAGTTTCTTTCAATGTCTGACCATCACTTCAGTGAAGAAATTTTTCCTAATAGCTGAGCTAAAACTCTCATCGTGAAACCTGAGACCATGTACTCTTGTCCTACCACTTATTAACTGAGAGAGAAGATTGACACCCACATGGCTACAACCTCCTTTCAGGTAGTTGTAGAGAGCAATAAAGGCCTCCCTAAGCCTCCTTTTTTCCAAACTAAACCCCAGCTTTCATCAGGAACTCCTCATAAGACTTGTGCTCTAATTCTTTTACCAACTCTGCTGCCCTTCTTTGGGCACACACCAGCACCTACACCGAAGATGATCTGGAACTGTGAAGAAACTGTTTTAGTAAAAGCCCAACTAGAGTTTTCAAAAAGTTCTGCAAAGGTTCCTGTTGTACTGTTTATTGAGTTCATGTACAGATAGAGAACTTCAAAGGTAGTTCTTTCTCTTTTGAGTTCTACTTCCCTTGGAGGACTCACCCTATGCCAAAATTTTATAACCTGACATGCCCTGATTTGGCCAGTGGTTGCCATTTAAGGACAAGGTGACACATGGTAGTAGCAGAACTCTTACAAAAAAGCTGTCAAGTCCAATCATTTTTATTGTAATGTTGGTTGGACAGTCTGACTCTGATGGTAGAATACCTCAATTTTTTTCCCTCCATAAATCTGTCATGAAGTTCTAGCTTGACCCTGAAATGCAAACAGAATTTAGACATAATCTGACCTGTACTGAGTAGTGGGACTCTGAGACAAGTTATGATTGGAATCCATTTTTATGGCTCAGGAATTGGTGGCTTCTTCCAGCTCTGAAATGCTAGTAGTGGATCTGTCCTAATAACAGGAAACAAATACCTGATGACTTTTAATGGAGAAAAACATAGCCAGTTTTTATTATTAAACAAATTAAAAAAAATAAAAAAAAGGCCTTACACTGCCCCCTTACACTCTAGAGGGAAGACATTTGTACAGGGTTACTGACTAAGCCGAAAAAGGAAGGAGGAGTCAACACCTCATGTTTCCCTAGTTAACCTAGGGTGACCTGAGGGGCTTATACTGCCTTGGGTGGCAGAATCACCACAGCCTACCCCTTGGGATTAGTGAACAACCTGAAATACTGAAGAAGTATTCAAACACTTTCCATAAGGAGAAGAGAAATCTCTGCCAGGGCATAAAGACCCTCCTTACTGGGATATTATACCTATTCCAAGCTTATGCCATTGCAATGCCTTCAGCAGCTGTATCTCAAGCAGTTCATGTCCCCCACTCTCCCTCCCAGAAGTCTTTAGAAGACATTGAGTTATTTGTTTGTACACGAATGTGCATGGACAGTATGGGAGTAGGATGCATACTTAATATCAGGCTTTTTTTTTTCTTTAGGTAGATTAAATTTCATTCTTTTTTTTCCACTGGAATAAAATATGTAGGTTTAGAGAAGTAACAAGTGTTATGGATGCTACAGCAGGTATCCAGCTATTTAAAAATAAAGCAGTAGTTCCAATTTGCAGTCCCAATTTGCATTGGCCCAGCCCTATGATTTAACAGTGAGGACTTTGTTTTATTCTAGACATTACTCTAAAAAGAAAGAGTTTCTGCATTTTAAATGTCCATTTACTCTCTTGTCACTTTCCTAGTAAGAGTGTCCTGGCACTGAGGTAATGATTTATACAATGCAAAGGTACTACTCTGGAAAACAAAATCAAGCCTTAATGCACATTAAAAAATAGGGCTTCAAAGAATAAAAAAATTAGAAGAATTTATTAGAAAACTTTTAATAGTAACAAAACCAGGAGACACCTGATTCATAAAATCAACTGACTATTCTGTGTCCAATACCAGGGGTTATACAAAGAACAAGTCTTACTGGCCAGAGTATTTATGGCTGTCAGGTACCTCAGGAGTATATGCCATAGCAAGTGATGCCAAATGGAAGTTCTCTTACCCTTTCAGCCCGACTAGCAATCCATACCTGCACGGAGCCACTACCTTGATCTTAGGGGTATCATTAAAAGGAAGAAGAAGTAGCTTCAATTTTCTTGGTTTGACTTGAGAAAAGGCAACAAGTCAAAACTATACAGGTCACTGTAATAGTATCTTCAAGGCCCACTGGAAAAACTTTGTACCTTAGCAGGCTCTGTCATGCATGTTTTCACATGGAATCAGCCTTTTGCTTCACTGCCATATGCACTCCAGCTCTCCCAAGCAGGAGCCCTTATCCCCAGCTGTAAGCCTAGAGGTACTATCAATCACATGCCTTATGGTCTTTTTGAGTCCTTGCATTTAAGGCATTCATTGAATCTGCCCCAGGGCATGTGCAAAGTAAGAAAACTAGATTTCCCAACTGGCACACTAGTATAATGTTAAACCACTTTATTCCTGAGTCTACCTATGCAGCACAGAGGGAGTATAAACCTTAATTAATTCATGTTTGTAGAGTGTGAGCTTCTCAATAGAAAGAGACTGTGTAAGTAGAAATTACTACTATTAAATCAGGTATTGGGGGAAATGATCACACTTTTTGCACTGAAACTTCTGTTCCTTAAATAGCGAGAACGCAAGCAGTAACGTCAATGGAGACTGCATTCCTCATTGTACCTTAGTTTGTTCATAAAGTTCAAGCCAAAATGAATTCTCCTGACACCTGTTCTGGCACTTTGTACTGAAACCTACGCTGGGGACAGCATCCACTCTTTGGAAGTGCAGACATTTCCTAGGTACTATGTGTGGTCTCTGTGGAGGATGAATCAGTTATCCTGGGTACTTTCTGTTTACAGTCCCACTGACTGGAACTGGCATCTGCTACAAAATGACAGTCTCTTGTTGAAAGCAAAATACTTCAGAGTAGGTCCTGGATAGGGGGATAAAAGTACTTTGAGGTGGGATAAAAACAAGGCCAAAGGGAATGAAGAGAAGAAACCAGAAAAAGAAATCTCAGTATTAGCAGGATGATAATTACAACTTTCATACAGATAGGTGCTTATGTAAAGAATTCTAAAATTAGTTAATACAGTCTGGTAATTTGCCTCAGTGCCAAATATGCGGTTATTTTCCATGTTTGTTAATGTTATAATGGTATTTCAAACAAACTGAGTATGGAAAAGTATGAGTTCCCAGTCATAATTTCTGAGTTCTTGTTTGTGCCGAAACAAGTCACTTAAAGTTCCTCATATGGGAAATAATAAGATTTGTCTGTTTAGAGCGATGAGAACAACCTGATATATTTTGCAGTGCTTTAGCAGAGGCTGCCACTTTTCAATTATAGCACTACCACAGGAAGCCCAAAGGTGAGATCCTAAGTCTAAGTCTTATTAGTTACACCATTAATGGTGTGAAAGTGCAGTGAGGGTAAGTGAGGACAATGACCACTTTATGCATTGTCATAGTGCTACTTCATGTATCACCACTTCATTTATCGGCGTCTATCTCACTCATAAAAGGGGTTCCATCAAACACAAAAGGCAGTGAACAAGAACAGAAAATCAAAGAGGAGTTTTGCACTGTTGTTTCCTTTCTCAGCTGCTAGTGCTGCTCAGTAACACTGAGTCCACTTCAGCATTATATTGTCACTTTTTTTTACCCCTTTCCTTTTCCCTACAGACTCCATTTGTATCTGGGGCCGGAGGTGCAGTGCCTTAGCATGTTGTTAAAAGCATTAGGATGAAGAAATCCCAAGGCAGTACTTCACTTTTATAGCGTTTTTATAATTTCATCAACTGGACATGTCTTCTACGTTTACTTGTCAGAGAAAGCAGGTGTGTGCATGTGTGTCTGCACCTCTGTGTGTTTGTGTATGTGTACATGCAATGATGATGCTCAGCCAAAAATATTTATATCAGCTGCTTAAAATCTAGAAGCTATGGACATTATATATAAAGAAAGCTAATGCTTTCTTGGCTGCAACAATAGGGAGGGAAGGCAAGAACTATTCCAAATCTTCATATTCTCCATTCCAAACTATATTCTTGAAGTTCATGTCCCACATATGTCCACCACCCAACATTTAACTCCTGAAGATTATGTTGCTACTCTATATTACAAAAAAGTATCAGACAATTCAGACCAATGCATATGGTAGGAAGCCTGTCAAATCCCCATTAACCTTTCTCTAGTATCACAAAGAATATTTACTTAGTCTTTCCAGACTCTACAGATTATTTTGCAGACTTCCTTTCAGCTGTCATCTGAGCAAATGAGAGATGCCACAGAACTTCCCAAAAGAGAATTTTGAAAGAATTGATCAAAGTTGTGCAATCTTGAGATAGAACAGGAACACTATGTGGAATTAGAGACAGGTTTCAAGTTTGCTTGAGACACGTTGTTTTCCACCGCTCATCTCCCCATACCTTAAAATGCCTGTACAGATAGAGGGCATCTCTTGGTGATAGCCAGAGAAACAATGTAATTTAAGGAAATTTCCCTATACTTAGAACTAAATGAATTCTACAAAGCCCCAGGGAAGTGACTCCAACTTCCTCTCCTCAGCCAAGAAACCCACGAGGAGTGTCAGGGTTTTTTTTTCTCTATGGCTCACCAACCTTGATGAATGAATGCAGATAACCAAAACCTTATAGAAAAAAAATGGAAGGAGTTTAGTTACAAAAATAAACATTACCAAAGTAAGCGAAAAAGAAAAAAGGTTAATTTAAACATGGGAAGCATCTATGTAGCAGTGTGGGAATAAAGTGATAACACTTCTGACATTGCTATTTTGTGCTCTATTGGCTACGCCACCATTAGTGTATATGCAGAACTTAAGAAGGCCTAGTGCTTTAAACTGAAGAATTTGCATGCATTTAGGAAAATACAGAACTGCCAAAGCATCCCTGCAAAGTAACTGAACGAATGCACTGTTGCTATATAAGTTTAGTAAACAGCAGGACATGCTACTTACAAAAAAAAGAAAGATGATAAAGAAGAGGAAAATATCCAAACAGGTAATGCAAAACAACTCCCTATACCAAAGTTCCCTAAAGCAGCCAAAGCATTCAGAAGCCAGTGAGATAATTTTATTTCCTCTCACATAAATCACTCCAGAGTTTTTACAAAATAAAGAAAACAGTGAATATAGAATTGTGCAACATTGTTTTAAAATTAAGGAAATTCAACAGTCTAGCAGCTGAATGATTACAATATCAATTAGAGGATGTTTTTTCAGCTTTTTTCTTGTTTACAAGCTAATATTCACCAATATTCATGTGTGTTCAGCTCTCTTACTTAGAGGAGTTCACACTATCAGGAACAGAGTGGTTTTAGAAAGGAAGATAGATAGACACATTTTCAAGGAAAAATAGTAAAATTTTTCCTGAGTATTCTCATGAAAGTGTTAGGAAAGTTTGCATATAATAGAATGAATAGATTCACTCTTTGGTATACTCTATGGTCAAGATTTTCTGCACACAACATCATGAAGAATTTTTCAGTACATCAAAAAAAGGAAAGTGCAGAGGACACTATGGACTTAGAAAAAAGAGAAATGCAGGTTAGACACTATGGAAAAACTCATCTTGCCAAGAATAAGGATAATGATGCACTAAAAATATTGCATAAAAAGAGACCGCTATTTTCTGCCACTGGAAGTTTGGGGTTTTTTAGAAGTATATAGAAAATGTATCAAAAAGTCTTTATAGATAGGTGAATCTGATTTTTGGCAGACAGCTTTCATGAATGGGTGATCTTTTCTGTGTTTTGACAGAGAAAACTAAGAAGATATTAAAATACAAAGAGGAGAGACAGGAAAAGAGAAAGATATTTTAGTTCAGTAAACATTCCCATATTGTTCTAAATCATGACTCTTGAAGATGACTTATCCACAATACATGATTCAGAACCTTCTTCAGAATTTATGTGGGAAAAATTTTAACCTATGTGCAAAAGTGTAGATGCTATTACATTAAACAGTTATATTGTGGGATTCAAAATATCCGCATTCTACTCCTGATGCCGCCTGTGACCTAAAAGGTGATTCCAGTCGTGACACTCCACTTGACTCTGACTTTCACAGAACATAAAATAATATTCACGTTCTTATTCATGTACTTCTAGATCTCTTGGTGCAAATCCAACAAGAGAGCTACATATTATTCATTATATTGTTGCTGTTGTCATGTTGCTATCATTAATATTAGCAATAATTATTTTAACTTGTTTTAGCTGACACAACCCTTAAATCAAGATAATCAAACATCTTTTAAGAATGGACACCCATGATGAAAGTTTACACTTGTCATTGTTCAATATTAAGACAATGTGAAAATATAACCATGACATTGCTGTCAGTTTAAGGATTTTGTGTTTTTAACTTCAACAGCAGTGTAGTTTCCCCTTCATATGCAAGTAATCATTCCATTCTAAATCATGTCAAGTAATGATAAAACTAAAATCTACCACAAAAATATGTCTTTGGACCACCTCATCTAGTGGTCATTCACTAAACAGCACTAGCACGACCACTACCAAGAAAATAATCACTGCTAGCAAATATACCAAGAGACTGAAAGTCAACCCCTGTTAACTTTCACAAATACTCCATGGATTAGTTTTATTCCTGGACAACTAAGACTACGCCTATCCCAAACAATATTTTAAACAAACTTAAAAATATTCTCTAGAGGTTTTTTCCTGCACCAACCTTCTTTGTAAACTAGCAAATTTTAATAATGTAGATATAGGTCACTCTATGACAGTTAGCTTCTTTGGCATCAGTAATCCCAGGCACATTTAATTTCCTAGTGCAAATCTTGCCAAGCAGCTCTTACATTAAATAATCTAATTTTTATTCTATCTTGAGCCAAAAAGAAAGCAAATGGTTTTATTTAGTAAAAGTTTGCTGCAGCTAATTGGCTCCTGTTTTACTTCCTCATCTCCTGGTTCTGTCCTTTAACTAAAAGACAGTTTGATGTACAAATATTTAGGTACCCCTTGGATACTACCTAGTAGGTGTAATATCTGATATATCCACTCACCTTACAATAATCTGTTAAATTAACCCAATCAAATTATGTACTTTACAAGGCCTACTGTTTTGCAAGACTTTTCATCAAGTCCATCAGCTGTAGCTGGCTTCCCTTTAGTATAAAAGTTCCCTTTCTAGTAGCACAAGGAATCACAGGAAAAAAAAAAATAAAAGAATCAATCTTGTTGCTTCAGAAAGGTATTTACCACTTTTAATGACTGAAAGTTTACTGTACATGGCCCAGCCTAGTGGTAAATCTGCTTGATTATGCTACCACTGTATCTTACAGTCAGGTAAAATTTGTAGTTTTTTAATATAATATTTTCGGCTTGGGACTACTACTTTGTAACACATGGTGACTTCTAACAAAAACTTATCCTTCCACAGTATTGAGATGTAAGTGGACTTATAAAACAGGTAAGTGGTGGTCTTTGTGAACTGAAGATGCAGTAGTTTACATCTCATTGAAATGACAAATACACAGATTAATAACTAATGTATTATTAATACATATTTATTTCCTCGGCTGTATTCAGTTTTATAGCAGGATGCATAATTAATATACTATTTTAATCATACAATAATAACAGAAGTCTCACTAAAGCAATACACAACTGGTTTTGTGCAGTTAGTGATGTCTAGTGGGAAGCATTTTCATGTCAACTATAAATAAATAATTAGAAAGATAAACAAAATGCATGTCACTGGTATTATTAAGGCAAAAGGTCTTTCTATAGTTTGGTTAAATACCAACAAGAGACATTGTGAGGCTTTGTTTCTGTTGTTTGTTTTTAAACAACCCACTTGAAAGAGAATGGATTGGAAAACTCAGCCACTGAATTACTGCCCTGGCCTTCTTATAAGGTTTGATGTGCCTCAGTGGTTTATTTCTCATAAGCTGCTCACCCAGCAATAGGGAAAGCAAGCTGACAAGAAAAATGGTTGGCAGAGGAAAAAAAAAAGGAGGGTGGACAAAAGCATTGATTTCTCTAAATGGAGAATGCAGGTCTACACACTTGAACAGCAGAATGCACAAGTAAACAAGAAAAAGTACTAGCCTGAGGACTGGCAGTCCACTGTAATTCATGATAAAGCAAATGCAAGTTTTTGGCATCTTTCTATGAAGACTGTTGTGCCTCTGGCCTTGTAACAGGACACCTCTGTAAAGATCTGCAGTGAAGATCTAATGTATCTCCAAACTGAAATGCTGCAGCTGTTACTCCCCATTGTCTACTATCACTAATTATTAAATATTAAAAAAATAATGACCAGATTATATAAATACACCTACATAGCATCAACTGTATCATTACCACATGATAAGAAATCTCTCTAGTAACAACAGTGGATTGGAATTTTTTAATCTTAATTGTACAGGTTATTATTAAAAAAAAAATCAATAGCATTCTAATGTATTAAAGTGACATGACCAAGGTCCTTGTAACCTCAAACCAGCAATCACCAGCAGATCTTTTGTCCTTCCCAAAAGCAGTAACTCTTGGAATTAGAAAATGTTCTCCTTCTTTTTATGCAAGATGTTGATATCTTTGTTTCATACTGTATTCTGCCTTCATTATGGCTATTTGGACTTTTACTTTAGTGCATGACACAGCATAACACAAAAAAGAGTGTTGATTCCAGTGGACTGATGCAGCAATGTTCATGCCCATGCCACAACCTCAGTGATGGTGAGAAGGCTGCTGAGTTCCCATTTTCATGATCAATAAGAAACTTCTATTGATTATAATGTGGACAGTTCACCTGGCAGTTGTATGTATTTCTTTACATAGAGATGGTGATTCTGGTTAAGGGACAATAAAATGGCAACCAAGCAGCCAAGCCGAATCCCTACAAAGTCAGTAAAGCCTGAAAAGATGACACAGAAATAAAGACTGCTTAGGGAACAAGCATGAAGTAACAGGATAAATCCCAGCTTTGGCATAGCACAGCTTAATGCATTTCTTTACAATCAGCTGTGCCAAACACACAAACATCTGTATTTTTCACTTCAACCACAAATTGTCAGGTTTGAACACTCAGTTTCAGTGGCCAGGTATGTAATGTCTTTCACTATTATCTTGGTATTTATTTTCTGTTCTCCATGATTTTCCACTGTGTCCATCATTCATGAACACTTAAATTCCCCTCAAGCCTTTAATATCTACTTGTAAAATATGAATTTTCTTTTAACTTACATATTTATTTAAAATGGTAAATTTTCTCATGGTCATGTTTGCTGCCATAATCAGTTGACAACAGAAAGCATATTACTATTTGCCTTTTTGTTCATTTTTTAACAAGGATTTTTCTTGGGTTACCTGCATGGAATGAGATAGAAGGATATAAATTTTTAAATAGAAACCTTCCAAAGACATACTTTTAAGAAAACGTAGCATCACTTGGGGCTACCTGCATTTGGGATAGTTAAAAAGAATCAACTAAAAGTATAAGTTAATGGACAGAAATTAAACACATTAAGCTATATGTAGATGCTCTCTCTGAATTAAAATGCCCTTTTTTTTTTTTTTTGTATAGTTTAATCCTCCCTTAAGTACTCCACTTTTCAATAAGTTTCCATATAGGGGCTTAATTGTCCTTAATTTTGCTGCATTAACTTCATACTTTTAGTTGTTCTCCCACATAGAATTGCTATAAGATATCTAACTACCACATTTGCTTGCTGACTGCACAGTTAGGAACATAGAAAGCATGTCTAAGTGCTGCCATTTATAACAGCATTAATTTGAACCTCAAAATTATTAACACAAATATTAATGCAAAATTATGGACTCTTCAAAGCTTATTTCAAAATCTGCACATTTTTTTGAAACTTTTCTCTTTAAGAGACGACCTCAAACCATTCTACAAAATACGAAAATACTGTTGTTTCAATTCTTCTGAGGGAAGCAACAAAACTCAGGGTGAAACCTATAAAGGAACTTTGCATCATTCAGATCTTCCCAAGTTTGCCACTTCCTGGACAAATGCTCCTAAAGAAAGACACACCACTTTATATTCTAAACATGTTTTGAATGAAACTGGCTGTGGTCACAATTACTTGCAGCTAAACTTACTGCTGCTTCTGTATTCAGTGCCTTTGCAGAGCACCAATCCAGACCAGCTACCCATGGGATTTCAGCACAGGGATGTTTGCTCTGTAAATCTAAATAGGATAAAGTGCAAGTTGGACTGCTCTTCCAAGATATAAATGCTTCCCTAAAAAATCCCCACAAAATTCCTCAGGCTCATTTGGAAATTTGAAAAACAGAAACCTGCACCACCAAATGTCTAAGATGAAAACTAGGAAATATGTTAACAAGTGTGAGTAAAATGACTGCTAAACTGTTGAGAAATTGATGATGGTAGAGAGTTGCTTTCCAGGCTTACTGAAAGCCAGTTCAGATTGAAAGAACAGTGCATTCTGGCATAGTTAGATCTCTCTCTGATTTTCTTTCAGGAAAAGAAAAGAAGTAAGGTGTTCAGTTCTACAACCCAATGACAAGAACTAGCAGATATAATTGGCAGTGTCACCAGCAATTTCAGATCCATGAGCTGGCTGATTTGGGAATTGTGAGGCAGAGATGAGATAGGAAAAAATTTAGTCTAAAAAAAAAAAAAAAAAGAAATAGCAGGAAGCAAACACATTAAAAGATATGTGAGTTTGTTTTTGGGGGTGGGATTTGAGACTATTGAAGGAAAAAAATAAAAAAGAAAAGATTGCCTTAGATATGCAGAAGGCAGCAAAAAGAAGAAAGATTACAGTAAGGTTTTGGTCCCAATAGGCGGGAGGTATAGTGAAGTTGTAAATGGAGACAGAAGGGAGGCAGAGGGGGACTGAGGGGAGAGATAAGGAATGGTTTATGTTACAACAAATATAAATGTCATGCACTTCTCTTCCCCCCTTTCCACTTAACAAGTGTTCTGAACTACAAGAAACATGGATGATATCAGGAAAGTAAGGTCTTCCCAAGGGACTACTGACATAGCAGGATTATTTCTTTTACCTCTCCAGCAATGACAAGTGCACTTCTATAAACAATGTTCTGCTCTTAAATCATCTAATTTACACTTTAATAATTCAGAGGTTTCAGAAGATATTTACCCAAGAAATATTTCTTGTAGATGCTGAACTAAAAAATAAAAAACACAAAACACCATAAAAAAAAAAAAAGCATTTTCAGCTCCAAAGTTATGAATGGGAAGTAAACAGATATGTCACTTCAGATGTACTGATGAGTGGGTAAGAATTATACAAATATGTAACTATACAGACAACAAACATTTTTGTATTTGTTGAACATTTTAAAATTGAATTTTCAAGTATATACAAAAGCATTTTAATCCACCCTTTTCCCCTTCCTCTTTCACTCTGGGCTCAGTTTACACTCCTTCTGACCTGCAGGTACCATAGTTTATCTGACCCCACAGCATATTTAGCTTTCTAAGCCAGAAGAAAAGTACTTACTACTTTTTAGTACCATTTGTTATCTGTGGACCTGGCAAGCAGCAACAGTTCCCAGAAGTGAGACAGAACAGAGGATAGGGACTTGAACCCAGGGGAGAGGGAGAAAGTACTGAAAGGCAGATTTTGCTGGTTTATCCTGCCAGGGACCCTCAGCAGAGAGAATTTTTTCCTGCAAGTATCAAATATATGTTTGCAGTTCTGTGCTTGCACAGTTTAACTGTTTTTCCCCATTATATTTTTTTTCAGTTACTCCAGAGTTGATCCGTATGTGCAAAGTACATTTGTGCACCAGTTATAGATTTCATTATGGTTCTCTGCTGTGTTTCAAATAAAGGTGAAATGAGAAGGATATTACTAGGTAGTTCTCAGTTCTCAAAACTTTTCTGTTGTTTTTCTTTTGTTACTGTTTCACAGTTTCTTTTTCCTTTCTCTTCTTTCAAAATCCAATAGCACAATCAATGTATAAAGTTAGTATTGCTGAAATGAACATTTCTGTGATGCTTCTTCTTATAGCTATAGCTTTCTCTCCACTGATGTTTTCTCCTAAGCAAGCAGAGAGAAACAAATCCAGTTTTAAAACTGCACCATGTAAGAATCAGTCAAGAAGACAATAATGTTTCCGATGTTTTGAAAATGAAATCACCTATATCTGGAATTATTGTGTACTTACTCTATACAGAGAACCATCAGTCTTTCTCTTAACTTTCAGAAGCTTCCCCCTCCCCTGGCCTTGCAGCATTTTTACCTTTAAGTGGTTCTGTTAACATCCTTGATATACTGGGAAATTTATCAAGCTAAGATCATATCCAAGCATCATTCTTTATGTTGCTTTAAAAAAGGGATATCATCTACCTCTCAAATATTTCATCCTCAAATAATGCAGTTTCCTAAGTGTCATGTGAGTAAATTCAATCCCCTACAACTGAAGGGGAAGTATTAGAATCATGCAACATTGTGTAAAACTGGCAGAGAAAAACTAGGACAGGAGGAAGTTACTTTGAATACTCTAATGACTGTCATCATTTGCAACACAAGTCTCTCCTGCCCATAAGAGACTTCATTTTTAAATACTAAGAAGCTCACTCATGGGAGAGATCTCTTCATTTCAACCATGCCTCTATGTTCCTCCAAGATTCCATGTTCATTCAAGCACAGCACAGCTATGGCAGAAATGGGACTTATTTTCCTTTAGGAATCTGTCTGGTCCTATGTCTGCTTAAAGTCATCTATCACTCACAAACCTATGTGATGATACTCTAATATTTTGAAAGAAATGCCATTTCTTAAGAAAAACCACACAGTCAAAGAACCTTATGAATACTTTATTGGCCATTCAGGATTATTACTAAAATGTATTCAAATAGAAATTTCAGAATAAGGAAATTATCATGTTATAAATAAATGACAAATAATTATAACTACTATATAATTATAATTATATAGCCAAGTTGCAACCTCCTACTGCCCACAGAGGATGATCCTATCCAATGTATTCCTTCCCAGGGGATGGGGTCACAAGCACCTCAACAAAAGTTAGCCTTAAAGACTAGACTAGACTCCCACAGATCATGGAAACAGGTACCAAGATATTACATCCCTGCAACCCTAAATTCCTGCCTGTTAAAGAGTTTATATGTCTGCATCCTGCTCTCTCCTAAAAGATCACTTCCAAATTCAAAGAGATTTAATACCTTGTGCAAGACTTCAGACTACTTCTTAAATTCAGTCTCACCTATGCTGACATCTGAGAAAGGCTCAGATTTCTCCCAGACACATTGCATACACAAAAGAATGCAGCAAAATTATTCTGTATTTAGTTCTTAAAGTTGATTATTTAAACTACATTAAATCCCTGGGAGTCATAATTCATTTGGAAGGGAGTTAAGTTAAACCAAATCAAGGCAAGTTTTTTGAATGAACATCTATATAAGGACTTAATTAGGTTTAAATAATCTACTTCAGATTCATTTTTACAGATTAATTCTCCTAAACATGACCATGTAAATAAGCTTCCAGTGAACTGAATGTAGGTTCAGTAAATTATTACCAAAAACTGATCCAGTTGTAAACAGGGACTGTGTTTTGGTATGTATTTTCTTGTTAAACCTTGACTATCAGGAAACATCTCACAGAAGACATGGCACTAATCCATTTAAATGTCACTAGTAAATTGACTGGCTTTTTTTCTAATGAAGTGGTTTTTTTTTTTTAAGGATTAGTTATTTAAAATATTTCAGAAGAACTGTCACAACAAAAGGAGGTGTATAAGTTTTGCAGCTGATATTAATATTTTTTTCTTTGTTCTGTAAAACGCTATCTAGACAATAAATGAGGAACATTATCAGACAGCTCTGCACAGCAAAGACCCTTTTCTTTGTTAAAGTAACAAAAAGCTAGGCCCAAAACAAAAATAAAGTTAAACCCAGCTATTTTCAAGTATAGATATTTTGAACATAAAGCTTTAATTTAAATTAATTTAATTTAAATTGAGTGTGATAATATTTGGAGAAAACTATCAACATTTTTTTTAATTCACAGTTAATTTCCTTAGAAATAAGCTAGGAAACTGTATCCAACTGAGGAAAAATGAACAAAGGTAAAGTAATGAGATTGAAAACTTTCTCACACATTTAAGAATTGTTTCTTTGTCTGCATAGGAGTATGATAACCTCACTCTTTTGGAAGCAGAATGTGGCCTCAATGTCCAGTTCTATGGTAGCTTTGTAAGTTTAATTCAAGGCAATTCCTTTACGTCAATTTCCCAACATGTAAACTGTAGCTAACTACTGAATTCATCTACAAAGTACTCTGATTTATGGTTGAAAAGCATTTAAGAAAGAGAGAATACTGTATTATTATTTTAGTAATAAGGATGAAACACTGACACAATGATATAACCAATGTGTTCAAACTTCTAGCACAGGGAAAATCATGTACAACGATAAAAAGTTCAAACGGACACACTTAAAACAGAAGCCTAAAATCATAAAGCCTCTTACCTGTCTGAAAAGCAATGAATCTAATACTTCTAGATTTCAACAAAATGTATTACAGAAAAGCTTAAAAGGGAAAGGGACCAGGGGTTAGGGAAATTATGCTCCTGTCACATGAATGGATGATAAATATATTAATACTACAGCATTCGCCTCCAACTGACTGCTTGGAAACTGATGAAACGTTATAAACACAAAGGTCATTGCAGCCAAGAAATGAGGTGTATTCCCAAGACAGAGTTACTAAACACAAAAAAAAAAAAAAAACCCTCAGTAGTGAAATAAAGAGCTGTAACATAAAACTTCTCTCAAAATAATTGTTTTTGTTGCTGAGCTGGCTTTATTCAAATCT
The DNA here is from genome assembly GCF_050655825.1 of Lonchura striata. NCBI lineage: Eukaryota > Metazoa > Chordata > Aves > Passeriformes > Estrildidae > Lonchura > Lonchura striata. The sequence goes on along the minus strand of NC_140703.1, from coordinate 54,810,873 downwards.
AACGACAGGCATACATTATATATATGGGGCAAATGCTAGGACACTTAATGACATCAGCATCTGTGAGGAGAGAGTTCAGCACTTTCCATCCTTCACCATCCCAAAACAACTGTCAGACAAGGAAAATAAAATAATTAATCTGAACTCGAGAATATGGACTTGAATTAAGCCTTAGCAGTATAATGTGTATTATCATAGGTTTAGTGCTATGAGCACCTTCAGTGATTTCTAATGACAAAGTCATAAGAGAATCTTATACATATATTTTTTACCCAACAGAGAGGAGGTCTCCTTGGCTTACAACAATGGATGTTTGGAGCTGCTTCATTAAATCTGCTAAAAAAAAAGTGTTTTGTACATTATTTTATTCTACATTACTTTTTTTTTTCTCTTTATTTTTAAGAGATACTAACATCTTCTTTTTTGTGAAACACAAATTTCTCTGGGAAGAAATAAAGGCTATCATCACCATGGTCCCTAGCCTATCAGCATCCATCATTACCTTTTACATTACTTGATGATTGAGGGCACGGAATAGAGGCAGGAAAGTGGGAGTAAATACAGAGTTACGATTTCATTCCAAATTTATAGTAAAATTAATTTCACTGATCTCTTGGCCCACAGCCACATATCTTCTCTAGAGCAGAGGTGTGATTCGGCCTGGTTTGCCCTCTGTCTGACCTACACAAACAGTTTATGTCTGAAGCTCAGTAAGGAACAAGCTTCAGCAGCATTGCAATTACTGACATACACTCCTAATATTTCTGCAGTAAAAGCATATTCTGCCATTTTCTCCTCCAGTATTTCAAAACACTCTATTTCTCTTTCTAAGCATGTGTGCCACAATCTTTTGTCTCATCTATGACCTGTGTACATTTCAAAACAATATGTCAGTTTCGTCCTTTTTTCGTATCACTCAAAAGTGAAATTATTTCTATTGTTTTTTTCAAATTTTTTCCCATAAGCAGGAATCACTGAAGTTAACTGACACAACCTATAGCTTGTCACACAAAGTAGAAGAAAAAGTATGAAGGGACCTGTGGTGAAAACAACAGGTCTATGTGGAACACAACATAAGAGGCTGACACTGAAAACTGGATAAACATACATGTTTGCCAGTTCCAAACAGAGAAGGAGAAAGACAAGTCTAAGGATGATAACTTAAAATACACTTAAACCTTTAATTTAGCTTCTTCTAAGACCAAAGGTTAAAAGTAAGTTTGACACGTTGTTCTATTGCCTGTTCTCACCCTCAGGCAATAAATGAGCAAATGAAATATAATAATGGGTCCCTCTGAGCCATGACACTGCATCCCATCAATTACATATCTCAGGAATATCAGATGTACTCTTATGGGGAATTTTAAATCACTAATGCGTTTTAAAAAATACAGCAAACATAACCCTTTAAAGTGGTTTTAGTCATTCTTATACATTTTTTTTTTTCTTTAAGGATTTATCTGATTATCCATATATCATGAAGTATTTATTTTATTTCTAAATAATATCCATATGAAAATGTCTAAATAAAAATATCTAATATTCTCACAGCTGCTCTTATACAATGTTCATAGGTTTTTTTCACTTCACTGCTTTTCTTAGTTCACAGGTACTGCTGGAAATAAACTGCATATTGCTTTATGATTTTGACTGTGAATATCTCACACTTTCTTTGTATAAGAGCAAATAAATAAATAAAAAGTCTCTAAAGGACCACTTGAAAGTAAACTCCATGTGATTTCTGCTAAGGAGATGAACACTGATATTGATTTAATGACAATTAACACAGACAGTCTTTCCTTTAAAATTTTCAATTGTGTAATGCCAAGAAAATTTAGATGCATATCTCTGAACTACATACAAAACAATTCCTATGAATGCTAATGAAATACAGTAATGAACCACAATTCTTTCATGTTAGAGTGGTGTATAAACACCCTGAATTAAGCAACTAAACACACATAGGAATTAAGCATTATTATTCCTGGCATACAAATAAGGGAACAGGCACTGCAAGATTGGTTTGCAGAGTTTAATATGCAGGTTTCATTCCAGAATGGTGTTACGGCAAGTAGTGGGATTTAAACATGTGCTTCAAATTTAACATGCCCTAAACACCTTCCTGACTGAGTTCTAGGTGTGTGTCAGTGACAAAGCTCTAACACAAAATTTTGGCTGCCAGCCTTGAGCTCTGAGCCATTTGTGCAGGGAAGGTAAGGCACTGGCTTAGCGTCTGCGTATGGTAAGCACAGATATTGTTCAGGAGGCAGCTAAAAGAATGAAAGGATAAAGTGTGGCTTATAAAAGTAAGCACCATAGCTTCTCCTTGGTTTTGAAAAACAGTAATTCAGATTCCATCCAAAATCCTGTTCTCTCCCTCTGTTCTACATTTGTGTCCTTATTCTTCCCCTTTCTTTATATTCTCTTTAAAAGCTGCTAACATCAGCTGCTTCTTTGTGGATTTTTCTTTTTGCTTCATTGCCTACAAATTGCTCTAAGCTCTTCATTCCCTATGAACCTGTTCAGCTGGAGGAGAACAGCTGTACAAGCAGGCTGCTCCTAGTACACCTCTGGAAGATATATAGCAAAATGTTAACAAGACATACATACCAAAGTTTTTTGTCTTCTGAAGATTTGAGTGAGGATATATATTTACATATATTTAAACCTGCATATATATGAGTAAATGTACATTTTTGAAAGATAAATAATCATTAAAATACTAGGTACATGTCTCTGGAGAGCAAAAAGTCTAAAATTCCCAGTCTCTGATTTACATCCCCCAGGGTGTCAGATGATGTCTAACCATGTCAACTGGAGTGGAAAAACACTGCATGTCAGCACAAGAAGGCCTGATTGCTATAAAACAAATGTCTTTTTCGTTCCTTGCTCCCTTAATCCTCTCCCCCACGCAAGAGAAACATTCACTCAACTGACTTCTTACTCAACTGACTCTTCAAACTCTTACTTAGGTTCCAAAGATAATAAGATCCAGTATGCATTTTACCTCAAAACATAGATCTCTTTTCAGAAAAAGCATGGTTGTTTTGTTTTTCTGGGCTTATTGAAGTAATCAAAAATACTAAGACGAGAATTTTGATTATGAGTCTCTAAATAAAGGATAGACATGTGCAGAGTATGAGAGAGAATATGTGAAGAGGAGTAGTTTTGAGTTTTGTTTATCATTCTCCAAAAGGATGCTTCTACCTGAACACAATTGACCCCAAGTTTCTGATCAAAAACTCAAAGAAGGAGCTGAAAAATTTACTACTGACTTCTAAGTGTTATGTCTAAAGAATGGGATTCCTTTTCTCCAGACATGGGCCTACTATTTCAAACACATAACATGCACAAGATAAATCATAATTTCTAAGGGTGATGTTACTGCTACACTTTACAGGTCTAAACAAAAATTCTGGATAAAATAAACTACATGAAATATGCAACACCAATGACTGTAGTGGTGCTTTTTGTTTGCTTTAGAGGAAGTGGTTTCATATTTACCAGATATTTAAATATCTTCTTATATGCTTCCTTAACGGAACTTTAGTCAGAACAATGGAAGCTTAAGTTAGCACAATATCATGATGGCTTTAGAAGATTTGGTAGACAAAGAAACATCTTGGTTTTGTTGTTTTTTGTTTTGTTTGTTTTTTTTTTTTAACAACACTGTCTTGGAGAAACAAACATGAGAATAGCTACAATGAAAAATCCCAACTGACATAAAAATTATTCAATTCTGATCCTCCAGCAATATCATAATACACTTTTTGAGCCTTTTTCTTCCCTTTCTTCTTGTTTTTAATTTGCTTCTCTAGTTTTGAGGCAGTGCTTTCCCATTGCCCTCTCTAGGCTGATAAGGTGAAGGAAGTGGATTTATATACAAATATACTCCACATACTAACTGGTTGCCCTTCATTCTGACATCAAAACACCTCAAAAACAGGACACTTCCGAGACAAGAATGGGACCTAAGTTAGCCTCGAGGCTCTAAAGGAGGTGAAGCATTATTTATTCTATGAGTAGAAGCTAGAATACTTGGGGGTCCCAATACACCCAACAGAAGTTAGTGTGACAGACTTTACCCTGGCCAAAGCGTTCTTGGATCTCTTAAGAACTCTACAAAGCCCTGCTGATTCTTGTCTGAAATGTTTAATGATGTTAGGATACTTGGAGAATCATAAAAGTCTCAAAGAGCATTAAAAGATTTTGGTATAGCATATCAGTACTGGAAAAAACAAAGTTGATGCTGTCCAGGGCTCACACATAGGAGATTACACTGCAATCTGAAAATCAAATAAAAGCCCAGAGCAAACCCCTGGTAAAACACAAAATAATAACTATGGGATGGCTCATTAACCTCCAAAGTTCCTGAGAGGTTGGAGATCTCTGAAATATCTGTCCTTCTGCAGTGCCTGCAAGCCCAATATGAGATTTAATGAGTCCTCTGTATCAATACACAAAGAAAGAAATGTTCTCTCATTTAGGATTCATCTAGCTGTCTTTTTACCACTCTAAAAATACAGTTATGCCAGAGACCTAACTGCAACTTTACAGAAGAGTGCTCTCTTTCAGTAAAGAAGTAAAATAAGGCCATCAACTTTTTAACAGTTAAAAATGGATGCTTTTATGCAGTACAGAGAAAAACCTACAAATTAAATTTATTCTAGGATCCATTTTTATCACCATTTTCTCCAAGAAAAATCAAATCAATAAAATGAAGGATTTTTTAATGTGATCAGCCAATCTTAACACTTCAAAGGGCTGAGGTCTTCTCCACTGAATTCTAGCTCATGACAAGAAAATCTTCTTAAGATGATGATTTATGCACTGATAATTCCAGACATATCATGTCCAATATCTACTATAACAGTAATTGTTCATACAGTTTGGTTTATTTTATTTCTTTCTCGGAATTATGTTGGAAAGTTACAATATCAAACTGAAACAAAAGAAATGCAAAAGACTCAAAAGCAAAGAAATCAATCTGTTACATTAAAAAAAATCTATTGGAAAGTAACTGCTTTCCAGTAGGAATGGATGTTAGATGAACATCCTGTGAGTGTAGGTGGAGAAGGACTGCAATAATTTCAGTCCTTCTCAAAAACACCGAGCAAATGTTGTGGTCCCAATACTGCAGCCTAGATGGGCTCCTCCTAATTTCCAGGCTCAAGCTAAACCACTAAGCTGCCTCTCTCTAAACATGGCCAAAAAAGAAACAAAGAACTGATTTGGTGTATTTAATTTTCTTTGTAAAAATCTGGCTATAACAACTGTCCTCAATATTGCATTATCAAGAACAAATTATTGCAAAAAAAAAAAAATAATGAGTTTTTTGTTGTAGTTCTTCACAGGTTTTTTAGTCTTCAACAATTTCCTTTTTAAAAGTGAAAATTTGAAACCAGAGGTTACTTGATATACGAGTGCAAACAAAATTCTTATTAATAATAACATCTAGAGCTTAAGGTTGATAGGTAGAATAAGACAGGAAAATGTAATTTTATCAAAATTTGTTATTGAAATGAATGTGTTTGAGTCAGAAAACAATGTTTACACATGTACTGTGGCACATCCTGGATACTTATCCCTTGAACATCTTCGGTTTTATTTTGAAGGCCAAGTAATTTTTGCTCAAGTTCTACTGCAAGAACTAGGCTGACTCCAAAGCATGCTCTCTGCACCAGGTTTCAGCATTAGATAATTATACCTATTTGCACCAACCCGCAATTTAATCATCAGATAAATGCAACAGAGTTTCATTGGTAATGACACACAGCCTAATAAAGACATATGCAAGATTTAAGAAGAATGGAGGACATGGAAAAAGCCTTCTCCTGCTACACTGCCCCAAATAAACAATGAAATCTGTGACCTAATTTAGGTAGGTTATTTTCAGTTATCAGAAAGCTAATAGGACTTTTACCTCCACTCACTTCTAAGATTTAGTGGAAAAATATACATTGTCTGGAAGACTGTAAAACAATTTTGTAAATATGACAACAATGGAATGCTTAATTCAGTATGTCCTCCAAAATACAAAGTCATAGAATGAAATAGTTATTAGTTGCTTGGTGTTTTTGGTTTTGGTTTTGTTTGTTTGTTCGGTTTTTGCTTTGTCTGTAATTGTATGCTAGCCTGAACAGTATTTAATTATTAGAATGATGAAAGCTACAGCTTACATATTCTAGCATATGTTGTCAACTTTTTCAGGTTTAGCTTGGGGAGACTGATTTCATCCTTGTGTTATGTGGGGATGTGATAAGTTACTATTATCTACGCTCAGAATTACCTGTCTGATGATGCTAACAAATAGCATGGATTTTAGGTGCTCAAGGCTGTAACAACATTTCAGTGTTTTCACTTGCTGTGCTGCCTACAGCAAGTTACCACCTGACATACCCAACCAAGCAACAAGCAGCCCATAGGATTCAAACAACAAAATTTTAAAAACAAATAAAAAAAGCTCTGCCTGCTGGCAATAACCTTATGCTATTTAGATATTGCTAACTTGAAGGTATTTTTCACATCTTAGACTACACCTTTAGTGGCCCTAAAATCTTACATCTTCTATTCCTTAGAAAATACTGTATCTATATTTTAATCTATTGAAATCTCACAAATAATTCAGATATCTTTGCCATAATACTTATTTATCACAGGTTTAGCAAAATGTCTGTCAGTGCTTATGGCGCACTAACAGTCTTGGCATCACTGACAATCTGTATCACAATGAATAAATTTTTCTTCTAAGTTGTCTGGTTTCAAAACATATAGCAGAATATTTTACAAGAGTATCTGATGATCTATGTCCTTTAATTTATCTATCCAACAAAAGTATTGATAAATTCATCCTGAAGAATGTATATTGTAAGTTGAAAGATTCAACTTAACTATATTCTTTCACCTTGTTTCCTTGCCATACACACACAGCAAAGCCAAATCTCTTCTCCAGCTCTGGAGTCTTCCTTTAAGTTCCTTAATGCAGGATTAATACATTTTCAGCACTACAAATCTCAGTCTCCTGCAGCCAGATAGGTTCTCCTTCCTGTGACTAATAGTAAATATGAGTAGTAGTAGACAGCATCACATTCAACACTTTTGTCCCACCTGAAGGCAGAAGTATATCCAGAACTATATTCTCTTTGTTGTCAACATTCCCAATATTTGGCTTACAGGTACCCTATAAATTGCACATAAAATGGTAAAGCCTTATTCCACTTCAGATGCATGAGAAAATTTTAAAGACTCAGTGAAAATTCCCTGACTGCTCTTAAGTGCTTTGAACCATCTTCAGCCATTCCCATGTGTTCTGTTCCAGGGAGAATATCTGCTAAGCATTTATTTTTTTAAATTGCACCAGGGGTAGACCTAAAGGGATTATATTAAAAAAAAAAAAAAAGGAATTTAAGCAAGTCAAAGAGAGTAAGTCCAATTCTGAAAGAGCTAAGATTGTGATGTTAAAGGTTTTCTTGTTAGATTAATTTTAAAATATCCATGTTAATATCATGCTTCATGATGCTTTCATCTCTCATGGTAGAACAGGCAAGACTGAAAATTTCTAAATGTAATAAAGCTATTCCATAATCTAAAAGGTCCCCTTTTAGTAGACTAGAGAATGACGAACATTCACACCATCAAATCCTCTGACTGACTGATCATGCCAAAATGATTTCCAATTGCTGAAGTGTTCACTTCCATTGTGTGTGAATAATAAGGGGCTGAATGTGTCACTCCGCAAACAAAATTGTCAAGTCTCCTCAGTTTGACTTACCCTGGTTTAGGCTTGAATGCTTTTCCCTTTCTTTTTCTTTTTTTTTCCTTCAGCTTAAATAATGTGTATTATTGGTATAAGAGTTTTCAGGAATACCAGCAATTCAACTTTTGGCATGAACATGAATAAGAAGGTTAATGAAAAGAAAATCCCTTCTGTGGAAATTTAAATTGGCCTACTGGGAGGACAAAACATAATTAAAATATCTGCATCCTGCACTAATCAAACTGAATCTATTCAAAGTGACTAAGAGGAGGACAAAATAATGTGTTGTTCTGTTATACAACAGAGGAAAGAAGTTACTAACAGATGTGAAGGCCAAAGCATTTAATGTCTTCTTTGCATTAATTTTAATTAGAAAGGTCAACAATGAGAAGGTGGCTAGCATAATAAATATAAAAAACAAAATAATTATTTCAATTTAAAATTACAGGCAGAAAAGGTTATAGAGTACTTAAGTAAATTAGTTTTCAGAACAGATGTGCCCAATGAACTTCCTTCTAGGGTACTTAGAGAATTGGTTAAGACATCTCAGAACCATGTTATTATCAGGAAAGCAATCTGGGAAGCATACATGATGTATCAATAAAATAGAAGAAGTGAAAACATAATATTCATCTTTCAAAAAAGTAGAAACTCAGAAATAACATTTTTTTTCTGTCACCTACTAAGTCCTAGAAAAGCTCTGAAACAAATAAACCACATGATTTTTAAGTAGCTCTCAATATGAAAAGGACAAGAATGGTCAAAAATGAATTAGTTAAGAATTAGTCAGTCATTTAAGAACAAATCTAGTCAGAATTCAATGTCTCCACAATATAGGAATGGACCCTGTGGACAGGTGAGTTGCAAGCCAGGTAATTTATGTTCATACCCTTTGCCTCATAGAAAATTCTGCATATAAAAAAGGAAAATTTGTCTAAGTGCTAATAATATTGTGTGGGTTCAAAACTGATTAGGCAACTGTACACAAAGTGTAATAATAATTATGCTGTTGCCTAAAGTTATCTTTTACATTTTTTCCCCTCTAACAGGCTTGTTTGAAGTTTTAAGGAAAAAAGCTGTGAAGAGAGTGCTTATTGCACTTAAAGACTACACATAAGCCAGTGTTGAAAGGTCAGCCAGAATGCAAATTTCTGAAGGGCTTGAGCAAATCTAGATATCACAATCATGTAGGTAAAGTTTTAGCAGAGAAGGATCTAGAGATCCAATCTCAATCCAATCTGGAAATAAATCAAAAGTGTAGTTCTGTTGCAAGAAACACACCTTGGATATGTAAAACTGAAAAATACCAGCACAGTACAAAAGAAAACTTTTCTTCACTTCAGTTTTTGGGAAAACTTGAGATGGATTGTTTCTATCCTGTTTGGGGCAGCTCAAAGAGATAGAAATGAATAGGAAAAAGTCAAAAGGAAAACCATCATGAGTCTCACCAAGAAGGAAAGATTTGAGACTTAATAACATATGAGGAGATAACATAACATAAAAGAGGAGATAAAGATCACAATCTTTTAATGTGTAAAAGGTAGATCTAAATAGGAATGTCTTATCTTTGATAAAGAACAAGTGAAATTCAGTTGTGCCAAGATGCTGAAAAGATTTCTAACAGTTAGAAAGATTACTGCAACACTAAAACAGATTATTAAGAAAGCCTTGGCATTCCCACAGTTGGGTTTCTTTAAGGAAAAAACATCTATCAGGAACGACCTAGGTATCTTAATCCTGCTTTGGAAGGAACTGGATCCTCAAACATATTATTCCCCCCCTCCCCCACCCTTTTTTTGTTTCAGTTCAAACAGACCAGAAGAGAACTTTAAAAGAGAAATCCCTGTATTCTTTTACACACAGTCTATCAGAAATACTAGCTGTACTTTTAAGAACTACTATAAATAATTTCTGCAGAGTCAAGCTCTTACCTCTGTAATGCCAGAGGTAGCTATCTATATCTGAAATTATAGAACTCTAGAATTCTTTGCTACTTTCTCAACCAATACTTGATCAGACTATTTGTTTTCAGATTGGACTATAAATCAGGTTCAGACAGATTCAAATTCTACTGAAAAATTGCAAGAGTGATTAAAATATGATATTTTAAAGCTCATGCATACAGTTTGAATACAAAACTCAACAATGAGTATAGGAAATTCAGCTATGAAAGTAGAAATGTCTGCAAAAACTGATGTTATAAAAATACTTGCACACAGAATGATGTGATAATGAGCCATACATCGGAAAAAAATTATAGCAGACAACATGAATAGAAAACATGCTTAAACTCAAAAGGACACCTGTGCCAGTGTTACAAATGATTTATTACAGGAATTGCAGGTCAGAGCAGACAATACTTGCCTACAAGAATAAAACAAGAAAGGGTGTCTTTCTACTCAAAATTGGACTATTACAAGCATTTCTAAATCAGTGTCTCATCTAGTGCAGTACAATTAACTCAAATTAGCATACTATAAACAGCACTATTAAGAAATTTAAAGGCTTTGACTAAATGAAGAAAAATTCAGCTACAGTCATCACACAAATCTTAATTAAGGCTGCTTTCTCTGATATACAAAAAGAAAATGAAAACACAACTCTTGGACAAGCTGCTGCTATTCTCAGGCGAGTCAATCACAAAACATGCCTTAGCTTTGCTGGCAGCTCTAGGTCAACAGTTATGTCAATGAGATCAACTACAAAATAACCTTTTGTGTGTGTGCAACCTATCCTTTCTGGCTTCATGTTCTCATTGTTAATCCAGTATTACAATAACGGAATAACTAATGGATATATATTTGTGCAGGCATATAAATGTGTGGTATGGCATACCATTTCAGAACACTAACTGCAAGCAATGAAATTTGTTCTTTTTTACTTTTTCAATTGAGTTTGGTATTTTTTATTATCAGTTATCAACACATTCTTAATTCAAGTGCATAGTATCTATTTTAAGACTATCTCAACCATTTCACAAGCAGACAACAGTATTTTATTGATATACCCCATAATTTTTATTACAATTCTATTAGTCCTCCTTGATAAGGAAGGCTTGAAAAAAGTTGATTTCTTTCCTGTAATTTTCTATCTTCTTATTTTACATATTTGAAACATTCAGAGGAGAGTACCATGCAAACCTTACATTAAAGAAAAATTGTTGCAAGGAAAGGGATACTATATAATAGCATAGCCATATCTAAAACACAGCTTGACTATTCATTATTCCAAAATTAGATATTCAGAAAAATATTTAACTATAAATCTGATGAATATGGTGTGGAGACTTGTGACGTAGGTAGGAACATAGACTGGATTCCAGAATTCTCTCTGTCCCCAGATATTCCTACCCAATACACTGAGCCATAATGAGGAAGCATTGTGCCATCAGGAATGGAAAAACACAGGGGCATTTCCTGAATGGGGCAAAATATTTCATTTTTAACCCATGTAAAAGAAAGTTTCATGACACGTTAAGGATTTCTTTCACTCAGGATTGAAGAACCTGCGGTAGCAGAGGATTTAATGGCATCCCTAATTCTCAGAGTTGCATCAAAGCACTGGCTATAGACCATGAGGGTTGCACACTGCAAATTAATTCTGTGTGGCCAGTCGCAAACTCTTTCACTGGGCCTTTTGTTAAGAGCATTTGCTTAATGATGGTAAAAGTTGAAACTTCCCTGCAAAGCTTTTATTCCTGAGAACAAAACAACTGAAGAAATAATGCGACTGTGTAGTTGTGTTAGCCTATGCAAATGAACTGGTCTTTTAATGTCTAGATCAGAGAAAATGTGACAATATGTTCTAAATCACTTAATTTTTAATATTCTGCCACACAACAGTGAATAGCTCTTACTGTGTCCTAGACCAAACTCATACAAGAAAATTCAGAGCAATCACTTTCCCTTATTTCTATATATCTACTATTTCCTTTTATTTATCATTATAAATTACCATGCTATAAGACTGACAGAAAGATCATATCCAACAGGTAGCAAATCCTATCAAAGAAAATACCTGATATTTAAGATACACTGATATTCAGCTCTGCTATATAGCCAAGCCTATGAAATTCAACATATTTTGTCCTGCTCTGATCAACATCAATACAATGTTAAACTGAGTTCCTCCTAGTCAAACACCTGATAAATGGATCGGTTACAAGAAGCAATTGACTATAAAGCAAGCCTCTGAACACATTTTCATTGCATTTGTCACCGCAATAAATGAATAAATCTTTCAAATCACTACTCTGATGCCTTCCCAAAAACACTCACCATGAAACCTGAACTGCAGGATTCTGAGCCATAGGTTGTCTCTTTGAGAAAACCCAAGCATGTTAATTGTCATGATTTGTCTTTCATCCTCAGTAATTACTTTTGCTCCATATGGTCACAAGTTAAGTGCCTTCTATTTGCATGCAAAAAGGCAGCATTTTTTTTGTGTGAGCTTGGCAACATCATGACAACTTTTGTTAAGATTTTCCTTTGTCACCATTACAGGTAAAAACAGTGGAACAGACAGTATTTAAAAAAAAAAAAAATGTTTCTCAGCTTTTTAAAGGATTCTTGGGATTCTCACTTCTCTGTGCCCTGCTTTGAGTAACAGGTGGTGATCACTCAGAGAGTTATGTCTGTGCAAGACCAATTCAGTCTCTTGTCTGTGGAGCTGGTAGGTGTAGCATCCCATGAACTCTCCCACCTCAGTCAAGTCCTCGGCCCTGTCAACAGCAGTAAATACTAACCATAGAGTCAGTCCTCCTGGGGGTGGGGGGTGGGGAAACAGACTCCCATTTGGACTTATGTGCCACCACTGCCCCTGTGCAACTTCCCTTGGTTTCTCCTTTCCCTGTCCCTTGACTGGATTGGTATCCCTGGTGGCCTCCCCCCTTCCCCTGGAGACCAAACTCCTCTGCCCAGCCCTTAGCTCCGCTCCCACCCCTTCTCTGCTTAACCTGTCTCCTCCATGTGGTTGGGCTCTTTTTTACCTCGCTGGGTTGCCTCCAGCCACAGGTGATACACTTTGCTGGAGTAAAACCCTGCAAAAAGAGCCTTTCTTGCCTCTATCGCTGAGCCAGCTGCAGTGAGTGTTGAGTGAGGGTCTGACTGCGCTGCCTGAAGGTTAACTCAACTTGCTTTTCTACAGGAGAGGCTTGGTGGGGACAGATTATAGGCAGCAGCAACCACTACTCTAATGCCTGCATTTTTAGGTAGGTGCAAAGGCAAGACCAAAAAGAGTAGGGATATTAAGCCATTTGATAGTAAAACAGTGCCCCCTATTCCTCCAGTTTCATCCTATGCTTATGGCACTTTAAGCTTGTCTTCCTGCAAAGACCAATTTATCTGTTTCTTGCTTTACTCGATGTTACAAAAAATGAAGTTTAAATAGTGAGAACAAGAAAATTTGGGTAAAAATCCTAGCGTATACAATAACCAATGCAAAGCCATTTTATGCTTGCTGTAGTGTTTTATAAACAAGGTACAGAAACTGCCACTTTTGGACCTGTCAGTGGAAAAGGAAAAGCATGCTACAACTCTTACAACACCATTTTCTGAACAGTTAAAATTCTAGTCACCATCATTTCAGCTAATTCCTAGAGCAAATAAATTTCACCCAAATCATTTACTGCCAGTCTGGAATACAGACAGGCTGTCCCAAAGGTTAATTTGATTTTCCCAAATTTAACTCACTTTCTAAAATGCACACAAATTTCAACAAGGATTTCTGGAAACAAATCACTAAAGCATCAAAGAGCTTTGCAATCATGCCCAGCACTTAGGTAGAAAGAATATTCACAACATGTCAGTGGCTCACTATTAAAATAGAGTTTATTAGTTAATAAACTTGGAATACTGTTCATACCAGCTTTTCTTTAAAATAAAAACAAAGATATCAGATGGATTTTTTAAATTTTTGAATTCAAAAAGTGCTTATATCTAAATTCTTTAGATAGACTGAGCTAAAGAATCCAGATAGAAATTTAAAATAACTAATGTACCTTGATAAGAAAAACACGTGTCTTGATAAGCAAAACGTGATTTAATACAGTGAAATATTGAAGAATAAATTTAAACTTTACTTTCTTGGTAATATATCAATTTAAGGAGTAAAAATAATGTGTTAAAGTTATGTACTTCAGCAATGATGCAATAATTAAACAACACCCATTTCATACTCACTCTGTATCTCAGTTTACAGATCACCACATTAGCAGCTGTTATACCAACTCTCCCTTGAGTTAACTTGAGCACATTTTTCATCCTGCAATACAGATATAGCTTCTCACTATTATCTTCTATTAGCAGCTTTGCTCTCTCCCATCCAAATGTGTAGCTCTCTCAAATACACTCATACACTAAAGGAACTTCTTAAGCTTTGGAAATAATGAAAGGATCAGACTGCTAGTCTAGTGTTTTGAGACCATCAGAGCAAATTCCTTGACTGAAAAGGCAAGCAGAAGATACTCTGAGCACTGCAACAGAGAATTAAAAAGAGAAGAAAAAGTCTACTATTTTTTAGTCTTCATCTTATAAAACTATATTATTCAATTACAACTATCAGAAAAAGAGACATTACCCAAAATGAGACAACTGCCAGCACTTACCAGGACTCTTGAAAATCATCATAGGCTTCTCCTAAACAAAGGGTAAAACTGGAGCTGCCATATTCTGAACTCAGTGCTAATGGTTTTCATCTTTTCTACTGTAGGGCTAAAATGAATATTTTATGGAGAATCAGTGCAGGAAAGTCTTTGGGGAAAGTAGTCTAAGATTCTTAGAAACCAATGTTTCTTTATGCATATTTATTTTTCCTCACAATGCTCTCAAAATAGCAGAGTTTTCTGTTTTAAATCAAACCTTCACATCTTCCCTTAAATAAAAGGCCAAAGCAAGAACAGATTGTGAAGCCATTATATTCATGAAGAGAAAAAGAGAGGTTAATTCAAAATTCTATGGTCTGTTGAACCCAATATCCACACGTTCCCCAAAGCAACAACAAACACACCACGGAAACTCAATCAAGGCATCAAACCCACTCCAGCAAATGTGTTGTGCCAACCCATTATTAATGTTGCCTCTCAGGGAAATTCCATATCAGCATGAATTTGCTGAAAATATTTTTCACAAATTCACATTATACTATTTCCTTGACATTAAATGCCAAAGATGGCAAATTAGGGGAGGCCTGGGAGACAGAAGACACTCAAGGATGTGTCCTGCTCACAGAACCAAGCTGATGAACAAATTGCACAAGTACACTCAGAAAGGATTTAATTCCCTGACATTAGCTTTTAGCGAATTTGACAGGTTGTAGATAAGGAAGTTGTCCTTGTGAAGAGAGTGTCTATGGACTCATTCTCCATTATTCCTCCCCATGCCAATCACAGGAACAGGAGTGAAATATCAGTGAACCAACACAGCCGAATCAAGCCATTCAGAACAAGCGTATGGAGCTTAATTGTGTTCCCTCACATCTTTTCCTACTGCCAAATAAAAACACCATTGTTCTTGCTGAAGAATTCCCCTTCATGTCTAAAGGATCACGGCCAGCTTAGTTGTGAGAGTCACACTGCATGCCTAAGTAGAAGTGAGGGGATCTCACGTCTTCAAATTCATCCTCTCACCCTCTTTATGTCAATACAATTTGAATGCAGTAAGGACTGCTGAACACACTGAGAAAGTTCATTTAGCAGGTGTTTATAAAAAAAAAAAAAAAGTCATGTTACAATTTGTATGCAAGCTACATGCATGCTATCTAAAAATGCATGCTAACTGCAGCCCCACAATTTGAGATCACCAATCTTAGGTAATAATGCAAACATCCACTTTCATAGATGAACAGCTGCAGTAGGTGGGAGAAGGAAGAAAGAAAATACTTTCCATAATGTGACCTAATTAAAACTGTACATAATAAAGGAAATTGATAGCAGAGATGTACAGATATTAAACACATTTTTTAAAAATTCAAAACCATGTTGGGATGTGAGTATTCACTAGCAGGCTTTATGAGGTGAGAGTATGTAAGAAATTTCTCAAGAATTTTCTGTAATACCATAATTTCTGAATCAGTCTGAAATTCCATATTATTTTTTTAGAAAACATGTCATTTGATAAAACATTAACAATGATAAATCACATATGAAGCTTTTGTAAGTCATAAGCTATTATTGATAAATCAGTTAAAGACAGTTTAATCTGTCTGAAAAACATTATTTAGTTATCAAACTCAAGTTTTATATAGGTTGTTACTTTTTTAATTTTAAGACCACTTATTAAAATTAAACAGGACATTTAAAACCATTTCCACTGAGGAGAAGGGAAAAAGGGACTTTGCTGAAATACTAAAAAGCATGTGGAAGTATGAAAAACACAATAAGGATAATTCATTCAGTAGAAGAACAAATAGAATTCTGTGTTCATTTCTTTAAATGTCTGCACTGAAAAATCAGCTCTTGGCATGTGTCATGCAGCTGGGACAAAACAAGTCTGTAATTTCATTTGGCGCTCCAGTTGGATTTGATTTCCTAACACCTCCTGCAATAACGACAAACTGTTGTTTTTGCAGAAGTCTGGGCAACTAACCCTACAGAAAGCCTCTAAAAACACACTGGTTGGGAATGGGGGAAACTGTGAAATGCACAAGCCAACAGTTTTATTTGGTAATAAATTCTATCTTTTGGCATAATTGCCATATGGCTATTATTTTTTATGTTTAGCAGTTTTTCATTAGAAATCAGTGTTTTTCTTCTGATTCAAAAAAATCCCTTTATTAGGGCAAACATCTTTTCTTACTCTCCTTTAAAGCCCAAAAGCCTGTCAAAGGTAACCACATATTCAAAATATCCTATTGGGCTGCTCTATATTTTGTTCCAAGTCCTGAAGAAGAAAGCAATACTCAGATGAAGATAGACCGGAATCAGAACTGTAAATTAAATCAAGCATATTTAAATATGAGATTTATAGCACATTTGCTTCTTCAATCTACAGCTCATTTATTCTAAATACCTCTTCCTAATGAGTAATTTTCTGGATGTCACCACAATTTTCGAGAGTCAGCATTCAAGTGTAGTACAAGCATATTTGTATCAGTTTATTTGGTCAGAAAAGAGCAATATAACCTGGCATATATCAAGAAATTGTTAATTGTGTGTATTCTGGGACAAAAACATTGCAACTGTAATATAGGAATGTCAAGCTGCACACGAAGTACCCTTTTTGATCACATAAATGAGATTCTTAAAATAATGAAGGAATATGGATCTAAAGTCATTCTTCCAAGGAGGGTAGTAGGGTCCTAGCTGCTAAATATAAGCTTTGGATTCAGACTGTGAGAAGCATGGACCAAGATCCAGGTTAATTTGCAGGCATCAGGCAGCCTGAGTCCACAAAGAGAAAAATCCTGTCCCTCAGTTCTTACTCCCTCTTTCCACCCAAGATACTTAACAGTCTTTATCAAATTATCTCCATGTGGTCCAAAAAGGCAGAACAAAGACAGGATAATGAGACAGTTTTGAGTTTCTGATCCTCCCCCTCTGCAGACCAAAACCAGAAAAAGTATCTCAGGCTTAATACTGTTAATTTTGTTTCCTCATGGTGTATTATGACTGTACCATTTATGTAGGCTCCTAGGTTTTCCACACACTGGAGAGAAAGAATAATTAAAAGTCTTTTAATTAGAAAACTATCCTTTTAGTGCTAAGAAGGATAAAATCTTACAGACTGATAAATTGAAGAAAAGTATCGTATTCCCTACAATGTGTAGCATATTAATAGTAAAGAAGCTCTATCTTTAAAGAAAGCACAAAAATAAGTAAAATAGTAACTATCCTAATTTCTCACTTCAGTGGTAGTTTTGGTATGTGCTAAACTTGCAGTA
The DNA here is from genome assembly GCF_050655825.1 of Lonchura striata. NCBI lineage: Eukaryota > Metazoa > Chordata > Aves > Passeriformes > Estrildidae > Lonchura > Lonchura striata. The sequence goes on along the minus strand of NC_140703.1, from coordinate 54,793,241 downwards.
AAAATGAGTTATGAAAAATAACTGTCATAAAGGCCATTTTTACAACATGAATAATTCAACCAAGTTCCTATTTTTTTCATCAAAAAAATATTACATTCTCTACCTTGTACAATTAATGCAGTTGAAATAGTCAGACTTTTAAAGCAACCATTTATTCTATACAATAACATTTCACTGGAAATTTTATTGTGTTTGTTTTCATGGATCTCAATAGACAATACATCCTGTGCAAGGAAAAAAATCTAATTTCTTTTACCGACCATGCACAGTCAAAAGAGAGATGGAATTGGCATGTTGCATGTTGTGAATGAAAATTGAGAATATATGTAATAAGCATCTCTAAACCTTAATGAGTTATTGAGCTGTGTGTCTCCTAGTGTGTCAGTGATTCTTCTAATTTATTTTATAGTTTCAACACAATTTTTCTGTAGGAAAAGAAAGCCCAAATTAAATCAAAGTGAAAATATACAATGAAGCAAAATTAATAAAATTCAAATACTATTGAAATTAAAAATATATTTGCCCCAGGGTGAATGCATGGTAAGAATCAAACCAGGAGTGACTATGACACTGAAGCTGCAGTTAGAATCATCCCTGGGACTTCACAGTTTCTCTCCAGAGACACATAAGCATACAGAGGCAGGAATGATAGCTGCTGCTTAAAATACTGAACATTTTTAAACATCAAAGGCAAATAATTTTATTTCCCCTCAAGATTAAATGAAGGAAGTCAAACAAAATACATATCTTGTTCTTGAAGTTTTTTTTCAGCAACAACCATTTTAGCAAAACCATACTAGCACAGAATTTGATGGAAAACATCTAAATAACAAATAGAAGCCACAACAAAGGATGTATACATGGGATGGAAATACATGCATTATCACACAGTTTAGAAAAAAAATCTGGACGATTGTAAACAAAAGCTGTGGACTTAATACTGCATACAAACGAAAGACAGGGTTATTGAAATCACAATGAGGTTCCCTCTTCCACAGCAGGCAGAGACTGAAATGGTTAATGGCTTAAAAATTGATAAGATGGTTAGAGGACTTCTGCCCACTGTAGTAAACAGTGCAAAGATGCAGCTGCTCACTTGCAACCACGAAAGCCCACCCCTCCCCAAATATGCCTACTAACTGAAATTCAGACTGCAATAGGAATTTAGAGATAAGTTAAATGTGGTGCTACTGTCCAATTATCCCAGGTCTAAGGAGAAGTTAATAAGGCTTGGAAGAAGAATATATCCACAAGTGGGAGAGATGGGAATGCTGTTGGCTCAAACAATCAGGGACCAGCTGCTGCTGACATGCAAAGTAACCTCCAATGTGCAGAGGACAAGCACAGCCATACCTCAGGTTAGTGCTGAACCAAATAAGAAGAGAGGCAAAATCTTCAAGGCAAAGCATTTTTTCTTTGTCCTTACTCAAGTGACTCAGCTGTGATAACTCTCCTTTGGGGAAGTACCTGGACATTCACACATAACCTGAAGATTAGGTGTCCAACCCTGCTGACAGACCAAGATGGGCCACAACTGACTTAACTCTGCTGACAACATTGCAGCTGCAACTTTTTAGGTGTCAAAAACTCCTGAAATGTCCCATGATCCAGTATTACATCAGCCAGTGTAGTACTCCTGGCCCAAGGGGAGGTTCTGGGACATTTTCCCCTAGACTATGTGTAATATAAATCCAACGGACTTTGTGTTTTGGGGACTTTCCTCCCACACTCCACCTCACCCCCAGTGAATCCAGTCTACAACCACCACTTTGACCACTAGACACCAATCTTGCAACAATCAAGTCTAGCCACGAGATCCACAGGTGGTGATATCCAATCTAATCTTGTCCTTTCTTCTTTTCTTTCTTTTCCTTACAAATTTTCTTAAGTGTTACTTTCATGCTTTTTCATTGCTATGTCACTATAGGTAAAAATAACCAAAACCATCTCAACCAAATTGTCCTAAAATAAACTCTATATACCTATATTTATGAACACCAATCATTCAGTGTTTTTTCATTCTACCCTGATCCAAAGGGATCTATCAACAAGAACCCAGGTTACCCTCTTCTTTAGGGGTGGGCCGTAACATAGGCTTACAATGTAACTTCTACTATATTGCTAAGAGCAGGTAAAATCTTTCCTGGGCCTTACAGTCCTCCTACTGCAAGTCACCTCTACCCATAAGTAAAGAATTAGTATGTCTACATACTAGTGTATGTTCTCCAGATCTGCAATGATAACAGTATTACAAAACAGTTCTGCTTAATTGACTTTGCCTCTCAAAAAGTTTTCTTAACACCTAACCTAAAAAACCCTATTTTTTTCTATTTAAAATTAGTATTTTTTGCTTATCTAAATTGGCTTAATTACTCTCTCAAATGACCTTAGACATAGCGCAGCTGAGCTGCATCAATGGATCATGTCTAATCACATTGCAATTAACACCACCTAAGAGTACTCACAAATTCTGCTGTTGAGGCTCAGACATTGTTCAGTGACTGTGAAGCTTCTCTAACTCAGTCATACACGTGATGCAGGCACAAAATCAATTTCCTTGCCTTCTCAGGATTGAGTACGTCCTCTAGTCCATCTAAATCCATGAAAAAGGCTTGCTAGATCAGTTTCCATAGTAAGCACTCTTGGATCACGTCTAACAAATCTGGCTCCACACACAAAGTTGAAGCAGCTGCTGCTGCTTCATCTAACAGGCTAGGATGCAGATTGTGAACTGGGCTGAACTCATCTTTCTTGATGGAAAAGAAAATTGTTTCCCACTCACAAAGGGATATATTCATGCATAAGTTATATGACTTAGAGTGAAGTAAAGTGGGATAAAAACTAATAAAAGCTTAACCTAATACTAAAATTTCACTTATCTATCATTGCTGCATTTAAAAGAGGGAGGCAATAAGAAGTATTTGCAAAAGTAGGCTAATGATCCAGACTCATCACCTCAGATGATAGCCTCCAGTCAAAGAACACTCACATATAATCAGGTAGATTCAGTACACCAAAAATTAAAAAAACAAAACAAAACAATCATTATATTAGCTCACTTGCAATGTGATTTGGATGAATTTGTTTTCATTGTCCCAGAAAGGCATACCACATTGCCATTGCTTGTGCAGTCCTGTAGCTACAGCACTACCCTGCAAGCCTCAGTCGAGCTGTGCTGGCAAAATAGCTGGAAAGACAGTCTAATTATACAGGTCTGGAATGATCTCCCAACAAGAAGGGCTTTAACACTAGCAGCACACAGAGAGCTGTAAAGAGGGAAAAAAACTACTGGGTACAGACACAGATGCTTTCTAACATCTTCATTCATCCTGAAAAAAAGCTAAAGATCCCTGTGAAATTGCACGATTCTGAAGAGTTAGGTAAAAAAATCTGGCTGATGAGTGAAAATGCAAATTTGTGTTTCCACTCAGAAGTTATTATAAAAATCTAGTCCATTCCTTCATTTTTTCTCTACTTAGTATTCACTACATACTTGACCATGCTAGCTAAATGTGGTCTTTTCCACTCCAGCCTAACTTAACTTATTTACACCTACATCACGAGTATCTGGCAATTTCAACTTTTTGAAGTACAATAATTTGCTACTACAAGAAACTTTCCTTAGCAATGAAGTTATGCACCTTCAAAGGGTTCCAGAGTGATCCTACCTGCTTATGTACCTTAAATCTCTTCAGTAACTGTATAAAAATACAGACACTCAGGTCAGGAGATAAATTTCAATAGGCAATAGATATTAAAGCACAAATTAGACTATGACTTTAGAATATTGCTCCTGAACACTTTCAGAAAGATACCTAAAAAGACTTTCCACAGCCATTTATTGTGATAATACACAGAACTCAGCAGTTAGACAAAGGCATATCAGCTTTCTGTCTTTTTCCTCATAGCTGTCCCATTTTCTACTGGGAAATAATTTTTTTTCTTATTTCTCTGCTACGTTTCAAGACAGGTGAATGAATAATTAAGTTCACAGCACATGGAGATTCAGTGTGTTTTAGAAAGAACACTTCTTGAGCTCCTTAGCACTGCAGTGGCTGTAATGCTGCTGCTGAAAGAATTCTTTCATTATATTACACATATTATACTGCACAAATAAACACATGTACACATATGTAAGCATTCTTTGCACTGATGCAATGTGTTATATAAAAAGAAACAAAAATCAAAAGAAATTATTTGCAAGGAAAACATAGTAATGTTATTTTCCAAAACTTTTGAAGAGGTATCAGTGTATTAAGAAACCCATGTAGTTACTCCTGGAAATTAAATAATAATAAAAATACTTAACTAGCAAGGGCATCTGGATATTTATGAATGCGTTATCTGATTCCAAGCTGTCCGATGACCTAACATTCATACGTATCTGTAACATTTTCATAGCTCAGTTCTCCTTTTCTGATGTGGCTAATCTCTTGGTACCATTAAGACACATAATAAAATATAACATCTGCTTGCAATGTGTATTAGAAGGTGGAACTTCCTATCAAAGCACTAATTTTTGGACACATTCAAACAAAATCAGGTTTTGCCAAAGTACTCAAAGCTTCTGCAAATATTAATTAAGATTCACAAACTTTGGGTGATAAATATTAGAGAATATAGTGACAAGGGAAATGGAAATAAATTTACTCTCTGCCTTCATTCCAGCTTCCTTCCATGTTGACTCGCACACCATCTACCATTCCCAGATGCCTATCTTGGTGTCCTACGTGTACGTGGCAGGGCTTTGATTCAGGAGGGCTGCGGGGCAGTGTCTGTGAGGGGTAGTCCTGGCAGACAGCTCCAGCCAACCCACTGCAGGGCATGGCTGAGCCCCACAGCCAAGGAGTGGCATCCCAGGGGAAAGAGGTTTCAGAAAGGGCACAGTCAGTAAGAAGTGAATGGGGGGGAAAAAGTGTGAGAAACACCGCTACAGACACTAGGTGAAGAGAATGAGCTCCAGGTCCTGACTCATAGACATTGTGGAGAACCCCATGACAGAGGAAGTTTATCCTGAAGGACTCTAGCCCATGGAAGTCCCCGCACTGCAGAAGGGGATAATCTAAAGAGGAAGGAGCAACAGAAAATAGAACCTGTTGCGTACTAACCCGTGCCCCCATTCTCCACCCTCCTCCATCTCTTAGGGAAGGGGAAATTGGTGAGGGGAAATTGATTGCTATAGTTTTTCTTCATTTTTCAAAATGCAAATATATGCTAATATAAATAAATAATAATATAATTTATTCATATAAATTAATAAATCATATTTTTCCCAGTCAAGCATGTTTTTACAGTGATAGTAAGTGATAATTTATCTCCCCATTTTTACCTTAACCCATTACATTTTTCATCTTATTTTCTGTCTGCCATGCTAAGGAAGAGGAGTGGAAGAGCTGCTGGGTGGGCATCTGGCCAAGATCAACCCACTACACTTCACACACTGAAGATTTTCACACACTCAAGTTCCCACTTCTGAAGTCATGGGGAGGAGTCTCAGTTTCAACAGAGCTCAACAGTTATACCCTGAGAGGAGATTTAGTTCCACGAGGATCAATAAACTAAATGATCTTTTGTCTCCTTTTTCTGAGGGCATGTTCTTACAGAATCTCTCAGCACTTGTAGAAGATTGAGATTTATACAAATACCTCTTAAAAAATAAAACCTGGCTGAAAAAAGAACAATTAGTCCCAATTACCCAGTAGTTCAAGGACTGATGTAATGTAAAAAAATACAGTTCAATTGTTTTTCAAGAGTATTCCAACTCCTATTGCTAAGCAAAGTGCCATAGCACCAGGCTATGAGCTATCATGGGGTATTTTTATTTTGTGCTATTGAAACCGTACATGATGATCCATGACTGCCTCATCTCCTCTGTTATCTTGCTTAAATAGCTATCTCCTCATGGCAGTAAATTATGGGTTTGACCCCAGACACAGAACTCTCCCTTTGCACTACATGGATAGGTCTGGATCTAGCCAAGGTTCAGACTCAGACATGCATGCAAGAGTTTGGCACAGCAGTGCTCCAGATACATCTGCTGCTTCCTTCTCCACATCTCAGCATCACTGCCTCCTCCACAACTTACATTAGAAAAATAAGCACTGTTGTGAATTTAATTATGTCTTTGCCATTCACTGACAACAGATTATGCTTGTTAAAGAGTTTTTTGTTTGCTATTGTTTTACATCCAGTTTCCATCACTAGCTGTTTTTATATACTTCTTTCCTTCAGCCAAGCAAAAACAGCTATAGTAGCAGCTTGAAAAAAATGCTTCTTATTCATTTTCCTCCAATGCCTGGGAACCAGATTTATGAAACACTATGAAACAGATATGAACTATTTTATATAAAAGAATTTTCCCCTCCTTCACCACTGGCCCTGCATTTTCTGTTAGCACTGGAAGGGGAGTAAGTTTGTTTATGTGAGCCAGGGCACTCCTGAAAACAAGATTATAAACCTCAAGTGGCTACAGCAGGGAAATATTTATTTTGTTGAAAATAAATGGAGAAACTCTTGGATTATAACTGGAATCATATGTTATAAATCAGTTTATTGAATAACACAGCCTTGGAATAATCACTGTCCTGGGACATAGCTTTCTACTTCCACAAAGCCAGATACAGTCTGTGTTGGTAATAATAAACATTAAAAACCAGAATTGCTTTTCCTTTCTTCTTTCTGTCCCTTTCTAAATGACTTTGGGCCTAACCCTTAGGAATTACACAAGCCAGACAAACTAAAAGCTAAACCAATCAGAATTTCTTTTACACCCTTTCCTAAAAGGGTGCTTTCTCTGCTATCATTAAACGTATTTTCTTCCATTAGTGCAGCTTATGTTTTTCATGCTGTGAGTACCTAAACTCCACACAGTAATGCTAAGGTACTACATCTGCAGGATAGGACTGTCCTGTGCTTGTTAATAGTGTAAAGAAAAAGCAAACACCAAATCTCATTTTCTGAGAAAGGTGAGACAGTTTTGGAAATTAAAAAATGAAAACTTAAAATAAATAAATAAATAAATAAGGACATCCCTGACTGTCAAAACAGGCACAGTTAGATACCATGAATTTTTCACCATGCCAGACAAGTCAATCAAAGATAACACAATGCAAGAATATCTGACTGACACTTCACGCTGTATTCATAAGCAACCTGCCTCATTCTAAGTCAATGAAGAGACAGGACTTACAAGCCCGCACTGGAAAGTTATTGAAATGTGACTGACATCTCAAAGGAAAAGTGTCAACAGGATAGCATGACCCTATGCTGAAACACTGCAAGGTTAATCAAAGTTATGGCAGTTGGGAGCCAGAAAGGCTCTACCTTAGATTGAATTCCTGTAGTCAAAGCAGTGATGGGGCCGCTGTCTCATTTTCACTTCCTCTCCTGCTGACATTTTCACACCAAGTTTGTAGCATTTGTCCACTTTTCTTTTGGTTTCATTTTAGATAGACACTGGTGGACGTTGCCTGAAAGAAGGGTTTATACATCTGAGTAATGATTGGTTTGCCCTTTCTCCTCTGGGACTCAATCTGCTGTTAACTTATGATCTAAGATAGTAAATACACCATTGGGAGACTAAAATACAGCGCTACAAATTGCAGAGTTACTGCTCAAAAGGGAGTAGATAAAGTCTGAGTTAAAGTATCAGCAGAATTCATCTAAGCTTCCATGGAGCAATAAAGGGAGTAGGTAAATGCTCAGGCTGTTTCTTAAAATTCTCACCTCCCTGCATCTGGAGAGTTTCCCAAAAATCCGTTATTTACCAATACGACATCAGGAAATGTATTGCACAGATCTGTCTTCTCTTACCACCTCACCCCATCTATCACCTAATTTTGTAGGTTTACAAAGACAACATACATTTTCACATTCTTTTGCTTAAATATGTCAGTAGCTATCATTTTAATTCACTACTATCATGGTTAAAATGTAGACCAGAACTATCCACCTAGCACAGTCTGCAAAGTAACAAAGCTAGGAATAAAAATAAAGGAAGACAGGATACCACCAATACAATAGATGTGTTCATATGCTCAAGATTACAAAATCCAATCCTTACGCAATTTAAGCATGTATGGCTTTTATGAAAAAAAAAAAAAAAACAAAACCAACAAAACCTAGTTTATTTTATTCCTGTATGGAATCTTTTTGCTTCCTTCAGTTTACTTCATATGTTTCTTGTTTTCTTATTCTGTCAGCCCACAGCAATATCTCACAGATACAAATAGCACCTTCTTGACACTGCATATCATTAGATAAAAATGCTAGTGGCCCTGTTCTGTTGGTTTCATTCCCTGCTCTTTCTCCTCTTCTAGAAGGCAAACAGTCTAGAAAGTAAATATGCTTCTTCCTTAGAGCCTAAGGACCTACATATCTTTTTCCTATTGCAGAATCTGTCTGATAAATCACAGCCTGCACTGAATGTCACACAACATTTCCATTATGGAATAAGTCCTGCAGTCAATTATTTAATTATGGAAGATTTACAAAATAGCATCCCTTTATCTAGTTAAAAAAAAAAATAAGAGAAATATGATAACAAAATATTTATTCTTTTATTATTAATATTTTTAAACCAATGATGGAAAAATTTCTGATGAGGGAAAGATCACCTTGGGAATATATTATATCAAGCATGGCCAGCAAGGACTTTTCTTTTTGGAAGAATAATGGCTTAATGTTTAATTAATCCTATCCATTTCTGCATTTATGGGAAGGCAGAGAAGAAGAGTCTGCTTTATAATGTGGAAAATTAAATATTAAAAACTTTGTGCCTACTTGACTTTACATTTTCTTGTTATGAATGGGTATTTTCACTTTATTTCACTTTCTTCAAACTACAAGAGACAGAAGCAATTACTGCAGGTCTGCTGAACAAAGGTATTCTCAATGTACCTCTGATACTGCCTTGCCAATCCCAAAACAAAAAAATTAAAACCATTTAGAGTATTAATGGAACCTTTAAACCTCACATTCAAAGTGACGTGGGTTACTCAAGATTAGAGAAGACCAGAGAGAACTTCAGAAAAGCTGAATAAAGTTATGAATTTAAGAAACTCAACAGATAAAATGCAGTGTAGTCAAGTGGCAACATACACTGGATGAAATAATGTGAATTTCCTCCTGTGTACAAATGGGTTCTAAATTAAGTGCACCTATTCAGAGAAAAAGATGTAGAAAGTATTTTGGACGGTTCAATAAAACCATTTGTTCCATGTACAACAGTAGTCAAAAAGCCCAGCAATGTTATTAAGGCCTGAAGAATTTGGAGTATTAAAAGACAGAACAATAATGAAAATAAAGTCATTAAATATAGTGACCTTAAATAGTCTATGTTCTTGTCTTGTCTCAAAAAGAATTAAGAAAAAGGTTCATCCAGTGGAAAGCAGAAAAATAATGAAGATTATTAAGTATGTGACAGGTCCTGAGCTGGGAGAAACAACAGAGTAGGGGTATGAATGGCTTCTCTCAACCACTCTCCTAGCAGCCATTTCTTCTACATTTCCACGTTTGAGTGGTACCTCTGAGAAGTGACCTGGTACCCACCTGCCACAAGAGCCCTGAATCGCTCCAGTCACTCTGGCACAGACCCCACCCTGAGCCTCAGAACCAGTGTGGTTCCCAGTCCTCACCCATGGCTGTCTCATCCATGCTGAGCCTCTAGCCCAGGCAAATCACCGTGTTCAAGGAAGACATGAGATGTTGGGGGTACCCACCTTCACCCCCTACCTGTGACACTGCAACAGGGCAGGCTCAAGCCCAGATGTTCAAATGTGAACATATTCTCATATGTACTACGAGAAACAGTAGTACATAGTAAAATAATGAAGTGTTTATTGTGAGCTTTAGATACTGCATAGTGAAAAATTCTAAAAGGAAACTTCTTCTACACTTCTCCCAAAGCACCGTAGGGTTCCTTTTCTCCCTTGTGCCATCTTCCCTCCACTTCCTCATTCATTTCCTTGTCATTTTCTACTTTATCCACTTTTGACTCAGTTATCCTTCCTTTACCATTCTCTTTGTTGACTCCTTACGTTCTCTGCTTCTTGTCTTCACAAAGGTCCTGGAGGTTAAACAGAACCTAGACTGGTACACATTTAAGCCTCCCTTTTACATCGTCTTTGCCTGCCACTGCTGAGTGCTTGATCTTTCTGTGGAGAGAAGCAGCCAGGGAGCTGCCAGCAATTGGTTGCATGCTGTGTTACACCCTATACTTTTAAATTTTACTTATTCAACCCACATTCAGACCCCAGACTAACTACAGTATTAAAATTTGCTTTCTTGTCCCAATTTCTAGTAGCAACTTCCTCACCACCTGGTTTTGGAGTGGGAACGCTTTGATGTATGCTCTTCTCGCTCTGTACAGAAAAAAATACTGTAACTGAATGTAGGTTTGTCATTGATTTAGTGAACATTTACATTGAAAACTTTGACCATGGCATGCATATTACTCTGGTTTACATTAAAATTATTCAGGAATGTCACACAGCCTTACTAGGAAAATATTAGTTGTTCCATTTAGCTTTTTGTTGCTCAGTTTCATTTGATCTACTGTCCATGTCACTGCTGTATTCTGACCTCCTCCCTGTTTTACTCAAATAATGCTGCAGTGTAAATTAACTTCCCTCTCCCTGTGACCATTTAAGCTTTGGACTTCTCATGCTCCCAGATGTGGTCACATACTCCTCCAGAATTTTTGGTAATGAGTCTTTATTCTTATTAATTACTGCCAGTCCTCCACCTTCTTCCATGCCAGGATTTTTTCCATCTGTTTCAGAAGTACAGAAGGGAAAAGATTACTGGGAGTCATCTGGTCCAATCTCCCTGCTCAAGCAGGGTCATCCTAGAGCATGAGGCAGGATTGCATCCAGACAGTTCTAGTCTCCAGCAACAGAGACTTCCAAACCTCTCTGGACAATCTGTTCCAGTGCATGATCACACATGCAGTGAAGAAGTCCTTCCTCATATTCAGGTGTTTTTCCCTGTGCATCAGTTTCTCCCCTTTGCCTCTTGTCCTATGGGTTGGCACCACTGAGAAGATCTTGGCTCCATCCTCGTGACACCCTCCATTCAGATACTGATATACATTGATAAGGTCCTGTCTCTGTTTTCTCTTTTCAAGACTGAACAGGCCCAGCTCTCTCAGCTTTTTCCATGGTAAAGAAGCAGGAACAAGAACCAAAGTCTGCAACACAAGTGTCTTTACCATATACCCCATTAATTTCTAGCCACTTCGCACTTGGTGCTGCTAGTGTTACATTATGCATCTATTAAGAACTGTGACGCCTGTGTATAAAGGATGAAATCCTCTGTAAATACACAGCACTAATAATGGTCTATCCAAAATAGGCAATTTTCATTTTATTTTATATTATTGCCTGTAAATGGGACCTAAAACAGACAGCCCTGACAGGAAGCCTGGAGGCCTGAATTTCTAATTGTAAATTTACTACTGGTTTGTTCAGTGAAGCTAGGAGAGCTACATCCTTCTTTTCCAATCTCTAAAATGAGATTCATCAAGATTACCTCCTCTAAAAAGCTTTTAAAACTATGCAAGCAAATGTCAAAATAAGAACTAGTTTTTTTGGTGTTTTTTTTTTTAAACTGAGAGGTTTTTAAACAAGCCATTCTAATAGAGGCAACTCCAAGGTTATACTCAAACTCTGAATACTTCTATTTCATAAGTATGTATAGCCAGTATCTTTTGTAAATATACCAGGTTTTGTGTGTTTCAGATGTTCTGAAGCTAAGAAGGCATTTGTTTGGTTGTGGCCCAAGAGAGTGTTTGTAAGCACAAAAGCCCCTAACTTTTCCCCAAAAATGGGGCATCATTGTAGAGACACTAACTTAATATGAAATATAAAAAATTCCATTGTCTGTCAAGGAATGCATAATTACAGAAATCTTGAAAAAAAAAATAAAGGTTTCAGATCCAAATCAGATATTGTGGCCAATAAACTGAAGATCAAAAAGAGGAAAGAAGTTGGCCTCCTTTCTGATGGAAGTCCATTGGGGTGCCAATAGACTGTGACTGCTTTTCTTACTAACTGTATTAATTAGGACCCTCAGGAAATTCAAAAGCAAGAAAGAGAGTGAGAGGGAATGTTCGCCAGAATTGCTGCGGCGTGTGCCAAACCCCTCACTTTTAAGATGTACACAAACCAGTGACATTTTATCTATTCCAGCATTACTGAGCTCAGTGGGAAAATTCCACTGAGTTCAGTTCACATATCAATTTACACTTAAGGGTAAAGTGGTTAAGTGTCTTGTCTAATTGAATTGTTTTTATTACGGGTTCTGGTTTGTCTGAACAGCATGGCATTCAGTACATTAAGGATGCCATACATGAGTAGCTCAAAGAAGTTAATTTGGTTGGAAGTTATTAAAAACAAGAAAAATAAATAATTTTTTTTTTCCCCTTAGTGTTTATTTTCACATTTTCCATAAGCATATTATGGTCTTGAAGACACTGCATCTAAGATGCATAAATAACAGCACGTTGCATGCTAACTATGGGGATTGGGGGGGTTTTGTTATTTGTGGTTGTATTCTGGAGGTTTGGTTTTTTTTTTTTCCTTTTTAGAAAAAATGTCTAAAATGTCTAAAAAATTGAAAAAAAAAAGGGGAAAAAATCTAGGGTAGATGCTATGCCATTCTTGATTTGCATCTGCCTGATTGTAATAGCAAAATGATTATAGAATTCATACAGCAAGTAATTCATGGAGGTAGTTTTGAAAAAAAAAAAAAAAAAAGCAAAAACATTTCTCTTCTGGAAAATTCAATCTTTTGTGAGAAGAGCCAAAGGCATCCAAACCTTTGAAGTACTACATTTACTTATATTGAAATGGCACTTGCTTTTATAGGATAAAAGTACCTAAAACCCTTCAACAGGTTCTTGGAACACAAGCCCTATGAGGAATGACTGAGGGAGCTGAGGTTGTTTAGCTGGGAGAAAAGGAGACTCAGAGATGACCTTACCACTCTCTACAACTTCCTGAAAGGTGGTTCTAGTCAGGTGGGTGTTGGTCTCTTTCTCCAAGCAGCAACTGACAGAACAAGGGGACACAGTCTCAAGGCTGGACCAAGGGAAATATAGGCTGGATATTAGGAAAAAGTATTTCACAAAAAGAGTGATAAAATTCTGGAATGGTCTGCCTGGGGAGGTTGTGGAGTCACCATCCCTGGATTTGTTTAAAAAAAGATTGGATGCAACACTCAGTGAGTGCCATTGTTTAGTTGAGGTGTTAGGGCATGGGTTGGACTCTATGATCTTTAAAGTCTCTTCCAACCTAATGATTCTGTGAATTCTGTGAATTATTCATTAAATCAAGTCTGTATTTGAACTAACACTAGAGTAAATATTTTTAACAGAGAAATCTCAGAACCAGTTCAGAAAAACAGAAATAAAACAAGATTGTAAAGAATGTCCCATTTGCTGTATCCCAAGTCATATATTTGAAAGCAATTTCTTCTCCCTAGGCTTGGTTTCAGACCACATGACTTGATCTAGGTTTCAGCACACTCTGCACAGTACACTCTGCATCCCTCAGAAGTTTTTATTTCTGCATCATATCTGCTCCATGCACTTTTCAGTATGTCAGTCTCTTCAGGCTTAGCTACTGCATGTTCTCTATCCTCTACTCTGGTATCTTCCCTACAGAAGCAAATAAATCTACCTCACTTTTACCCAGTCACTTCCTTTACAGAGGAACAAAGAAATGAAAATAAATTACATTTATCACACACATACATTTTGGAACCACCGCTGTTCTCTGTTTTCTCACAAAACATCAAGGCAGGCAAGAGAGCTTCATGACAATAATTTGGAGAACCACAGTGGAACATGCATCACTGTCTGCATCTGGTGCTATTCCATGTGCTCTGTGCAAGGATCTGAAGGGGTGGCATTCCAGTGGACAAACGTTGTTTCAAAGTAATACTAATTTATTTTGCTGCCTTGCACAATCTGCACAGAGAGCTAGAGGCCACAGATTGAACGATACTACAGATCTCTCCAGCACAGACTCTTCTCCTACAAATGCAGAATTAAGTATTCATGAAGAGATTTCAAAGGTCTAAAATGACTGCAGAGCTTTCAAAATGCGACACTGTGAACTAAGGCACTGTCAAGTAACAAGTAATAACTGGAAAGGAAAAATCTATCTCTTGAATATAACAGATACTCTACAATTATTTTTCCTTGTCTTTGCTTTCACAAAATAACTGAACTAAATTTCTAAAAAGGTTCAGAACTAAATCACAAACCCAAAAATATCCCAACAAAACAAACAAAAATCAACCCTCAAAAAACAACAGTAAAAAGAAACATAGGGATTATTGATTGGCACTAAACAGTTCTCTCCTCTTCCAGTTAATTTTTTAAACTAAGCATACAAGCAAATGGATGCTACTTACACTTTGCTGATCAATGCAGTATTGTTTTGTAAAATAAAAAACTTTTGAAACTCAGCTTGATCCTTCAGAACATTTTCTAGAGAATACAAATTTTGAGACCAATATTTTAATACATACATTTTTTTTAAATACTATTAATGACTGCAACCGCCCCCCCCCAAATTAAAATAAAAAATACCATGTTTTACTCAACCCACACACACTGAGTTCCACCAAAGTTTTCCTTAAACAGAGAAATATGGAAACAATACACTGTACTCCAGCACAGCTGGGCTCTTCCAATAAAGTACGCCTGAAGAACCAGACTGAACTCACACTTAGCTATATTCATTGGGGTAGCACTAATATGCATTCTTTTACAGGAGAAAAACAGATGGAATCTCAATGTTGCAGTACCTAGAAAGTCACAAAGCATCTTTGCTTAAGTTCTTCTATGCCTGGAATACTAAAGTGAAAGAGATAGATGGCCTGGACCAAGCAGAGGGCAAGTCAGTGCAGCTATTTTGTAGTCTCCACTACAGAAGACCATGTTGGAATAGAAAGCTGATTTGCTGGACACTTAAGGAATACTCTCTGCAGTAAGAAGTCATCAAATGCATCCTCTGCTGGTTTGTGACTGCACCCTGTTGTATGGACCCTGCTCACCTCAAGAGGTGCAAACCCACATGTGCAGGCTATACACCGACTTCACATTCACTGTGCCTCGTTTCTTCTCCCTTTGCATGTGAAATCAAGACAAACTGTGCCCACTAAAAACACTCTCACTCAAAATCCTTCTCCCATAAGCTTAGATTTGACATTCCTGAATAATGGAATGGAGGTTAGTGCTTAACTGAATCAAATTACAGGACACTGCTTCTTATTTGAGGGATTGCTTGGAGACAAAAAGTATGACTTCAGTTTTTCTTATTATGTGGAGAGGGAAGGAGGAGGGAAGCACTTATTTGTTTCTTTGGCTGGAAGGGTATGCTACTACACATAAGGCAGCAAATGCATTGACATATTTATTTCCCAAGGGAAGTTACAAATCAGTATATACCAGGAGAAACTTTGTCACTTGTCCTAGAACAATCCCCTCTGTTGCTCTGGGTGACTGCATATGCTCTGTGAATGATTTTATTTTTTTCATATAGCTTTTATGATGTTTGCCATTAGGCTACCAACATCACAGATAAAACACTCCACACGCAGAGTCAACACGCTGAGATTTACTTGGGAACTTGAGAAAGTTCTTATTTGCTTGCTCAGCTTGGGGAAAGATTGAAGCTGACTTATTTTGTTCTTCCTGGCATCTTCTGTTCCTCTTTTTCACTCACACTAATATAATACATAAAATGGTTTGCAACCACATTTATAAATAAATCTTAGAAAACAAATTAGTATTAATGCATTGGTTTAAACACTCTTTTTTATATATACCTTCTTAAATATCTTGATACTGTGGCATATGAGACTAACACACTGGCTGTGGATGTACCACTTTGCTACTTTAAGCTGAAAAAATAATCCCTTCAAAATTAGGCACTCAAAGTTATTCTACAAAGCCAAAGCTTCAAAAGAAAAATTGTTAACACAGGAAACTATTATCTTTGAGTATGTATTTAGGTAATTACACTTATTTTTCATTGTAAATTTGCATTAAATCATATTTCCTTACTTTGCAACCTAGAAGCATCCTTTTATTGCTTGGGTTTTTGTTTTGTGGTTTTTGGGGTTTTTTTGTTTAGTTTGTTTTTGTTTGGTTTTTTTTTTTTTTCCCATTTTAGGATATTTTAAAGCACATAATACCATAACTATATACAACAGTGTAAGTACTGCAGTCAGGGCAACAGCCTCTGCCCTGAGAACATGTCCTTCCCACTCCAAGGCAATAAAGAAAATGTGCCATGTCAGTCTCCTAAACTGTTACTGTTTTCACCTTGTGTTGCTAAAGTGCTGAATCGCGAGGGAGCCACAGCGAAAACAGCTCCACTCAGTTAACAGAATCGAACTCTGATGAAAGCCAAAACCAGTGGCCAAAACTGACACAAACCACAGGTGACCATGATGCTCAACAGGTTATGAGTTCCCTGTGCCTGCTGGGCATATTGTTGCTACGTGGACAAGGACAAAGGCCCAAAGCACACACTCAGAGACTGACACGGAGCCCCAGGGGAACCAGCAGACCAGGCTGCTCCACCTAAAGGGCCATAGGATCACTGAGGGACATCCAGTAGAAAGAAAATCACTCACCTGAGGGCACACATCCCAGCAAGTCTCTGTGGGCAGTATCCCAGTCCCCAGGGCAAGGCTTCACCTCACAGACCTGCTGTGGGTGAGGTAACTGTTCAGCTGGGGCTCATGGCCATACGTGATCACAGCCCTGGGCTGGGGCCCCTCCTTGGCCAAGGGGTCCCACCCTTCTCACTGCCCCCACCTGGGCCATGGTGCACCCATCTGTGGTGCTTTAACCCCATCAGGAAGCTCAGCCCCACACAGCCACGGGGTCACACCCTCTCAGTGAGATGGGGAGAGCATCATTAAGGGTAAAAGTGAGGAAATGCATGGCTTGAAATAAAGACAGCTTAACAGGTAAAGCAAAACAAGAAATTTGTTTACTATTTCCCATGGGTAGGAAGAGACAGCAGAGCACCATCATATGGAGTGGTGACTTAGGAAGACAAAGACCATCACTGTGAATGTCCCCTCCTTCCGTATTCTTCCCCGGCTCTATGTGCTGAGCAGGATGCCATATGGTATGCAGTATTCCTTTGGTCTGTTGGGGTCAGCTGTCCCAGTTGTCTCCCCTCCCAACTTGTGCATTCCCAGCTTCCTCACTGGTGAGGCAGGGGGAGAGGCAGAAAAGGCCTTGGCTCTGCATAAGAAATATTCAACTATAGCTAAAAAAAGCCCATATTATTGATGCTGTTTTCAGCAAAAATCCAAAACACAGTCCCATACCAACTACTCTGAAGATAACTAACTACCCTTCCCCAGCCAAAACCAGCCCACTTTTGTGTCTTACATTACAGCCATGGTGTAAGACAAAAAAGTAGAGACATGAAAGACTGTCAGCAGACACAAATTGGCCAGCAGGGCCAGGGTCTGTGTGTGATGTACTCCTGCCACATTTGGGCTTGTTTTTGAGGTTCTTTTGAGGGGATGAATGGTAATTTTGAGTTAAGTTTCCAAACAGGTAAGTAAGCACCTCTATGGAAGCATTTTGCTCAGAAAGTTGGTACATTAAATGACTGGTAAAATAAAATGAACCAAATTGGATCAAAGGGGAAAATTCAGTTTTTGAAAGTAAAAAAGTATGGCTCTATTTATTTCAATGAAATTCAGTGAAATTCAAAGTTATTGCAAAGCACAATAATATAAGGAGATCTTATGTGATATACCATATCTTGCAAGTATGGAACTGACAGAATAAATGAGAAAATCTGTCTGTGCAGAGTATGTCTTTGGTGAGCTGCTCTATTGATTATAAAAGCTGCTGGAACTTGTAACTTGTTCCGTATAAGTGACATACAGGCAAGCAGATGATGCGTGAGTAATTTACTTGAATCAGGTCTCTTCATTGCTACACTTCAGCTGGGAATGAAAATGCAAAAGTTGTTTGGCACAGCAGAAAGCTCCCTTAGCTGGAGAAAAGCTGTTGGATCCCACTGTTCACAGTATTTGATCTCAAAACACTAGAGGGCTGCACACCTTGAAATGTCTGTACAGTTCTACCCTGTTATGCAAGCTGGCTTTCATAGTCTCTGCTGTTTAAACAGATTTCAAATTTTACTTTCCCCTAGTGCTGCCCCCCATGTCCCTGGCTCCCTTTCTGCAATGGCAGAGGTAGAATTACTGCTCCCTCTTAGCTTCAGTTCCACTTGCAGTAAGAAAGTAAAAGGTTTCTTCTAGAATTTTCTTCCATTTAAAATAAGCATATTGTAGGCCTCTAAAACAGTATCCTCACTCACCCTTACTTTATTTCAGGCGCAGTTCTGAAGTCACTTAAGTGTAAAAACAACCCATACAATGAGAATAAACAATATCTTCAAAGGGGAAATTCAGTTTTCTATATGAGACTGATTGAGCTAAGTAAAGTTTCCTGTTTAGCAATAGGATAAACTGTCCTTAGTCTCACCTTTTTTGGAGCAGAAGTAAGAATAAAATGACTGCATAAAGAATTGCAATTATGCCTTCCTCTTTCTTCCTCCATTCCCAATAAAGAGAAGGAATAGTCAGTCCAAGGGAAGTTGCACATTAAGTATTTGCTATCAGGATTTATCAGATATCTTGTAGCCTTTTATGTGTTTTTTGGAGCTTAGAAGAATGTATGAGCATTTTGACGAAGAAGGCCATGTGGCTTGTAAATAAAATATCCATGCAGATCCCTAGTTGCAGGAGAAAATTTGAAAATATCACTCAAGTGGACTTAAACTGTTCTAAAACCAAAAGGCAAAATAAACATGAACTTATTTTTATACTCTGAATACTCTCTGAGAAGTCCAGAGTGCTTGATGCTGTCACTATTTGTTTTTCTTGCCAACAGATTACTGAATTGTGATCTCTGTTTTGCTGAGGGAAAGTAAACACAAATTAAAGTTGCTGAGTCTGTCTGCAGTGGGTCATTTTGAAAGGTGCAGTCCTTACAGAGATTTAGTTCTAGTTCTCTCTGGAAGATGGTTACTGAGGAAGAAATATATATATAGCTTAAGAGTCAGGAAGAAAAAGCAAAAATATATTGAGAAGATAAGCATATAAACCAGGTTTTCCTGGGTAAAGCAATATCTATAATCAGATGAATAAAAGGAGGAGGCATGCAGTTGCACAGCTATTGACCTGGGGGAAGAAAGATTCCAGCAGTTTACTTTATTTGTACTGAAGTTAGTTATGCATGCTCCCTGAAACTGGCCCAAGAGCGCATTTTGGAGAGGTGAGGGAAAAGACAGCTTTACAGCACAGAAACATTCAGTAACCCATGAAGGAGAGCTGAAAATGGATGCAACAAACCCAAACTTCCTTCTAAAGCCAAAGAACTAGCCAACTACTCTGGGTTCTGGTGTTATTTAAATTATGTGTTCACAATATAATTTCAAATGTTAATTTAATTTTCAAAATTAATTAAAATACTACAGACCTTTATTATCAAAACTGAATTTACCAAAATTTTAAAATTCTGTTGAATTTAAATGATTTTTTTTTTATTTTTTCTTACCAGATATTCTAAATTGGTATTCAGAAATAAAGGATGCATAATTCAAATTCTATGTATTTTAGTCCCATGGGAGTTCATAAGTACTTTTCAAAGCAATTCTGAGAAACTTCAAACTCTGTGTGATCAATAAGACTCCAAACCTTGCAGGCATATTATCAATCACAGCTAAAATCAATCATAGCATCCTTAAAATCATTCCCTTATTGTTTTGATTAGAGGCAATTATCTGATTGCTGGCTATTGGTAAAACTGGGAGAAATACAAAATTTATTCAATTATTTCATTATTTAATTATTTGACTCTTAAATAATTTTAAAAAATCTAATTGGCATTCTTCTTCATTTAAAAACATAAGATGTTCTTCTGATTACTCTGACCAGTTTATAAACAATTAGTGTAATAATCCTAGTTTCCGTCTCATAGCATATGTATCCTCCTGTGACTTACCCTGATGTGCAGAAGAGATCTTGAGAAGAAAACATATCATGCTCTTATTATCTAAAAACCTGTTCTCGATGGTTAAAAATATGTTTCAACTTTAGAATAATTCACTTAAAATCCACTAAGTTTCTGATAAGCAGGATTGGGTTACTTTTAGCTTCTGAGTTTAGACAAAGCAAATGAATTTTGATGAAAGGTATTTATACTTCCTTTTGTAGCCCCTAATTTGATGTCACTTGTCTTTCAGCTGTGGTGCACATCTCCTGTTCCAAAACTCATCTTTCGAAGGATGTTTAATGCAGCAGGATTTTTTTCACAGCAAACCTATAACTTCTTTTCCTTCCCTTTCCTCTCTTGCTGAGTGGAAGAACAGTGGACTACTCACACATGAAAGTTTACAGTGGAAAAATTGCAATACTGCAATTCAGAATATTCAGAACCTAATCCTCTGCCTTTTCATTCATAGTTATCTACAGGAGGAGTGAGTGAAGGAAATATATATGTCCATAAAATACCTGAACCTTTTTTCACATCTGCCCTCATTTTTGTCATAATTTTTATAAATGTAGGCCACGTGGGACCTCCAGACAATCTCTCTTTTCTTTGCCAGCTTGCATTCATTCTTCCTGAAACTATTTCTGCCCTGAGCACAAAGATATACACATAAAGTCACATGAAGAGGAAGATATATGGCTTCAAAGAAAAGATGCAAGAGACCTTTCCCTCTTCCTTTTCTCTAGTCACATAGAAGCTTGGCTGATCAGAGTAACATCTGAAAAAGAAGTCATTCAAGTATTTCTAAGTTGTTGAAGTTACTAGGATCACTATTTCTGTGAGAATTCTGTGAATGGAAAAGGTACAGACTCCTGTGAAATGTGTCTAAGCCTATTCAAACACAGCTCTAAAAGAAGTCATCCATTTAGTAATCTTCAGCTAAGACAACAAAAATAATCAGCCCATCAGTTTCTTAACAAGATCTTAAACAAAAGGCACTGGATAAATAATCTATTGTACTGATAACCATTATAGTGCCTGAAAAAAAAAATAGCTTAGCAACTATATTCAAAGTATCTTCAGAACAAGGAGGCAGAACAATTTAATTATTAATTATGCTAATTTACTTACGTTCTGACAGAATTAAGTATTTGTGAGTTTCAGTACTATTTTTTTAAAGTGAGTTTTTAAAAACTGGATGAAATCATTAAACAGCACAAATGGTAAATCACAGAGAGCTTAATTTTCTGATGTATAATGTAATGGGAAAACCGACAACTGCCAGTTGACCTCTTGTTTCCTTGCTTTCTGTACTGTGATCATTGAGGTGAAACTCTCTGACATATTCCTTCAATTTTTCAAAAGCAAGAAAATGAATAAAATACCCTTTCAGTGATCCTGGTATTTAAATAAATGACATTTATAATAGGAATGCACTTTTGCCTCCACTTTAGAACCTTTTTCAATTTCTTCCAAACAGCCGTTGTTTATGACAAGGAATGACAGACCATTTCCATTTCCATCACTGATTCCTGTAGCCAGGTCATACTGTCTCATGCAGAGGGGGAGGGAGAGGGCAGCTCATTCTGCTACCCAGGTCTTATCTGCAGTAGCCAGTGAGTGGATGGACTGGCACCCAAGACTGAGCATCCAGGCCCACCTTGCCTGCATACGAGCCTCCTATAGCACAGTGATTCCTTTAACAGCTGTCTTTTGTTTCTGCACTCGGCTGTATCTGGTGAGAGCAGAGCCTACAATCCTTTGTGTAAGATGTCCCAGCACTTGCTCCTAGTCAATTGTACGTAAAGTTGGCTGATCCTCAAGGAGAATGTAGGACAGCACCAGAGGACCATTCCGGTGCCTTTACTTTTCCCAGTGTGTGGTCAAGTTCTGATGCAGGATAATGGAAATCTCAGCAAACTCCATCTCTCACCTTCAGTTTAGACCCACCGTTCTAAAAGTGTTTATCTACCAGGCAGATAAGGATAACTTTGAAATTAATTTTGCAACCTATGCATATTTTTAATCTTACTATGCAACTCTCTTTACCATTTCATTGGGCTATTGATACTAGCTTAGATGAAATTTATACATTAATTCAGCCTTTGGACTCGTTTGCAGTTTGAGACTGCTGGCAACTCTATACAAAAAAATGTACAACAAACCATACAATTCATCAGCATTACAATCCTATACATCGAGGAACAGCTATTGTGAGTGCCAGTGGCTGTGTAAGAATATCTACATGTTTATTGTTCCCCCCTGAGGCAACAAGCATTGTCTGAAATGAAAGCTCTGTGTCTTGACTATCCCTTGAGAACTATAATTACACCTATAGAGAATATACTCTACTGACTGTTGAGCAATTGAAAAAGACTGACAGGTAAATGCATTTTGTGCCCATTGCTCTGGTATCAGATCCTCTGAAAGTTGAAATGCATAGGCAGTGGGCCAATCTAACCTCAGAGTTAAGAGTATTGACTATACCAGAATCACTAGAATTATAGCTTTTCATATTGTTCATTACTTTGGCCCAGAGCCTTCAAACAGAACCAAAATAAGTGCTGAAAAACAAGCACTGCATTTTCAACATTGTTAGTTCTAAATAATAACCACAGCTTCTGGCATACAGTTGAGTGCTTTTGCTAACTAAACAAACCATATCTCCAGATAGAAACCAAAGTCCATAGGCTTGTCAGAGAATAGAGGCTGAGGACATGACCAACTGAGGCAAAAGATAAATAGAAAAATTGAAAATGCTAAATCATGCTTGAAATTTCATAGCATATTGGTAATAAAACTCCTTGAGATTTTTCAGAAAATATCTGAAGCCTTCAAGATCAACTGCTAAAAACAAAGACACTTAATGGAATTGGCAAAGTACAAAATATGTATATGAAGAAAATAATATGAATAACAAGATTATTTCAGATTAAGTTGTCCTCACAATGTAAACTAATTAGGAGCAT
Organism: Lonchura striata; assembly: GCF_050655825.1. Taxonomy (NCBI): domain Eukaryota; kingdom Metazoa; phylum Chordata; class Aves; order Passeriformes; family Estrildidae; genus Lonchura; species Lonchura striata. Next base: position 54,770,228 of record NC_140703.1, on the reverse strand, counting down.
TTACATTCATGTTTCTCAGGACTTCTTTCTGTAGGCAACCATAATAAATTAGTGATAACCTCTGAAGCCAAAGCAGCTTTATAATTTGTTGCAATGTGCTAGGATTTTACCCTTGGTTCAAAGTAATATATTTTTAGGCTGTACATTAATTCCTTGAAAGACAAAAGATTTTTGACAAATCCAGGTTCATCTCCAGAGTAAACCTTCTTAAAGGCAAATTCAAATAGTCAAATGTTATATCATCCCATTTTTCCCATATTTTTATTTTAAAAGAAAAGTTAAGAATTGTTGGTTTGCTACTTATTGGTTCACATAGATAATGGAATTTATAAAGAATTTTACTAATTATCAGTTCATGTAGTAGTAGGTTAAGAATTTAGACAGAATATTTTAGATATTTAAACAGCTGAAAATGTAGTCATCCTTAATAGGAACAATCTCTAATATTTGTATGACAAATTAATCCTGAAAGTGGGCATCATCAGTAATCTCATCACCAACTTTATTTACTTTAACATAAACTCAACAGATTTTTTCAACATGCCAGCAAGAAAATTCCCCAGAACAGTATAGATATATTAATCTTATCTGAGTGTGAACGATGCAGCTGCATTTTCTCATCAGACATAAAAGACATCATACTTGGGATGATTCCCTCTATAATTTATCAGTAACTGAACATGCAGCAACAGAACTCAGAATATTCCTGGCTATAGCATAAGTGCATTAGCAGCTAATTTACATGCTTTAAAAGCCATCAAAATTGAGGGTGAAATGTAACTCAATGTAAAATTGAAAAGTAAAAATTGTCTCAATGAAAAATATTACAATATACTAGAAAAGTTAGTAATTTGCTTTTTTAAAATTTATTTTAATTAGAATTTGCAGAATAATGCAGAGACATTGGTTTTCTTAATCTTCAATGTTCCCGTTCATAAAAAGGAGATCTTTTTCCATTTTGAAACAAGCAATAAAATACGAATACCTAGGCATAATGTCAATAAAGGTGATAACAGTCATATCTTCAAGACTTTTAAACAGCTGTTTAACATATAATCTAATATTTCCAAATCAAATAGGAGCATAAGAAAAAGGCTATCTCCTTTGTTCTGTAATGCTCCATTAGATTTTACTCTGCTAAAAAACAATAGTCAGTTGTTGTCATAGAGAAATCTCAAAAATTAAAACTGTGAGTTCAAGAACTTTAAAAAAGAAATAGCCAGGTCAACATGAGAAACAACTATTTGAGTTTAACCAGGCTTCAATAAACCAAGCATCTTCAGGGATGTTATTGAAAGCAAACATTAAGAATGAGAGGCTGGCAAAGGACAACAGCAGACATGACTGATAAGAATTCAGAAGAAGGACCACAAAGGAAACTGTTTAATTGGAACCCCAAAACACTCCTAATAAATTTTCTCTGCATCACAAAGTGTCCAAGCTCTTTTATCTCCAACACTCTACTGTCTTTTCTCTGTTGATTGACTTAATTCAATGTTTAGGTAACACACAATGTCTGACTGATTAATAGCCATATTTTTCAGACAAGAACAGAGAAGAAATTATCTTTTATAAGGCTGCTTAATATATCCTTCTTTGTTATAGCTCTGATCACTAAGGTCTGTTCTTGTTAAAAGTTGTTTGGCATTGTGCTTGTGCATGACAATAAACACAGGGTTGCAGTTTGTAAACAACTAGGAAGTCTTAATTTGGAATTTTCATAAAGATTTGGTATTATTTTCTGGGTTTCAATGCTTTCAGCATTTATTGTACTAATCATAGTTCCATTATATTTTGACAATGATAAACCACAAACTATATTTTGATAAATTTATAATTCTAAGCAGGCATACAATAGATTGAAGAGTGGCAGAACAGAATATAACTGAAAAGACAAAATACTTGAGCATCATTTTACTGTACTAGCTAAGCTTCACTACTCTCATGAAGACAAGAAGAGCAAAGATTCTACAATGAAAGCTTGAATGGCTTAGTAACAACACTTCTCAGCAACTCAGCACTTCATATGATGTTCTAAAAGCAGACTGACCAACCAGCTCTTTAGAGAAAAAAAATTCTTTTGAGAACTGGTCTTCTTTAAAAAAAATGTTTCATACTGTTCCAAAATGAGTCAGACCTAATTTTAGCAAACTGTGTCTGGTATTCTATTCGTTGGTGACCTTATTTCAGATGAACACCTGCTCTTCACTTCCATATTCAGTCTGTTCAAGAGCTACCTGAAAAAGCCGTGATGTCAGCCTCTCACAGAAGCTTTTCTCCCTCTGATTGCTCTTTCCATCCTACTTTTCATGCTTTGTTGTACTGCATGTGTAACAGCAGTGTGTATGTGTGTGTGTGTGTGTGTACGCAATATTTTTATATCTTATTAGCACAGAATGGTCTCAATATCATATTCTACTGAAAATAGACCACTTATGAAAGAGGAATGATAAGGTTCACATCCAAGTGCTAGCTTCAATTTTAGGTTTGTTTATTCCGCATCCTTCTTAGAAACACTAGCTCCTCACAGTCATGTAAAGTTTTTCATTCTGTAAAGTCTCATTTTCATCAGTTTTGTTTCTTTTGCAGTTAAGAGGAATTAGCATGTTAGCTCAGCTACATTCTTTACACTCTATTTGCACACATAAAGTATAAGACTAATTCTCACATTAGCATAAGACAGTAATTTATTTTCCTTGAGTTTTTAGTCTTCTAATAGATAAATTAAAATGGATGCCTAAAATAGTCCTTATTTCACTGTTGCAAAAGTTTGGCATGATAAACATGCTTCAAACATTCAAAAATTCACTAGTTAGCAGCCCGATTTCACAGAATTGCAGACTGGTTGAGGATGGAAGAGATTTCTAGAGTACATTTAAACCAAACCCCCATAGCTGGGCTCAAGTAGGGACACATAGAACTGGTTACTTTGGACACAATGCTGATGGATTTTGAATATCTGCAAGGATGGAGATTTCCAATCTCCCTGGACAACCTGTCCCTGTGCTTGCTCTCCCCCACAGTGAAAAAAATGTTTCCCTGTGTTCAGGAGGAGCCTCCTATGTTTCAGTTTGTGCCCATTTCCTCTTGCTCTGTCACTGGGCGCCACTAGAAAGAGTGCATTGCTCTTCTTTGCTCAAACCCTTCAGGTATTCATACACATTGATATGGTCCTCACGAGCCTTCTTTTCTCTTTTTTCTGAACAGTTCCAGATCTCTCTGCCTTTGCATCACTGGAGAGGTGCTCAAATCCCCTAAGCATCTTAGTGGCCCTTCACTGGACTCTATGTCCATACCTCTCTTCTACTGGGGAGCTCAGAACTTGATACAGCACTTCAGGTGTGGACTTAACAGTACTTGGATAATATCTAAAGCAACAGAACCCATCTCCAAGAATAAGGTCCTAAAAATTATGAGTGGAATCCTAAAATTAATCTTTATTTTGTATAATCATTCTACTATGGATTTTCTACTAAGTTACAACTTTATTAGCATTTATCAGTCTTTTTTTTTCATGTTTCTTAGTTGATGTTTAACTACAAAAATATATCTGTGTTACCTTTAAGTAGGTTTATCTCCATTCCCATTAAAAATGCAAACATTTATCTGTTTCTGCCTTCCTCTTCATTAATATCTTACAATAAAGATATACATAGATTGAATATGAATATGTGTGTGCTTTCTAGAATATTGTAATAGCAGCCCATAGCTTTATTGATATAAGTGCAGCCATGATAACTCACATCAGCTAAGAATCTGGTCTCCTTTTTCCAGACAAGCTTTTGTTCATTCAGCATTGCTTTTAAACATGCTAGGATTGAATTCCCTGAAAACAGCCAAATTTAGAACAGGCACAACGGAGGAGCAAATGAGCAAGCTTTCTTGTTTGTCCTTACTTGCCCTCTCCTTCACAATAACCTTGACCCAAAATAACCACTCCTAGGCATGAGGTTGTAAAATAGTCTGAATGATCATTCAGCTTTCCTTTTATTGGTGTCTGCAGCTAATGAATGCACATCAATTTTTACCTCTACAGCAGAAATTGAATTGATTCAATATTAAATTGATAATGTATGTGTATAGCAGAGACAGCTAAACAGAAATTTGCTTTTTAAACTGTTTAAATCAGATTTCTTTACTAATTTATTCTGATGTATTTAGTTGCACATTTTCTTCATACTCAGTCACAGTCACAGTGAAGTTCTAATTTGCATTAAGATTCTATGGGTTGTCTTGCAGCCATCTGTAAAGCCTTGAAGATAACCTCAGATAGGCTGAACGAGGAAGTTTCCGTGACACACCTTAAATTATTTAGTGAATATTATCCATTAGCCCAGGGAGCTACTATTAAAGGTTTGTTTTGTTGTGGGTTTTTTTTTTGTTTGTTTTTTTTTTGTTTTTTTGGTTGTTTTTGGTGGTGGTGATGGTGGGGATAGCATTAAAAGAGAGAGAAAAGCAGTCATATATAAGTGAGAGATACACAGCCTAAAGGAAATAACAAATCATCACTTTTTCAAACAACTTAAAGGTGTTTGCTAATATGGTAGCAATCTGCTGTGAAGTCAAGCTGTAAATAGATTCTTTTGTGTTATATTTGCATGCACAAGATGTTAATCAGTTCAAAGCTCAGACATTCATGTTCCCTAGAATTATAAAAAACAAAGCTCTCTGACATCTCTATAAATGGAAATACTCTGAAAGAATTGGAGAGAGCACTTTGTCTCATTTTTATGTACAGAACATTAGCTATGACATGTAAAAGATCAAAAACAAAAAGGAAAGCTTAAGTACTTGGCTAATTATACACTAGAGCATAAACTATGTGGACATTGTTTGGCTACATTCCACCTACACAGAGTTAAAATTCAGCCGTTCAGGAGATGTGATCTACCTCTAAGCACTTGGATTACCAAGCAGAGCACTTTCTGTCACAATGTTCCTGTTTGCTATCCATCAGGCACATGAATAGTTCAGTAGAATCATAGTTAGTGTAAAAAAAAAGGAACAGAATAAGGATTTGAAAGCTTGTTTCCTTGACCACCCTTCATTTCTAGGAACAGACATTTCTTATGTCATCTATCATTGGATTATAAGCAAATATTCGGGTGACAACAGTTTCTATATCCCAGATGCCAAATTATAGACTCATGCATTTCTGAGGAGCTTAAACAATCAACTTCTATATTCCTATTTTTAGTATGTGCATCTATTAAAAAGACAACTGCACTGAAGTTCAGCTCTGATCCTCTCAATATGTTGAATTCTTAGTTTTGTTTAGTATATGAACAAATCACAGGCCTTGTAATGGCTGTTATGAAATAACTGATCCTTTCTTTGAGGTCTGTGCTTACCACACACATATGCAACCACTTTTTATAGCATCCTTTCAGTGTATCTGTTGTTATTATTCATAGTTCTTACTTCAGAAGACATCCATTCACTCATATTTCAGAAGAATGGAGCAAGAATCAGCTTGCTCATGAAGTCATGGTGATTACTATGGTTTTTACATTTTTTTTTTAAGTAGTGAATGGGTAAATTTGGTAAACTACCTAGAGAAAATCCCCATTTAAAACAAATTAATACCTAAGGCAAAAGGGGGCATGAAAAGGTGAAGAATGGATGTATAAAAGAAATGCCTTGGAATGTGCTACCTCTTCAAGAATCATGAAGACGTGGGAAAACAATGAGGAATTATCTTTTGTCAGGTGAAAGCAAGAAAAAGCTGGTGCAGCAATAAGTCAGAACAAAGCATTTCTTTAACTCAAAAAAATATATGCTGGGGGAAAAAAGGTTTTTATAAACAATATTTACTATCATACTACAGCTTTTCTGAATGTTTTTCACCAATGTTTTGCAAATCACCTTACGAGCCATCTCTTTGCAGCATTGTTCCTGTCTTCTACAGGTTGCAGACTTTAGGGATTACCCAGGTCTGAAATAATCCTAATGACTCGAGTGCATCTGACTGATAAATCAATTTGCAGGTAAAGGTCAAATAATCTACAATTTTTCATTCAGATTTCCACAGGATTACACTGGTATGGTATCCTTCTACGTTCCTTTGTAATATATCAGCGAAACTCCAGATTGTGGTAAAAATGAAAAATCTACTATACACATGGGAACCTTATTTTTTCCATTAAAAAAAAAAAATGCAGGTCACTTCATTCTAGCCCTTCACTCTGCTTCCATAGGGAGATGGCAACATCACTGTATGACCAAATATATGGTAGAATTCAACAAGAACCTGACAGGCTGAAAAAGTCATACCCTATAGCAGTGGAGTTGTGAGCTTAACTTTGCTTGTGGTAAGGAAGTGAAAGAGGAAAAAGTTGGTATATCCCCTAGGGCACTCACCCAGGTAAATCCTCACAGGTGTGTTCTGATAAATGATTATGTAAAGAATGATGGAAGAGAGTCAAAGATTTCCAGGTTGCCTATGTGGACATCCTTTAAGAGTCAGATTGCATCAGGACTTCTTATGCATCAGTTTGGAGAGGGTGGATAGGTCTGTGCCTCAGTCCTTGTTCCCTGTCCTTGCTGTGAGAATACAGAGGCTCTGCCATAGAATAAAATTAAACATTCAAGGCAAGATAAAGGTATCTTATCCTTAAACAAATGTCCCTTTCAAAAGCTTAATACACGGCAGGTCTAAAAAGTCTGCAGCTATAATCATTTCATGTTTTGCTGATCCCAGTCTTTTCTACTGAAAGAATTTTTACTGGTCCCTTGTGGAAAGTTGAGATCAGCATTTAAATGCAAGTCTACCTATTTTACATAAGTCCTCAGCAGCCCAGTAATAGTCAGTGATACTGAGAATTTATAAGTAGTTATGCATGGATACATATATAAATGAAATACATATTACACTTTTTGTGGCTGAATACTATACATTCAGATTTTTTTCAAAATAATTGCAGTTTCTTTGGGGTTTTTTTCACCTTTTCTCTATTAATTAAGATGCAAAACCATTGCCTAACAATAATATTTTTCTTGTTTGCAACATCTCTTTCCACAGACAGTTAGGGACCAATTATAGGCATTTCCCATCTCCTTCTAATTTATATACCTAACATACATTGCTTCCCTCCTAGGTAACAGGGAAGCTACTACACATGTAATGGTGAATACTAGGAAAATACTCTATGTTCTTTTTATTTCTTTAGTAATAATCCTTACCACCTGTCTTAATGTGATAGATAATTTTTACTGTAAATTAAAATTCTTATGAAAGAAAATGAGAAAACTGAAACATAATATAGCAATCCAGCTTGTGCAACATGCATCCCCTATAGCTATTATTCTCTTCCTCTTTTCCCCTCTGCAGAAACTCCAGACAGCAAAACTCTTCTCAGCAAAAAGCTAACAAAATTCTATTCCTTGTGCTGTGCATCATGCCAGTTAAATCATTTAATACTAAAGAATTTTTTTTCCATTGAAAGGCCTTTTGGAAAAGCTGATCAGTGCAGAAGGTGTCATGTTCTAAGGTTAAAAGAGCTTCTAGCCTGCACATTCAGCTCCTTCTCTTACTTTGTAATCTAGAGAAACCTGGCTAAATCAATCTCAGCCTCTCCAAATAAAGTATACCAGACTTGGCACTTCTGTATCTGCACATTGCAATTTTACTTCCCACAGTGCCAGTGAAGCAGTGTGAGACCTTGTCAAACCTCATCAAGCAGTGAGCACGAAGATCAGGGTCCCCAGCCTGGGGTCCCACACCCCTAAAGTCCTGACTTCAAAGTGATGCCCCCATGCCTCCATCAGGAGCAGCACATACTGCATATCTATGCCTGGAAGTTTTTCTTAGGGTTTTTTTTTTAGTCCATGCTTAACTTAATGCCCTAAGCATCTCTCTGCATTTTCCTGGCCGTCCAGTCAGTCTAAGCCTCCTGTCTCATCTGCTGCCTCCTAGAACTGCCAAATTCTGCAAGATTCAGTTCAGAGTTGATTGTCAAGATCTCCCTGAGCCTCTTAGTTCTTCATGTTCTTTACCTGTGGCTGAACACAAGGTGTTTAACCTCTCAGCTTTGATTTTTGTCACTTGTAAAATGGAGAAAATAATCTTTAGTACTTGCCATGAAAGAAGTCAATATTTATCATTGATAACCAGAATGTAAAATCCAAGCTCTTGCACTTGGGTCTTCATCTTTCTTCCTTCAAAATCAATGCAAAGTTCCCATTGACTCATGGAAAGCAGCATGTAGCCTTTGCTTCTTTATGAACCTTGAAATATGGTGATGACTGAGATACTAAAGCACTGACAGTCACTGGCTTTTAGATAGATGTTCAGTAGCAGTTATGACTTGTCACCACTACTGTCTCAGAAAAGAGCCAGGAGGATTAATTCAATTTTGTTTTTATTAGAGAGACAAACTTTTTTTTTAATTTAAAAAAATACCAGCACTGTAAGATTTGTATCTTACTGCATGAATAAACCTGTTCCTGTTCACATAGCAGTTGCTTAAGTGTCCTTATTACTGGTTTCCATGTAATATGGACAAAACTTTTATTAACCCATTTTATGTCCCTCAAATTAAATTATTAGGAAGATCTAGCATAATGCCAGTCTGCTCAAATCTGGAATCAGTGCAGGAGGCAGAGTGTGGTGGGGTGTGGGGATGCATTGTTTGTTTGTTTTGTTGTTGTTGTTGTTGTTGTTTTCCCCTTAAGACAACAACTGCAACAATAAAAATAACTTTATTTTTCACCTTAGGAGTTTCTAGTCCAGAAACACCGTGGGGACAGAGCAAATAAGACAATGAATGATTTCCAGTTGTGGGGAGGAGGAAAGCACTACTTGGTTGCACAGGCTCCTGTTTTGACTTCATTTGGAAGATTCTATAAATATTTTTCTGAGGAACTTTATGTTAGTTTGGAAAAGTATCTCACTTCAGAAGAGTTTTGTCAGAAAAGAAGAAAGGGGTGTGTGTGTATCAATAATGACGTATTTCTAGGAATTACATATTGGGATTGAGTTAGGTAATTTACTTTACAGCCAGAGTATCATGTCACCTCTACAAAAGCAGCTAGATTCTCTGTGCTTTCAATGAGAATAGAATGTAAAATCTTTTCTGGATCAAACCAATCATGCTTATGTAAATATTATTTTAGTAAACTTAAGAGCCACACCATGTCAAAGAGCTTGTAAAACTCCTGAGCCTGCCTCATTTAACTCTATCACACTCAGAATAAAAGTGAGCACAAATACACAAATGAAACAAATCCACTCTGCTTCCTTTGGGATGACAGTATAGTCCCTCAGCCAGCTTCAAAGATGACGTCTGAGTGCTCCAAGCAGACGCTGAGGCCAGCCCCAGATGAATTCTCTGCAACAGTACCAAATTGGAATAACTTATTTCAGGCCTGGTTCCCTCTGAGATGATAAAATTAACAGTACACTTCTCACAGCTGTGTATTCTCAGTATTTGAACCTATGCTGTGCCATTCAAGCTGCTTCAGCAATAAGAAAGCAAAACTGAAGAAATGCCTTCTGCAGAAGCATACGTATTTCTGCTTCTATTTTACAGTGACAACATAAGAGCAGTGAAATTCTTAGACTCCATGGACAGGTAAAAGAAGCTTTCATATCTCTGATTAAATCAATCATTTTTCAATATGAAAAGACATGACCATTTCCTGAAAATAACTTCAGCCTCAAATGATTTATATCCCTCCTGGGTGGTAAAAGACAACAGTAATCTGCAAGCAGTTATATGTAAAGGAACAAAAGAAGTAAGGCAGGAAGGAAGGAGAGAAGGAAGTAGGAAGACACATAGTGTGTTTCTAGACCAACATGCATGTGCACTTATGTACAAAAAAGAATCCCTCCACTTTTTAACAAGGATTTTACTAGCCATTAATATTTTCAGAGCAGACATAGTACATAGGCATATTCAGCAAGATATATTGTTGGTCTCTTTTATAACAGGCAATTAAAAACTAAGAAAATTGGGATATCTCTGAAAAGAAATAGAACTCTGTAAAAGAATACAGTTAAATTAGAGAAAGCATCTCAATGTCTTAAACTGAATATTTCCCCCTCCCAAAACAAAACAAAAAAATACAGAAGATGTATAGGTATCTAATTCCTCTTCACTGATTTTCACTCATTGAAGTCTTCTGCAAAGTTAAAGCGAGCAAGTTGCATGCACACATGAAGCTTAAGGAAAAATGTTCTGCTTTTTAATACCATACATACAGAATTATCAGGCAGTGCATACTAAGAATATTAGTTATAATTCTTCAGATATGACCATTTTTTTCATAAAGACTTTTCAAAAACATGTGGTATCCTAGAATCAGCCATGTTTGTTTTGCCCTGCTAATCATGGGTCCTTTTTGGGCTTTCTCCCCAGTTGAGTTTGCATCTACAAACTCTGAGTTCTAGAAATCCATGCTTAATCCCAGGGCTTCATCATCTCCTGGGATTTATCATTCTCTGGGTTTATAATCCCCAAATACAAACCACTATGGAAGTAGGATACTGCTGAGGTTCAGTGTAGTGGGCAGAAAACTGTAATAATATATATAGTTTATTTCTCAGTATTCAGTGTTCCTTCTTACAGTGTCACTGAACTATAAAAATCAAGGGTTCATCCAGCTTTGTAAACTAAACAGGAGTAGGAGTAGGGCACTGTCAGGATGTTTAGAGGCACAGTCCTTGACAGTTTTAAGGCAGCTACTGCTGTCTTAGAAAATACTGTGGTGTAGCTCAGGGGTTATCTAGGAATGGAGACAGTCCCCAAAGTGCAAGACACTGGGCATCTTGCCTTTAGGACCACCTAGCTGCATGAATGTGAACTATGACATACTGCTTGTTCTCTGATCTAAATAACAGACTTTTGCTCTTTTATTTATTTTTATTTTGTGTCTCTCTACAACTACCTTAAAGGAGGTTGTAGTGAGGTGAGTGTTAGTCTCTTGTCCTAGATAACAATAAATAAGTGATAGGACAAGAAGAAACAGACTCAAGGTGGTCCACTGAAGGTTTAGATTTGGTATAGGGAAACATTTCTTCACTGTAAGGGTTGCCAAGCATTGAAACAGGCTGCCCAGGGAAATGGTGGAATCATCAACCCTGGAGATACTTAAAAGAGATGTGGATGTGGTGATTAAAAATGTGATTTGGTGGTGGATTTGGGGGTGTTAGGTTAATGGTTGGACTTTCTAGTTTTTAAGCCCTTTTCCAATATAAGCAATACTATGATTCAATGATCCTATTTACTAGTCTTGAAACAGACATTAAAAAATATTTTGCAACTTTTAAAATTACAGAGTCATGTAAATGGGCAGCATATCTACTCAAGTCACTGCTTAAAACTTCACTGTGTCCATCAAGATGATGCTGTTCCTTGTCCAAATCTTAAAATCCATGATGCTGAATTCTTTATAAAATCTTCCCAAAAAGGGCCACCCTCAAAAAAAAAAAAAAAAAAAAAAAAGAGGTTTTTCCACAGTGAAAACAGACAAAAGCATGTTGCCAAAGGAAAAATAAGAAAAGAAATGACATTTACCTTATTTATTTTTTAGAGCAAGATGACTGACATTATTCTACCCCTAAGTGGAGGAGGATGTTGAAGTGTAGCAATAAAACTTGTCAAGAATACTGGCAAAGGAATATTTGCTGAAAATTGTTAAAGGAGTAACCACAATAAAATAGGAAAAAAACCACCTTACAGGTATACATGGATATAGAAGACGGTGGAAAGAAAGCGAAGAGGCTTTCAACCAATTCAGTTTTATTCCAGAAATATTTTATCATAAGACAGAGGGATTCAAAGCTATAACATTTCTTCTCTACAGTTCTGTGGGAATCATATCCATGAAGACACATGCTGAAGTGTTCTCATATTGATATGATGTTAATTAAAGAGATAATATTATTGCAGAGCACATATTTTCTTTACACACATTATTCATCCTTTTCAGGGGGACATGGTAAATTTTAGACAGTTGTCATTTACATTATATAACTGTACTTCTTTTATGCTCGGCAAGAACAAATAGTATTCTTTAAAACAAATGCAAAAGAAAATATTTGCATAAAGAATTAAAAATGCAGAAATTGATCAAGTTTATCTATTTTATGGGTTCATAGCACACCATGTTCCAGGCATTTTTTCTGAGCATGCCTGCAATACCTCATTCAAGCAGTTTTAGATATCTACTTTCCATGAGAATAACACAAAATAAACTTTATATTTATGCCTAAAATTTAAATTGAGCCTATTTCAGGGAGAGGAGGGGGTGATTTCATTTCCATTATTCTTCCTTTCTTTTCCTTTACCTGACAACTTTCTAATATAAAATGCATGAATAGTGAAATGAGCAGATCTCTAAGACTCCTGTATCCCTGGTGAGTTGTTCAGCTACAGGGATATACAACCAAGCACCTTCATGTTTGCTGTCCTAAATCCATGAATCTTGAATCCCTGGGTGCCCAAGTGGCCCAGTTTCAATAGTATAAGAATATTTTAGAGGATAGCCTTTTATAGGTTAATTCTTTCCCTCTCTTTCTTATTCAGTATAAACTTTGGTATACTATAGACATTTTACCCTTCACTTTTTTGGTCTTTGATTACTAGACAGGTGTCAGAGAGTAGCAACTGTTTGAGTGCTAAGGCACTGACTCACAAGCTTGAAATTCAAGTCCTTTCTCTGAAACAGACATCCACATCTTACCCCGAGCAAGCCATAGAACGAGTGTGTGTCTCAGTTCTTAACTAGAAGATGGAAAACAGAAAAATCTTTAAAACCATGCTACATAATATAGTACAGTACATGACAGAGTACATCGCAGAATATGAAAAGCAATCATATCCTATGGCAACAGCAGCTGTATTCACACTGTAAATATAAACTAAGGCTAGTTAATCCCAGAGAGAGGGGCATCTTTTTCACAGAAGTGTCACAGATTTCAATCAGCTTTAATGCCAATTGACTATAAGTCACTTGTGATCCCTGTATTGGCATCAGTCTGCTTTAGGCTAAGCTCTTCAACAACGTTTTGATATTTGTGTTTCCAGTACTGAAGGTATTTCAATTAATTTTAAAAGATCACTGAGATTTTTTTTCCCCACAATAAATAATTCTTTCTGCTTCTGTAAAACCCTTTGTTTCCAACCGTTCAATTTTTGACACAAAATACCTGCCAATCTCCCTTCCACTACTGAATGAAATATAGCATGAAAAGCAAAATAGAATAGGAAAAAAGAAAATGGTGATGCCAGTGAGAGTTGCAAAAAGCAGCAGTGATAAAAACTCACAGATTAAAAATCCAGTGTGAAAGATGCAACAACAACAACAACAACAAAAAAAAAAGCAAACCAAAACAAACCAAACATACAAAACCAAACCAAACAAAAAAAAAAAACCAAACAAAATAAAACCAAATAAAACAAAAACAAAACCAAACAACCCCAAAACCAAAACTAAGCAACTAAGCAAACCAAAGCCAACATCAAAAACTCCATACCTGGAGTGGAAGTTGGAGAGTATTTGAGCACCTGTTAATCAAATTCACTGTTAAGCAAAAGAAGAAGTTCATTGTAAAAAGAAAATCAAAACTGAAGCCTCATGGGAGTGGGAAAGGAAGCATGCTTGAAATGGAGAAAAAGAACCAAAGGAGGAGAACACTCTATGTGTTAGAAGTCTCAGATATCTGCCACATGACACATGGACACTGGTGAGACATGCCTTCAGACCACAACTCCACCAGTTTTCACAGGCTTCAACATATCCCATCATATGATGTCTCAGCCTGTCATGAGATCCTTAGTTGCATCCTCCATTATTTTTTGCCCTCTGTCAACAGAAGGTAAAGATATTCCATTTCCTAGCTTCCATGCCTCTTTGTCCATAGGTGCTTCCTTACAATCACAACGTTTACAATTTACTGAGAAGCCTCAAGTTTGTCAGTGTATCACAGAGGGCAGTTTTGAGCCCCACTAAAACTTCAAATTTTTTTCCAAAACAGCCTTTTTTCTCACAGGTGGAATAATTCCATGAGCTTCTTGGCATTAGTTTTTAGAGCACAGACAGCATTATCATGTCAGGAAGCAATGTATGTACTAAAAATAGCCACCATTCACTGTGTCACTAGGTCACAAGTGCTCCTCTATCTGCAAAGCTCAGTGAATTTAGGTGTATTACTTAATTTTTTTTTTCTGCACTTTTGCCACTCCATGTTCATCACCAACAAGTCCTGAGAGGTCCCAGTGCTGCCCCACAGAAGAAACACACTCCTGCTCTTTCTTCACCTCTTATAAAAGCAGCTGAAAATGTACCAGGCAGCCACAAGAGCCAGCCAGGGATTGTGAAATGCACAGCACCACAGTCAGTCCAGTAGAACACCTGGATCCAGGCTCATATCATCATCATTCTTCTTCAGGGGCCACACTGGCAAGGGGACACAAGCAGATTGTCACAATAGTCCACAATGCTCTCTATGTAGTGGGAGCCCTCTTCATGTAATACAAGGTGTATATACATACACATGAGCATGTTTGACAATGACTACATATTTATGTGTAAATATTTATGAAATATTTTCATTTCTAGAGAAAGAAAAGGTTCATTCAGCTGGTCTACAATGCATTCTACTCTCACATTGCTCTGAATCTTAATAACAAAGGTTGAGAATAAAGGTAAATGTTCATAGATTTTGGCAGAAAAAATATATTAAAACCACAGACTTATTTATATTTAAATTTTAAATGTGAATTTTATATATGATTTTATACGTGAATTATTTTTACTGAAGATAAAAATCAAAAAAACCTGTCAGCTTTCTTCTTTGTATATTTTTAAAAGCCTCTGCAAGCCACCATGACAAGATTCACTCCTTACACAGCCTAATTCCTCTTACAGCTCTGAATATTGCCATCTCAGGATCTAGAAGGTTGAGAGACATGTTTTTTCTGCAGATGGCATGAGAAAAAAATCAAGACATGACGTAGAGAAAGATGTTAAGTGGCAACAGACTAATGGAGAACATTTTGTCCTACATTTGAGGAGCACATCAGGAACAGCTTGCTTTTATAGTGGATCTGAAGTATAATCACTGGCACTATATGACTGCTGCAAGCATTGCTCTGCACTAATCACTACCATATTATTGCGAGTTTTGCTGAGCATTCTGTAAAAGATACATTGCATTCTTTGGTGTTTTTTTTTTTTCTTGGAACATATCTTGAAAATTAATCAGATATACCAAAATCTCTAGACAATAAATAATGATAAGCTGTAGCTTTTAACATTCTTGATAAGTTTCAGAGATTTATTGCTTTTCGTTTTACTAGCTGCCAAGAATCTAAACAATGACTAAATCTATGTATGGATTTCCATTAGGTAAATCACAATAACTAAATAGTAGAAGTAAGAGATGTCTTTGATGCAAAAGCATCAAAGCCTTTAAGAACCTATTTTTAAATCTGCAGCAGTCACCCATTTTTGCCATAGTAAAGGCCGAAATTTTGAAGAATGATTTTTAAAGATGTATTCACAAATTTCTATTCAGATATTGATCCAATATCCATACAGAATCCCTGCAAAGGTGACAAGAAATCTATTTAAAAATCAGTTTTGTCATATACATTGTAAGGAGTAAAAAAAAAAAAAAATTCTCTTCTAGGCCAAGAAAGCAAGAAAGAGAGAGAACAAGAACAAACCTGTAAGTAACACTTTCTAGTCATATTATGGAATAGTCTATCAAGCAATCCTCATCTAGTATTTAGAGAGTTAAAGGCATTCAAGCTTTGCCAAATCAGCTTGTGTATCTCCAACAGGGATATGCTTTGTATATACAACTGATATACTGGGGGATCATGTAATCTGCTAAGCTTCTGGACCTTCTAAGTGTGAACTGGCTCTTCCAAAATCTGAGCAGAAGCAGATATTTATGAATCTAATCACTGTTTGCCACCTGAGAAAACTGGCCATTGGGAGTGAGCCCTTACTCTGAAATCATTGGAATAGCACCCATTGACTTCAACAGATCAGTATCTTACTGGGGACTAAGTCTGGTATAAAGTGAACTTTATTTCCACCAAGTAGATTTTCAATCAAGGGAAGGAAATCTGATTATTCTTTTGCTAAAGCATTCAGGGTTCCTTGGATTTTGTTCATACTTCTTTTTTATTTTTTAATGGATTTGGACATGCAAGGATAGGTAAGGAAGGCATTTTCTCCAGGATTCAGTTTATTTTCTGTCAGCCTTCTGTGCTGTTCAGAATTTGTTGCAGAATCCCCTACAAGCTCAACATTTAAGACAAAGCTCAACACAACCACTTGGAATCTTCCCAATGCTCTTTCCAGACAATATAGATTTTGTCACAATATCTTTTTCATCTATACCAGGTGCTGCTTAACCAACCAACCAAATAAATCAGAAAAGAAAATCTGGTTGATTTCTTGACTTTCCCTCTCCTTAACAGAGGAAAATATTCTTCACTGTTTCAGAGGTCTAAAAATCATCAGAAGTCTAAAAATGTCTCACAAGGCTCCAGTGTAAATCTTAGAGCACAAATAATGGCATATATCTATATACATTTCAATCTATAGTTCAAACTGATACTAAATTCTCTCTTATCTCTCTCAATCTTGTACATACACACGAATATATACACATGTATTGGTTTTCAGGTATGTGAGGAACAGGATTGCATTTCCTTGTTCAAATAAGATGTACAACCAGCTGCAACAGCCATCAAGTTCCTCTGGCCTTTAGCCAACTTCAGGCAAAAAGTTCATTTGTACCAGCAACTGCAGCAGCCTAAGGAAAGGGCACCCTTGGGGTTTGGCTTGTGTAAATGGGTCTGTCCGTGATCACAGCACACCAGAGCCTCCTCTCATGGCAGAGGATGCGCCAAGGTCCTTTGGGATGTGCTCCCGTGGCTGCGTGCGGCGGTGGGTTGGTGTAACGAAGGAGTCGATCTCCCAGTGGTATTTTGGTAAAGGCAAAGTTACTTGTACTCCCTTAAGAAATGCTTCTCATCGCTTCAAAATCTCTATCTGTGGCAAAGCTGCTCCTCTGACACATGAAGCAAGCTCACCCTGCCCAAACCAGGAGTGTTAGGGATAAATGCTGAGTATGTGTGTACACGTGTGTATAACATCCAGCCTCTTAAATTTTAATCGAGCTCATACATAAGTTTCTCTGGTGATGGTGAAAGTGTCGGAAATACAAAGCATGCACACACATCTCCCAGCAAATGAAACGTGTCAGCAACAGCTGTAATCAATAACAATATAATATTCTTTCCTAAATAATGGTACAGCAGCAGAAGTGTGTAAGACAGTGATGAATTATTCAGCAGGTCTGCTTTGCTGCTACATTGCTCCTTCCATGCTTTAAGCTTTTCTACAGCCGAAACACCTGGCACAGCACTCTCTGACTTCATCTTCTTCTGAATACCTAAATCTATTTCTTCCCTCATATAAAAATTAAGTTACCTAAGTGCCTGAAGCTTTAAACAGTCCTAAATGGCAAAATTGTATGATGTCATGAAGCTTCACATGGAGATTTGAAATGTATGTTAGCAGGCAGCTGCATATTAAATATTTTTGAAAGTAAGTGCTCCAGACTATGGAGAATTTAATTCAGTAGAGTGTGTATGATATTCTGGACAAAGTATTCATTAAAAGACAGAAGGCAGGTCTATCCAAGTGGTTAAAATGAAAGCCCAGGTTATTAAATTCTTACTTAAACTGAACAGTATGTTACTCCCACGTACATGCCACTTAGTATTGCCTAGAATAAGCACACAGGAATTTTGTTTTGTTAAATTAAATGATGCAACATGTTTTCAGTCACCTAGTTATCTAAAAATATATATGCATATTTATATATATGAAAAGTGTGCATTTCAGCATCTACTTAAATACAGATTATTAAACGAAGCATATAACACTAAACAAGTGGAAAAAGTTAAAATATGCAACTGTGGTTCACAGAAGGAAGGTAATTTCTGCAAGACAAACAAGAAAAGCATATTAAATTTTTTTCTTACAATTTTAAAGAAAAGGGATTTAGTTTCTGTTGTGTTTATTTGAGCTATTCTGGAAATTATTTAAATATTTGTCCTGACAGCAACACATTTTTATCTAGAGATATTAATCTGATCTGCCATTCTGATAGAGACAGCAAGATCCCTTTTAATGTATTTAATGTGCTCTGCGCAGCTCACTTTTAAATGCCACAAGCAGCACAAATCCATCATCTCTCCTTGGGAATCTGCCTGATTCTGTAATACAGCTTACTGCTAAGTAGTTTCTCTGATACTTAAGCTATATTTCTCCTGCTTCATGTTCTGCTTCTCATTACTTTGCGTTAACTCCCTCTGCCCCTGCTACCACATGAAGGAGAGCTGATTCCTACCTGTACTAGCTGCTAACTTACTGCTGTGAATGGAGCAGGAAGAAAGAAATAACCTCCCACCTCGGAAGGTCACCTCTGTGATGTCCCTGCCTTCACGCCGTGCCTTGGACACTCACTGCTGTCCACTGCCAGGAGCGGGACCTCTGCTCTGACCTCAGGCAGCTATTTCCCTCTCCTAGGAGACACTGCTGGATCACTGCTGAATAACTCAGCATTCCTGGAGGAATATGTTATTTTTAAATAGGCAGTGCACTGACTGGAGCTCTTGCGTAAGAAAGGTTTCTAACAGCAGCTCCAGCCCAGTGCCATGTGCCTCTCAGCAGCCCCCACGCAGCCTCGCAGCGCGGCACCGAGCAGGGCTGCTGCTGAGGAGCAGAGAGAAGGCACGTGGAGGAAGGTCACAAGGCTTAGACCTAGATTTCAGACAGCAGGAGTCTGCATCAGAAAATAAATTTGGATGTACTTCCCTGCCCTTGACAAAAAGGCTACAGGCCTGAGTGAGGGAGGAAAATAAGGTGCAACTTTGCCTTTGCACCACAATGCGTAGCAGGGGGATGGAAAGTGACAATGCCTTCATTTGCCTGCGGTGCTCTCTGTGATCGTGCATCGAGAAAAAAGGATCTCCTGTGTCAAGCAGACTGCCACTTTGAGCAGAGAAAATAGCTACCTAGCTCATGACTGCTGGAACAGAAAATATTCGTTAAACAAGCCATTAAATTTTAACAGTAAAGTTTTGAAGAATTGTTTGGGAAATCTATGTGAAAATACTTATGCAAAAACACTTCTGCAAAAACACTTACACAGTAATTATACTTTCCTACCAGAATCCTTTCATGTCTCCCTCTGATTCTGGAAGCTGAGACATGACCTGTCTAGTCACCATCATCATTAGAATAGGTTGACAAAGAAGCAATTTTTTTGAGTGCTTTTATTAACTTTGGCAAATGGATATTAAATTAACTGCAAGATTTCACAAATGCAGTTACTCTAGCAACTCTAGAACATGAAGGAGAAACAAAATGCATTAAATATAAATAAGTACATGAAGATCATAACTGTCCATACTTGATCAAAGGGAATGAGCAAACAATAGCAGTTCTTCTACATAGAAAATAACTATTTTCCATAAACCTTACATGTCCTTAAGAAAAAATAAAACTTTTTTTTTTTTTCTGCTATGCAGAGAGGGATTATTTACTAAAGGAAACAATGACAAGACCACATATGAAAATATATTGTAAACTGTTACCTGCAATTCTTCAGTGAAATGATAAATCAGATTATGTAATCTCAGGTGACAATTCAGATTCATTATAACTAGCATCCACGTTTATCCAAATACTTCTAATCTTAAATCATCACAAGTATTACTGTCTCCTTCAAGTTCCAATGAAATTTGTATATTAAACAGCATTCATAAAACAAAGTTACAACTTGCCAGCTGAAAATGGTACAATGATATGATCTAATCTTATTTTAAACAACTTTTGACAATGGCTGCAGCACCTTACTGTAACTATGCTAGTTGCACTAAAGCCTCTTCATGGAGAAGACCTAATTTCTTTTAATTTCTTGTATTACTGATTTTATTAGCAACACTGAACTGAACTGAAAGCTCCCCTCTCTTAAATCTACTAGTGATAGTTTTTGCTGCGAAGCTTTTACAGTAATTTTCATTAGTACAGATTAACTAAAGCAACAGAGGTCAATGTCCAAATATATCTGGAATACTAAAGAATGTCCAGTACTGCTAAAGAACAGCAGCCAAGATTCAGATTATCTTCTACTGTATATGGACATCCAGAATTAAATCTACTTCTTAGTCCCACCTTGACACAGGAATTTGCTTAAAAAACCAAAAAGTGTTTGCAGCAACAAAAGCCCTTGCGTAGACAGACAGATGAGGGAACAGATCATTGGCAATGCATCCTACCACTGAAGGAGACCTTGTAATGCGTGTGTAGGCAGAGAGAATGTTGAGATGGGAATGTGTTGGGCGAGAAGCTTTGATGGGAAGAGAGAGACCAGACCAGAATTGAAATATTCTTTCGAAAACTGACATACAAAGCAGCTGAGAAATTTAACTATCAAAAAGAACCATGACAAAAAGATGACAATGTCTGCTTCCTGCTGGATTAACTGCAAGGGTTTCCAGTGTGGTGGCCCTGTACTTCATGCTTGTCCTTTTCCTTGGTAGTTAGGCTTGGCTTTCTTTTTCATAGATATAGTATCAAATAGCAGGTATCCTCCAAAATTACCCAATTTTGTAAGATTATATCTTTGCTTCTGGGTTCTAGGAATTATGTGACATATAACCACAACTTCAGCAGAGTTCAAAGCTTTTCTCTAGGAACGTTACTGAGACACCTGAACACAAATAAAGTGGAGAAGGGGGAGATGGGGGGTGGGTGTTTAATGAGCTTATTTGGTAAGCAACTAAATAGGCTTAAGGAGGCATGTGTCTGTTTTCTACTACTTGTACAGAATTCTTAGGTCCTCTCTGCCAAGTCACTTACTCTGGCATATTTGCCAGCTCAGAGGAAAGGGCAATAATATCCTAATTCACAGAAGACAGCAATGTTTAATCAATTCAAACTATCATGCTGAGGTAGTTCAGTGATAAGGGCAACAACAGCTTCCAACCACACTTCTGATGCCTCCCCAGATGACAGGACAGATCCAGGTGATACAATCTCTTTCTTAAAAAGCAGTAAGCTGGACCTAAGTCCAATGCTTCATAGGAAATTACCTTGTCCTGAGTTTAATTTTAAAAGCACCAAAACAATTAAATATGAAAATTCTAATTTGCCCGAGCAAATCTTTTTTACTTGAGGCAGGAAAAAATAAAATGTGTAAAAATAGGGATTTGTCCTTGGAGATACTTAGAGATACATTCTTTCCATGTGTATTAAACTCTTCTTCAGCTGCAAGTACTTATTCATAGACACTCTCAGACTGCTTAGAGCAATTTCTTTTTAGAAAAAGACAACTTTAGATAATAAATCTGTATACATCAGTTCTAAACTGACAGCACTCATAAAAAACATTCATTTAAAAATAATTTTCTTCCTCATGATATTTTTTTTTTCATGGCAAATAAGTAATTTTAATTTGATTTTTCATCTGATATGATATACAAAAGTATTTAATGCAATTTGTTTTGCAGCAGTTCACGTTACCTACATTAACAAACAGAAAAACAGTTCCTGAAATTTATACCATTAAATGGAGAAGAAACAAGGTCTGTGAACATCTTGGGACACAATTCAGTCCACTTAAAAACATTTCAAAAGCTCTTTGTGGTTCACCTCATAAAGCTTCTGGTCCTCAAGGCTCCCGCTTCAGATGTCTCCAAGTGAGATGCATGATGCATGCTCAGAAAGATACAAGACTGTGTAAAGGGCTTCATTTTACAGCACCTGCATAAGAAGATTTTAACATAGTGTGGAGTCTTTTGGCAGTGCTGCAGTAAACTCTACATTCACTATCTAACTATTGGTATTCACCATCCAACTACTGCATAATGTTATGGCAAAATGTTTATCTTACTGGTTGAGGTAAAAACCCTTAATCTCATGACTTTGCTGTCCTGATTTAGGATAGATAGTGCTTTGGAGGTGCCTCTGTCCATTGACTGCAAAATGAATCAATGATCACTGTGGTATAATTAGTGTGGGAGCTCCATTAATTGGAAAAGTTCCACACCAGCATCTATCAAAGTACAATGCATATCCCAAAGTACAATGAAAAAGTCATCACATGGCTTTCCCCATCTCACATATTCACAATTGCCCCCTTGCCCCAACAACTGTCCTGTGCCACTCCAGCAGTCCTATAAATGTAAAGTCCTACTTATGGAAATGATAATTGATTTGGTCTGATGTTTTAATCACATTCCTTGCCTTATACTACTTTTAAAGCTTGTCTCCTCTGTGTTATTTACTTTGCCATATTTTTTTTTTTTTTTTAATGTTCAAGAAAATACACTACCGGCCTTCCACCATTCCATCATTTTTCTTTCATATTGAAAGTTTTACCTCTGTCTCTTATAAGCCTGTGAGCCCAGCTTCTGTATGCTATTCACTTTCAAACAAATATCTCTATTGTATGAAGCTTCGTGAAATGTCTTCTAGTTGCCCTCTTTCTTTTTTTTTAAATTTTTATTCTCCAATTTTCACTTATAAGTGTCCTCTACCATAAAACAACCCCTGATTTCTATAGGGTTTTCTTTTTCTTTTTCTTTTTTTTTTTCTTTTTCCTTTTTTTTTTTTTTTTTTTCCCTGTTTTCCAGCATCCCTTTGGTTTTATACAGAATTGAATTCTATTTTATATGTAAATACTGGGGGCAGGACAAATCTTTTTGAACTCTGTGTAGAATCCAACCAATGAATTATTTCTAGGTGTTACACAGTGAAAAAAACAGAGAATAGAAACAACAACTGGAAAAATTGGCATTCTTTTCTGATTTCCATGTCTTTCTTTGAATATGGAAAGCATGCTGTTCTTTTTCTAAATTTGCCTAGTCTTCCCACTTTACTATAATTTAGCACTGGAGAGATTTATGAATTGTTTTCGATAGGTACATAAATTTACTACATTACACATTAAAAAAAAAAAAAAAGGTGTCCAGCTTTGTCAAATATAATTGCATAAAAGCATGCTAATTTTGGTTCTTGCACTGGTGTCTCAGCAGAATGTTCTTCATGTTCACTGTTAGAACAATAAATACAGAACAAGGATTTTAATGGTATTCTCTTTTATAGCAATCTGATGGGGTGAAGTAATTGCTTTTGGTGCTTACAATATCTGTAGCTAGATGAATTTACAAGGAAAGCACTTTAGCCTTAGAGCAAAATTATGAATATGTATCAGGCTTCTGCATTACATTTATTGTCTCCAGTACACAAAAATCAACTTTGGCATTACAAGAAGCGAGAATAACCAACAAACCATCTCCTGAAGTAGAAAACTATTATTTAAAGTGACAGTTTCACCCCTCTTTTCCTTTAAATAAAGGACAAGGATCTAAACCAATAATCTATCCTTTTTCACCTCTCTTTCTAACCTGTTCACAAGGAGACTGCCATTAGGCATAGCACTGCTGACACCAACATTTTTATACAATACTTTTGATGACAGCTATTAATGTACCATCAATAAGAGACTTACAATACTAAACATGCATTAAGCCACTACTATTTTCTAGCTGTCTGGAATTTCTCTAATACAGTCAAGGGAACTGGCAGAAATCCTAGTTTGCCATCACATACATACCAAAAGAATTTCCATTCACCTAAAGCAGCAAGAAATTGGGTTTTCTTGATGTTAATCAGGAGATAAAAATTCTCTTTAAAACAGATTAATCTTCAGATTAATAAATGGTTTAAGATCATACATCCAGAGATAAGACTACTGAATCAGAAATAACTGGATGAATGTACAGCAAACTGATAACAAACCTTCAAATGATAAAAAAAAAAAACAACACTAAAACCGAAACAAAAAAACACTGAAAGGACTGTAAACTGCTAACCTAAATATGATGGTTTCTTACTGTGCATATCACTGACTATCTGACAAAGCAAGTCTTTTGCACATTAGTTACAAGCCATGACAGAAATTTTATTCCCCCCATTTTATTCCTCCCGCATAAATTATATTGGATATATGACTTGGGAATAATTTCAATACATACATAATGTCTCTGCTTAACTTCCAGATGGTATCACTTTTTGGCGCTGCTCTAATATAGTAAAACAGATTCAGAAATCTGATATAAAATGCTTATAACCAAAGGAAAGGAAACAAAGAACCGGAAGAAGGAGAGACAGATGAAAAGAGTTGCATGTACATTTTGAAAAAACATACAATGGCAGCTAATGAAAAACTAAGAAATACACAGAGAACCATGGAACAGGCATTCTAAAGCATATCAAAGCTATGTTCTTGTGCAGTGTGCTCAGAAAGAGTACTATATTCAAATGGTGTGCCAAAAATACTAAGCATAATGAGGCAGCCAGATCTTGTCAAAATCTATTCCTAAAAAACTGAGCTTGTCATTTTCTAAATACCATTATTTTTTGTATGGGTTATTTCTTTATTTTGTTTTGAATTTTCCAAAGT
The DNA here is from genome assembly GCF_050655825.1 of Lonchura striata. Classification (NCBI taxonomy): domain Eukaryota; kingdom Metazoa; phylum Chordata; class Aves; order Passeriformes; family Estrildidae; genus Lonchura; species Lonchura striata. Next base: position 54,745,726 of record NC_140703.1, on the reverse strand, counting down.
TCAGGCAGAGTTTGTTTCCACATATAAGACTCATAATTTGTGTTTGTATCTGGAAGCAGACCCTAAATAGGAAAATGAAAAGATATATTTTCACATGCATCTAAATACTGTTCATAAAATCCTGTCTGTGTTTGATTTTCTTTTGAAAAAACAAGAACTTAGATTGTTGCTGGGAAATTAATCCTTGTTTTCACTCCTTGTTCTGGGCCCTCAAACGGAAACTTAACTTTTGAAAGGTTAATTTTTACTATAATTGCTATAAAGAGGCTGCTGTGTATGAGAGCCTTGTTTCCTAGTCAGACAATGGCTTTACCAGCGAGCTTAGTGTCCAGCTATTGAAATGTTCATGTCAATGTCAAGTTGAAATACCATCATCTTCATGCCAAATGAATGTAAAAGAGAGTTAAGGCACTTATTGGAGCTAAGTCTTACTTTTCTCCCTTTTACAAGCTGTTCCTGAGCCAGCTTCACATTTGATACATGCCAAAATTTTTGGGAAGCAAAACACGTGGTGGTTTTGCTGCCGTATAAGGAAAAGCACTGCAAGTAACCATTTCTAATTCCTGTTAGAAGAAAAAAAATTTGTGGAGAAGGATCTTTTAGCTCTTTCATAGCCACTATTAGTCACAGAACGGCCCCTATGCTCTTATCTTTTCAGATTTTAAAAAGTCATCTTTGTTGCAATCATGTTCCCTCCTTTCTGGGCTGCATAGGGACAGAGAGAACCTGAGCATTTTAAAAGTCAATCTTTCCCTCTTAGGAAGGGAGTACCTTACAGTGACAGTCCAGAACAGTAGTTGCAACCTGTCATCAATCACGCTGCAACGGCATGTCACCACTGGGTCCACTGTTTTGGAACCAGCCATTGTTTCTGTACTGACTTTGGAGGGTTAGGCTTCTGGGGAGAGGACTGGAAGATGAGCGTCCTTTGGAGAGTTCTAGAAACTCTAATTTACTAGGCATAAGATCACTGCAAGGACATCACTTCCAGGTGCTAGTATTGGCAGACATTGCAAAATTGGCAGGTCATGTTGCAGCATTTTTTAATTCACCAGAGCCAACCTATGTCATCTTATGAAATCAGTCTAAAGAATGATAAATTACCTTCCTCCATACTGAACTGGATCCAGGATAGAGCAGACTGTACAGGAAACTATCACTTTGAAAATAAAAATCCATCCAAGATACATTTTCAGGGTGATGCCAACTAAGAGGTACTACATTTTCTGGAGAATGTCTGAGAGCGACAGCAGGAGTTGAACAGCTACTGCTTTTCATCCAAGAGCTCAAGCCACTAAATTCTTCATGCTAATGAGTTATGTGTATAGTGTGGTAGATGCAGGCATGACAGTAAGAATGATGCTATGAGCTGTTTTCTTTTATAAGTTGTACAAGATAAACAGAGAACAGGCTAGAAATTTTTAAACTGATTGACATCAGAAAGTTGCAGAGTTCTAGTGAGAATCGTTTGAAAACCTAATATGTTTTTCCTGTCATCAAAACCCAAAACCTGTATTTTAAACTATTTTTAAAGAAAGAAGGGAAAAAAACACCTAAAACCAAAGAGCATGAAAGTTCCCTTTTTCATAAGTAATCAAGAACCTTATTACACCAGAGAAAACATCCTGTTATCCAGAATCTTTGGTATTTATTACACAGAGAAGAAAGAAAATAATTTTCAGTTAATCTCAAATTTTCCAAACATCTGTTTACAAGGACAGTAATGCCCAGGAGCAAAGCAGTCAGAATGGAGAGGCTAATAATTTGTGTTCTGGATGACATGCTTAGACCTGTCATCTTTCTCACTGATGCATCCTTGAAAAGATCAAGAGAAAAGACTGGTGCCATTCACATGCTCTGGACAAAACATGAAGCATTGAACACATATATATTTTTAACTTATTTGCCATTAAATATAGGGAATTTCATCCACCCTTGAGGGAAAGCAACCTTGCAAAGCTTAGATGGATTTGGACTGAGCTGTAAAACTATTTTTCACAGTATACATTTTAAAAATTGAAATGGTTTTCTTAAATGAAGGAAGGTTTATTTTTTCAATCTGAACAGTTCAACTCAAGAACTGTTCAACTATGGTGAAGCAGATTAATTACCCTTCTTTCTTTTTTTCGTTTTTTTTTTTTTTGTTTGTTTGTTTGTTTTTTTTTTTTTTCCTTTAGAAAAAAATATTTTCTGGTGTAAAAAATCCTAAACAAATGCCAGATAAATCTATGTGGAATAAAAAAGGGCAGAGCAAACAACTTACATGCAATTCAAATAATAAAGACTCGCTCTACTAAACTGAATAAATAAAGCAATCAGGTTTAAGAAAGAAAACTTTCTTCCCAATTACATAGATAATTTTCACCCCTAGAGAACTCATTAGTCCCAAACTGTATTGCATTCCTGCCATCAGCCAACACCACTTTTCAGTAAAGAGTTTTCACATGTTTAAAATATACATACAACTGTATTCTTCTGAAAGTGTGTCAGGTATTTTTAAGATGACAGTTTATGTAGTATTTTCTTTTCACATAGTCTAATTTCCATTCATCCTTACAGTGTAGCTACAAAGTTTAATTTTATCAGAAATGTATATATAGATAAAAAAATACAATAAGTGTACACATTGACACAAATTTCTCACCTTTGGGCATTAGTGTAAATTTTGAGCATCAGAAGAAGTAAAAGATGCTCCAGGGGCAAATGACATGACTGGAAGCATACAGAGTGTGTTCTACTGTGGCTGGTACATACCCAGCTCAGATCATTCCTTCATATAAGGCTCTGTGTATGAATGACAGTGCAGAGTTGGTGGTCTACTGGCAGAAGAACTCATTCCAATATCATTTAAGAGAAGAGTGGCTATTTCACAGCAATCTGACTCTCTAGAGATCTACAGATTGCTGTGTGCATGGGATGCTCTACTGGAAGTAATGAGGAAAAAAGAGAGATGCTGTGGTCATGACACTGCATGTACTAACTGTGACCTGTGTGTCCTTTAGTTTAAAGTTTAGCTTTCAGGTGAACAGTGAATGTCAGATTACTATGTGAATTTTTGATCATCACTCCTTTTCTCTAGGGATCCAACTTCCCCCGAGGACCTCATAAAAATATTTGCCCTGTCTCAACCTTTCATTTTGTTCCATTGAAAAGGTATCTGTATCACAGCTGCAGTCCAATGTCAGCCAAAAACAAAGTACAAAAAGTTCTGCTGAGCTGTAACTCACTGCACTAAGCTGAACAAAAGCGTCCTTCCTGAAGAATAGCAAAGGCTCTACTTCTGACAAAAGCATCTTTCTTTCCCAGCTCTTTAGGATTCAGCATCATGACTTCAGGGATAGCTGTAGACGTGCAGAGGTTATGTGGAGATTTCTGAGATCTGAGATTCGATTCCCATTATATTTCATAAATCACTGTGCTACCAGCCTATGATACTTTTATTTCTAGGTACAGAAATCAGCCTGCTGAGATGAACCTTTCAGTCATCTTCGGAACTGGCATGTTGCTCTGGAGTTGTGTTCATCAAGTGCACTGCCACTTTCCTTAGAGATCCATAAATTAATTCCAGGTATTATGTAGATGCAATTTTACATATGGTTTTACAATTGATGTCATTTGATATAGCCTCTGCAAACACTGCATGTCCACTCCTGACAAATGCTGGTGCTGAATTTCTAGCCAAAATCTAAGCAAGGTTTAAATGTCTTCCTTGATTTCTTTGTAGTAAACATAGTGGGAAGAACATCCTACAATTTTCAAGACTGTTAAGTGCTATGGTTAGGAAGAATTCTTTTGCTTCAGTTTAAACACTGGGGATATCCCTTACTGTAATGTTGATTCATGTATATGGACTTCTCTTTTCAGATGCTTAAGTAATAGAAAGTAAAATAATTTGAAAAACTTGTTATTTTAAACTAGTGTCAAGAGGCTAAACTATACTAACTGCAAATTTTAATCACAGAATATATTTGCATTTGTCTGACTTTAAGAGGTACATGAAGTATAGAGACTATTTGAAAGAACAGGTCATAAAAATGGATCATAAGAAATTGACTGTTTTCCAAATATAGCAAGGAGGCTCATGTTTTTCATAAAATTATTTGGAGGAAACAATATTGAGCACTCATACTAGAAAATAAATGTGCAATGTAGAAATAGAATTCTGGTGTAAAGATTAATGTGTTACAAATAAAAGATTATTGTTTGAGTTAAACAAATCTCTCTTAGCCTCATCTCATAAATAACCACATATTTACTCTATCTAACAACCAATTTTCATTCTCATCATAACAATTTCAAAGTTAAAAAATGCAGTTCAAAACTTACAGCACAAAAGACAGAGGAGTTATTCTTTAAACCCATTAGTAGGGACTCAGACTTAAACCAGCTCACATTTAGCATGTATTATATTTTTTCCCACTGAGTTTATATCATTAGATCCATTTATTTTCTTAACTGCACATGGTCTCTTGAAGTGTCCTGCAAGTACTTCAATCACATTTAAAAAAAAAAAAAAAAAAAAAGGCCAAGGAAAGAATTTATGCATGTAAGTCATATATGATTATTTTTTTTTTATATATATCTGAAGCACTACCAGGAGAAAACACAATCCATTCTTTATTGTGTGAAAAGGCCAGCAAAGTGTGATTACATCTGGTAGATGGCTAGCACCAACCCAGACACTGAACCTCTGGAGGCAGGATGTGTCCCCAGAATTCCCAGAGTTCCCAGCTTTCAATAAACATCAAGACACTTTATAAGATATTTAAATTCGTGCTCACTGGGCTTTCTGCTAGAAATGCTGATATAATGCTAGATGCATTAAACAATTTGTCATACTCACATAAAAGATTGGGTATTTTATTTGCCATCCTATTATTGAGTTTTCAGATTGAAAATTACAGGACTTGTGTAAGTACAGTCACACTGTTTTGAAGAAGGAAATGTTTTTTTAAAATACTCTAGGCAAGTTATTGCTATAAAGTAATAGACATAAAAAGCAACAAACAAATAAAACCCTTTAAACCATACCAAACATGAAAGAAAACAAAATGTTAGAATTAAACTGTCATTTGGACAACTGCTTTTAAAGTTCACTTTCTTCATTAAATTGCCTTTGAATTTAATGATCATAATTGCCAAAATAACTTTATCTATTAAGATTTATGGTTGCATTCTACAAATAAGCAAATCTAACCATGTCATATCAAATATGTATGCAGCAAAGATTGACAAAAACACATACAATGATTTTCTCCACCTCGAAATTATTGAGTTAGCTCAAATGTTCTGATCGTAGGAAAGTTACAAAGAATTTATGGAAGGGCAATACCTAATTAGTACCTGAAGTTGTGCTGGGCTGCTGATTCTAATTAATAACATTTTCGAAGTGTGTTCAAAGGCATTTAAGTAAAATGAAAGCCTTCAGAAATGCATCGAAGCATTTAATGCCTAGATACTGAAGTGGTAAGCCTGCTGTAAAAGCCTAAAATAGGTTAGACAGATTAGACTGGCAGAGAAAAACCATAGGCAAATAAAAGACATAGGTATGAAAGAGACAAATATTCTTGAAAAAAAAATAAACACAGAGAGACAAAAAAGTGATTTTTTTTGAGGAAAAGGTTGTGCTTGTTTATAAAAACACTGGTTTTAGTAGCATAGTTTTAAACATCATGCATGCTATAAAGAAAAACATTTCCAGATAACACAGCTGCTCTAAATAATAGAGCTTTTTAAAAAAGAAGAACCCAACCTTTAAACTTTTTTGTGTAAAAGCAATTAACATTCCCTGAGAGACACTCTATGACATACATGTGTTATAGTGAACCAGTTCCTTCTCTGATCAAATATATCAAATTCAACTAATCTGATCCTGCAAGGAATAGTAGTCAGCCACAACATTAATATGCATAGTTGGTGGAGCAAAATAAGGAACTGTAGGTCATCTGGTACTGTTAAAAATGACAAATGACTTGTGACACTGTTTCTTTACAACTACATACAGAGCTCATGTGTAATATTTCAGTTGCAGAAAACAAGATTCGGTTGAGATGATCCCCACCCTGAACATGGTTCTTGTCCATGAGCTGATCTCTGTGTAGATCTTCACATACTTACATAAATTAGCATATGAGAGAAAAAAGTACCGATCTATTCTACACATAATGTTTGGTAATCCAAACAAACAAAAGGCCAAGCTGCAGATGAAGCATCCGTGAGATTACATGCAGGGCTTTCCCTCTTCTTTGCACACACAGGGCAGTAATCAGGGTACAGCTGAGGAGTAAAGTGATTGCTGTGTAGTTATGCTGCTGTGTGTCCAGGAGGGATGATAAGAGTCCACTGAAGTTGCTGAGTGACTAAGTAAAGATGAATTATACCTTTCTGAAGACTGACACAGTTTGTGCCACCCAGCTTCCTGGGATGTCCATTCAAAGGTGTGCTACTCCCAAGAAACTGAAGCACATGATCCAAAGCCTGCATGCTGACAAATGCTTCAAAATCTGTATTGGCCATCATTATTGAAGGAAGTGGAGCTACAGAAGAACTCTTTTTTTTTTTTGGCATTTTCAGAATAGCTTGACTACTAACAAACACCTCTAAGGTGACACTGCTGAAGTAGAGTAGGACTGCAACCAAGAAGCAATGAGCCCCCACTGCCTATGCTGAGCAGAAATTTCATCAGCTGCCCACTGGGCCACAGACCTGGCCTGTTTTAACACTTCACCAAATTCCCCAGGGCCAGCCAGCTGATCAGCTCAGCTTCAGCTAAAGAAAATCCAGTGGACCTAGAGAGAGGTGGAAAATCTGACTCTGCAAAGCAGAAAGACAGAGACAGAGGTTAAGAAAGTTCCCTGTCAGACAAGAAATCCACCCTTTCAACATTTTTGTACCTCCCTAATTGCACTTCCTCCTGCATAAACTTCAGGCAGGCTGGGTCAGTGTAAACATCCTTCCCTCCCCTCTGCTGCAATGGGCCTCTCACTTATCCCCCGCCGGCAGCTGTGGCTCCGGAGGCAAACAGTGCTCATGCTGTTCTGTGCACAATGACAGGCAAATAAAAGAACAAGCAAGCTTGAGAGATTTAAAATCTAGAGCTGAGGGATTTCTCTGAGTTTCACCGTGTCTCTGCGATCCTCCCCCTAAATGTGAGAGCTGTTTTCTTCAATAAATGAAGCTCGTAATAAACATCTCTCCTCCTGTGTCTCCAGAGCCCTTAGGGAGCTCTGCAAGAGCAGAGCATAGAAATTTGCAGAAAGGTGTCCTCTGATGGATTTGACTTACACAGTATCAGTTGGTATAAACTGCCAAGAAACGGGAAATGGGATGTCTCAAGACACCCATGGACTCCATCATTAAAAACCATTGAATCAAATGCATATTTGAGCTTTGTTTCAAAGAAGTGTTTGATTCCATCAAACTATTTTTGAAGCATAAAGGTTTATTTATAAGGACTTTTTGCCTTTCATACCTTCCTTGTACACTCAATTCACAGATTCTTAGGTTAAGGGCACAAAAAGAACTTGTGCATTTTTTAGGCAATTTAGATTTCAAAATGTATTTTCTTACAAAATACTGTCATTGAAATATATTAAGATGAAAATACAATGAATATGTTTCTTAAGTTGAAAAAGGCAAGACCAGGTCTTGTAACTAGACCTCACATCTGCAGAGTCAGAATAAGTATGATAGAGGACAGATTCAAAGTGTCTTGTCTCAGCAGGGTATTATAATGGTACATATTGTACATGCAGAACCTTAGAAATTCTCATAAATGTACTTACAAGAACTGAGAAGTAAGTGCTTTGTAATCTTTAATCAGCCCAACATTCAAAGCCTGCTGAAATTAGAGCAGATCTTCTTTTCAGCAGGCTTAAGGTCAGGTATTTTACATATATTTAAAAATAAACTCAGCAAAGTCATTGCTGGACCAATTCTTGTCCTTCCCCCTCATAAGGACTTATCTGCCCAGCTATTCTAAGAGTCAGGCAAGTCTCCTTTAACAATAAATACCAAGTTTTTACCATCACAGAATCAGTCCTCAGTTAAAAGTCAGTTGAATTTCTGTTTTAACTTATGCACCATCAGCAAAATGATTTATCTAAATCTGAACTGCAGAATTTTTATTAGTAAGATAAATGTAAAAGTCAGAAACATGGATTTTTCAGATACTGTATTCACAGAGCTGGCAATTAGAAAAGCCATATTTGACTTTCTACTGGAACTGACAGCAAAGTCATTAAGAAGAGTTACATGAATTTACAGGCTTTTCACAGTAATTTTTTTCTGATCAAAATTACCAACAATCTTAACTCTCTAAAATATCTAGTGTGCAACTTGGGGTGATGGAAATTAAAATAAATATTAAGAAAGACGTAAAATATCCCAAACATAGTAATTCTAATGCTTATTTACAATGATATTTTAGCTCTTTGCATGCTTATCAGCTCAGCATTCCAAAAAGCTGGTGATTCCAGTACAGTTAGTAATAACTATCTGATTGCATTGTGTAATTGGAATTGGACATGGATCCAACACACTCTGGGAAGAATCTGAATGCTATTTGGATGATCGAGATAGATGTGTTACACCACTATGCCAGCTCCCACAGCAATCATACACAAAATCACTATTATATCTCTATTATTATCAACAGGAATGTGATAGCTGTTGCTTCATCTTCCAAATAAAAACAACAAAAAAGGGGTTTAAAGTCTTCAGTATTTAGAAGACGGAGACAATGCCTACACAACAAAAACTGCAAAATCATTGATATGAGCTAGAATTTTATGGGAGCAGATCAAACAAAATAAAGTAACACTTTCCTGAAAAAAAGTAGGCAAATTCTGAACAGATAAAATGTAAGGCACACCAAACACATTATCTCACTTAAATTATATGCATTCACACACCTACACATAGATTTTAAAAGCATGTTCTATACAATGTTATTATACATAAGGGCGTATAAGAAAAAAGTAAAATAGGGATTACTAGTTTCCTATGTGCTTAGTCACTTTGTCAGTTATGCCATAACTGTAAAACCCTGCAAATAAATGTTTTCATACAAGAATGTAAAGAATAAAACCACTAAAAATAAAAAAAAAACAAAAATAAATCCTCAAAGTGAAAATAAATAAAAATACCAAGATTAGGGAATACCCCACAAAACAAACTTCTTAGTGGTTTTTATTCTATTTATTAAATATGAAAGAAGGAATTAAACTATACAAAACATTGCATATAGTAATCCTTTGCTATGTAGTTCATGCACAACAAGGCCAGTAACTCATAAAAGAACTGAAAGCATCTTTGGCAGGATTTTAGCCTCAGAATCCTGTAACAATTCATTGTGCATCATATGAATGTTAAAGGACAAAAAAAGCAAAATTTACCCTAGTACAGTTTATTAACTCAGCAGATTTTTCACTGATGAAAAAAGTGAGCATTAAATCTTGCATTATTATTGATTATATTATCATCTTATACTTAGTATCACTTCCTTTAGCACTGAGAGTTTGTGGTTAATATCACAAACAAGCAAGAACTGTACTGCTCTAATTGTCCACTAAAGGGCAACTCTGAACTGCTGGTAGATTTTTACCTTCTATACATGTTTATGCTTGAGTCAGGCCTTTGGGCAGTACAGGAGGTCAGGTAAAGATAAATGTTGGTTTCTCCAGTGTCAGTAACTTATAAGCAATCCACTTGGCTTTAATCCCTGCCTGAGCCTTTGGAGGATATAAGAGGTGATGAGAAACAAGTTCTTGATCCCCTCTTCTTGACCTCAGCCCCCTGCCCAGCACTTATGAGGCAGCTGGAATCTGTGTCACTGCCGTGGGCTTTTCACCAGCCCAGGATGAATGGATGCCTCTTTTCTGTTGATTGCTCCTGCTTCTGCCCTTCTCCTGTACCCAGCACACCCCTAAGGACAGCAGTGCCACATTTTGAGTTGGAGGGAATTGATTGAGGATCTTTGGCTTTTTGTGAATAGCATTTAAATTACCACAGCTGTTAACAGAGTGATGTACCCCATGTATATTTATTATTACCATTGAAAAATTGACACATTATATTCGAGTGAGACTAGATTTTGTCTCTCTTGGAATGACTATCACTTTTTTTCTTTTGGTTCTAATTTTGCTTTCCACTCCAAAAATTTTTAGAAACTTTTGTGTTTCAAGGACAATTTTCTCTGATCTCCAATTGATTTATAGCACTCTTGACATTTGTTTGATACAATACAGACTGAGGACAGCTTTTTGTTTGAAAATCTCTACTGGCTGCATCTTCCTACAGTTTTGTTTACCATCTAACATAGTCAAAATTCTGTCTCTGGTTTCCTGAGTTACTTCTCAACTGGGGATTTGATCTTGAAACACATATACAACTTTCTTTAATTTGCTAAAAGGCACTGTCTGTAGAGTTGGCGTCAGTGCTGTAAAATGTTCTGCAAATGCAGAGAGCAAGGCACATGGGAGCTGGCTGTGACAGTACACTTTTGAAGTTATTGTTGATATAAACATTGTCTGTAATCAAAACACTAAATCAGATAGTAAAATAATGTGTGTCTCTTCTATTGACAAATAATAATTAAACTGATTTTTTTTTCTTTCGACATTTTAGCATATATTCTCCTGAAAATCTGAAATGATAGATAATATCACTTTTGCTGCCTTTTTTTTATAAGAAAGCTTCTTCACTCCTCGCATCTCTTTCTACAATCCTTATCATCCCTCTTTTCTTATAATACTCAAAAATGTCATTGCAGGATAACCTTTTGCTTGCCCTTTTTAGCAGATAAATATCCTCTAAAGAAATCAAACTTATATTTTCCAATTTCCCACTTTGAAATAATCAAGAGCAAAAAATATACAAAGAAATACTGTTATGATTCTTGTTCTTGAGCTCAAACCATCAAATTATCATTTGACCCATTTTAATAATTCAAAACTATATTTTCTTCTTTTAATCTTAAAAATGTCAATTAAACACTATCAGTTGTAATGATAGTCTACTGCCTTTGAAGAGAATTATTCATTTAGAAATGCAGACCCACTTTTATGCATTTATTAATGATATCCTTTAAAATTTAATAAACAAAGGAGTAGATTTAATACTTCTAAATACTAAAAGTGAAAAGTGTATCAGGGTATCAGTGTCACTGAGAAAATCTGCAAATATATCTGGATCAGGCCTATAAGGTCAGACCAAATGTGTCTGGTCCTGCTTCATTCCTTATTTTAATGTCTGAAAGACATGGAAAAATGCTGTTTAAAGTACTGCCTTTACAAATGGTAGAAGTCAGGGGTTGCTTGGGACAATTGACCATTGCTGGCTCACAGTACTAAATATAGACTTCTAAAAACCACGCTAGGAAAAAAAAGAGATGGAGGGAGCAGAAAGGTTAAATGTAGCAAAATTTTGGTTTAGAAATAAAAATAATTTAGACAAAATAAGGAAGTCATATACATATTTAAAAACTAGGTTATAGAAGGCACAAAGAAAACCATATACAAATCATTATTTGTCTCATTATTGTGTCTCTTCCTATCTCCTCCACTCCAATTGACTTCAAGGCTTTTTTTTTTTTCATTTCCATCACCTCTGCAATGGGATTCTTGAACTGCAGTATTTGCCATAGGATTTATTCATATAAATCATGACATGAATCAACTCTCTGATATTTCTAGCTGTATACAAATGAAATTAGTTTCTTCCAAAGCCATTGAAACTTCTCTGAGTATTTCCCTGTCTTTTCTCTGGATCTGGCCAAATGTAACAAGTACTTGCTAGGTGACTACTGTTTCTGGGCAACTGTAGATGATTAAATAAAAGAAATAAATAAATAAGTATAGGTTTACTTTCTGTTGAGTGTAGTTCAGAACTTTCCTAACTTCCCGGTGGGGAAGACTGGAGAAGCAAAACTTAAGGAGAGATAGGACACACACAAGTTAGACCTATTTTTATTTGCCATAATCAATATTTTTAAATATTTCTATTTGATTTCCTGAAAATCTGTTAGCAGAGCACTTTCTGATAAATGCCATAGGACAGTACTGACACCTGAAATAACTGGAAAAAAATGAAAGCATTTGATACATTCTGTATCAAACTAGTATGAAACTAGGACAAATTAATAAAGATGGGATATAAGTAGAACTCTTTGAAAAATCCTTATACAAATTTCACTCAGCAGACCCATCATGGTAGTCATAGCTAAGCATCTGTACTTCTTCATCAGGCCCATGTGGGACTGGCCAAAAAAATGAGATATTGTAGAGAGCATCACTGAACTAAACAAAAATAAATTAAATATTGAATGAGTTCAAGTATTTGCTTTTCCAGGTGGAAAGAATTACACATGTGCATGCAATGATGGAAAAAAACCACCTTAAATCTTCCATGCATTTAGAGTATTTGACAATTAAAAAATCTCCAGTTTCAAAGTCTGAAGTGCATAGATGTACTAGACTTCGTGATGAAGTGCATGATGACTCCAACCAAGGCTGTCCCCTTGAAAAGACAAATAATGCAGAACACTCATAATGTTTTCATTTATTTCTTTCAGTTTACCTGCACCCTGAAAGTCAGGATGTCAAATTAGGAAAACCCACACAGTGACCTCTACATCAAATCAGTATATCACTTCTTCCTTCCCACTTGAAAAAAACTTCTGATAAACAACTTGAATTGATTTTCAGTTAATGCAGATGCAAGCAGATACTATTTTTAGCACGAACTCCTTGTCCTAGACTCCCAGACTCTGAGACTGAAGCCAGGCCCAAGCTCATTCAATGTGACTACTGATAATCCTTTGAATTAGTGGAAACTTAGAAATGCTGGTTTAAACATATTTTGATCCTTAACTCACTCAAATATAGAAAAGTGAAAGTTTTAATGTTTGGTTAGCATTTTGAAATCCTAACAGAAAAGAATGTATGGACAGTACCCAGAACCTTATCTAGAAAAGTGCAACCACAGCCCTACAGCTACTGCTATAACCTAAAATAAAGGGTGATTCAGGTGGCTGCAGCACTGGGCTTCCTCTGTAATCAAGTGCTTGCTTAGTCAGGCTAAGAAAGACATTTAAGTGACTGCATTCCAATGACTTAATGGGGCATAGACTCCTAAATATTTCTGTGGGCAAGACCTGTACTGCAGAGTCTGCCTAACCTTAGATATCACTAACTCTGCCCATTGACTTCATAGGCAGCCCTGGGGAGTTGGATGTCTGAAAGCTTACTGCTGTTTCAAATCTAAACCAGGTATGTAAAAGTAGATGCCCTGACTTTTGCTTCAGTGGTTCTAATGAGATAAGAGAAAAGGAAAGTAGTCTGGCTCCAACATCCATTATAATTTTATGTAAATTACTTTAAGTAGGGATTCTTACCCTCCAGTGCACAAGGATCCTGAAGTTGATCTACTTTTTTAAGCTAGTTTAGGAAACTTTCAAAGATTTTGCAAGTCAACTTTATATTTGCTTGGAAATATGCAATGATGGTAGGGTGTGTGTATTCGAGTATCATGAAAAGCACCTTTAAATACCTTAGTGTTCTTTTATCCATTTACCTTTTCATTCTTGCATTATAGAAACAGTACATTACCCCACTGTGAAAAAATACTGGAGAATTATTTATTCAGGTAAGATTTTTTGCAACATTTATAGGCTAATTGTCTACGTAGTTCTTATTAAATATTTTTTAAAAGTCTCTAAAAAGAACATATGGGACTGTCTAAAGAAGACAGAAACAATTGTGGTGATAGATGCTAAGGAACAAAAATTAGGATTAATTAGCTTGCACATGATTTCACAGACATTTTTACAGAACCCCACTCTTTGTACTGATTTTAGAGAATTTTGTCATAAAGTTAGATTCTTGAAATTTTCTCATCATCATGACTGAATGACCTCTCAAATTACAAATGCATGCATATCTACTAGAAAGCATTCTCCTGAGGCTGAAGTTCTGGCATCCAGCTTAGTCAGGAAGGGAAACCATAGAAAAGAGAAATGATAGTCCTGAATCCTAAAAGGTTACTGTTCTCAGTAAGAAATCTCGGCTATTTACGGCACTAGGCACAAAAAAAGATACCAAACAGCTTCCCCATAGCCAAAATGAGCACATATCTGGATTTGATATTCATTCCTTTTCCAACAAATGTCTGCACCAAGTTAGAATTTTCAAAATGTCTATCACTTTATATACATAGATTTAATTTAATTTAAAACAAGGCTCATTGTATAAATGCATTACATCTTCAAAGAGAGGCTTCCTCAAAATCATAGCATGAGAGCTTCCCGTGGTTTCCATGGAAATGACCTTTCACTATTTCCATGGTAATGGATCTAGTTTTATATATTTCTCTTTTATGAGACTTTATTATACCAACAAAGCTACCATCCAGAATATAGTCCTTAACTTATGGATGTGAACTCACTGAGAGAAATTATCTGGCTCCCAAGCCCCATGGGCACGCTAAGCTTTTGTATGCCTTTTTAGTACTGTGCAACAGACTTTTGAGAAAGATCACCTATTGCAAATTGTCAGTAGAGAAATGCTGACATATTTTGCTCGTTGCTGTTTCTAAAGAAATCTCTAGATTCATCTGCTGCAGTCTTTTCCAGACTGCTCCACTGCTTCCAAAGGCAGAACAGCTGGAAAAAAATAGAATGGATTGAGAGCTCAGAGTCTTCTATAAATTCCAGGCTGTTGATCATATCCTGCTGTGAAATAAATATTATCTAGGGCATTTATTGAAAATCTATAGACCTTTGAAATTACATAGGCTTGTTGATCTTTCTTTTAGAATTTATAGTTGAAATTGTTTTCCCCTTCACCGTTTCTTTTTTTTTTTTTTTTTTAATTGTTATGGTCACTGTTGCTGTCATTGAAAGCTAAAATGTTCTTTACCCTGGAGACAAAATGAATGGCAGCAGTGGATTCAAACATAAAACTGAGAGCATCAGAGCAACTGAGGTATCCCAGTCCCCAGCATCCTTGACACCCAGCCCTAGACCTATGGTGTTAAGTGCCTCAAGGTGTTATGGAGGTGGAGCTTGGACAGGATGGTGCTGCCACTGAGGTTCACAGGTAAAAATCCATACCCTTTGGAGTAATGTTCCATTAAGGTGCAGTTTGGAAGGGAATGTAAAAACATATTTCAATAATATCACAAGATCTAGGGTTTAATAATAAAGTAAATCCCCTCCCATCCAGGAAAATAAACAAATTAAATCTGTGACGAAACCATTAGAGAAGTGCAAATCCCTCAGAGAACCAGAAAAACACATAAACCTGACTGAGCAATTTAGTCTGACTCATGTCTAATTGGTGATGATGCATAAGAAAAGAAGAATTCATGCCTGTCATTCAGGTTTGAGTTTTCTGGGCTAGCCATTAGAAAAACACCAATTTTTAGAGTAAGTTAGACATGAGACAGACACAGGTGGCTGTAAGACAATGTTTGCATGCAGCAAAGGTAAAAGAGCCACTTTCCAGCATGAAATTTAATTTTAATGCTCTTTTTTTTTAAAACTAAAAGATAGGTCAAAATAGAGCTCTTGCTCTTAGAAATGTTCTAACTCCTTCATCTGCTTCAAAGGAGATAATGACCAACATATAAATCAATCGTCATTAAGTAGTCAAATGGTATAAAGGCACATATATTACTTTACATTACTATTAAAGAATATCTAAAATGCTAGGATAATCAATTATGTTTTTTTGTTAAGGTACTACAATGACAATGACTATCCAGGCTTCAGCCTTCTATCACTGAGAACATTCCACTCCATTTCTTCTATTCCTTGCACATTTCTAAATGAAGAGCACTGCAAGTAATGACTTTTATTCTACATATTGAATTCACAGCCTTGTCAGAGGGGCTGGAAATACTTAGACAGAACACTCAAATAAATATGATGTCTGAAAAAATGGACATCACCTAGCTTTAAATCTCTACAGGGCTCATGTTTACACATGAGCTACTAACATTTAGAGTTAAATTCATAGGACTGATTTTGACCACTTACTTCAGGATGAAATGAGATCAATCAATGCCCCCAAATTGTTTGTTTCTCTCCACTAACTATAATGGGTGTCTAGGTGATTAGATCATTCAGTCAAATGAATTTAATCTAACATAATTGCAGGCAACTGACAATACTGAAAGACAGCATTTATTTTTCTGGAATGATTTTTCTTACACAGAATTTTTGTGTCACTAGTTCTTTAGAGAAAATGCTTAGAAGAGTTTGTTTCTGAAATTATTTTTCTTAGTGAAGTTCATATCTTTATTGATAATTATAGATCTTTATTTTATCTCTTTTTTTCTTAAAATTATTATAATAGTCCTGCTTAAGGAAGGCATAAAGCCTTTACTTAAGTGAAATATTTGCTTTTGGCTACCAGCTATTTTTGGAGATGACAGTGGATTAGTTTTTTTCTTAAATAATGCTGATTTCCCTCTTATTTTCACTGTAGTTTGACATTCTCATCACACTTACAAAGAAAGACTATCTAGTTTATTTTAATGGTCTATAGCAAAGATGTTTACAGTGGTACCTATAAAGGCATTAGGATCAGGACAGTAATACACTGCTTTAGTTTTTAAAGGTATAACTCTATGTGATGTCAACATTTGCCTCCAAGGTAATACTCTGTCATCCTGATAAAGAACTACATCAGCAAAAGAAATTATTTAAGAAAAAATACTAATTAGAAAATTTTAAAAAATATCAATAATTTTGCAAGTCTGGAGATACTGGGCCAGCATAAGACAACACAAAAAATCCCCAAACAAACCCATAACTAAAACCCACAAAAAAGCCATGTTGAAATACTTTTGAAAATAAAGCATAAAAACACAAAGAAACACGGAGACTTAACACTGTTGAAGCTTTATACTATACCCCTGTGGTATGCAGGTATGTCACCACAGAGACATGAGCGTCCTGCCAGAGACTTCTATAAAAAGAAGCACATCAATGGCAGAAAAAATGGACTTAAAAGTACACCTAGAGATAAATACCAAGTGTACTTGTCGTAAAATGATGTCTCAAAGTTCTGTCATTGAAGCACACACGACTGCAGATCCTTCCACCTCTCTCTCCCATGTAGGGTAGAGCAGTAACATTCCTGTCTGCAAAGGAAAATTTGCCTTGGTTCTGCAAGTGGGCTGTGCGGTTACCCCCTCTAACCAAGGAATGGATGGCCTTCTGGCATGAAATGAAGTTTGTTTCTGTGATCTCTGAATAAGCCCTTGGAAAAGCCACTTTGAAGAAGCTGGAGAAGGAAAATATTTTCCAAACCACCCATTGCGGTCCACAACAACCCATAATGCTATTGTCAGGCATATTGCTGTGTACTGTCAGACTGAAAAACTAATATTTCTGACAGCAAAATGGGCTCTTACATTATTTTGCAATTAACATATGTTCCAAATGATAGATTATGTTTCAAGTATTTAGCATTAAAATAAAAAACTAAAGGCAAAAGGATAGATGATGTGACATTTCTGGAATTGGATTCACTGGTATAATCTTTCTACCCTCTATTTTCTGATCCATCTAAATAGCTTTGTAGCTGGCTAAAGCATGACCTGTACCTCCCAACTGTAGGAACTGTCATAGCCATTTGGATTCAGAAAAGGATTATGTTTTCCACTGCTTTTAATTAACATCTTTCTGGCCATAGTCAAAGCAATACTTGAGCAATTTCCGTTTAACATTTCCCTTCTATCTGAATTCTAATCCACCCACTACTTTTGATAAGACATTGAGTAGTGACCTGAAAATAGTGTTACAAAGAACTTTGAGAAAGAACCTTGCAGGGGAGAAAAATTGCAAGGTTAAAGATCTGATAACCACTGGTTACTAATTTAAACTGCTAATGGTCTAATGGAGCTGGAGCTAAGACTCCTATTGATTAGCTGAGGTTAGCAAAACATTCACTCCCAAATATAACTTGCTGTATATAGTTACATTTACAAGGCAAACAAGCTAAAAAAAGAAGAGCAACTCTGCCTCACAGTAGTGGCAATGAACGCAAGAGCTGTGAAGCTGTGTGATGGGATATGACATGCATTTCTTCATACATTTACATTTTAAAGTTTTAATGAAAGCATATTGTCAGGGAATGCCAAGCCCACTATGTGTTTTCTCTTTGCAGTGCAGTGACAGGATCCTGCTTCATGTTGCAAACAAGAAAACATTTTGTATTAAATGGGGAGTGAATATGCAAAAATGAAATCGAACAAGTTCCTACAGCAAATCTGCTCCACATCAAAAATATAAGGGAAGGCTTTTTTCACAGACAAAATCATTTTACTCCTTTTCTTATGAAGGAGGTTCTTATCAGATGTTTAAATGCTGGCTGTTCAGAATTTTTTTCTGTCTTCAAGAAAGCTGCAAAGATGCTAGAGCACTTCCTGAGACTTCATCAGCAAAATAATTTCTTCTATTAAGAAAATAAAGTTGAAATTAATTCATGCATATAGAAATAACTGAGTCAGTCTGTTAAATGCCTTTTAATATCTAACTTCATGGATTGATGGTATGACTTGATATACAAAAACCTGAAAAAAAAAAAAGTAACATTCAGAAGATCAAAATAAGATTTAGAGCTCTTTCTGTAGGGCGTTGGTTTTGAATTTATCTATGTTTATATCTAAATAAATTGTCCTTCTAAGTCCATAATAAACTGAGGGTTTTTTTTCCTTTGATGATGGTTATCAATTATGAGATTTTAGTTTATTTTGGCCATAATCTCTCTCTTACTAAGCTAAATATAAAAGGTATATTGATGTATCATATTCAGTAGGACCAAATAGCCTGGAAACTGGTGCTTATCAGTCTCATGCATGGCCCTTAAAAATCCCCGTACAGGAAGTCTGTCCCACTTAGTGAAATGACCATATACTAATTCAACAACCTCTTTACTTTTACCACCATTTTACCAAGTTATTGCAGCATTATAAGGCTTTATTAAATGAAACTTAGGATGGGACTTCTGCTTATAGATACCAGGGATCATTTTTCTGTCACTAACATGGAATTATTTAAAAATGAACATAGGAACCCTCAACTTCAGGTAAAGTCAGATTCTGCACATGGGGAATCCTTCCATCCAGCATGGATCATACAACCCCCGGCACACCAAGGAGCACTTAAAAATGCACTGTACAATACTGAGACTAACAGGCTCCTCTCAGATTAAGCTGCTAGATAATATGGGCCTGAGTTACCCAATCAGGTTGCAGATTAGTCTAATAACTTTGGCAGTAGTACTGCAATAAAAAGATTCATAATGGAAAAGGCAATGATGTGAACCTTAGCGAAAAGACACAAAACCGTACATCAAGAGACAATTATGTGTCCCAAGTACAGCAAGCCAAGCAGGTGATGACTATCATCAAACCTGTCAACAGGCAGTGTGCCGACTTGCAATCCTGATGACAGTGAGTGCTTTGATTATTCTCTTGTGAGTAATGTTGGTGTGCTATTTTGGGTCTCTGACTATATTTGCAAGAAAAGTGCAGGATCCTACCTCCTTTTGGTCATCAGTGTTTCCTCAGACGCGAATACTTGAACATCCATTCCCATTTCAAGAATTAAAAGTTAAAATGGTTTTCATTTGGAGTATCAGCTTCACCATAATTGAGTGTTGAGTTAGCCCCATAGCAGATCTTTAATGAGATAAATGTTATTACAGACGGTTAAAAAATAGTTGAGTACGGTGAAACAATCTCTCTGCAGAGATCTGAGGGCTCTCTTTAGAGCCTGAATTTCAGGTTCTTTTCAGAGACAATTCAAAACTGTTCTTCGGTCTTTAAAGAAGGAGTAACTCAAAAAGAAAAATCTGATTTTCTGTACGAAAAGCGCCATTAAAGTTAACGCATTTTGTAAGTAAAGTATTCAGCTGAGTATTATCTGCCATTAAGATAATTAGGTCTAATTTTGCCTTGGACCTTAGTTGAAGCTTTGCAGTGGGAAATAATTTTTAGAAGTTTTACCTATTTAAACAGACAAGTTAAATAGGGGATTTTGAAAGACATTTCTAGCTCATTCTCAAATCAGATTTACTTGACATCAGAATTACATTTTTAATGTGCAAAACTCCAGTTAACCATTGTTAAAGAGCTATATTGGGATTTCTGAATGGAAACTATCAAGCTATATATGTCTTCAGATATGCGGATGTGCAGTGCCAGTGAAAGCATCTTGAAAAATTACTATCTCCTGATAATACAGGTATACCGTATGGAGTTGTCAAACATGTAAAAAAGTGACCTAAAACTGTTTCACTAGCAATTTTCACAGTCATGATGTTAAATGCTTTTTAAAATTTCATCTATAAAATTAGAAGCCAAATCCTCTTTTGATTAAGTAAACAGTTAAGCAGTAGTCCATTTCATGGGGAATAAGACTGTTTTGTACTCAAAATCAAAATTATACCATCCTCTTGCTTAACCTTTTTTAGTCAATGCTAAACATATAGGTAAGTAAAAACTTCTATATCCAAGCAAAACAATTGTCACTCTTTTTTCCAGATGAAGTTCAGACATTAAAAAATAATTGTTATTCCAAGCTTCACAGGGCCTAATTACCTCTTTACTCAGGCAAATTCCCCATGGATGCTACCAATATTTTTACCTCAATTATTACTGAATCATCCAATAATAACAATAAAAACAAAAGACATGGAATTTCAGAATAAAACTGAAAGCTTGCAATAGATTTGACTGCGTACTAGACTACTGCATCTTTCTCCAGCATTGCCATATTTCCTTTTGTTTTCATTAGGAGCTATAAAACAGATTTTTGGATATTCTAAAATACACATGTTTTTCTATGTTTTCCTCACTATTTAATCCAATTTATTCTGTATTGTCTCCTGGATTGGGCTGATATACAAATTGAGATATATTTTATCTTGCTCTTGAACTCCATCACACTGTTGAACCCACACTGAATCTCTAGTAGAAATTGAAGAAGTGCCAGGAGACACTGTGCTCAGTGGAGTAGCCTAATTTACTCTGAAGTAAATGGAATTACAGTACTTTGTAACAGGGCACACCTGATTTAAATCGTGATGATGTTCAACACAAATTTACACATATTTGAGGAATGCGGAACTTAGTCAAGATACCTGTTTAAAAGGATTTGAACAAGGAAATTCAACACAAAGCCTCAACATTGTACAAAAGAACTTCTGAAACTTTATTGTGAATTTTAAAGTACATTTAGAAAGGATCTTATCCTTCATATCATTAATTAAAAATAAATTTAAAGAAATCCACATACTAGTAGTTTGAGCAAAGTTCAGTACAGACTTTTTGAAGTCACAATATATACATTGCATGAGAGTGCAGTAAGCTTCCAATTACATTAGGTATATATTTCTAAAATAAAGAGCTTTGATTTGACATGTGTGAGAGGCATACTGCTTACAATGAAAACATTTTACAAAATATAGCAAAGGAAAAATGGAATTTAATACATTTTGAATGTACAACTACTTTATACTTTTTTAGGTAATTCTTTACTCAAAGTGTACAAAAGTCCATTTTTAAAGGACACCTGTTCATTTGCACTGTCCAATACTGATTAGAAATTATAGTTTTAAAGATTCATTACTATACATACCAGTGAATTCTTATTCAATTCCATAGCCACTACAATGAAGAAAATATTACAGAATCATTGACAGCATCTTCTTCTCTCCTAAACTATGCATAGATAACATAGCAATGGTGCCTATTACTACAATAAAAGTGAAATATTTCACCTGATTTTTGCAACTATTCTTTGCATAAATATAATGCATTGTATATATATATATATATATATATATATTAGTTTATTTAACAATCAACTGATTGCTTATTTTAACACTCAGTAACATACAGAAGCACATACACTGCTATGCTTAAATATTTTCCACTCTGTAGTGGCTCATAAGATTCAAAAAATCAACACTGTAAATTTGTAATTCTCAGCCTGGGGAAAGAATATCCCTCAGATGGACTGATACTACTTATACAAGTTAAACCATACTATGAATCCATAGCATCCACCTCCAAAATACATAACAGGAGTAATACAGTATACTGTGGCTACTAACTACTGCATAATCATTATATAGGAAATCGTCACATCAACTGTTTTACATTTATGATTACTCATTACATTATATCACACACAGAGCAAAACTTTCCCAACAGATGGATCTCCTTTTCTACAGTTTTTCATGTTTGAGAGAAAAATCATCACACAGTGACAATGTTATGTCTGGAGAAGTATGCAAAATATGTTTCCTTATCAGGACAAAAGAGTAAGCAGTAAACTACTAATTATTTTACAATCAGGATGAAAAAATAAAACTTTAAAGAGAAAGTCAAGTTTTCAGCACTGCAATTAAAGAAATTATGTACTGAAGGTGTGCGACTGTCACTCAAAACTGTGTGAAAAGCATACCAGAAAATTAGTTAGCCAATAATGAATTAAAAGTTGCACTTTCCTTTCAAACAGAGCGCAGTAGGGTTATGTGATTTGTGTCCAACGACTCGGCAATGTGTTATCTGAACAGCTCAAAGTATTTGCAAAGGACAAGACAGCTTTGCATTCATTATTGCTGAATAAAAGGAATATGCTGAAATTTGTAATGACCATTGGTGGATTTTTAACCACCACAAAGGATGACTGGGACATTAAGATTTGCAGAAGAGAGCACGTTTTTCCTTTTCAGGGTGGACAAAAACCCATCCTACATGGATTTGCAAAAATCCATGCTACATGGATTTGCTTACCTACTTTCTCTTTTAACCAAAGTTAAAATTAAGTGTCTTGCACCAATGAGCTTCACTGCCTTTCCAATATAGCTGCCTTTTCTATGGAGAAAAAAAGTACTCTGTCTGCAAAACACTACCTGTAGCAGTGATCACTTGGAGGCCAGACATTGCAGTTCAGATGCAAACCACTTTGGACTACTCACCCAGGAGCCCCTCTTTGCTTTTTTCCTGCTAAATGTAGTAGACTAGGCTTTCAGCTGTCATCCCTGTTAACAGCAGGAAGAAATACCAATAATTTTGCAGAGCCACATGATGTTTTTCACTTTTGCTGTCCACTAAGCCACCAGAAACTTCATGGTGACAAGCTATAAAAAAATATGCACCACAATTTTGCCTAATATCCATGCAAGAAGAGCACAGCAAGCCTGACTTCAGTCATGCTACACTTGCCTGTCCACCGCACACAACAGCACACAGGTGAGATTGAACTGCCTCAGGAACCTGAAGGGAATGGAAACAAGAAATCCCTGGCATGGCTCCTGGAGACAAGACAGGTTTAATGGTGTGCTGACAGCCTGCACTTTAAGACTTTTTCTTAAAATAACAAGTAAAAAAAACAAAGCAAAACAAAAACCCCAAAACAACAACAATAAAAACCACTCCAAAACCCAGAAACTTTACCAGTCAGAAACCTGCCCAGCATTACTGCATTTGAGTGTCACTTTAGGTTAAAAAGAAATCTTTTAGCTTACATTATGTGGCATATTTTTTCTCTATTTCTGTTTTAAATACACAAAATAGCCCACCCCTTCCTTTGATATCTTCAAAGAGAATAACTGAAGCCTTCCAGGATCCTTGACAGCTTAAGTATACAGTAGAAATAGTTGACAATTACATTAGCTTTTCCCAGCATGCAGAAAGGATGGCTAATGGAATTAATGAATCGTTTGCTGTTCCACTAGTCAAAAGTCTAAATAACAACATGACCTTCAGTCAATGCTGCTGAAGAAACATTTCCTTAAACAATTCACAATCAGTGAGAGATGACCTCAGATTTCAACTGTGTGTATGTGATTTCTCTGCTTTAATTTACATTTTCTTGTGTAGACCCACATAAAGTTTAACCATTTGCAACAGTTGCTCTTTTCCCTAATGACTGTTTATACCAAACAGGGAGGAAAAGAAAAGTACCATGATTTAAAAGGTTAAGTCAGCTACAATGAACACAACATCAAGCTAAAATTTCCATGAAGCCAAAAAAATGCCCCCAAGTTTATATTTTTCTTAGAGAGGTAATAAAAATGTTTGTTGTATATTAAGTTTCTTTTCAAATAAAATAGAATTTTAGAAATAAAGATGAATAATTCTCTTCTTGCTTCTCCTTGTTTCTATTTAATGCAAAATCTACGGCTGCCAGGGGAGGGACTTTTGGTTTAAATCAGTGTGAAAAGAAATCAAGTATCTGTTAACAAGCTGCTATGTTTCAAACTGCTTGTGTTTCATAATGCTAAACATTTATTAAAAAACATTAATAACCCATAAGAACTCAGGGCTAGGAGTGCTATTGTTGTTTGGAAATAGTATTTATCAGAGGGATAGTGTTAGAGTTAGTTAACATCAGATCAGCTCATGAATGCAGACTGCAAAACAATTTATATATATATATTTTTAAGTTCTAGAGCTGAAAACAATATTCCTAAACAGAAACTGTATTCTGTAATTATCTTTGAAGAGAAGGGTTGGACTAACCCTACATTTTTAATCTTTTTTAGGATTTAGTTTAGCAGGATAAGAGGTTATAGTGGAGTAAAAAAATGATTTAGTACAGTGCCTACAATCCACTGATGCTTAATATAGTTGATCATCAAAATACTTAAAATGATAGTATTAAGTGATTTATACAGTTGATGACATGAATGTTTATGACAGCCTTAGCCTCAGAGTTGCATCTGCTTGACTTTCACCCACTTTATTTGAAGACATGCATGTGTAAAGATCAGTAGCAATTGCCAATTTGCCTGATGTACCACACCAGGATACAAAAACTGCTACAGATTTTCCCCCTCAGGTGCAATTTTGTCACACTCCATTAATCCTTTCAATCCTCCCCCAATCCTGTGGACTTGTTATTTAGTAATCCCTGGTTGTTGTGGTGAAAGAACATTAGAAAGTCTCTGCTGTCTGCAAGGCAGAAAATTACAATGGTCGTCTATTAAATCTGGCTCTCACAGTGCCCTCTTGGATCAAGCCTGCTTGTCGCAAACACAACCAGTGGCCACAACATCAGGACAAATTATCACTGATTTCCAAAATGTCAATTTTAAACTAATTTTGTGTCTCACAATGTTGCCTCTTCAGCACCCAGACAAAGGCTGTATTTTTAAGGAGGGAGAGAAAAATCTTAAATCAACACATCACATAGGGTAGTTTCATTCACTTATGCATGTCAGGTTTTCAGTTTTCAACTCTCAACCAGGAACTCTCCCACATGATTGCAGCCCATTGTGCAACTGAACAACTTGGCTTTCTTCCACTTGAGACAGTTAAAGAGAGATTACTGGGAGCATTCCTTTCCAGGGCTGCTCTCCTTAAATACAAGATTCTCCGTAAACACCAGCGTTTTTCTTTTAAATTCAACATTTTTATACTGCAAAGTAATCTATCTGCCTGGATCTTCTCTCTCTCATATGCACATACACAGAGCTGCAGGATTTCTGTCTCTGATAATATATATCCCCATAACATTTTTTCCTATATCGACAGAAGTCAAATTTATTTACTTTTTAGGAAAACAAAAAAATTAAAAACCCCCAGCCTTTCAGCAGCTTGATTAATTTAAAGCTGTAAACCTTGGTTTAATTCTACTGACATGAAAAAGTAATAGCTACAAGCTCCCAGTCAGGATTTGTGATTGATTATCTAGTGAAGCCTTTAAACAAAATCTTGTTTGCTCATTAGTTGCACTAAGGTCTTTAGTGACATATACAACTAAAATTTTTAATTAAGAAAAAATATGAATAAATATTTAGATATTATAATTCTGAAAAAAAAAGAGGAAATAAATAAGCAAATAAATAAAAACAAAACAAAACCAAACAGCCAAAGCTTCACAATCAATGACAAGTTAGAGGAAAATTTAAAATAAAGCTCTTCTTAGGTAATGGAGATATTTAGTGTTGTAGCATTTCTCAGACCTGACTTGTCTTTTGGAAGCATTGTGCTGACAGTACTATTTCATCCTTCAGAAATTCAGCAAGATCATATCCTTTCTATAGTAACAGTAACCAGGACTGTGATTACATGATCTAAATGCTTGCCACCCATCACTTATGTATCTCAGCATACTGTTGCATAAATCACTCTTACTCATCCACAGTGTATCCTGCCTGCAGACCACCGAGCTAGTTTTGATTATTTTGATATACACAGAGCATAAGGTGTGAGAAGTTTTCTGCAGAAGGGACCACATTTAAGCTTGAGAAGACCACTGAAGCCTAACCTAAACAACACACCAAAAGAAAAAGTAAAATAGCTTTGCACTGCTAGTTTTAAAAATAGTTGAAACTTTTCTGTTGAATTTCAACACTAATAATACCATCAGAAGTCATCTACAGTGATACTAGCTTTGTCTCCTTGCAACACTGTTGAAAAGAGCAGGATACTCTTATGGTAAAGCACTTAGAAGTCTCAACAAATTTAGTTTAAGAAATCTTAATGTATGCTGAGCAAATATACACATTCAATATCTGACAGAGTGATAAGTAAATTAAGTGAAACAGAAGATTTAGGTGTCTAATTCTGACCCTTGCTTATCTTCAAAGGTCATACTAGTAGTAGCAGATACTATGGACTGCAAAACTCATCACACCAGTCTGCACTTCTGCCTACATTAGCCCAAAGGACACTGACACGTGGACTTTGCCTGCAGAGATGCTCAGGACAGACCTTCCCACAGCACAGGCAGAACCCAACCATGCCACAACCAAAAGTACAAGCCAAACTGGTGACAAGTTTATCTGCTAGCACAATGCAACAGTTCTACACATCTATACATGGAAATTGCACCTGACAGCTCACTCTTAGTATCAGCATGGTGTTTCCCCGATGAAATCTTGCAAATATCTGTCCAGATCCCACAGGGCCAAAGATTGACATAGTTGCAATGCTGAGGACTTTCACATCCAGAAACAAATAGTAAAATTCATCTAACACAAATGGAATCAGAAATACCCATGTAGTGGTGGTTCATGATCTCTTACAGTTAAAAACTCTCTCCAACCATATTGCTGATGCTTAAGTGATGTCCCTATGTGTTTTAGTCTCATTTAGACTGTAAACAACTGGGATTCAGCCAGGGAACTGCTTGCTAAGGAGGAACCTGGGAGTTACAAAGGTTACAAGTGTTCATCTCGTCTGCCTTATATCATGCTTTTGTTTAAAGGCATTTGTACAGAATATATTCACCTTTGATGTATATATGCCATAGGTCTCTATGGGAGAAGCTTCACATTGAGTTGGACTGCAATTGCACTGGATTTTCAGATGGTTCATTGTAACATTTGGCTTCTGTTTTTATTCTGTAAAATAAATCTTCAAATGTCATGAAATTAGATCTTCAGCTGTTTTCATAAACAGAGATTATCCAGTACTGTATGAAGACTTGGTTAAAAGTACTTCTCAACTGGACAGTGTGAAGTACTTTTGGGTTATTCACAAGAGAAATTATGTTTGGCTTCATAAAAACTGTTGAAAATTATTTTGAATTTCCTTCTGATGACTCTTTAGCTATTAAATAGGTATCAGTGCATGTTCATTAGACAACCTGAATAATGTAACTTTGGCCACCATCATGTCTTCTCTCTGAAGCAGAATCCTCAGGATTTCAATAGGTACATGTAATCCTGTATGCACAAGCACATGTATATACCTGTTCTCATATCTATACATGCACATGCATAGTCACAAGATAACATGACTGGCCTCATAGTTTCCTTGTTTGAATTATTTAGGCCCAACTAAACTAATGCAACCAAAATAACTAGAAAATCTACACCAGCCAATCAACCTAAATTAATGGAACTAATTGACCAAAATTTAATTAAACAATTAGCACTAAAGTAAGCAGCTAAAAGATATTATTATACACTAAAAGAGTCATGACTTTAAGATGGTGACAGAGTATGAAACTTCATCAGAGGCCAGTTCATGGAGTTTCTCCTTGCACAAAACAGCATCTACCTCTTAGAGTTTTAAGATAGTGGCTGAAGTCTTGCTGGTTTTGTTTTTGTGTTGGGTTGGGGTTTTTTTCAGATTAATGACTGTCATCACTAATGTTTCCATTTAAAATATTCTAACCTCCAGATTAAATTACATTTCAAGTGAAATACAAGACAATATGCTTATAATTTAGTTCTGTGACCTTTATGAGTTTATGAGGCAAAAGTGAGGCTTTTCAAAAGCACTTCATATAAAATGCAAAATTTACAGAGATTTTAATGCAAAAGTTTCGCTAACCCTAAACTATTCTGATAAAAATTTTACCCTCAATGAAGTTAGGATTCAGTTATGCTGTGCACAAAGCCAGTACAGCTAGTTTTAAATAAAATGTTATATAGTCAGGTTTTTCAAAAACAAACCAAGCAGGTAAGCAGTATTACCTTAGGATGTAAAAGTGTAATTGTAAAATAATAATGATCATCTTCAAACAAAGAAAGGGAAAGTATAATTGGAAGCAGTTTAATATTCACCTTCAACAAGAGGAAGATGTTAATTTCCAGCTGTTTCCATTTTTAATTGATGATTTTTTTTTTCTGTGGTGTGTGAAAGCCAGCCAATTTTCTTCAGAAAAGTGCTTCTATTCACTTAACTCTGTAAAAACTAGATGCTTCTTATTGCTCTACTGCACCATGGGGATGGGATAAAATATGAAAGCAAGGATTTCTTTATTCTAGCTAGGAAAATTAACTGTTAAGCTCAGTGGGGGCAGAAACAAAGATGGCATTTAGATATAACTAATTTAGTATCTAACCAAAGCAGAGCCTTCTAGGAGAAGAGAGAAAGCAAGGGAATAGAAAATTGTACATGAATTATTTCTGAGTCAATTCCTATAAAAGCAGAAGAACTTTCTTTTATGCTCAAATGGATTACATACTTACTTTTATAATATGCACATTGTTCACATTTTTTAAAGATAATATAATGAACAAGTACTGCTAAGAAAGAATACTCTTTCTTTTTTTTTTCCTATACATTAAAGTGAAAGGGTCATCTGGACATGAGGCCTGGACTGATTTTTAAAACACAGATTGTGGGACAGATCCTCAGCTGATATTAAATAGTTCTGTTAAGTTTATTGTTCAATTATAATTCAATGTAACTATGATTACAGACTGCTTACATTACCATATGTTAATAAAATAGCAAACATGACTTGCAAATTTTGTTATTTGCTTTGTTTTGGCTGCTTTTAATTGCTTGGATTTTATTTAATTGTAAAGAGTGTATTTTGAGGGGATAAATTCTCACTTGTGCTGTCAGACCAGGATAATCATTCCCTACTTAGCTACATTTCTAAAGACCTAAGATTTTGCTTGAAAAGGGTCTTAGAAGCAATTGATTTGTGTTCATTAATCCATAAACATTTGATTTCAAATCAGATTGCCAGCAGACATAACCTCTCTGCATTGCTTCAACAGACTTGATTTGATTAATCAAACAGCTCTGATTCACTGAATTGTCTACAGAAGGTTGTCCCTGACAATACTATGCAAATAGCTGCTGATGTGGTACTGGCATCCTAGATTTCTAAAACTGCTCTTTTCCTCCATGAAGACATTAACACTTTATATCTAATTCAATTTTATTCTTCTATATAAGCACTTCTGCATAGGATGTACAGTTTTTAATCCATGTTCTACCATTTGCCTTGAAAATAAGTGTCACCTATAAGATTTTATTTCACTATATCTCAGTTTACCCTTTACTGAAAGAGTAATATTGATATTTCTGTATTCTAAACCACTTAAAATTATATAAACAATTATATATATACATACACTTCTATGTACCATTACTATATATATACTACTATGGTACCACTATAAATAATTTTTTAATTTTTTTTTTCAGGAGATATGCGACAATATATGTCATGTAATTATTTTTGCCTGCTCTGTTTGAAAGACCTGTCATTGATACAGAATTAAATGCATTGGCTTAGGGAACAGGAAATTTTTCTATTTTAAAATTCCAAACCCAAATATACTAATTAAGTCTACATATTTAATACTTACTGATGATAAAAAAGCATGAACCAGTAAGATGCAACAAATGTATGATTTACTTCCTAACAGGTAATGGTTACTGCATGGGAGTATTTGTTCATTCTCCTGGGAAATAATGCAAAGGTGAAAAAAAAGTAGGCCTGCAGTCAGGGTAAGAGAGAAAAGTAAGAATACTTTTGCTACACTGGGTTAGATAGGAAGAAAGTAGGAAGGAAAGCCAAAGTGCCTTAAAAAAGCAGAAAAGCGAAACTTGTAAAATCAGCAAAAAAAAGAAAGGGAGCACAAAATTTAATCAATAGATTTCTAAAAAGTGACAGTTCCCAAGGCCTGGAAGAAAAAACTTCATGGACTTTGAAGTTGAAGAAGCGTCATGGACGGAAGGCTTTAGGGAAAGCTGTGAAGGAAGCAAGTACCTACTTTTTTCCAATGGTGCCTTAAATATTGCAGTTTCCACGTGTGGGCTGATGCCATCAACTAGTTCACCCTGTTGGCTGACCCTGAGGAGCATTATGTATCTAACCACCAATAAAGACCTGTTTGAATTTACCAAGAATTTTTCTTTTTGGGAAAACATATATTTAATTAAAATGATCAGTTCTTCTGTATTCTGTCAAATAAATACATAAGCTCAGAATAAGCAGAAAAACCTCAGCCATCCTATGCTGACTCTGCCAAAGTGCAGATTGGTTAGATTACATTATTTCTCATCTTCTGTTTGAAACAATCTGTCTCTTCTTATGATTCAGAGAACTGAAGGATGGACCTTCTGGTATGATTTTAGTCTAAACCCACCATATTATTTTGGTAAGCTTCTTAGCAAGTACTTCTGTATATTAAACTGAGTATTGTGGGTACTCCTGTGAGATAAATTAGCTTACAAGCATTCAGTGTACAGGCAGCCTCCCCTCATTCAACATGTGATAAAATGATAGCTCATGGGTTTACTGACAATGTATTTATGTTTCATAATTCATATGTTTCCAAATGAAAAATATGTATATGTTAGTACTTGCATCAGTTACTTGTTTAGATTTTTCTTACTTGTGCTAGATTTTTCTTGCTGAAGTTTTATGTATTTACAGCATTTTGAACAACGGTGTGTGGTAATTGCTAAAAGAATTACAGAACAATTGGTGATTTCTATTCAGATTTTTGGCAGAGCTTGAAGTCTCAGTACAAGTGGAAAAAAATAATCATTTTTTTGAGAAATAAAAAGTGCAACTCTTTTCATTATTACACTGACAGAAACATGAGAAATTTTCACAGAGAAAAGAAATAAAAATGTGAGGAAAAAAGTTTTGAGAAAGATTCAAGACCCTCTCCATAATTCTAGAAGTGGCAAGCCTCCCTACATTAGCAATCTTATTTCAAAATTGGGATGTGGTCAAAAGTGAAACTTCCTTTAGAATTTCAGCTACTCTCAACTGGACTTTTTCCCAGCATGCAGATTAGGATAATACCCTGTCTGTGTAAAAAGAAAGGTCCATGACTCCAAACAGTATAAGTGCTAAAGTCAAAACAAATATTGCTTGACAGAACTGAATAAGGGAGTCTGAATGCTGCACTTACTTATTTTTATTTTTATTAACAGGAAAGATGTGCCCCATCATACACTTGTGTTCATTCCAACCATCTATCACCTGAGTTTGTGTATGATGTTATATTGCTTGAAGATGATTCTCACAGCCTGAGCTTAAAAGAAGTTCTGACTCAATTGAAATGCAAAGACAAAATACTGCATTCCTCTCCCAGCTGAGCTTTTATTTAATGTGCCAGATTAAGAAGCTTGCTCTACATTACTGGATCAGAGTCAACACAGTTTGTCCAAGAAACTCAGAGACAAGGGGGAAACAGTTCTTAATCAGGCAAAATTCTCAATAAAATAAATGGGTACTTTGCCTGAGTATGTTCTACATGATTTAAAATTGTTATGTTTGCCTCAGCTGAGTCTGAAAAAGTGGACTGCTGTTTTTATACCTATATTTTGGAGAAGCTAACTCATTACAGAAGACAATAAAAAAAAACTTCTCACTTCCTGATGTTAGTTTTTATCATGCTTTAATCAACTAGGAATTCCTTGAAGAAACTTCACACAGCAAGTTGGAACAGCATAATCTGAAGCTCCAGTGGGTTTGGATTAAGTACAAGGCATTTTATTATTGTGTTAAACTACTTAAAACATCACAGACCTGTGGACTAGAAATGTGATTAATTTTTTCCCTGTGATTAAAAAATAGCATCTATTTTATAACTGTACAAGTTCCCGTTAAGGGCATAGACTATCATAACACTCAAAAGCATGTATTTTTTAAAAACAGTGGATGTGGTCTGATTTGCACATTCAACTGTTTTCATCAGTATTTGCCTCAGTCTTTTTTTGTTAATTTCATGTTGTCCTGCTGTTCTTAAGATGTTAAAGTATCACAGACACTAAAACCTGAAACTCAATTTGCTTGGAAATTTTCTTCCAGAAAGGTTTATCTTTAGACAATACCAAAAAATGTTGTCTATATGCATAAGTAGCTCAAAAGTGGGCTGTGACAGACAATGTCTATGTAGTATCAGAGATTATTTCAATGTGCTTAAAACTACTCCTGGCATACCACCCTGCAAACAGAGCAACTCAGGAATTCAGAGCTGCATATTTGTTACACAGCTATAGTAGAGCTATATTTATAAAAGCTGCAGCTTGGCAGCTCAGAGGTTAAACTGGCAACTATTAGAAGGGGCTGAACTTCAGCTTCTATAATTCTTGATATTTAAAGTGAATTACTGCTTCTTGTTTAAACCCAGCTATCACTCAAGAAGCTGCAAGAGAAGGATGGGTGCCACAGGACAGAAAAATGTGATAGAGATCTTTGCATCTCCTTCAGCCCATTTGTGGGAGGAAGAAAGAAGGATTATCACACAAACAGGAGGAGACAGATTCAACTCTTGATAACAAGCAAAATCATCAGGGAAACAGTTGTGAATTCACAAGTACAAAATTAATGAATATGAAATAAGAATTGGGTTCAGATAGACTTTACTTGGAGCAAGTAGAGTTACATGCAGCCTTAACCTAAAAAAAATAAAATAACTTAGAAGCAAATGATATTAGCATCTTTTTGGCCTTTGTCCATGACTATAAAATGGCATTAATAGAAATGTGACTCAGACTTGAGATCTCTGGTCACTATTGTAGCCAAGAGCCTAAGTATATGAAATCTTCTTGGCTCTGCTAAAGCACTAGTGCTAAATTCTGGGAAATGATAACACTGATTCATCTCAAAACAGTCTATATATAACAGCAAGACTAGGCACACATAAAATTATGCACTATCTTGCCCCAAGGTTAGCAACATATTCCTAGTAGAAGGAAGAATGTTATTTTCATTCCCTGCAATCATGTGATAAATAGCTGTAGGGCAAATTCAGCAAGATCTCGAAGGTTATGATTTTACAATATAATGAATGTATGTCTAGCTCTCTGCCACCTGAAAAAGCAGCAAAACAAAGCAGGACTTGTCAGTATTTTGCTTATGGCAGAAATCAGACATTGTCCAGAACCCTTTATGAGACACACTGCTACTTCTTAACTAGTTTGATTATAACATTCACTCCAATACTTCAACAGCTCAGCTTTCCAGCATATGGCATAATTGGAAGCAGCAGCCAGCAGGTATCACATGTGAATGGAAAATGTCTCTCACTACTGACTGTATCAAATATGTGGCCTTGTAGGTAGGTTGATGGGGGAAAATAATGCTAATAAAAGTATATTGAAAATGAGAGGATAAGTGGAACACCTGTGCAGTATATGAGGCAGGCAAATTACCTAGAAAGTACAGAAGTAGAAAATATCAAACAAATTCATTGAGATCAGCTCAAAAATAAAGAGATGAGACAATACAAAGGAACATTTTTAAGAACTATAAACCCCAAACCTATGGATAGTTTCAGGAGAAACTTTCAAAAGCTGGAAGACATACACTGAGAAGAGCATTATTAGGAGCAGGCAGACTTAAGCTACAGAACAAAATGACTCCAAGAAGGCAACTCATGCCCAGGACTGCTTCCCTCACTTGCAAAGAAGCTGAAATTTGTTCCTAGTCTACTAGGAAAATTTATTGCCAACATGGAATAGACCATGGATGGAATGTTTTGCTCTGATCAGGCTTCCTATAAAATACTGTGGTTTACTTTAGTAAAAATAGAATACAGGCACATCTATACCATTACCATCACAAAGTAAAGGCCTGTGCTGAATTAATTTTTGATTTTGGTGATTCATATTACTCTGCCTAAGGGGGTGACCGAGTTACAGCCATTGTATGCAGCTGCAATCATTGGCAATCTAGCACAGTTTGCAGAACAGTAACACTGACATTGATGATGTATGAAAATGCATTGGAATTACACCAGATGGTGATGCAAGCCTGGCAGGAACACGTAGGGGTACCTCTGTTAATATCATCAGTATTGTATATGAAAGTCCAAGGACTTTAATTAAACCACAGGACCAAATTGTATGGTTTTTCCAGACAGTAGGACAGACTCACTTGGCATCACTTGAGAAGTGATAAAGGACCTAGAGTAAGAACACATGTAAATCATATCCTTAAAGGCACCTCACTGCAAGACATGTGCAGCACGATTTCATGCTGAAATAGGTAAAAAAAATCCTGCTAATGATAAGGTATTGTATATTCATCCATACATAGACAGTAGAGATCAACCCCAAGGGAATTGTTCCAGGCTGACCTTGACCAGCTACAGTAAGGTACAAAATACCTCTCTCTTGTCTTCACAAGGATTTACATTTAGGCAGATAGCTCACAACATCAATCTTGATATAAAACGCTTATTTTTCAGTGAAGATAGAAACTTAAAAAAATGAGAAAAAGGCACAACATGTTCAAAAAGTAATGACTGTACAGCCACCACAGTCCAAATGTAAATGAGGTTAGGTCTACCTCAGTCAATTGCATTGTGCAAAAAGAGACAAAACTGAAATTTCTCCCTTTCTATTTCAAAATATTTCTAAGAGCAGCAAAATTTACAGAAGAAAATGTCAAACAAATTGGCTTCACAGATAGGTAGAGCCATATGATTTCTTCATGTTTACAAGACTGAATCTTCTGTTGCAAGAGTTAATGCGCTTTTTGAAAGTTACTATGGCATGGCTTATAAGCTTCAGCGAGATATAGTGGCAGTTCAGATTTCATGACAGAATGCTAACTTATCTCTGATACTGAAAAAAACTAATGAGGTGCTATATAGTTGCAGAGAAGTGTTACATGCAGAGATATGCAGGCTTTTTTTGTTTTTGATTATCTGTGTGACTGTATAGACATAAAAGTAATGAAAACCCAAAACAGGCAGGAAAAGTTTAAGGCTTTAAAGCTGGAATAAAATCACGTCAGTGTTTTCTAACAGAAATATGATAAATTTAAGCAATCTCAGAAAAAGCCCGTGATACTCCCACTAGCGTTTTCTGCTGGGTCTAAGGTCTCATGGGTAGTGCTTAGGTGAAGATCACAATTAAGCTAACATAGGCAATTTATTCTCATGCTGGTTTTATTCAAGTCAAAGTAATGGCATAATATTAAGCAGTCTTAAGGATTCTCTTTGTTATGCTTGTTGCCTATGGCTTTTAATTGAAGGTGCTATCACAGCATCCCTATCAGATGCCAAAAGCCATGAGCAGTAGCAAGCAGGAGCACACAGTGCTATCCTGACCCCCAACTATCTTTACTGAGGACAGCAGGATGTAAGATATAACACTTTTCAGTAGCTAGAGGGTTGCTGAAATGAATTTCCACAATACTGAATACAACTAAGGCTGCTATTTAGCACTAGGACATGAAAATGTTAAATAATACCAAATGTGAGACAGTGAATGCAGAGCGTTTTTTAATGTGGTCACCACTGATCCAAAGAATGAAAGTTCTAAAATTGAGAATTACTTCTGTGACATACTTTTGACACATAAATATCATAGTTGACAACGAGAAGTACTTTGTCTGGAGGTGATCTGCACCATAAAGCTTCAGCAGTCACTGAATGGAACTGCTCTGCTGAAAAGTGCTCAGCACACTGCTTTGAAGAAGTAGACTCAAGGATCACTGACAATCTGTGTATCACAGCAGCACTGCCAGCTTTCTTATTAAAGAATAAGTTTTTCTACAAGTTCAGTCATCTTTAAATCATTTTGAAATGTAAAGATATATGAATGTTTTCATCTCTCCTCCCAATCTCCCTTTCAAATTGCTGAACTCAAAAAGCACTATCCAGTTACTGAGTGGCAATCTCTGCTCTTCTGCTTTATGATTAACATTTTTTTGTTCTTGTTTTCTTTCAGAACTTTCTATCATAAGTCTATGAGATAGCACACCTATTACAAACAAATTGAGAATGTATTATGCCATATATAAAAGTATGAATAGCTTTATAAAAAGAAAATTTTAAAAAGTGAGCAAATAAAAACATATATGAAATAATTATTTTGTCTACTTGTTTTAACTACAACACATATAGAATGGCTTCCCATACTATGCTGCCATACAGATATACTTCCAAATGTTTCAAATCCTTGAATCTTAAAGAGCATGGTTCATTAAAAGTCTTTTAAAAGTCTAAAATCACACAAGCAATGTGTGGTTATGAGTTGAATGTACTAGAACAGATTGTACATAAAATGTGCCACTTCTGCACTGTGATACTATGTATTTGAAGGGGAAATTCAGATTTCTAATATGTGCATAAATAAGTTTTACAAAAATAAGTGTTCTCAGAGAATAAAAGAAGAGAATAAAAAGACAAACATGAAAGGACAGAGACAGTATCTCATAAAAGAAAGAGATGTATTCAAGCATCAGCCAAATGACACTATTTTTCATATAATTTATAGTGGAAGCTTGAAGACTAAAATACTTCATAAGCCATTAGTTTCTTGGTACTCTGTGATGGATTAGAATATTTCTTAATCAACTGCTAAAGCCCAGAAGAGGGCCAAAGCCTAGATTCAGCAAAGCTGAGTGATACTCAGAAAATCCAGGGATGTTCAGTGGGGATGCTATCAATAGACACATCACACAACCATGGAAGTGTATCAGTTTCTCAAACCCCACAAAAAGCATCTATGCTTTTGCCCATTTCTTAGTCCAAAATTTGAAAAATCACATTAAGAAACAAAAGTTCTGATTTGTACTGAGGGAAGCAGATCAAAACCCCAAGAATTTAACAAGATTCAAATTACTTGCTGAAGGTTTGGGAGCCCACTTTGCCTAGAGGCAGTTTGAAAGACTACACAGTCCACCCAGAAGTGGTCCTGCCCTACTGGTTAAATACTTTGGGCTGCTTGAAGTTTGCTGCAATGCATTAAAACTACGGCAAAAATGAAGAATAACAAAATTAAATGTACTTAAGTCTCATTCATCTTTTCGTCTCATTCACACAGGATGGGCATTCATAAAACTCATACAGTCACCTACTGCTCCATTGCCCACCTGGACTGTAGCAGTGATCTCAATAGAATGGGCATTAGGAGCTAAGACTAACAGGACTGGAGTGACCTCCCTTCATATCCATATTTCTCATCTGTTACACCACTATAGAAAAGTATTGCCATTTTTAAGTTTGAGAAAGAAAAAATATGTATCAAAATAAAAATAAAATGCCAGTCACAGCAGCAGATCACCTATATTGTGATGATCTTTGGTACTTCTGTTGATTGACAATCTGGTGCTCTTGTAGCATACAAAGGCAAAAAATCATATGTTCATTTCAAACTGAAATGTTTGACAGATGTAACAGCTTTCTGCAATGAAACTGATGAAATCTCAAATCGGAAAGTCCATCTCCTGTACAGTAGAGAGATTAAATTTCAACAGGCAACATTTACTGTCCTTAGCAGATGCAGATTCAATTTGTGGGGAGAGAGAGGATATTTGGTCGGTTGGTTGTTTTTCTTTAGTTGGGGGTTTTGTTGGTTTGGTTTGTTTCTTATTTATCTGGCAGTAGTTAAAAATATGGGAGATGAATAGGGTATGCAAGTGGTAAGCAGCCTACCTCCTGCTGCTCTGGATGCTGCAGACTTCAACACCATCAGAGTACTGTTGTCACAAACTGAAGGCAATTTCAAATTCTCTTAGCGGCAACCTAGCATGTCACTGATATTTTGACCTGTATTTTTGCAATGGTGAAAGTGAGACAGTCTGACAACTGACTGAAAATTCATACTGCTATAGACACATACCTTTTACCAGAGAGGTAAAAGAAACATTTTTACACTGTAATGTGAATGGCCTGTACTAAGGTTCACAGAACAAGGTACCAAGGAACATGCAGTGTTGAGGAAAACCAGAAATACTCAGAACAGCACCAAAACAAAATAACTGATGTTTTACGGCACTGTCTTACTAAAATAGATAGCTGATGGCCAGATAAGGATTTAATAGAAAGTCAGTAAGTCTCCTTCTGCTAATTTGGAAGCCTTTGAATTTGAGTCATTATCTAAAGAAGACTTTCTTAGTGGCAATTGTGCCCATACATTTTTGAGCTGACCTGCACTGTTCAAATAATACCTTCACTTAAAGAAATACATAACCTTAAAACCCTTCTCTTGACCCCAGTGAGAAAAATGGACTAGATAATGCTCTTCACCAGGAAGTAAAGAATATGGATCACACCAAATTATACTCTTCATCGGACATGGGATGCATCTCACCAAGCTGCGCTGCTCAGCTTTGCCACTCAGCTTGAGGCACCACATTTTCTTCAGGATGGGGTAAATCACAAACCCACTGAAGCAGATTAAATTTGTTACAGAATTAGAAGTCAGATAAGATGAATCCCACCATAGTCTCAACAGAAGCAAAACGCACTGTGTGTGGAGGCACTACCAGCTAAGTGTACTGGTGAAAACTGCACCAATTATACTTTCTGTGAACATCACTTACAGAAATAAGGTTAGATCCACCATCAGAAGCTGGGCATCTGAAGCAATCATGATATATTCATCACGTGCTCCAAGAAGAGGGACTGGAATAACAACCATATTCCCAAAACCTATCTCACTGAATGGAAAGCTACTAAAAACAGGAGTTGAATATCATTCTCTTTCAGGCTGTGCATCCTGTCAACATAGGAAGGAGGTGTTCTCTGTAGAAACATATGTATCCTACAGAACCTTTACATCAGAAAGACAATTGTTTCCTTAACCTTATGTGTTATGAAGGAGACAGATATTTACATCTATTAGGCTTAGCCATTTAAGACACACTACTGCTGGCTACCAATCAGCAAGGGGCTGGAAGAATAGCAAAATACATTCATAACTTAAGCATGGTCTTCCTCTTGATTTTTTAAGTGTTTTAAAGGCTCTGTGACCTTACAAGACATAGGCTAAATTAGTTCATTTGATGAAAAATATTGTACAGGCAGATATTTAACACTTTTTAATGATAAAGAAAACCAGTAAGAGATTTTTCTTACTAGTAACACATGAAAGCCTAGGAGGTGATAAGAACATCCTTCAGAACTACAAATGAAGCATCTGACAATTTCTCTGGAAGGAATGAGGGCAAATGAACGAATATCAGTTTCAGGCTACAAAGTGTTTTATAAATCAATATCAGTAGTGATTCTCTTTCAGCTATCAGCTAGTGAGAATATCTGATTTCATTTTCTGACTAGGAAGAGGTGGTTATTTTAAAACTCTTCCTTTCTGCAAACCTGGGGTGGAAAGCAAAGGAAAAAAGAAAAATCCAGCTGCTGATCTTTCCCATTTTATCAGATTCAGCTCAAAATAAAAAGATTTTTAATTCTCTTCTGATTAATTTTACATATATTTTAGATTTCGTAAATATTACCTGATATCATCCTATTATTTTTATAAAGAAGTCAACATTAAAAAGAGCTGCAGATGGAATAAACCAGCAGATTTATCCCAGCTTGGATTAATCTTCAAATTACGAACTGTCACTCTAGAAAAAGGCTGTTTATACTGTCCTCTTGTAATTGGAAGTGCACATTTTCCAAACTAACTTTCAAGTAAAAATTCTAATATTTGTGCAGGACAAACACCCTCCACCTCACTTGCTGCAAAAGAAAAAAGAAGGAAAAAATGAGTACCTCTTGAGATTGGTACAATTTAAACACCTCAGGATGATTACAAATCTAATTTTTAACTACCTTTCTCTGTATTATCATATATAATTCAGAGTATTCACAAAACCCAAAAATCAAATGGGGAATGAAGGCCAAATCATTCCAAGATTTGAATGTCCAGATACTTTTAGAAAGATTAACATGAATTTTGTACCAAAATTGTAGCAGCCTTTATGTTTTTCTGAAACCCAGTGGTTTCAGGAATAATATATACATGGGTTTGTATGGCTACAACAGTACTGCTGTTCAAAACAATTTTTTTCAAATTTCAAATTTTCATAATTTCACAACCAGTGGAAAAAGTAGCAACATCAATTTAATGTGTCTTCTGCAAGAAATAGCTATTTCTGCTTCAAGAAAGAGTTTATAGCTCTCTAGAAAATAATCCATTGCAAGAAAATTATTGCAACTCCTTTAGGAGGAATTTTTTTGTATGGTGTTTTAATTGTAAGGGAACAGTACACATGCATTTTGTGTCTAGACTAGCACTTAAAATCTCAGTTAGGTAAGATGTTAAAGCCCCTTATATAGCAAATGTCTTTCTAAAAGATAGAAATTAACAAAAGATGTTCTCCTCCCCACACTCCCCACACTTCAGTAAAATATGATATCATCCATTCATCTCTTATCTACAGTCTGGTAAATCTTTCCACTCAAAGGAATGCTATCTCTTGTAAACCAAAAATGAACTGATTAAGTGCCCACATCACTGTATGGGGATAAATAATGTTACATACATTGTGCCACAGGATGGAAAGCCAAAGAAATAAAAGAAGGAAAAAATAATACATGATTCTATGTATGTTCTTTTCCATCACCAAAGACATGGACATTACAGAATGTATGCAACATGGCTGTACTTGGATAGCAGCTGAGGAAACTTATGAGTATAGACCACCGTGATGTTCTGTGAAAGAAATGGTACCAGAATATTAGGTAGCATCTGTAATTCCTGTTAGGTCTTTCAGAACACTATGTGTCCATTTTGTCAGTTAAATCCTATATGTTCAATGCAATTAAATGGTAGAGTAAGAATACTATTGCAAAAATAAGAATCCTAGAATTGATGGAGAAAAATTAGTCAGGTCTTGAAACCTGCACTTCAGACAGGTAGACTGTTCATGTAAAGAGTTGCTGAATGTAAATGGGTCACAGTTTTCATATCTTTAACATCTGTTGTTTATACCCAAGAAAGCACATCAGGGGCAAGAAAATTAATTCCCCAATTGCTGTCAACTGCGTTAGGGAACAGCAATAAACAGCTTACTATAAGCCTCTAGCTACAATAAAATTGCTGTCAATAACGTGTGGCTGATATGGTTTTGCCGTGCTAGAAGAAAAGATTCTTTGGAAGTGAAATTCTGAAATGGAAACTAAAAAGATTCTCCCATGTTCCTATATACAAAATTGCAATAGCATTAAACTCACGATCCAGTTCTCACTCATGTGTGTGGCACAAATTTCTTAACATATGTGAAACTTTGGCTTTGGATATTTGGGACAGATGAGACTCCAGTGATTCTGATAAAAATCTCATGCACAGGAAACATTTAAAGAGAAATGAAGATTACTAAGCTTTTACTGTCTGACCTGTATACACAAAAAGTTCCCTACTCTAGTTTATCATGTCTACCATCACTATTGACAATGGTATTCTAGCTTAGGGTTATGTTCAGATATCCATTATAACTCACAGTTTTCACATGCTCATAACTTTCTGAAAAATTCTTCTTTCCAGCTAAAATTTCCATGCTTGGTCTCAGCTCAAAGATGAATTTCTTTAGACAGTTCAGTGAAATCTGTTAACCTATTTTTCAGTTATACAAGATTAGAAAAAATACACTGTACATTATAACCATTTCTAATATTTTAGTATAAATATACAAACATACAGAACTAGAAAACAATTGAATTTTACATGCAGACAGATTTCCAGATGATTAGTCCTCACCCAAGACTAATAT
This sequence comes from Lonchura striata, assembly GCF_050655825.1. Classification (NCBI taxonomy): domain Eukaryota; kingdom Metazoa; phylum Chordata; class Aves; order Passeriformes; family Estrildidae; genus Lonchura; species Lonchura striata. The sequence goes on along the minus strand of NC_140703.1, from coordinate 54,703,533 downwards.
TCATGTTAACACATAAACCAAACTAAACATACAAAAGAATTTATGTATTTTTTATTTATACTAAGTGATGAAACAAGGCCACTAAAAATAATACTGCACACAGAACTGTGGAATGCTATGGTTACAGAATTTTAATATTTTCAGGTGACGTAAGCTCTGTTCTGCTGTTCCAATGCAGATTTCCATCAACTTATGCACCTTGAAATTGTCACTCTCAGCGTATCAAATTAAGAGTCATTAATGTTTTCAGCTTTTCTTTTCTCTTACATAAACTCCAAACTTACAAATTTAAACACTCCAGAGTAAGATAACATCAATTAGATTTGCCACATAAAGCTTAATCGATATGCATTGATCAGCAGGAGCCTGGCTACTAGTTCCTTGATCAGGCAAGAAGTCCATTGGATAAAAAAGGAATAAAGCAATCTCTACAGAGCTTATGTTTTTGAGTATAAGATTAAAAATATACTTTAGTATGGAATGTAGTTAATGTGTCATTCGAGCCCCAAATCCTTAATTTCTGCCACTAGAGCACAGAAATACAAGGACGGTGTTAACTTATATTCAACTTTTCTGAATCTTCTAGAACCATGCACATTTCCAAAATTTTTAAATTATCATTTTGATTCAGAAAAGTGCTTATAGTGTGCTTACGACTTTTTCTTGAAGACAACATTTCAAGTCACTTGGAAGGATCTGCTTCAGTTTTACTACATTAAATGAAAGTTAAGCACATGCCTAAATGCATTTTGATTAGGAATGAAGACTAAAGGTTTTGCCCACAACCTATACTGATACATATTTTAAACCTGTGTTATTTGTTACTGCTGTGCTTTAAGTCTGATTAAATGAAGTTGTTATGATTTAAAATTGGGATAACCACAGTAAATTTCGCTTAATTTATTTTATTATTTAATCTATTGTTAATCTAATGACATTGAGTAGGAGTTTTTGTCTGTTTATTTGCTTTTCAAAAGAGGTCTTTCACATAGAAAAATACAACATGTCGTCTTCTGCTGTATTTCTATGTAGCTGTTTGGTGTAATGACTTACTAATTTGAAGCGCATTTTAAAGTTCAATCAAATACTGAAAAGAACACTGATTGAGAAGCCTGCATAGATTTCAGTATTCTTTATGAGTCATAACACTGATTTTGGAAGCTTAGTTATCTATATAAGCTGGTGGTGTGCAACATCCTTTCCATACTCCTAATTATGTGAATTAGCATTTAGAACAATCCCAAGTTCAAGTATTCAAAAATGCTCTTTTCAGAGCATCCACCAGGTTTACTGCAAGATAGGCACTTGAAGGAGGCTTTGGTTTTCATCCTGGGTACTTATGAAACATCAGTCTGTACAATTCAAAGTCACATGTAAAAACTTAACTACAGAATTTCCACTAAATTTATTGATGATTGCACAGAAATTGCCCACGAAAACAAAAAAAAAAACCAAAAACCAAAAACAAAACACCAAAAAACCCACCCCAAAACTCCCCCAAAACCCCCATTTTTTTAATGAAAAAATACATTTAAAATTCTAAATGCTTTTTGATTTAAAATCCAGTTCTAACAGATTTCTAGGGCCACATGCCCATCAAAAGCACTGAGATTTTGCTTGAATGAAGTCCAAGTGCTGACTTAGGTCTCAGCTCTTTGCTAATATAAATGTATCTGCAAGACACACTGTGTGTGTATGTTTACCTTGAACTAAAAGAAATTGTAAGTAAAGATGAAGGATGCTAGTATTTCTTAGACATATATTTATCCTATTTTCATTTTTCCCTATTTTAACATCATCCACAACGATTCCCATGTTCTTTTCAAGACCCAGCAAGTTAGTGAATATACATAAGTAACCTAACTCAACATTAGATGCAGAGAAATTAGCTATGTTAAACATGAATAAAACAGTATAATGGCACAGTATTAAGTATCTCTTCCTAAAGGAATTTGTAGAAAAAATTTTCAGATGCTGTGGTATTAGCACACACTACTGTTCAGTAAGATCTTTAAATCTGAATACTTTGCTTAAAGACCATACTCTATCGCAAATTTTTTAAAAATACCTATGATGGTGTATTTCACTCCTGTGCAAATGAATATAAGCTAAAATGCATGGTAATTTTATGAATTACAGACAGAAGAACAGGAAGATTGCTAATGATTACTACCATTGATGGTTATAGTACTCCAGCCAAAATTAACAAGGAAGTCTAAGAAGACTACATCCTGTAACACTCATCATTGTGAGGAAAAAAACCAAAAAGACACTATATCATTCCCCACAGAATAAAAATATACAAAGTCAGATTAGGTAACTGTCTTCCTAAGAAATAATTGTATTTTCATTTGCATATAATAATACAGTTTTTTTCAGGGAGCAATCCCAATCACGAGTATCTACTGACTTCAAAAAGGATACACTAAGAACTCAGTGAAATTTGAATCAGATCCATATATAGTTATAATTGCAGATATTATTAAATGGAGACCGAGGTATTTAATGTAATAAATAGCAGTAACTCTGGAAATACTGCTAAGCTGTTTTTGTATGGGTGTTCAATTTTGCCATGCAGAGCTTACACATTCTGTCAGGTAAAAAATTCTGGGTGTCGCAACTGCCTCCAGATGTTGCAGAGGATAGAATAATCTTTCCACATCCAGATACTATAGGGAGTTAAGTCTGAGTTTTCTGATAGAGTTTGTTAAGCTAATTTACACCTAAATTAAAATAATCTCAGACCAGAAAAGGAATGTGTGGTTTGGAAGGATAATGTTTTGCAATTAAAACTGAGGAGAAAACTTCAGACTAGTAAGCACAGACTTTGCAGAACTCTTCTATAATTTATTGGGGGGGTTTTGATAGTTTTTTTTTTATTTTTAAGTTATGTTGACAATGTGTGCACGGTGCTGTGCGATGGCTTAGGGAGTAGACCCTTCTTTAAAGTCCCTTAGAGAGATCAGGTGTTTGTGAGATTCTTCTGCGGGGTTTTCAGTGTCTCTCATAAGAAGGAGTTTTGTCTGAGCAGCCACTTTAGCAGAACTGCCTCCAAAGTGCTTGTTCTATTCTTAGCACTTTGTCAGTGTGACACCTTACAGACATGCAAAGTCAGGACACACTCCCGGGAACGGCACGTTCACCTCAGATAAGGCTAACGGCACAGCAAGGGGATGACTTTGTCCTAAACTTGCCTGCCGCCAAAATCGTTTCGCAGAGGCAAGCCTAACTCTCGCCTGGCTCTCCGGGATCCGTGTCCCGGAGGAGCGCGGACCAGCCCCGCCGCTCGCAAGGGGCGCGGGCGCGCCGGGCGCTCCCTCACGGCCCCGCCGCCTCCGCAGCGCTGGCGCGCGGCCAGCGCGCGCCGCGCGGTGCCTTGGCGCCACCTACGGGCCGCGCGCGCGCGCGCTCCCGCGGAGCCCGCAAGACGGGCGCCCGGAAAATAAATTAAGACAGCACCGCGTTTAAATCTTTATTAGCAAGCAGCTATTAGACCTAAGGAAAGGGGAAAAAAAAAAAAAAAAAAAAAAACAAACCGAAAACAAACACCTAATGCTGGATTTGGTTGAAATATGAGTCTCTCAGCTTCCTAATCCCTCTTCATATGGTGTGTTTCACAGTTTAAAATGAGATATGTCAGATCGCTTATGCATTACTAAGATGAGAAAATATTTACAATGGACTGACTTTTTTTCTTTTTCCTGCATAATTCAGATGTATTCAGAGAACGCATTCCTTTCAAAAGTATGCTTTGGCCATTTTTTAAAATATGCAGCAAACTGTCTATGTGATACCAACTTCCATCTATTGCAACAAAATCAGGTTGAACTCAAACAAGAGGAAGACTTACATATGGCTTAGTTATATCCTACCAATAAACCACGTGCTTCACTAGTCAAGTAGTTTGGAAATTTGGCTGTCTTTGTTAGGGAAAAAAACATTAACCCTTTTAGCAACACTAACTTAGCAAGGTTCCAAATCAGCTTGAACAGAAAAAGAAATTCAAGCCAACTCTCTTTGAAATTTGAAACAATGTATATATCCATTCAACCTTGAAACAGTCAAATTTCTGACTGAAATTGAGCACATACAGGAACAGTTCTTCAATAAGTTTTACAATTGGACAGTTAAATACTGGGGAGAAAAAAAAAAGGTTTTTTATCAGTTTTGCTTATGCACATGTATGTGCACAGGCACGGAGGCATAACAGTCCTCTAAAAATCAAAATTCTTCAAAACCCAAACTATCAGAGGCATTTTGCAAACACATGGTTAAGCCCCAGGTAAATGATAAAGAGGTCAAGGTTTTTGTTTGTTTGTTTTTGGTTTTGGCATTTGATTTAGGTTTTTTTTTTCCCCCCATAAAGTTAACTAAATTAAATTATAATTAAAAAAAAAAAAAAGACCAAAAACAACCCACAACACAGTGGCACTTTTAATACTGGTTGATCGGGCACTTGTATGCAGTACTTATAGACCAGTAAAAGTGCTCGTTTACCTGTCTGGTGTGTAAGGGGCCCTTTGTCTTGAAGCCTCCTTGGGAACTGCACTCTGAGGCACTGAAGTGATCTGAACTAGTGGAAGAGCGTTTGGAAAGGGTGTCACAACCACCAACAAAGGTGTTGTCCAACGGGAGTTCCTGAATCACATGGTGCTTTTTCACTGAAACTGGAGTGTCAGGTTTGAGATGAAAAGCAGACTGCGGAGAGGCAGATTTGTAATGCTTGGCAAGATCAGGACTGTTAGGCTTAAAGGTTGATGGTGGTGCTGTGCCCCAATCAAATCTTCCTATACTTTGCTCCTCCAGCTCTGCTGGAAGGCTTATTGTCCCATTGATAGGTTCATGAACTGCATCATCAGGTTTGGACTCCTCAATGGTCACAAAGTTCAAAAGGGAGCTCTTTGGAGATTTCCTTTTTTTCCTTTTCTTTTTCTTGTTTTGCTTGTTTTCCTGATTGGGAGACATCCACTCAGCACCTTGCTTGCTCCTCTGGGCAGCTTTGAATCTGGACGCATGTCGACAGCGAACAAGAACCGTGACAAATATCACCACTATGACAACCATGGCACCAGCCACAATAGCAATCATGATTGTGAGATAGTCCTCATTTTGGTAGGGTTGACTACTGTCCCCTATGTTCCGATCCAAAGGTGTTTCCATAGTCCTGCGTATCAAGTCATAAATATAAGAGGCATTTCCAGCAGTATCATTTACATATAAAAATACAAGAACAAGAGTATGCAGGGATTTGGGATAACCCAAATCACTTATGTTGACAACTAAGCGATGCAGCCCCACGTCATTAGGAGTTGGTTTTTCTTCCAGAGTGATATTACCTGTCACTGGATCAATCCGAAACAAACCCTTGTTATTGCCGCTTACAATCGTGTACTTCAGCTCAGCATTCATGCCAGTGTCTATATCCACAGCAAAGACTTCAGCTACCACCGATCCTGGAATTGCTGAGAGTGGCACTAACTTAAAAGAAGTATTAGAAGGTGGGTAGATGACAACAGGACTGTTATCATTAACATCCATCACGTTTATTGTTACTTTTGCTGTAGAAGACCGAGGAGGTTGCCCTCCATCCACTGCCTTAACATCAAAGGTGTAAGAGCTCTGCTGTTCTCTATCAAAAGAAACGTTGGACTTTATAACTCCAGAGTATGGATCCAGCACAAAGTTTTCATTGTCATTCAGGATGGAAAGGGTCACTGCTTTATTTTCCCCGGCATCTGCATCAGTCACTGTGATCACCCCCACTGTGCTATACTTTGGTAAGTTCTCTGATACGAAAAACTGGAAATGATTATGAGTAAATTTGGGACTGTTGTCATTTTCATCCAACACAGTAACAATTACAGCCGCTTGACTCTGCAAAGGAGGGGTGCCATTATCTCGGGCCGTAACAGTGAAAATGAAACGTTCTTGCTCTTCTCTGTCAAAAACTCTGGAGGCTGTCAACACTCCTGTCTTTCGATCCAGATCGAAAAAGGAGGCATTAGGACCAAGCTGATAAACAATGTCTGCATTTTTCCCACTGTCTTCATCTGTGGCACTAATAGTTGTTAAGTATAGACCACGCCGGTTGTTTTCAGAAACTGACAGCTCAATTACAGGCTGGCTGAAAATCGGAGGGTTGTCATTTTCATCCTCCAGCTTAACTCTTACCAGGGCAGTCTGGTTCAAACTGGGCTTGCCAGAATCAGAAGCCACAATTTTAAAGCTAAATTCTTTGGTGCCCTCATAGTCCAACAAGGAAGAGGTCTCTAACAAATACTGGTTGTCGTAAACTGCTTTCAGGTGGAAGGGGACCTCTCTCTCAATGAAACAGATCACTTTGCCATTCACATCAGTGTCCTTATCTGAAACCGTAATTAGGGCAATCTTTGTATTGATGGGATCTTTCTCAGATAAGTACACTGTGCCATTGATGGGACTTATTATGTACCTGAGGTCTATGTTAGGAGGGTTATCATTTACATCAGTGACATTGATGGTGACAGTTGCCCGAGCTGGTGTAGAGCTACCATCACTAGCCAGCACTGTCACTTTGTGAATAGCGGTCTCTTCTCGATCTAAGGACCTCTGAACTGTAATCAGCCCTGTGGTGTTGTTTAAAGCAAAAAATCTTTTGGTTGCAGGGGCGACTTGGGCACCAAAAATATATCTGATTTCTGCATTGCTTCCTATATCAGCATCTGTAGCATGAAGCTGAATTACAGAGGTGCCTACAGGGGCATTCTCTGGTATATGGACCTCTACTTGACTGTCTTTAAAGACTGGCCTGTTATCATTGACATCACTTACTGTGACTTGCAGGATAGCTGTGCTGGATTTCTGGGGGGTACCTCCATCCTCTACTTTGATTTTCATCACGTAGGTGTCCTTTTGCTCTCTGTCCAAGTTCTGCTGCACAATCAATTGAGGCCATTTCTCCCCTTCTGGAGTTTCTACAATATCCAGTCCAAAGACACTCTGCCCATTTAACAACTCATAGTGCTGCACGCCATTGAAACCTGTGTCAGGATCTGTTGCTGATGGGATTGGAAAGCGACTGTTGATCAGAGTGTTTTCTGGGATGGAAATATTGATGACAGGGGATGGAAACATAGGTGCATTGTCATTAGTGTCCTTTACAATGATTTTTATTTTGATCAGCCTAAAAAAGTCATTGGGGAGAATCACTACTTCAAGTTCAAAGAAACATTCGTTTTCTTCTGCATAGGAAGCTCCAGCACATAGTTTTTCTCTGTCTATTCTGTTAGATGTTGTAAAGATTTCCCCTGTGTTACTGGACACTTTGACCAGAGGTGCATCCCCTGCTTTAGACACCAGTCTGTAGACAAGGCTGGCACTGGTCCCTGTGGCAGCATTGATATGAGAAATGTTCAGGTCCTTTGGTATGTTCCCTATGGGCACGTTTTCAGGCAGTTCCTCTCTAATAGTGTAAATAAGTTCTTGAGCTATAGCAGAATCCAGCCTTAAACAGGCAATCAAAGCGGCCAACAGGTAAAAATCCCGCAGGTCCATGATAATGTTTTTATTCTCTTTTCACAGATTTTAGGACTTAAAGGTTTCCAGAGAGGAATGATGCGCGATTTGCAAGAGGAGGCATGCATGGACTGCAGGATGCATTACATCTCATTTCTTATTTGGAGACATCACTGTCAACACAACCACACAGAACAGCATTATTGTTTTTTTAGGCATGATAAATCCACAATCTCCAACTACTACTTGTTTTTGCAATGCACACTTGCAGCAGTACATTTTCCTACTGCTCCCTTTTACAGGCAAGCCCTCCGGACAAATGCACCAATATCCCACCGGCTGCATTTGCTCAGAGCACAAATGAAAATAACTACTTGCAGGATTAAGGGTAGCTACTGTTTCGACACGTACTTTCTGAATAATTTCTTGGTACACCATGTAATCCATAAAGTGCATTCCCCCTCTACCCTCCTCCACCCAGTCATTTGGTGCAAGTAAAAAACCTTCCCGGACTACTTAGATTCTAACTGCTATGCCAGCTGCCAAACGTAATTTGCTGCTTGCTTCCATATGTATTTTTTAGCTCTTGCTAACCAGATTTTTTTCTGCTCGCTGTACCTTGCATACCCCTCTGTAGCTATCGTACTGGGAAATAACCACCCGGACATGCTGCTGCTGCAGCAGTCGTCACTGGCTACTTCACATCCCTGTTAACTGATGAGACAATAACAGGACTTACAGTTTCTTACAGTCTCAGCTCAGTGTTTCTTCTCCAGATGTTGGATACTTCTCCTTCTGTTTAATAACCTAAAACTTTATTTTTTTTTTAACACAGTCTAAATCAGGAGGCTAGAAATTCCAAATGTAACTTAGAAGCAGGAAGTATGTTTACAGATAGAATATATATTTTGTGATTATATGAAGAGGAAAAAAGGTGAAGCCTTTCCCCATTAACACTGGTCTCCCTTCAGGATGATATTAGCAGCTGTCACATATAAATACTGCAGACTAATAATGCAGGTGGAAGAAAAAAAAAAAAAGGAAAGCGACTGACAGACTTCTGTTTGCATGCACTGCTAACTGCACATTATCGGGGTGCAAGGCTGCCAGCACCTACAGTTTGACAGAACTAGGCAGCCCTAAGCACTAATCTTATCTGCATTAAGCTGCACGGTAACTGATGCCTGTGATTACTTCCAGCAGAGTAATGCAGGTAGGGATGCAGAGACAGCGAGTAGGTGAGCCTTTCCCACCAACATCAACAGAATCCCAAACACTGATTCTTTCCCTAGATAAATATACTGTGCGTTGGCTTTTTTTTTTTTTTTTTTTTTTCTTTAAAGGAAATGCATCCCAGCTTAAGGGTAAGTTTGCACTTACGTTAGTTGTCTACCTTTGACGATCTGCTGCAGCTAAGCAATGATCTGTTCCAGCAGATACAGCACAATGCATCTGGTAAACCACCAGTTTTGGAGAAATCAGCAGCAGCCAAACGCTTCCTCCTCGAGATATGTGTTGCTTCGGGGTGGCAAATTAGCAACTCCAGGGAACAAATTCGCAGTTCTGTCGTTAGTCATCCTCTCCACGTTTCATTCCTGTGAAACGGCGATCCTTTGGGTGCCTAACGTGCACGCAACAACCCAAACAAACAGCAAGAGAAAAATCCGGTGCACTTCTTAGAGCGGGGGTATTTTCCACTCTGCACTGCACACCATTCCCGTCCCTCTCTCGGCAGAGCAGAGGCAGCTACATCAAGTCTGCAACTTCTGACTGGAAATGGCAAGAGTTGGTCTGGCGGTGCTTCTCCCTCTTTAGCTCTGGGGTGACAGTTACCCAAAAAAAAAAAAATAAAAAAAAAAATAAAAAAAAAAAGAAATCCTAATAGGTTATTGCTTTGGTGACGGGAGGAAGCGGCGGCGCTTTCCCTCCTTCCTCCCTCCCTCCCTCCTTCCCTCCCTCCCTCCCAGCCTCTCTCCCTCACATACGCTCTTTCCCTCTCCCTCTCTCTCTCTGAACTGAAATTCTTGATATAACTCTCAATAAGCCCAGAGGGAGGTGGGAGCGTTGCGAGGCCACCCCTCCCGCCGCACCGCATTGGCCCGCGCCGGCGGGGGCGGTGGCTGGCGGAGCGCGGCCGCGGCATTGGCCGCCGGGCACGTCGCTCCGCGGCCGGGCGGGCGGGCGGGGGCTGCGCGCCGCGCGGAGCGGCCGGGGGGACGCGGCGGGAGCGGGGCGCTCCGGGGCGGAGCGCGGCGGACACGCGCGGGCGGAGGGCGGGCGAGCGCTCCTCCGCGGTCGGGGGTGCGGAGGGCGCGGAAAGCAGCGTCGGGCTTGCGCGGGGCTGTGGGGTAATTTGGAAAGAAGGGCTCGGTGTGCGTTTGGGTTGGTGGTGTGGTTTGAGGTTGGGGGGCGGGGATGTCTCAGTGCGTGCTCGGTGTCGCTTGCGCGGGGCAGCGCGGCCGCCCGCGGTGCGAGTCGGGCCCGGCGCGGAGCGCAGCGGTGGCCGCGGGGCCGCCCCCGGCGCACGCAGGTTCGGAGGCAATCGCCAGCCCCGGCCCGCCTTCGCCCGCTTCGGCCTTATATTTAATACATGCCCTTTCATCTATAATTCAGGCTGCTCTGACTCCAGCCCTGTCTCGGCTCCCATTTACGCCTGCACACCTTTCTCCTTCCCTTTCCCGAAGGGTCAGCCGAAACACTCGCCAAGGGAGGGAGAGAGCTACTCTGCTGGTTTGGGTTTTGTCTGCTCAAACATTGAAATGGAAAAGATTCCTTCTCTCTGTGGTTTGATAAATAATAAAAGTGATCGTTTCGCCTTCTCCATAAATGACACAGGTAAATTATCCAGCTAGCCACAAAGAAGCATCACATGCCTGGAAGACACTGTAATAAAATGACAATGTATTATGATATGAGTGACCTCAAAAGTGTGACAAGAAGATGATTATAGTGCATTATCTATAGTGCATTATATGTAGTGCCTTTTTCAACATTTTCAGAAGTATGAATGAACCTTTATTTGACTGTGCTTTTATTGCTAGCTTTTCTCAGCTTGAATCTACAAGCTGTATGCTAGAACCTATCCAATTTAGTATGCTCAGGTACGTGGCCATGCTGGCTGTTGCTTCTGGTTAAGTCTTTCAAATATATATGCATAGGAAAAAAACAAAGATAACATCAGCATTTGACTTTTTTCTGTATGTGGTACTATTTCATTTGCACATTTTCAGTGGACAGCACTGGTGAGCTAAAGATTGAAGTTCTACCTTGAGGATTTTACATTTTCACATGCCGGCTCTTAGACTCCCATATGTGTCTGCACATAGGATGCACTATTAACAAATGGTGGGAGCTGCTTGTACCACTCAGAGGTCAGAAATTTGCATGGCTTGGAATTGTGTGCTACATACTGATAAATGTACATATCCTTGGAAGTCATATGGATGCAGCCACTGTATGTGAGCATTGCACATCCTGTGATCCCATGATGCATAAAGATTAAACATTTTCAGTTTTGCTGTGCTTTGTAGTTGTGTCCAAAATACTCTTGTTACACAGAAAAAAAAAATTGATCCTGGTTTTGATGACATCAAGTAACATTAGAAAACGGAACTGGATCTAATAATAGTTTAAGAAAAATGTTCATTATGTAATACAAGAAGGATGGCTAGAGCCCTGGCATTGAAAGTGAAGCAAGTGACATGAAGGAGCAACCTTACTGCCAAACCACTTAGAAAAAGAATTCTGTGAATGAATTAAGTGTGCAGTTCTTTTGTCTTTTAAAATACAAAGCAGAATAGCCATTAATAAAGGTGATAATTCAAACTGCTAGCATTCTGTGTAATGCAGTCTGCTTCTGAAATACGGCATGTTTATGTATGCATGAATAATACACACATTTTTCCTGACACTAGTCATATCACAGCAGTATGGCATCACAGACGTTTTATAGCCTCATTCTAGTAACATCACAGGCATATAACATTCTTATTCTAATCACACCATAGTCATTTCAATGTCACATTGTAGTCACATCGCATAGCCTGGTAATAATTATTTAACTTTATTGCTAAGCTGAATAGTTTTCTGTTTGCTCAGGGATGACTTAAACTTGTAGTCAGAACTGATTAGCACATGCTCATAAATGAGCTCTTCTCATGTACACAGGGTTAGACTAGTGAAAAGTTAGGAAGATAAAAAAAAAATTCAATGAACTATTGTCTGTTGGACAATGGAATCACAGGTCACAATAATAGAATTTTTTTTTTGTTTTCAGAAGTAATTTTAGAAATGTTTATGTGTAAATCTGTCATGTTAATGTTTATGTGCTTACTTGAAAATGCTGTAGTACTTTAACTAATCATACATTATTAATCTCATGGAAGAGGCACGTCTTTAAACTGTTGTATTAGCACATCAGATTGTAAAATTAAGGCCCAGAGTACTAAAGGGGTTAGAACTATCACAACTGCTTCTAATAATGGTAGAAAAATAATAAAAAGGGCTGAATTCCTGAGCAGGAGTTAGAATCACCCAGTGCAGCATTTACACCACCCCTCCAACGTGAAGAACTGCTCTGAACGTGTTCTGTGCTCACTTTAGTAGGCATGTTTATTCTCTGGTAGATGTTTATTCCATCACTCTTATATTTGAGAAAACTGCAGTATTCAATGTCAGGTTACCCTCAAATGCAGCTGTGGTGCTGTTATTTGTGCTGTTTCCTAACAGTTGCCTTTCTTTACCATTATGGATAAGACTTTTGTCTATGTATAAGAACACTGGATTCATAATCACATCACACCTTATTAAAATGACTTCTGTATTATATTATAACTTACTAACTATTCATCCACATCATTGCTTGTTATCTTTGATTCCATATTATTATGTATCAAATTCTTTTCCATATCATATTTGACTCAAATTCTAGCATGCTAGAAACTGACTCCAATTATTCTGTACTAGCTATAGTCAAATTGCACTAAATGGAATTGCTTACATTGTATCACAGTGGCTACAGGCTCACACAATGCATTATACATGAAACTGATTCACATTATGCTTAGCTAACTAAAGACTTTAATCTTGAAGTGTTGAGCATAAAATGCTATCATTCTTCACTGAACTGGCTCTGGTCACTTGATCATTTTGTACCTGGGATTGCCTCTTACAGGCTGTTATTATTAAAGCAAAATGGCTTTTCCTCTCCTGCAGTTCTACCACTTTCTGTGGAGAGCTGATTCATATGCTAATGAATGAGCTTTCTTATTTCATGGCAGAGCACTGCAACACTGGAACCCTGAACTATCGTACACCTATAGGATGTCCCCTTCAGTGCAGCATAGGGAAAAAATGCATTATAAAAACCTGCCTGTGTATTCAGATAGCAGGTTATGTGCTAACTATTGAGAAATCCTTAATATTATCCCCAGAGGTCTTGTTTTGGTATATTGCCAAAGTTGTTAGGAAACCCATCCTAGGTCCCATCTGCAACAGGAAGTATTCAAGGCGGTACTGCCAGCTCTGCTGAGGTCTCTCAGGGTGTTTCTGATGTGGCTGTCCCTGGAAGGAGAAGTGATTAGGAGTTCAGTGCGGCAGGAAAAGAATTAAATACTCTCCCTGTTACAGATAGTTTTTAATCCATTAAGGAGTCCACCTCCACAGGGCAGACTTTCTCTCTGCTCTGTCACTGTCACTGGCATTCTTGATTTTGGCTTCTGCCAAATTCAGTCTCATAGTAACCTCAGGAAACCCACTTCTTACAAGAAGCACTGGGCCAAAAATTGATGCCTATAATCTGCTGCACTCCTAACCCCCAAATGTTGAAGATGAGAGAGGAACGCCAGAGAGTCAGGAGCAGCATACAAAGAGGATTGAGGAACCTATGTTTTCTTCTTTTCAACAAGCATGTTTCTCCATGCAAACATGATGCTTTGGTCCAGCCTTTGTACACCTAATGGTTTGTAATTCAGGAGCTTGCTTCAGAGTGACCTAGTCTTCTTGGATAGAGGGATTGGACCTGTAGCCTTTATTTACATGAATGACATCAATAAAAGTGTTTTGGGTAATGTAAGCCATATGTAACTACAGCATTTGAATAAGCCAGGTAATTGAATTATAAATTCTATTTCTTTAATATACTCATTTTTGCTATTTCAAAGTGTATTTAATTGTTTTTCAGAATGGTTGTGAGAGCTCTAGGAAAGGAAAAACACTTAAGTGAGCAGCTCAGAACTATATAATAATCTGTACTCTTAGATAAACAGCAGTAGCTAAGTCAGTTAATGATTAATAATTTAGGAAAATTGAGCTGCTGAGATGGGGCAAGAGTTGCAGAATTGGGACCTTTTAATGTGTCTTTCTTCAGGAAAATAAACTCAGTCCCTGGATAATCAAATCAAAAAGGGGTAGGTGATGACCTTCATTCCATTTGAATGGCAGAACTAAATTTAAGTGAATTTGCCATTTTTTTTTGACTGACAAAGATTGCAAATGTCAGTTCATGGCTCTGAAGGGTCCAGAAGTGCAGAAGCTGAAAGATGGCATTTTACAGTGCCAGTGTTCAAGCCCTGTCTCTGTACAATACAACAAGGTGCCCAACTCCTCTTAATTATTGCTGTTTATTTAAAGGGACAGATTAATATGCAGGATTGAATTGTTTGCTTGCAAGTGTGTGGGGCTTTTTCCTCCCTCACAGGGCTTTAGTGTCTGTTTATTATGATACTAAAAATTAATTTACATATAACTAAAATAGATTTAAAATTGTTTAAAACGCAATAATTGGACCACTTAGATGTAATTTTATGTGGCACAAAAAGCAAAAAAAAAAAAAACAATCTTTGCTATACACATACCATTTTTTACGATGGAAGTACCTGATGAATGAGAACAGAGAAGTAGATTCCAACCCATTTGCTTTTGTGAAAAGCAAAAATATTCCAGAACCTGCAAATAACCTGATGTTTTGTTGATGCTTTATTGTTTAAAAAGAGTAGAAAGGAAAATAAGTCTAAAGGTTTTCAGACAAAAAAATGTCTGAAGAAAGTTTTACTGAAGCATTTTCATTTCCAACAGAACACTAATGTAGTTTTAATAGACAGAATAATGCTGATGCAATGTTGGCAGGATCAGAATGAGACCCAAAACGTGGAATGAGGCCTCCTTCAGGCATTGTTGTGATTTACCAAAACAGACATTTACTTTGTTTTTCTACTTTCAACTTATGACCTGCTCCCTGCTTGCACAGACTATAGAAAATGCACAATTTAAATCAATATATATACTCACACTAACTTGCATTAGTAAGATTGACATCTTTACACCTGAATTTGAACCTAAATATCTTCTTTTTTGAGTCCTACTCTTCTGTCAGTCATGCCTCACCATTTACAAAAGGTTACTAAGGTAGTAAATCTTGATTAAACCCTATGTCCTCTGGGGGAAAAAAAATACTTGTTTGACGTAGACATAGCTTTATTCTTTAAATTACAAAGGCAGGCAGACAGATGACTAATTTCTTTTTAAAAGCATCATGCTGTCATGACTGCTTTTTCTTATTTCTAACACTTCTTCATTTCTTAATGTCCCAGTTAAACCAAGGCATCTATGGTTTTGAGGTTTTATCTTTTGGGAGTTGTATGTTTAGCATCCTGGTGGTATAAATATTGCAAGAGCTACACCCTTTCATTAAAGAGATGATGCCCATCTATTTGCCATGCATATGCACTGAAGAGAAGAGCAGATTCCTGGACTGCATCCCTTTTCTGTGCCTCAGTTGTATGGATGTGATTTTCAAAGACCTTTTGTTCTTCTGGGCTTAAAATGTGTAAAAGAAAAGGTGTGTGCCCTCCTCCTATTGGCAGCAGTACCCCAACTCTGTACATGCCACCGTGTTCTGGGGAAGTACTTTGATGTAATTTTGGCTTTCTGGAGGCCAGTTCCTCTCTGAGCTCCTCTTTGTATGGAAGCCAGAGTTCTGCAGAGTGCTCATGCAGAGCTGAGCCTGAAAGAAAGGATTAATCCAAACAAAATTACTCTCACAAAAACAAAGGGGGAAAATTACAGGTCTGTATTTGGTATGTATTCACAGAATAGGAAATGTCAGAAATATCTTTGCTCTCATTTACATTTCGTTCAATATCCTAAAAAATATTAGGTTCTAGGAAGGAGAAAAAATCTAAATGACCAAAATATGACTTCTCCATAGATTTTCACTGTTCTATTTAGTGACTTTGTTGTCCAGGTTTCTTAATTGCCAGAAGTTACTCAATGTCTTAAAGTAAATACTTATTACTTATCATGTAAGTAATAATGTAAGCAAAGTAAAAATATACAGGTAATGGGGCAGCATTTTCCCTTTATGGAAACTAACTGGGCATTCGTAGAAAATACTTTAGAGGAAGAATAAATTGGAGTTTCATGGGTTTTCCTTCTTTATTACTAATAAATCACTGCTTCTACCTCCTATGTTGACAAGCAGCAGATGTTTCAACACAAACTCCATCAAAGTTAGTCATTTTGTCCTCTCTCTTATCAGTGTTTCTGTTGCTCTGAGGATGACATGCATCAGGAAATAAGTAAGCACCTATCTACAGGGGCATCACTCAGTCATGCTTAGACAATTATCACTGCAAAACACACTTCAGACTGATCAATAATTGCTTTCCTTGTCAAATTTCTGGATGTCACAAGCAGCACCAAAGGAAGGGATCAGACCAGTGCAAAGCCTTGTCTAGACAGGTAGATTAGATTGCTTTTAGTCCTAGCAGAGGCAGGAGGATTCCTCAGTGGTCTACAGCAAAGCCTAACAAGACACCCATCACCCTTTTTCCTGCAATGGACTTGGGCAGACTCAGGTTGTGTGAGCAAGGAAAATCCCCCCTCCAAGGGAAGACACCTTAAATTCTGAAAAATGCAGTATTAGGAATAGCTTGGAAGTGCTACAGTTTTTTTTCCCTGACAAAGTTTGTTTTGACATAGGCCAGAAAGTTGTTATTTTCAGATGGATTTACAGGGATCAGTTCTTAGATTCCCTTTCATATCTCAGTCTTTCCCCTTTATCTTTTTAAAGCTTAGATAGACTGAAGGCCTTCTGTCTGATTCATGTATATCTGTGCTTGCAAACCTCAGGCCTATGATGAGGAGAGGATACTTGTTTCCAAGATAGAATATTTTGAAAAAGAAGGAAGTCGAGTTTATTCACAGTCCTCTTTAGACATTCTTCTTCTCTATAGAATATATCTATATAACTATTTGTCACTGAAGACAGTAAATCTGAGCAATAGAAAAAGAAACCTACAGATTTTCTTGAACTGAAAACTCAGATAAAATGCACCTGATGACAGAGGAAAAGCACATGAAGGTGTAATACAAAAATGATACATTTATCTCATTTCTGTAGTTGTGAAGTCTTTTACTTTAAGGCATAACAAACTATGTCAGTCATTGTAAAAACAGATCCACCTTCCATATGCTATTACCATACCAGTGAGGTGTAATAATTATAAAGCCTTTTTCTCCCCCACTGCCTCAGTGCTGTCAATTCCACAAAACTCCTGTGCAATTCAGTAAACTTGATACACTGAACACTAGTCATTTCAAGAAGATGTACTTCAGCTGCTGCTTGGTTCACATTCCTGTTCAGCTGATTCTTGACTGAAAAATGTAGGGAGTCTTACTGAAATATTAGTATTTGTTCTAACAGCATGAGTGCCAGAGGACTCCAGGATACACAGTGAGACAGCCAGTTGTATTCAGCATAATAATATGCTTTTCATTACTGACAGAAATAATAAAAAATACAAATCGAAAAACTATGAGATTCTTATTAATGTAGCTGAATTTAAGTGAACAAAGAGCTTGTCTGCTAGCCCAAAAGATGCACACATTATAAAGATGGTATAGCAACAAACTTTCTCTGTACAGACACATACCCTACTACAAGACAACCAGCAGAATTGTGAACTTTCAGTTTTTGTCCCCATTAAGTATTTCATCTTGGATGTAAGTCAAAATCTCCATTCCATTGACAAAAGTATTTTTGTCACTCCACTTTGGTCTGTAGTAGCTCAGTGCCCTACACTTTCCCAATGGAACAACAGATGGGTCAGCCAGACCCATCTGTTGCTTTGAAACACTTAATGTAAATACTGTAAGGTAAATGCTTTTGCCAAAGCTTGGATTCTTTGGCAGTGACAAATGACTAATGAGTAATCTTTCTGTCTTGTTATTTTTTTTCATTTATTAGTAAATGTAGGCTTCGAATCAGCCTTTAAAAGTTGAACATAACTGGTTCTCTTGCAGAAGTTTGTTTGTTTCAGTTTTCCCAAAAGTGGAAATGAAAAAATTGGTGATGAACAAAAATTATGCTGTGCCTGAACATGGCCTTTAATGCATAAGAAACTCCTTTCATTTCAGATTGGGACCTGCATGTTTTAAGAGTATTAAGAGGAGGTAATATCAAAAATACAGATCCTCCCCACTAAATAGAGACAGGAGGCTCATTTTCATAATTCTTTATTTAATTGCATTCTTTCAGTTAGCATTATAAATTATTATGTCAGTGCTCCCACTTAGCCTAAGAGAGCTCCAATTTAAAGTGTGCAGTCACAAATTTTGTTACTATTAACACTGATACTACTTGTTCTGATGTGCAGTAGATCTTGCATAATACTGGAGAATGTCTAAGAAACTATATAGTTAAAAAATGCCAAAGTCCCCA
Organism: Lonchura striata; assembly: GCF_050655825.1. Classification (NCBI taxonomy): domain Eukaryota; kingdom Metazoa; phylum Chordata; class Aves; order Passeriformes; family Estrildidae; genus Lonchura; species Lonchura striata. The sequence goes on along the minus strand of NC_140703.1, from coordinate 54,685,319 downwards.
AAACAGGTCTAAAAATATCTTAGTTGTCCCTAGTAAGTTATGGACAGTACCTAGGCATCTACCTCACAATGCAATCCTAAAAGTCTTACCTTGAATATTATCTAAGTGAGGGAAGTTTGTCCACAGTTTGCTTAAATTTAAGTCGCTCTGAGAAGCTACATTTGTGATTTTGTGGCTGTTCAAAAATCTCTTATTTTCACCCTAGCTAAGCAATGCACACCTGAAGTCATTTCAGAATCTACAAATAAGATTATGTTCCTTTTCTCAGTGAATAAAATAGTGCATGCTTACAACATCAAGCTTTGTGTAAAGTATTTTGTTTTGCCCTATTTTTAAACACAACCCTGAAATTTATGTTTAAATGGTTTTAGTATTCCTCTAGCCTAGAACATGCTTACTTGGTTTTTGTCTTTATAAATTCAAAATCACAACTCCTAAATTCTGGAAAAACTTCTGAGCTGTGTCTTCTGATGATGCTGTTCACTTTGATAATATGATTATCAACCTCTGTGGCAGGTTGCATGTGTGTGTGTGTGTCCGTGTGTGTGTGTGTGTGTGTGTGTGTGTTTGTGCTGATTCCCAGGCATAGCAGACAAGACTAGAGCATGAGTCTTGGCTTGCATCCTTTGTTCCATAAGCTGTGTATATCCCTTACATGAAACTGTCATTCAAGAAAATCCTTCACAGTGTTAGCCTGACCCTCCCCAAGTAATCAATGAGTTGCAGGTGGTGCACAAAAGGGTGGTGGATGCTTGAGTTACACAGGACAAAGAAAAAAAAGCCTCTCAGCTCTCCTGCTTCCTCAGAGAACTATAATGAATCTCTAGCCTGTGATTCAAGTACTCTTGGTGGCTCATTTTCCATTTCTAAGAGGTCTATAGCAGGTAATTCAAGAGCATTCCTAATAACAGTTGCTTTCATTTGTCTAAACAGGGCTCTCTTGTTCTTTGAGAGAATCTGCCAGGAGGTCCAAATGGAGAAGTTATATGTATGAGTACATGCTCTCCATGTGCTTGTGGACAGATCACCATGCTATCAGAGTTTTTACTTCTCTGACTAGTTTAAAGGAAAGAGTGGTCTCTCATTTCTGAAAGACAGTACTCTGTAATTCTGCACTTTTCTCATGTTCTAGGGGGAACCAAGGTGCTCCTCTGAGGGATACGCAACTTCAACATGAACAGTTCAACTAGTAAATGGCTTCCTGGAGATTCACCTAACCTCATTTACTAGTTTAAATACCATAAAAATAAATCACCCATACAATTTCCAAAATAATTTTATCTGCTGTGAACTGTGTTATATAGAGGCACAAGGGGAGTTTCTCTTTGGTTTGTGTTCTTTTTTTTGTTTTGTTTTGTTTTTGGGGTTTGTGTGTGTGTGTGTGTGTTTGTGGGTGTTATGTTGATTTATGAGTGTTTTTTTAATTATCATATAAGTGTCAGAGAATGTCTTCATTATCCCGATTAAAAAAAAATCAGAATTAGAGAGTAATTAATCTTTCTTGAAGACATTTACATCTAAATAGCAGTAACTGATCTAATGATCTCAAATTTACTGTGCTACAATGAATGTAGATCATGGAACAAAGAATAGTTGGGGGAAAAAAGGATTAATATTTATACAGTGTCATTTTTTAAACAGACACCCAGAATAATTATGCGTGTATGTAAGAAGGAGTTTACATAATTAGGAAGGTGTTTCTGTGGAACGTTTTATGGCTTAGGGTGCAATGAAAACTATTTTAAGTGTGTTTCAGAGAGCAATCCTATTGGAAAAGGAAAGTGCAAGTTTGGGTTTTTTTGGGAAGGAGGGGGTCGTGATTTTTACAGATCAATATAGAAGCCCTGCTTGTTTACGCTGAAACTGCTGCAGCCTCGGCTGCTGACGTCGGCAGCGCGCCCAGGCTCCCGCAATTCCTGCGGGGCGCGTTCCCTCTGCCCGCGCCCGCTCCGCAGCGGCCGCGCGGCTGAACCGCAGTAAACAGCGGCATCTAGAGGCCGCTCGCGGGCACTGCACGGCGGCCGCGGCCCGCCTCTCCCGGCCGAGGCTCGGAGCAGCCGGGCGAGACGGAGCGGGCGGCTGGACAGTTGCCATGGTAATCTTCTATTTTATTTACTTTTCAAAGTATTGCTGAATGCGTATCCCTGCTTTTGGGATATCAGGCATCCTAGCATTCTGTCACAACAGAATACTTGGATGCCTTAAGGTTGTTCATTTAATCACAGACATGTAAAGAAATGAGGCTAGCATCCATAATTAGTGTGAAACCCGGTTTTTGGTTCTGTTAGGGTGACAAAACATTATGTGAAATTTCCATAATAGAAAAAAGGAAATAGCCTATATATCATGTAGTTTTTACCAGACACCTTTAGTTATTTGTGCTTCTTATAATGTAATTCAAATTGCACTAAGAAATTTATAGAAAGTATTTTTAAAACCAAACTAGACCCAGAAAATAATAACTCTTAAGTAATCAAATAATTGTTTGGACCATATGGTAGGAAACAATATCTGTGAAAGGATGTAAAAGAGAGGCACATTGAGAATGTCATCTTATATTCACAATTTGACATTATCAGATTTCCACCTCCCACCTTAGATGCAGTGAGAGGCAACAATTAACAAAAATCCATTTCACTGAAAGGTGATGAGTTATACAGGTCTCTCTCCCTTTTTTTAATAATTCAGTTCTGCCATTTTATAGGTTAAAATATTTATCAGACCTTTTTATTAAAAACAAGCAAGCTACAAATTAATTAACCAACCAGATAAAATACCTATATATAAATAAAAAAGTGTTTGGATAATTGTTATTGTTTTTATTAACTGAAGTTGTAGGTTTTTTTTCTGTCTAGACCCTAAACATCTTCACATTCTGCAGCTCTCTGCTAACCCCGCTTTTCCAAGAAAGGATCTATCCCACTTCTGTTTGTCAGAGTTTCTTATTATGTTGCAAGAATTTAAAAATCTAAGACTGTGTCTAATTTCAGTCATGGGTCACACAAGAGTGCAATTTGTACAGAACTTGAATGCAAGATGTACATTAAAATGTAAGTAAAAATCTGTTTTATAAATGAACTACATTTAAAAACGTGTCATTGCTTAATGAGGCTATACTCTTAATTAAATGAATTAAAAATTGTGGTATGAAATAAAATCAAGGAAGACACAATACTTTAATTAATCACAACAAAGTTTTCTTAAAGCTGTCAAGTTAACCACTTAGATAAAGTCTTTGGTAGGACAATACTGGCAAAAAAAGGAAATTTTCCTTTTATAATGTCATTATTTTTGGAGTAAGCATTCCATTTTGAAGGTCGACATCACTTACATCCAACAATAATTAACATAATAATAAAAATAACATCCAACAAATATATTCTTTTGGGTGCATATTATGGGAGTACTGTTAGTATTAGAATGGTGACTGAGTTAATGAAAAATGTTACTGCATCCAGTGCATTATTCTGACAAGGAAAGTTGGAAACATTTCCAGGAATTAATCCAAAGGAAAGAAGATACCAGTCAGATGATGCTTTTCCCATTCTAGTGACTCTCTCATGAAGATTTGTGAAAAGGACAAAAGGACCATAATTTCATTGTTATCAAGTAACAGTAGTATTGGTAAAATAATTTAAAATACTTTTTCAACCTATTCATGTAATAAGAAGACCTTGCTTTCTCAGGTAAGAAAGAGACCGCAGAGGTGATGGCAGACGCAGGTAGAGGGGATGTTCTGCATGTTCTTCCTGAGACAGAGCCCATAGCCTTGCAGGTATAGGTGCCTCATCTCCCACAGTTCCAGTGGATCTGGATGTTTGCTTGGTAAATGCATTTAGAAGGAGGAAAAGATGTGTTGCTGCAGTTGCACAGAACCTTCTTATTTCATCCACTCTTTTTTATTTTCAGACAGAAGAACAGTCCTGCACAGAGCTCGAGACACCACATATGCAGCAGAGGGTAAGTTTCTGCACATAAGTGCTTCTAACATGCTCACTAATGTTTATACATCTCCAGAGGGCTTTGGTGTAGGAAGACAGTTGCTCTAGCAGGGTATCTGGAGGTAAAGTGTGAACTCTAATGAAAGAAGTGAAAAAAGCAAACAGCTGGGCTTCCTATCTTGAGATAGCTGGGGAAATGCAAGCAGTCCAAAGGAGCTTCAAATGGGAAAATGTGATCTCTTGCAGTAGATGCTACTTTATTTTTTTGGTAGCAAAGGAATGCTTTATGCCATTTATCTGTAGAAATGAAACACATTTAAGATGTACCAGGCAGTGAAAGATGTCTGAGTATTCTGACAAGTACCCTGACAAAGGCCAAGACTGATGGTAGAAACAAAGGTAATGGCAAAAAAAAAGGATATGAGTTAGGAAACCAAAGGAGAAAGAAAGCAGCATCTGTGAAAGTTTGTTAAAACTTAACTAGGATTTTTGATTAGTTGTTATACAACAATACTTTTACACTTAATTTCTGGGTTGATAGGAATATTTACATTTTATACATGCTGTTATTTGCTACTATCACAGTGAAGTTGCACAATTGTCAAGTTGTCAGCAGCCTAATGCCTTGACCTCTATTGCCCTTGGCGGGTGTTCCAGTTCAGTGTTATAGGCACTGCCCGATTATCTCAAGCTGTCCCTACCAAATAGCTTCAGTGCTTGAAAAAATGGATCCTGTGCTCAGTGGAATAGATCACAAAAATACAATTTCTCTAAGTGCGAAACCTCAAAGTGAAATTCTTGCTGTTACTACTTTCCAAAATGCAACTTTTGCACAAAATTAATTTTGTTGCTCATTACAAATGAATATTTTAGTTTAAGTGGGCAGGGATGTCCATGAACTATAAGCATGCTAAGTGTCCTTTAATCATCTGCACTACTGTCCTATTATATGAAATGTTGAGGTGTTGTTTCTGTTCATAGTGTTTATTTTTCTGGAGGGAAGCCAGGAATTTCCATTTCCAAAGTACAGTTCACTGCTTAAAATACTATAGTCATTCATGAATTCATTTTTGGGAGAGACATGGTGCAATTTAAAAAACTGTAGGAAGGAACAACCCTGAAAAATCACATTTTTACCTGCTACACTTAGTTTTTACTTTTTCAGTAATAGTTAATTAAATGCCATATTGAAAATCCTCCTCTGCACTGACAAGCAGCTGAGAAATAGCAGGAGTTTATGAAGCAAATACTTGCCTTTACATACCAATTCATGGAACTGGGAAGCTCTCTTATAGACAACAATATAGATGAGGGTAAAGAAGATAGTGAGAACAAGCTTTAGCTGAAGGTGTCAGAGGATTGCTGCTGGAACCATCTATTAAATGTGGATTCCCAGTATTGGACTAGATAATCACACTGAATTGATAGGATAGCACAGCTTGCAATGGCAGGAATATGTTTGCTGAAAATTTATGTCAAGGTTGCCTTGGAGCTGCCAGCCTCATACCAATATAAGATTTCCCTGTCTGTAGAGATTAATTTTGTCATAAACGTCTGGAAACTTACCATTTCTGACTGCTTCTGGTCAGCTGCAAACCTATTTGAAACCACTGCCATGTCACCCCTAACACCAGCATTAATAGAAATGAAGGCCCCAATAATACAGAGGCAGGAAAGCACCTTGTGGTTTGAGGGCATGAAAAGCTTCATATTCTCATATGACAGGTTTAGAAGCAGCTTTTAGCCGTTTAAAAAAGAAAAAAAAAATCCAATTTTTTTTTTTTTTTTTTTTTTTTTTTTTTTTTTTTCTCTAAGGAAAAGGCCCAAGTTTGATATTGTGTTTTTAGCTTTTGGCAAAGTTTGCTCTATTGGGAAGACTTTGCACAACCACAGATCTATCTGTAAGTGTGAGAATGCTTGCATTCCTGCCCTTCATATTGCCAATTTTAGAACATGTATGTCCATTAATAATTTAAAAAACATTTTAAATATGGAGTTTGCATTTAGACTTTCAGGCTTATGCTTGGTTTCCATCAATAAAAGGAGCTGTCTTTTATGGGTTTTTTCTGCATATTTTTAGTTATGTGAGGCTCAGACAAGCTGAACCTGTCTCAATAGTAGGTCAAAGGCAGCAGCAGACTCCAGCATGTCTTCAAGCACTCACTGTTGATCTCCTAGTTAAGGACCTTGCTGGAATGCTCTGTGATTCCCATCTAGTCTACATATTCAGATTTCTTTTACAAATTAAAACACAAAGTGAAAAATATGGAGAAAAAAGTGGAAATGTTAATTTTCTGCTCTGAAGGTGAGGCTTCAGCAGACCCATCCACTCAGGGAATAATGGAAACCTAAAGTGGAAATACCCCAGGTTTATATTCCCATATGCCAGTGGGATTCTGTTTCTGAACATCAGATTCAAAGTCAGTTAAGAAATGTCATGATCTTCTGCATGGGCTCTCTGAAATCTGAATTCTTTACATAGCATGTTCCTAGCAGAGAGGGACCCTGGTGGAACTTCTCTCTGCATTCGGACAGTAAGACAGCAAATGTCTAAAAGAACTCCAAGAGAGAACAAAAGGACAAAACCAAAGCAAACTAAAAAAAAATGTTGCTTAGCAATGCATCCTGTACCACCCCAGGGATATGGTCTTTGTCACAGATATTAACGTGTTGTGAGTAGAATTTATTGAAAAGCAGAGAAACATTTGTGCAAAGCCAAAAGCACAAATACATGGTGAATTGCATTTTTTTCAGCACTGAAAAGATCAAAGCAGAAGAAAAGACTCAAGGAAAAAATGCATGTACACATGCATTTTAAAAAGTTACTAATTTGGGAATAGGTGGGTTTTGTGTCTTTTTTTTTTTTTAGCTTTTCCTTACTTGTCCTTTCTACTCCTACCCTTTTTGTGCCATTTGGTTCAATGCACTGAGTGATAGTTCTGTTAGGGTTTATTTTTACAACTTTGGGCCTATGAAAGCTTTAGAATGGTAAAAGAAGAAATATTTTACTTTAAAAAATGAATGTTGGAAGAGATCTGACTAGAATGTTTTCATGACTTCAGAATTTTAAGAAACTGAACAACTGAAGAAGAATGGAAAAAAATCCATCTACATTGCTCATTTTATTGAATTTAAATAGGAAGGAGCAGGAAAATAAAAATATGTAAATTGAGGATTTTCAACTTTTACATTAATTACCATCTCAAAATCTTTTAAGGATTATAGTTGAAAAAAAACTGTAGGGAAAAAATATATATCAATTGTCTGCATTTTTACAGGTGTTTTGTTTTAATTTCTTTTTCTTTCTAGAAAGACTTGCCTATTTAGACGTATCCTTTTCCCCCATTTATGGTTGGTTCCTTTGCAGCAGACTGCTACAGACCTCATCCCAAATTGGTGAGTGCACTTTTTATACTTTCCCTTCTGGTACAGCACATTCAAATGATAAAAAGCCTTATCATATGAATGTGCTCACTGAGTACATGAAAGCCAGGCATCATGCATATTAGTTTTTCTCATGGATTGATTGGTGCCATGCTTTAGGTTACAGGTTTCATAGTTTCCTGTATGGTACATTTTCTTGTGCAGCATCACACAGCGTCCAAGGTATATTCCACAACTTTTTTAAAATTCTATTTTATTTTAGCATTTTATCAGGTATAACGCATTACCTTTTTTATAGAAAACTCTTGCTATGAACATTTTACAGCATAAACTTGCATATGTATGAAAATATATAGAGATGGCAGGGCATAGATGAGGCAGGAGGTAGAGAATATTTTTAACCTCTAATATTCTCAACACTTGGTGCAAAACTCCATTTATTTTATAGTGGAATTTGTACATGTCTTCCAAGGATTAAAAAAAAAATTGAATTTAAGGTGCAGAAAGTGTCATATTTCGGCTCTAATATTACAAGGCAGAGACACCTTGCTGTTTGTGCCAGTATAGATAACTATGATCTTTTATCACCTTAGAAGGAATCCTGAGGAATAGAAATCCTCAGTACCTTACTGATCTGCTCTTCTTAAACAAGCAAGTCCTCTGCTTCATGGCTGCACAAGTGAATGACATTTTACGATGTGAGAAATGTGAGAGAAATACACATAGGATTAGTTGCTTGTCCCCCAATAATCCCTTAAATTCTTTTAGCCTTTCCTACCGCTCACCACCGTGTCACAGTGACATGTTAAACAGCCTGAGTTACTTGTTTATTCACAGTTTCCATGAGCAGTGTGTTTTTCTAAAAGGCTGTGCTGGACAGCAAGGTCAAAAGCTGCTGCTTTATTTTGTCCTGGATTTTGCACCCTCTGAAGGGAGGCATGGATGGTGTTATCTCTGAGAGTGAGTTTAGAGGCTTTGCTGGACAACCTTTGGCAAGTGCAGGGTGGAGCAGGCAGGGAGCCTGCAGCTGGCGTGCAAATCGGTGAGAAAGCAGAGAGCACAGACACAGAGGTGACAGAAAGGAAACTTTCAGAGACAGTCAGAGCAGCCTGCTGCAATCCACTGTGAAAACTGCAGGATGGAGAACAAGGTCAGAAGGAAGGACAGACACAGTGGAAAGGGGAGAGATTTGTTCTCAAATGGTTTAAGCTGTGTTCCCCAGAAATATTCCTTTTCTATATTGTAATGGTTACCTTGTCCTACCCTGTGACCTAATGAATTATGATTTTTAACACTAAAAGCCCTGTTTTTTCATTTGATGTAGGGAACAATGTTGGCACCTCATGTCTCTGGCTGACTCAGCGTCACATCACACTGACTTGCAATTTTCACAATGAACAGCCTCTTGGACACGGGACAAGAGGAAAAGACTTAGCACACTGCCAGTCTATATCTAGATGAACTGAAGTGGAATAAGACTAACAGTTTCCCAAAACAGGGAAGGGGATATGAAGGTAACATTTCTGAACTGGATATAGCATAGAGTATTTCTCCTCTAGTGTCAAGTCAGCTGCTGCTGGGAACTTATTAACCTCTGTGTATGGCCATTGAGGAATGAATTCCTATCAGTTTACAAGGCATAGAAAATGTTATAAGGCAGAAGATGGAAAAAGACATGATAGGACAAACTGAGAGCAGTCTGAAGGGCACATCTATTTATTAAGCCTGCTGAACATTGCCTCCTGTAATAAATAGCAGGCTGGAGACCTCTCCAGGTTTTCTAAATAACTTGGTGTTTCTTTCCTCTATTACAGTAAATATACAGCATGTGTTTAAGACTGGGCCTTAGACTTTCTTTAGCTCCCATCTCCTGTTTTTCCATAGTTGTGTGTTCTCTGCAATGCAAACAACATTACTAATTATATACTAATAGCCTGATATTGATGTAAATTTTATCCAACCATTCCCAACTGCCTTTGGAAAGTTAGAAATGTGAATAAAAGGGCAAATACCCTCATAAAACCAAAAGGGAGCCATCCAGTCAGTCAGTTTTCAATCACAAAAATGAGGCTGATATAGGAACAAAAAATACTGCTTTTCAGTAACTTTGCCCCTGCCAAAGTTAAGTATAACCAATAAGATAATAACTGTGCTATTATTCTAAATTGAATGTAGATTTTTTTGTAAATGCTGGAGGAACCCACATGGGAAATAGCTGCAGAAACTTAGACAAAAGAGACTCAGTTCCCTGGTGATGCATCCTTCTGAAGTGTCCACAAATGGCTTGAGACAAAATATCTTTGCATCTTCTTATTGTGTTTATCTAGTAAAGCTGTCTTCTCTCCTGACTTCATTTTTGATTCTCGTCCATGTCCCCCTCTTTGCCACTGTTTGTGTGGAAGTGTGTAGGTTTGTAAATGATTTTTCAAGGAAACAAGTCCAATGATTACTCAAAGCATGTAGCATTTCTTCCACTTGAACATAACAAGCTCAAAAGGACTTTTCTACTGCCTGCCAGGGGGCTGAACAGACCTGTGCCATGATTTCAGGGGCTGCAGAGAATAGGTAGGTGCAATTAGCACAGGTTTTTCCCTCCAATGAGTGTGACAAAAAATGAAAGTTTCTTGTTGCAAAGTTTTGGACCTTGATTTCAAGGGGGAACATAACACAAAGTCCCAATGGTCCACAGGTTTCCAGAAAGGAAGTTAGGCAGAAGGTCCATAGGTGATTGGACTGTAAACTGAATTGATGAGCCTGTGTGTACCTTGGTGACTTGTGTGCATTCCATTCATCATAACTTTACTTCTTTTTTGCATGTGTATTTATCTCAGGCATTTTTAAATTGAAATTATTATAAACTCTTGTGGGTTTTTGTAGTTTAGAAGAACCATTTTTAGGCACTAGTTTTGTGATACACTAAAAATAAATCACTTTTCACATGGTGGTGTTACGTAAAACTGAAGTAAAACTGTGCCAATTCAGTTGGATAAAAATGAAGAGAAAAAGCTAAGAGAATGAAGCTCTTTTCTTCAGTACTAAAAACAAGATAGCTTGTGTGATTGTTTCTCAGTGTTTTGGAGTAGTCTCTCACCTCTGTCAACTGAGCTGTGGTGATGCTTTCACAGATAACACGAAAACATGTTATCACTGAGTAATTTCTGACCTTATTCAAAGATATCTCTTTCTTTACTTTGTTCATCAAAAAGCTCTGTGCACTGTTGTGCAGCACCCTTAGTGCTTGCAGTACTTTGTTGCTGGTAAGCTGAATCTCCAGCACAACAGTAGGTAGCTACTGATCAATAGCAACTGAAGGTGACATATTTCCAGAAGATGCTGGCTGTGAGTTTCTGAGCCCTCTGGAGAATGAAGTTTGGATGACACACACAAAGACTCTTAAACAGCCTGTTTTATCCCAATTCTGTAGTCATTACTGATCTATGCATCTCCGAAAGCACTCTTTTTCCACAAAGCCATGCTTACTTTATGAACGTCAAAATGGCAGTTTTAAAGGTGAATGGGATACAAGCAGCAATCACATTCTTCTTCACAGAACTCGATGCTTGTTGCCAAAACTATTGTTTCTATCATTAGCTTTATTACCAGTATAACTTAATTAGCTAAATGATATTATTTAGTGGCAAGTTCTCCAGTACATCTCCTCTAACCATTGCATATTTAAAGTAGATTTTATTCATGTGAATATGCTGGCAAGTGGGCAAAAATGAAGTGGACAGAGGACAGAAAAGGAAGCTGAACAGTGGCCCTTCCTACACACTTTGACCGATGTGGAAATCTTCTTCATAAAGGAAATTAGGTGGCTCTAGGGGGGTAACTGCATTCTCCTAAAGACAGCTCAGCATGCATAGGACCACTTAGCATGAGGCTGCCCAACATACAATGGTAGACCAGCACAACAGGATTTTATTGTATTTACTACCAGTGCTGTTCAGTTACATCCAATGCTTGATAGCTATCAAAGCGTGGTTTATATCCTTTGCTACACTACTTTGATGGATATCATCCCGTGGCTTTCATTTCCCTTCTTTTTAATATAACTTGTTATCCCATGACATCGACTCAGATCAGCTTTATGTAAAAGTGTCTTTATGTTCCTTCACTGCATATTTTACATTGCTTCTTTATACAGAGGTAACTTTCATAGGTATTTCTTTCTGGATGTGCCTCAAAAACCAGAGTAATGACCCTGTTATATTTAACTCAGAAAAAAATCTTACCATCTTGCTGCCATAAGACATGGGTAATTTTTCAAAATCCTGTTAAACATAAATTGTGTGCAGATCATCCCTGGTGTATTTGTTGGGGTGTGACCAGAAATATATTTTCCACTGAGTTGTCTGTTTATCTACTTGTCTATAATATGTGTGATAAGTTCAGACTGAAAACAGTTTCACATCTGTAGAGGAAATAGAAGACTAACAGTGAATTTCAGAAAATAGAATGAAAAATTAGATGTGTGGAACTAAACAGGTCTGGAGATGGACCACCTGGAAATGTCACACAGGTCACAGCCCACTTTCTTGTAGTTGTGTCATGTGCAGAAAAGAGGGGTTTAGAACCCACAACTCAGGCAAATTATTTGAGACATCTGTGGTTTGTGCACTGGACTTCCTGTGAAAGGACTTGCTATTTCATTGAATCAAACTTTCACTGGACAATATCCAGTCAAGGCCTCTCACACACCAAACACCCATCCACTGTGCTAAAACAATCAATGGAAGGACTAACAGCATGGGAAACTATAATGCAAGACATGGACTGAGCAGGAAAGACTGAGAACGCTTTTAAAGTTCTTTCGGTGGTACTCTGATGGACTATTTTATTAGAAAACCCTTAATGGTCAGATTTTAAATGTTCTATTGTTTTGTCTCCACACTTTGTGCCTCATAAATTGTAGCAGAATTCTTCAGTTTTGCAGCTGTTATTGTAATTAGCAAACTAAGTGACTTTTGCTTTTAAACCCATGAATCACAGCTAACTGCTTAATGCCACTGCCATAAACATGTCCTTCATTGACATCATAAGCCCTTTCATTGTGTGAACACCTTTTCTTCCCTCAAACATTCCTTTGCTAGTAACAGTCACCTATCTTTACCTAAATAAGTTGCTCATCAAGCAGCTCTCAACCTAGCTGTGATGGCTAGTGATCAGTGGGTTAATAAGTAACTTTTCTCAAAACTTTGTTTATGTATTAAGGGCCTAATTTAGCTTTCCTCTTTTCTAAAACTGTGACTGTAGTTGACCCTGAAACTTCACAACACATTTTGCTGTGTAGAGGAAATTTTGAAAAATATCAGTGCAGACAATTTATCTCACCTGAGATCCTTTTCCACTACCAGTGCTGAACAGTTATGTCAATTTAAAATTAAAAGGAAAAAAACCAAACAAACAAAAAGAGAAGAGTAAATCTGCTGCATGTCACCTGTGGTGATTGCATTTCATTGGTATCTGAACTCATCCCTTTGACTTTAGAGAAGATTGGATCCTTTGATATGAATGAAACACAGATAAAAGTTTTTGTTGCTACCAAATCATGCACATATCTGGTGAAACTCCACTGTTTTGGTTTTTTTTTTTTTTTCATATTCCAAGAGGGTGAATTTATTCTATTACTTTGAAAGCCATTATTAACTTGAGAAGGATTTGAAATAAAATACTTTAGTATTTACATATACTGTGCATTGCTCACTGATAAAGAGGAAACATTCTGCAGCGCTATGACATTTCATCTACCTCTCCTCGTGGATGTGAGGCCATCAGAAATGGATACTTTAAATCTGCATCTCTAAGTGCCTAACTCTAATTACATTATAGTAATGTGGTGAAATTCAGATGCTGTGCTAGATATTTTTGTAGTAAAGTTTTTTCAGGTCACTGGGGAGATTGATAAGAATCCAGAGAATAATTTCTGTACTGCAATACCTAATTTCTGAGATTTCTGCAGACAAATTGTATTTCCTCCTTTTTCAATACATTGGTAAAGGGAGGTGTCCCAGAAACTTGCAAGCCAGTCAGAGAGTCACTTAAAATAGTAAAGCTCTTTGAAAATACTGAGGGTAGAGAAAGGTATTAAACCCTTACTCAATAAGACATACCTACTTCTCTGACACAATAATTCTTTTATGTAAGAGCCTGAGACACCACTTTTACACGCTGCTACGCAAAACCTGACAAATAAAAACTGAACAATAAGAAAGTCTACAGAAAAGTCCCAGCCACTCTCAATACAGTAATAGAGTATTCATCTCAAAGGACGCCAAGGTTAGAGGTGAGAATTCAGTTTTCACAGTCTCTGTCCTAGGAGACTACTAAGATACTGGATAAAAGTGTTTTGTGTGATGCTGTTCAAACACATAGGAGAGTTGGCCACACTGGAAGTCCCTGATGAGACCAGACATTTAACAGCCTTACCAGGGTATAAGCACAAAGAAGTACAGAAAGATGAGAACTCCTTTTATGGAGATTGTTGGACAGGGAATAAAGGTGGCCTATAGATGTAGGTGGCAGTCCAGCAAAAGGTTTCTGAGTAACACAGCAAAGCCACATTGTCGGTGCTTGGTTTGCAAGTCCTTTTGCAGATGTATCCTGATATAACACAGTCACAGCACTTCCCACACCAAAGTATGTTTAGAGCAGATCTCTAACATAGAGTCTAAAATTGTTGTTATAAATTATGTTACATACCAGGGTACGGACAAACCTTTCTTTTTAAAAAGATGAAAAGTTGCTTGTCACAACTGTAAGTAGCTCTCTGTGATACAAGCAGTACTATAAAGAGCATTTTCTCTTTCTACCTGGTTTATCTGTGTTTAGGCAGACTAAAGTAGAAATAGAAACAATATAAGAGATTCTCAGAAGTCCATGTAGCTTGTTCAAAGATCCTGAAGAAATATGCAGCAATATTTAGGAAATTACTAATACCTTCTGGAACAAAACTTTCCCTTTTACTAAAAGGCATTTCTACTTTCCTATTGGATTTCATGAGATACCAGAAACATCAATTAAAAATATAGAAATATTCCAGAATAAAAGTAAGGCTTATCTAAGGCTTCTTAGATCCATCCATCCTCTCAAAGAAGTTTAGTTTCTTTCTTCACTTGAGAAATTCCAGGATGAGCAACAACAAATAATAACAAGAATGAAACAAATTCCTAGCAAAATATGAGCAAGAAAGGATGTCAATGCCTCTGCAGAACCAAGTATTTAGATTAATTTTTGAAATTCTGGAATTTGTGAAATAAAGAATTATTGATGTTGGAAGTTTCAAAAGAATTTCTAAATGCCTAAAACAAAATTAAAATGGGAATGTCATTAAAAAATAAAACTGTTTCAATGTTCAATCTGGACAAATTGTCCCAGCTCATTCCTTCAGTGATTGAGCTATATTTATAGGAAACATCAGAACTGAAAGTATCACAGAATCTATATTTATGCAGATATTCTATTTAATGCTACTGAAATATTCAGAAATTTAAATAACAAGGAACTATAGGAAACAATGTACCTAATTTGTACATAATAAAATGGTGGTGTAGTGCTTAGTGAAACTTTTAGGTGTAAAGAGTGTCAGCATTTAATTCCATACCTATGTTTTCAGATATCACCAGCAGGGAAATGGATTTATTTTTTAATTCTTGGAGGACCTGTCTAGCCATTAGACAGAACAACTAAATAGATCAAGAAGAAGCTGCAAATGGGAATTTTCCTGTAGCTTTGGTGTTACTGAAAATGGGATATAACTGCCAAAACTATTGCTTGTGTTATAGAACAAATTCTCTCCTGATGTAAAATGATACAATTCCATTGACTGCAATGACGTTACACCCAATTTATGTCAGAAAAATATGTAGCTCTTTATCCATTTATCTATAAGCTGGTTGCTGTGACTTAATTTCAAATGAATTATGTTACAGTTCTTGGTCTGTGCCCTTGCAGCGCTTTATTACATAGAAGGCTAGTTCAGCAGAAATAAATAAATATGTGATTTGCAGCCTCAGCAAATGTCCTAGCCAGGAACAATGGCCTCTCTGCAGTGTTCCAGACTAATTGCCCCCAATTTTCTACTCTAACCTTCATATACAATACTATTCTCCTCATTCTTTTTTCATCCAGTCCTCATGTTCCGATTTTGTCCAATGTCAGCAAGACTTTAACCATCAGCCCTTATGGATTCAAATTCCTTTAGAGTATAGCTTTGTCTACAGTGATCATGAGAAACGTGTTGCATTTAAGAAAGTGCATTACTTAAGAAAAGGATATGTTTTAAATCTTTCCCTCTTAAGATCTTGCCCTGAATTTCTGTGTTTCATAGTATACCCTAACATTTATGGTAACAAATGCTGTCATTATAATTGTGTCTTATACTCACTAGTATATCATCATCCAATGTTTTTCTAATTTCACAGTCAAAACCTGCCATCAAATATCATAAGCAGTTTAACTGATATTAATACAACTAGGAAGATTTTTGAGCTTATTTTAAGGCTGATTGGCAGCAACTTTCTGTCCAAAAACTGAATGCAGTAGCACTAAGTTAATGATAAGCATTAATAAATCATGCTTGAGGTCATTTCTTAGGTAATAAAAACCTTTTGATGATTAGAGAACATGTCTGAAAATTGTTCTGGTCACCTACTTAACAGCCTGTGGCTTTGGAAGGCATTAATCCAGACCATTTACTTCATTTTATCATTAGTCTTCTAGATTATAGGAAGTTGTTTGTGAGGCCTATTGGATTAAGTGGTGTACAGGAAGGATGTAATTAAAGAAACTGTAAGTAGTTACTTTCAGTTAGAAGTACGTATTTCGTTCCCAGCTACTTCTTTTGGGAAGCTGAATTTAACAGAATTGGTTTCCATAGTCCAGCTGCATTTCCAACTGCTGAACAGTTCAGACAGGTGTGGAGGTCACAGACAGGTCTGTGACCTTTGTGTGCTTATTCATTATGAAAGACCATGGACCATTTTATTGAATACAATATGTAGGTAAAAAGTAAAATAAATGTTCACAAAACCCATTATATATGTAAAGTGGAACTGTGTTGCTGCTGAAATCTTTTACTGAGTCTCATGTTAGAAAAGAAGCACATTCTATATGCACATGCAGATCTTAGGTAAATATTCCTGATGGGACTTGCCTCTATCTGCTCTATGTTGAAAGTAAAATTCTAAGTTATCTACTGTTGATGTGTTTTCCAAATATGCCTTTTATCCTTCTTTCCCTTCATGTTTCCCCATCTTGCTCTGTTCAGCTCCTGAGCCAGTCTGGACTGGGGGAATTCTGTTCTCAGTTTCTACCTTTTGGATCATAATTCCGTCTTCTTTACTGCACCATTAAAATGACTATAATGTAGTCATTGCCTTGTGGCTTATCTGACCCGATGTTCTCCTTCTTGTGTCCCTTGTGGAAACTTAAAAAAGAACCATTATGAAATCAGATTATCACCATGGAAAATTTTACTCCTAGTCTCATTTAGTTAGAATTGATATAACTTTTGATAAACTCAAGAGGAACAAAATTGAGTCATGCATCATCTTTTTCATATTGTATGCAGTTCCTGTGTCTCTGGGGTGCTCCCAAATGCAGAAGCATACTATAATGTTGTATTTCCTTTAGTCTTTGTGTTCAAGGTCTTGATAAGTCTTATTCTTCTGTCCTTTGTCTGTGCATCAGGCCATATACTATGGGTAACCTGTTATAGGCGTATCTGTCTTCACCAGAGCTGAAAAAAAATTCTTAGATTTCTTTTCTGGGAGGGGAAATTTTGCACATGTTTTTTCTCTATAATGCAGTTTAAAAAAAAAAAAAGATGATTCTATGATGTTTCTGAAAAATTCTGAAGAGTATTATGTTTCCTTCAGAAAAACGTATTTGTAAAATCAAAAAACCCTATTTTTTTATTGTAGCTTGTTAGTACTGCATTTATATAATTGTTCTAAATGTAGCCAAATTTATTTTAAAATGAAATTATATTGAAGTTTTAGACAAAGTACTCCTGATACTACTTTTGTACTTCAATTGATGTGACTCACATCAAACATCTGTCTTTGCCCTAATGCTCTCCCTTTCCCTAGTGCTTACTAATGCATGTGTCCTCTTTCCTGCCTGTGCCCCACACCTGACTGCAGCAAATCCCATCTCTTTTCAGTAAAACAATGGAGATGTTGTTTGTGCTGTAAAATAAGTCAGTGTAATGACCAGAATGAGTGAGGGATGAGAATACCTGTAGTGCAAAAACCTGTGTAAAAGACAGAGTCCCAGTACACCCAGAACCATTTGAAAACCTAACATTAAACAATTTTTGAAATGTTGCTAATGACTTCAGTATCCTATATGTTTGCTCTACAGGAAACAATACACATGAAAATGCTAACTTATAGAATCATAGAATCACAGAACAGTTTAGGCTGGAATAGTCCTTTAAAGACCATTTAGTCCAATCCCCCTGCAATGAGCCTGGACATCTTCAAATAGATAAGGTTGATCAGAGTCCTGTCCAACCTGACCTTATGCAATATTCATTTGAAGAATGTGCAGAATCTTCCTTTTTTTTCCCCTCTGTACATTATCCTTTATTATAGATTTAATTATCACTATATGAAAAGTTTATTTTTGTTATTATGGTAAAAAACAGTTTAAGAATGCTTTTATTTCATTGCGCTTTTTATGAAGATGTGATATTTATATTTTAGGTTAGTATTGCCAAAATAACCCAAGCACTTCATGCAAATTTAGTACCACTACAAATTTAGTAAGTTAGAACTCTGGAAATTCTGGATGGAAAAAAATGAAGTTCCCTACTTTACAAGAAATGCCCTTCTTTTAGAACAATTTCAATTACAAGTTTTAAATATTTATTTCATTGATACAGGATGGTTCTTGTAAATTAATTGGGAAGGAAAGTGTTATTCCCCTTATATTCAGTCAGTTTCTTCCAAAACTACCATTTCTGTCCACCCAGCCCTAACTAGCTTTCAAACACACACTGTAGGTCAAGTTCTGCATTTGGCTTTAAGCCTGGGACTCTCCTGACAGCCTCCTACATAGAAGGAAAGTGTTGACCTTAATATTTTCTGTAGGTATGACACCAATATCAAGAGGGTTAATTTGTTACTCTAAAAGTGCATGTGAACTTAGCCTGTCAAGTTGTTTTTTTTTTTTTTTAAGTGTGAACTCCTATAAATATTCTTAACATTAAGTATGAAATATGTGGCTGCCTTGGAACAGATACTTCATTTATGTATTCGATCAGACTGTCCTTTTTGTTTACAGTTTTCCTGAGTTTTCTTGAGTGGCCAATTATACAGAATATATATTGAGCCTAGTACATGTTAAAAAGTCCACCAAATTCTGTGCTGTTGCTCTATTTTCAACACCACTTAATTTGGCCCCTTGGCTCATGTATTCTTGCAGGCTTTCTGTACAATGTAGACTAACTCTTTTCCTCCTAGTGTAATATTTATCTTCCCTAGTTTTGGCATTTTTAAAAGAAAAAATATCTCTCTAACCTGCCCTATTGTCTCTTTACACTCAATGAAGAGAAATAGATACCTCAAGGGAATGGTTCTTCTCATCCTAAGATTGATATCTAGGATAGGTCAGATGGATTGCTCTTTGGAGGTGCCAATTTCTTTCTAGTTACTATCAAGAGAACTTAGGGTGACTGGCTCAGTCTTATGTCTGTAATTTTTATGTGTCTGAAGTTATTTGACATAACTTGTTCTTTCTTATCATAACATTGTCTGAGGATGTGAATAATTAATTATCTTCAGAAAATATTACCTTGAAGATAATAGTTTTTTGACTGCAACACAAAATGTTGAAGATAATTCAGTGTACATATATTTGAAAGTTTTGTGCTCCTCTGTCAGAATCTTGGGAGATTTGATGAAACAAGCAGAATGAGCACTGGTACATTACCTGTACTTCTGGACACATGTAACCGGGATTTTATACCGAAAAGTAAATACTTAAATTATATTAAGAGAATTAACCTAATTTAATGTCAGAAATCTACAGTGGAGACATCTATATGTGTTCTAGCCTTTTTAGGCTCCTTTTCTAATCAAGAGTTAGAAATAAGACCTTTCAAAGTACAATACTTCTGACCTATTTTAGATGCTCACTTTAAAAGATTTGAACAATGGTTCAAAAGTTTCTGGTTTTCTCCACTGACTTTAAAGCAAGACTGGTGAGTGGGATGAACTCAAGTGCAGATACAAAACTTATTTCTCTGCTATTCATGGATGGATCATGAGAAGAAAATAATTTCAAACAGCTCCAAGGGGCCAAAAAGATGTGCTGTGAAATCTCAAAACTCTTTAGTGGCCCTCAGCTTTTTAGTGTTGCATAGTGCTAATTGTTGCTGTGACCTTGTACAAATATTTATGGCTCAAATGTGACATTGATTGATAATAAAGTCAACCTCAGCTGTGTAAAGACAATTATTCCATACACAGTTACCTATTACACAATTTTTTTAGAAAAGAGCTCTAGAAATAATTAAAAATTATGGTAGAAAATGAATAATGAGATGCTGAGATTATTTGTTAATATCTCAAGATTTTGAATATAGACACATCATAAATACTTCTTTTTATAACATGATTTTTGCATTTTTTTGCATCTTGAAGACTGGAAATGTTTTCTCTATGAAAGCTTTTTTCCTTTTTCAGTGCTATGAGTTGTTGTTCTATTTCTTCTTCCTAAATTTGAGGAATATATTGCTTTTTTTTGTTCTAAAAACCTTCATCATCTTGAAATGGATGAGAACATTGGCACTGTATTGTTTTTTGTTCTTTATTTGAAGTTCCTATTGATATATAAATATACTTAGGAAGAAAATATTTTCCTTTTTTATCTCTTGCAAGAATATTGCTACATAATCCTTTAAGTAATGTTTGCCTCTGTTTCCAGATATCTTTCCTTTTACTTTTATATACTGTTCCCACAACCAATTGCCCAGTTTCTTCAAGTCAGCTTATAGACTTCTCCCTCACAATGTCTTTATTTCTAATTTTTAAGTCATGAACAATTTTAATAATGTCTGTATATGTGTGCTAAAAAAACTCTGTCAAGACAGAAAAACATTATTAAAAATAAATAGTAAATAAAGCAGTGACTTTATTTATTCTTTTTACAGCAAGACTTGTATATATTTTTTTTGTATTTGAGTATTAATTAATGAATAGGATACTATTTTGTTTTGAGCAGTGCAAAGCTACCTTGCTTTTCATAGTCTACAAATTGCTGCATCTAGGCTCTAGTGATACAATAAATAACAATAATTTGACACTAAGAGAGAATATGGTCTAGGGTCACTTGTGAGGTCCAGTGTCACTCACTAAATGAAAGTGATTGAGAGTCTGTTATACAGGATGACATATGAGAGCCCAACATTTCTCCACTTTACTACTTTTTAGGAAAAAAAATGCCAAGAGACAAGAAAAGATTTTCCACAATACAAAACAATGTGGAGAGGATTATACAAACCACTGAATGATTTTTATTTTAAACCCTTTTTGTTATTTATATCACTCCACTGGAGCCTTACAGACAAGTTACAAAAAACTACATGACCAGCAATCTTTGGAAAATGCAATCAAATATTTTCTTATTTTTTGCTTGGAAGAATATTAGGCCACCAGGTAGAATGAAACATTCTGAACAAATGAAACAAAAGCTGCCACCATATGTGGATATGTATCCCCAAATCACACAGTTCATCACTTGTTTACTCTAGTTTGACACCTTAAATTAGAGTTGAAAAATTTCATCTATGGGCACACGTGCGCAGGAGAAGTGGCCCTGGGGAGTGAAGTGAGCAGCACTCACCTCTGCTGCACTGTGACAGGGCTGGTGACTGGCACCTCACAGCATTCCTGAAGTGCACACAGAGATGGAGCTTCTCTGGAGAATTGCAGCTGTGGGCACTTCCACTGAAATGCAGGGCCAGAGGAAGGGTGTCCCTTTCCTCTTCACTCAGCCAAGCAGCTTCCAAGTTCAAACACTTTGCAATTTAGGTAGGAAATGGGAGACTCATTGTCAGTCTTTTCCCTTGCTTAGTATTTATATCTGTGCCTTTCTCCTGCTCCAATTTTCTGGTGAGGCAAGAGCCCCATCCATCCCCATGGATGTTCCCTGCTATTGCACCCTAAACAAGGTACAGAAAGATGTGGGATTCCTGGAACCAAATGGAGGCAACTTAGAAAGCTGGACTCTGAGATGAGTGAATGGTCACTGATAAGAAGAAATCAGCTTTCAAATCCTTAGGCCTTGAGTTGTTTATGCATTTCACACTGTGTGGTGATTAGAAAACCAGAAGCAGGCTGGTGAGGACTAGAATCTGATTTCCTCCACACCCAAGCAGAGGACACTCAGAACCTGAATATTAAGTGATCTTTCTCTCCTGTTCTCATTTGCCACAAGTCTTGCATTCCTTTTCATATACTCAAACAACTACACATGAAAGCCAAATTTTGCACTCAAGCAGATTAAATGTGTATGAATTTCTCTCAGGTAAGTTTCAAACCCAGCACAGACCTCTTCTTGGGCAAGTGCACATAGCTACTAGTGTAGTATATATAGTCAGAGACCATTACTGACATCTACTCTTTAAAAAATATAAGCCTGCTCAGCTAAGCATCCAAACTGTCGGCAATGGATCTAACCTGTGATTCTAAATTGATAGAGGCTTCTTCTCTCTGAGAAGCGACTTCTTCATACAGAACTATGCATGAAGTGTTACCTATTGACTTGCTTTATGCTGCTCCTTTATCATTACAAAATGGCTTTGTAGATCACCTTTCTCAGGCTGTATTTAGTAATTTCAGAACAGTCTGAGAAGATGCTTGAGTTAGGATCTGTGAGCCACTCGGTTAAGGCAAGTTGTATGTATTTGGCATGAGGTGAAGTCAGTAGGGTCAGGTCATCATGTTCACAGAATCATAGAATATTCTGAATTGAAAGAGACTCTCAGAGATCATTGAGTCCAACTTTTAGCTCTGCACAAGACATCCAAAAAGTCACACTATGTGCCTGACAGCACTGTCCAAACATCTTGAACTCTGTCAGGCTGGTGCTGTGATCACTTCCCTGGGAAGCCTCTTCCAATGCCCAACCACCCTCTGGGTAAAGAATCTTTCCTGATATCAAACCTAAACCTCCTCTGACATGGCTTCAGGCCATTCAATGTAGTCCTGTCACTGATCACCACAAAGAGATCTCCTCTTCCTCTCATGACGAAGTTGTATTCAATGAGGTCTCCCCTCAGTCTCCTCATCTCCAGGCTGAACAGACCAAATGACCTCAGCTGCTCCTCATACATCTTCCCCTCAAGGTCCTTCACCATCTTTGTTTCCCCCCTTTGGATACTCTCTAATAGCTTTATATGTTTCTTACATTGTGGCACCCAAAACTGCCCTCAGCACTCGAGGTGGGGCTGCCCCAGTGCAGAGGAGAGTGGGACAATCCCCTCCCTTGCCCATCTGGCAATGCTGTGCCCGATGCACCCCAGCACGTGGCTGACCCTCCTGGATCCAGGGCACTGCTGACTCATGTTCAGCTTGCCATTGACGAGGACCTTGCTGGTTATAGGTGTTGTAGAGGTCCTAACCATCATTGCACTTGTAAGTGCTTTACATTCCTCTAAGCAACTGTGTCTCTTTCTTTCTATCTTTGCAGCACTGACACCTCAAAAGGTACAAGCACAAATTTTCTGAAGGGGGGTAAACAGTTAAATAATACTGGGATTCACTTCAACTGTGACTACTTCATGTATATATGTATATATATGTGTGTGTTTGTGTGTGTGTGTCCACTGACTTGTCAATCTACTAATTCTGATTACAGTACAGTTCGAGGACCCAGTATAGTCTGCTGCACCATCCATAATTGAGTTAAAGAAAAATAAAAGTCTTTTTTACTTTTTCAGCTTGATAATAATATGGGGTGTAATTGACCTCACTGCAGCAGAATTTCTAATTCTGAAATAAAAAGTGAAAAGTCAGGGATCTTAAATTTTGTGTTAATAGATCTTAATGAATCACCCTGAAATAGCTGGCTCAAACAAGTCAGAACACTGTCAGCCATCTCAGTTTGCCAAGAACCCATTTCTCTTCTAGGAGATAAATGAGGTTTCTCAGTGTGGAGAATGCAGAGTGCTAGTGTTATGCCCTTTTATTTTAGAGGTGATTTATTCCAGTTGTAATGAAAAGTCACAAATTTCAGTGTTCCTTTTTTGCTTCCTTCAATTCTTACAAATGAAATTTTCTTGAGTAAGGGCAACATGATATCTGAGAGTACACTTTGTGTCAGTCAGTTCTCCTACCATTATCTTTGTGATTCAAATGACCATTATTAAGATATATTTGTCAATAATATCTATATTCTAAAGTCATCTAGTGTCTAGGGAGTTATTATAAAACTTTTGGATCACTTCAGGGTATTTTGAATCAATCCCTGTATTACCTATCACCCCTAATGTTTTTCAACATGCCTCTTGTATTTTGACCTTATCATGTCAATGAATTCCTAGGGAAAAAGAGTCAATAAGTACCTATCTGCCAGCCAGGTGACATTGGCTGGTACGACATTGTATTCTGCAAGTGCCACTTGGTCTTAACTTTGGAACAAAATCAAATTTAAATGCTAGTTGATAATTAAAACTTTCAGTGTTGGAATGCCACATAAAAAAGAACCTATTAGGAATATATAATCAAGTTGTATTCTTTATCCTAAAGAATGGAATTATAGATTGTGATAATGAACATGATTGATAGAAGATAGGTTATAAAACCAGCTTCAGAGTTATGAAAGAAATGAGATCAGAAGGATCATGTAAAATTATTCCACATTATGTTATTATTTAATTTAATAGTGACAAGAAGAAGAAAAGGCTCGGGGTAGGAAATCCCAGAAGTGAAGGACTGATAGAATTTCAAAAAACTCTTTATTATAATAAAAAAATCTGGACTATGGCTTAGTGTTAGATAAGCTAAGTAGTTTTCAGAACTATGGGTCAAAAGAAGATGATGTAGGAAAGAAGTAAGGTGGAAAATTTCCACTTGCATCTCAAACAAGTATTAAGGTTTGCCTAAAGTACAGAATCCCCTGATAGGACATTGTCTTCAGGATACCTAGATTCATTCTTATCTGTGATTCTAGATATCTTGAGATTAGTTATTTCTTTTTTTGCTTTTTTTGAAGTCTTTAGAAGAGTGATAATGGAAATTTCAATTGCAATGTTTTTAAGCATTGTTTGGTCAGGATATGAGAAGAACACAATAAAAATTAACAGGCACAGAACTGAAACTGTGAAACTGTGACTTTTCTGCACAGGTTGCAGATCCAGTGAATAAGGGAAGAGACAATCAATTGGCACAGATATTTTAAGTACAGTGATAATACTTCAGAGAAAAATTTTCCAAATTAATTTTGAATATTTGAAATTACCTCTTGCTGGGTTTTCTTTGTATATCATTAGAAATATATTCTAAAGCTTCACTTCAACATTTCTTTGTTCAGTTAAAGACTGTTCTTTGTTCAGTTCGCTGACTTTACTCAATTCAGTTCTTCCTCAATTTTACTTAACTTCTGACTTGAAGACTGCCTTGTTCCTCCTCAGCTTTTTCTTCTTTAGGCAAAAAAAGAGAAAACAGCATTTTTTGTCCTAAGATACACCATTTAGGTATTTGATCATCCTTGATTTTCCTCTTTCAGACTATCACCAATTAGGCCGCCTTTTGAGGTCTGGCACAGAAATTTTATTGCTCCTAACCAGAGTTGTTTTGTCAAGGTGTTTGGTCAATATCAATGTAGCTCTTGTTACTATACCAAACAAGTAATAAAATAATTTTCTAAGGTCACTGTCAGTGAAACTTGTGCAACTCTTGCTAAAAGTCTTTCCCTTTCTCATCTCCTTCTAATAACCCTAAAGAGTACACATAGCCTTATTTATTTATTTGATTTTTTTGATGTTCATAGTTCATTTATGCATTGTCTGAAATAAGGCCCAAAATCTGACATTAAGTTAGTCATCTTCTATCAGAACAGGGAAACCCTTACAACTTCTTTTGTTCACAATATGCAGAAATCCAAAATCCATTTCATGCAAGTGAAGTCAAAATCCACCATTTTAACTGGAACTGTGCCCTTTACTATAATATTCATAGCTTTTTATTATTTTTAATAGAATTCCTTCTGTTACAATTTGGCTTAAAAATGTAAGTTATTTAACAGATATAATTAGGTTGCTAAGCATTAAAAGTTAATTATCATATTAATAAACAGTTATTACTCCCTTTCTATACTGAACCATGCCAAAGCAGCATTATTATGTATGCATTGCTCTTAGGCAACGTAATTGTCCTTAAAGGAAATCATTACAATTTAAATGAAATTGGGAGCTACTGGTTAGGGAAGGCTGTAGGGCATGCACAGTACATACTAAGCAAGGAACTGTAATTTCCCCAAATCACATCTTTTCAGTAATTTCATCTCACAGAGTTATCTGTGTTTAGTTAAGAGGAAAACAGTTTATTTTAGCCTTGCAATTTTACAAGGGCATTATTTAACCAAGGACAAGGCAGTACCTAAAAGGAAGGTAATGCAGAGTCACTGCATTTTGGATTTTAATATGGGTTAATAAACTATTACCATGACCACTCTGACGATGAATTAAAACTTGTTGTATTTCAGACTATATGCTGAGGAACAGATTTGCTGTGGTACTAGCACATACTGCCCAAGCAACATGAAGCATAGACTGAAGGCTAGAAGCACCCTGAATAACATCCTGTGTAAAATATATCTCTGTACAGAAACAACTGTCTCTTTTTGCTGACTAGAGTTTTGCTTGCTTTTGCATGCTCGTTCTGTTTAAAAGATACACTAAGGATGTGTTCTCCTCAATGACATTTTTTTGTCACATGAAGGTTAATTGTTTGACTTAATCTTTTTGACATCTGTTAAAATACAAGGAATTTGAACATTAGTTCCTGGTATTTTCTTAGACTGATAACTAATTAATGTTTTACACTGCCATAAACTTTTCCTTAGTTTAAGTAAATGACTCACATTCACGAAAAGGTTATATCGTGCGTGGGTGCTAAGGATTTTTCAGATGAATTAGTCAAAAACTCAATATTAACTTTATTAATAAGTATTACTTGATAAATGTGACACATAGAAAATGATGTAGTTCATAAAGTACATAACAGAAACAATCCCTAGCCTCTCAGAAGCAAGACATTAAAACTAAGCTAAGAAAATTCCTCTAACCCATATTAGCAACAAAAGTCTGCCTTATGTTTGATTTTTCATACAATTCGAACCCTTTTCCTCTCAAACATGTTAGGCTAAATTAGAAGTGTCTCATCAGTACCCAGTTGGGTTTTGTCAATATAAAAACAGAGCAGTGGTAGCAATAAAGACCAATACACACAAATTGAAAGCAAGAATATTTGAAAAGAAGCTCTTTGTCCTGTCTTTAATACTGAGCTTTTAAAGGTGAAATTCTTCCTTCCTTCTCCCCAGTGTCAATCAGGAATACTGCTTTGAGTCCTTGACATAAACAAGAACAGAGTCTGAATTCCTTTCTGCAGAGACTGCTATTACCTGCATCACAAGAATAAGCTTATGTGACTTTCTGAATCCATACTTACATTGCGTTTAAGAAACATTAAAAATAACTTTTTTAATATTGAGAGCTTCTGTCAGTGGCATTCATTATTTCCAGCTTTATTGGCATTTGAAGCCTATGATTTACTACTAGAATGTGAATGTGTGACCTTACACAATAGCCTCACCATTCCTGGGTTTGCCTGCAAAGGAAAGTCATCAAGCCTGTCAGGGAGGGGTTATGGCATTGCCATAGATGGCATGAGGTAGGGAGCAAAAACTTGTGATTAGACATGTGCCACTGCCAAAAAAGCCAGATGAACTGGGTTCAGCTCACTGCTCTGAAATAGACAATAGACTCCTGGCTGCAATCACTCTGATAATCATTGTGCTACCAAAATGCTTTAGGGATTTATAAATAATATGTGCAGTCCACAGCACATGTTCTAAGGCCTTTTGGCCACCACATTCCCATTTAATTACAAAAATCCAGGCTTGGAGATAGATTCCAGAGTTGTTTGCATCAAATTTGAAGATAAACAAAAGAGCTGGGCAGTAAAATCTAGTCATGTAACTACATACTTCTAGAGCTACATGGTGGGATTTAATCCAAGATTTTATTCCAGAAGGTATACCACATTTTTATCTCATTCCTTAGGAGCATGTATGGCTCATGTGCATCTGTTAATGGTCTCCCACTTGATGTTATAAAAAGGTCTTTAGGCTGAATGAGATGGCAGTACTATAAAACAATGTTCATATAAGTTGGGAATGCTTCATTTGAAGTCAGAAACCTCTATATAGGGAACCTTGACAAATAAGAAGCACAATTTTGCTTGATCCTCTGGAAGGATAAGAGGTCCTCTTGTGAAAAGGTCAGGCTATCAATACTAGCCAATAAGCTATGGGAGATACAAGGAAGGATGGGTGATGATAATGGCTGAATAGGAAAAGCTTTTCATGATAATGAGAGAATATCTGTTGTCAAAACATCCTGAGGTGGAAATGTTCACAAATAACATTGGTCTATTATTTGCCATTATGGATCAATCTTCCCCTCCCATTATTTTGACTTCCAGGTAAATTTTTACATTCAGTATTTTCTGTTCTTTCTAAAGTTATTACCAAAGATACAGGATTTATTGCTTATCAGACCTAGTCAGTCAAGATAATTTCCCCCAGTTTTCCAGATAGAGCTTGACCTAGCATTTTTATTTGATTTACAGGAAATACACCTACAAGAATAAATAACCCTACAAGAAGTATTTTATAAGCAACAACACCTGACAAAAGGTAGAATATCCTGGTTTTCTCTAGGGGAATGTTGCAGTGCTTCTTGTTTCCTGTAATAGCGCATCACAGTCATACACAGACAGTATTACCAGTCTTTCATAGGAGTACCTGCATGAGGATTGTACATAATTAATTATGCTTGGTTTTGGTGTTACTAATATGAAGGTTTTTTTCTTCTCTACAAAAATATGAGTCAGGGGATCACCTCAGTTAGCAATAATGACTTTTACCAGACAGCTTCCAAAGATCTAAGTGTGAATATACTTTTTAACAAGTTCAGTTTATATAAGTTTATATAAGTTTAGACTAAGTTCTGCCAGTCATCAAACTGTACAGATATATTTATTTTAACCCCAAGAGTTTCTAAAGAAAAATACTACCAACAATAAAACTAATTAACATTTCATCAGATTAATGCTATGGGACACTGTATGCACAAATCATCATCTGTGACTTTTCTAAATAGGTATAAAAAGTAGCATATGATATTAACTCTGAATCCTAGTGATGATTGACTGCAAATATAATGGATTTTCTTCCTTTAAATGTCATCAGGAACATTTCATTTCTTTGAGAAGTAGACATCTTTAATATAAGTCTAAGCAATACTTCTATTATGGCTTCTTTTTTTCTGCATTTCTATTTGCATAATTTTCTTATAAGACATTAAAATTATAATATTTCTTTAATACTAATTGAATTTTAGAATGCTTTTATTTTGCAATCTAATGCTTTCTTTTACATTTAATTTTTTTGTCAGGCTAATGCTATAATAGATTGTAATTTATTCTGCAACAAAATTTCCATGCAAAAGCCTGATTTTTCTAGTTCCTTAATTTTAGAATCCTAAAAACTATTCTTGTTTTTAGATAGCTGAATTTCTACTGTATCTGAAGGGAGCTAAGTAGTGGGTACTTGTATCAGTCCTAAACATCAAAGCTCTTAGTAGACTTCTAAAAAAAGTCTTTCAATTTTTCTTTCTAAAAGGTGAGAAAGCAGGAGAAAAGGAGAGAGAAATGTTGTATGCCAATGTAGCCGAGACCCATCCACAGGATCAGAAAGCAGTTGATTGAAATCTAGTTTCAAACTCCACTAGGACTTAATTGTGAGAGACAGAACTATGCACCTGCTGCGAGCAAGGATTGATGGGGCAGGGGGAGGCCTCACACCTGTTACCTGGTAGAAACTGTTCTGAGACAAAACCCTGTTGCCAATGGGGCTTTTCTGTGGAGAATTGACAATATATAATAATAATTTGTGTTGTAGAACTGATCATATAAAATGCTGCAACATATTAACTATCATCATTAAAGTACATCACACTCTGAATGAAAACCATGGAACATTTTGAATTTGAAAATTGCATGAACTAGTTTAGTTTATACTTAGAGATGTATTTGTTGGCCAGTGAATACCATACACTTTTAACTCCTATATTTATTGCTCTTAATGTTTTGCCAGGCTTGGAGGAGTGGGGTAATGTGTTGGTAAAAGCACATGCCATGGAAGCAGTGGAGAATAAGCAAGGAGAATGCATCAAAGGGGAGGAGACAGGATTAGAAAAAGTTTCTGTATTGTATAGAAATTAAGGAAACATGGAAACTAAGAAGTTAACCTGAGAAACCAGAACAAGAAAGGGTATTCCAGCCCTTCTTTCCTTCCTTCCTTTCCTTCCTTTCCTTCCCTTCCTTCCTTTCCTTCCTTTCCTTCCTTTTCAGAGCAGCTGGAGGAAATCAACCCACTGTATGCTTGAATGACTCTGGGCAATACAAATGAGTCATCAATGACTTTAGTGTGCAGCAGGAGGAAACATGAGGCTGGAACAAAATGTTCCGGTGTCTATTTGTGTAGTATCCAGCATAATGGATCTCTGCTCCTGACTGAGGCCTCTGGGCATTCCAGTGATGTAAATATTAACTAATAATAATAAAAAGACAAGCACTTTATTTGCATCCATGTTGCCATCTGTTGTGTAGACTGAATCAATATCATGTTCGGCTTCATTTACTTTTCTCTAAGCAGTACACTTCATTTGCTGTGAAAACCTGACAGTTTGAAAAGCTTCTGGTAAATTTTTAGCATTGAAAGACATTGTCACTGTTTTTAAAATCGTCTTGCTAATCAACAGTAGCTGCAGGCTGGAATTAGAAATAACATATTGATTTAGGGCAACAAAGATGATGGAGGAGCAGGAGCATGTGTCTTATGAGGAAAAGCTGAGGGAGCTGGGCCTGTTCCACCTCAAGAGACAGCTGAGAGTGTCATCAATATCTATCAGTATTTGAAGGGAGGATGTCCAGAGGATGGAGCCAGGCTCTGTCCAGCGTTGCCAAGCAATAGGACAAGAGGTGATGGGCAGAAACTGATGCACAGGAAATTCCACCTAAATACAAAGAAGATTTTTTTCACTGTGTGGGTGGCTGTTCTCTGAAACAGGTTGTTCAGAGAAGTGGTGGAGTCTCCCTCAGTGGAGATATTCAAGAGCCATGTGGGCACAGTTCTGTGCTATGTGCTCTATGATGACCCTTCTTGAGCAGGGAGGCTGGATCAGATAATCCATTGTGATGCCTTCAAATCTGAACCATTCTGTGATACAGTTGCTGTGTAGTGCAATTAAAAATATAAATAATGATAATTTTCATAGATGTTCTTTGCAAAGAAGATGTGAGACTACTTACCCAGCAAACAGAAGCATTTTCATAGATGATGTGCCATAACTAATGTAGATTTTTCTTTCTTATTTTTACAATGTATTAATAAAGTTCAGCACTCAATAATTAGTAGTATGTTTGGAAAGCAGAGGAGACAATCAAACTGGCTGTGGCTGCTTGCTAAGCCATTGCCCTTCTCAAACAAGTGTCCAAAACAGTTCTCACATTTCTTCAGGTACGTGACCTGAATTTTTCTCCAAACAGTAAAGATGCTGATGCCTTGGGGTCAGAGGAGCATGACAGACCATGAATATAGCCAATGTGCTGTACAGGATGATCGATTTAAACAGTCTTGGCATTAGATTGGCTCAGAGAATAGAGATCTACCCCTGACCACCCAATTTATAGATAGTTTGGGTTGCAAGAGATCTTAAAGATCATCTATTTCCAATCCCTCTGCCATGGTTGGAATGCCTTCCACCAGACCAGGTTGCTCTGAACCCCATCCAACCTTGCCTTGTATACTTCCAGGGACGATGTAGCCTTTGCTTCTCTGGGCAACCTGTTCCAATACCTCATTGCCTTCTTGAGTAAAAAATTTCTTCCTAACAAATAATCTAAATCTCTCCTCTCTTAGTTTAAAACTATTCCCTTGTCCTGTTGCTATCTACACATGTAAAAAACTGGCCTTCATGGTCTTAGATTTTTGCACCCATCTATTTCACATTACTATTACAATATGGATTAAAACATGACTGATGAAGACTGGGAAATATTAAATAATGGAAAGAATAATGTGTTGCTAGGAAGTTATATGGATACATCTAAACTTGAAACAATCAAAGAAATGTGTGTTTTAATGTGACCAAATATGAATTAAATGAAAAGTAAGAAATAATATTCCAGGACTATGTGACTGGGGAAATATAAATTCAATTAGCAGAGTATTCATCAGTTATATGTAAGCTCCCATTAAGACATGTGAACTGAAAGTACTGGTAGGAATATTGCATATACAAGCAGAAAAACACTGAGTTGGTGTTGGAACCTTGTTCTACATTCAGCAATGCTGGAGTAGCTAGTAAAGTGCTGTCTCTTCCAAGTGTTTGCATTTCAGAGGAGAGTTGATCACAGTGACTATTTCTTGCATGTACTATTGTAAAAGCAGAAAGATCTTTGTAATATTCTATAAATGAAATCACTGTTGACTACAGGTTGTCATAAAGTTGGAAATGGATGGAAATGGTTGAATTTTGTATGCAATCTCCATTATCAATGGTATAGCAAAAATAGACATATTAGAAGTTCTATAACCCATGTATATTTTATTTCTTATTGGGAAATTTCTTTTGACTTGTATGTTTAATTTATCTGTTATAGATTTGTGTGGTCAGAAATTTTTCTCAAATCATTGGCCAAGTAGGTGCTTCATAGGATAGCTTCTTATTATTTTCTCATTTAAGGTAGACTTACGTAAGGGCAGAGTAGATTTATTGTACTGTAGGGGATGAAATAGGTGAATTAATAGACATTTCATATTATTAATTTGTATGGGGGAAGTACAAAAATTATTCATAATGTCCTGTAAATTAGAGTCCTTTCCATTAAACCCACTTGGAATACTTTTTACTTGCTTTCATTCTGCTAATGTCTAAAGAAACTGTAAATTGGTGCACTTATTATGTCAGGAGGCAAGAACATCTAAGTTGTAGTAAGTTGGAATCCTAACTGTATTGTCTTCAGGCTCCTTGGTGTGCAAATTCATGAAAATCAGCTTTCTCCTGCCTGCTATAAAGGAAATTCACAATTGTCCATCTTTACAAATTATGCTTTTTTTTTTTGGTATAAGGCTTAAACTGGCATAACTTTCCACCATATCACATGTAAGAAATTTCAGAGGTTCATACATCTTAATCATTTACCAAACTTAACATAGGTTACCAAACTTAACTCAGGTCATAACATAGGTCATGGGACTCTTTGAACTAATTTGTGATTCAGATGAAATAGATGCAAATTAAGGACTTAAGTGGCAGTAATTTTTGATGATTTTCAGCCCACTGAACCCTTTCACAATGAAAATGCGATGTCCAGAATTAAACTGTGACAACACAGTTTTTTCCTTTAGCTATCTCTCCTGAATTTGCTAGTGTCTGTAAACTATGTACCGGAACATAGGTTTTAAAAGAAAAAATATACAGTTATATTTAAAATTTCCACTAAGAAAAGAAAGAATAAAAATAAAGCCTGAGAAAAATTAATAATTGAAACAGCACTGGTTTCCATCCAACAGAATTTAAGGACAACTCAGTGAGAGTTGTAAGAGTTGTGTTATCTTCACACACCTTTTTAAAACTTGACCTGTAATTACCACGTAAATTCTCTTGAATTTCTCTGGTAAAGGATGAAAAACAGCTACTATCATGCTGGAGGACTTTTTGTTTCCTTTTTTTCTGTTCACAGTCAAAACAATTCTAGGATGAATGAAAGAAGGAAAATTAGCTCAAAACTAAAAGGGTAGATTTTGCCTTCTACTGTTCTTTTGCATTGATATGGGTATGAATCTTACCCACTGGCAACATGAATGATTGCATTTAATTGGAGCATAATTTATTAAATGAATTATTTTGCCAGAATTTTAAGTGTTCTGGGAAGGTTGTTTTTCTAAATCTAGAGGAAAGGCAGAAGAATTGGAATTATGTTCACATCTCTAGCCAGAGCAGTTAGCACTGAAAAGCACCTACAATCCAGAGTTTGGAATGGGGTATTTTATGTTTGTTTGCTGCCAAGGTGGCCTATTCTGATGGCACATCTTGACAGCTATCATTTAAGATGGACAAGGGGCAAGGAACATCTGTTGTTTATAAAATACAATAACTGCAGTAAGGAATGACTCTGGGGACAGCAAGAAAAGCAACTATCACTACAGAGATAGCAGAAGGGGAGACCTTGCTTTAGAATAGGTATTCAGAAGGATAATACTGAAGATACTTAGGGAAAAGGCTGCAGAATATGGCTGTGAATCAAACAAAACACAAATCCAAAACAAATGCAATACCATGCTGCTAGCAGGGAAACAGACATGCAGTATTTGCCTTCTGAATAAGAATATGTTATGAAAAAATCAGTGGTTTTGAGAAAGTTCACTCTTTTCTTTCTCATTGTAGCTACCACAGTGTATGTCTAAATTTACGATAAGAAAGAAAATAGGTTTTCTGCCAGATCAAACTGTTTGGATTTCTCACTTGATTAGTATAGATGCTGGTGATTACAATTTGAATAAAGCTCATTAAAAAAAAGCTTCATTGAAATTAGGATAAATACAGGGTATTGCAGTCTTGACTTTCTGGCTTGCCCCATCACTGTAGACATGCCCAGAAATTCCTGGACTATGTCTGACACTTCTTGCTGATCCTATGCTGACCTTGCTGATGAGTTCCCTTGGATTTGACCTTGGATGTTACCCATTCCTATAAACTTGTCTGAGGATCTCGACTCTTGGCTAACCATGATTATCACCATGATTTCTGCTGGTCTAAAACCAGACATTTCTAAATTTGGAGAGTAAGAGTGAGATTAAAAAAAAAAAAATAAAGATGTTAAGAATTCTACTGCAGTGATAACCTGCCTTCAAGTCTCTCAAGAGAAGATATTGAAGTGATAAGGATAAAATAAAAGACATGAAAGGAAAGGGGAACCCAGTCTCAGCACTTCAAAGTTGTGAGAAAGGAAACTGAGCAACAGTTAGAGCCCTTGTCAGCCCATCACGTGGCAGCAGCAGCCGCTGTCTCTGTCTGTACAATGGCTTCCAATGAAAGCCTCAGCCCCCTGCCCTTTTACGAACCTTGTGTCCATCAGTCGCACATATTCATACTTAGATTTACAGTGAATCTGTCACTGAAATTGGAATTTGAGGAAAATAAATTTTGAGCTCTCTTTACAGATGCTGTTAAAGAAAAATTATGCCTAAGGCATCAGTGTTAAAAAAAAGGAGGGCTATGCATTAGCCATTTATCCTTTATGGTCAAGCACAGTTGTAGCAGTTGGATAAATTCAACCTTGTTCATGCTTGAATGAATCCATGTGCAAGATAAATGAGTGATCAATGGGTTCAACATGTTGCAAAAGAATAATAGGATGGAAAAGTAGTAGATTCTGTAGTAAACACTGTAACATCTCAATAGTCTTCTATGGAGAGTATCATCACAATCATAAAATATTGTAGGGAAGGGCTTTAATGTTGTTTGGATCATTCCTGCTGAAAGTAGCTTTTGGAGAAAGAATATGCAAAATGCAGGAAAGCACTTTGAAAAGACAGGTGGGAGAGCTTCTCTTTTCTCTTTAGCTCTGCCAAAGGCCTGTCACATTTACTAGTAAAAATACAAGCCACATTACACCTCTTTTTAAATACTGTTTCACAGACTCCTGGCCAAGGGGTGAGACTGACCTCTATGCTGCTATAGATAGCTTTTGACAAGTAAGGTTGCTCAGTGTGCATCTGAGCATGTTAGAGAAAAAAAAGGAAAATAAAAAGACATCAGAACTCATGCCAACACAGTAAAAACTTTCCAAAGGAAACTGGCTCAAGAAAGAAATTAATATCTGACCTGTTTCTTTCAATATTAGTATGAAGGAGGGTTTTTTTTGATGTGTGGGCAGAATTAGGTTAAAATTCAGTTGATTCAGTTTCCCATTTTAGAAGACGACCCTACCAAACTCTTAAATATCTTCTAGTTTTACTTACAATACCTGCAGACATTTTAATGAAAAATTTTTACTAAAAGTCTGTTTACTACTCAGATAGCAAATATATGAGAGAGTAAATTATGAATTTTTAATCTAAGGTATGTGAACTATATACATGAGTTCATTTACATTTATCAATTCATTGAATTAAAATTTTGTCAAGAAAAATAATACTGCTTTTGAATAAACAGTTGAAATTAAGCATTTAAAATCCATGTAATTGGGAGAAAATATGTGGTGAACAGTCATGAATAGGGAATGAATATAGTTGAGAAAGTATTAAGCTACTCGTGAGCATTTTATACATGGTAAAGAGGCTAATTGTTATTAAATTGTTCGCTGTGAATCATTTGTTCTTCTACACCCCCCAAATCACTCTTATTTTGATCCGATCATATAGTGCCAACTACAATTTAATTTCAGTGATAAGCATTGAAATAACAGTGATGTCAACTTACAAATAGGAATTTTATGTTTCTTAGGGCATGGCCAGGAAGGAGACCATCTCTATTTATCACTAATATGCATAGACCATTAAAAAAAAAAAAAACAAAACAAAACCTGAAAACAAAAAACCTAGAGATTTTTTTTCATTGTGAAGGTAATTTTCTACCTAAATTCTTAAAGAATGGATGGAAAGAAAGCTTAAATATATATTAGCAAAGCAAGGAGAAAATAATACAGTTACAACATTGTGAAATATTAGAAGGTTAAAAAACAAATCCAGAAAGCTCTTTTTCATTTGTATAAAACATTGTGAGTGATAATAATCACTATTTTATTGCATTCCTATTCACTTCTAAACTTTGATACCTTCTCTGTAAGGATTGAATTTTGCCTTGTGTTATCATGGAAAATAAAGCACTTAGTATTTAAGTAAGACCGAACCCAGATGAAATGGATACACATTGAAAGAATAATAAGCTGTTATGTATTCCAAGTACATTTCCCCCAGATACACAGGGGAATACATGCTCCTAAATTTCTCTTAGCTTGAATGTTTCCTCTCTGCCCACTGTGAGTGCATCTCTGGTGTTAATCAGTTTCAATTCCAAGCTCCCCCTGGTGAGGTTGGAACCCTGAGGTTCCCTGCCACTGCAGATTGCATGAATGGTAATTCATGCTGAAGTTCTCAATGCTTCAAGCAGCTAACCTGCAAATATATACAGAAATTTTCCTTTTTTAAAGCTGTGGTAGATAAGAGTGAAGCAGGTTTGTTTCCTCCCTTCAGTATTATCTAAGCCTCATACATGCCTTAACTGTACACCCCTGGACATGCAATACATGACCTCACCTTCATGCCGTCAGAAGACCACTTTGCTGAGCTGCAGAAGAGCCCTCACATTATTGACTTTGCTCTGTGGGGAAAGAAAGAGAAAAAGGAACCAAACCAACTGTCTTTACACCATGCCCATATGAGTTTCAGTAGTGGTCCATTGCTGATTTCTGTGTATTTTGAATGGAGCTATATATGAACTGAATAATCCAGGAGAGATTCTCACATTCAGGATGGGTGCATGGCCTTGTATCACTGGATTTTTCATCCTGTTGTGGATGAAAGATAAGTCAATGGTTAGAAAAGCTGCTGTGCTTTTCATTAGGTCCTCTCTCATGGATAACAGTGGACAAGGACTATGAAGTTTATCACAGACTGCACCTATTTTGGAGACAAGAATTTGTGCAAACCTTTCTGTTATAATTGTCAACCAACTTTTTCAGTAACTGAAGCCTTTTCAGTTACCAAGTAATGTTATCTTTCACACACAAACTTGAAAGAAAATTATTCTGGATTTCATGTATCTCTTTGTTGAACATTATCCCATTTAAGTCATCAAATTTTAATGACTCTTGTTGTCTGTTCTGTGATAAAAGCAAGAATTTCTCATAACACCATCTGAGGGATTTAGCTCAATGCTGTGCTGAAAGTCAGAAGAAGACATGTAAGGCCCAGGTTCAAAGTGATGCTTGTAACCTGACACTGAATATGAAACATAGCCCATAAACTGTAAATAGGCTGATTTCTTAACATCCTCATATATTTAATATAATGTAATACTTTTTGCTTGAGCATATACAATTTTATTTTGAAGATCAGTTGTATAAAATCAACTTTTAAATCTCAGAAATGGGTCGTCCACTCTGACCATTTTGGATTTTCTGAACACTTGTATATTTTTTTCTTTATGATTCTTATAAAAAGTCTTTAACTAGTATTCCCTTCTAATAGTTGAAGATTGCAGTTCAATTTGTCACCTGCTGAAATAGGCAAGTATGTCTGGGGCAACAACAGACATCTCATTAAGGAGATAAAATGAAAAATTAGAAATAACCTTTAAAGAAAGAAAAAGAAGTTAAACCTCTTTCTTTCCCTCTGCTCCCCGTGACTATAATACATACTCATTTCCTTAAGGTACCAGTCAGTATTTTATGAGAAGTGACTCAACAGAAAGGTACCATGTATCAGGTCACCTTTGTTTTCTTCCCATCGCACTTTCTTTTCACCCACTCTCTGCCCTGTATGGCTCAATTAAAATTTATGAGACTCAGCTGTATGGAGAGAAAGTAAACTAGAAGCAACTTTCTTTTGTAATTTCTGTAAGACGTTATGTATTCTCAAAACTGTAAGTGGAAGTGTGTGCAGCTGTGAAAGTTTGCCCTCTGTTTAAACAGTATGACAAGATTCCTGTCAGAAGCTTAGTCTGACAATCACTGAAATAAACGAGAATGTTATTTTTTATTTAACCAAGTGCATGTTTAGACTTCAGCAATGAAATGTAGAGCACCACTGTTCTGTATCTGATTGTAGAAATGCTCTTTAATCAGCACTAATATCCAGCTACCTTCTCATCCTTCTTCAGATGTAGAATTTCACATTGCTCAGTATCACTGTCAGATTCTTTCCTCAGATTCAGCTCTAGTTCAAGTACTTCACCAAAGCTTCAAACCTCTGAATTTAGAATTGTCTTCAGAAGCATGGTGCAGTTGCAGTGATAGGACTGAAAACGTGGGCAAAGGTATTTTCTGGGTGTTTGAGATGAAATGTGTAACCTGTATAACCTGCTATCCCCTGGAGGTCTAAGAGTAGTGTCATAGGATGGAAAAGGCCTGGAAATAATCTGGTTCAAATCCTATGAACTGTAGGTAAGTGTCCTGTACAGGGCCTACAGACCATCTATTTTATATGACCTTGTATATCACAGACCACATAACACTTTCTACATTCCCGTGGCAAAATGAAGATTTACGGTAAAGGATCAAAACTCAAAACTCTCAACCATACAGTACTTCAGAAAGAAAGCAGAAT
This sequence comes from Lonchura striata, assembly GCF_050655825.1. Lineage (NCBI taxonomy): Eukaryota > Metazoa > Chordata > Aves > Passeriformes > Estrildidae > Lonchura > Lonchura striata. The sequence goes on along the minus strand of NC_140703.1, from coordinate 54,646,365 downwards.
CTCTATCTTTGCCCAGGATTCCTGCAGTCAGAGGATATCTGAGAGACAAAACCTTCACCATGGCCTTTTACCCATATATAACCTACACCTAGCATTTCTAATAAACAAGTATCTCAGTTAATATTTGTCTTGAAGTGGCTTGTCATTTAGACAGTGTACAAGGAATATACTACCTTTGTATAGGGAAAGAATTTTCCTTCACAGGAAAAATTACTTAATGCCTCTCAAATGTGTAAGAAAAGTGAAAAAGAGTAGCTCATTTGAGGCAGGGCTTATGTCTTAGTGGTTTATTTGTTCTTTGAATGAAGAGTTGTCTGCTCTGCATTTCTTCAGTTTCATGTAATGTACAGGCACAAAACCCTGAGTAAATTGAAATGAAACTTATTAAACTCCTCATGCTAAACAGCATAAAGGATTCAATAATGTTTTAATGTCTATCAAATATACACTATTTTTTAAAAATCACAGTTTCAATTTTTAACATTCAGTGTCACTTTAATGTTTTTGCAGGAGGGGATTTTAAAGGAAAAGTAGGGATATTTTTCTCTGTAAGCTTAAAAAATAAAATCTGTGTGCTACAGATCTCGGTTATTAAGTGAGTCTGTCATTCTAAATTGATTTGAGATGCATTCTTTTTGCCAGTCCTTTAATAGGAGACAGTAATAATGCAGTAATTGTTTGAAGAAATATGAGTAATATATGTCATATTGATTTAGGAAACTATTAAAGAACACAGAAACTTTTTTTAAGTGTTTTTCACACTTGTATGTAAGGCAAGCCCTTAACTGAAAATAAGATTGACAGCTGATTAACAAGGAATATCACTACCTTGGTGTTAAAATGGCTAAGCTACAAGAGTCAGACAACTTATTGAATTAGAAAAATAATTTTAAATAGGACTTCAAATCTCTACACAAAATTCTTTCATGCTACAAGAAACTTGTAGACTAAATCAGCTGGTTAATATTGATTCCTCCAGTAGTCTATTAAGTGTAGACAGCTATAACTATGTTCAAATGTTGATATGCCATCATTTGCACATGAAGAGGAAGAGTAGGCTGGCAAAATTTACCCAAAGAACATCTAACTTACAAATATCCTTAATTATATGAGCATCTCTAGACCTTAAAATTTGTATCTTTATGAGAAAAATAACATCTTAAATTAATTTCAGAGCTCCTTCCTTATGGTACAGGAAATATACCAGTTTGGGTTAGAATGCAACTATGGTATTAATTCTGCTAAAAAGAGAGCAATTGACACTCTAATGCTTCCTTACTTAACCGTCATATATAATTTATTCATCATACACTGCAACTGCTAAATCATTTAAGAATAAATTGTCATTGTAAGAGGAGCATCACTGTAGTTGGATCATTATGTATTTCCAAGAAAATGTAATACTCTAGAAAGAGGGAAACATTTTTTACTTTCTTATCTTTAATTTATTTGAACTACCTTGTTTTCTTTCTCATATGTCTAGCCTTCAACTTTTAAGCTCTCATTCAGAAAACTCTAAATTGCTAAGTTTAGGCATACATGTAAAGATTATGAGACTTAAAGTTGTGGGTTTTTTTTAACATGGTTAATTATTTTACTAAACAACAATTATTTTTACAAGTTAAGGACAAACAGAACTCTCTATGCTTGCTGTCTTGGCATAAAAGTCATTCATTATGCTTTTTTTGAATCTCTGTGACAGTATAAGTCTTCAGCAATATAGATGGTCAGACCTATACTAACTGTTCTCCTGGTAGCAGATTTTTTGAAAAAGTCACATGAATAACAAACCCATCTATTAGACTTCCCGTGTTTTAGTTTCTACCTCTGTGTGGGTGGCAATACTCTTACCTAATTTAAATCACTAAGAAAGTTGTGTATTTGTTTTAAACATGACAGCGGTGGTGAATTCAATTCCCACAGCATTAAGTCTAGTGACCTTTTAAGTATTTTGGTATACCCTGTGGTATGCTTTCAGCAACAGCTCCAAAGGGGTCTCTTTAGTTGTGTCTGCCAACCCAATCTTCATGTCTCATGTCCTACAACACTTGAAACAGAGAATCCCTGTTTTGAGGAAACTGAAGTTTGTCTTGGCATCTTCAAAGGGGATGAATTACTTTCTCTGTTTTCACGGGATAATTAGAGTTTGGGACTATTACTTTGGAAATGGTGACTAAATTTTAGGTGGCTAAAATTAAGGGAAATAATTTTCTTTCCATGTCTTACATACACCTGGGTTCATAATCAATCTCTACTCTGAGACATAATTATATGTTCTATATAATTATATATTCGAATATAACTGAAAATTGTATGAAATACAATACACTAAAACCTTCAGTAAGGTATCTAAAATATTAATGTGAAGAATTGTGTGTATAACACTATAATCTTTTATTTGAATGCAAGCTGGAGGTAAATTTTAGTTTTCAACTTCTAATGGCTATATTTCGTTGCCTAGCTCACAGGCTTATAAATATGGCACTTGCTCTATGTTTCTCAGCCTTCTTTAAGTAAAATGTGAAAAATAAAATTAAATTTATATCAGAAATTCTATCAATTACCTGTGATAATAATGTAATTTTTATATACATATGTTCTAAGAACTTGAGAGAGAATATTTCATAGGCTAGGGAAAGAAGAATGGAACAACATAAAGTTATAATTTCTTTTTGCTTAAACTTGCAATATTTTTCCCAGTACTTTATGGTACCTATATATATATTTTTTTTTTTTTTTGTAGTAATGCAGCATTGTGGTTTATTACTAAATAGGTGATCATGACATAGAATTCAAGGACAATACATGGCATTTCAGCTATACCTGAAAGCTTCCTGACCAAGAGTAAGAAAAAGGAACAATGGAGGTGTCGGTACTTTGCATAGGAATGTTAGAGTTTCTAATTTTTAGATTTTATTAATTTTATTTTAAAATGCTACAGTTTCCTGACTTTCAAATTTCTTATTTCATGCAGAATGTTCTAGTGAAATATTTTTCTGAGGTAATAGAGAGACATATCTGAAAATTTGTGTCAATTAATTTTAAGAGATTTTGCTTCTTTTTTTTTAGTAAGAGAATACTTAATCTTATATTTCTGTTTATTCCTAACTCCACCTCCAACTATCTACCAGCAGGTAGATGCAGACACAGCCTGCTGTTGCTGAGTACCTGATAAACAAAAGCTCTTACAGCAGCCCAAGTTCTGAGAACATTTTAAGCTTTGATTCTTCCCTAGCTTTGGTAGATCTGTCTAGTCTGGTAAAAATCATAATCTCCTCAGTCATCAGTGAAGACAGAAGAATAAACCACATTTGCTTTTTCTACAACATGCCGTTTTGGGAATATGCTGTTCTGAAATACATTAGGATAATGTAAAATGCAAATTACTACTGATTTTCCAGCATTTTCACAAATGCCTTGTCCAATTACCCTAGGGGGAAAAAAAAAAAATAAGTTATCTTCTTTTAGCATACCACACAAGAGAAATTTCTAATAGAACAGTCTGAAGTTAAAATTAGATGTAAGGGCCTAATTGAGCTTATAATGGAAGGCATTACAATCTTAGCCATGGAATGGCTACCACAGCTCCATAATACCATCTATTTCAGAATATCATAAAGCTTTAGAGACAGACTGCCTGACAGATTATTTGGGAATGAAGGGCAAAGGTATTAGCCAAGAAAGGTCTGTATTTATCACCATGCTGATGTTGCCCTATATCGTATATTAGGGAAAAAACCTTATGTGACTAACTAAACATTGCCAACATTTGTACTGAAAATCTAGACAGCCAAATACTTTGGGGACTGTGTTTACTGAAGTCAGATGAGCAATTCTGGGTTTTCAATTATATAACATATGACAAAATATTATAAGAATCTAGCCTTAATTCACATATTAAAACAGTAATTTTTCAGCTTTTGGCTAAAGTGCCTCCTCTTTTCTCACCTGGGAAAGCTCCATATTAATCACACTTATGGTTTGTAGCACATCTGAATGCCTTGGACAAAAATTTACCAGTGGGACTAAATAGCTTTCCTCCTACACTTTTTTGCCTCAAGTTTCACCTTAAGAGACCATTTTTATGCAGTTAATCAGGCCTGCATTAATTTCATTTAAATTTAGACATTTTACTTAAGTGGCTAAATTGTGATTGGCACTGCTATAGGTCATTCAGGTCTCCACTGACTATGTGAGGAGATGACAGGGGTAGAGCTTGGTTCAGTACCTAAAACTATCTGGGATAAATATTATTCAGTGTGCCCAGTCCTTCCAGGTCAGGTGACACATGAATAGGAAGAAAGCAATATTGACTCCAGTTCTCAATGCGGTATCCAAGACAGCTCTGTTTTATAAATAGAATTACTTTTTTCTGCTGGATTAAACCAGACTAGATTTACTAGATTTGTCCCACTGATGAGCTGAGTCGCACAGGTATGTGTCTGAAAGCATCTCTTTCTCTTAGCATCTCTCAGTTACTGAACAATGGGCATAGTGCTTCTTTCTCAGTTTTAAACTAAATCTTTAACATGTGCAAATTTGGTTTTGTTTACTCTTCCATATTTTTCAGACAGGTGGAACTGAAGACAGAGGTAGTCTGTGTAATTTTAGGAAATTGTAGAGTAGCAATCAGCAGATATATGTCCAAGTGGAGACCAATGATGGATGGGTTCCTCGGGAGTCAATGGCAGGGACAGTTGGATTGAGTGTATCCTCATCAAGTCTGATGATGACACTGAATAGTGTGGTGCAGTTAACATGCTGGAGGGAAGGGATAATATCTACAGAGACCTGGACAAGCTAGGACTATGCAAACTTCATGAAGTTAAACAAGACCAAGTATAAAGTCATTAAACTGAGTAGAGGCAATCCCAAACATAAAGACAAATTGAGTTGAAAATGCATCAAAAGCAGCACAACTAGCAGATACAGGGACGTGATTTTTGTCCTCTGCTGCACTGTCATTAGAGGGACATGTCTCCTCATTGGACAAATGGCTTTAAATTGAAAAAGGGTAGACTTAGTTTAGTTAAGGAAGAAATTCTTTACTGTGAGGGTACTGTGAGGGTAGTGAGACATTGGAATAGGTTGCCCAGAGAAGTCGTGGATGTCCCATCCTTGGAGGTGTTCAAGGCCAGGTTGGATTGGACTCTGGGCAACCTGGTTTAAAGGAAGATTAATATCCCTCCATGGCAGGGAGCTGGAGCTAGGTGATCCTTAGGATCATTTCCAATGCAAACTACTCAATTTTTCTAAGATATGTTGGAGCCTGTGCAATTTTCTCTTTAAATATCTACACAGTGGCACCTCTGATGGTGTCTCTGTAGTAGCTGAGCATTGCTAGTCAGTATGTGTACTACTTGTGAACAACTGAACAAAACTAGTTGGGTTTTTTCAGTTTTTTTTTTTTTTGTTGTTGTTTTTTTGTTTGTTTGTTTTTTTAATTGAGGCACCATACTACTATTCCTAGGGTAGTACAGATTTATTAGTCCTTGGATTTCATTAATTTTCTGGTTTATATTTCAATACTTTTTTGTTTTTTTAAGTCCTCATGAGGTTTTCATCTTATTTTCACACCCTTAATGGCATCGAGATATCAACTGTCAGTCTATAAAATTGTAGATCTTTTGTTTTCTTCAATGTCAATAGGGATCCTTCTGTTCAAAAATACAGTAGATTTCCAGTTACTATAAGACATTATAGATCTTTATGTCATGGAAATAATTTTTGATAATTTCTGTCTATACAGACATTATCTCTCAAGTTGTATTGAATTTGAGGTGGTGACAAAGACAGATGTGTAAAAAATGTTTCTTAAATATAATGCATTTATATCTATTGCACTTAATGGAACAAAAAGAATGCTAGAATTTGAGGTAATTTTAATAATAACAGATACTTAAACTTGCCAGAAAAAAAAATGTTTGGAAATTTTAGGATGCCATTTTCATTTATATTTTGAGAACAGACATTTTGGAATCTCTTTGGCTGGAAGTACAGCAATTATTTTTGTTATACTCATTATATTGTACATCTATGCATGCCACAGCACTCTCAGCATGAGTCTTTTCTCAGCCTTGTTGTTCTGCTCTTAGGTAATTCATTCTTTCTTTAATTTTGCTGACTCCCATTTCTGAACCCACCAGATTAATTTATCTTTGGATATGGCACTACATGTTTTGTTATGACAAAAAAAGAGAGGAATTACTGATGGTCACAGCTGGTAGTTTTCCATTGCAGGAAGATTGAGAGACTAATTCAAATCTAGAAGCAGCAAATACAGCTTTGAATTGTATTGAAGGCTATGGACCTGTACTAAATAAAAAACAGTACACACATTACTGATGCTTTTTCCATTTAGCACTTAACATTAAAGAGTTTGCCTTAACATTAAGGCCAATCAGTGTAGTATTCAATGGAGCTTTACTGTATTTTTTGCACAGGAAAATAATCTGTGCATGTAGATTTTTAAGCAATTTTCACTTCTCCCTGGTTTTCTCATACATGTTTTTTCAATTTTTTCTATAAAACATAGACCACGAAGTGGTGCCTTTCAGAATGTCATGCCTTGACTATGTGAATAATCTAAGTGAAAATCACATTTTGTTTCTGAGACTTTCAATTTAGAATCAACGAAAAGTGATATGGGTTGCCAAAATGTTGACTTTTTAATAATTTGTATAAAGATTATGGTGCTTTAATGCAAAATAATTGTATTATTCATATGATACATATTTTTATATATGTTTATATGACTATATATATGTTTACATGACTACATCATGCTGCCTGTAGGAAGTATTCAAAGGCATTATGACACTGAATTGTGGATTAGCGACAATCATCCTGAACAATAAGGGACATAAGATTGTAGTATCTGCAGCATCCACCTTTTCTCTCAATCAGCTAGGCTTAGCTAGAATGACTCAGAATAGCTCAACAGCCTATTCAGATAACTTACCTGCACGCTGATACACTTAAGAAAGACTTATGATTCTCTGTAATTTACATGCCATGGTAATTACTTTGCTGTATTAGCTATAAATATGGCTCACAGTGCAACACCTTGTGCATTTAATTCTTCCATGGTTGGCTATTCTTATGGTCCTGACTTGAAGTTAACAATACTTCCAATCTTAAAAACCTGTCTTACAATAGATGCCTATTTTTCTCTATCAACCAGATGCTCTGGCTATAAGGTTAATAATATATTTTCAAGTTACTACCTCTCCCCTGGCTTAAGATTTGAGATTTTCAAATTGTAGTAGGCTGCAGTGATTCTTAATAATGTGTTAAAAAAATTGAAATACACAGTATAATGGATAGCAAGTGCACTGTGATAATACTCTTCTCCATCTGTTTTTTATAGCTAGTCTTATAAGTTGTGGAACACCAGAAGTCTACAATTAGTGTTTCAATCCCAATGAAGACTGGCTTCAAGTCTAATCACAATCCCCTGAGGTAGGGTGACAAAGATGCCTCTCCCACAGATCTTTGCAAACACATGCAGATTTATGTAAGGTGATGATATTCTATTGGCCCATTGGTTTGATTACCCTAATTCAGCCCGTATCTCCCCATATATGATTAACCCTGGAATATTCTCTTCTCCCTTGCTTCCATTGGCCCCATTTTGGTGCATTCTTTCACCTCTGTTGCTCTGTTGGCTCACCCTATCCCCTAGTCCTGCCTCTGCACCATTTCCCCCTGTATCTATTGGACCCTGCTCTTCAGCTCCACTCCATAGAAAAACCCTGTGCCCTCAGCTCACTTGTCTTCCTCTCTGAATGCCTTTTGGCTTCACATCCAGTTCCTGTCTGTCAATAAACCCGGTTGCTGGCAATCACACAAAGACCTCACCATCCTTGCCTCTTTCTGTCAGCATTGTTATTAGTAACAGGCTCTGAGCTTGGAATTGCAAGATGCTCCAGGGACCTTGGTAGCATCTGTGCTGTTAGAGGAAGTTACTGCTAAAATTCTTGTCTGCACCAGAATCATGCCTGAGTCCCTCCATCCTTCCTTTTAAAAGACCACCATCTTTCTTCTTCCACCTTTTGCCACTGTCAAAATGCACAGTGCCTATCTACTTGCATACAAAGATGTCTGTGGAGGAGCACCAGTGAACCAGCATACTCAGACCTTCAGAACGCCAGGCAGGAATGCTTGAAGGAACTTGCCCAAGAATTTAAATGCTGAATACATGGTCTTGTGTTTGTCCCCTGTAATCATCAGTTCTTCCTACATTAATGTATTTATACACACACATATAAATATCAGACTAGTAACAAATAGACGGAGGAGCTCCTATAATTGTAATCATTAAATCTCAGAAAATTTATATCAAAAAGAAAAATTGTTTCATTTCTTCCTTTTGCCCCTCTTATATCAGTGAAGAACCTTTTCAATGCATTAAAGATGACATTTCAGTTTTCAAAATTTGGACCTTCGTTAGCACTGTGATTATTTAATTATTTATACTCAGTATGCATTCACTCACAGACATGAGCAAGAAAACATCTTTTAGAAAGTCTTGTGTGCATTACCAAAATAATTGTATCATCAAGGACTTTGAAGCACACACAAAATACATGAAACAGAGGAACATTCACTCTTCACTGAAGAAAGTTCAAAGGAAAATATCAATGCTTGCTCAGTAAGTAAGGTCAAAATAGGCAGAAGGTAGAGGGAATTCACTGTCATCTGGTGTGCAGAAAATGGAAATTGTTTTTCTAAAGTGTTAGTTGTTATTTCTAAAAAATTAGATTCTTTTACAGATGCATTTTGCAGAATGTTGATACTTAATAAACAGATGGCTACATAACAGATTTCAGCTGGAGAGTACTCATCAAGGGACAGAGAGTGGAGATATGACCTTGTGTTTTGAGGCAGGAGTGGGAGAAAAAAACAGTGTGCATCCATTCTAAGTATCTATCTGGAAGCCTGCAAAGTCAACTTGATTCAGTGAGCTTTAGAGAAGCAAGAAATAGTTCAAGGCGTCACCAGGTGACTAAATATAGAAGGTATCTTAATATCAACCAAGAAACACAATTCTTGAATATAATTTTTGCTATTATTTAAACTCTAAAATAAATAAATAAAGCTCTTTGCTTCATTACTGCAACAGGCTGGGATGTTATATTTCACAGCTGTGCTGAGACTGACAGTAATATTGAAGGAAAAATGAATATGGGTTTGATTTGGGAATGCAGATACTTAAATCTCTGTAATTAGGCTTCAGGAAAGAAAATAGCTTTTTGCAACAATGATGTGCCAAGGATGAATCAAAGGGGTCAGATGAAAAAAACTTTTATTACTTTTAAAAAGCTGATTTAAGAGTCTGTCAGCATCTTGAAACAGTCTTCAGTACATATGTTCCATTATGAAGACAGCATTCACTGAAAGAATATGAGAAAATATTTTTATTCAGTATAAGTGATAGCAAGAATGACTGAGCAATGTCAACCTTATAGAATAATACTGTATATTGCACTAGTAGAAAATAATATACTGTATAAAACGTTCTACATTCTAACAACAAAGAGTTTTATTCTCCACTCACTGTTTCAGAAAGCCTTGTCTCATGAGAACATAGAAGCCTGGCATTTTAAAAGGTAAAGATGTTGACACTTGGTCAGATACAGAAAGATTTATCTTCAACAGCAATAATTTTCACACTTTTCAAAGCTTTTCCTGAGGAACTTCAGAGAAAATCCAATGTGTACCATAATCAAGTAGAAATTTAAACAATTACATCTTCAGTGTTCATTATCTTTCTGAAGGTGCATTGAAAAATTTACTATATTTTTTTGCAACTTAATAGTTGCAAGAAAAAAAACAACAGTTTTATAGTGATGGTTTAGATATTGATGATGAAAAAAGGCTGATTTAGCCTATTAAAGCAGGAGTGTTTGCCATCTGGAAGAGCTATATACTATATAACATCTGTTGATTTCAGTCTCCTGAACCTCACTAACATATTTACAATTAAGAAAAGTAGTGACTATGTATAAACATAGGTGACCATTACTGGAAGAAACACTCTATAATAGATGTAATTTTGATACCATGTAATTCAGCAATGCTCTATACAATATTAATGGCCCTTTGCAACTTATTCTAATTTTAAAATGCATTACTAAATTATTCAGAAATATATAAAACAGATGTGTGGCACTGCAACACCCAAGTTGCTGTTTCTGTTATAAATTTATGTTTTTACAGTCTGCATGTAATTTATCCTTTGAGTCTCATACAGAATCAACAGATCTTTCCAGATGTGATGACTCACCTTCAGTTTCCCTATTCCCCTGATAGGTTTTACTTGTGTTCCCTTATTATCTGTCTCAACACTAAATGTCAAGATTTTATGGTTAGTTTAATTGGTACTGTTGCTCAAACCTTGATAGGCTTATATTATAGAAAAACAGAACACAGAGAAATGTTTTATTTTTCTTGCAATACCTACCTGCATTTGCTGGAGGTTAGAACTGACTTCTTTATCCAAGCTTCCTTGGTATTTTTCTCAGAAAATATATGAACAAGGAAAAAACGTTACACTTTTGACCAATTCAGATTTTTCCTATAAGTGACAAATACACACTTGGATGCTTTTTTCACCTTCATCTCCCATGAATGATGTAGAAAATGTTTTGGAGAAAATTATATTACCTGGTTTATAATTCTGTATGACAGTTTTGGTAGCAGTAGAGAAGGAGAGGTGTTTATTCCCCCTCTGTTTTGTGTGAATTGATGACAGGATGTCATGACAGGGAGTTTGGTTGAGCTGTTTGTCTTAATACATGGAATAACAAAAGGTGGAGAGATATTTGTCCAATTATAGTACCTGAAACATGAAGGCTGATGAGGTAAAATGAGTAAAGCATAAGGCCACGGGACAAGGCTGTCCAAAGTACAACGTGGTATACCAGCAAAGAAGGAAATTATATATCTATGTCACTTCCTTTAAAGTTCAAGCTGTGCACAATATCCAAATGAAAAAAAAAAAAAAAAAAATCAAAACAAAGATGAATATATATTTATAAATGGGCCTAAATATGGCCCAAATATGGTCAAGTTGAAACTTTATTTAGTTTATTCCTAAACATGTATTTATGTGTGTGATTGGTCTGTTCTGTTTCAAACTCTGTGGACCACGAGATATGCCCAATGAAATCACAAGAGAGATGCAAATCAATTTTCTTTATAAGCACTTAGGTTTGTGTTGAGGTGAAATAAAGTTGTCAAGACTGAAGCATAAGGATATGGGAAAACTCACTTCAGTTATTGTCACTATAGGACACATGAAAGCACGACGTGAGGCACCTGCTATTTGCAAGGTAAAGAAGAAAGTTCATTTCTGCGACTCCACCTTTTATACTTTTCCAAAGGTGAGATTGGTTTGGAGAGTGAATGGGCCACCTCTCCAAAGACATTGGACAAACCACTAGTACATCAAGTTTCTCCACCCCCATAAAGGAATGCAAAACAATATGTTGTTTATAGAAATTGTGTGGGAAAGTTCTCCAACAGAATGTAAACTCAGAAGAGAATCAGGGTGGCAAGCTATGGTGAAGACAATGGTTCACTCCCAACATCGCCTGGGCTTGTATATTAACCACCTCCAGAAATTTCTCTGTTCTCTGTAGAATTGGTTTGAAAGTGCTGCAAAATTTTACATATTCCTAATCCCTCTTTCCTATTGGACCCTCAAACTCCCCCTCTATCCTGTCTTACATAAGTTGTGTTCACCCTGGCCCTTGGCCCTTTTGGTGCACCTCTTTGTACCCTGTTCACCTTCATGCAGTTTGTTATTTTCATATTAATAAATCTTCATTTTTGGGTCACCAAACTGTGCCCATCCCTCATTTTTAATCACCAATTTAATCTCCAAGGTTTGGAGACCTCTTACCAATCTCCCAGGCAGTCTAGGAGTCTGTCCATATGGGCAAGACCCCAAACGGCCGCAGGTTTAATCTTTGGATTTACTACTAAGATGGGAATCCTACTGCACTAGTCTTGTGTGTAGTTACCCTGTTGTGGGTATCATCAATAGAGACAATTCCAAGTTAACTCCTTTGGACTGGGTCTGGCTTAAACTGCTTTGCATAGTTTAAAGGCAGTACAGGCATAATACTTTTTAAAATTGTGTAGCATGCTTTTATGTAATCAAGTTAACATTTCCATTGTTATGCTCTAGACCTGAAGCAAGGCTTCTGCAGCATGGTAATTAGGTGGAGTGCATTGTGATACACAGAAACTGTGCACTAACTATGCCACAGCACGAGTTTAACCCAGTTGGCAGTCTGCACCTAGAGTAAAAATATGCCCAATGCAGGATTCATTCTGTATAATTTCAGAGAACCATAAGTTCTGTGTCTAAAGCTGAATGAATTATCTTAGCTCTCTCCATTGTCATTAGACAGAAATTAGAACTCTCAGGAGGCTTTTTTTTTTCCTGATTTATCTTAGGTGTCATTGGGTGAGATAAGTTCCCTCTTAGAGCTGTTTGCAAAGAAATTGAGGATGACTAGGACAGACATAGAGTGAAGACTCCTCAGTTAGTGCTAATAAATTATATTCATGTTGCAACCCCTCACTACCCAACTCTCATCTCCCATAATCAGAAGGATTCAAATATTGAAACTTCCTCCAGTGAGTCTGTATGAAGCTTGGTATACTTCTATCATGTAGGCTTTAATTCTGAAATACCTTGAGAAATACTACCTTGCTTTTCTAAATTGTTACTATTCTTATAGGAGCCCTGTGGTTCCTGTGAGTGGCATAGCATTAGAAATAACATCAAATAACTTACTTTTTTTCCACCTAGTACATTAGAAGTGAGAAAGATTTCTCTAAAAAAAAAAAAAAGTAAAGAAACATGTTCAAAATGTTGAAAGGTGAGAAAAATATTACATAACAGCTACAGAATCTGCCTTTTTCTTTTTCCCTGAATAGGCAATATAGGGAAAATTGCTCAGCTATAGAGTTAAATAGGAGTAATCCCAAGTGGTTGGAAAGAAGGGCACTTCATAGTCATGTAATCAACTGAAAGAGCATTTAGAAAGAACAGACAGCTGGCCCAGTCCAAATATCAGCAGCCAAGTGGGAGAGTTTGTCATTCTGTAAATGGCAAAATAACAAATACCTGACCTGAAGATAATAGGTTAATTGCTTTAATATTACATTTTGCATTGATTTTTTTTATTGTGGTGATGGATGAAAAGAGGTCATGTTTTTTTTTAAATTCAGGCCTTCCAGAACTGCAAATGCCTGCCCAGTGGCCTGATATAAAAAATCTCTTAGGTGACAAAATGAGTTGCATGCAAATGACAAGTAGGTTTGATGTGCCCTGAAAGCATTCAGCTTGCAGTGACCTGTGATCATAAATTACTGGCATGCTGCATCAGATCCTAGACTTGTAATTTCATCAAGATCAACAAGATGCAATCTTGAAAACTGTTTGCATGATGTGAGGACGAATTGATGTCCTTGTCCTTCCAGACTACTGGATCTGATGCTCAGGAGCCTGACTACTTTGTTTCTCTAAGTAGCAGTATAAGGCCATTGTAAATAATTAAGTAGAAATTTGTTACCCTTTTGTCAAATGTATTTGTGATGTTACTCTTCATTCGCCTCCATTAAGAAATCCCTTGATTAAATTTTAAAGTCTTAAACAATTTAAAGGGCTGAGAGCACAGGACTCAAAGTATAATCTGAATGTTTTGCACAGGAAAGTCATATTCTCTCTGGGAGAAAAGAAACTAATGTCGAGTATTTAATATTCAGTCCCATAATTCTCTTTCAAGACTTTCAAGATTCGATTACCAACTCAGTAGTTGATGCTTGTAGGTCATTTATTGTCTCATTTATTTGCTTTTAGAGATGCAGAATTTCCTTCTCAATATACTTACAAATGTTTCTGTACAAATAGAATGTGTGTCTGAGAACTTAATCCCATGCAGTTGTATCAAGAGGATGCATATAAAGTAGTCCATAAAAATGTGGATTCTCCAGAATATATCTTGCTGTTCCTAATTTAAAAGTTGTAATTCTATCAATAAATATATGCTAATTTTTATGAAAAGTTTAAGAAAGAGACACAGTATTTTTAATAACAAATGGAAAAATTAAATACCATTGTCTTGTTTTCTGTATCTGGAAAAGTGATTGGTGATCCTTTTTTTAATTATATACCTCTTTAAATATATATATATTTATGAAACACACATTATCATATATGTCTTAAAGTAGGCATATAACATTAGTAGTGGCAAAAGTCACTGTGCCTTGAATAAAAACACAATCTATACTCCAAGAAGAAGAAACTTTATAAGGGATTAGCAGGTATTCCCACAGCAGAGAGTTTAATTTTGGAACAGAGGACATCACTGATGTTGGCCTAATGACCAGAAAATATTTCTGTGCAGACCTAACTGCTCTTACAAAAATTAGCTGTTTAGAGGTGATGACTAAGAGGGATAAAATGATTAGCTGGAATGGAGTATCCCTAATATGAGGAAAGGCTAAGAGAATTGTGATTCTTCAGTCGGGAGAAGAGAAGGCTCCAAGGTGACTGAAATGTGGCATTCCTGAAGGGAGCCTATGGGAACAATGAAGAGAGAGTTTTAACAGAGGTGTGAAGTGACAGGACAAGGGGGAATGGCTTCAGTCTGAAAGAGAATAGGTTTAGATTAGATATTAGCAAGAACTTCTTTATTCAGAAGATGTTGGAGCACTGGGACAAGTTGCCCAGGCAAATTGTGGATGACCCACTGGTGGAGGCATTCAAGGCCAGGTTGGATGGGGCTCTGGGCAACCCAGTCTAGTAAAAAGTGTTCCTACCCATGGCAGGGAGCTGGATTTAGATAATCTAAGGTCCCTTCCAACCCAACCCATTATTCTGCGGTTCTATGAAATAGATCATTGTTTTATTTTGTTTCTGATTTCCTTAAGTTTATACACTCAGTTACAAATAATGCCATCTCTTAAAGGTGCATATAATTTTTTACCTCAGTCCAGTGAAGCAGTAAAATGTAAAAGCATTCTAGTACAGTGCATTTAAAAAACACTCCCATGAATAGCAGCTCCTCAGTCATTATACCACATCTGCACTCCCTAAAATGCTGTGAAAAATGGCAACTCCCTTCCATAGAATTTACTCCCTCAGTAATATCTGAACAGCCATTTAGAAGATTTGTGTCATTAATATATATTTCAGACATTGTATGCAATCCTTAGACCTTATAGTTGAAATACATGTGTACTAAGTATTTGCATACAGGAAATGATTACTCATCCAGTTTTCACATCAAACAGATCTAATTACATCTCATAAAATCATTTTCCTAATTACATGCTCTTGTTTCAATATTTTATGATGCTGGGTTACGTACTTTCCCCCAGTTAAACTTTATAAAACTCTTTGTAAAAAAAGTTTCTCTGCCTCTCCTCTGCCAACATCTCATTTTTCCCTGAGCTTGATCCACAATGTCCCTCCAGCTAAGTGCATATAATTTATTCTGAAATAGATAGGCTGTTTCTAAGAAAATCTCAAGAAAACCTACATATGTAGCACTCTAGGTATATCTATGTCTTCTAAATAAATGAGCTGACTCGTTTTCAATGTCTGTTAGAGAGCAAGCCAGACTTCTAGACTGAGCTTCAAAAGCATGTTCAGCAACTGTTAGTGGCTGCAGGCTGTGTAATGACTACCACAGAGAACATTATAAACCACAAGCTGAGCAAAGCTACAGGCATGATGGACTACTTTATGTTGTCCAAAGTATGGTAGACATAATAGCTCAGTAACAGAAAAAATGCCCCCTTGTATGTACTTGTCAGAGTTGTGCTCCAGCAGCAGATTTTACCTTTTTAGTTCCTTCATGGGGAAGTCTGCAGTTCTTCAGAATTGCAATTGCAGAAAAACATTGGTTTTACAAAAAAGTTCCAACAAACTTATGATCTCTGAGGTTGTTTCTACTCTGGACACTGATGATCTAATTTTGGTAAGCTCCATTGAAGTCAGTGATTATTTTTGACAGAAAAGTGGGCCTGTGTTATGCAATAGTACACTAGTTGAGAACTAAAGCACTTAAAAAAATAAAAGGAGTTATGACTCTTGAACAGGATGACATGGGAAAATGAATTATTTTGGGGCATTTGGTATTCTCTTTGTTTAATATCTTTAACTCACTTACAGTAATTTATATTGTAATGTTGAACGTACAAATAAACATTTCCCAGAAGAACTTTTAAAATAATCTTTTTGATCCACTTTCATAAAATTTTAATGCACAGACCTTCAACTTGCTTTGCAGTTTCAGTATTGGAATAGTCTATAAAGTACCCACAAAAATTTCAAGCAGATACCATAATCCCAGTGCAGCTCTGTGAATAGTAAGTTTGTCTGTTTGTGGCCACAGAGATCTATACCACAACAGTCATGAAACCAGGGTGCGGCTGAGTCAAATTCCAGGTCTGCTTTCTGCCCCTTGAAGTACATCTGCTGATTTTAACTGAATAAAATATTAGTCTTCCTTTTCTCTCTAAACAGCTGGTTTGCTAAGTGCTTTCAATTATGTCCTAGGATCTTTGTCAGAGGTGACTGGACCTTGCTTGTTTTAATTTGTTTATACAAGTATTATTCTACCATGGCTAATTATTTCCAATATAATACTGCCTCTGACTTTGTTTGTGCCTCTGCTCAAAAGCAAAAGCCTTACTCATAAAGCAAAGCCCTTACTATTCACCAATTATTAGCAAGCTGGGGTATGTGCACTACTGAGAGATAAGAAGGAAACCTTGATGTCATAGGCACTGATTACTGGCAAAATGTGACATAATTAATCACTGGTCTACCTCTCTTGCCTAGTTACTGGAATAGAAGTTATTTTGGGCAGAATGTGTTGTCTGGTGCTCATTTAGAAAAGAAAGAACAAAATAAATGTGGGAACATGATTTGTTGGCATACACTCTTGTGATATACTTTGTTAAGTATATAGAGTCACAGGAGAATACGTATATGTATATGTATATGTATATGTATATGTATATGTATATGTATATGTATATGTATATGTATACACACACACGCACACATGTGCACATATGTATACACACACAGAGACATATTCTTCATACATACATATATATATATGTATGCATATACATGAGAAATGTGTATGTAATCATAAGCTCATTGTCCTGTGACTGTGCTGTCAGTTCTTCGTAACTTCTTGGAAACTTCTATTGCCTCTCTTGGTGGACCCATTCATTGAGGGTGATATTGAGAATATTTTAGATGAGTTTGTCCCAGCAGCCCAACTTCAGCTGATACTATGCAGTGAAAGCTTTTTCACTGTACACTCAATTCCTATTTCGGGGTTGTTTCTCACACTCTGGCATAGGCATTCTCTACTTATAAGCATTTCTTTATATAAGTAAGTAACAGATATATTTTCTTCACTGTTTCTGGCTGGCCACAACACTTGCAAATGCATTATCATAAATCTCTGCATGTATATGTAAATACTATCTTAAAAACAAGGAGAAGAAAAATTCTACTGGGGACTCAGCTCCTTCAGAATCTGAGCAAGGACAAGTCTCAGTAAAATTGACAATGTTTAGGTCACTAGGTTGTATATTTTTTTCCTATTTATAATTATACCTTTGTGAAAACATTTCTGGTTTTTGAAAAAACTGTATATATATTTTTTAAAGTGTTTCAATATTTTACATGGTTTAATCTCAGAATGCGCACATTAGTTTACATAGCCTAGTTTGGAGTCCTGTTTCCAATCTGAATGGAAGAGCTTTTTTTGCCTTTAGAAAAAAAAAAAAAAAACCAGAAAAGAATGTTTAGAAAGGTAGAATAAAATAAGATTGTGTTGTTATTTGGTAGGTGATTTAACATTTGAGCCTCTGTTATTTGCATATCAAAATAAGACATAAAAGCCGCTTGAAAACAACTGCAAATCTGTTTACCAAAACTCATATATAACTCAGACTGGGATAGACTGATCTATTGTATATATTTATGTTATTTTTGGAAGCACAGAAAAGAACTCCGTGTATGGAAACACCTGAGATTGAAGCTCATTGTAACTGCATTTGCTCATTACTGAAATTCTTTTTGCATCGAATTTTCTGCTCTCAAGTTTTATTTCCTCTAGAGTTTCCTGGACTCTTCTCTGCAACATTTTCTTTTTTTTCTTTTTGCTTCTTTTTCCTTGCCTTTTTAACTCAGTTGAAAACTGCTCTTTCTTTTCCTAGGCATGTAACTGCTCTTTCTGGGTATTGTTTGGAAATGCAACTCTTTTAACAAATATAAAGGCAACATCAGGCTATACATTTTGCTTATAAACTAAAACAACATATGCAGCTAACTCTATTTTGCTATCATTTAAGAAGGATCAAGTAAGTGGAACAAAAAACTCTGTATACAAATCATAGAAATTCACTTTCACCTACACATGTAGTCACATAGACCAGCTGGTTTAAATTGACATTTCCTTCAATAGACCTCTACCAGGTGACACCAGCAGAGCATCTGGCATCTATTTAGAGGCTAGAATATTAAACCCATTTGCTGTTTCAATATACATCTATGCTTTCAATGGATAGAGGGGCTGTTTGAGTGTGAATATCAATCTTCATGTTATTAGTCAGCAGATTAAAGCTAATCTGAGAAGCATTGTTAATTACATACATATTTGGATTTTAACAGGTTCATGGTTTTGCAAAACTGTGATTAATTATATGCCTGTCTGGGTGAAATGGGATTAAATAAGTCAATAATTTATTATGGGAATTTTCATCGATTTAGTGTGCAAATCATCAGTAATTGCATGCACTGTGCCAAAGAGTGAGTCAAACTGAGCTCATTGAAAAGTCTCATATAAAACTTGACTCTTTAGGATAGTTCAGACACATGATTGACAGCACTTGAGATTCATATAGCTCATCATTTTAGTCTGCCCTAGTAAGAATTTGGCCTTTTTGCTATGAAGTCAGAGAATTATTACCCATGCATTTTCTCAGAGATGACTTCTCTGTTCCATACTTACACTTGTGGTATTCTTTCAAACTCTGCTTTTTTCATTTCCTTCGTTAGATTTTTGAGTCTAAATTGCTGGAAAAGAGTAATTGACATTCTTTTAACTCACGACAAAAGTAGTGATGTTTTGGGGTTATGTCGTTGTCAATGTATAATTCCCATTTGTGTTTTTCGAATAGGCTGTTGTGTTTCACACTTCATTTTGAAGGTAAGTGCAGCTTAAAGCATTCAGTGCAGCTATTAAGTGCAGCTTAAAGCATTCATTTTAAAGCAGGAAGTTGGCATGTAGAGGAGAGACTGTAGCTGGTAAGCTTTGACAGAGCAATCAAGGGCCATCAACACCTAATGGCTCTACACCAGTGGATCAATGTGCTTGCTAGCAGCAGGGCCATTGACTTTGAACAACTCTGCCCAGAAGCAGAAAGGGTGCATGTTCATGTCAGAGCTGGGAAATTTGCAACATAAGCACAGGGGATTGAAAGAACCACAGACAGTTTTAAAAGGGGAAAGCTTTTGAAGCAAACTGGGAAGTTTCTCGTTCAGTAGCCAGATAGACAGTTCAGCCAGGGCAGAGGGTTGTGAGTCTCGAAGACACAGCCTAAATCCTGAGTTCACTCTCTTGTGAAAGGAACAGGAATGGTAAATGCTCTCTGGGATGTTGAATTTTAGGTACGTTTGTGCTTTAATACTGAAATGTAAAAGTGTATATGCATATTTGAGAAATTGTACAGCTGAGTCAGTGGTTCTTCCTTTCCCTGTTCATTGTGCCTGAATGTTGCCATGAGGAAATCCGACTACACTGCAGCGCAGAAAATTTTTTCAAAAATTTCCAAGTCAAATTTTTCTAGCCGGCTGTGTCTCAAGGAGTCTCATGCACAGGTTTTACAATGTTATCAGAAGCACCATATGGTGTTCCATTACATAAAGAGGATCTATCTTGATTGTGCACTAAAAAAGTTTATCCAAGAAAGTTGCCTGGAATTTATGATCAGCCATTAGCTAGTGTTAGATATAGAAACGTATGGAATCCACATTCAGTCCAGACCTGACAGAGGGCAAGTGAAATCTTGACATGTCTGTATATCAGAAGAGGGCATTTACATGACAAAACAAACAAACAAACAAACAACCCTCCCCCCCAAAAAAAGTTGTGCACAGGTTCGTGCATTCTCTTCTGACTAGCAAAATTCAGTGATGTGACAGTTGCTTAGGTAATTGAATATTTTATTTATGCGCTGAAGAAACACCTGGTAAATAGAGTATGAGGGTGAAATTCACTATTTTGTGTGAAATGTCAGTGAAATTGGATGTCTGAAGGCATGTAATGGGTAAAAGGTACACTAGATTCACAGACACAACATGCTTGGGAAAAAAGGTTGTTAATGGAATGTAGTCATTAAAGTGGGAGTGTTTCAGGGGATACGTATGCTTTCAACAGTGGATTTCAAATGATATATCACTGAGAAGTACAGAGAGTGACTGGTTTTAAAAAAGAAACATTTATATAATACAGCCAAACCCTACAGCTTGTGGGCACTGATATCCCATCAACACATCACAAGCTTTTTATTTAATTGAGTGTGATTTAGGAAAAAGCATTTAGAACACAGTCTGCTCCATCACATCAAATCAATTTAAATTAACAGACCAATGTTTCAGCTGTAAACTGATGCTAATTGAGGACAAGATGCTAGAAAGTTACAAGGCACTTCTTACAAGCTTTAAAGAACTTTGATTTCTGTTTACTTCAGAAGGAGCAGAGTCATGATCCACATCTTTCACAAAGAATTGGGATATTTGTAGAATTTTTTCAGGTTTTATGCAGTTACTCTCACTGTAAGGTCTGTGTTTGCTGCAATTGTAAGTAAATGTTTAACCAACTCTTAGATAACAATCTGAATACATGTTGATTAGGCATGTAATGAAATCAAGTGTGTTCTTCAATGGCTGGTAATTTTTGGTGTTATTATCCATTATTTAAGGATTTATTTAAGGACATTATTTAAAGGATTTTTTCCCCTTTATGATAGCTCTGCCAGAAGTGGTTATTTATTGAAATAATTTTGTAATATTTAATTCTCTAATGCTACTTGATTAACAATAACAACAAGAATGAAATTCCCAAATGATGAGTTAATATTATTTTTTTGTTGTTTTCTTCCCTCCAACTAAAATCCAGAGGAACAAGCCATTTGTTGGGTCAGATTTAACAAATGGCTGTGCAGTCCCTGTTACCAGGGATACAAATTATGGACATCTTCTTTCAAAATCATAAAAACAAGACTACAACAAACATAAAGTACCTATAATTTTCTTATTCCAATAATTCAAATTCACATTTCCATTACTGGGGATGAGTAAAGGAAAGTGTGATTCATGTTGCAGGGAAAAGCTATTAAGGTCTAAGATTACTTAGGCTTTGAGTGAAAGGTGTTTGTTACTATAAATGTGGAAAGCTAAAATAAAATACTTGGCTAGATTAGAAGATGTGCTTAAGATCTTTGCAGCTATTGGATTGGTAATGTGTGTAACTATTTGACATTTTACTATCCCCCCTAAATTTTCTTGTTTGTTATTTGCACATTGAAATCAGTCTTATTTTCAATCAGGTCTAAGTATTATATATTATATCCCTCCACCAAAAAAAAGAAAAAAAAATGAAATAATTTTTATCTACCATTCACTGACTTCCTAGTACTGAGCTAGAAATTACCTTAAACATGAGGCAAGCTGTTCACAAATTAGGGTGTCCTTTTTTGAGGATTTGTATTCATTCCATAGAGAAATAAGAGGTGGGCTTTTCTATCCTGGTCTACCTTGAAGCCAAGGGAAGCAGCGTATAAAAGACATACTTTCTGCAGCACTTGCACAGTTGTGTACTCCAGTGTGTGCTGCGTCTGTAGTCAGTGCTCTAAAAATCTGGGAGTTTATTAGAAAATAGAAATCTGTCTTCAGAGCTTCACAATATTCAAGGCAAGGTATTTCCTGCTGTGCTGCACTGCTTCACCACTTCACACATGGGTCATGAGTGTGAAGGTCATTGCCCTTTCTAATAAGGTAACGAAGGCCTATGGCTTTGGTACTACATTGATTGTTTTGATATCCTGAATAAAGGAAGGTGGATTGAAGCTATGATTCCTATGAGCCAGGAGAGTTCATCTTTAATGTCTGCACATCTGCATCTGGAATATCAGTGAACTATAGGCAAAGAAACTTAGAGTTTGACTCCTTAGGCAGAGATCACATCACCTGAATGTGGGCTCACATAAATCACAGTCTAAAGTTTTTTGGGGATTTTTTTCTGTTGACTACAAAGAGAGTCTGGAGTAGCCAATTCAAACCAAGTATCTGAGTTTGATCTGATAGAACCAGCTGATAAGACATCCTGTTGCTGGAAATATCCTAAGTCTTGGGCCAGGCCCAGAATCAAGACAAGCCCCGTGCAATATTCTATTTAATTTTTTTCAAACAAATTTGGCCTAAATATTTTAAAATTGAATGGTCATAAGTTTAAATGCATTATGAAAAAAAATTCATAGTGCCTAATCACTAATGATAAAACAATAAAAACAGTGATTTAAGATTAGATAGTATGTTAATATAAACTAATATACTTAAAAGTATTTTCTGGTATGTGCATTAATAAATGCAAGAAATAACAACATTTTTAAAAATAAAGTACTTGAAACACTATTTTATATGGTCTGGAGTGTTTTGACTGTTCATTTCAAACATTTGTATTTCAGTTTAGATTTAAATTTTTATTGTTAATAAAATATTGGACTATGCTAGGGAGGCAGGCAGGAAGGAAGGAAGGAAGGAAGGAAGGAAATCAGTTTCTAAACAGTCCTAAATACTAGTTTACCAGTACTGTTCTACTGTTTCTTTGTCAAAGAGATCAGATTAATTAGCTAAAATGCATTTAAATAAAGAGAATACTTTATTTATCTCACCATCAATTAAGCAATAAATATGAGAATTTCTGACTTTTATTCTAAAGACTGAAGTAGTGTGGGATGCTTAGCATTAATCACTTCAGGACATAAAGAAAGGGAAGAGATAAATTTTAGTGATGGTTGCAATTTCATCTGTTTATTTTATGTCTCTTCCAGATGCTCACAGCATGAAAGAACAAGAGAGTTGTATCTTCATGTCCTCAATCTGATTTGAAATTTATTATACATGTATTAATACATTTTAAAAAGTTCTAACTATTTCACTGTTTTTCCAGTAAGATAGTCTACAAATAGTAGACACAGAGATTTAATTTCATAAATAAGTTTCCCATTTTTTTCTTTTTGCCATACATGGACTTTTTATTTAAGCATTTTCCATCATAAGTAATTAAAAATTAAATGTGTCATTGGATAAATCTTTTCAGCTTCTGAATGCTGATGGAAAGAACTGCAGCAATCTGAAGTGTAGGAATTTTGGTTTGCATCATGAAATCTAGCTTCATTATAGTCGATGAAAAGCTCTGCTATTGATTTCTGTACTGCACAGATTTTTCCTTAACACCATTTGCCCATAGCCAGGAGAATGTTTGCTGCTATCAGCAGAGTAAGCAGAGCAGAAGTCTTGTTACTGCAGAGGCCACAGGTGGGTGGAAGGAGCCTGAAGTATGGTTAAAGCTGAAAAGGGCCCAGACACTTCATGTGCACCTTCTGAATGCAGCAAGATGAAGCAAAGTGAGGTCTGGATTTTCATTTTCTCCCTCTGACAATCACTATTTTACAACTCAGCCTCTCTGAAACTGCTGCTGAAAGCTGTATACCTTGTGTTGACCTTGGCTTTCAAAGCACTGAGCTCCTACGTTCATGTACATTTTTGTATCAGGTACTATAAAGCAGTATCTTGAAGCACCTGACCTGTGGTTTTATTTTTATTACCTTGTAGCCCTTGGTGGAGGACTTGAAAATCTTTTGTTTTCTTAGGTTGCATTTATAGAAAGAATATAAGCAGAACTAACTCGGGCTGAAATTGTGCGTGGCCTACAACTCAAAATTGTCTAGCTAGATTCTGTTTTGTTTAAGCAGCTTATGTTCTCTTTTTTTGGGAAATAAAACCTTTTCTATAATGGAATAAGGGACAAGACATTGTTAATTATTCATTTTAATTTTCAAATTTATTTTTTTTCTAAAGAGCAGAGCAAGAACAACCCATGTATACAAAAGAAACAAAAGATATTTATTTTTAGCTTCAATTAACTGTAGCATGGACACCTTTTAAAAGTTCCTTTTTCAGGTACAAAAAAACCTTTTAGACTGTCTTACAGGGAGGTGAGAAAGCTTGAATTACAAATAAAACTTAATGTTACTAAAGATTTCAGGATCACAGTTCGTTACTAGTTTGGAAAACATTTCTACAAATACTAAATTTAGTGGAAATCTTTGGGTTTCCTCGAAATACTTTCCATTCCTAATTTAATTTTTCTGATGATATAGGAATCACGGTGTTACGAGTATTTTTCTCTGCTTTGTTTTTCACTATATTATGCTGATGGAATTCATGTCCAGTGCAAGCCCTACAGTTTTATCCCCATACTCTCTAGCTGGGCCTGATCAAAGGTACTTTGTGCCCTCTATGTGCCTGAGTCTCAGATGTAATCAAGAAATGAGAAAGAGGAGAATGAAGAACTGAAGAATTTAAAAATTATTGTCTTCCTCTGGGTTTGTGCAAGGAGGCATTGGTTCACAGGGTTTCTCCCAATTCCCTCACTTAAGGCAGCTATTGATGCTGTTTCAATAAATGAATAAGCTTCATCTTCTGGCAAAGAGCTTTGGCAGGAAATTATATTTCTGTGCGATATATTAAAAATGTGTAAAAACTTTGGTTGTAACGTAACTTAAATTTTATTTTTCTGACTAGCTATTCAGGTAGTTCAACTGAAATGATGAAGTAATTTAAATAACTTATCAATGTAGTAGCTTCAGAAATCTGCATCCAAGGTCTTAAAATTTAATAAATAAAAGTGTGGTAACAGCCACGTAATATTTTCCCAATGACTGAAAACACCTTTATGAAATACTATAGATACAAGAACTATATTTTCTTCAACAAGTACAACAAAATATAAGAAGTATCTTGAAATGTTATACCAAGCTATTAACTATTCTTAAATGTTAGGGAGAAGGCCTGAGGCAACATAGAGCTCCATGAACTCCAAGATACATGAGATATTTTTTTCTTTTTTTCTAAAGAAGTTTGGAGTAGTTATTTACAAGTTATCCAATTTAAAGCTTTCTCTTTAATGCTAGAACTGAAATTATTTTGTGGGGCAAAAGCCTTAAATATATATATATATATTTAAATTTCAAATAAGTTCAGTTAGACTACAAAGATATATGGAAAGTATTACTTTTAAATAAATACCTAACTTATTGAATAACTAGTCAGCAGCTTTATAGCACTTACATATTTTTTATCAATTTAAGAAGTTGAATGGCATCAAAGTTATTTCAGAGTATCACTTTAGATACTGACATTCAATAATGTCTAAACTTAATAATGGCCAGCTAGTTTATGTTAATAAGAATCTTCCAAATCTGTAACTTTTCCCCTGCTCTTTACAGAGCATTTAGGAGGAAAAAAGCAGTCCAAATGTATGAACCTTTGATTTCTGTTAGTAAGATGGCTTCAGAGTTTTCTTATGCTGAAAAAGTATAAAAGAAAGACAAAGAGAACTGAAGCTGATATGGGCAAAATTCCAGAGTTTTCATGAAAACAGTGTCCTAATCAATCTGAAAGTAAAATATTGGGCAATTAACACTAAAAGCCTGTTTAATTAGGGTGAATCATGTAAAAGGAAATATTGGGTAGCCATATTTATGCAATCATTATATTTACTCTTTCTAGAGTTATGATTCATAATACATAAGTAGTAAAGTTGTCTTATTTTCCATAAACATTATGAGTTGTCCTGCTAGTTAATTCTCAATTCAACATGAGCAGTGTTTGTAAGTTAATAAGAGTCTAAATGCAGGACTAACATTATATACAATAGGGTACATACACAACACCTATGCAAACAAGTAATACCAAGGTTGTCCTAATGTGAAAAAAATAATTGGAAATAATTGGAAAAGCTTTTTTGTTTTGTTTTGAATTTTTTTTAAATCATGCAATCACACTCCTAGCACTCTTTAACCTAATTCACACAGATCCATTGTATATTTTCTTAAGAGACTAAAATACTAACAAGTAGTTGTTTGTTAGAAAATGAAAAATCTGTACACATTTTATTCAATACATATTTAATAAAGTGTTTGCCAGTAAAATATATCTATACACAATATACAGAGTCTTTAGAAGAGCACATTTTCTCCAATATGATACTTTAGATGGTATAACTTTGCCAGTGTATAGCTCTTGAGAGCTGATCAACAACTGACATGGAAAAAGCTGCTGGAGACATATAATTTTTAACCATTCTATCTTTCTTTGCTTGAAGGTGAGCAAATATTGACTGACTGTTTTCATAATTTATGATGACCAGATGTATACCTGCTACCTAAGGTGCATGTTCATAATATTCTGTACATACATATGAAGGCACAATAGCAATAGACATACAGTTTTAGCTTTGATTTCACTGCCTATATTTTAGAATTCTATTAAAAAACATAAAAAAGTTTGAAAAAGAGTATTTGGATGGCAAATAAAAATAAATAAATAAATACAGAGTTCCACTATGTAATGCTGTTTTCTAACTGCAGCTGTCATTTCAGGGCAAGCAGTGAGCAGCCTTGTGGCAGACCCATGCAGAGTTTGGACTTTGCAGATGGGGACAAGGACTTTTCCTCTGCTGAAGAACTATATTATCCACCATAAAAAAAGTGTGCTAGTGTGAGATATTCTCATTAGTCTGCTCTGCTTAGCAGGTGTGCTGCTGCCAGCTGTGCCAGCTGCAGCTTGGTGGTGACCCTCAGAGTCAAGTGCACACACAGTCAAGGTAAAGCACAGCAGCAATCAGCTCTTTCGTGATAGGGCCACGGACTTTCAAATAATCACCTGTAAAATTTACTGTATGTAAATGTTGTGAATGGTTTTGGTTTTTTTTACTGCTATGCAATACCCAAGAATAACAGAAATGTAGCTGGAAACAGTAATTTGATAAGAAGTTTTAAGTAGCAACAAAAATTCCAGGAAAATTATGCTGGATAATTAGCAGCAAAAGACAGCATATAGCATCACTAGCTGTCAAAGATGTAGAAATTATAATTCAGAAGTTTTTGTACTGCCTAAAAAGTGTAGCTGGAGAAATGAAACTGCGGTTGATCTGAAATCATATTTGCAAGAACTCAAGAGGGAATCTTCTTAGTGGCTTATTGCTATTTATGTTGTTCCATCAGTCACTTTACATTATTCCTCATGTCAAGGTGTTAGTGTCAAAAATTGCCTTTTACTCATGCATCCTTTTAGAAGGTAAGAAAGCTGATTAACTTATTTAAGCAGTAATTACCTATACAAGAATTAAGAATTACTGTTGCCGGATCGTTCACATATGCTCAAAATGAGGGAAAAAAATATGAACAGTCATTCTTGTTCAGTTGGTTCTTTATAGATACATATCCTTATTTCTTCTATTAAAACCAAAATTTTCTTCCACAAAATGTGCAATCTGAATATCAACACAGATCATCCACGGCCATACTCTTAAAACAACAGATAAAACACTTCTGCGGGTAGCAGTAGTACATAAATACTTCCCTTGCTCTTCCCCTTCTCCCCTTTCACATATAAAGTGGCCATTTTTCTGGACCCATGATTTTTTCTCGTGTATGTCTTACTGATCCTTTCCCCATCCCACAAAAGGGAGGTTGAATGAAGGACAGAGTGGGAGCTTGGTTGCTGGACAGAGTCAACTCATCACATTTACTCACTGGTTTATGTTATGTTGCCAAGCACAGCATAAATGGGGAATGAGAAGTAATAATCCTAAGTAGTCTATAGCTCATGGAATTAAATACTGGTGCCTATCTGGAGCTCATGTTTCTGACTCAGCTGAAATTCTGCATTTTCTGTGAGATACAAAACTGATAGGATCTCAAAGATTCTAGAGGGTACAGAAGACGCTAGAAGACTGCAGTCTGTGAAGTTCAGCTGTATTTGGGATTTCTTAGAACACAAGGAGTTTGAGAACTGGTGCACTGATGACTAGATGAAATAAGTGCTCTCAGTGTCTAAATCCAGAGGGTGAAAGTACTCATTGCACAATGGGTACAGTGATGTACAACCAGATACGGGAGTCATATTGATTTCCTTAGGCAGGATTGTAGCTCCTATGGAACTTATTAGGACAAGTCTTGTTTACTTTGTCTCTGATGATTCTGTATTGAATAATCAGAGCAGAGAATCAAGCTGACTTCAATGAGACTTGGATCAGGTCCTGAAAGACTGAATAAGAAAGTTCCTTTTATTGGAAGTACACAATGAATCCTTCCTCCTGAATTCATCAGTTATTCTTTACACCACACCTGCTTCTCTAACAAAGATTGTCCTTGGTACATAGTTAAAACAAGGAGAGAAAAACAAGCAACATCTTCATTCTTGGCATAGAAAGATGCCGGTTTGGGAGGTAAAAATAGCACCAAAGAGGATAATGCTGCTTTTCTTACATTTATATTCACAGAAATACATAAGTAAAATGTTCAGTTTACTGAAATCTTTTTTAATGCAATGTAATTCATGTTTTGTATGAAATGTAATATCTATTCAGACACATTTTTACTAAATTTGGCATAGGGAATAGGAGCTTAAAATAAATTTTTTTCTTCCCATAAATCATATTGACAAAATTGTGTTGATATAGCTTTACGTTGCCAGCTGTCTGTTGACACCTTAATCAGGGGATAACCATGAAGATGCAACCAGTTAAAAAAATGCCTGTTCATCATGGTCTCCTTTTTTTTGCAGTGAGATTCTCCTCCTTTTTTGCAGGTATGTAATTGTCCTATGATGGAATGAAGGCTGCAATGGATAGTTCTGTTGCAATCTGTCTCATATCTTGGTTTCTTCAGCAGAAACTGGTATAAAGATAAATGGTTAATTTTGTTTTTAAAGGCATGAAGTTAATTTTGAGGCCAGACTCAATGTATAGGACATGGGTTTTTTATGCAAAAGATCTATGTGTGAACATGATTTTTTATGTAATTATGGGTATGTTGAGTAACCCAAATCCCAAGAATGTAACTCTTGTTAAAATCAGTAGATGTCTTATGTCTAGATTTTACTGATGATCTAGGTCTCAGTCTCCCTAACTTAGATATAATTCATGCCTGATGAGTCAGTTTTGGCTTTGAGATAGAATGACTGAGAAAACATCTCTTTACCCCACTGAGACATCCTTAAATATCTTGCACTCATTACTATTTTCTATTTTTCTTACTGTTCACTGCTGGGTAAGTAAACAACAGACACCATACTAAATTCACTGCTTTTCTAAGAAATACATAATTAAGACCCTTCATAGAAAATGTTCATTTCTTTTTTACACAGGACTAACAGTTATACAGAACATTATATTTTAGCAGAAGGAAAAACGGTATGAGGCATAATCCATGATAGAGCACAATTTTTTTTTCCATAATCTTGTCAAGATTGACAGTTAAACATTTTAAGATAAAAGTCTAAATATTGCTGAGGCATTCCTTATTTCCTTGTGTCTATTAGGACCTTGCTAAGCTAGTTATCAATCACACTGATATCAATTATGGGCAATGTCTGTCTGAGAACAATCTAGGTCATGTAAGACAAAATGAACTTATCCCTGGTATGCACTCTAATCATCAATACCTGGAGCTGCCCAAACCTTTTTACGCTTGGAGACATCTAAATTCACTTTTTCAACTTGAAAGGTGCAAAAGTTCATCAGATCATTGGATCTCTCTGCCTTCATTATAAATACCACAGAGACATCTGAAAACCTCTGCCAAAGACAGGAAGCATTCCTTATTTAACTGGAAAGTAATCTATAAAGTAACTAGACACTATATAGTTGCTAGACACTAAAATTACAACATGGTGCTCATGTACTTTTGTTGTGTGTGTAGCTAACCCAGTGAATATCACACACTGTGAAAGGCTCAGGGTCCATTGAAGACCAAAGGGAGCCATAAGTAGGTGGTGGATATTTACTGAACTCTGGGAGCTCTTAATAAAGATTTGGGGGCATGCATAACTGACAGTCTGTTCTCAATCCTTCTCCAAGGCAAAGGGGAAGATTGAGGTTTTTTTTTTTGTTGTTGTTGTTGGGTTTTTTTGGGTTTTTTTCTGTGATGGTAAAAAATGGCCACTGTATCCCTTGTTGAAAGTTACTGATACCTCCCCATTTCTTCCAGTTAATGATTTTTTTGGTCTCTATAATACATTTCAGAAAAAACACCCAAACAAAATCAAAACAAACAGACAAACAAAAAAAAACCGCTCTGGTCAACTTAAAATACCAGAGCCTATTTTACCTGCTAACTAATCAAGAGAGTTAACAAAAGTTAGTAGGCAGAGAGAGTAAACTCCTTAGTTGAGTACTCATATCAGTGGATATTATTTGTTTCTGCATTTTGTCTTCTTAATTCTGATTAGTTCTGAAAAGAGGTCTATTCTGGGTTCTGGATTCCAGAAGCAGTATGGAATTCCTGTTTTAGTCTTGAGGCAGAGTGCCTAGCAGCTGGAGAGAATTATGTGATCAGATGTATACTGTGATATTTATGTTTTCTCAGCTTCTGTCTCCACCAGCCTCACAAAACAGATGATTAGGATTGCCTTTATAACTCTAATACTCCTTTGGACCCAATGTCCCTTTAGCAAGGCATATGATTCTGGAATATATGTATTTAAAATACATGATTTACAGTCCCAGATATGAAAATCAGTAATTAGTTTTGTCTCGCTAGGTGCATTTTTAGCCCAACAACATCCTTTTTTTTTTTAACTAAGCTTGTAAAAGCTTTCCTAATTTTCATCTTCCTTATATATAAACTTAATTGCAATAAGCACACCATTGGAAGTTTGGAATTTTTACATTTTACTTTTCATTAGTTGCATTTTATTATTGATTCTGTTTCAGCTATAAAAATAGTTGTGCATATTTGTTTCATTTTAACTAAGGAAATTCTACTGTTGCCTTACTGTGATAGTTTACTAATATTAAATTTTCCAGTGCTTTGACAAAACATTCATCTGTACTAGGGGTACTGCAGCTGTTCTTTTATCATCCTAGGGCTTACTGTAGCTGCCTGCAAAAAGATCCAATTGGCTGTTTCAATTTTTTACTTTTTTTTTAATGCAAATTTTCTTAGCCTGTATACATTTGGATAAAATTGATATACTGTTGGTATTCCTGAGCTCTGAACTCTGCATACAGTTGATATTGAATGCTTTTTCTTGTATTACATTAGGATTTTCAGTCAGAATATTTCTATACTTCCTATACATTGAATTATTGATTAAAATATAATTCTGCTTGAATAATTTCTAGGTGTTTTTTTAAGGGCTAATTTTAATTCAAGAATCTCTCAGACCCTTTTCTAGTACTTGATCAATTCTTAGCACTTTTCAGAGCTAAATGTTTTCTTTCATCTCTCAAGAGTTATGACATCAAAAAATTTTATTACACTGTATTTATTTCACAGTTTGAAACCCTGTCTCCCACGTGCTTAATTATATAGAGAATGCCAGAGTTCTAAAATTTCTTGCTTATTAAAGAAGCCCTTATCTAATTTAATGAGAAGAAGGAAAAAAGGTAACACATGCAGTGGGGGCTGTGATGATACAACATAAGATTTCTTCCTTTTGTCCTGCACTGATGCTTGTTGCTCAGAGACCTGGGGTGAAGCACTAATTCACCTGGGTATCTTCTCCATTTTCATGGATCTTTCAGCACAGAGAGTTTTCAGCCTCTCATTTCTCTACTTCAGACCACTTTGAAGTTAGTAATTTATTAGGAGCTCTCATTTCTTCTTCCATCCAACCAAAAATATTTAAAGGAACAATTTTCAATGCTACAAAAGTGATAAGTAGCTCTTAGAAATGATAATCTAGACTTATACAATAGAAGAAATTATGTGAAAGAAATCAAGTTTAGCCTATTCACCAAAATACAGACTTCTTTGGGAATGGATTTTTAATGAGGCCTGCTGCAAAAGGACATGGGATAGCATTTTTAAACTAATAGAGGACAGATTCAGAATAGATATAAGGAAGACATTTCTTATTTAGGAAAAGGATATTTACAAGCAATGCTGAATGTAGGTATGCGTGTTTCATCAAAAGTAGCAATAAGATACATTTTACTTCTTAATTACATTCAAGTAACAGCACTAAAACACCCCAGCAATTATGGTATCTAAGGAGTTGATAGCAGAAACAGAAAAGATGAAATTTCAGCTGAAACTGGATTAAAGCTTTCCATGTTACTCAACTCGTACTATACAATTCGTACACATAGATAAATGCAGAAAACTGTGTCTGCAATCATAGTTCCTAGTTCCTGGGGCCCCATAATAATAAAAGCAAATAAGTCAGCTATTCATAGACTACTCTATGTTTAAATGCTAACAACAGTGTTTTTCTGCTTTCCTGCCTCTTATGCTTGTGTCATTTTCATAGAGAATCACTTTTCAGGCCAAGCTGTAAAACAATTCTTGCCTTCAGCTGTCACAGGTAAGGGAAAGTCCATCTTTTGATGGATCCTTATTACTTATTAAATATTTAATAAGCTCCGAGACAAATTCAAGGCTGTATTTCACTCTTACCCAGTAATTTTGGTGCTGCTTGTCAAGGAAATAATGCAGGCTGGATGAAGGTCACACAGCACTAGTTAGCAGCTTGCATGCATGTCAGTAACAATAACTTACCCATGTATAATCAGGTGAGGTTTTTCCATTTTAGCTTACAACAAGTTGCATTTTAAAGTATTACCCTGAGGGAAAAAAGTAAAATGTTGAGAATAGATGCAGGAAACAAAATCCAATAAATAATATCCAACCACTGTGCTGAAAAACTGAATTTTAAAGGAATTTTTTTCTCTCTTTTTCTGTGATTGGCACAATTTTAGCATAATACGAGCAGCAAATAAGGTCACTAGGCTCAACAAGCAACCTCCTGTTGTTTCCCTTATCTTTATTTTCTTGATTTTCCTCTCTTTTCTGTCAGCTCTTTGCCTAATAAGCATTGACTTTCTTATTTCAGAGTCTCTCTAATATTCTGAACCAAGGATTGTAATCTTGAAGATTTTCTTTATCACCATGGCAAAGTGATAAAAAAAAAATCTCAGGAAGTGCATCCATTTTTGAAAGCATAGTGTAGAGCTGTTGAAATAATATTATAGGTGATTTAGAAAATATGAAGGATTATTTTGTTTTATCTTGAAACTTTTAAAATTAACTTCAGTTTACACAACAAGTATCAATATACAGTACCACTCTGGTGCTCAAAATCATTGTCTAACCACAGTAGGGAATGTGACCACTTTAATTAATTCTGTTGGAATCATCATAGTTAGACTAAATTACTTTTGTGTCTTGAAGAGTAGTCATGTTCAATAAAAGGACATTAGCATAAAGACCATATAAAACAAAAGTATCGAATAAAACATACAATATTTGTTGTTCAGCTGCTGAGGTTTTATAAATTAATTTTGTATTTTAAAATTCACACCATGGACAATAAATGTGGTACTAAGTATAACGAAGTAAAAGAATTCATAACAATGGTAACTTAGAAACTCTCAGTAAATTATTTAGCATAAAATATTACACTTTGAGGATCTAAATCAATAACAAAAAATAATATTATCAGGAAATACAATCTAGCAGTCACTTTTGGGAGGTTTATTTGACAATCTATGGGATTTCCTTGGCAAAAATTCTTTTAATTCTCTATTAAAAGCTTAAAATTTCCCATTGAAAATATTGGGCTAGCAGAGTCAACTAGAAGAAAAATATGTTGAAATTGGAAATGTCAATATATTATTTAATCACTGTCAAAACAGTTCAATATTTCTTTTTCAGACAAAGTACTGCACTATTTCTGTGAGAAAGTACATTTTTGCTCAATGTGAAATTGGATCAGAAATTCCTGTATCACAAATGTCTAGCATTGTAACCCAGTAAGAACATTATTGCTATCGCCTGTGACAGGCTGCAAACCTAGAACAGGTGCAAATGGAGACACAGAGTGATCACGGAGGTCTGGAAAATGCAGGCACCAGGTGACAGCAGACCCCAGCATCCTTAAGATACTCACCAGCATTCAGCTACTGGTCCTTAAAGGAACACAGCCTTGGGAGATGGTGAGGGGGAAAACAGTTGTAGACAAAAGAAAAAAAAAAAAGTAAGTATTCATTAGGTATAAATCACAGCATATACAATAAATTCAGATGTATGGTGCACCTGCAGGTGAAAGGAAGATGTGGAATGTGACAATATAAGCACAAAAAATGAACCTGAGTGAATCCTAGAGTGAGGAGGAAGAAACTATACCTACCACCATACGTCCTTCATCACTGGTATACTGACTATTTAATACCTAAAACCACCAAGAACTGAAGCCATTGACAACAGGATGCAGAGGAGAAGTAGAAGGCTGAGCATAGTGCCAAAAGAAGTGTAAATTCTATAGAGCTGGTGTATACATCATTCTACCTGCATCTGATTTGACCTAGAAATGTTAGAATCAATGCAACTGGAGTAATAGTTCTTTGATTACACTGTTAAAGAGACTGAGAATCAATTCTCAGCTTTGAATATACAATGCATTCTTTTTGCCCATAACAATGATTTTTCTGCTGTTGGTGGGAATTCAAGTATTCTGTAACCTGAATGTAACAAATTCATAAGGGAAGCATGTAGCCAGAATTAAGTTTTTTTGTTTTATTTTGGTTTGTTTGTTTGTTTGGGCTTTTAATATTTATCAAATATGTACTTAAAAATATTCAGATTTTTTTTTCAAATATTTTTTACCATAATGAGTTTTTAAAGAAAAAGAATTCCAAACTTGTGCTTCTCTTCTCAAAGCTATTACTTCTGTCATCTTGTTCTCAGCTTCATAAACTTCACTAAACTGAGACAAATTTTGAAAATGGACTCTGTTCTCTGCAGGTACACTTGGTACTCAGTGAGTCTGCCACCTCATTATATACCAGTAATTAGGCTGAATATGAAAAACAAAATAGCTTTTCCTCTGTATTTTTCCCATCATCCATGACTCACTGTGGGTTTGCATGTAGGAACCTCTTTGCTGAAACAGACTTCAGTGAATAATGATTGTGCTGTGCTGCATCCATCATTAGCCTCAAAATTCTATAATTTTTGTAAAGGGAAATTGGGAAAGTATAAAAAAAGGAAGATTCAATGTAATGTACTGCTAATGAACTCTGGTTTGTGAGCACAAAATGCCTTGATCACAGTGGCCTAACCACATCTTCTGAAATAAATGGACAAAACTGTTTCTTTGGTGCTTTTCACAAATCTTCAATGTCATGCATTATTTCTAGAAATATATCCATGAAAATATGTAATTATGTGGTTGTAACTGGATATATCTGATTTATTCATGGACTGTTTCTTCCAAAAACATGGGGCAAGACCACAGAAAGTAACATTCCTGCACTCTGGATCATATGGAAATATTTGGAGGATCTGGTGCTTTCTGCCTGCTCCCAGTCCACTTAGGCACCTGCCCATCAGGGTGAGGCACCTGCAGTGAGGGACAGGGCGACAGAGGCCAAAAAAAAGAGACCAAGTGGCAGCTCCTGAGGTAAGAATTCAGTTCTTCTAAACTGATATCTCAGTAAAGCAGGGAACAGACGCATTACTGCTTCTTAAGGCGAGGGGAAAAAAGACTTTCCTAGGGATTTAGAGGAGATGATGCAGAGCTTTCCATAATTCAGGAAGCCTCCGATTGGTTTCAAGATTGACAGCAAGACAGAGTAACATTTGTCAGAGGCTTAGATGCATGGAAAAGTTTCTCAAAACTTCTTGTGCTCTGATTTAAAGTTTTAGTTGTCCCTCACTTTCTACAGATTGGGATTAAAAAACATTCTACTGTTTATATGTGTCTATACTTGAGCTCTTTTTTTTGCTGTCCCTGAATAAATGTTAAAATTATCTTGTTGGTCTCTTTGAATTAATATTTGTAAATATGGGGAAGGGAACCAATGAAAGTCCAAATGAAGGCTGCAAGACAGATTTGTCATGTGATTTCTTTGCAGAATCAAAATTAGCCATAATGTATCATTAATAACTTTGGTTTTTTTTTTATTATAATATTGTCTCTTTTTACATGAGACATTGAAAGCTGTGAGATGTTGAAGGTTCATATAGCTAGAAGAAGAACACATTGAAAGGATGCAATGCTTTCTTTAGGTAATGTCTATGTTTCCAAAAAGCCATGCAAAATATGGACTTGATGAATAGTGTAAAAATGAAATTACAAGACAAAATTTCCTAGCTTAGTGAAACTTGTTTTCTTCATGCATTATACTCCAAAATCTCTGTAGTCCTTTCTCAGAATTACATTTACTCTGATGGTTAAATTGCTTATTTCCTTCTCCTCCCTCCATTTTCTTCTGTTTTCTTGGTTTTTAATCCTTCTCAATTCTTTCTGACCCCTGCAGTTTTAACAGAGGGATCTTCTGTCCAAAAAGCTCAGGTGGCTAGTGACTGTAATTATTTTTCTTCCCTAACAAGTTTAATAATTTCTGCTGGGTTTGATAAAAAAATACAGTTTATCCTACTGAGTAGGAGAGGTTTAATAAAATATCTCTACAATGTTCTCTCAGTGTTTTTCTTTTGAAAAATTTCTTTCTTCAATTATTGTATTTGTACAAATAGAACAGCATTCTGTTGCCTGTGCTATTAAGCATTCTGCAGGGTTTTTTTTTTGTTTGTTTGTTTGTTTGGTTGGTTTTTTTTTGAGCAGACTGGGCAGCATCAGCTATGTAATGAACGATTAAAATGCTTCAGGTTTGTGTAAAACAACATAAGCGCAGGCTCTGGGTCTAAGTGAGCTAATTTTCATATTCTGTCTACTGCTGTTCCTTTTATTTTAAGAGCATTGAGGACATTGATCATGTGGAAATTCTGAGGTGAAAGCATCTGCTCCATAATTAAAAGAAAGCCAAATTATTGTATTCTAAAATAATTTCTAAGAAAACATATATAAAGTAATTAATCTTGGTAGAATTGCAGATATTCTGTCTGAGAAACTGTAATATATCCCTTGCATAAAGAGCTAGTATTGTAAGGCAGAGAGAGATTTACCCAGAGGCATTTGAGAAATGCAAGGGAACAGTGCAGTTTTGGCTGATAATTAATTGAAAAGAACATATAAAATAACAAAGAAGAAAAGTATACTAAATTGTTAAGTATGATCAGTTTTCAAAGGCAAAGACTGATAACTTACAGTATGAAAAACTGATAGAGTGAAAAGCAATTAATATAGAATTTTTCATCATATACAGAGGAAATATTGGTGAATGAATGTCAATATGACATGATGCCATTTGGATGAAAACTATGACAATTTGAATAAACATGCAGAATAGTTCAGATTAAAAAATAAAAGGTTTAAATATTCCTACTTTAATGAATAATCAAAATCATAAGCAGCTGTTGAAAAGGAGAACTATTAATGGTGTTCAGTATGAGGAGCTGAATGCATTTTGACAAGAAAAATTCAAGTGAGAAGGGTAGTATTTACTCTTTTTTCTACCTCTTATTCTGGTCCATGAAGTATCTGAGAACTTTACACATTTAAAACCATCACTGTATCTTACAGGCAAAGTTCATGTTTACTTTACATACATTTATTGTACAAAGTGCATGTGCACACAATCAACATAAAGCTTCACAATTATGTTGGATTACAATGCTTATGATGCACTTTGGACGTGATCAGCATAAGAGATCTGATAATTAGGATGCCTTGGCAAGAATAAACAAAGTTTTGAGGATTGAATTAAGACTGGCTGACAGGAAGATTGAATCAACTTCTGCAAGAAAGAGATGTTGTAAAACATATAAGTTTATTTATGTGATGATTAACCCAATCATTGTAGTAAAAACTTAATAGCCTGCCTAGAAGAGTATATAAGCGTATGTAGACGACAATAAATTTGGATTCTGACCACTACTCAGTCTCCTCAACTCCCTCATCATCGCTGATGTGCCAATGTGTTTTGCACTAGCAATAAATGAGCATCAAGTGAAGGTCTCCAGGTGCTGATTTTCATGGTCTGAAGGGAGGCCTGTGTGAGGAGCACAGGTGGTTTCAGCTAGCTCCCAAAATTATCCACTGCAAGGCACAGCGGAGCCTCACAGCCAAGGTGGTGGTACCCTAGGCAAAGCATGTTTTAAAAAGGGCAGAACATAAATGGGAATGAGGGAAAAACTGAGATTAGTAATCTGCAGGTGCCAACATGTGAGAAGGCAAGGGAGCTGCTCCAGGTGCAGGAGAAGAGATTCCCCTACAGCCTACAGTGAAGACCATGGTGAGACAGACTTGCCATCCTGCAGCCCCTGTTTTTCTGATTATGAGACAGTTTACAGGACATTTGGTCTGCTGGTAACAGGTAGGATAAACCTGTGTTGAAGGGGGAAAAGGATCTTTGCACAGGAGCTAGCAGGGTTCGTTGAAAGATCTTGAAGCCATTGTCAGTGAAATATGACAATACAGTAGCCATCAATGAAACATGGTGGGACAACTTGCACAACAGGAGTGCTAGAATGGACGGCTAAAAACTCATCAGAATGGACAGGCAAGAAAGGAGAGGTGATGGGGCAGCTGTGTAGGTTAGGGAGAATTTTGACTGTCTAGAGCTTAATGATGGTGACAATGGCATTGAGTGTGTATGGGTGAGAATCAGAGAGAAGGCCAACAAGGCAAATATCATGGTGGAATTCTGTTACAGACCACACAACCAGGTAAAAGAGGTAGAAGGAGTAGTGTATAGAATCTAACCTGGCTACTGCTATAAGATACAATAAAAAATCTTTATATATATTAGTAGCAAAAGGAGAGCTAAGGGAAATCTCCATATTTTGTTGGATGCATGGTGAAACATCGTGTCAAAGGATAAGGAGAAGGCTGATGTACTTAATGATTTCTTTGCCTCAGTCTTTAATACTAAAATCAGCTTTTCTCTGGATAACCAGGCCCCTGAGCTAGAAGACAGAGATGGGGAGCAGAATGAAGTCTCATAATCCACGAAAAAATGTTCAGAGACCTGCTGAATGCACAAGTCTGGATGGACTAGCAAAAACTCTATAGAGGGATGTGGACAGGATGGACTGATGCACCAATTCAAATTTTATGAGGTCCTGCACCTTGGTCACAACAACACCATGCAGCACTACAAGCTTGGAAGTGACTGGAAAGCTGCCTAGTGCAAAAAGACCTGGGGCTCTTGGTTAACAGCTGGCTGAGCATGAGTCAATCTGTGCCCAGGTAGCCAAGAAGGCAAGTGGCGTCCTGGCCCGTATCAACAATAGTGTGGCCAGCAGGACCAGGCCAGTGATCGTCCTGTTGTACTCAGCACTGGTCAGGCTGCACTTTGAATCCTGTGTTCTGTTCTGGGCCCCTGACTGCAGAAAGTCATTGAGGTCGTGGATCATGTCCAGGGAAGGATAACAGAGTTTATGAAGGGCCTTATGAAGAGCAGCTGAGGAAGCTGGGGTTGTTTAGCAAGGAAAAGGCTCAGGGGAGACCTTAATGGTCCCTAACACTATGTGAAAGGAGGTTGTAAAGACGGAGTTGGTTTGTTCTCACATGTAGAAAGCAACAGGAGAAGAGGAAATGGTCTTCACTTGCATCATGAAAGCTGTAGATTGGGTAGTAGAAAAATATGCTTCACTGAAAGGGTTGTCAAACAGTGGAATGGGCTGCCTGGGTAAGTGGTTGAGTCATCACCCCTGAAGGAATTTAAAAGATGTGCAGAAATGGTGTTTGAGGACACGGTTTATCGGTGGACTTCACAGTGTTTGGTTTACGGTTAAACTCGATGATCTTAAACTTAACGATCTTAAAGGTCTTTTCCAGCCTATTCTTTTATATTCAGTTCTGTTCTATTTGTAACAGTTAATTTCAGGGAAGTAATGGAGGCAAATTCTGCTATTGGAAAGAAAGTTTTCAGGAGTGTTGTAGGACAAAACAAAATTATGAACATTTAGTATACAATGCACATATGAGATATAGAACAAATTTTTAATCTAAAGCTGCTTTTTGATTAGCACATAAGTATTAGACTAGAATTATTTTTTTTTCCTAAGAACTAGGTACCCACAAGTGAAACCAATGAATTCTAAACCTTTTTAAAATCAATCTGCTTTTATTTACATTTCTACATTTGGATTTATAAAGTTAATAATTATATTGAAACAATGCACAAAAGTGAAAAACTTGGAACTTTTTCAGTTCTCCTACAGGTACAATTTAAACTGTTTTATTGCTATAGAACAATTATAAACAACTTTAAAGGGTTGCAGATTTTGGCATCACTTCTTTTCTGTGCCATAAATGAAAATATTTTATCCAGCTCATTGAAAGATATTCTTGCAGAGAGAATTCAGTGATTAATGTATACTTCTTACCTATCCTTACAGCAGAGCATATGGGGCACCACTAAAGATCTTGTGAAGGATGCAGCTCGTGAGAACATGAGCAGGAAAGCAAGTATTTCAAGCACATATGGAGATAGTAACTTTTCATAGAGATAGTGTTCAGTCAAAAACTGAGACTGCCCAATGTATTTGCTGTCACTCCTGTGTGTAGCAGTGGGCCTGGGCCACTCAAATCATTCCTGAGAACAGATGTCCATGCCTCCTGAAGAGGGTGTACCCCACCACCCCCACTCTCCAGTGTGGGTTGTGCCATCCACCTCTCTGTTCATTCTGTGTCACCCTTACATTTACAGGCAGCTAGTTAGGTGTTGTTACTTACCTCACACATTCTGCAAAGGTTAACACTTCAGGATGTGAGCACTGACCTACATTAAACCCCTGTAAGTTTTGGTGTTTTTTTCCCACCACACAATCACTAGTCTATTTTCTAGCTAGCTCTTTTTACTTTTCTGTTTCTTAATCTGGATCTCTGAAGCTTGTAGTTTTAAGCTGAGGCCTGTCATGTAAAACTTGATCAAAGGCTTGCTACAAATCCAAATAAAATATATTATATGCACAGTCATTATCAACCTTGCCTGTAAAATGAAGATATACATATAAAAATCTTAGAATGTAGCAATGTATTTGCAATCATTACAATGTGATCTGCTGCAGAGGGCTATTCTTTTGATGTTTCATTTGTGGTATATATTGTTCTAAGAATAAGGTAATCCTTAATAATTTTTACTCTGCAAAGTGCAAAAAGAATGTCAGAGCAAGTTAAGTCTAACATGAAGATGGGCAGTTTCATTTTAAAAAGCAGTAGTGATTTTCAATTTGAATTTTATTCATACTGTTCAGGGGGTTTTATTTCTTTCCTTGATTCTGTATATTTAAGATAAAGATTTTTTATTATTTGTTGACAAATATGGCAATTAGAACTCTTGTGTACACTTGTGTGTGTTTTAAATTGTCTTGTCACTGAGAATAGTAAAAATATTTTCTTAGAGGACAATACCATTGTTCTGTATCAGGAGACTCATGTTCTTACTGGTGAGAGAGATTTCTTTGGTATTGAAGTGAGTTGGAGTCTTTGCATGACTTTGAAATTATCTGTGTATTTTTAAAATATGTGCATCTTGTCAAAGAGATGTGAAAAGAGTCAAAGAACAGCACAAGAAGAAATTCAGTTCCTCACTGTTGTTTTTAAGCTTCTTATTGCTGCTGATCTCCTAGGTCCATTGTTCAGCAAACTGGCTCAAGGCAGAGGTTTTTGTCAAGGACTGAAAAGTGTCATTTTGGCATTTACTGTTCAGCACGGCAGGGACAAGTGTACTATTTCAGGTGGTACTAGAAAGGAAATTACCATTAGCACATTTCAGTTCTCCTACAGGTACAACTTTAGAGCTCCTTTAAAGTGCCTTCTCCTTTAAGAAAGATTTTTTTTCACTTTATTCCTGTCAGGATAGCACTGTACCATTCCAGAAGTTGCAGGCTGGATCTCTGTACTGAGATGATATTTCTTAATCATACTAAAACCACTGGCATGACAGATTTTGACATTTGTGAACTCCTTCACATTGATGTTAGTAGTTGATTGTGACTGGCAAAAACTCCACCCTGTAAAGAAAATCCTAATTACTGGTTCACCAAAGCTTCATGGAATATAAAAGAAAGGAAGCAAAAGAAAAAAAAACCCAACATTTAACATCTATGAACACTAATATTTTTTCCCCATAATTTCTAAACTTTTCCTATACCAATTAACCCCACAACTATCTAGAAAAAGGATTGCTGATTTTGTGCTCTGTATGCCCTTTCCCAACATATACTACAACTTACTGGCCTTCTTATTGGCTCAGCTACTGCAGGTTTCTGGAGATTTGATTCATGGTTGGGAAGGACAACTTTGGCTAATTTGTGAGATTTCTCTTTATCAAAAATTTCACATTATT
The DNA here is from genome assembly GCF_050655825.1 of Lonchura striata. NCBI lineage: Eukaryota > Metazoa > Chordata > Aves > Passeriformes > Estrildidae > Lonchura > Lonchura striata. The sequence goes on along the minus strand of NC_140703.1, from coordinate 54,603,760 downwards.
GCCTCATAATAACCCTGGCTTTCTTCTCTTGTTAGTATTCTATATGACAGCACTGTAACATACCATAAGTATATTCTGTTCAGCTTTTTCCTAATAGTCAAATTTGTAGCCAGATTAGTTCAGTATATGCAGACAAATATGCAAAAGTTATTCTTTTTGAGATTATTGCAAAAAATTTCCTGGGTTTTTGTATAGTTTGAGCTGATACACCTTGTGGGAAGAAAATGAGAACTTTGTTGTTTACATAAATAAAAGAGCATATATCATGACATTTTTGACTGTTAGGAGGATAATCTGAAGAACTGAAAAGGCATTTATGGGCACAGACTAGAGCATGCCCTGATCCTGGAAATTATTCTTCGTTCTTCACTAGGGTCCCAAATTAATATACAAATATTTCCCTAACTCAGGAAATATTAAGGAAGAATTAAAATTATTAAGATACCAGAAAAATCTTAGATCAGCATCAATATCATTAAACCTATATTATCATCTCGTGTTTATATAAAGTAAAAAAAGTGTAAACCTAATTTGGTTCACCTGGTTTTTATTTTCTTTTTGTAATCATATATTCATAGGTAAATTTTAATATCTAGGAACTTAATACTTGCATTAATGCTAATGGCTGACAATTATAATCACAGTCAGTTTAGAAATAATGTGGCAAATTCATACATAAATGAGTCTCCTTTATATAGACAAGTTCCAGTTTATAAACAAGAGGACAAAGAAACAGAGTAATGAAGTGACCTTAACATTCTGTGTATGATAACAGCCAGCCTATGATATAACCTTTCTCTCCTAACTTGAAACACAGTGCTTTGTGCAGTGTATCATACTCTATGATATACTTAGAGTTCTTGGTTCATTATTGTTAAAAAGAATTATTTAAAAAAATACCTAACGTACTACATATGTCAGTTGTTAGCAGACTGAGTGTGCCAAGAAAGATTATGAGTACAAGTTAATTTATCTGTAAATTTAGTACTCCTGGTTTCTGGACTCTGCCTTGAAAAAAATATCACAGACAAAATGTCTTATAGTTTTCTGAAGATAGCCCTCCAGAGGTAGGGTTCAGGGCAAATCTAGGAGATACAGAAATTAGACATTTCTAACTAGTATTGGATTGAATGTAATCTATATTTACATTCAATAACAGAAAACATTAAATTTATACCTATAAGTAATAGATTTTGAACTTTATAAAATTCCAGAATTTGAAGTTCTATGTGATGGGGATTTGAGATATCAAGATCAAAAGCCTATGGATTTGGTGTTCCCAGATTATGAGCCTGTATAAAGCAATGTAGAATCATAGCTGTATAGTTTCTTCTGTGAAGGAAGACCACATAATAAATTGTCATCTTTTCTATGCTGTGTAAGAACTTGCAATGGAGCTTACAAGACTGAGCAGTGATGACTCAGTTGAAGCCAGGAACAAATTGATTTAATATCTATTGCTAATAAAAGGTGATTTCTTATTATTCAGTCATTCTCATTTTTCAAAATTTCCTCAGAGTGATCCAATAATATGGTATAATATGACCAGTCTCATCCATGTTTTCAAATGCTCTTTCCATATGTTAGTTTCTTTATATCTAATTTTCAAACAGTTCGGCATATAAAAAAATATGTGTTTAATCTCATTGGTAGTTTAACTTAAATGAGTTTAGAATTTCTTTGGGAATATAAAACATTTCATCCGGTCTATTTTTTTTCAGGGAAGAAACTTGCTGATTTATTTATAATATTCAAAACCAATTAAAATTTCCTCTAACTATTAGGAATTCTTTATCTTCTCTAAGGGAATAAAAAAAAAGAAAAAACATATAATTTAATAATAGCAGAGAAAATGTGTATAAAGAATAACCATGCTAAATGTAAGAACCATTATTAGAAAAAAAATGGGAAATTTACCCACAATTTTGATGTCTTCAGGTTGCTAAAATTATCTGTATTTTCTATTTGGAAATGCATAGGAAATGGAAATAGGAATGGGAAAAAATGGTTATGAATTTTTCCTAAATAATACAGACTAGAGAATCTGGGAGAGAAAAAAAAAAGACATACTTTCTAGTATATATTTATCTAAACTTTTTAAGAAGTACCACCTACACTGTAGCTACAGTACAGCATAGTTTAAAACTGTTATATAAGAGCCAAGTTATTCAAATGAAAAATAAGTTGCTAAAAACTGTTTCTGTAATATCTGCAATGTAATTACCCTCCCTGTATTATTAAAGTCTGACAATATTTTCACATATTCCTTTGGAATCAATTTATTAATTAAAAAATTAGGCCAGCTCCACTGACCTAATTAACTCTAATAAAACCAACTAGGTCACAATTAAGATTCTCCTTTCACATAGGTATTTTCTGTCTCTTTAGTGCCATTCGTAACTTAAGTCTGGAGGGGTAGTATGATTAATTCTTTCGTACTCTTTGTCTGTTGCTGTGTTGCCTGAGCTCCTTATGTAAAATAACGTGAGTCCCACAGCTAACAAAAACCAGGGGCAAAATACTTGAAATGCCAAATCTAGCATCTGTATTATTCATGGCATTTGTGGTCTCTGTGGGAGAACAAAATCTGTGCTAAATAATGTGAAGAATTTTATAATCCTCATTGTACTGTCACTGCATCTTCCAGGGAAACAGAAAGGTTACTAGTTAACAAGAATTGAGCTTCCAGAATTTGTCAGCTGTCAGGTTGGGAAGCATGGATTATACCTGTGTTATTGGGTGGTTTTGCTGTACTGAACAGAGTCACATTTAAAAAAATCCAGCCCTGTCTGCACAACAGAAAAAAAATAGTGTGTTACTTCCTGATGAAAGTAAAGCAGTATCTCTATCCAAGCATAAAGAGTTCCAGAGCAAGACCAGGTTAATCCTTGGTTTAGGTTTATAGTTACAAAAATCTTGTTGGACTAGAATGCTGAAGTGTACAAACAGCATTCCACAGAAAATTCCAGGATGTTTATGGTAAGCTGTGTCTCTCTGTGGTTCCACTGCAGCTCATTAATGGGGGGAAGGTCATGTAGGTGATCTTTCATCCAACTTAGGCCTCTGCTTTAAGAGGGGATAAGTCTCTTTATTTATATGCTTATTTACCTTTGCTTTCTGAGAGATCTCAAGTAGCCTAGATGAGGAGTCTAATCTTCTAGATAGTTATTATAAGTTAAGAAGTCTATAGGAAGTTAATAATGAGAGTAAATTAATCATGCTTGTTACAGTCTGACCATTCTTTGTACAGAAGAAATCTAGGATAAATAAAATAACACAATAACCCTGAAGAGAGAAACCTAAGGGAAAACAGGCAATTCAGAAAGACTTAGCTAGAAAGCCTTAGCTATGGAAAGAAATTTTGAGAGAAAGAATCCTTTAGCTTGCAGAAGTCATGTCAAAAATCTTTCTGTCAAGTTGTTAGGTGACTCAGATAATTCCAAATAGCAAAATAGTGATCACCTGGTCATTATATCTGGTATGACAGCAAAAATAACAGTTGAAATAAGATCTCATAGGACATTTTACATAGGCCCTAAATGTTGCTGCTTCCAAAAGTTTTCCTAGAAGAAAATGAAAAGGTATAGGAGTAGATTACACTGAAAAGCCCTGTTGGTAACAATGTCACATAACTCCTCACTTGGACAAATATGACTGTAACACTGTGGCAATCATGATTACCTTTTAATACTATATACTTTGTAAACTATTTCCCTCCTCTAGCATTCACAAAGATTATTGTGGTGTGAATACTACATTCTTCTAAGGACATTTAATATAATTAAAACCTCTAATGAATGACTTGAACCTGGTTTTGCCATACTAATTCTAATTGTTCCACATTCTTATCTGTTTATTTACATTTTTACTTATTTCAGAAACAGGTATTATAATTAAATTCAATATAATGCATGACTTAGCAGCACTAAATAACCACATAATAAATAATTATGAGCACAATTGGAAAAATAGAAAAGGAACTTTCCTTTTTATACATCTAATAAAATATCACAAATCAATAATTTTATAAAGAATTTCACTTCTCTGAAAAGTACCTTACATGGTTTTCTTATATTTTTCTGCCTAATAAAAGATAGGTAGAGAATGATCACTGCTACTTAGATGGAAATTCTTGTTTCATATGTGCACATATCCTCTGACTGCTATTTGTCCGTGAGTACCTTACTATATTACAATTCAGATACAGCAAGTCACAAATGATTGCCCATAAATCATAATAAAATAGGTCACTTAACATGTAGGCTTTAGTGTAATACCTGAGTTGTCTGGTGAGACCACCTGACATACAATTTGAATTGTATATGATTTTTCCATTATCTAAAAACAACCACATTCTCCAGATAGCTATTGGGATATATGTACAAAATTAGAAATCATTACAGAAGAAAGTTTTCTCTTTGTAAAATTGTAAAATTCCTTATTTCTTCATGAGAAATGAATTAAAAGTGCTTTCTGAACATAATGCTTTTAAAAGGGTAGAAAAATAAGAAAAATAGTGTCATCATCCTATGTTGTAACAACAGAAGTTTTATCAGCTACACAAATCTCTATGTCTGCTTCTAAAAATATTATTCTGGTTACTATGGAACTTAAATGACTCTTATTTTAGTGCTTATATATGTGATCTTCACTGTGTGAAATGAGGCTTTCTTATGGTGGAGCTAGTCTAATGTAAATTTACTAAATGTACCTAACAGCAAACAAAGTAAAACAATGCATTGAGAGATGTTCTAAAACTTAGTGGAATTTGAGACAATAATCTGAACTCTTGTATTTTTTGTTTTTATTTTTATTGATTTTCTGTATCATGAAGAAACTGCTTTTCTCTTTTGCTATATAATAAAAATGATATTTGTATTTTACATGGAGAAAGAGCAAAACTTTTTCACAAAACTAGCCAGTACAGAGTGACACTGGATTTTTTATATTTTATTTAACTAAACTATTAGAAATCGGGTCAGCAGTCCTCTGCAATACACTTAAGAACTTGAAAAAAATTGGAAAACCCAGGCTACTCAAAGCTTCTTCTGTGGACAGAGAATGCAATAACCAATTGCTCACTTCAGGAGAAAAAAATCCAGCATGTCTTGGAAATTTGACTAGTCTATAAATATTCCAAAAATTTTGCTTTTAATATGATGGATACACTTGCAAGCCTTTATATGCTAAAAACCTCAGAGATTCTGGGCAATTAACTCTTTTAGAGAAAAACTTCAGAGATTAGTAATTGCTTACCCAGATGACTAAGAACCTTAATTAAGGCATAAGGAGTTAGATGTTTCCAGAATTTGTCATTTATGTTGATAAAACGTGCCTTTGAAACATGTTCATTGTTCACTGCATGGGAACACTAAGTGTAGAATAGAAATCATGATTTCTGTGACAGATTGTTGTCAATGTCAAGCAGATTTAAAATGCAAGGATTGTGCCTGCTGAAGAAGGGCTGTCTACCTATTACAAACAAGGCTCCATAAGCTTGCCCCTCCCTGCAAGATGTGTATATGGCTTTTTAACATGGGAGTTCATGGTGGGTTGAACATGGGTCAGCAGTGCCTGGCAGCCAGGAGGGCCAGCCCTGTCCTGGAGGTCATTGGGCACAGCCGGGCAAGGGAGGGGATTGTCCTGTTCTGGTCTGCACTGGTCTCACCAAGCCAAGCTCAAGAAGTGTTTGGACAATGGTCTTGGGCACATGGTGTGATTTTTTGCAGGGCCAGGAGCTGGACTCGATGATCCCTGTGCATCCCTTCTAACTCAATTTATTCTATTATTGTATGTTCTCCAAGGAAAAGATTGATTTAAAAACTTATAGAAAGTGTCAATCCTTTAGAATGATCCAGAGCCATTAATTATTGAACAGAAAATTCTTCTGTTCCTGCTGCTTCTTGAGATGTACAGAGTTTAAACATTAACCTTTTTTTCCCTCAAATACGGGTGATGAATGTAATAGCTGCATATTGCAATTAAGTTACTTTAGTATAGCTAAGGAATTAAATCTCACTAGAGTCTTATATCTGACATTTTCTGAATCCATTAATTTATCTTTACTAGACACTACTCTGAGTTAGTAGTCTGAGCAAGAACATTTGGGATTGGTGATTTAACTGGAGATTTTTCCTTTTTGATTTGTTTTATATTTTGTTGCTAATTTCACACTGACTGAGACTACATGACGTACTATTCTGCTTTTAGAGTAGATGCCATTAATTTCAGCTCTCCACATGTTAAAACTCTTCTTCATTTTGTATTAAAGATTTACTGTTCCTCAGGAGGGCTACATGCAGACTGCCACAGTGAGGAGAACTGTATCTGACAAAGTGAGTGTATTCTCCTTTTACAATCAGTGAAAAGGAATAAGCAATTGAAGAACATAGCATCCTGACATATACAATCAGCAGAAATCAGATTGACTCATTATTAGGAGGTCTTTCTTCATTGGCCATAAGTGTCATTTTTCAATATTCTGAAATAACTAAAGTATGATGCATAAAATTGCTGAGGGGGTTCAAGAGAGAAAGAAGAGCAATACAAATGTACTGCATTAGGCACGAGATTTACTTTTCTCTTAAAAAATGTATATTTGTATGGTTTGGGATTTTTTTTTTTTTGTTAGAAGTCATGTCTGGTTCCTAAGAAACTATAAATCTGAATCAATAAACTATAAACCTGAAATAATATGTTTCTATGCAGACAGTGGTGCTCAAAGTTTTGAAAATTAAATCCACCTTTGCAGTGTCATGTGCCTTTGTGTGCTACCTTCTACATATAAATTCACACCTTTTCCTTCAAGACATTACTTTTTATTAACCAATCACTTAAATTTAAAATTAGTAATATTATTTCTGGGGAAGATCTTGCATTCATTTTTCTACTTATAGAAAAGACTCAGTAACTTCCACTATTTTACCATTTCTCAGATAAGATGACAGCAAATAGGTTCCTGGAGATGAGTGAAGGCACCACATTGCATAAGAATGTGAAATAAGAAACCATTCAATGATTAAGAGCTATAAGAAGTACGTTAAGCACCATGCAATTTAATACTTTCTTGATAGCAGATAATAGATGCTATCAGGAAGAGTGTTGGAACACAAAGCTGTGGTGTAGGAAGCGCAAAATATCACTTCCTTTAACAAATCTTGCAATTCATGCCTGTCTTTCTTTTTTGAACTTATCTCATGACTTTTGTGGTTCATATAAGATTTTGCCATCTGCTACATTCTATAAAAATCAGTTCCACAGCTTAACAATGCATGGAGTTGAAAAGAATGTCCCTCTTCTTTGTTGTGTTGCTGACTTGTCTGCAATAAGTTGAAGAGATGACTTAAGTTGCTCACAAAGGTATTTATGCCTGAGAAGGGAAGAGAACACTGCTTCCCTTTTTGAAGCTGTTGGAAGAAAACAAAGTAGTAGCTCTACAAAACATTCGTGTTATAATTTTAGGAGTTTTCTCCATAAATAGAAAATATTACAATAAACATTGGAAAGTAGGTATACTTGCATAACTTTTCCTTGAAAACAAATGCCTTTTTTTTTTTTAAGACCAGATAGTTAAAAAACATCAAGAAAAAAACCTTCTTAACAAACTTATTAGGACCTCCTTAATTTTTATCTTGTGCAGATAATAGAAAATGTTATGGGTAGTTGATGGAATAAAATGTAGAATGAAAGACTGATTAAACAAAATATGGAAAATGCAGAAAGTATGGTACTTTCCTATGAGGAATACATTTAGAAATCACAACCACAGTAATCTGAAAGCACCAATGTAAATGTGTAGAAGCAAATAATGCTGTTCAAGTTCATTGAAAGAATTTTTAATCCATGCAGTATATAGAGTTTTCTTGTACCATTCCATCATTAATATTTTTTGACAAAATATATTCATTTCAATAATAATGTAGAAATATGTGTAATTTAATAGTTGTGATATTCAGTGCCACAAAAGGAGAAAATATATATTGTTATTTAAAAATGTATTTGTATGGCGTGTTGTCACTTTGGCTGAAGCATTGGCAAAAAGGCTTTGCTTTAGCACTTGCTTTTAATAAATTGCTGACATTATTATAGTGAAACGAAAACAATGTTCATGCTTTTGCCCCTGTTCATCCACCTTACAATACAGAAGCTGTAATTTTTTTCTTCTTGTGTTGGGGGCAGTTTTCCAAGTAGAAGAGCTCTAAATCTTTTCTGTCCCATAAATATGTGAACATAAACAGTGATTTATTGCAATTTAGTTCCTGTTTTGGTGGAGGAGGTTTATGGTGCTGAGAAAACTCATTAATCTAATTCACAGCTCATAGTATAAACATAACCTTTACAATATATAACAGCAAAAATATGTGTGGTTATGATTTACTGTTTGTGTTTTTGAAGGATAAAGAAGTGCAAACTTGCTTTGCCACTTCCAGTTTTAGTACTCATTGATTAGGTTGAAGAATAAATATGAAATTGCTATAAATAACAATTTATGTGCATTTAGTTTCTGCTGGTTACAATTTTAATAAAAATACAAAGATTAAGAGGTTGTGAGAACAGCTTACTGGGAGCCAAACAAGCAACTTTAAAAAGCATATCACAGACAGAATTGTTATTAACCTGTTCATTTTTTACAATGCTAAATCTACTTAAAAGACAGATTTCTGAAGTTCTTTCCTGAAAATTTGCAAAACTCAAAAAAAGAGATTAAGTAACTTTATTGTAGTAGCATTAAAGTACCCTTTAGGATTATATAGTTAGATATGCATATTTTATTAGGTTTCATACAGTCACTGAAGTAGAAAACCTCAATTTTGAATCTTGAGATGCTGTTAATTTAATAATTGTAATATATTCATATCATGTAATGCTATTAGAAGTTTACCTATGCTTCCACTGAATTTTAAGAGAAACCTGTGATGCTTGAAAAATCAGTGCATTTTTGGTTAAGTGATTACAAGGTCTATCAAATTTTAGGGTTTCTATTTTCACTCACTATGCAGAAAATCTTGAATAGTGATCACTCCTATAATTATGAAATCACAACATTTTTTAATATAAATTCTGGGATATTGTTAATATGTTTATTGTAATTTAACTTATAATATTGTAGAGAATATTTTGCAAAATGTGTATGTGATGCCATTGGAATGTGGCATGGTTTGATATCTTTAGTTGAAGTCTTTTGAATAAGTTACAATTTATGTAAAGTTAAAAATATGTTATAAAAAACTCTTAACCAATCAAAGCATAATTCTTTTAAGGCGTTATCTTCTCTGTAAGACAGTATTTTAATACCGAATTCATGAAAGTGAAGCTTGTATAATATATATGCTTTAGTTAATAATTCTGATATACTGATATATTATTGCTACTAATAATCTTAAAATAATGTGTTTTACTATTCAGAAATTATGAGAAAGCTAAGAATCATTACAGTTATAAAATATAGTGTAAAAATATGATTTTCATATTGTAAATGAAGCTTCAATTTAAATTCACTAAAATTACAATAGAAATTCCTATTGGAAAGATTTTATTTTTGAAATATATGAAGTAAAGGTAATTCATATACTCTATAATTCCTTCAAACTGTAATCAAATATTGCTGGTTAGAATATATTTTATAAAGAATGTTGATCACTTATAGCTCATCTTTCATCTGAGATCATTGGTTGTCTCCTTGTGACTGGAATTTATTTCTGAGTCACATCTTTGCATTTGTAAGATGTATGGAAGGAAATTATATTTATTTACATACTGCTTCACAGTTTTTCCCAATTCCTTTCTTTTATATGGTGACACTTTCTGTATAATACAAGAAACTAAACAGTCTGATAGTGTAGTACATATTGAAGCAATGTAGCTATAATATGCTATATTATTTTACATGTGTACATTAATTTCTAACTTAGCTTTTATTGGTTACTCACCTTTTGTTCCAAGTTGTAAAAGGAAGAAACAAATGAGAGCTACCCCTTCAACCATTGCTAGGAGGAAAATACTGTGATGTCTCTAGTCACATCAGAATAACAGTGATATTCTTCAAGAAAGTATAACTTAAAAAGGTGGAAAAAATTAAGGACAATGACACATTTTTAAAAATGATTTTGTGACTCATCAATTTAAAATACTATTTTTTAATATGCTTACATATTCATATCTTTTTGAGTACTGAGTAAGGTATTATTCCAAAAGTTAAGCAGACCATGTTTGGATGACTCTGGTTAAAATCTCTACACAATATGAGGACACTGGTGACACATAATTCTTAAAAAAATAGAGTAACAAGTTGTTTTAACCTAAAATTCAGTGGAATTTTTAATATACTTTCCCTAGAACCTATTTTAATTTTCCTTATTAAAGCTGCATGGTGGAATACATAAACTCTTTTACTTGTATTAGTTAATTTTTACAATATATTTAACTATCATAAAGTGATGATCAAAGGAGGCCTTTAAGAATATTATTACAGATATTCTACAATCTATCTCTGGGGCTAAAAATTTTTCATTTCTTCAAGCAATGGCAGAAGAACCCATTACTAATTCTGGATAAAAAATATTGAGTTTTGATGGACTCAGGTAATAGAGAGCAGTTGACCATATTACAGAAATGTGAATCATAACAGTGAAATGCTTGGCAATGTATGTTTAAGATTTAAAACATAAGGGCCTTGTACTGACCCTAAATTGTATAATCAATAATAATGTATGAACAATGATGTAGTAACGCTGAGAGTTCTGCTAAGGAATTACAACACCCTGAGTGAAGCAGTCTAGCTAATAAGAAAACATTTTCTTGAATGCTATATCTACTGAGTGAAGAATCAAAACTGAACCCTGTCACACTTCAAAGAAATGTTTTATATAAAGAAAGCCAGACGAAATCTAACAACTTAGTGAATTATTCTAATAATATTCATAAATCCATAAATCAACTCATATAGTGTTGTACAAATTTGCAAGTAGGTTTCCCCAATACATGAAAATCAAAAGAATACAATTCACTTACAGCTTTGGTAAATCAGGCCCAGGCCTAATAATTCAAACCTGAAGATAAATTATTATGTTCAATGGAAAACATTTTTATGACAGGCAAGTACCATTTAATGTAATCCTACCCAAATCTATTCCCATCATTCGCTAATTCATGAGTGAAAATACTCAAGCTGAAGAAAATTTAGAGCATATATGTCAATAATATGTTTCAATGTTACGTGCATCAATGTCTGTCACATATATTGTCTGTCACAGTGTCCTTCTGGACAAAATGTCCAACATCCAGTTAGGCAAGTCCATCATACATTGGGTGAACCTTTGACTGATGGGTTGGTCTCAAAGCATTCTAGTAAATGTGGTTATGTTAGGCTGGCAACCCATCACCAGTGGGGTCCCCCAGAACCCAATTTTAGGGCCAGTCCTCTTTAATTTTTTTCATAAAAGACCTGGTGAAGGAATCATATGTATATTGAGTAAGTTTGTTGGTGATAGCAAAAAACTAGGAGGAGTTTGAGGGTTTTACTGAGAGGTCTGGACAGACTAGAGAGCTGTGCAATTGTCAAATGTATGAAATTTAACAAGAGCAAGTGCTGGATTCTCCACCTGGGGTGGGGTAATTCTGGTTAAATGTACAAATTGGGAGACAAGAAGCTGGAGAAAAGCCTTGCAGAAAGAGACCTGGGTGGATTGGGTTGCTGGGAAGCTGAATCCCTGTCAACAGCTGATCAGAAAAAAGGGCCCAACTATGACCTGGGGGCCTTAAGGACATTATAGCTGGCTGGTCAAAGAAGGCAACTGTTCTTCTCTACTATGCATTCTTACATTGCCATCTCCACTACTTTGTGTGGTTTTGACCACCCCAAGCCCTCTGAGAAGCTGTGATGGGGCTCTAGTTGTTTAGCCTGCAGAAAAGGAGGCTCAGGAGTGACTTTATTACTCCTTACAACTATCTGAAAGGAGGTTGTAGCCAGGTGGGGATTGGCCTCTTCTGCCAGGTAATAAGTGGTAAGATGAGAGGGAATGGCTGCAAGTTATTGCAAGGAAGGTTTGAAATTAAATATTATGAAACATTTTTTCACTGAGAGGGTTACCAAGCATTGGAAGAGACTCCCCAGAGAAGTGGTTTAAAAGGTCTTTAGATATGGCACTCAGGAACTGGCACTTAGGAATATGGCACTTTAGTCATGGACTTCACACAGTTAGGTTTACAGTTGGACTTGATGATCTTAGAGGTCTTTTTCAACCTGAAAGATTGATTAAAATATGACAAGCTTCACCCAAGCAGGTGGGACAAAGACAAAACTGTCTTTGCAAAGACAGGAGTTTTTTTAGGGCTAAAGAATACCTGAAATCAGTCTACTAGTTAATTTTTAATACAAATGTCTCTGATGGTTTAAGAATCAGAGGTGATAAAATGAAGACCATTTAGGGTAATAAAATGAAGTTCAAACTTCTAAGAAATAAAAGTTTTTCATGAAGTGAGTCCTGATACCTCTTTTCAAAGAACTGTTGAAAAGGTTATTTCCCTAGGTTCTTCTCCTATGAGCAAACTAGAGCACAATAAACATTCATGCTCTCTAAAATATGCTGATTTATTTTACTCTTTAACATTACACTGATTGTTTCATATAAATATTTTCTATTAAAAGAAACATGGGCGTGTGACACTTATGCTACATCAACCCCTTAAAAAATTAAAATACTTGACAGCAATTTTTGATAGACTCAAAACTTCCATCAAAGAAACATATCACCAACATTCTTTTTTGGATCATGATATTCATATATCCTAAGAAAGGCATACTGTGGGTTTAATTGAACAGCATTTAGGAGTAATTCTAAAGGATCACCAACTGTGTCTTCACAACTCTAGCTCTAGGTGGGAACATCGTGTAGGAGTATAGATTTATCTTTTAAAGGTGCCTAAGTTGCTTCACTAAATAAAGAGCCCAGATCCCTCTAGCTCTGAATATTCACTAGAAGCTGATACTCTTGCAGTGTTACATCACTCCTTTTATGTCAACATGGACTGAAAATAGGATATTCAGATTATTTAATTCAGGAACTCTTTGAAATAAAGAGATAGTAATCAATATGTGTTTGTTTGGTTCCATTTCTGTCCTTACAGTATCTGAAGGCCACTTTTTATGCATTTTTCATCTCCTAGAGCGTTGGAATGCGAGCTCGACTCTAACTCTTATATAAGCTTTCCACATTTTGCTTGGAGGGAGATTAAGTTTCATGTACTCCTAGACAGAAGTACATGGATTGGTTTAATCTAGTTGTATAAACATTCCCAAGAAGAGGGATAAAAGGACCATTCATTCTAACTGAACGTAGATATATGAGCAGATTACTAGTTTTATTTGTTTTATTTCTGCATCTCCAGACCACAATCCTGACTTTTAGTTATACACTTAATGCTGTTTCAGTGAGAAACTTCTATTTATTTCAAATTAAATACTTCAAATCTCCTGACCTCCCACATTGGTTTCTCATGCTCTTCTAGATCTGTTCTAAACAGTTTCATCGTCCTAGATTTTTCCAAGAAAAATTCAAAGGAAGGAGCAGAAAACACCTTCTTAATTGTTTCTGTTTGGGTTTTTTTGTTTGTTTGTTTGTTTGTTTTTAATTAGAGCAAGATGTCAGCTTCTCCTTTTGTTAGTCAGAGATTCACCAGTATTTCAGGCTGAGCTGAATTTTTCCATTTCCCTCCTGCCAATAGCTGCAATAGAGGATTCTGCAAGGGATACATTCCGCTTGAGGTAGGCTCCTCTTCCTATGCCATGTACCCATACTGAGAAGGCATAAATCCACCTGACTATATTATACCTTGGAGGAAGAATATGGAAGGGACATTTTTGTCTAACTAATAATAGACCAGGAGTTGATAAGGCTCCAGTAACTTTCAGTTGCTCTTCCACAAGGTATGAAAGACCTTCCTTGAAGAGGTCAGAGTCATTGTAGAATCAAGTACAGGAAGATATCTGTAGTCATTATTTCTACACCTTGCCTGAAAGAGTTCACAATGTATATATTTCTGCACAATATGAACACAGTAAGCCTGTCTGCAATGCTGGGGAAGGATAATTCCATGTAAAGGCAATCCTCCTGGAAGTAGGAATCTTCTTTATCTTCCCATTCTGAATCTCAAAGCAGATGCAGCCTGGATCTAGATTATGGGCTTGTACAGCAATAGGAATGGCAACTTCATCTCATGATGCATCACCTCTGTGTCTGGAATTTGGTAGGAATGGTAATAACAATGCGTATTAACTTGGGTTGTGTCTGTTCCTTTAATTTCCTGGATGCAAAGTACTCATTTTCATAGAGAAGTGCTGTTTTCTTGTAAATAATCTCTTACCAATTGGAAACATTTCCAGACCGCTCAGCTCCATCTCTACACTGTAAGGATATCTTTGTGGGTTGACTTCTGCTGCTGTTTCCTGATTAAGGTTACAGTGTATCAATACTTTTTCCTGTTGGAAACCAAGAAGCTGTAATGGACAATTGTTTACCTATCTCCAAGATCCCTGCTGTTGTCCTTGAAGAGAAAGTTTGACTTCAAAAATAATTTCCTAGTACTCTCAGAATAATTTTCCATTTCAGAAGAAATGTGGTAGTATTACTGGGACACATATAAATACTTGTTTATTCTTGACATTGTAGTCCTATGTATTGTTAATGGTAGAAAGCTGTGTATGGAAGGTCAGGTAATTTCTTCATCTGTCTACTTAGTTTTCTCTCTCATCCATTATCTTTGTTTCTCCTCTTTTCACCCTTGGATAGCTGATCTCTGCGAAGAAAGAAGCCCATATAGCTCATTATTTCACGTTTTCCAACTCACAGATGGTAACCCCACCTGCAGATCTGCCCTTTTTATGCCATTACTAACTTCATGCTCTGTTTAAACTCTGTTATGTTTGCAACCAGGTCACCTGCTGAGGGAATGGATACTTCTGACAAGACCCAATCTCCTATTGAGCAAATGGGTTACAGACACAGAGGCCAAATTATTATTAAGTGTTAGCATAATTGTAATTATAAGTTGAGTGTTTCATTATAATACAGCTGTTGAGGCTTTAATGCATTCCTGTAATGTGCTTTATTAATAAGCTGCATAGAACTGCTGACTTTACAATTTTCTGTATCACATTTATGATAACAAAAGAGGATATGAAAATGAATTCACTGCGGGAGACCTACTGTGTTAGTTACTATGATTCACAAGTTTATTATGGTAATAAAGCAACATGAGACAATAACATTTGGAACTGAAATACACTAATGATGCTTCATATTGTTCCAAAAACATTATGCAAAAGTGGTAAAAAGTGTTATGACTTGCAGATAGTCAAATTCAGCAGATGTCACAAAAAGTGAGAAAGACAGTAATGTTAGCCCCTGAATCATTTGATGCTTCCTTCCAAATCTTCCAAAGTTAAGAGAATGTTTAAGTTGGTTGGCTGATTGATTGGTTGGTTGGCAACAAAAGGGGATTTTTATTAACTTTTACCAATTTCACTCAAATCAATATTTGAGTGACAGACAATGTGATCTTATCTGCAGTAGAGGTTTTCATATTACATATGTTAATTTTAGTGCTATAGACCTGCATACAGTGTACAGAGGAGTAGTAGTAAATAAGTCTTGCAGCAAAGCATACTGTGACTTGTAAAATACATCCTATTACTGAAGACTGGAGAGTACAATATGCATTACGTGTGCTGAAGCATGATAAGCATGATGAGAATAATGGAAAAATCATAATTTAAAGTAAGTTTTATAAAATTATAAAAAGTCACTACCTCAAAACACAGGAACACTGAGGCTATTTAATGATAAAAAAGGTATCTTGTGCAAAAAATATCTTAAAAATTCTTTATCATAAACTGTATTTAACAGATTGTTGTAGGAAATTTGAAAAGTCAAGAAAAGAAGAGAAGTTGAAACAGAATATTTACCTGACATTGGTAGACATAGACTCTGGTGTCCCTACATGCCACTTAAATTATGAGGAGAAGCATAGTTCAACTGTTTTCAGCAACTACTTAAACAATAAGTACTTGAATTCATTGGACATCTACTCAAGTACCTAATTTTTATTATTCTGAAAATGTTTTATGTACTTATTTTTGTTTGCCAACATGTTTGAGATGTGATTTTTTTCCTGAGATGGACAATTTTTCTCTAATTTTAAAATTTAATATCAAACTAGTTAGATGGCTATTTAAAAAGAAAAAGGGGTTCTGTAAGCAAATTTGGAACTATGAGTCCTGAATAATTAGGATTCCTCTGTATGTACTATTAATCAGGCTGTCTCCTCTGGTTGGTCTTGTGGTGTATACACACAGGACTGAACAGTGGCCTGATGTTAACAAAAAGTAAGTAGGACAAAACTCTATGCAATTGTGGTTGCCCACTTCTGACTTAATGGAAATTATTAAGTCTTAGAAGAACCTCTATAAATGAATGCATAATATAGTAGATTATTAGGCAAAAAGTGCTTTTCTCCACTCTTGTATTGAAGAGGATTATATGGACTGAGTTCCAAGAAGGTTGAGGTGCAAATTTCCTGTAATTTTCCTGTAGTAAAAATAGGTAGATAGTTGATCTAATTAACTGAGTTTCTGAGTTTCTTTTTGAAAAGATATAATTTGAAGATTTCATACACATTGTCATGCTTTAACCTCAGCTGGCAGCTCAACTCCACACACTTACTTACTAGCAGGATTAGGGAGAGGATCAGAAGACTGAAAGTGAGAAAAATCTTGGGTTAATCTTAATAGGTAAAATACAAGCCATGTGCTCAAGCAAAGCAAAGCAAGAAATGAATTAACTGTTTCAAATGGCCAGGCAGGTGTCCATCCATCTCCAGGAAAGCAGGGCTCTGAGCATTCTTCTCTTTCATCTTCTTTCCCCATCTTTATCTGTTGAGCATGATGCCATATCATCTGGAATATTCCTTTGATCAGTTGAGGTCTATGTCTTCTCCACACTTTGTGTGTACCTCCAGCCTCTTCACTGGTGGGGTGGTGAAAGAAGCAGAAAAGGCCTTGGCTCTGTGTAAGCCTTGCTCAGCAATAACAAGAAGGTCCATTATCAATGGTTTTCAACACAAATCCAAAACACAAGCCTATAACAAATACTCTGAAGAAAATTAACTACTCTTCTCCAGCCAAAATCAGAACATATATTGAATATAAAAAAAAAGGCAGCTGCCTTATCTGGATGGACTGTATGGCTGTCTGCTTGTCTTCAGCGGAGTTCCTCCTTTGACTCAACAAAGACCTTTATGTTAGATAAGCTGAATTACCTCCATGGGGCAAATTACCTAAAATTTTGGTGAGGTAGTTGTTTAACAACATGCCTAAATTAAGATTCCATGGAAGACTATTTAGTCTTATACTAGCTGGGCTGGAAGGAGCCTTTAAAAGGTTCTTGCAATAAACATGGACATTCAACTAGAACATGTTTTTCAAAGTGCTGTTCAAATTGACTTTAAATGTTTCCAGGAATGGGACAACTCTAATGTCTGTGGATAATCTGTTCTGGTGTTTGACAACAGCTACTGTAAAAAAAAAAAACAAAAACAAACTCTTTCTTACATCTTGTCTAAATCTGCCTTCTTTTAGTTTAAAACCGTTACCCCTTATTCTAGTGTGACAGGACATGAGAAAAAATTTGTCCCTATCTTGCTTATAAGCCCCCTTAAACCACTGAAAACCTGCATAGGTCCCTCCAAAGCCTTGTTCACTGGTGTGGTCACTCCATGATTAAAGGCCACTGGGTTGGTCAGGCAGGGCTTGTCCTTGGTAAAACACGCTGATTGTCTCGAATCACAACCTTGTGCCTTAGCATAGACTCCAGGAGGTTTTGTTCCCAGTCACAGAAGTGAGGCTGTCAGGATGCTATTTCCCAAGCTCCCCCTTTTCACTCTTATTCAAAATGCATGTAATCTTGAACTAATTGTCAAATAAACATTATAAGATGCAATGGCCCATCCTTCAGAGTGCTGATCAGTTTGAAATCTGGTGAGTCTCAAAGTACCCTACTATTCTTAGACACTTTTTCTTCATTGATTATAGAGCAATTCACAGCATCAAAAGCAAGAAAAAATAAGAACTGGAAAAGAAGACTGGAGTCTTGAAACATTTCACTAGACTCAAAAGTATTTGGAAATGTTGAAGATTTAAAGTTCACTTGAAATGTGTAATAAATGGGTGGCAGCAGAAAAGAAGACATTTAGAGGCAGTCATATTTCTAAAGCAGCTATTTCTGAAGCATTACCTGATTTTAATACTGCTCAGTTAATTCAAGCAGAGGAGACTAACTCTATAACTATTAAAGATATGAGAGGTACTTAGCTTCATGTAAAATAGATGGAAAGGTGCTTTTAATAGAGTTTATTAAAAGAAAAGCAGAGAGACATTTGTAATGCATCTATGAATGAGATCTCTTATTGCAATTTGGGGGAGTAATTGGAATCCCCTAATATAAAATAGAAATAGAAGGAAAATTTAAAAATAGGACAAACAAACATTAAAAGAACCCTACCGAAAACAAATTCAAGATAACAAAACAAGAAGAATTTGCTAAGCAAAGGAAATTACCTAAAAAACTGAATGTGATGGAAAATGGATAGGATTTTCAAACTGTTGGAGAATGTACTATGAAGAATGATGTTAAAATAGAAAGATATGGGAAATTAAAAACTAGAGTACATTCAGAGAGCTGCATAGCAGAGAACAAAGCCAACTCATCACATTTTGGAAAAAAATCAAGAAATTATTATGACCATTAGAGATTGCAAGTAATAATGTGCCTTATTTACCAAGAGGATAAACTATCATTGATTTAGAAGACCTGTTCCTAAATTATTATAGCAATGAGAGAATGGATAAAAGCTAGGTAGGAACTGTACTAATTTGAGTGATACAAAAGGCACTGTGGTGCATGAAATAAAATTAGTACTGTTAAAGAGATCCATAAGTAACAAGAATGAGACAGGATAATTATTTGGGTCTTAACCAGATTATTTTGTACAAAAACCTAATTATATGTTTGTATAAATATATGTGCCAGTATATGGGAAAATTGTCTCTTTTTTTCATTTTTACAAGGACAGTACCACTAATGATTAGGTTATACCTAGTCTCTCATTTGACTTCAACATAAATGAAAAACAATGAAAAAAAAAATACTACTGAATATGCAGATAGCACAGAGGAAAATTCTGGAAAAGCTCACCATACTCTAAAATAGAGTTTAAAGAGGATATTTTGTTTTAATATTGATATTAGAGATTGAAGAGGAAATGTATAATAACTTGATGTATTTTATTATTGTTAAACCATAAGAAAAATGAAAAATCATGGAAAAATGAATAAGAAGGCTAGGTACTTGTGCTTATAGATGGCTCAAGAAAGAAAATACCTAGAAATTTATTTTTTCATTTAACTGCAGTGACAAACAATTTTTGAGAGCTGGCTGATGCCAGGTTATTTGATTTACTATCCTAGTTCTGGCATATGACCATATAAAATTAGAGCTCATGTTTGTGCATACTGTATGGTTTCTTGAAAAGTGCCATTTCCTCTGACTGCACTGGGAAATGCAGCAGATTTATTTTATTGCATAGATATAGATAATTTTTGCACAGATATTTTGTTCTGAAAAGTGTCAGTAAAGTGGCCAGGGACTCCAGCCAGACTTGAAGAGAAGTATAGCTTCTGGATTTAATCTAAACAAAACAAAACAAAAAACAAACAAACAAGCAAAAAACAAAAAAAACCAACCCCCCAAAAACAAAACAAAACAAAAACAAAAACAAACAAACAAAAACAGGCAAGGAAAAAAATTAAGCTTTTGTTATTCAAAATATACCTGGGAAGAAATTAAGATAGAAAACTGGAGTACTACAGTGCAAATTTCCCCAACAAAGATGATATACAAATTCTAATAAAAAATGTACAGTGATAAAATAAATTTTAAATTTTATTTATTTATACTATTTTATAGCAATAAGTAATTGTTCAATAATGAACTTTAGCCATTTAGAACAGTTCTGATAAACAAAAAAATGATATGTGTTGGCTGTATTCTAGTAAATGTATCTTTGCAGCTTTTCTGGTGGCAGGTTAGTTGCCTGGTAATTTTTTACAATACACCTGAATTTCTGTTTGGACTGCACTGCCTTATTCATAGTAACACATGCATGGTAAAAAGCTTGTGTTTCATCATAGTTGTTCTAAATGCCATGGATTATTTAAACAACTACATTCTGTTGTGTTCATATAAAGAAGATAAATCTGTTCTTAGAGTTAGGTAGGAAAATCTTTAATTCTAGGGGGAATTTGGTAGCTCAAATTGACTGTGAGGTGCTTGCTGACCCTTTCTGTGATTCATTCCTGAATTTCTAATTGTGTTGACAAATACCTTCCACTACAGATGTACAGATTTCTATGCTAAATGTACAGATTGGACAGATTCTGTATTTCTAGATCCAATTTCTGGAACAATATTGAACTATTTTTTAAAAAGCATGACAACCCTCTGAAAAACCTAGAAAACTCCTTGTACAATACTTGTTTTTCTTTCAGGATTTTTGGTCACAGGCACACAAAAAATACAGTAAGGTTCCATTTAAAATACTGATTTGTAATCTTTGTTTTTAACTTTCAGGTAAATAGTTGCATATTTTTCAAGGTGTTTTTCAGATCACCTTGATATATCTTATTGCCTGAAAAAGTAGAATTCATTCATTAAGAGAAAGTCAAGATATTAAGCAAAATCATCAGCTGGTCATTGACCATTTCCCCTTTGATTATGGGAGCTTCGTTGTCCTCATGTTCCTGTTTTCCTGCTCAGGAAGCAGGGTAGCTGGAGAGCAACTAGTGTTACTATTAAAGACCAAGTCAAAGAAAACTTTTTCCTCATCCCTTATCACTGTCTTTTTCCACACTCCCAATAAAGGATGGAGATTCTTCTTTGCCCTCCTTTTGCTACTAATCTATTTGTAGAAATTTTTTTACAGTCTTTTATAGATGTTGCCAGATTAATTCTTATTTGAGCTTTGGCCCTTTCAATTTTCTCCCTGTATAACCTCATAATATTATTGTAATCATCCTGAGCTGCCTGCCTCTTCTTCTGAAGGTCATAAATGTACCTTTTTTTCCCCCGAGTTCCAGCCAGGTTGGTCTTCTCCATTGGCTCATCTTTTGGCACAAGGTGATGGCCTACTCTTGCCCCTTTAATATTTCCTTCTTGACAATTGTCCAGCCTTCCCAGGCTACTTTGCTCTTCAGCATTTCTTCCCAAGGGACTCTCTCACCAGTCTCCTAAGCAGTCCAAAACTTGCCCACCTGGAAGTCAAACACTTTTATTGTCCTTTTTGACAAGAAAATATCAGTCAGATCCTTAATAATGATGATACAGCATTCAGTATTTTTGAACTATGTGTCTTGTAAAAGAAAGGATTTTAAAAATTTTAATGTCATTGGTTACTAGTTAATATTACATAACTTAAAATGTTGTTGTGAGAAACCATAACTGGTTTATATAGCTGGATTATATTTTCCTTTCTGCTGAGACTCATATTGGGTCCCAACAGCCAAAGCTCATACACTAAGTAAAGCATTCTGCTGAAAAACTTAGCTTCTTGTGATTTGTAAACAAAAATTCACCATTTTCAAGGCTAAATGAATGCAATTATGAGGTATAAAATATATATCTTTAAAGATATTTAGGATTCAGTCTTGAGTTACAAAACTCATGACTCTAAATAATTTCTTCTTGTGAAACCAGGAGACCTAGGACGTTTACGAAAGCTTAGCAAAATCATTTTATATTTGTCCTTAAACAGCTGCATTGAAATAAAAAGTTAGCTGCATGCAGGTTATGAGTGATGAAGTGTCTTCTTCTGCCTGAGAAAAAATAAGAAATACTGAGACTTGTCAGAGTTTTTGTTATAAAAAAGGGTGCAATGGTAAACTAAATGGCAGTTTGTGAATAACTTTGTTAGAATCAAATTGCCTAGGAAAATGAAATAAATTTTAAAAAAACATCTTACCTTGTACCCTGTGTTTCTTGAAGAGAATTGTGATCTTTGATTCCTGTTTTACATGTCAGAACCCTGACTTATGAGTCATGCAAGTGTGTCACAATATCTTACCATATGTTGAGCTATGTTAGAACTATAAAAGTGTGAATGATAAGCATTCACTTGAGATGACTATAGAAGACATGTTATAGTGGCAATATCTGTCAACTTAGTTTTCATTCCTGTCTCTAAAATAAAAAAAAATATAATTCTTTGACATTTTTAAAGAAAAGATACTAAAGCTCTGCTGGGTTTTGAGGGCTTTTTGAAATTTCTTTTTTTTTTTTTTCTTGGTTGTATAAGAAATTGAAAAATCACTGAAAAGTGAAAAGGGAAGAATTCAGTTTTATTTTTTTTAATTTTAAATTCCATGGCATGATTATTGTAGTTACAGGACCTACCTATAAATATCGAATGACAGAAAATATCCTTCTGTTTTATACATTAAAAAGTCAAAACATTTGCTTTCAATATATATGGATTGTATATTTGATTAAGAAAAACAAAAAATCTATTTCAAAGACCTCTTAGCTGGAAATTCTTGACAGAAAAGCTCTTCAGTGGAAGTATTTAATGGTATTTCCTCAAAGGAAATAACCAAACTGAATTCCCAGTTGGTTGTATCAAATGCGTAGCTAGTATTTCCCTCATTTGAAGAAAATAGAATATATTAGTATATGGGAATATTATATACTACCAGACAATAACAGAATTTCATAAAAAATACTTCTTTTAGTTGTTGTCCTATAGTTACCTTTTTTTCAAAATAAACATTTTTCTTTTTACAAGAACTTTTTCTGTAGTAGGTGATTTCCCAGGTAGTAGAAACAGACATATATTTAATTTCTGATCTCTGAAATGAGCAACTGTTATCATATGGAGAACAGCCTCTCTAAATAAACATAATGATTCAGTATGAAAGTTGTCTTACTCTAACACACATTTCTGTGCAGGATAAAATTGCACACAATGACAGTAGCTAAGATGAAATTGCTGCTTAATTATGAACATTCTTTGTGTGTTATAATTTAAACATGAGAGTTAATAAGGCTGAGTACAGCAGCACTGTGGCCAGTATAAGAAAATCCTCGTTTATTTTAAATAAACTCTTGTTTATTTACATAAACTACTAAATGGGGCTAGGTAGTGATATTGGGATTCAGCTAATTTGAAATATCTCAAAACCATTGATCTATTCAGATTTCTGAGAACCACATTTACTGGCTTTGTTTTGTGACACAGTCATTTTTTTGAACACCAGCCATGTTCCAGAAGTATAGCTTTAAACCTTATAGACAGGTGATTTTATTCATCACCTCAGTCAGTGTTATTGAAATTCCATACTGAGAAGAGTCAGGTCAATAATTACTGTGTTTCTTTGGGGATGTCTGCTAACTGTCCCAGTCAAAGCCATAAATAGATGGATTAACTGCTTGTCTAGTTATTCATCTATGCTTTTTAATCGTATGGTTTAGAAAGGACACTGATATAATACCTGGAATATTTGATCCTCAAAACACAGCCTCTTCAAGACTGGACCCTCAATTATTTATGGCTTACATACTAAGCATATTCAATGGTTTAATTTAAGATTATTTTTCAGCTGGATGAAGAGGTGTGAAAAGAGTTTAAGGAATTGTCTTTTTTTTTCTCTCTTATTCTGTCACAAGGCTTTTTCCTATAACCTATCAGCTATTTAATAGATTTTTGAGGAGAGGGAAGAGTTCATTACACCTTTACTACTCAGTTGTAGAGCATTCAGAACTTTTTTATAAACACAGGTGTATAAAGAAAATAACATACATATTTCCCTTTGGTGTATCACACTCTCTTTGCCTTAATTGCTTCTAAAATAGCCTGATTTAGAAAGTAATAGACCTATCTTTAAAATGTATTTGCATGTAAATGACAATATAGAAATATAAATTTCTTCAAGAATCAAGGAGAATCAGATGCAAACCATTAATCAAAAATAATAATATACATTTTATTTTATTTATTCCATTAAATATTCATTGGATGGTAACAGTTTATTGCTATTACTTAGACAAATTAGATTCAAATAGATGGCCAAGAGATCATTGCCTTCAAAACCCACAATAATCCTTTCAGGCATTTATTCCCAGAGGAGCACTTAAAACTGAGCTTTAGTTTATTACTGTGATAAGATAAAGTTTTAGAGAGCTAACATGGAAAAGGGGCTGTAATAACCTCTTGGAATGTTTAAAGACCATGAACTAAGAATATTTCACAGCAGAGTACTGAAGAATTTATCTATGATTTAACATAACATTGAAAATCAGTTGAATATCCAATTCTGAGACAAAATATTTTCAATCTTCTCCTCTTTATTCCATAGCTTTTTATTTGTCCAAACCACAGTCAGATTTCTTGGTTTTATCCAGCTTTAACTTCTGTATTTTAATTGTAATGTGTTCATTATTAGTACTTGGGCAATTATACTGCAGCTTTCATTTTGGTTAAGGACTCACAGTGTGTAGGACAAAGCTGGAAAAACTGACATTGTCTGTCTCTACCAGTGCAATGAATAAGATACTAAGTGTCCCCTTTTTCTTTTTTTTTTTCTTTTTTCTTTTGTAAGAATAAGCTAAGAAAGCAGTCCTATCCTAATGGGAAGAATACAAAACCAGATCATTGTGAATTTTTGAGTGACTGCTCTATTGACCCATAACATATTCACTAACATTAACTAGGCCAAGTGTCACACAAAGCAGTCTCAAGGTTTCTGGGTTCTACGCTCCTTTTTCACTTGCTAACCACCTCTGAGACTCAGAGCTCCATTTGGAGGACAATGCTTGACTGTTGGAAGTATCATCCTCATGAATCAGAAGCTATTCAAAATGTGGATGTTTAATATTCTGAGATCATCTCAAGCTTCCTCAATTGGTCTCAAGAGGGCTGTTAGTGCTTAAGATATCAGTGTCATAATGCCAAACTTGATCTAGGGAGGCACAGTGAGGTCAGAACGCCAGAGCAGTGGCATGAGTCATTGTTGAAATGATGCCTACATGGCTGCTATGCTTAAATGTCCCACTTTTTGTGGGTGTACAGTGACTATCAACAGTGCAAAATCCTACTTACACAGTAGAACATAACTATTTAATAAGCAGTGCTGCTGCTAATTTTGAAATAAGTGATTTAGGAGTACTAGGTTAGATTAAGAAGCTGTTCTTTCAACACCCTTGAGAACATAATGGAGATAAAATTCTGATGTGGGAAATGAGGTTATGTAGATGTATTGAAGGCTGGAAATGAGATATGAGATCTTAACTTGGTCTGTAGATTATGCTGTGTAGGTGGTTTTGTCATAGATATCTTGTATCTGAATTTTTCAAGTATTATGGATTTTCTCTTTCATGCTCCAGCAGTAAAATATTTATGAATACTATGTTATATTCACACTTATATCTAGAAAAACATTCAAATTTCTGTGTATTTCTGTTAGAGAAAACAAAGATGTTACCTGCATCTTGCACTTTGAGGAGACATGGGAATTTTTTCAGTTCCTGGGAGAGATGATTGTACAGCCATTCAGCCCTCAGAAGAGTTACAAATTTTCTCATCAATTAGCCAAAGTAACTGAAACCTCATGAGACCTATCAGATTTCTCATTCTAATTTGGTCACTAACTTTGCTTATATCGGTATCTTAAACACTGTTCTAAATTCCAAGTTAGTGATAAGCATGATGACAAAGTATTAAAAAATTAGCATGTTCATATGGTCAGTTTTTTCTCCAGGGCATTGGTCCATTGACTGTACAAATTACACTCATGCTCTCTTACTCCTGTGTTCTCAGTGTTCTGAGAGAGCTAGCTGTCTCTGGAGTAAAATTTGAGTGGTTTAAATGACAGCTTTCAATAGTGACTCAGAGACTTCATCTGTGTACTTGAGAGATGTTAGATATACTGGGTATGTATCGTGTTCTGCTTTTTGGCCTGGGAAAACCTCTACAACTACTCAAAAACTCTGTCTAC
Source organism: Lonchura striata (assembly GCF_050655825.1). Lineage (NCBI taxonomy): Eukaryota > Metazoa > Chordata > Aves > Passeriformes > Estrildidae > Lonchura > Lonchura striata. The sequence continues at coordinate 54,577,665 of NC_140703.1, read as the reverse complement.
ACATCCACTAGCTCTTCAATTTACATTGTAACTGGGAAGAAAACAAGATTCTTTACCCAGCTTTGTATTTTCAGATAAAGTAAAAAGAACAAATTAAAAGTTAATATTATTAATCTTGTATTGTTGTGCCTGAGATGAGATGAAATGAGATGTGATGAGGTATGAGATGGATTTTAAAGAATACTGAGATACAATTGAAACCAAGAAGACAGTGGAAGAAATATTTTGGCTGTACAAGCAGCCATTTTAATATGGTGTACTCCAGGAAGCACTTTGAATACTGCATTCAAAAACCTTATTATGAATTTACAGCATTTGAAAGATGAAACCTGATCCATTCAAATAAAGATAAGAATATGTATGAATAGCACTTTGGCAATTCAAGACATTTGGGAGATGACAAACTTTATCTGGATTTGATAGGGTTTTTCTTTTCTCCTATTTCTACTATGGGGTTATTTGTAAGAGAAAAGAGCTGAAAAGATAAATTTAATACTGAATTTTTTTTCAAGACCATTTATTCTGTATTAATGTGACCCCATGCTGCTGTCATGGCCAGTGAGACCTATTATCACATGCTGAATATTATTTGTAAAAGTTACAGCTACCTGGGGGTAGCATTAATTATAGCAAGCAATTTAACCTCAGAAAAGATAAAAATCAATTGGTAAAGCTTGAATGGAAGCCACATGGCTGCTTTTTAATTCATATTAGAAAAACAGAATTGGTCTTCCTAGAGCTAGGTACTAACCGTATATTTTTAAAAGAAAATAGCATGCTTTTAAAAACTCTTTCTCTATTTCTGAAATACTAAACAATGGCCAGAATCATTTATGGAGTATTACGCACAAAAAAAAATCCCTGTCTTTGTAATCCCCACCCTGAGAGATGAGACATAGCCTTTGTAAGGTATTTTACTACAATTCAGAGTTAACTGTACTGCAACTGTTACTGTAGTTCCACTTCAATAATAAACTAATTGATTGTTTAACTGATTTAGAGAGTTAAGTTAAGGAGTGAAAGATAAGAAATACATTTTTTTGCATTGGAATATAGTCTGTGTGCACCTGTTGAAAGACTAATCACTTGAAAGGACACAGAAACATTAGTGGATAACTACAAGGATGGTTGATGCACTCTCTGAAGGTATGCAGAGTTTTTAGTAGGGGTCTCCAGTTACCAGAGAGACTAGTCAATCTTGTTATAATCTAATCTAATTATAAAAAATAACTCTTTACCAAAAAGCATAGATAATTTGAAATATGGACCACTGAATAATTTCTCCCAGGTTTTAGAAGCTGCTGTGACTATATTGGCTATGTAGAGCTGGGAAATGGTGTGAACTTGCCTATACTTTTTACTCATTTAGAGCAGTTTTTTGAATGGGTATAATTCAAGTGATGGTTAAAGCATAAGTGTAATATAAACACATGTTTTCAGGTGAAATTAAGTAAATTGTTTATTGTTAGCTTGTGCATTTGTCTTTACCTGACCTCTAGCATGTCTCATATAGGTTGAATTAATATTTATATAATTTTGAGCCATGAAATACTAAAATTTGTTTCAAAGGAGCAATCAAGCATATGTTGTCTCCCAGCTGGTTTAGAACTGCAGAGCTTGAAAAAAAATTAATTTAATCTATACTATAGCATGACTTGGAATTTAATAAAAAATTACACAAAAATATCTTTGGGATTTAGGAAAATAGTCAAGAGGAGTAGAAAAACTCTATACAAGATATACTCCTAGATATATTCTAATATTTTTAAGTAATTGGCCTAATTCTAACTTCACATTGTTTTTAAATTGCTCTAAATGCAATTATCTTGATCAAGTTATTTTAATTTACACAGATCTAATTGAGATTTGAATAAGATGCAGATGTGCGCCCATGATTGCTGCTGCATTTGGCAGTAAGTTTTTGTTATTTCTTGGCCAAGTTTAATTAATGAAGTAATCTGATTTTGAGACTGTGAAACATCTTTTGTGCTACTGTTCCTTCCAGCAGCTTTAGCAATGCCGTATGACCTGCCCTAATTGAGCAGATTGGAATTTTCCTGAAATATTGCACATTCTATATGTCATAACTGTTAGCTCCTGTAGAAAATCTTTCTTCAGTTCTTGGGCTCTGTTGCAATCAAGATCAAGGATCTTCTTTATATAAAGTTCACAGAAATATGAAGAATGGAGACAAATAATAGAACCGTATTACTTTGCACTTCTTTGTATATTTGTTTAGTGCTTGGAACCAGTAATTTCAAGATGAGGTATATTCCTGTGAAAATTCCTTCCTATTAGCATTTCAGATGTTTTTAAAAATCTGAAAATGACATTAAAAAAATATGCATTCTTTTTTCTTGATACCCATAAATATCCTCATCTAACTATGGAAAGTGAAAGCATTGGAAGCTATCTTCTTACAATGAAGAGATACCTAACATAAAATCCATTTTAGATAGTGATTATAAAGGTTATTCAAACTACTGGTTGTTGATGGGTTAAAGTCCAACCATTGTATGAAAATAGGTATTGACGCTTCTAAGCAAAGGTTTTAATAAAGGTGGAAAGAGATTTCTTCAAATCCTTCAAAATGGTTTTACTTCTAAGTGTAAAAAACCTCATATAATTCTGGTTTAGAAATAGCCTAGGATGTTCAATCTACCCTTATTGCAATAGGTGCTGAATCGATACTTCTCGTAAATGTACTTTCTTCGAAGGTATCATGTTTTCAGATTGTTGATACCCGAATTGATGTTAACTCATTAAAGATGTGAGTAGACTGTATGTTCTAGGCTTTCATAAAATATAATAATGGTTTTTAAATATTGATGTAATGTTATGAAAAAAAGTAATCTGTAGAACTCTGTCATTCCCAAGACTAAAAATGTTTGTTTTCAGTGAGCTATGACTTTATTTTGCTATGTAATCCTGCAGCTGGTGAGGAATGGCATCACAGTTCTCAAATAACTTTCATATAGTTCCTGTTATATTACGCTTCGCAGGATAACATATCACATATCACAATTAACTGATTATTCCCATATATTGCCTACTTTCTCTAGAGGGGTTACTGTAATTATGTCAAGTGTAGGACACACAGCAATTTGTCTTCTTGGTTGAAATTAAACATTATTTCACAGATACCTTTTCCCAATAACAATGAACTTTCATTCAATTAGTCTAGACAGAATAGTCTCTGATAACCCTACTGTGAAATTACTGAAAGAGCAGACAGATATCCAGCTTGATTTTGAACCTCATCTCTTCTAGTTGCAGAGAAATCCAAACAGTATGCCATTTATCATAACCTAAATTAAACAGATGGAGAGCTGCTATAATTTTTCAGTGGACTGCATTGTCATTCACAAGGTTACTCAGAAATCCTTTGGTAAAATGAACTACATGTGTATATGCTGCAACTTTGTTTCCCTACAAAAGTACACATTGTCCAAATTCTACTTTCTAGCTGATCTAGTATTTTTATATTGTATCACAAAATGAAGCACAGGAGGCTCCCTCTGAACATCAACAAACAGTTTTTAACTGTGAGGGTGTTTCCTGGTTCTCAGCGGGACGGAGTTCATTTTTTCACAGCAGCTGTGAGGAGTCAGAGCCTGGTGTGGGCAATTCTAGATTGCAATTCTAGATATGCAATTCTAGATTGCATAACTGACATGGGGTGGAATGAGGGATTCTCACTTCTGGGGAGGAGGGGGCATGGATTATGTTCAGGAAGGGAAAGGTGGCACGCAAAGGGTCTGCTGCCATTTTGTCAATTATCTTCAGTGTTGCATGGTACCAGGTAGGTCAGTGAGCATTTTGCATGGAAATCACCCTAGTTTTGTAGATTTTTGGTATTAATAATGATGCTGTTACTGTTTGTTTCTTATTTCTCTGCTGTTTGCATATATTGTTTTTACCTCTGCCTTATGTCTGTCTCACCAGAGGGAGTAGGGGGAAGGGAGCAGCTGGTGGTTTTCATTTTAGTGGAAGCTGCAATTAGAATGAACTGGATTTTTGGAAAGGACAGAGCTGACAAAAGAGTAATTGTATGAAAAGTGAAGGCACTGGGTCCATAGGATGCAAGATGTGTATTCAGTGCAGTTTAGAAACAGCTGAAACCTTCTGATCTGCAGTCAGCTGTATTCTAGAAAAGTTTATCTCTTTATGTTAGTGTAAGGTAATGTCAATATTTTGTGTGCTAATGAGAAGTATATGAATATATGAAATTCAGATTCCATCTGGACTTAGAGTAATCCAAATCTGTTCTCCCCTGAAGCATTAACTAACTTGAAGCATTAACTGTGCTCCCCTCAAGTTTAACTTGAGTAGACTTGAATTTAATTTAATTTAATATATTCTTATTAATTTAAGAAGAATATAGAAAAGTAATTAAACTCAACTTTGTTAGGCTTTGGTGATTGAAGCATTGAAATAATAGAAATATTTGGTATTTCAAGAATAGTTTTCAACAGACAAGAGCAAAATCTTTTGTATGTATATGTTAGTGCAGATAATGTAAAAGATCCACACATCCAAAGACATAATTGTGTCAAATAATATGATAAAATAAATACAGAAAATGTAACGCAACATAACATAATGTAATGTATTGTTTCTAGAACTCAAGTATTCATTTGTTTTTTCAGTCAATAATAATCAGTGAAAATTAAATAATGATCAATTAAAATGGCCATTCAAGGCATCAACATTTTAATGTTCACATGATAAATCTTTTCCACATGTAATAAAGATTTGTGGGGTTTCAGAATATTTAGAGCTGGAAACTATTAGTTTATATTCTGTATTTTTTTTTCAGTAAACTCCTGGGGGATATATTTAGATTTGCTTGTACTTGGTTCAACTATACCACTACTAACTTTGGTTCACATGCCCCCTTTGATCACAGATTTAAGAGGTGTCAGGGCTAATTCATATTGCAGATGAATTGAGGATAAACAGCTTGCTATTCTGTTTTCATAGGAGGTATCGGAAGTCCTTTTCCCCTTGTCTTGACACTCAGGATTCTGTGCCAGTGAGTTTGAAAGTTGTCTTTTTGCATTACTGCAATTTTGGAGCCTAGAACACATTAGCCTCTATACGATAGTGATGTTAATGCACATTTCTGGATTTATTTTTTATTTTCTCCTATTTACTCCATCTTTCTTGGGAGTCTACTTCCAGCTCATTGCTACAGTGTTTCTTTGGTCACAGACAAAAACAACCCCACAAATTTGTTAATTTTATTTTCTCCTCATCCAGTTGCTAGAGGATCAAGGTTGGCTCTTTATCCTGGATATATCTGCAATCTACCAGTATTTCAGATTGTTCTCTCCTTTGATTGCTGTGCAAATTATTGTTCTTTATTGTGGAAACTTTCAACTTCAGCATGGTAGTCTTTCAGTTATGAAGTCTGTGTATTTTGAAAATGTCTTTCTTATTCTTTGGGAAAGAAACAGTCTCTTATACTTACAATTTTTTTTCTATTTTAGGCAAGAACAGAGAATATCGAAAATTTTGTAATTATAGGAGTTGTAGAGGATAGACATTTCATGGTTGCTATGCCAGAAAAGTTGGAAAGATAAACATCACGTTTTAGAAGCTTGATTTAGTCAGGAAAAATTAAAATTATTTTTTTATTATATCCTTAGATACAAGTAATTTTCCTGTCCTACTAAAGAACCTTGTCATAAGTCTTTCAGAGTTTCTTTCTCATTTATATTCTGTTGCAACCCCTTATTTACAGTTCCATTATTTTAATTCACCTTTCAAGCAGAAGTTCAGTTGCAAATATGTGTTCCAAATGCATTGTGTTGACCTTTCCAAGACTCATGAATAGATGGTGCTGTCAGTCAGATATACTTTAATGATAAAGCTAGACAATTGGTCCTAGAAAACTCTACCAGGACAGGGGGTCTCAACCATTATGAGGCAGCATGATGCAAAATCTTCCTAGGGAGTTTTTGGGTCTAACTGTTAGAAATGGGAATTTCAGTATAGAAGTAATGCATCTGGCAGCACACATAATAGGAGTCCAATTTGTGGGAATTTGTTTGTTTGTGGTTTTTTAATTAGTGTTTTGTAGAGGCCTAATTGCAAATAACTTGTACAATAATTAGTTCTGAAATATAAGCTTTTAATTTAGTCATCAATCTCAGTAGCAGATGGATATTGACTCTTTATAACTCTCATATCCTTGGAAACACCGAACTAAAGCATGACAACTTCCATTTGAATAAGAGTTTGCAACAAAGAGTTCTCTTGTGATGTCTAAACTTATCAAAATGTATTAAAGGAGAGGTTTCTGAGCTTGCAAAGACTATTCTTTAAAAAACTACACAGTATTTAGACAAGATTTATTGAAACTTTGTTTGAAATGACAGCTCAACATCCGCTTCAAAGTAAGTTCAATTAAATTAGCATTCCATCACAGGATATTAGTTTCATGGTGCAGAGAGAAATTATAGGCTGATATTTGCATATATGGAAATATATAAGAGGAATGAAGCACGTAAAAAGAGGAGCAAGTAGCAGTAATTATAAAATTATTTGTTGTTATAGCTATCTGGCAAGATAAAATAATTTTATAAGTGGCTTAAGTGAAAAATATGTCAACTCACTACTGAAAGATCAAAAACTGTCTTGCTATACTATCCTCTTTTCCTCTAAGTTTTCTTAGGTTGTTAATTTCCTGGTAAAAAATTAAAAAACCCAAAACCCCCAACCAATCACCTTCAAACAGAAAGCCCCTAGAAGATACAAGGATATAAAGTTTTCAAGAAAACAAGAGAAGTTTTACAATTACTTTCATTAATTTTTCTCAGAAAAAAAGGAATGAAGCTAAAAGTGTTTAATGCCTTGCACAATTTCCAAATGTTTAGGTGGGATTTGTGTCACAAAGTACAGAGTTTAGATGTGTCTATCTGAGCTTTTTATGCAGATCATTCTTCATAGTCAATAAAATCTGGTTGATATAGTCAATGGAGATTAGGACATGATTAATTTCATTGTAAAACAGGCATTAAAATTGTTCAGCATATCTGCTTCTTTTTATTCAGTACTGAGAGATATTACATGCTTTTTTTTTTTTTTTTTTTTTAACACATATGGGGTTTCTTCTCTAGGATAGGATTTGGACATCTGGATTTAGCCCATTAGTTATTAGTGCTTGTTTCCTTTTTTTTGTGCCTTGATGTTCTTTCTTGTCAAAAGTATTTCTCATATTTATGTTTTTTAAAGTCTCTAGGACAGATGGATGCAAAGTGCTAAGGATAGTCAAAATTTGCCTTAGACTGGGAGTCATCAAAGTATATGTAGTTTTTAAATTGTTCTGTGATATTAGGACCAGACTCTCCATTCCCAGAGTAGCTTCATAATATATTCTAAGACATGATCTCTAAACCAGCTTCCATTTAAAAAATATATGAAGACTGAATGGTCTACATCATGAACTAGTCAAATACAGAATTTTTACAGGGCAACGAAACAGGCAGCTGCTGATACTTACATTTTGGGAATGTGCAACATGATATGACAACCTAACAAATTGAAGTATTCTTAGACTATCCTAAATATATGCAATAAAGTTTGTCATGGTGTGAAAATGTTTCAGCTCTCATTTTTATTTCCTCTTTGCAATTATTGAAAATCTTGAGCTAATTTTTATCATCCTGGAAAAGATTAATCCTATTTATGTGCTGAAAAATTGAGCTGATCAATAAAAAAGACATTATTCCTTTCTTTGATATCGTTTACATTACATTCAACCTAAGGATGAGGGAATTGCAGGGAAAAATAGGATGTAAGATATTAACGACTAAAAATGTGGAAACATTCAAGATCATATTGGGCAGGTTTTGAAAAACTTGATCTAGTTGAAGATGTCCCAGACTATTGCAGGGGAAGTTGAACTAGCTGACATTTAATGTTTCCTTCCAACCAAAAGTATTCTATGATTCTATGAAGAACTAATAATTCAGCCTAAAATGAAAATGAAGTCACAAACCACTTTACTAAATTAATGTTAAGAATATGGCATGTGGATATGACAAAAACCATGGCATAAAAATATGGTATGAGTATATCCTGAACTGTAAGAGAAACAGTGATCATTTGCTCATGTCTAAAATCATCACTTAAGTCCCTAAGCTCCTGAAGGAATTTTAAATTTTAGATCCTTGTCTGACATGAATAAAAATGTATTCTTTGCTGAGCCGTGGAAGTTGATGTGAGAGGGATCTGACAAAACCATTTTTATGTTTTATTACAATTTTATTACCAGGTTGACTGCTGTGAAATTCAGATCTCATTCCATATAAGTAGAAAGGAAGGACATAATTCAGTGTTTGAATGTATTTCACTACTCATCAGACACATAACTTTTTAGGTCTATGTTTTTGAGTGACTTAGTGTTTATGCATCCTTTTTAGTGAGGTGCAGGGCCTGTGTAACAATCTAAGAACTCACATTCAAGGCTTCCAGTGGCATCATATTATATCTTTGGTGCTCAGTTGCAACAAAAAATAAGGGCATTTATTTATCTGTCTGTTTATTTTTCTGTTCAGAAAAATGGAAGAAAATTATTCTGCTCTGAAGTAATGTGATGTATTATGAGTTTGATATGGGTTTGAGTTTGATAGCAATGGGACTTACAGGTGTGACTTCTTTTAGAATATTCCAGAAGCTTTCTCTATGACCAATAGAACTGCTGGCCAAAACTGAGCCAATCAGCCATAGCAGTAGCACTTCTGTGATAACATAGATAAGAAGGGGAAGAAAATCTTGTTCACAGCTCCAGTCAAAGGTGAGGAGTGAGAGTAGGTGAGAGAAACTGTCCTGACACCAAGGTCAGTGAAGGAGCAGGGGAAGGAGGTGATCCAGGCACCAGAACAGAGATTGCCCAGCTCATGGTGAAGACCATGGAGAGGCAGACTGTCCCCCTCCAGTTCATGAAGGGCTCCACACTGGAGCAGGTGGATGCACCCAATGGAGACTAGGACCCCATGGAGCAGGCTGCTGGCAGGATCTGTGCCCTGTGGAGAGAGGAGCCTATATTGGAGCAGTTTCACTGGAAGGACTCATCCCTACCAAGAATCCACACTGAAGCAGTTTGTTCCTGAAGGACAACACCCCATGGAAGGGACCCACGCCAGAACAGTTTACGAAAAACTGCAGCCCATGAGAATGACTTACATTGGACAAAATAATAAAGAACTGTCTCCCGTGGAAGAGACATGGCAGAGACATGTGATGAACTGACCACAATGCCCAGACCCCATCACCCTGTGCCTCTGTGGTGGGATGTAGAGAAATCCTGAGTTAAGTTGGGCCCATGAATAAGAGAGAGGTGGAAAGACGGTGTGTGATTTGATTTGATTTCTGATTACCCTACTCTGACTTTTGATTAGTAATAAATTAAATTAATTTCCCTACTTTAAGTCGGTTTTGCTCATGATAGTAATTGCTGAGTTATCCCTCCCTGTCCTAATCTTGACCAATTAGACTCTTGTATTTTAATGCTTGTCCAGGTGAGGAGTGGGAGTGATGGAGTAGCTTAAGGGACACCAAGCATCCAGCCAAAGTCAACCCACCACATGTGGCTTAGCTGCTACAGTCTAACTCTAAAGCTGTGATCAAATTCCTAAAAACTGTCTACATGACTTCTTTTAAAACATTTCCACTGTCCTAGATAATTACATTACATAAGTAAATGTCTTTTCTAAACCATATTATTAAGTTTCAGGATGAACTCTGTCTTGCTGAACCAGATATTTATAGACTTCTGACTTACATATGTATTATTTTATATATATTAATTTCCTATATATACATATATATATATCTATGTATATGTTCACAAGTAGACTATCTGCTTTGACACTGATAAAGAAAACTCTCTGGAGATCTTTGTCATTATGTTACAGGGTCTTTAATTGCAACAGCTGTCTAAATGAATTTCCAGATCTGAGAATGTGATGATGTGTCACTACAATTAGACCTACAAATATGTAGAAAGTTTAGCATCTCCATTTCTTTTCTGTAATAGAAGTTTGGAACTACAGTGCTTTAATTTTTTTTTTCATTTAAATGAGGGAAAAATGACATTTTACAAGGCTTCAGATATACTGAGTTTTTTTTATATTCTAAAGTCTTGGTTGTGCTTTTAACAATATGTATAATGGAAAAGTGTTTTTCAGGTTAAAGTTATTTTGTATATTTTCATATTGCTGTTTTACCTTTAGAAATTTTGGAATTTTGTAGAAGGAAAAGAGCAAAGTAGCAGCACTCATTGGAAAAGGTGGGAAATGCCTTGATTTTTGCTGCATGTTTCCTATGCCATTGAATAGCATAAAATGTAAAAGAGGGAGAAAGGAAGAAAGGGAAACTTTAATCTTTGCATAACAAGGTAAAATACTTCATTTAAGTAGGATTTTTATTATAAGATTTTTCATAAATTACTGTATACATGTTTTAAATTTAATCAGATTATTGATGAGTGTTAACATTAGAAACTTCTAGTAATGCTTCTAAAATTAATGCTTTCCTAATGAAAAGAAAAGCTGGTACTGGGAATATTTTTGGGTTTATATCAAAGAAATTACTTTCAAATCATTCAAATACAATTTGCAAGCAATAATAGCAACTTCAGGTGTGGATAAATGAAATGGTCAATTGAAAAAATCACCATGTTCACCCCCCACCTCCCAATGTTTCTCTAAATGACTAGAAACTAGGTATATTAGAAAAGGGTGCCTTGGTCAATGGCAGTTTTCTCTTTTTTAAAGCAGGTTTGAAGCCCAGGAAAGGAAAGAAAAACTGTCTCTAACTTCTTAGAAGTTTTGGATAAAATTACTCAGTTTTGAGCCAGAATTGTTGTCTGTAGTGTTGAGCAAATGTACTCTGTTATGCACTTGTTTTTCCACCCATCTAGACTAGAATGTATTCTAGTTCTTTCTCTGTATCCACAAGTTTCCCTGAAAAGGGATCATGGAGGTGATCCTCCTGGCAATTTTGTTAAGGCACATGAAAAAAAAATCTGTACTGAGGGTGATGAGGCAAAGGAACAGGTTGCCCAGAAAAGTTGTGGATGAAACTCCATTCACATTCCTCTAAGAGTTCAAAAGCAGGTTATCTGGGGCTCTGAGAAACCTGGTCTAGTGAAAAGTGTTCCTGTCCATGGCAGGGGTTTGGAACTAGATGATCTTTGAGATCCCTTCCAACCCAACCCATTCTATGATACTGTGTATCCAAATAAAGGAAACAAAAAAGGTAAATTCTGAGTAGACCTCAATTTCTCACTGAGCACGTCTGAGATCCATCACTGTAATTTAAATATCAGCATCAGTCTGTTTAGATCAGTAGACAGGTAAAAGGCAGCTGGTAAAGGCGTAATGTACTAGCTTTAATAGTGGCACAGAAATAGTGGCAATGAACTAGGGAAATTACTTTAGATGATCACCAATAATTTTAATTGATGAAGAAAACTCATCCAGTGGAAAAAGCTAATTGGCAAACTAGCAAGTAAAAGTGATTTAATGTGTTCTATGGATCAGAAAATAGGACCTGGCATGTAGTATTGACTATTAGTGCAGCTGTTTTGAAGATGATCTGCATTGGAAAATTGAACTGAAAAAAAACACCAGATAGTAAAAGTTTTGGGACAAATATGCTGTATTTTCTGCAAGAAGTTTAGGATTTTTGTCCTCCTGAAGTTGCCACTACTTACATAGCAAATCATTGTAAAGGCAGTGTAAGAGTCAATAAGAACATACATGGATTTGTGAAAATTCAAAATATTAAACTAACTGCAAAAATATGAAAGTAAGACCCATCCTGTCTGATACACAATCAAATTGTCTCTGTTCAACTTTTGTTAAGATACTAACAAGATGAAGTGATTTCAATTAATTTATTTTCATTCATAGAGATGAATGAAAAGAAATTAATTTAAAATTATCTTAATTTGTTTTATAGAAATCAGCATCCAGCTGGGAAAAATGAAAAGGTCCATGTCACAAAAAACTTGCATGTTTTCTAGACCCATGAAACACAAAGGAGACTCTAAAGCAAAACTTTGAGATGTGACTGTAGGTGTTACCTTCCAGTGAGTTAGATGTAAATTCTTCCTAAATATATTAATATCAGTAGCAGATAAAAATACTTATCTTTTTAACATTTCACAATGAGGAGTGGGACTCTTCTTACCCACATTCTAAAAATGCTAAAATCAAGTATCTAAAATCTCTTCCTTGCTATAGGAAGATACTGAGCATACAGTGGATGTCTATCTAGCTCAAAGTTTGATGTCTCAGCTTTATGTTAATAAAGCTAAATGAGGTATATCCCACATTTGGTGCTACATTTTTGTGTAACTAAAGATATTCAGATATTTTTTATTGTTTGACACTTTTTAGGAAGTCTGGTGAATTTACTGGGTGAATTTGACTAATATTTAGTAGTGAAATGTGGCCATATCTCTTCTTTTCCTTCTTGTGACATAAATCCTGAATAAGATTATTTAAAATATTAGACTCCTCCAAGATGGATCATAAAGTATGAACTGCTATCAAAGATTTTGATCTTTATATTTTGTTGCTATTAGCTAGCTGCCTACTAATGATGATCAGCTATGATCATCACTTTATATTTTATGACTGAATTGGTAAGTCAGATGTGCTATTTTATGCAAAATTAGCCAGGCTTAACTGGCAACTGAAACAATAAACTGAGACTGTGCATGTATGCAGAATATCAGCACAATTTCTAATGTGTCAGGTTCTGCACTGGGCAGAGCACTTGGATGAAAGGAAAATGGATGGCTGATGACTAGCTTGGCATTTAGCTGAGATTTAGCAAGCCCAGGGCAAGAACCAGTTTATAAATGCCAAAATCACTTACACTATAAGAACAAATGTATAAGTTCAAGTCAAATATTTTTCCTTCTACTGCTGACTATGTGCTATAAACCTCTCACCCCACTAGGACTGATAAATAAATACAGTGTTTAATGACACATACTATTCTAAAAATCTATCTAGCATGTGTTCTGTGCAAAAGGAAGTAATTAAGGCCTGCTTGAAACAGCTTACTGAATTTCAATTTAGACATTCTAATAATTAATTGATATCTCCAATATGTTTATTGACTTTCAGTACTTCACAGTTACTTGAAATGATATAGCTGATTGATGATAAAAGTCAATTTTTGCCATCTTATATAAAATAGCATCTAATTTTAGTTCTGCCCCACTGAAAGACATCCTGTGGAACAAATACTTGCCAATAACAGTGTCAGGAACTAACTCAATGTCTTTTTATTTGTTTATAACAGGACATTGGAGAGGATATAGGCATTTACTACTGGCTTTATATTCATCTGATCTATTGTACCTGTGGTTGGCTATCAGGTAAGCCAAGTCACTGTTTGGCTTTAAAATCCTCTGTTAAACTGTCTTGATTTGATTTAATCTTGATTTATTTGAAAGATCATTGATTTTTCTTTACTGTGGAACTGTTGTTTTGTCTCCAAACCCTGCAGTGCTTTGATCTGGGTTTGCTGTTAAAAAGCCCTTTTGTAAAATAAAGTTGTGGTTAAAAAAAACATTGCATGGAGGTTACCTGGACACTTTACAACGTGACATTTTCTCTGTAAAAATACTGTGTGAGAAGTAAACAGCAATACAAGAAGAAAAATGTCCTTTTAAAAGGCACAAGCCTGCTACACAAGATAAGCAGAGGGGATAATGAATGTTATAAACCCTGAAAATTACTGCTTATTTTAGAAAAGTTTATATGTCAGAGAGGAAAAAAAAGTAGATTAAAAGAACAGAGTGATTTGTGTACAGAAAACTGTAGTCCTTTCCCCAGTTAAAATAAAAACTAACTTGAATTTTATCAATTAACTTCTGTTTCTCCACGAAGAGAAACATTTTGGTACTGCTGTTTAGGCTACCAAGTATCACATATTGTCAGCTGATTAGGGATGTTACTTTATTACACCACAAACTTGTTGGGGTCTTCAGCTAACCAGCAGGTAATACTGAGTGAATAGGTTTTAGATTACCAGAATTCACTCTGCAGAAAGAAAGAATAATGGTATAAATTTAACTGGAGCAATAGTATAGCTGTGAACATCCAGTAGAGGTGACTTATAAGATAAGAATGTTTGTTCAACTGCTTTTTGAAACCAGTCCTTAGCATCTTTCTTGTCAGTGGCAAGGGTTTTCAATGGTATGGTACTTGGCCTCTAAGGCAAGTAATCCCAAACACATTTCAAACACCACTGTCAGACATCAATGAATCAAAATTTTCCAGTCTTTCATCAAGCAACTCCTTCCAGAGTTATTCCAGTCAGTGGTTATGGAATTTGACCTCATGGACTAAAACACAGGTTAAGGAAGTCAGCTGTTTAGTTGACTTTTGTTTTGGCTTAATTTTATTTTTCATTAAATAATCTCCCCTATGTTAATGGGACATGACTTATGTTGAACTGTGATCCTACTTAGGTGGGTCCAGTCTCTGTACACATGTATATATAATTTCAAAGGCTCACAAACTGCAAACTTCTAATTTTGTGAGTTCAAGCAAAGGAAACCATGCATCTACACTTTCATGTCCCCAGAAAGGCTATAATTGAGGCATGGTGAATAAACAAAATTCTGTAGACTTTGAATTCTTATCTCAACAGTGACCTCTCCTAAAAGCTTGTCTGGAATTCTTCTCCTTGCTTGCCTTTGAGTTCTTCTGCCTGCTGTCAGAGAGAGAGAGAGGCTGCTACTCTTTATCCTCAGTACAGAAATAGAGACAGATCTTTATGCAGACATTCTTTTACCTCATCTTTGATTAGCTACTAGAATATCCAGAAAAAGTTGCCAGTTCCTCTCTGATGACTATACTGAGTATAAAAGTTAGGCTGGATGTTTAATCAAGAAAGATAAAATCATGCCAGATGATTCTAATCAAACTATAATCAAATATATGTGTCAAAGGAAAAGCAATATGAAACTCCCCTTATATTTTATTTTTCATTTAAAAGACAAAGATTTTAAGAGTAAATCTGTTTTTCAGTGTTCAAATATTTTCCTCAGGCAGATGTCTGTGAAGATTAAGACAAAATAAAGCATATAGACCTTTGTTGCACACTTCTGTTGGCAGAAGTATCAGACCTGACTGAAAACTAAACTTCTACAAAAAAAAGAAGGATAAAATAAGCAGATGAACCCAACAACAGGGCAGATTAACAAGATGTATGATAGGCAGCTGTGGGACTTAAAGGTCATCCCTAAGCATGAAGCACATTTACCCTTTTAGCTACAGTGCTGTGGTCTTGTTCAGGCAACAAGCCCTTGAGATTTCACAGTTATCCGTCTACGTTGAGTTACATTGCTAATTTAAATGCCTAGTGATTATGCTGTGTTATGATATCAATTGAAAGGTCAATGAATTCAGGAAATTGCTTTCTTATATCTTATATGACAGTCTTTTTGCGATTTTCAACAAAAATTGGATAGCTGATTACTTTCCATATCACATAAAATAACAATCAGAAAATGCAATGGTAATACTGTACTTGCTACAGGTTTTAAAAACATAATATTAATGAATGAAAACAAAAATAATTGAAACTCCCTTATTAACTCTATTTCATATATAGAATAAGGCAAATAAAAATACAAAATTAGTTTAAAAGTTCCCTGGTTCCTACATTTTATTTTTGTATGCATTTTAGAAAGCATAAAAGGAAAGCTATGTATGTAAAGAAATATGGAGAAATGTATTAGTATAATGTTTACAAATATTTTTCTAAATCCAGATGGATGTTTACTTAACTGTTTCCAACCTGCTTTTTTTTTTTTTTTCTTTTTTTTTCTTTTTTTTTCTTTTTTTCACACATTAAATATTTACAGAAACACATTTTTCTTGTAGGGATGCTTAGAGAATACAATTTTTTTCTGTAGATACCTGATCATATGAGAAGAAAGACATTCACACATGGACATATGTACTTGTTTTTTGTTGTTTGCTCTTCCCTACTACTCTTTTTGCAGTCAGATATATCAAGAGTAGAAATAATAGCATGTGATGGTGATGACTAGACATGTACAGAAAATTTTAAGTAGGTATGTAAAGCAATCTGCAGGCTTAAATTGTTCATATTTATTGTCCACCGAACAACTAAAAATAAGAAATTTAGAGAAAAATAATGAAAAAATTATTAGTTATTAATAATTAGTATTTTTTTTATTTAAAAGAGCTTCTTGCAAACCAATTTGTTTCTTTTATATAGATTTTTTCTGATTTGGTCCTTTTAGAGCTCTGGGTTTGGCAACCACCATAAAAAATTGTGATATTGTGAGCTCATATCATGTCTTGTATGAAGGTCTAGTGTGGAAATAATTTTATGTGGAAAGTGAACAATCTGTGATTTACTATTCTAGTTCACTTTTAGAGGTTAAAACTTATTTACTCATGAACCAATCCATTCTTTAGTTACAGCTCCTTTCTCAGAATTCCCATATAAAACAATTTGTGTCACTTAAGAACTCAAACTTAGATGAATTTAGGTTTTTAAGATCAGATCTAACTAAGCATTTAAATCATGCCCTTAATTTAAACACTAATAATCACTGATTCTCACTTTGCTGCATTCAGCTTTGAAATATTTTTTTCTTTCTCTCTCTCATTTTTTATTTTTCTTCCACCAAAATACAATTCTAAATTTGCTGTGTTTTTTTATGTAATATTAAATTTGTGAGTCTGCTTTTTGACCACTGCTTCCAAGATAGCCCTCTTAATGGTTTGTGCTGCTATTGTTTTTATAATCCGTATGTTATTGCACAGAAATTAACCTAAAAAAACCTTTCATTGTGTGTTGTTTAGGTTTTTATCCTGGTGTTTTTGTTCTCCGTGCAATATCCATTAATCAGAAAGTGGAAGAAAGCATAAAAATAACTGTCCTTCCATAGGGGCCAAGCAAACATATATTGAAATAAGGAAGCAGTGAAAAATAAGTAGTATGAAAATATAACACAGTTAAATCTCTTTATTAATTTGGTTTGTCTAAGATGTAAGCTTCTTATTTTCTTTGATCTCATCCATTCACTTTTGTACTTATGAACTGAGTTTTATTCCAGTCTTCAATGGTGAAGGTGCCCCTCAAAGCTGAAGGTATTTGGCAAAGCTGACTCTGTCACCCAGTGGTTTTCACCTCCTAATTCTTAAATCCAAAACCACCAAATCTGAAGAAAGGGAGGAAGAAGAAAACAAGTGATTTTAAAATACTTTGTCAACAATTAGATCTTGAAAATTGCAACGTAAAATCTATCTCTTGATAGCAAGAATGAGAGATAAATTATGCATTTATATAACTGAGTAAATGAAGACTCCAACATAAATATCTGTCTTGAAATATTTCTCTCTCATTATCAACTCTCACTGTAGAATTTACTTTCTCAGTAGGTTAATAAAGTGTTCTGAGAAGAAAAAGATAATTCTGCAGAGGGGCTGTACACATTCATGCCATCAGCATATATATCCAAGGGCTAATATAAGTTAAAGATTGGTAGATGAAAATGTAATGCTATAAGAACTAGCAATTCTGACTGATAAATGATGAACAGTTCTAAACTAATTTTATCTGGCTTGTGGTAGTAATAATCAACAATTCATTATAATAATTCACTAAAAATATCCATCATTTAAAAGTGTGAAATATTTGTGGCACATGCCTAAAAACTCAAAATCAATTTGGTTTACAGTAGTAATTAATTTCAGTTGAAATCTGCATCAGGTAAACTACCTCTTGAAAAGAGAAATTTGAATTGCAAAAAAAATGCTGCAACAGTACAACTTTTATTGTTTTCTGTAAAGACGCCTTGCTAGTATCTAACAGGTGCTTTCATCCACACACTGAAGATTATCAGACCTCTGCATTGCCAATTCTGTATATTTAGATCATACAACTATGACTCTGACTATATATTTGTTACCAATGAAACAAGAATACTGAATTCTCAGGTTATTCAAGGTATAGAATATAGAAACAAAGTGGTTTCCCTGAACTTTCCTGGTGTTGGCTGGATGCTTTAGGTAACCTTGCAACTAAAAACATCCTAGTCATTTCCAATACATGATCATGAGATGGAAAAATCACATCCAGTTCTATGCTGAACAATACAAATTCTCCATTAGCTGTCCCCAGATCAATATAAGCCAGCCAGAGAGATGCCTGTCTGTCTCAGGGATATTATGATGACTGAGTACACAAAAGTCTATTTGACCTGTGCTGAGCCTCATCAGGCAAATTAACCATCCCTCTGTCAGCCTTCCAACCCTTGTTTTCAGCATTGCTTTCATGGAGTACCAGTGTTTTCTGCAGGCAGGATTTTTCACCCTCAGACCAATAAGCAATATAATGTCTTGTGTTTTCAGAGGTCTTGGCTTTCACAGTATTTAGGGTGCTAGAATGTGTCAAAATAAAAGACTTAGAAAGATCTTAAAATACAAAGTTATATTGCTTTCTGTCCAGAACATGGAGCAGTTCCATGGAACAATTTCTAGTAACATAGAATCTTGTAAAATTCAATTTTTGTGCAACATTTTGTAATGTCTAGTAAATATGGCATGATGGCACTTAAATTTATATATAGGTGTTAAGATGACATTTGTTCTATCACAAACCATTCCTTTATAACCCTTGAATCTGAATACGTGATCTGGGTTATACCTTTTAGTATAGAGAATCCTTCATGATTATTGTTAGAATAGTGCCCTGAAGGGCTCTTATGAAAAGGTTAAGAAATTCAGACCAAGTTATAACCTCAGTCTTGAATTCCAGATGTAACCATTTCTTTGAAATTAAGTAACTTACTTGTTTTAATTTTTGTTTTTAATTTCTATGCTGTTTTTAAATTATAATTGCTGCTTTGCTTAGTAAATTTTTATTTGGTTATTAAATACTGAAATGAGTTAATGGCTTTCACTTTGATAAATTATCTTGTTATGAGTATATAGCTACATCATCTGGCATAGGTAAAAAAGTGATTGTAAACACTATGAATACTCAAAAAGTACTTGCATAGTGAAATACAGTTTTTAGAAAATCATATATCATATTTCTTATGAAAAAACAGCTTAAAGTGTGAATGCTAACATGGCAGATAACTGGGTGTCTGAAAATACTGATAAAACTTTAACTGAACAAAAGCAGCATGTCCTGAATCCTCCAGCTGACAAGTGACATAAGACAGAACTGCAAATCAGGAAGATGATCATGTATTGTGCCTCTGCACACTGACTATTGAGATTCAGGAAGAAGTATTCTCTCAAAATGGGTAAATATCTTGATTGAAGGAAAAGTCTTGGACATGGGTAAAGACCATGGAAATCCAAGTACTGTGTACAGATAAATGCCAGGGGATGGCCTGGGACTTTGAGAGGTAATACATGAGGCTGCTCACTGTGAGCATGGCAAGAACCAGCATGAATTTCTGCCCAACATTCCTGGACCAGTAGAGATGCCCTTGCAGGAAAAGCATGTCAAGACCTATTGAACATATGGCTGAAGGGGAGCGACTAAGTGAGGAAGTGAAGGAGTAAGACTGGAGTAAAAGCTCTAATCTTCTTGGTTCTTAAATAAACCCCAGGATGTTTAACCATTGGGGGTTGCCAATTATTCTGTCCTTGTTCATGACATATCCTTACTTGACCTTTACTAACTAGACATCTACCTCATTATTACTTTCAGTAGATCACACTGGTGTGCCTAAATAGCCCTGTTTTGACTACTCAAAACAACAGATTCAGATATGTCTCATGCAAGACAGACTGGTTACATCCTTGGTGATATCATTACTCATTCAAATATATGAAATTCATGAGTTTTGGAACTGCTCACAGCCTGAAAGAGGAGGCATCTGCCTGTTGCTGTAATTTATTAAATTCCATCTGAAATTAAAATTAAGAACTTTTCAGATATTTCATTCAGATAAGACTTTTCTGAAAAATCTGTGTCTGACAGAAACCCAAAACATTATTATATTTTGAAATATGGTCAGATATACAAAATCTGGATGTGGGTATGCTGGTAGACAACAAATTGACCATGACTCAGCAATATATACATATATATATACACACACAGGTAACATTTTACTCGTTCAGAGCTTTCATGGGAGCTCAGGAACTGGCTGCTTCATGAAGAGCTGCTTCTTTGTAAGAGGGGAAAATTATGCTCCTTGGATCTGGTCCAAAAATGGTCTTGAAAGAATTGTAATTTTGCCATTTATTTTGGTGAATTAACATTAGACTTTTGAACAGTGCAGATTTTAATTCAGTGTCCTGTTTAATTCCGTATCCAACGAAGCATCTAAATGGGAATTCAGACTTGGTTTTGGGGTTTTAAAGAAGCGATGTTGAGCTCTCAAGGGTCACAACTTTAACACTACTCCTGTCTTGTTTCATTCCAGTCAGTTATGTAGATTACCAACCTAAAAATTGCTCACTACTAGAAGGTTCCTGTAAAACTCAAAGAGGAAAAAAGCCAACATGTTGGCAACGAATGGTGCTGTTGACACGGTAAGTGGCACTTGAATGACCGGGTGAACACTAATTCAGAGAACATACATTATATGACATTTCTCTGGGCATTTTTGCCATTTATTGCAATGAAACAAGACTGTAATAATTGTTATTTTCTTAAATGCATAAAGAAGGGTTAATTAAGGGCTTGGTTCTAATTATATATCAGGTGCTTCAGAGAGCAACCCTTTAAATACTGAATATGTAAGAGTAAATTGCAGACAGTATTGCTTCACTCTAACTTCTATGGTGATTCCACTTGACCAGTTGTGCTCAGAGTCTAGAATAAAGTCCTTAGTTTTATCACAGACCCAGTTTTGTTTTAAAGGAACTAGAACACCAACTTACTTATGACCCAAAGTAAACTGCTTACTGTTCTCTGAAATAAATCTCACCACTCTTTCCTTACTCATAGTGACGTTATACACTGGGAAAGTCTCTTCACACTACCTCAGGTAGATTGCAATTCAGTTGAATTTGATATGAAGTAATGCCATATTTCAGTAAATACACAGAGAATGCATAGTATACCTACTTAATACAGTTCTATTTTTATTTTTGAAGAGTGTTTGCCATCTTTGTGTTTAGAAATAGAAAATATTTTATTTGTTATAAAGTGGCAGTTTTGGGGAATTAGTGATAACTACAAATATGCTGTGTGTTATTTCTCCATCTATGGATGAAAAGGTCACGAGGGTATTGTAAATTTTATAAAAGGCAGTCAGAGATTTAAATTGTATTTTTGTTCTAAGCTGAAGGCATGCACAGCAACATATAGCTTGATAATTGAAAGCTACACATGCTAAAGATTAAAATTAACATAGTAATACTTCTGCTTACTGAATGCATGTGGCCAGCTCCATTTTATTGTGATGAAATCTCCTTGGTGGATGATCTTGATGACAGATCTTAGATTTGGAACATGGCACAAACACTTTTCTTAAATTGATCAAATGTATTTCATTTATTGTTTTTAATTACTATATCTGTCATGCATCCATTTCATCAGTTTGGAGAACCTTTGAAACAGATCACAAATACCTTTGACATATTGCTATTACTATAAAGAGAAACTCCCTTCTAAAGCTGATGAGGTGAATATGCCATAGTTCCTGTGTTCCAGTGTGACCCTTACAGCTCTTCTGCATGTCAGGAGTCCTGACTGACTGTTAGTGAACACTGAGTGAATCCAGATTTTCCTGAACTCTAATTTTGTTAGCAGTTGTTGCAGGTTCTGTACAGGCCAAATATATCCCTTTGGATACAGTGGAACAATTTACAAGGAAACAGGATATTTGTTTCACAGGTCTTGCCATACATACAGACATGAAAGAGGTTACATATATGTATTTTTCAGAAATAGTACCATATGTTCACTTACATATATATATTGCAGAAAATTAAAAGTGAGTAAAAAGAAGTAAGTTCTCTCGCACATGGTGTGATTCTTGCTGTTGTTCTGTGCAGGTTCAGGAGTTGACTTGATGATCCTTGTGGAGCCTTTCCAGATCAGGACAGTCTATGATTCTATGGAATTCGTAGTTAGCTATGCTGATACAGGTTGTATCTTCTTCTGTAAGATAGAACTTCTTTCTACTAACTTTACACAGACATTGTTTTACTGTGCTGTTGATTATTCTATTTCTCTACCCCCATCTCAGAAGAGAGGAAGAATGCAGAAAAAGTTATAACTGCTCTAATATTTTTGAAGTTTTCCTGCTATCTGATTATAAAGGATTATAATCTGACTATAAAGGATTATAAAGGATTCCTTCATGTTTTTAAGTTCTATTGTATAAAGCATCCTTCCTATTTTCTCTTTGCATGAGCATTCACAATGCATATATATTATGCTTGATTCTTTTGTAATTTGAGGCAGTTTTCCTTTATTATTTTGAAAAAGGCTACATGTATAAGGGGCAAGTATTAAATTTGCATTCTTGTTGTTAGGGTCATTGCTTTTCTCTTTCTGTGAATATGATGTAGATGAAGCCAGATTGCAGAGATTATGAAATTTAGAATGGAAACTTTAAGTTGAATAACATTCCTGTGACCTCGTTCTATGCCTGTTATAGGTTTTATGGAAGATCCATCAGGGAAATATATTATAATCAGGCATACCAGTCAAATAATTTCTAACTGATAAATTATCCCAGAGCCCCAGACATGTAATCTGATGAGAACACAGCAATAGAGTTTTAGGGCTGAGATTCTAAAAGGTCAATGGAGTATAAATACAGTAATAGAGGCAGTTGCTAATACCATCAGTAAGTGAAGGATTTGCAAATAACCTAATTTTAATATTTATCTAAACCAAACAGTAGAAAATTGCATGGAGAATTACAAATCATATTGTCTATTTACCACCTTCTTACAAAAGGAAATAAAATTTATGATTCTATTAAAATTTTCTAAAGAAAAGTAGACCCATTTTTATCCACTTCCATTAACAAGCATGGGGGGAGAAAAGAAAAAGAAAGTGGGCTTTTAAGAATGAAAATTTCTTATATATCACTTTGCCCCAGGAAAACTTTGAACAGTTTCTGTTACAAAGTGCTGCTAGAGATTGACCACAATATATAACTAGTATGAAAGGATCAAAAACTTGCTTTTTTAACCCTCTTTAGGCCAACATATGTCTGTTAATTTAGATGAGAACTCTATTAAGTTGAGTAAATTCATGTAGATCCAAGGCAGACTTAAAACAATGTTTTTGTCAAAATTGCAGGCAAATAGGGTTGTGTGATAACTGCTTTAGAGCCTTCAGCTATATTTTTTTGCAAACTGCTCTTCTGGGGTAGCTTTGGCCCCAGACCTTCCAGAATGCAAGGACTTTGAGAGACACTGATTACAGGTTGACATCCTCTCAGTGGAGAGCAGATTTCACAGGAGCTCATACAGAGAGGTCGCATGAGCAGAGCAGCTGACTCAGTAACTATGTAGGTAACTAGTAGGTAACTAGCATACGAAGTCATATTGGGTTTATGTGGTAAGGTTTTGGTATCAGGCCGCAGGGGTAGCTTTTGTGAGGTGATGGCAGAACCTTTCCCTGTGACTGATAGAACCCATGCCAGATGACACTAAGACAGACCTGCTGTCCAAAGCCAAGCCCATCAGTGGCTGTGATAGCAACCTCTGGGAAAACAGAGCTAAGAAAGAAGAAGAACTACTGTGTTACAAAACAGTGACTACAGGAGAGGAGTGAAAATATGTGAGAGAAACAACTCTGCAGACACCAGCTTCAGTCAGTGAAGGAAGGGGAGGTGTTCCAGCACCAGTCAGAGATTCCCCTGCAGCCTGCAGTGCAGACCATGGTGAGTCAGCTGCACCTCTGCAGCCCCTGGAGGAAGGTCCACAGGGCAGCAGAGATCCACCAACACCCTGTGTTAAAGACACCATGCTGGAGCCATTGGATGTCTGAAGAAAGCCATGACTCCATATAGCAACTCTGGAGCAGGCTCCTGGAGAGACCTGTGTACCCCTAGGGGAACAAAAGCCCATGGTGGGGAAGAGCATAAGGAGTCCACTCCCTGAAGAGGAAGCAGCAGCAGAGATGTGGTGAACTGACTGGAACCTGTTTCCTGTCCCTCAGAGTGGCTGGGGGAGGCAGGCAGAAAATTAGAAAGAAGTAAGGGGTGGGTTAGAATGTTTTAAAATGTGGTTTTATTTCTCATTACACTCCTCTGATTTGATTGGTAATCAAATTGATTTCCCCAAGCAGAGTCTGTTTCGCTTGTGGTCATAAATGCTGAATGATCTCCCTGTCCTTATTTCAGCCCATGGAGCATTTTGTCATATTTTTCTCCCCTGTCAGATTGAGGAGGTGGAACAATAGAACCAGGGTCAGCTCACCACATAATAAAGGAGGTATGTAGTCTTTGAGACAGAAACCAGAGTCAATCTTTCCACAGAGACAACATTTACCTTCTTTCCTGTCCTCTAACTACTGAAAAATTGTTCCCTCATGGAACTGAGTTGTTTAAAATAGCCTTCTCTCTTTCCCAAAATTCAAAATTGTGTTAGATAAGGCAATCAAGTCTATACAAGTTCTGTGAGTTAAATAATTTCCATCAAGATTACAGACCTCTCACAAATAGTTTGGTGTAATACAAATCCCAAAAGTTTTAAAATTAATAAAAGAATTCTTTGCAAGAGTCAAAAATTACTGATCAACTCAGAATGAGCACCACATATTTTAGAACTGATCAAAGAGACAGTAGCAAGTATAATATCCGCTCTTTAAAAGATTAAACCCTTCCATGCAAAGATATTTTAATTAGAAAGTTTCTGGGATTGCTTTTTAAAATATCACTGCATAACTTAGAAATTTACAAAATAAATTAGGAGTGTGATTAGGAAGCAAAGTAGTATAAAAATTTAATAAAAGTAACTTGAAAGAAAAGCAATAAATTTTGGGTTTTATAAAAGAAAATGAGCAGGAACAATGTCAGAAGCTAATGAATATGTGATATAATTCACTGTGGAGAGCAAAAGGGAAAAGAAAGGAATCCGAAGTGGAATGCATGTAAGATAACTTAGACATTTGTGTTGCAGTATCTACATTTGCATTAATAATCTTATCTGTTTTAGTAGTCATTACTGAAGAATAGGTATTCCAGACTGCCATTAAACTCAACTCAACATATCAGTTTAGTGATTCACTGCAGTTGGTGAGATATCTCCAGGAACATATGATAAAATTTTCTTGAGTAAGGCAAAGATCTTGTGTTCATTGTGTAGAAAATCAATTGCAAATACTTAAAAACTATATCTACATGAGTGGAGATTTAGTCTTCTTAAATCAGGCATCCATCTATACTGACTGATGGAGTAGGGGGCAAAAATAAAATTATAGATGCCTACGTCGCCTCAGGTCAGCTTAGCATAAATTTATTTTGAAGTCTGGGACTAAAGAGAACAAGCTGATTTTCAAACCAGTAATTATAGGATTATGTGATACCTTTGCATTAAGAAAGAGGTTTTTATGTATAGGGGCAGGATTTGGTTCCACAAAAAATGACTCATAGCTAAGAGGATCCAAATCTGCAAGGAAGTGAAAGGAGATGCCCTGCTCTAGCTTCAGCTGTGTCCGTTGCTAGTAGCTATAGCACAGTTAATCTAAAGTAGTATTAGATATCTTTATTTAGACCATTCTACTCTCTGTTTGAGTGATTCCCCATGGGTAGAAAGCTGAAAGTTTTGGTTGACTGCTATAGGCATATAGTGTCATTTTAGCACTGCTGAGCATCCTATTTAGATTATAGATGATGATACAAATGAATGAAGATTTTCTAGGTTTTCTATGTGTTCCTTCTGATCTCCATCTGAACCAGATGAATGTGTTCCATGAGATCCAATACCTGTATTTGTCAACTGAAGCCCACTATAGATGCTTAGGTTGCCATTTACAGTATTGTAAATGTAGGGATCAAGTCATTAGTCAATTCATAATTTTCTAGGGCAAATGGACATGTCCTTGGGTATCTTACCTTGCCTCTATCTACTATACTAGAAGGGTATTGATTTTTGCAAGCTCTATGTTGAATCTACCAAAACCTGGCTGCCTTTGATGCCCTGAGGATGACTCAAATGCTCTGTGCCAGTACCCAGGGCTGCTGAGTGTGAGTAGCTGAATCAAGTTGCATTAATGATAAGAAAATGGATATATGTACAGACTGGGGAATGAGACACTGGAGACCAGCACTGAGGAAAGGGAGCTGGGGGTGCTAGCTGACAACATGTTGAACATAAGTCAGCAGTGCCTTGGCAGCCAGGAAGACCAACCATGCCATGGGGTGCATCAGGCAGTGCATCACCAGCCGGGCAAGGGAGGGGATTGTCCTGCTCTGCTCTGTACTGGGGTGGCCTCACTTCAAGTACTGGGGGCAGTTTTGGACAGCACAATATAAACATATACAAAGCTATCAGAGAGTGTCCAAAGGAGGGTTACAAAGATAGTAAAGGGTCTAGAAGATAAGCCAGTCTGAGATAATTTGGTCTGTTCAGTTTGGAAAAGAGCAGGCTGAGGGGAGACCTTGTACCTATCCACAACATTCTCACAAGAGAAAGCAAAAGATCAAGCACCCATGTCTTCTTTCTGGTGACCAGTGGCAGGAAGTTTTCTCACAGGAATGGCATGAAGCTATGTCAGGAAGGTTTATATTTCAGAAAAAAGATGTTCCATCTGGTCCAGTCTCGTGGCTGGCCAATGAAACAGGTTCCCTAGGGAAGTGGTCATAGCTTCAAGATCGTTCAAGAGGCATTCAGACAATGCTCTCAAGCCCACTGTGGGTTTTTTTGTCAGGGAGGGTGTTTGTATTCTTGTATGAAAGCTTGGGTCTCCAATTAGAAATGTAGTTTACCTGGCACAGAATTCTGTCTGTGACTCACTTATCCAGACATAGGCATTTTGGTTCCACCTGAGAGAATCCCAAATGCATGAGATAACTCCATGGAGCTAACAGATACAGCAGAGTACCTATGAAAGATCTATAATCCATTGAAGTGGCAGACAGAGGCTAGACATGTTTCTGGGGAAATCTCAAACTGAAACATTTCTATATTTAAGCAACCACATTAATGATAAGAGCTCTACTATGTACCTAATTTTTAATATTTCTATCATCCATTTTTAAAATAGTATCACATTAAAAGCTAATATAATTGTGAAGCTAAAAATAATTGTGAAATTAAATACTGCTGAGTACAGACAATAATGAAAAATCTGTTGTATCAGGAGTGGGAGAAAGATTGTGGCATCTCCCTTTAGAAAATTTCTGTAAATGGCTCTCTTATGAAAGAAACCATATGCCTAACATTGACGCATTTCCTTGAAACAAAGAAAAATATAGTAATACCTTAATTTTATGTGTTTCATCTTAATTTAATGTGTGACATTTAGGATTTTGCCATAGACTTCAGCAGGTCCAGAAATCAGAAATGGAACATTGATATATATTTCATTTTTCTCCCATTCATAAGCTGTACAGAAATTCTAAATGGAAAAAATAAATATTAAAAAATCCCAAAAAAACAAACTAACAGCGGTACTTCAGTATTTTGAGGTCAAAACTGTGGTTTCTATAGAGCAATGTTTTTAAGATTTTTAGTTGAAATTAACTGAATTAACAATGCAATGAAATGCCTCAAAAGACAACCTTTTGTAAAAATGTGTTTCTGTAGTGTCTCTCTTTAGTGTCTGTCAAGAGAACCCTCAAGACACAAAAAGAGAAAAAAAAAAAAAAGAGACAAAAAAATACCAAAGAAGGGACTAGTATTAGAAGTGTCACTATTGTGATCACCTGCACTGCTGTTATTGCTGCTGCTGAAGGGTTTGTTCATGAATATGAGTATTACTTGGAATGAATGGGCACACATAACAGAAAAAGTAGAGAGAGGATGTTCTTAGTGCCATGACTAGAATGTCTATCATTAAGTTGGTGTATGACTCTTGGTCTGGTGGTTCAAGAGTTTGCACAGTTTTTACAATGCAAAGAATCATTAAAATTGAGCTTGGTTTTGTTCTTTGGTGCCACATACAGTTGATCAGTTTCAAGGGTAAAGACTTTAACTTCCAAAATCCCCAATGATTTTATGTTCTTGATTTGGCATAATCAGATGCAAATTGAAGGATAGTGACAAAAGAGACAAAATTGAGAGTATGTGATCATGGAATTTTTTCTAAAGCTAATGTATCTTAAATATGATGTATGCTATGGGTATGTACGTAGTTTTATATCTTCCTTTACTTCTAGCTTTATATTCCTTTAGTGGATGTATTTATGACATCTAAATTGTCAAAAAGAAGTCAATTCTCAGCAAAGATTGTAAGAAGAAGAGATATTTTCATTTTGAGGCTGAGCAGGAAAATCTGGAGCTCGGCTACTTGGAAAAAAGAGGAAAGGCATGCACAAGAGTGTGCATATTCACCAAACATAGTTTGTGAGACATCTACAGAAGTGGAAGAGAGGAAGAGGAGATTGACTGTGTTCAGTTCAGTTTCCTACAGAGGCCACTGCTTCTGGGGAGTCTGTAGAGGCCAGAAGCCTGGCTGCCAGCACCTGCTGCAGAGGCCATGGGTTTCCTGTAGCTCGTAGAATCATAGAATTATGATTTTTGTTGGAAGAGATGTTAAAGATCATCTAGTTCCAACCCCTCTTCCATGGGCAGGGATGCCACCCACTAGACCAGGTTGCTCAACAAATGGTCTTCAACATTTATTTCCACTGATGAGTCATCTCCAAATTCCCTGGGCAAATTGTGCCAGATCTTGTGGCATGGAGGACCCATGTGTCTGTGTCTCAAATGAAGGTTGGTTATGGTACCAGATCATCTTGGACAGTGGAAAAAGTCAAGGTGATGTCTTTGAATTCATGAAAATAGCTACACTGTAGGCATCCATATCCATGTGAGATACAGTTTAAAGTAGGTGGAGACAGAAAGCATCTGCAGATGTGAAGGATCTTTTGTAGTAATGGAGTGCTGAAAGACAATGGGTGAATAGGTATTATATGTAATTATTTCTTTTAATTTTCAGAAAAATAAGCCTAGGGTGAGAGGTAGGGATCAGCATTTACAGCACCTGAAACATCAGGTTCAGGATGGAGTGTCAGGCATTTCTAGGGTTGTGAACAGGAAATTGCCACATCACTTTGAGTGTCTAGAGAGAGAGAATTGACAAGATTAATTAATTTTAATAGCAGAACTGGAAAGAATAGATTTAGAGGAAGCAATGAAGAAGAAAGTGTTTATAAGGAAACATGGGGCAGACATTTCAATCCCATGAGATAAGAACTTTTGTTACTCAATAAAAAATCTTTATTTTTGGACTGAAAACAAGAGTTGTCATGCTATATCTGCCATTCATTTAGTGATTGTAAATGTCTGTTTTAGGTAGTGGTACCTCAGTTTCCTCTGATCAGAACAGGAAATTATAATGCTTTAAATAATTTTACAACACATTAATGTAAAATATTACAGAAAAGTTTCTAACTGCACAAATTGGTTTTTGGCATATATATGCCAGTTAAATTCTGGAAGAGGCCAAACTAAACAGTACATAAAAATTACTTAAAATTGGTATTTGAAACACTAAGAGGAGTAACAAGTAAAAACCAAAATTTAAAAATAATCCCAAACAAACAACCAGTTAAAATAAATTACTAAGCCTGTTTTTAAACTGATTTAAAATTCAGTTTGAGGAACTAATCACACATAGACAGCCTGTGGTTGTGGCTTTTAAATCCAGTAGGTGTAAAATTGAAATCTTCACATTACTATGGGAAAACTATTTTAAGTAATTAGGGCAAAGCCTGTGTAAGATGTTCTAAACATAAAACATTCTGGGAAAAGAATGTGATCAAAATAGGATGTTATAAACTTTGTAGAATGAAAGAGGATTTTAAGTGAACTACATTAGGTTTGGGCAGTTTTACATTATGATTTATATTATTTTTCTTTAGCACTAATGCAGCAACAGTTTCAGTCTTCAGTTTTTACTTTTTCTGATTCCTTGTCAGTATAAGCACCATCAACAAAAATTGCCAGCACTGACTGTGGAGGCAAATATGAATCTTGGTTTGCTTTTCATATCCATGTAGAATCTAAACTTTCTGTGGGTTATTGACAAGTATTTGAGCTGCTAGCTTACTGTGTACATCTAAACATTGAAAGGGTTGAATTGCATTCTTAAGGAACTTTTCCTTGCACTTGGATATTGAGTTCAGCTTCCAAATTGTAGATTGTAGATGTGGATTGCAGTTAATTAAATTTAGTTGTTTCAGTGCACAATTATACATACATTTATGTGTTTATGTCATCATTACAGTCAGTGATGATCTAGCAATAACTAGTGAAAGCAGTTTAGAAAGCAATTCATTTCACCTGAAAATAGACAGTTATTTTTGTTTATCTGTAGTTTTCTAGTATCCATTAACTAAAACCCACCCAGATGTATAAATTTTGATATCTAAATATAATTATACATCTGTGGTACTCAGATGTAGCTGCTCATTTAATATCTCCATGTGGAAAAGTATCTTTCTATAGGAAAGATGGTATTTTCTCTAGGAAAAAAATGTATACAAAATGTGGAAAACTAAATGAGACAGATTTCACCCCACCTAGAGATGTGATACTGTAAGACTCTGAGATAATTGTCCACAAATAACGCACATAAAAAGATATAGTGGGGGTACTACAGATGGATGAAAAATTCTATTGTCGTGGCAAAAACCCCTTTGCATATATTACAAGCTATTACATTTAATAGATCTGAAATTACAATTATGTAGTTAAAAGTTGGTAGAAGAAGATGTTATTTTCCAACATCAAAGATGAGTGTGGAAGGCTACCCTGGCCTAAAACAGATGATTATTTGCTTTTGAGATGTTATATCCCTTTAAGATTTTATGCACCCAACCCATTGGGAAAAGGAGAACTTAAGCAACTCACTATGTAGAGAAAGCTCAAAAGGAAAAGAGTACCAGTATAATTTGTAGCTAGATTAAGCTTCTGTATTGGTTTGTTCTTTAGTAAAGCAGAAGCAAGCTGACCCCATCTTGATGATGTAGTCTGAGAACATATTCATAGAGCTCAGTAGTCATAAAGGTTTATGAGCAAAAAGATGCAATTTAGAGAGAACTAGTACAGAAACAATTTAGTGATAGTAAAGGGGTCAGTAGACAGAGGACTACTGTTGCCTAGCACTAGAATGGATAATGCAAGCTTCTCCAATATCACTGAACCAGATATTCAGGCCTGGCTTTTCATATAAGAAGTGATTCAGGAATTCAAGGATATATGTATATAGACATCTCTGAGTATCTGACCTTTCATACTAGAATTTCAAAGCAGCAGAAGTTTGAGTTTTCTAATCTAAAAATTCAGTGATTATATTGAATAGACATTTTTAAGTTATCATCAAAATTCATTCAGTATGAAATCCGAAATATCTTCTCAACTGCTATTTTGAAGAAATCTTGTACTTTCAAAGCATAGATTTAAATAATTTCAGTGAAGTTACAGCACATATTGCAACTCCTTGTTTCTTAAGTATGCTTTGTTTCAAAACTGATTTAAAACATAGGAAGCACTCAATTTGAAACTATAAGGCTGAGAATGCTTACTGCTACCTTAAATTGTAATTCATGACAAGCACTTTCACAGACAGTTGCTTTGTAAAACAATTTATAACTGATCAACAAAATTATCTGTCATACAAAAACTTACAGCACTGAAAGGTTAGTCAGGTAGTTTTTTTTTTAATACATGATTCCTTCATGGCTTACCAAAATTAATAATTAATTTTGTGTTAATTTCCATTGATTTCTCTGGACTCAGAGGAGAAGTGAGATACTTCTTGTCATGAGATCATGATGAGATATTTTAGCTCATGAAGAGATAAAACTTCATTTTATAATCTATCTTGGTTTTAAACATTAAGGAGCCTCTAGTATATTGTTTATTAGGTATAGACAAATTAGTAGATGTTAATGACTGAATTGTGTAGAAAGGTTTGTATGAACACAGAGTCTCAGGCTTTGAATATGTTTAGTTAACTGAAAAGTAGTCATATATTGGTTTGGTTGGAAGGGACCTCATTGAGTTTCATCTGGTAGAAAATTTTCTGTTGAAAAGAAAAAAAATCATTGCAAATTGAGCATTTTTCCTGAAGAACTTGTTACAGAGATACATAATATCAGCTTCCAGACTTCTAGGTTGTTTTTTTCTTTCAGAGGCACCTTGAAAGGAATCTGTATGAGTAGTTTTATTTTATTTATGCTGATCTTTTACAGATATGTCCAGAGAGTGTAAAAGCAAACCTTTCTTTCATTGGTTTTTTTGAAGTAGAATCATAGAATGGTTTGGATTGGAAGGGATCTTTAAGGTTGCCTAGTTTCCATTCCCTCTGCCGTGTACAGGGACAACTTTCACTAGACCAGAGTTCCATCTAGCCTTGAGCCCTTTCAGGAGTGGAGCATCCACATCTCCCCTGGGCAACCTATTTCAGTGTCTTGTGATCCTCATTGTAAATAATTTCTTAGGTAAATAACCTGAACCTACTCACTTTCTGTTTAAAGCCATTTCACTACATGTTCCTATACAAAGTCCCTCTACATCTTTCTTGTAGGCTGTTGTCAAGGCACTGTAATAGTTCACATTTATGGAAAGGTTAAAGCAAAGGTTCCATTCTGTTTGCAACTGCCAAATTAAAGTAGTAATAATAATATATGCAAATACATACACACACAGTGTGTGACATCTCCTTAAACTGAACTGTATCTGACTACATAGAAAAAGGAACTTTGTGTAATGAGGATTATTATTATCATCAAGGCCAGGAGCTTGACAGGATTTAGAAAGCAATTTGTCACCAATGAGAACATCTATAGAATTAAAAAGAAAACCTAGTAATTTAGACAGAATGTAAACTTGTATTCTGTAGGCCTCTTGTAAGAGAGTTAAGAAGAGACACTGCTAGGAGCAAAGAATTTAAGAATTTCCCAATTAGTTGCTCAAGAATTTGTATAAAGAATTAATGGGCACTGAAGAAGCTCCTACTAGAAGGGATGTTTAAAAAGTGGAAATTTTAATCTTCTGCTCTGTTGTTCTTGTGCTTGTGGTTTTGGTTTCAGACTTAAGTCCCATATCAGCAATGATAAGTAAATCATTGTATAAGACTTGAAGATCTCTTAATCTAGAAGTGTTGTACCCTCTTGACATTAAATACACCAGAAGATGAAGACAACATAAATGACACCTTCTATCTGAGTACTTAACATTTGCTTGATATTGGAGAACTAATGCCTCCTCTCTTAGAGAAGTTCAGTCAATTCCTGCATCATTATAAGGTCATAATATGAATAATAAAAGGGATAGAGTCATGTCTGTAACTTTGGTTCTTTCAAGCACAAATAGAGCTGCACAGCATTATAAAGAAGAAAAAACAACCCAAACCCAATCCCCCTCCCCGACCCCACCTGATCTAATACCTAAAGCCTGTCTTTCTAGACTATCACAAACTGAAATAAGAACAAGAATATCAAATATAGAAAACAAGAAGGTGACTTTTGGAGTTTGAATCTAACATGTTATTGTCCTCAAGCATGAGTCACGCACATTGCTGTTTTATTTTTAACAACCTTTTTTGTGTGGAAATGCAAAACTTTACTAAAAAAAACCACAGAGGGTGTGAATAGAGTGACCACAGCAAACTCAGCTTTTCCACACTACTTTAATAATTATGCAGCTCTGGGGGGCCTTTAGGCACTAACTGCTCACATACCAGTGACCATTGGCAAAGCCCAACATAATATTATTCCTCAAACTATTTTTTCAATCACTATGTTCAGTGACATCATTCTTTATACATAAATGGAGAAAAAAATTGAAAATAGGTAGATAAATATTTCAGAGCTTGTTGAAGAAGCAAAATCTCTCAAAATTATGAGATTTTCTGAAATGACTGAAACACTAAAACATTAAAAACTGTAGGCATTGTCTAAATGATAGTGGAAGAACAATAAAAGTAGCAGGACCTGGGTTTGAAATTTGCAATAGAAACCTTCATTTCAGCTAGCTTTTCTGCTCTGATTAACAGAATTTCTTTAAGATTCAAACCTACATTTTCTAAGGGTACAAATTCCAATTTTTATTGCTATCAAGGAAATAAGGTTCTGAGCTGAGAGTGGGAAAAGAGAGACCTAGAGACATAATAACTTAAAATATTGGAAAGTAGGATATAGGTCATTCCAGCTTTCTGATATCAGTTTAAAGCATCTGCTACTGACTGCAAGTATTTGTTATTGAGTTCCTATTTCCTTCCTTTATGTGAAATAAAGTGATGACACTCTTTCAATGTCAGATTTTTCTTTATGGATGTTCACATCGCAAAGAGCTTATTTTTGGAAGTGCTCTCAGAGGGGGCTTTCTTTCCTACAAGGGCACATTATTTACTCATGATCAGCTTGGTGTCCTCCAGGATGCTCAGATCCTTTCCTGGGAAGCAGGTTTTAATATTTTTCTCCCCCATCATGTACTGGTGGATGGAGCTATACCTCCCAGGAGAAAGAATTTTTTGCCTTTGTTGAACTTCATAAAATTCTTTTCAACCAGCTTGTCCAGGTCCCTCTGAATGACAGCAAAACCATCTGCTGTATCAGCTAGTCCCCCGCACTTTGTATTGTCCATAAAATTGCCATGGGTACATTCTGTCTCATCTTCCCCATTATTAAGGAATTTCTTAAGCAATATTAACTCAGCATTGAGGCCTGAGTAGACCACTAGTGAGTCCGTTCAGGCTGGACTTTGCACCTCTACTTACAACCCCTTAGGCCCAGCACCTCTGACAGTTTTCAATCCACTTCACTCTCTGTGTATCTAGCCCATACTTTGCCAGCTTGTCTTCTAGGCTATTATGAGTAAGGGTCAAGAGCTCAAATAAAATAGAGATAAGCACCACTGCTCTCTTCATATCCATCAAACCATTAATCTGATCATAAGAAGTCAATCTGATTGGTTATGCTATTTTGACTTTGTGAATCCATGCTGACTCCTCCCAGTCATCTTCTTAACCTTCATGTGCCTGAAATCTGTTTCTGGGATTGTTTTCTCGATCTCCTTCTCAGGGAACAGTGTGAGGCTGACTGGTCTGTTGTACTCTAGACTCTAGGCAAGACTTCCCTCTTGTCTTTCTTGAAGATAGATGTGGCATTTGCATTTCTCCCATCCTTAGGATCCTCTTTCATTTCCCATAACCTTTTAAAGATAATCAAGACTGACCTTGCAATGGCATAAAATAGCTCCCTCGGCACTCATGAGTGCAGCCCATCAGATCCTATTGACTTGTGCATGTTCATTTTGTTTTAAAATGTTCCCTAAACTCTTCCCCTGAGGGTCTTTTTACCTTTAGACTTTCCCACAGGACTCATGGACCTGAGAATCCTGAACCCTTATATTACCAGAAAAGACTGAGATACAGAGATAATGAATACATCATTTTTTTCTTTATGCTTTATCACTAAGTTCTTCACAGAATAGTATTATCACATTTTTCCTAGTCCTCCTCTTGCTAGTAATAGACATTTAGAAAGCCTTCTTGTTGCCCTTTACCAGATTCAACTTCAAGCAGGTTAGGCCTTTCCCAGCTTCATCCCTGTTTGGCCCAGATGTGAACTCTCTGCCATTAGCAGGGATGCCATTTACTAGGTGATGTATCTCAGAGCCCTACCTAACCTGGCCTTTAACACTTTCAGGGATGGGGCAAGCACAACTTCTCTGGGTCACATGTTACAGTGCTTTGCCATCTTTATCCTGATACCTAATCTAAACTAAGTCTCAGTTTAAGGCTATCTCTTCTTGTCCTGTCACTACCTGGGGTTTTAAATTATGTCTCTCCATCTTTCATGTATGTCCCTTCAGGTTCTGTAAGGTTTCAGTTATGTCACCATAAACCACCTCTTCTCCATGCTGAACAACCCCATGTCTCTCTACCTCTTTTTTAGGAGAGCTGCTCCATTCCTCTGATCACCTTTGTAGCCCTTCTCTAACAGATCCACATCATTCTTGTCTTGATACCCTCACCTCTACTCTGTCCTCTTGAGAATCACCTCCCTTGACCTGACAGACACGTTTCTTTTGATGCAGTTCAGGATGCAGTTGGCCTTCAAGGCTGTGAGCACGCACTGCTGCACTATTGATCTATCTTCCTGGTAGTTCTTTCATTCTCTGCTTACTTGGTTGTATTTCAGGAGCTCTCTTTGTTCCATGCTTTTGTGATTTTCGTAAGGCTTGTGATATTTGTAAGGCTTGTATATTGAAAAAAATCAGTGCACCATAAATACCTTATCAATTTCTAGTTTCTTCATGAGCTTTCCCCTCTTATGAGACTGTTGCCTTCTTTTCCAACTGATGCTCCTTAATCACAGAGCTGCTTGTTTTACATAACTTTGGCTCTGAATTTTGTATTCCATTCCTGTCTTTCTAACAGTTTCAGTCTTTTAATTTTTTTTTAAATGTCCTGTAGTTAGAATAAACAATAGATTCCACTTGAGAAGGTTCTAGGTCAATGAAGATGGAGTTGGAAAAATACAGGTTTTCTAAGGGAATATTAATTACAAATGCCCTTAAGCTTGTGCATTCTTCTATATTTCTGCAAAATGGCTCTAAAGCTGTATCCTGCAAGAACTGTGCTGCTTCTAAAAAATTAGGTCAGAGATCAGAAGTCGGGCAGTGCAAGTCATAATGAACATGTTATTAGATAATAACTTCATAAAACAGGTTAATTAATGTCAAACACTTATTTTGGCCTAATTTTAATCAGTCTTTCCTGTAACAAATCATCAGATGATACCTTTCCCTGAGTTGTTCCACAACTCAAGGTTTGTTTTGCTAAAAACATTGGTGTTTGAAAGTAGCATAGTCAAGTCTATTATTTTAATTAAACATTTTTCTTTAAATGTCACACTCATTCAGATATCTTTTAAATAAACACATATTAAATTAGAGACATTAAATTCAAAAAGCTTTAATTACATACTAATAATCCTTTAAAAAATGATAAAATGTTTCATTGTCTGAACTTCAAGTTTACAAGCTTAACTTTTCTCTGTAGCAAAAATGTTCAAGTGTCTTAAATTTCATATAATTCTTATTAACAATTCAATTATTTTAGAAGAAACATAATATTGGATTACATAATCTGGTAATACACTATGCATATCATTCTAGGAAGCTGTCCTACGTAATACAGTAAACTAGAGTTTCTAAATAATAGAATGAATCCATTAAATAAATTACATCTCAATAACATGAAGGAATTATTATCATCAAATAAATATTAAAGAAATTATCCAGGACACTTCATTTGTAAGCAGTTTTTAAAGAATCCAAAACATTTTATATGTCAACTAGACAAGGTAAAACATAATTTTGTCCTTCTTCTCCTCTGGTTTCTAGATGATCATATTTCCTCCCTTCAAACTTATTAATTGATGATACATTAATTTTTATCCCTCTGCACATGTCCAAAATGGCTGTGTAAACAGTTGTGGATCTGTTAGCCTGAACCTCAGTTTTATTTATAAACTAGACAAACTATATGTGCATTATAGAAGCACACAGACCTAAACAGATAGATGACCTGGTATCATGCCTACTAAATCTTAATGGGATTGAGTTTTTCATCAAAGGAAGTTGTAGATGCAATATGTAAGAAATGTATAATAAACACTCACAGGAAAATATTTTCAGTTTCAAAAGAAGTATACTATAAATGGGCCTGAGGGCTGAACTAGAATAAGATTCTCCTTGCCGACAGATCTTCCAGTTATGCAGTGATGAATTTCATAGCTCTGTGATGGGAATGAAAGCCACGGTCTCATTCATCAGCATACTTAAGACTACTCTGCTTGGAAAGGGTAACTATGCACTGCAGGCACAGTTCTTGCTTTATATTATACAGTCACTGGATGAAAACCAGAGCTAAACTTGATTCACAGCAATCAGATCTTCACTGCAATTCAGATCTTAGGCAGTAGAGCATTTCTTAAGTGAAAGACAATAAAGTCATAGAAGTATTTTATAGAAGGTAAGTAACTTATTTCCTTTGCACTTAACTTTGTGCCATTGGAAAAATACTCTAACATTGTTATATATTTCAGAAAAATGTGGTTAATAAGTTCTATTTTGCATGATAATTTTCACTTGTTCTTGCACAGTTGTCTAGATACTATGGGGCCAAACACCCTTCAAAGTATATAACTTCCCCATTATTCTGAATAGAGTAGTGCAAAAAAATTAGAAAGGGGGGTGGGGGGGGTGGAAGGAATGACTTCTTTTATGCCGGGAATTTTTTCTTAGTACTTAAAATATGCTTTAGAAATGTCACTTTCAGAACATGACTGGAAGTTAGATTGCAGGGCCAGATATCACTAAGCATAAAAGCATATTATATAACTTTTATAGCTCTTTTTTGTGCAATGCCTTTCTATGCTGATTAACTGGAAAATTCTATCATTGTCATTTTGTGGCCCAGAGTGCAATATGATGTTATTTAATAAGATGTATAACCTTCCTGGCTGCCTAATCTGGTCAGTGCTGTTAAATGGGGTATACATACATCATCATGACTGTGGCAATGTTTTTTTGATGATCTAGTTATGCTTTCTAAAACATTTCAATGTAAGACATGTTGATGTTATTCAAAAAACCAAAAAAATCAAAAGAGAAAGCAGAGAAATTTATTTAATATTAGTTTCATAACCTCTCTTTCCATAACTTTATAGTACATCTGTTGAGTCAGAAAAGAGAAGGATAGCTTTTAAAACTGCCTGAGAATTAAAATCAGAGGAGCCAGTCACAAGCTATAGCATTCTTCAATTAAAATTTAGGGAAAAGTAACAGAACCATCATCACTGTCAGAGCCTGGAAGGATTGGTGTTTCAAAACATTCTAGGATGCCTCTGTGTGTGGGAGGGGGAAAGTCAGGCCTTGATCACTGAGCTACCTCACACCCCCACTACAGCCTGCCTCCCAGTCCTGCAGAGCCATTCACTGAATCCTTGGCACATCGGAGGCAGAGCTCCACTCTGGCCTAAACCTGCTCCTGAGTGGCCGAATGATTAGAAGTCCCTCCTGGGGGGAGGGCCCAGGAAGGCCCAGAGGTATTTAAGGCTGACCATGAGATAAGAATATGTCTTGACTCTACCTCTTCTTGGAATTCCTGAAAACTGCTGGAACCTAGGAGTTAGTGGGGGTGTGTGTGTTTTTCTAAATCTTTTCTGTCTTCTAATTCCCTATTCTTGGAACATTTTGAGTAACTTAACATTCGATGTGTTTAAAGTAAACCATCAAACAGGTTTAAATTTTTGCTAAGTTGAATGGGCCAAGTTATTGCTCTGAGGAGTGTTTTATGCTGATTGGACATTTACTAAACTGTTTGCCAAAGTTTCTTGATTTTCTGTAGTTTGCCAGCATAAAGTAATCTTGGCCTCTTGAGAATATTTAGTTGGTATTTCTCTTGTGTGCCTTACCCAGAGTACAGAAGCGTCTGTAAGTCTTTTAGTGAGCTGTCTGGGGGGCCTTGCAATCCCATAATGTCTAGGGCTGGAAGAGTTGTTTGGAGAATAGCTAGTGCAGGTTGTTTCAGAATATCTTTAGAGAAGGAAATTCCCCAACACATCTGGGCAGCCTGTTCCAGTGCTCTGTTGCTCTCACAGTAAAAAAGTTTTCCTTCATATTCAGAGGTAATTTCCTGTGGCCAAGTTTGTGCCCATTGACTTTTGTCTTGGCACTGAGAAGAACCATTGAGAGGAGTCCAGCCCCATCCTCTTAACACACCCTTAAGACATTTGTATGCATTGATAAGGTCCCCTCTCAATCATACCTTCTCCAGGCTAAACAAGCCAAGCTCTTTCAGCATTTCCTTACAAGACAGGTGCTCCAGTCCTCTAATCATCTTTGGAGCCCTCTGTTGGACCCTCTCCAGTAGTTCCTTATCCTTCCTGAGCTGAGGATAGAACTGAACACAGTACTAAAGATGCAGTGCCACCAGGGATGAGTAAAGGGCAGCCTCGACCTGCTGGCAATGCTCTTCCTAACGTATCCCAGGATTCTGTTGGCCTTCTTGGCCACAAGGGAACACTGCTGGCTCATGAACTGCTTGTTGTTCACTAGGATCTCCAGGTCCTTCTCCACAGAACTGCTTTCCAGAAGGTTGGCCCCCAGTTTACACTAGTCCAGGGGGTTATTTTTTCCCAGATGCAGGATCTTGCACATGATGTTGTTGTACTTCATTAAGTTTCTCTCTGCCCAACTCTCCTACCTGTCTAAGCATGCTGAGGATATACCCTGTCCCTTGATCCAGGTTACTGATAAACTGAACTAGGCTGAGGCCTTGGGAAGCACTGTTTGCTACATGCCCCCAACTAGACTCTCTGTCACGCTGAATGATCTGAATGATCTGAATGATCATGACACTCTGAACTCTTCCATTCACCCAGTTCTCAATCCACCTCACTGTTCACCTAACCTACACTTCCTGAGTTTGCCTATCGATATTATGGTATTAATATAGGATATTATGGGTGACAGTGTCTAAAGCCTTGCTGAAGTACAGGTAGACAACACATCTCTCATCTACCCAGCTAGTCATGCCATCATAGAAGACTACCAGATTGGTCATGCATGACTTTTCCTTTTTCTTTTGCACATTCTGATAATATTCCTGTATTTCTTCCAAGTGTCCATTCCCTTCTTCCATAGTCCATAAACTTTATTGTTCTGTTATAATTTTGCCAGAATTTCTCTGCTCATCCATGCAAGGTTCCTGTGCTTTTGCTTGACTTCTTACTCATGGGAATGCACTAATACTGAGCTTGGAGGAAGTGATGTTTGAGTATTAACCAACTCTCTTGGACATGCTTAACTTCTAGAGTCCTAATTAATGGGATACCACCACGTAGGTCCTTGACAAGGTCAAAGTTTTCTCTCCTGAAGTGGTGCTATGTATTCCCCTACTTCCTCCATCCATGATCCTGAGCTCCCAGCAGGCAAGGCTGCTCCTAGACTTCATATCCCAAACCAGTCTGTCTTTGTTTGTTAGTACCACATGCCTATCCTCATTGGCTTCTTCACTGGCTGCATCAAAGCTTATAGTCAGTGCTCTGGATGTACCTCCTGGCTGTGTGTGCTTAGCTGTATTTGTCTTTCCAGTAGTACTAAGGTAAAATTCCCCATTAGAGCCAGTGCCTGGGAGCATGAGGCTGCTTCCAGAAGTCTTTAGGCAGCCTCATCAACTTCCTCTTCCTGATCAGGCGGCCTGTACTAAACACCTACAACAGTGTCACCATGTTAGACTGGACCTTAATTCTTATCCATAAGCTTTTGACTCATTCTTCATCCTCATTTTATGTCTTCTACTTACTGCTTCATTGCTCATTTGTAAAAACAAACATTTGCCATGAAGACATAACTGCCAATTTAGACTAACTAAGACAAATGAGATAATGAGGCCAGTGGCAGCTTAGAGTTGACAGATCCAGCTGAGTGCCCAGCTCCAAGTAGAAAGCTTTCTTTTCCTGCCAGAAGGTCTATATGCTAATTCTAACTAATTTGCTAACCTTGGCCCTACAGTGTTTGACAACAGGGGAGCAAACCATTTTGTTACAGATGTGACATTAATTTGGATGCAAACTAAAGCTGGAACAGATAATCTATGCAATCTTCTATCTGAGGAAGCAGTCAACAAAAATATAAACTCGTGCCTAGTATACATAAATACAAAAAAATATTTAAGTGTGAAGGACAGATTATTTAAATGTAAGTGATAATGAATGAGTGACAAAGTCTATAGCAAATAATGAAAAAAATAAAACCACTATATTCTGCATCTTCTTATATCCCTTTGGTTGAATGTTCTTACTTTAGTATTAGAAAAAGAAACAAAGGACTTGCCCGCATTTCAGATCCAACAGAGAAGACCAGTTTGACCTGATGCTCATTTAAAGGACTTCAGATTATTTTGAAAAACTTTTGCTAATCAATTTCTGTATTTCTATTATTTTTGATGGAGTTTTTGTCCTAATTTTTCTTTATCTTTTCCCTTTTCTAAGCTTCATAAAGAAAACAAGCAACAGGAATATTGTTGGGGATAACAGTTAGGAATACTGTTCGAGTTTCTTAAAAACATTTTTATTATTTTTAAAATTTTCTTAATAAATGTTTTAATGTCAGAAACTGCATTTATAAGTTCATTGCGGATACAATGATAAGAAATGCATTTTGTAAGCATCATGTACATCATAGTACATGAAATAACACCAACCTCCTCATGAATTTATTTGTTTTGGAGGTGTTGATTGATAGCTGGCTGAACATGAGCCAACAGTGCCCAGGTGGCCAAGAAGGCCAATGGCA
Source organism: Lonchura striata (assembly GCF_050655825.1). Classification (NCBI taxonomy): domain Eukaryota; kingdom Metazoa; phylum Chordata; class Aves; order Passeriformes; family Estrildidae; genus Lonchura; species Lonchura striata. The sequence continues at coordinate 54,535,174 of NC_140703.1, read as the reverse complement.
TCCTGTCCTGGATCAGCAATAAAGTGACCAGCAGGACCAGGGAAGGGATGGTCCATCTGAACTTGACACTGATGAGGCCACATCTCAAGTCCTGTGTTCGATTTTGGGTCTCTAACTGCAAGAAATTTACTGAGGGAACTAGAGGAAGTCCAGAGAAGGACAACATAGCTGCTTAAGGGTCTGGAGCACAAGTTGAATGAGGGAGCTGGTGTTGTTTAGCATGGGGAAAAGGAGGCTCAGGGAAACATTACTTTCTAAAACTACTTGGAAGGAGATTGTAATCAGGTGGATGTTAGTCCCTTCTCCCAGGTAAGAAGTGACAAGATGAGAGGAAATGGCCCCCAGCTATGTCAGGGGAGGTTTAGATTATGCATGAGGAAAATTTCACAGAAAGGGTTCTAAAACCATTGGGCCAGACTTCCCAGGGGAATAGTGAAGTCACTATCCCTGATAGTGTTTAAAAAAAATGTGTATACTTGAGGACATGGTTTCATGGTGAATATGCTAGGTTGATGGTTCAACTTCATGATCTTAATGGTCTTTTCCAAATATAGGGATTTTACTTTTTCAGGCTATCAGAAGAAGTGTGATTTAAGAGGCATATTATCAACATTTTTCATCCCCTGTGAATTACAACATAGCTGATGTGCAACATTACTTATAACATTACAAGCAAAGCTATCTATTCCTTCTGGTCCCACTGGAGCTGCTAGTGTGCAGTTGTGTGTATTGATGAAAGACATTATCAGGCCTTAAACTAGGGCACCTCATAGAATAAAATATTGCTTATATCATTGTTCAAACTTCTTTCAAAGAATTATCCACTCAGATAATTGAAATATCTAGAAATGTAATGTCACTTGGCTTCTACTTTTAATGTTGTCATTATAAAACTCTTCTAATGTAGACCAGTAGAATTAATCATTATCTGGTAACTAATGCACTTGAAACATATATGTGGGTTTATACTGTTTTGCTAAATGAGCCACAAAAAATATGGGGTTTCTTTAATGAAAAAAACCCAAATATTATATTAGGTAATTATTATATATCTGTCCTACTATTTAAAGAGAACTTCTTTATATTTTAGAATTTAGCGGCATTTATTCTAGTTTTTCCCTAATCTACTGTATTTTAAAAGTTATGTCAACTCAAAAATTAAAGAAGTTATTGATACTCATCCCAGTGTGCAACAAAAAGAATGCATTCTAAATTGTAAAAGATCAAGTTCACTAATGCAATGAAGTATTTCCTGCATCTTATCTTCTGAGAAGATAAAATGATTATTTAATGTTATAGAATGAAAATGAGTATTCCTTAATCAGATTTCTAAATTAGATGAATAAAATATTCTTCTGCAAAACTTTCAAACTCATGCCCTCTTTCTTGACAAACACGGAAAATTCAGTCATTTGCTGTGGAAGAATCGATTTCCTAGGTGTCCCAATTTATATGAATGTTTGATTCCAACACTAGCCATTAAAGGAATAATTGTGCACAGTACGGATTTTTGTTTTGTTGCTTGTGGGAGTGGAGCTGGTTGGGATGGACAATGGGCTTGCCTGAACTGCCTATGCAGAAGGCATAGATTTAAGGCGATGTGAAACCAGATGTTAGAAGTGGCAACACCAGCATAAATTAGGGTAAGAATTGGATCATGGGAGTTGTTATGTAGATAAGGTTGTTACAATAAGGTTATGCTTTGAGCTCTCATTGATGGTTGGTTGGTTGTGTTTTACATATATGGTTGTGTTTGTGGTTCTCCCTGTTCATTGGTCCCCTGCCCTCAGATTGTTCCCTATATACTGTTGTATTTGCCTGACCTCAATGTCTTTTGAAATCACCCCCATACCATGTGCGGCTTTTCTCCTCTGTAATTTTGGCTCCATTTCTTAAAGTTCTTTTTTGGATATGTCAGTCGTTCCTGTCCCTATTTCATTTTGCCACACAACTCGCGGCTGGTCTGGTTTCGAGGTCACAATGCTGACACAACAGTTGCTGTTGTTGTGGAAATTGCTAAACCTTTGCAGTTTTAAACAATTGCATTAATAGTTTGTAATAATTACATGCACACTGTTGCCATCATTGCAGCCCATATCAGAAACATTGCTGCCAAATACTGGTTATACAATACTGAAACAAGTATAGTTCAGTCAGAAGAACTCCAACTATCTCTTAAGGACAAAGCCTCTCATTACAATGGGAAGGACTGAAAGGAAGATGCTTATCAACAAGCATTTCATGTTGTGCAGTGACTTATCTCATGAACAGGATTAATCTAGTATAGCCGTTGCCTAGTAACTTGAGAAGAAGTTATATGTATAAATATTTATGTATATAAAAATTTGCTAACCCCAGAAGCCACACTACTCACGGTGTATATGTGATGTGTCATTATGTATCAATAAGAAAAACTGCAAAACAATTATCCAAATACTTACAAGTTTTGAAATGAGATGGTACAATGATTCTTGTAGTGATCAGAAATGAACACATCACAAAACAAATATTACAACTGCTTTGAAAGAGATGATCATTGATGTCATGTTGTGTTTGGCATGGTAAAGAATAGCAGATTATCCAAGAGTGACTACACAGCATAGTACAATGACATAGGCATTTTAATGTGTAATTCACCCTGATGATTTGGAAGATGGTATGTTCCAACTTTGAAAAGGTAGATGGGATTCTATCAGTGTGACTTTCTGGTTTATATTTCCTGTTCTTTAAAATTTATGGATACTTTTGTCAATCTTACATGTCTCTTGCAATATTTTTGGTTGTTTCTTTTCTCAATAAAATTCAAAAATAGTAGACTACCACTGGGAAAAGCATAGATTACTACAGCATTCCAGGAGAAACAGTTGATTTGTTGAAAATTTTCTATTTAGTTTGGGTTAAAGTTCTAACAGTTAGAAAATTTTGATACATTTAAAATATACTTCATGAATTGTGTGTCTAGTTTTAATTGTAATAGGATGATCACTTATGTTGGGCATTATCATAGTTCAAGTAAATTATATCAGTTTATTGTATGCCATTTTACTCATAATGTTGTAAAAAAAGAGATGAGGCATATCTCATATTTCTGATGTTTGTTTTAGTATCCTGTTGACCACCAATAGTTACAGAAAACATAGTTAAGTCTTTAATGAAGAATTAGTCTGCTGGGTTTATTTAATGCTCTACTTGTGGACATTGCAGTACTATTTGAAATCTTCTTGTTTCTTACAGGAAACAAAATTGCAATAAAAACTCTTGAAATGCTGACGTCTTCCTGACTTCTACTTTTTAAAGTCCCAAAAACTTTGGATTCTCCTAAATGCAAACTGAAAACAGCCTCTGATATTTTCAACCAGCCAAATAATGCCTTGTGACAGATATCTGTCTTTCCTCTGTTCTTGAAAGAAGTACAGTAGAGAGAAGATAGAAAGCATCTTTTACCTTCCCTGTAGCAGTGCTATTTTGTACAGGGAGGGAACTGAAGAGATAATAGTAATGAAATCCTAAGGTATTTCTGTCTCCATTAAAGCAGATATTAGCATACAGTTCAGACGAATTTGTACTACTGTTTTTTGTGGCAAAGACTAGTAGATAGTTTAGAAACTAGAAAGTAGTATAAAAGTTTAGAAAATATCTAACTAAACTAAGATCAGCTGTTCTGGGTGATTAGCTAGCAAACAGCTGGCTATGTTAAATTTCTGCATTTGGATGAAAAAGCACTTAACTGTAAATTTATTTTTCGCACTGAATGAACTTGAAGAAACAAAGTAAATATTCTGTGGAAGTGATAAAAAAATGGAGCAGAACTACTCCTTTAAGAAGGAAAACACAAGCTAGTAATATATGACCTGAAAAATTAAGATGGGAAAGATTGAGAACATAATAGAACGGCTTGGGTTGGAAGGGGCCTTACAGATCATTCTAATGCCTCTGCCAGGTACACTTTGCACTATATTAGGTTGCTCAGAGCTGCATTAAACTTGGACTTGAACAACTCCAGGGATGGGGCATTCCATTTTTTGGGCAATCTGTGCCAGTGCCTCACCACCCTCATAGAAAATATTTTTTTCCTAATATCTAATGTAAACCTACTCCTGTCCAATTTGGAGCCATTCCCCCTTGTCCTGTCACTACTTGGCCATATAAAAACGTCCTTCCCCATCTTTTCTGTGGGCTCCCTTAAGGTGCTGGAAGGCTACAATTAGGTCACCTTGAAGCCTTCTGTTGTCCACGGTGAACAATCCAAATTATCTTAGCCTTTCCTTATAGGAGAGCTGTTCCATCCCTCTGATTGTCTTTGTGACCCTCCTTTGGACTCACTCCAATGTGTTAATGTCTAAAATTAGATGTTGCCTTTTGAATGAGTAATATTTTATTAAAAATAAAAGCAGTGAAAAGTTTGTTTGGAAAGACGTCTTGTTAAAAGTGAGAGAAGAGCAGTGGCTCTTTGTAGATTGAAGGACAACTTGTTATTTTACTAATGGGAGAAAATAAAACAATCCCAATTTAGAGCATGATTTACCACAAATTATTTTATAAACCTTTTATACAGGTCATGTCGTTAGTGCAGATGAACCAAGGTCTCTTTATCATTTGTGAAGAGTAACAGAATTCTCCTGGGATCAGCTCAAATTAGTAATTTTATATGCCTATTTTAAAATGAATTGTGTTACTGCCTCTAACTGCACCTTTTCTCATTATTGTCAATAACTGAAATCTGGACAATAAGCTCAGATATAGACATCAAATACAGATATCATGTAAAGTCTAGCTGTCTGAAGACAGGATGTACTCCTGCCTGGTTCATATTACTCATTTGGAGTATTAGATAATATATGCTTCTGGAATCAACAGACTTACTGAAAAAGAGAAACTGATTCTAATTGCAAGCCTCTATTTGCTCTGGATAATTTACTTCACTTGTTCCACATATGCATGTTCAGAACTGAGCAAAAACAGCAGAATCAAAAGAAATGAAGCTAAATTTCTGGTTTTCAATGGGGATTTATATATATATAGTTACTTTGTTAGGAAAACGTGGCATAAAATTTTATAAAATGGAAGAGTTTGGATGTAGGAATGCCTGTGAACATTTGGGTCATATGTGAGCATGATAGTACTGCCAGTTTTTTTAGGATTTCTACTCTTACTTTTGGTAGAGCTTGTAACTCTACCAAATTTTTGTTGTTCAGTGGAGTGTTTCAAGCTGAGTGAAAGACTAGGAAATATTAGTGGCTTCTATAGAAGGGTTCATCTGATGACTTGCCAGAAAACATCTGTGCAAGAATCCATAGGGGTTATCACCATCTACATGTTGCTGGTAGGGTTTGATTTATTCTCCTGCTGCTTGTCATGGTTGCCATAATTACTGTTTGATAGCTTCTGACCAGGGGATATCACCATGCCAGACATGTCGTTCTGTGTGCCCTCTGCATTACTGGTTGACCATGTCTACAGACTCAATCCCCTGCTAGCACTCATTGATGTTAACCAACTAACTTGGAAAAACCACGGCCTTTTTCTTGTTTTAGTATTGTATCTTTATACTTGTAATAACAGTAATGTTAAGTGATCCAGAAGTGGCAGCCTTCTGCATTTTGTTTACTTTTTTTTTTTAAATTTTGATGAATAGAGTCGTGTCTTTACCTAGTACTCTCTTTCCTAAGCAATTAACTCAATTTCTTCAAAATGATAGCATTTGGTGAGTACTGAGCTTGCACAAAGGTGTGTGAAAATGGGTGAAAAGAAATTATGTGAGAATAATACCTATAGAATAGTTTTTCTAACACCTTAGACAGACTTAGATTAACAACCCTTGTTGTTATGAAATTGTTTTTATCAAAGTTTTATATTTAATCTTGAAAAATCACCTTTTCACAATTTTTTTTTTTCCCTTGGCATTTCAAAATGAAATAAGGTATGCTATCTCACATAACTCCCTAAGGTTTCGTGCTGGAGTGGAGGTGTAGACAAACTCAAGCTGTACCATTTACCTTTTGGCCAGGCTGCTTTTAATAACATCGTGCTTGAAACTTTACATTTGCTTTAAGTGAAAGCTGTTACTGTCTGGAATATAAATACATTAATTACATATATGGATTATGGATTATTTCTTATGTAGAGGAAATAAACATAATCCATATATGTGATTAGTGTATTTATATTCTAATCAACTGTGGCCATTGTAAATGGATGTGTAAAATGTAAAAGGAATTGCTGGCTTATTTGACAAGAGCTAGGCAATTTCATAATCAGGCTATGATTTTAGTGTACATATTTCCTTTGCTATATATATTTCCTTTCCTTTTTCCATAAGTTATGTATAATTTTTTTGAAATACGTTTTTCTTACAGAAAGGAAGTGTTCAGGACCATGTTCAAAATGAGTATTTGACATACATTTTTTTAGCACAGCTGTGTCACTGCTGTCCTGCTCATGAAGATTGATCTTATTTTGCTCATGTTCATACATTTGCTCATACTTGAACTATTTCATGGAATTATGATAAAGCAGAATTTCTCAACACTTATAATACTAAACAATTTAGAAAAGAACAACCTTTTTTATGAGAGCCTTAAAGAGGTCCTTAATGCTTCAAGTCTATGACTCATAAGATTCAGCTTTTCTTGTATTTCTTCTTAAAACTTAGAAAAAAAATGTTTGCATTGGTGGTTATGAAACAAACATGGTTTTGCTATAAGAAATAATGTTTGTTTAGTTTTATTTGAAACTTTCTTTGTGAAATAGGTATAATAATATCCTTTTTATGTTGTTGTTTGTTTATTTTTTTGTTTGGTTGGGGTTTTTATTTTATTAATTTTATTAATTGTATTAATTTTATTAATTATTTTATTAATTTTATTAATTAATTTTATTTTATTAATTCAACAATAAGCTGTTCAGAGCAAAGATCAATTTTCAGAAATGTTTACTACAACTTCTGTCCATCATATTGTTATATTACTATAGTGCTTTAGTAAATATAGTACTCATACCAAATTGCCTTTGTACTTCTAGAAACTGTCAGAGTTTCACTGTTTGCAGTGTTACAATATTTAGTATCATGCAGTTCTCCTAAATTTCTAAATTTCAAATTTCTTTTGAAATTTCCATCTAACAAAGAAAACACCTATCTTTTGGTATTTCACACCCTCTAGAGTGAGTTGTTTCTTTCCTCCCCAGTTTCACCCACAATACATAAACATGCAATTCATAGAAATTACACAGAATAACAGTTTTTCTCTATGTTACAAATCACCAGATGCATTTCTTCATTGAAACATGAGATATCTCTGTCAAAATAAAAATTCAAGGTATTCAAAATAACAATTTGGTACTTGGGCTGATACTCTTCAATATTTTTGTTACTGGCATGGACAGTGGGTTTGAATTTACCCTCAGCTGCTTCACTGACAGCAACCCATGTGGTGCAGTCGACATGCTGGAGGAAAGGGACACCATGACACACTTGAGAGATAGGCCCATGTGACCCTCCTGAAGATAAGCAAAGCAAAGTGCAAAATTCTATACCTGGATCACAGCAATCCAAGGCACACCTACAGGCTGGGAGAAGAATTGGTTGAGAGCAGCCCACAGAGCCAACTGAATCCTGGGCTGCATCATAAGTAGAGTAGCCAGCAGGTGGAGGGAGGTGATTGTCCCCCTCTACTGTGCACTTGAAAGATGTTACCTGGAATACTGCTTACAGTTCTGCTGCTCCCATCATCAGAAGGACATTATGTACCTTTTGTAGCAAGTTCAGAGGATGACCACAAGTTTATAGAGGATTGGATCACTTTGTCTATGAAGACAGGTTGAGGAAGCTGGAGCTATTCAGCCTTGTGAAAGTTGCATGGAGACCTTATATCAACACTTCAGTATCTGAAGGGGACCTACAAGGAAAACAAAGGGGGAATCTATATCAGGAATTATAGTAATAGGAAAAGGAAGAATAGATGCAAACTGAAAGAGGGGAAATTTAGGTTAGATATTAGGAAGGAATTCTTTCATGTGAAACTAGTGAGTCACTGGAACAGATTGCCCAGGGAGCCTTTGGATGTCGCAGCTCTGCCAGTGTTCAGGGGCAGGTTGACTGGGGTATTGAGCACCCTGGTCTAGAGGGAGATGTCCCTGCTCATGGCAGGGGGGCTGAGATTAGCTGATCTTTAAGGTCCCTTCCAATCCTTAACATTCTATGACTCTGTGGAAACACCAGAGCAAATAATTAGACTGTTACTCTGTTGCCAAATATTTTTGAAGCCTCCTGAGCCATTATTCAGCATTTTGCCACCAACCCAGAGTTCTTCATAGAACACTAGAAATCTGATTTAAAACAATGAGGATGCTACAGACAGGGCATTTCTAACTACTATGTATTGTATATTTTTTGTAAATAATATATTTGGTACAATTTCTGTTTGTATAGAAACCAAGTAACTATTTCTATACAGAGGCACTAGTTAGCTGTTCTTGTGGATCAGTACTGAGTGTGAACCTAGAGCTGCATTATGAACTCTTCAGCCTCATGAGAAAATTCACATGGAAGTTGAACTAGTCTCAGAAACAGGCTAGGGAAATGAGAGTGGGCCATATTGGTATGCAACCATATATCTCCCAAAACAAAATTTATAATTTCTCATCAACTGTTAAATGTACATTTTAGGGAAAAAATTTTGATATTAGGAAACATTATTTTCATTATCCAACACAGTAAGCAGGGAAACACATAAATTACCCAATAGATAGCAGCATTTTCTTCACTGCCAAAAATGCACTTATTATTTAAGATGGCAATTAACAGGGTGAAATTTTCTCCTTTTAGGCTGACAGTCTTTTTTTGGAAAACTAGGTATTTTTCTCCCTCTGTCTTCTTTTAAGTATGTCTGGAAGTGTTAAATTTGTCCACCTTTCATATAATAGCCTACAGCAGACATTCAAGATGTCACAGATCTCATTTCTGTGGCTTCCTCAGCCTGAGGCAGTTTAAACCAGTATTTCCCAGGAGACTGACTTAACCATTGGAAATGGAGGGAGATTTCTTCTCAGCTCTTCTAACAGAGCTTTGACACTACAGCTAAGAATTGAAGATTTATGAGAAGAGAGAGATAAGAAATTTCTAGACTCTTAACATGGTGATGGGACCATTCATCAAAGAGAATGACTTTCTATTTGTACTTTATTTGTATATTAAGAAATGGGAAAGACATAAGCAGAAGTCAGATTTACCTTCTTGTTCCCAAATTAGAAGTTCAGCTATATGGTTACTCTCTCTTGATCCCTTTTCTGCCTCCCATATAATTCCAAAAGATTTCATATCTGTCTGTGGGACTCTACAGATTTAGCAAATGTGGAGAACATACATTCCTTCTTTCCCAGCTGGATGATTAAATTCTTCTATTGGGAAAGGGAAAAAAAATTAAGATTTGAATCCGGGGAAAGTATTTAGAGACTTAGAAGGACACAAAACCTAGGGCTTTTTCACCTTGAACATTAATCAATAATCTCTTATGCAAAATTGAGCACGAAAATTAACTACATACCTGTCACTGCCTGTATATATTACCAGGTGTTATCCCACCAGACTCTTTAAAGAAAAATTTACGTGCTCGGAGCATAATTAGCTCTTATAGCATTAGTTAGCTCTGGTCGAAAAACTGGTTCGAGCACTTGTCAAGACATAGACTCAAACTACTTTGTGTGAAGCAGTCATAAGCAGAAGAGAGCCTTGGAAATCCTAGTCATAACCAGGTGCACAGCTCTGGGCATGTTGCACATTTTATGTCTCTACCTGTTTGCCAAATACTTACAGTATTAGGAAGGGTTTTTCTGGATCCCATTCTGCTTACCACATTTGTGGACATCAGCTGGCAGTTGCAGAACAACGTCAACTATAAATATAAAAAAAAAAGAAAAATAATTTATGCAGTTAATGTCTGCACATAAACTGTTTCTTCAAAATTATATTCATGTTTCTAACAATATACATTTAGAAAGTTGTTTCAGAGACAAGCAGGCTGAAACTAAGGATGTACTAATTAAGGTATACAACTGAAATATTTGTCAGATACATCAGAGAGCAGTGGATGGAAAAAGAAAAAGAGTGTTCTTTAAATCTTGTAAGAAAGCTGTGTTATATTTCTTTCTTACAGTAAAATTGTATAAAATTCTACTGGTTCACTTACGAAGGCTCTCTCAGAGGCAAAAGTTGGAGCCAAAAATGTGCTACTTAAAAAGAGTGCAACAGAAAAATGAATTAAATCTTTATGGTGAGGGAAATAGAAGGTAAAATTATGTTCTTCAGTATCAAGAATCTATCAATGGGAACATAATGTTCTAAAGGAGAACACAACCAAGATTTTTACAGTGTTTCCAACAGGAAGCCCTCAGATATGATATCCAGATTAACAATGCCCATCTTTTGTGTTCTTAATGGCAAGGTGATCACACTGTGCTTACTTTCATGAAGTCTTTATCTCTTTGTTCCAAATATCAGATGCTCCTGAGGAGGGGATGTTACAAGTCAGACTGAGTGCTTGAATTTTGAGGGTTGAGATGAACCCTGGGAAGCTGCCTTCCAAGGCACAATACAATGTGGTGAAAACTTGCTTAGAATGTGAGAGCTAACTGCACCAAGCAATGCAGCGGATGTGAACTACAGAAAATCTAAATGAGCTTCATATAAAAGTCATACTGTATGAAAATCTGGTTTAATATTTTGGTTAAAAATTTCCTTAGTTTATCACTACGAATATAAATAATAGAGTATTTTCTATAAATGAGAATGTTTGGGTTGCAATTTATTACACTTGGTCTGCTTGGTCTGTATTATCAATAACTTAATTATATTCTCTCATTCAAGTACATAAACTTGTCTAGAAGAAAGTAGTGTCTGCTTTCTATAATCAATTAATTATTTAGATTTTATATATTGACATATCAGAGTCCCAGCAATATCAAAAATATCCAATGGCAGTCTAACTGTTAAGCTACCTACATGGTGTAAAAAGATAAGGAGAAAATTGCCTAAATGAAATATCAACATTGTCTTTTTAAATTATAATCCTTGAGGGATTATATTACAGGCAGCTTTTGCATGAGTCCTTCCTTACACACAAATATAAAATGAAAATTGATGCATAAGCTTTACCTAAAAATAAAAATGAATATTTTAAGACAGCTTATATTATGCACATTTTTCTGATTGACCATTCATATTCTAAAAGCATAAATTAATTTCAGTAAATATCTTCCCTAAAGCACTCTAAACTGCCAGCTCATGGTGATCCAAGTTATTTGCTCTGAATAATTTATCTCCACATAAAGCTAATATAAAATTTGGTCTAACAATTAGCATTACAGGGTTGTTGTTGTCAGATACTCCTACTGTACACTGAGACTGATATACTTGCTGAGGATGTGATGGACTGTTTAACAAGTCTATCTGCCACTGACAGAAGTCTGCTCTGGTACCATTCTGTGAATTATATAGGTCAATGACTTGTACAGCTCGCTTAATACCTCGAAAACTGTCTTTATGTACTTGCTTAAATAAGAGATGGAAATATGCTTAAGCTGAGTTTGCATCCCCTTTGTGCTAGATGTCTGTAACTATTTCATTGAATAAGCTTATTGGCAGGATGTTCATGAAAGCAAGTTTTAAGCCTGCATTAAGGAATATGAAATTTGGACCTTTCAGAATTATTCATCTAATTAGAAAATAGATGTCCCCAGACCAAAGTAGACATAAAAATGAAAAAGATACTTTATGATAATAGTCTATATTTTACTATTTTCACTATTTCTCTGTGTTTTGTAATTTTTCAGCACTCTCAGTCAAGTCAGAAAAAGTAATAAAAGGCAATACCAATAAAAGCAGAATGAAAACAATATTAACAAACATGTTTAAGACTCTTCACTTTAATTTTAGTCTGGTATAATTTGTCCTTTAATTTTAAATGCCAAAACTCAAAACATATGAATTTTCTTCTAACTCCTGCATGTTAGGAAACTGAATCACCTAAAATATCTAGACTTTACTATGAAGCAGAAAAGGAAGCATGATATTTTCTTGAAAACAAGATACAGTCTACTGAAGCAAAAGAGTAGTTTGTGGTCACACTTGCATGTATCACATGACAAAATAAAAGCACTACAGGCTTTAAATATTATTTCTGGGGAGAAATTTGTGTAGATATATGTGTGTATAGTTGCATGGGTCAGTTGTAGCTGCATATTACAAATGCCTTGGCATACGTTTTAACTAGATAAAGCACTGCTATTTTTAAGATCAGAAGACACAATTGCAGCAATTTAGGAAGGAGTCTTCTGTGCTGTTGAACTTTTAGACATCTACTCAGCTCCAAAAAATGCTTAAAAAGGATTAAAACCTAGCTAAGAAGAAATACAGAAAAGGTTATATTTTGAAAGAAGATCATTCTATAATGTTCCAGGACTTGATTTTACACAAAATTTCTTCAATTTGAAATGACAAATTGGCAAAAAGTGATGCAATACATTACTATTTATGTTTTATTTAAAGTATTGTTTTATTCTAAGAAACTATGTTCATTACTGTTCATGTGTGCTGTTTGTACTTTGTGAACACAGAAGCTGTGTGCATATAAGAATTTCACAGCCTACTAGAAGAATTCCAACAGCAGCTACAAAAGAAAGAATATAATTAATAGATCCTAAACCATTCCTTAACAGCTGGCTCTGCATATTTCCCTGATTACAGCAGGGGGTTTCCAAGAGGTAAGCTGTTCAGAATGGATTTGAAATTTTTTGTTTGAAGACAACACATCTCCACTATGACTCAACTGCTTTTATTACGATGTCTGGAACTTGTAATTAGAGCTTTGGTTAAGTTCCCATTTCTAGAAGAATGAGAAGAGTGTGGAATAACAGTAATTCAAGATTTCTAGAACAGTTAGCCTTTTTTTCACTTCAGCTAGAGAGGTTGTGTGCCAAGAGATGAAGTACAGCATACAGAGACTGCATTTATTAATGACCTTTTCCAGAAAAAAAGCAAGCCAAAACAAACCCAGAAGCCCTCTTGGTATATAGCTTCACTAATCAAAGAAACAGCATACAATTCATTCTTTACATCGGTTGATAAAGATTCGTACTCTAATTTGCAAGTGCAAGAGGTTTCTGTAGTCAGGTGATAAAAGATGATTTCTTCTCATGAAAGATTTTTCTTCCTTTTCAAAAACAATGGAAGAAGACCATTTAGAAATTTCAAGAAAGATTATTTCTATTCTGATATCTAGTATACTGAATTTAAACTAATTTTTATCTTTTGGACTCAGTAGAATTATCAGTGATTTATTTTTCTGAAAAAGAGATCTAAATGAGTCCAAACTTCAGCTAGTTTCAACTCATGAAAGCCTATTAATCAAAAGATTACAGTTATTCCATAAAGATAATTATGGTTTTCATTTAGGTCATGACATGTCATAAAGCAACATTGAGGGAGATATTACCCTTTGTATAAATTACCCTTTTGTTCCTTCCAAAAGGATCACTGATGACATTTAAGAATTGCAAGTGAATTTGATATTGTTCTGCTGCATGTAAATATGTGAAAGTTACTAACAGTGTACTTGCAAATGGAAAAGGATGAAAAATATGAATAATACATGGCAAGCCCAGTGCAAGTGTAGAGTTATGTTATCTTTTAAATGGAATCTATTCAGATTTAAATATCTGCTATAGATCATAAACGTATTTTGGAGTCAACTAAATTTAACAATTTTCTGGGACCAAATGTTTAACTAGCTTTATATTTGTAGCTTATTTCTTTCCTGTGTATAAAGCAATCATTCTGCATGTGACTGCTGAGAAACTTACAATTAAAGTCTATTCTCAGTGTTACATGTGGCTATGGTCCTAGTTACATCAGTAACACTTTAGAGAACTTTCTGCAGGCTTCTGATGTAAGAACTACTCTAACAAAATTGGGGTACCTCATTTACTTATTAGATTTTCCTTCATGTCAAGATTTTTAATACCATTAATGTCAATATAGTGACTTCTTATCTGCAAGTTTACTGCATGAAAGAATCAGTAATATTCTGAAAGAATTGGTAATATTTATTACACCTCTTGATAGTCCAAGATGAAAGATGCTATAAAAATGAAAGGTATTATTGCTATCATCCTCTAATTTAAGAACATTGAGTCCTTCATGCTTTAACTGACTTATATGTGAATTCCATATTTTTTGTCATTTAGCAATTATGCTATAAAAATTAAAAGCTTGGAACTAATTTTTTCATTAGCATAACTGTTTTGATATGAATATTTTGCCAATACAGTTAAGCTTAATACAGGAAATTAGAAACTAGAAATTATTAAGCCATTTTGACTATCCATACTTTGTGTAATTTGAAATAGAGTTTGCTTGACACGTAATTGCTTTCTGGTAAGCATTATATGAGTTTAAAGAAAGGTCATGAATAGTTTTGGGCTATTACTGTTCTAAAAAATATTTCTGTTTAAAATCTTTTGGGAAATGGATGGATGTATCCTTTAAGGTGTAAAAAAAAAAAAAAGCAACTGAAGAAAACAAAGAAACAAACAAAAATCAAAATCAAAGCCAAACCAAACAAAAACCCAAAGAGACAAAAAACCCATACACAAAATCAAAAGGAAAATAAGTGAAATTATGACACAAACTAACAGAAAAGTACACTAAAAAACTCAAATGCCCTGAGTTGTGTGTTTCTGAATAACCTTGATAAGTGTGAGTAGCTCAGTGCTGTTGTGGTACTTCAATGCAAAGAGAATTTTGGAGTAGGTTTTTCATCCTCATTTCCTTCAGGCCTGGAATTAGCAAGGGAAGTTTATTCTGTGGCCTTGACAATGTTTGAGACAGGCAACTGTGCTTTTTAAGTCCTTACAATTTGCTAAGACTGCAGAGTCATGGCAGTAACAGTTTTGCTGTTTATAAGGATAAAAATTCAGTCAAGAATGTTTAGCAAGTTGTTGGTCATCCATGTTGTCTGAATCAATATATATGCATTTCAAGACTGATTTTACTAACTTCAAATAAATCTAAGCAGATTTATATTTATAGCAAAACATGAGTCTTAAAATGATCAAGTGAACTGGATCTTTAGAGACCCTGCTTATCTCAGATGTAAAAGCATGCCAGCCTGGCACTTCATGTATAAGCATTGAAAACAGTAGACATAAATTAAGCCCTCCCACTCTGTACGGGAGGTTTTAGGGTATTTCAGAAACTGAAAAATGTGTCTTACTGAGAGATTTGAGAATCACTGAATCATAGAAGTCTCGGGGATTGAAGCGAATTTAAAGATTATCTAGTTCCAAATTCCCAGCCATGGGCAGAGACATGTTTCCCTACACCAGAGTTATTCAAAGCTCCATCCAGCATGACCTTGAACACTTCCAGGGATGGGGCATCCACAGTTTCTCTGGTTAGCCTGTTCCAGTGTCTCACCACCTCAACAGTACAGAATGTCGTCCTAATCTCTAATCTAAACCTGCCCGCTTTCAGTTTCCCATTGTCCCCTGTCCTTCCCTACGTGCTCTTATAAATAATCTCTATAAATAGCATCTTTGTTATGAATCCTATTCATATTTTTAAGAGAGGTCAGGAAGTAATCTAATGCACCTTTTAAAGTCACCCAAAGAAAGGATTTCATTTATTAAAGATTTCCGTAGAATATGAAAGCAGATCAAGGGCCACTACTTATAAACTGAATGCATGCTACAGTTAATAATTATAATAACTTCGGATACATCCTCTTCATCTTTGAAGACTTTAAGTTCAGTGTAAGAAAACCTAGTGTCACACAGAGAATAAGAATCTCTGTAAACTGTATTGAATGCAAGGTCAGTTGATGTTAGAAGTCCATTTTAATTATTAAAAACTATTAATATGTAATTAGAATTATTTGTTACATGGCCATGGCTGGGGAATAATTTCTTGGACTGTATTTGTTACTTGTTTCTGTAATGATATCCATTAAGCAGTCCTCATAGTTTCTGTACTTTCCAATCTGACAAGTTGTCAAGCCTTAAAAACTACGTTGTGTTTTATATTATTTTTTAAATCCAGCTTACAAACATGGTGTTTTATTACTATTAATAAAACCTAAAACATCTTTATGGTGTTTTATATGATATTGAACAAATAATTTTATCTGAAAAAATTTCTTGGTTTCTTTGTCTTAGTTATTGATAACATAAAAGGAGACAGATGTTTAACAGATATGGAGGAACAAGGTCTCATTAATAATTAAGATGTTCACTTTAATAATTGCATAAATTACGTAGATATGTACCTCATAAGGATTTTTTTCTGCCACATAGGACTGTAGAGAAACAAGACATTAAAAACAATTTTTTCTTCTATTACATTTTGCATATGCAAATTCTAACTGCAGACTTCAGTGTGTGCATATTTTTCTTTTCTGTTTATTTTCTTTTAACAGAAGTCACTGAAATCTCTGGCTACTTTGATCATGTAATTTTGACAAGTAGCTGTTGTTTGTTCCCCCACTCCCCCAGGCCCACATTCTCTGCTGTCAGGTGTCACTACTGGTTGTGTCAATCATACATCTCCACAACAAGTACTCTTAGAGAAGAGCAGAGAATGATAGTTAAGATGTTTAACCAATTTAAAAACATATGTTATTACACTATAACACTAAAACCCACATAACTGTTGCAGCATTATAGATGTGTTTAAGACCAGCATGTGCATTCTAATCAAATTCCATACATAACGAGATTTACAAAAATTACATATATTCTGAAGATTTTTGCAAGGGCTGTGTCTATTCCTTTTTTGATAAGTTTTGAAATTAGAATATGGCCATCTTCTAAAGCTCAAAAGTTTTCAGTAGTGTCTGGTGGATGGAAAGGAAGTGAGAAGAAAAGTAATATTCTGAGAAAAAACAAATAGAGGATAGTGAAGGACATTGTGCTCACAAAGAAAATGCAATAATGAATTGTTCTGTATTATGTTGCTGTAAAAAAGTTCCACTAGGATCAGAAATTTTAGATGCAGAAAGAAATGTGCCATATTACCTCCCATGAATTAAGAAAAACTGGTTGTCTAGCTCTTTTGCAAACTGGACATCCTGTTTTTGTCTGGGATAGAGCTAATTTTTTTCAGAGTACCTAGCATAGGACTCTGTTTTGGATTTGTGCTGAGAACAGAGTTGATGACAGAGCAGCGTTTTAAATATTGTTGAGCAGTACTTACAGAGACAGTGCCTTTCGGCCTTGGCCTTTGCCCTTACTCCATGCAACCAGCAAGTAGGCTGGGAGTGCACAGGAAGCTGGTGGAGGACAAAGCCAGGAGAGATAGACAGATCCCCACTGACCAAAGGGATATTCATGGTGTCATGCTCAGCATATCAAGCTGGGGGAGGAAGAGAAAGGTACGAAGGGGAATGATGGCACTTTTTATTCCCAAATCATCACTACACATCATGGAGCCCTCCTTTCCTGGAGATGGTTGAACACCTGTCTGCCCATGGGAAGTGGTGAATAAATTCCTTGCTTTGCTTTGCTTGCATGTGCTTCTTTTGTTTTCCCTATTAAACTGTCTTTATCTCAACCCACAAGTTTTCTAATTTTTACCCTTCTGGCTCTCTCCCCCATCCCACCATGGAGAAATGAGTGAGTAGCTGCATGGAGCTGAGCTTCTCATTGGGTTAAACCACAATGCTGGCAAACCTTCACAACTACCCACAAAATCCTAATATTGGCACTAGAAACTCATATTACATTGATTTGCAGTAAAGCACAGCAAGGTAGCACTAAACTTCTGAGTGGTCTCTGCAGTATATTTTCTTATTTTGGGTGAGTGGAACGTACACAGCGGCTGTTGTAGTACATCACTAGAATTAGTTTCTTGGGATTAGCATAATGCTATTCTATGAATCCTCCTTTCCATTTTATGGCTTCTGTGTGGCTGTTTGTTTATAAAAAATCCTATCAATCACCTGGATTCATTAGAAGTCTGCCTGAACAGCACAGTTCTGTATTATTTTCTTTAGCAGTATTTTTAAAGCTGTGTATGGGAAAACAGAGTCTTTGCAATTTTTTATTCAGTATAACACTGTCCTTTGAGAGGTAGGCTAGATTTACATCAAGGCTGATTACACCAAGATATGATCTAACTGATAAAAAAGTATGTAAAAATATCCACAGTTTCCATTGAAAAGAATAATTTTGATATAAGAAAGTTGTTTAGTCTGGGATAACAGGGAAAAATTTTGCTAATGCTATTCCAGAATAATGATATTCAGGCATGACCTAACAACCCATTTCAGCATAACGATTTGGAAACTCTAGAGAAACATACTTCTGTAAATACAGATTTAAAAACAGCTTTGAAACTTTTTCCCAGTAAAGTCAGGTCTACTGTGGGGAAAACTTTCTTTTTCCTCACCTTCTTTTCTTTCCTCTGCTCCTCACCCAAGTGATATTAGGAATGTAATTAGCTGAAGAAAGCTTTTATATGCAACATTACATAAGTCTTTTAGCTACTTGCACTGAAAGTTACATGGTTATAGGAATTTAAATAATGTAAAAGAGTCTTTAAATACTGAATACATAATTAAATGTTTTCACATTGAATCAGGAAGGATGTTGTTCTTATGACTTTGTGGGGGAATTATTCCAAGTTTTTGTTTGGGTTTTTTTTTGTTTTTGTGTTTCATTTATGTGTGAGAGTGAAGCTGTAAGTTCATTATATCCAATGGGAAAAAAAAAAAAAACTGTTAGAAGGGGCCAAAATGACATTTTAATTTCTTCATTTCTTCATTGAGAAAGATTATTCCAAGGAACCAATCTATGTTTATTAGGAGTTAGCTGTTTAACTTGGATAATAGTTGGATAATAGTTACTTGTTTTCCACATATCTTCCAAACCTTACTGTCTTTCTCATTTTATCAGCCATTGGATATGTATTTAGTTACATTCTCCTACATATTACCAAAAAAAAAAAAAAAAAAAAATACAAAAAAGAAAAAGGCACTAAAATAGCATGTATTCCTTCTGCACTGTGCAAATACTTAAATCCTTGGCCATAACTAAAGCCT
The DNA here is from genome assembly GCF_050655825.1 of Lonchura striata. Lineage (NCBI taxonomy): Eukaryota > Metazoa > Chordata > Aves > Passeriformes > Estrildidae > Lonchura > Lonchura striata. The sequence goes on along the minus strand of NC_140703.1, from coordinate 54,516,086 downwards.
CTATAAAATTTCAACTCCATGGACAAAATTCAGAAGTTTCTCCCCTCATTCAAAACCAACTCCAAACCATACTTGAAGTAATTTCTAGTAGAAATGAATACTAGGAGAGGCTAATTAACCATGTGAATTGACCTCAGAAGATCAACACGAAGGTATGAATTGCATTCTTTGCATACTTGTAAATTCTCTTTTGTTCTCTGAGATTTAGTGGAAAAAGAACTGTGTCACTAATGGAGTTTGAATAGAAAAGCTAAGGTCTTTTTTCTGTATGTGTTTTAGCTTAATATATTTTAAATATATTTTAGTTTAGGTTTTTTTTTAATGTATTTAATGAAACCTCACTTCAGGTAAGTTAGTATGCCAAAGTTCTTTTATGTTGAAGTATTTTGGTTCAGCTGTATTTAACCTGTATGGGAGAAAAACTATTACACAAACGGATCTATTCAAAAGAGGTGTAATACCTACTGAAAAGAGGTTGCTTAAAACTCTTCAATACTGATCATGATGGATGAAATATAATATACACTGTTATTTGCCCCAATATTTCAGTGGCTTTTAGGTAATTCTGTGCATATTCTGTGAGCCATATACTGAGACATCTTTTTGAGTAATTTAATTAGAGGAAGGACATGATGTTAGATATAACACATAATGCTTAGTTTTCTTCATGCTTGAGTATGCTGCCCCAGTTTCATTGCCTTTCTTATCATTCATTACTCACTCATATTGAGATAGCACCTTTGAGGCATAGGGGCCCTTGTGCAAAAATAGGAGTTTCCTGCCTTGAGAAGGAAGAGAAGCTGCCTTGATTTTATTATTCGGAAGGTACTGAAAGGGAGTCTGAGTAAGCAAGTGATGAAGGGTTTAAACCCCTTTTTGCCCATTCTCTTAGTGATCACAGTTCAGGGTCATGCTTTCTTTGTGCCTCAGTTTCCAAAGCTCACAAGTAGTTTAAGTTGAAATCTTTACACCTGAAGCTTGTTTTCCAAACTGTATAATCAAATCAACCCAGTGGAATTGAAGTAAAATACACACTGGATCTTAAGACTCAAGATCTTTCTTAATTATAATTATTTCATAGAGCTGTGCAAATAGTGTTGGGTGGAAATGTGATCACAACAGGAGAGTAGCAGCAACAGTTCTACCAGAATCTCAGCAGAACACATGGTTTCTGTCAACCCCTGTAATATATACTTTAGGGCAAAATTTGTGATCAACAGCTTTCAGACTGCTTCTAATCCAAACAATTCTATGAGTCTATGACAAATCTGTCTTGCTGTACCCTTCAATAATGGACCATTCAACCAGCTTACAGTTTTTTTCAGTCATCTAATACTTATATAGCTTTATAGAGGAATTTCTTATGTTCGTAAAAGTCCAGATGGCAGTTTTTCTCTTTTTAATTGCCTTGTTATGCCAACACATATTTAACAGACTAAGCACCAGTTCTGACTCAATGAGACCTGTGCATAATTCTTATTCAAATGGACTCTCCAGTGTTTTACCTGTATCTTGCATAATTTAAATGATAGTGCAAGCCATCATTTAAATTGTTGAAGTGCAAACCCTCAGTCTCACTAATTTTTTATTCTCAGTCTTTTCTATTCATTTCAGTCAGGTTCTCACAGATTTACCTCTCCTGTGGGTTTGCCCAGCTGAAAGGGCCTTGTTGTTTTGCTGGAGGTGACTTCACTTTCTATGTCTTGCTCTACTCTTTTAAAAAGTGCCTACATCAAAATACCTGTGATTGTCTTGACATGAATAACTAATGCTTGAATAGCTTCCTTCAAGAGTGAAGTAATATTATTTAAACTTGAATGTAATTTACTGGAAGTACATGTATTTACACGAAGGAAGAAATTTTATTTCCCCAGAATAATTACCTATTACCATTTCAGGAAAATCAGAGTCTGAGAAACAAATCTAACTTTGGATCAAATCAGTCACTCTTGAAAATGACATCATTATCATCTGTTATCCACAGACCAGTTTAAACCATAAGGACTATTACGTTTCTGAGTTGCAGGATTTACTTTATGGCAAGTTATACTGTAAGTGCTCAAGAGACAAAATGATTTGATTTCAAAGACTAATCCTGGCAGATGTTCAGAATTGAATTTACTTGTGAATTCAACAGAACATGTCATTTTGCTATGCAATTCTATTTTTTCATGAACTGCCTTTTATTTTATTGAAAATATGCATATACATATCTCAAACACAGTTTTGAAAATGAAAATGTGCCAAAAAATGGAACTATTGCACTAATTGTAAACTAACAGATAATGACAAAGAAAAAAGTTTTTAGAGGTGAATGGCGATAGCTAACAATGCACTCTTACATTGTTTTATTTTATGTATAAATTAAATGTTTTAAATTTTCAATTAGTTCTAACCACATGTTTTTATGTCATAATACAGCAGACATACAGGTAGATGAGCCACTGTGCATATTACCATGGTATAGATAAAGCAGTAGGGGATGTGTTATTGGCTATTATATTTAATTCATTCTACAGAGCATACATATCAAATAAATAATAATTAATTCAGATTGTCAGATAATTTAATTAGTAGCATTCAAAATATTTGTGGCTTTTTACATACCATGTCAACACAGTGCAGTTTGCACAGAGAAAATTAAAAATGCCATTATAATTTTTAAAAATAATTTCCTTATACTGCTTGTAGGGGTCTAAATGAAAACAATAAATTTAGCTTAACTAAATGAAATAATGATGTCTGATACTATTTTCTAAAATTATCCTCTAAAGTATTTAGATCTCAACTACTGAACGGTGTCTCTTGTGTCACTAAAATTGGGATGATGAGCTGATTAGATAGCTTTCTTTCAATTATTTTCCACATTTTATAGCAACCTTGAAGACAAATTGAAATGTCTAACAGGGTTGCATAAATCTCATACCTCGTTTTCTCAAAATAGCTTGAGATGGCAATTGCAGTCCCTTATATACTGGTCACACATTTACTACCCAACAATTTTCTAAGTAATTTAGTAGGATATTAGTGAAATAATAAACATCGCCTGTAACCACGTTTGGTTCTTGGCTAATGAGGAGCCCCTCAAATTTTTGATGACCAATGACAACAGCCCACTGCATTATATTTCATGTTTCAGAGCTTTCAAAATCTGGATTTCAATTTCATTATTTAATTATTTTTATTTAAATAAGCTGATATGTATCATTTTACTATAACAATTTTTTCTCCTTCTGCCAAAGAAAGCGGACAGGTAAAGAGATAGGATACAGGCAAGTAAATTGAATAAATGATCTGAGATATATGGACATTTTTAATGGACTAGGCACTTTATTTGCTTACTTTACTTTCTAGAACATGATCAAAATAGTTCTGTGAAAAAAAAAGAGAACTCACTTTTCAAAGACATTAATGAATTTCAAAGGCAGAGTGAGCCAAAAAAAAGCAGTATTTTCCATTAGAGTTTTATTAGCTGAAAAAGAGAAAATTTGATTTATGAATTGCTTCATCAGCCAATCCAATATAGTCCATGTAGAAAAACCCCAAACATCAAAAAACCAACACTTTTTTTTTAAATGTGAAAGTTAATCCAACTCTCCTATATTACTTATTCATAAGTTAACAAAGGCTGTGAATCTCTTCTTGTGAATGTTACAGGATCCCTGCCTTTGTGTTGCCACCTCTAGATCAGAGAAATTTATTTTGTCACAATCAGAAAAGTATGAAATAGGGAAGTAAGGTTTGTGAGCAAGCTGGAGAGCAGTCAACAACTAAGCTTTAGCCATCAGAAGTGGCTAAAATATGGATGAACTTCTTTCAGACAGGGAAGAAGCAAAGCAGATGGCAAAGAAAGCAGTGTGCAGAACATTTGAGAGGGAGGGTTTAGAAACAAGGGCTAAGATGAGGATGATTTTTTAAAATTTTATTTTTAAAGTAATGCTGAGGTGTTAGAGCATGATCAAAAAAAGGATGTAAAAGTGAAGAACATTTGTGGTTTACTGATTAGATGGAATAAATTACAGAGTCAAAGTAATGATAGAAAGCTTATAGCATCATAAGATTTAATGTTTCTGAAAGCTCAATAAAAGAAGTCAAACATTTCTCAAGGACAAATAGGCAGTATTTCAGGTACGTGTAAACCATCAAGACAAACTTCTCTTTTCCAGAGGCAGAAAACGAAGTAACTCAGTATCTTTCTTTTGACTCAGAGGTTCTGGAGAAAATCCTATAATGAATTAAAGATTAGCTTTCTTTTTTCCCCTCCCATTTTTCCTTAAAACTTATTTAATGGAAACTTATAACTCTCTTAGAGTTGTAGACATTTCTCTGAAATATAAACATTTATTGTTGCCAGAATATTAAAAATTGTAACTTGGATAAAATGGAAAGTAAAATTGAGTGATATATATGACATTTCTTCCACAGTCATATTAGTAGTAAAGATATTCAGAGGAATTCTAGAACTCATTCTGCAATAGCCTGAATAAGAAACATTAGGATTCAAATATATATTTCTGAGAATATATATATTTAATATATATATTTCTGAGAAGGCCACTGTGACATGATGATAGGAATAGAATTGCATTCCTGGGTTTTTCACAAAGAGAACATTTGGCTTTCAGCAGAAAGCCTCATGTTTTAGGAGAATCAAGCCTTTTACAACTCCTACTGATGGTCTCTTTGAAATAGTGAGAGATCACAAATCTCATTGGCATCTTTATTTTTAAAAATATCTGGGAGTATTCAGTCCATCTCTTTAGGCTCTGCATATTTTGCCAAATTTTTGACTTCAAAAGAAAATATCTGGATATGGACAAAATAAGACCTGAAGGATTTGGCATATAATGAAAGCTTAAAGCAATTAAAGTGAAGAATATATTGTGTAAAATTTTACTCGAATTTCTGCCTAAAAAATAAAATTGTGACATTTTCAGATATATTTTATTTGGGTCACAATGTCTGCAAATCCATTTGACAGATTATAGCCCAAGGAGAACAGTAACCAGGTATGAAATGATGAACAAGCCTTTTCCTTCTGACAGGGGCCATGTATGCTGTTTTAGAAAACACCAAATCTCAACTATATTTGTTATTAAGATTGGATTTTTTTCCTTACCTCTCAACTTATTCTATCAGTTTTCTGCCCTAGGTTGAGGTATATAAAGCTTACCTCTGGTTTTTGAGACAATACATTGAAACAAGCTAAGGATGACTCATTGTCCTCTTTTAAATGCCTTAGGGGAGATGGCAGGTCTCTGTGGATACTGATCATTCTCCACAGACAGTGAAAAACCCTGGAGTGATTAGCTCAAGCATATATGCCTAGTGGGTGATGAGAAACCAAGGCAGATTAATCCTCCCCTTATTTGTTGGCAGTCCCTAGAAGTCTTGAGATCCCTATATCTCAGTGAATAATTTAAAATAGGGAATGCATTCAGTTAACTTCATCTGTCTCTCATTTCTAATCATAAGCAGTCTTTTATGTTCTACTCTTAAAAAAAAGAAAAAATAGGATAATTAGGAAGTATCACTTAGTCTATACATGCAATACGACTTTCTGGTGTATAAAACTGTATCAATTAATTTTTATTGGATATTAAAGTTAAAGTCATTTTGTGTTACTACCTTACTAATTTCCTAAAAAAATTCAGGTGTTTATTTTCCCTATTCATTTTCTGAATGTAAAGTATTTCTGTGGAATATCCTTTGAAGACAAAAAAAAGTAAAGGCAAGTTCAGTTGAAACACAGAATCTTTCACTGTTTATGGGAGAATGAAAGGTATTTTAAAATATTTTATTTCCTACTGTCCTACTGTGATTTGATTAGTCATATATTCACTTATTTTCCCCAAGTCAAGACTGTTTTGCCTGCAATGGTTATTGGTAATTCACCCTGCTCTTATCTTGATACATGAGCTTTCCTTCATCATTTTTTCCCCTGATCAGCTGAGTAGGAGAGTAGCTTTGGTGGGAACCTGTTATCCGGACAGGGTCAACTCACCACAATATATTACACGCATTTATACATTCACATCTGCTTTTCTCCCCTCCATGGTTCTTTTTAATCCCTTGTGCTGCCTGTTGAAATATTGGAGAAACTACACTAAATAATTCCACAGCTTGGTTGAGCTCATTTCCATGAAACTGAGCTCTTCCACACTGGTTGGGAATTTGGCCACTTGCCATGTCATTTATTAGAACAATTTTGATTGATGTCTAGTTTTAATGTTGCCTCAGATATTTTCTTGTTGAGATTTTTTTTAGTAAACAAATAATTTTCACCAGAGTAATAAAATATATTCAGAAAAACAATCAAATTAATGAACCTCCACAACTTAAAGTAAGAGGTCAAGTAAGTGGTACTGTTTAACTTGGCAAAATATTGTTCAACCTTTAAATTAGAAAGTGGGAATATTTTGTGCACATGTAACCATTCATTACATTGTTTTCATTCATTTTTGAAGGGATACCCACATTTTGGTTCTATTTGAATCACATTTTGAGGGCCTATTTGACTCTATTTGCAAATGAAATATTGGCATTGAACTCTATTGTATTTTAAGTGGCTTATGTGGGTAATGTTGTTAGCATCAGCCTTATTCCTGAGGGTTGATGCTCTTATATTGTGTTCCATATTTCCTCTGGTGTCTTGATAAATGTTAAGGGAGTACTGCAGAGAGAAAGTGCAATTATTGCTCAGGAAGAAAAGAAAATGTGACTATGTAGACGGTCAATGTGTTTATATTGTACTGTAAGTCAGCAGTGTTTCTGGGTCAAAGATCAACTCAGTGACATGCCTGTACAGAATTGCTTGAAAGCCTCTGCAATTCCACTTTGTTTCATTTTGGGCTTTTACCCTTTGAAACCCTTGATGGCCAGTCACTTTGATATTTTATTTTATTGTACTTTTATTGACACTTTTCATGGATGAAGGCAACTTTAATTAAAGTACTTAATGAGTTCTAATCAATTCTGATGAGTAAAAATAAGAAAAAGGTAGGACTTGAAGGGACATCAGAAACCATTTACTATTAAATCCAGTTCTGTATTGAAATAAGATCAGGTGCACTGTTGTCTCTGACACGAGTCTCTCTAGGTTTTTCTGTAAAGCCTGCAATGAAAGGGATACTGCAGTGTCCTTAAGAACATTGTTCCAGTGTTTTACAATACCCATATGGCAGTAAAAATTATATTAGAAAAATGTAATCAATGAAAATTATATAGAACATGAAACTACTTTCAAGGGGCAAAGTAACTTTGCCCAGTGGGTACTCTATAGTTTCAGCCATAAAGTGAAAAGCAAAGAAAATCTCCAAACCCCCTCCCCACCAACTTTTTTGAAGTGAGATATATAAAGAAATATACAATAAAATGGAACTCTCCAACAGATGCCTTTGCAAGGAAGACAAGACAAATATATGTGATTGTACTTTGTTTGGCCAGAAATGGTGAAGTCAAGTTCTTAGAACTAATTTTTCATCTGAAATATCATACTTATAACTGCAGAGTGCCCCTTAAAAGCAGAACCACTGATTCAGTGTTGAATCAGACGAGAAAATATTACCTACTAAATCACTGGTACTATTTCTTGTACCATCTAGCTTTTTCTTGGAAGCTTTCTACTTGAGCTGACCTCAACATTTCTAAGCAGTAAACACCAATCAAGGTAGCAGTAAAGCCAGTGTAAGCAGGGCCTTGTTAACATAAATTCACATAAATTTTGATAATTAACTGCAATTAATTATTTGCTAATGATTATCAATATTGTAATTAATTATCCACATAAATTTTGGAAATAATTGTGTTAATTACTTATTTCTGTGAATTTGAGATAAAATTCAAAATCACTGTAGAACAATTTTCCTTCTTGCATCTCTTTTTGACAGGTATGAGACACAGTATTGAAGATGACAGATGACTGACTAGTTGGCCTGGAGATTTGGAACACACCCAGAAACACTAAGAAAAATTTAAAATATTAAGTACTTAAAAGTGGGAGTTTGGTGTTGGGGCCAAATTCTATCAGGTTCAAGAATTGCATCTGAACTAGAATTTAGGTCAGTTATTTCCTTGTAAAAGAAACAGGAAGAGGTCAACTCTTCTTATTTCTTTCATTGTCTTGATGTTTTTTCACCAGTTAATATCTACGCTTCCAGTTATCTGGAAAAAGCTTTGCCTGTTGATGCCACTGTTAACTTTCTAACATTTAAAGAACTCTGTGATTTTAACTATAATGTAATTTCTTCTTGACTAGTAGAACTAGCTAGCAATCAAATGTACTCAGCAGATATAACAGTGGATGTCTGACCTATGTAACTTTGACATGCATTAGAGACAAATTTTAAAATCACATTTGCAACCCTTTGAATGATGTTCAGACACATAATTTTTAGGAGAGAGGAAGCCAAAAGTTGAACTACCTTCAAATGTCACTCTAGCTGGATTAAAAGGAATGATAATGTTCCGTAGTTACTCTCTGATTGAAATTGGATGACCTAGAATCCCTGTCTATAATTTCATACTGATGGACAGTCTTTTCTGTTCCCAGATTTTTACTGTTGCCTGATTTATATGAGAATAACCACTCTTAGCATTTTTTCTTACTTTTTCTTTTATTCATGCAGCTACTTAAATATAAAAATTTCCTATTAAAACTGACTACCAATTAAAGTTGTTTATGGGACTTGTAGTTCTGCTCATTTTGTTGAGTTATTAATGATAGTTTAACATTTAAAATATTGATTTGAACTTTTAAAATATTTTATAGGAGACAATGCTTTTTGTATATTAATATGTTAAACCTTTTCTAAACTTGGGGGTATTGAAAGCAAGTGCTGATACTGAGGAAGACTATTTTTTCTCTAAAAAATGTGTTTCAGTGTGTGCTTTGAAAGAAGAGAGATATATAGGGCATTCTTTACTTTCCTTGACATTGCACAGTTCATATGTCTTTTCAACAGAGAGTATAAGTAAGCATATAATAAACTTGAATGCACTTTAACTTGAAATGTTGTGATATTTAAACACAGATTTCTCATGTATCATGTCGTCAGTTTATATATTAGACATCCTCTGTCACTATGAAACTGATCTACTGATGTAATAATAAAGTATGGACAAAAATTTACAGTAGGGAGTTAAGGAGATTAAATTTCCCTTTTGAATCAATAGAAAGACAGTTTCCAGTTTCACAATATTTAGTCAAGAATACCAATATCTCTTTGTTATGCATTGCAGAGGCTACAGAGTCTGAAACAGATACAAGAAATACTGAGTCAGGATTTCTAACCTAAAGATTAGTGCCCACACTGAAGCTTTTCAATACAGCACTAGCAGGATTGCCAGACACCCACAAAGCTCTTTGTTTTAAAGCTCAAACAGTAGAGCAAGCCCCAGTTCTGCCTTTCCTTTCAATTCTTCCACTGTTATCTCTTCATGTGTGGAAGTCAGCTGGCTGAATGCTTTAGACGCCAAACCTCAGTTGCCACAGATACTGCCATGATTTAACCACATGTATTCTCTCCAATAGTTTCCAATTTTGAGTGCTCTGTTTTAGAACGTGCCTATTTGGGACCTCGTGAGATAAAACAGAATCTACTCTTCTAGGTCTGCTGACCTAGATACATTTAATTTAAGAGGAATAAAATAATTTAGAGTTACGAAAGAGTGCTCTGTTGCCATAAATTGCTCTGTCTGCCATAGATTATGTAATGTCAGTATTGCCTTCTTAGGAATCCTGGCACATGTAATTTTATTTTTTGTTATTATTTATGCTAGATGGAAAGATGGAACTGATTTTCTAGAACAACCTATAGCGCTCATAACATTGAAGCAAGGTTTACAGTAGGGACATGTATTTTTTACTCAGGTTTACATTTTTCTCTTACTGATACAATTATTTAGGAATGACCTGTACTTAACAAAGCATGACAACATGTATATGAAGTTTCTTCACTTTTTCACATAGGGCAATTGTGTATAAAAAATGTTTTCACAAGCTCAATCTTTTGATACATGACATTTCTCCTCCACCTTTCATTTTACATGACAATGAGTACAGTTTTGTCAGTTTTAAAGCTAATGAATGCTGTTTCATATTTATTATGCATTGATACTAGAGTTTATACTGGAAAACACTCAACAGAATAAATTTTTCCTCTAGGTATAATACTAGAAATAAAGATAATTTTAAAGAAATCAGAAAATATGCTATTTTCTTCGATGTCCCAGCATTTATATCAATACCATTTTCTTTTTTTTTTTTTTTTTGGTTTGGACTCTCACAGTCAGCCTTGAAAAAAAAGATAAATCATTAAGTTCATAATACCCTCTCTTTGTTGATGAGATACTTTAATTTCAGTTTCCTGAATCCTGTCAATTTAGATCTATTTTTTTAAATCTAAATCATAATTTGCTTTATATTGCTCAGTTTAGTTTACTTATTCTAGCCATATTTTAAAGAATTTTATTTTCTAATTTCATTTGATAATTTTATCTGCCCTTCAAATTATGGATTACTTGGATTATTCTTTCTGAGGATGAACAGTTATTACGTGCTACATAAATCTGAGTGAATAAACTTTGTGCCTTCTATGTTCCTTTGGGGGTTTGTTCCTTCTAAATTCCTTTGAAGACTGAATATGTTACAAAGCCTGAAGGAAAGAGGGGCAGCACAATGAAGTTTCAGGCTTCTTTTCACTTTGTTTCATTCACTAAGACAGGACAAGGCTGTAGAGGCTGTACTTTTGCTTCAGAGTATTGTAAGAGCATTTGGATTTATACATATATTACAAATTAGATGTCTTGACCCTTTTTTTGAGACTATGTAAAAATCATGTGCTTTTTTTCTTGAGCTGAAACTGTGATTTATGCTTCCAAGGTAATGCATCAGAAGTGTTTTCATGATCAAAGCAGAACAAACACCTCATAAAGAGTCTAGAAAGTACAATGTAGAAGGAAACCTCTTCCTATCTTACCAGAAAACATAGATGCTTCTGTGAGAATTTTTAGAGAAGATTAATACTGAGCAGGAAGCTGAAGACCATGCCAGAATTTAAGGCTTTACAGCTGACAGCTCAGGATGGATGAAGAGATGGAACAGATCCTTGCATCTCTTTTAACCACAGGGGCCATGCAGGCTGTGTGTCTTCCTATGTGTCTGATGTAATCTGGAAATATTGGATTTATTTGTGGAAGAAGGAAATGAATAAATTTCTGACATCTGAAGGCCACTTGTCACAAAAAACAAAGTACAGAATCGCCTTAGAACAGGACTCTCTGGGAAGACAAAAGGACTTGTATTCCCTATGTAGCCTTTGCTTGTGTGTCCACCTTTCTTTCCTCCGCATTTCTACTGAAAGCATGAGGTCACTTACCAATTCCCCTGCAGAAAAAATGTAATACATTCAGGTACATCATGTACATGTGCTCACTCAATTTTTCCCTCATTTCTATCTTTACCCTCCCATAAACACTTGTACTGTCATTTGTCTTCAATGGGCTTCCCACTTATTTTCTTCTTTATTATCATGTTAATTTTGCCAGAAAAGCAAAAGGCAAGGGTCTCCATCAGTAGTAAGTGCAATATATCTTGTTCAGAGTAATCAGATTATATAAAATGTCATCTCACTTTAACTGGCAGCTGTAATCCATCTGAATCAAACCAGCTTCATTAAAATATCTGTGATAGTTGGGTTTTGATTTAGGAACTTCTTCACCTGAAAGACGGGATTTTTTAATCACTCATTCTTCTTCCCTTTTACTAGGTGTCTCACAGGGTAGTTAGTCACCAGATCATGAATCTGAGGAGTGCTTAACTCCAGTCTCACCTTTCTGATTCTTCTTTGTGTATGTATTTGGAAAAATACTGTGTCAGTCTTCATGATCCTGACTGTGCTTTTCTCTTTGTGTCGCAAAATTTTTTGGTGTTATCAATGTAGGTTTTCCACCTGATACCTTTCATTGTCATGTACAGTAGGGTTGGATTTTAGAAAGTTTAGTACTTTTGTTTGTGCTCTTTCTCTGCAACCCTAAAATGTTGTAAAATAACATTTTAAGAATGTGAGTCATCTGATGAAATATGGATGTCTAATCTAGGATGTAACCAACTGTTCTCTAAAAGTTAATCCTCCTCTTTCAATTGAACATAAAAAGAACTGAGGATGCCAAGTTCAAATGTACATATTTATTGTGTAAACATTCACATTCAGTCAAACGAATTCGCAGTTATGGAGACTGTCTACATTTGAGAAAGTGATTTAGATTTTGTACTGTCAAATATCATTTGACTCCCACAGGTATGAGAAATTGGTAGGCACTTCTCCTTTGTAATGCTACAGCATTATTAGTTATTTCTTTACTTAAAAAAATAAAGAATTAAAAAAAATATATAGCAGAAATTCCAGAAATAAAGGTGGAAAACCTATGTCTTATTTTGTCAAAATCGATTGTTAAGCAAGAGGAAAGGAAACAGTCACCTTTCTGCTCTGTCTCTTCCCTTCCTGATTACAATATTGTCCAGTTTCAAGTGATGGTAAGAGAACTTTAAAACAGCAGCAAGCTGAAAATGAAGAAAAATAAATAGTTCTTCATCTAACATCTATTTAAACTGTCTGATTTATTACCACAAACTGCTGTGAACACCAAAATTATAAATGGGCTCAAATACATAAAATTAAAAAAATAATAAATAAAGGGAAGGTAAAGCTTCAACACATTCACAAATTTGAAGTTTGTTAAAGGCTATTAGACATAGTGAGGTGGATGTTGTGCTAATGATGTTGGCAATTGAAGCTCTGAAATCCTGGAGCTGTAGTTTGTTAAAAGTTGGGAGAACTATCAATTATACTTGCTTTAAAAAAAAACAAAATCTCTAGTCATTGTTCTACTCAATTTATTGGGAGAATGTTTAATTTGAGAACATTGTCAAACTCAGAGTTCTCCAAATGAGGGTGTCATGGACATTAGAACCATGGGAATTCAGGTGTAATAAATGGGAAGAAAAAGTAAAAGAGATCAAGGTGAGGAGAGAAATTCAAAAATCATCAGGGACTAGATGCAAAGCACTCTGATAGTTCAAATGATATTAAAAGTCATTTAAAGAACAATGCAATCAACATGCACACTCAACATATGTTCACAGAGGGAAAGCCATAGAATACACTGAATAAGAGAACATTCTCAGCTGAGAAGGACCCACCAGAACCATCAAAGTGCAGCTCCTAAAGTCCTATTAAACTAATTTCATATCTTTGTATGATAAGGTTACCCATCTAGTGGATGAAAGGAAAGTAATGAATGTAGTTTTTCTGGATTATAATAAGCCTTTTGATACTGTTTCTCACAGAAACCTTCTGAACAAGTTGTCCTACTCTGAGATGGAGATATACATGGTCTATTGGGTGAAGAACTGTGGGAATACAGGGCTCAGAGTCATAGCAAATAGGGCTGAAACTAGCTGGAGACCAGCAGTGTTTCCCAGGTCTCAGTTCTAGTGCCAGTCCTGTTCAATACATTTATTAATTATCTGCATGCATGTAGAATGCACTGTTATGAAGTTTGCTGCTGATACCAAACTGGGAGGTGCTGTTGACACTTGTGATGGACAAGAGGCCTTGTAGATACTTTCAAGTATCCAGGGACTGGATGTGTAGAAAGGCTGAAAGATGCAGCAGGGGAAGACAATGTAATTTTATGTTGTCATAGTTGTGTCATTAGAAACTGAACTTTGTGACCTAATCTTAAAGCTAAAATGATTATGTGGGTCTAAGTCGTCTACTCATTAAATATTTTTTTTCTGTCTTAGCTTTCTCCTCTTCAATTTTTGCTGACCATTGCCATGACAAAAACTGGCAAAGCGGGAAGGCATCTATTTATTTATGTAATACTCTGAAGATTTCTTATGGAAGCCTAGGTTGCCACTTCATAGAAATGTGTAGGAGTGTAATTGACAAGAGGATTTAATTCTTTTTTTTTTTTTACATTATGTGAAAAATATTCCCCTTTCTAAGTGTTGGAGGTCTTAATAGTGTGTTGTCAAGTGCTACTGGAGAAGGAAGTTGAGCAAATATAATTTTCCACAAGGGTAATGAGATGTGATTAACAAGGTTGTAAAGCTGCCACCAGGAAGCCAAAGGAAAAACTGTAGAAATATTTATTTCATGCCTCTGTTCCTACCTGCTGTTGACTGGGTAAGATGATGGTCTTGTAATTGACTTTGGTGATATAATTTAATTATAGAAGTTCATTTTTTTCTGAATAGCACATCCTTTGAGCAACATACTAATACATCATCAGCTGTTGATGATCACTAATGATGAATCACACTAATATACCATTAGCTCTGTCACACAGGTGGCTTTGCAGAATAATTTCATCAGAGGGGTGACCTGTGTTGTTGCTTTATTACTCAATAGATAATTTTGGTAAAAATGAGTCTTACATTATTTTAAATTCAAATGTTATTTCATTTTCCTAAGGCTTAATTAGTATACCTTCAAATAATATAATCAACTGACCAAAGCAAGTGTTCTCCTGGAAAGTGTGGACAAATGTAATGAACCATGATTACCCTATGTAGTTAAGAAGAAAAACTATCTTAAACGACACAAGCTATAACTGTGAAAGCCATGAAATGCAAAGTTTCTTAAAAGTATTGTGCCACTTAAAAAAAAAAAAAAAAGTGTTAGAACCATCCTGACTGAAAGTGTTAGAATAACAAAAGAAGGTAAAACTCTGTAATACAAATACAAAAATTTTGAAGTGAAATAAAATGCTTACCACTACAATTTCCTTTACATTTTTAAACTGCGATTGCTTGAGGAAATTTTAGAAAAGCAAAGAAAACTACTTGTTTTCTTAAACTTTTTTCATCATGCTTTCTATACATCTTATGGAAGAAATAAATTTTAAAGTTTGGAGAAAGATTAATTAATAGGATCACTTTCTATTAGCGTGCTTTCTGTGCACCTATTCTTTGATCTTCCTCAAGTGGGACTCATGAACTTTCATATCACCAGTAAAAATACATCTTTTCCAGACAGGTGTCAGTTTTTCTGAACTTCATTATCATGGTACAAAGCACCCATGATACCTCCACATCTTAAGTGTTGTGTGCAATTCTGGTCATCCCCTCTTCAAAGAGAAAACCAGAAAAAAGGATGAGAGAAGAAGGTCAGCTCTATGATAACTTCGGTATAGGGAGAGTCTTAAGAGGCTTATAAGGACATCTAGAATGGAAAGAGTGTTTGAAAAGCTGATAATAAAATTGTCTAATACATTTCCCCAAAAGAAAAAGAGATTAAATTAAATTCTCAAGTATTACATTTAAAACAAAGATTAAAAAATTATACTTTTGCTTACAACACAGTTCAGTCATATCCTTTTATGATAAGGTCACCCACCTAGAATTAGAACTAAACACCACAGAATGCTGTGGAGACCCAAAACTCCAAACCATGGAGGAGTTCACAAAAGACTTAAACAAACTGGAACTGAGTTCAGGTTTTGGCTCCAGAAGTCTCTAGTCTAGTAGGTTTTGGACAATAAGAAAAATTTATTGTACCCACACATTCTTTAAGTCTCTGCTGCATTAAGGTTACTTGACTGAGACTACTGAGCTTTTGATCAGACCTAGTAGCAACATTCTCAAATAACACAAGATTTTTAACTGTGCAGCCTTTGCCTTATACAGCCCCTTCTCAAATCAAGGGACAAGGCCTGAGTTCAAGTCTGACAACAATTCTCACTTGCCTGGTTCCATTCATAAATACCAGGACACAAACTGTCAGAAGTTGAGCTCAGCTTTTGTCTCTGCTTTGTCATTAATTCTATGTTATTTAATTGGCATTATTTATGTCTCATTTTTGTATGCCTGCTGTAGTAACTATTTACATTTATTTCATAAACATCCAAGAACTGAATTAAGTGTTGTGTGCATTATTGAAAAATTGAGTAATTGACTTTAGACTGTGAAAGCAAGAATATCATATGTGGATTAGTAATTACTCTATAAAAAATTATCCCTGTAAGGAATTTTTCTTGTAGGCAAGTAACTATTGGTTAGATTTTAGAAAATCCATTAATTTTCAAAAAATTTTTGTAAATTCAACATAAATCATAATCTATACAATTTTAATTTCTCTATAAGCTTAATATAGAAGAGAAAGTTCTACTATTGTAACAGAAAAGCTCAAAACAAATGACATAATGGAATTCCTGCTTCATCTTTTAGCAGATAAAGATTCAACTTAATAACTTCTCAAACAAGAAACTGCCTCTCTGCTACTACCAGCTCTCATGATCTGACACAGAATGAACTTCCACAGAGAAGTCATAAGAGTCACTACTACAATCCCATGTGCAGATTATGACCTGAATGACACAAATTCAGCTGTTTTCATTGTTCTAGTGTCTTTCCTGAAGTGTCTATTTTCTACTAAAAAAAAATTTAAGGTCTCTTCCCTCCACTCTGCCCTCTCTCTTACTAAACTGCATATCTAGGCTGAACTGCAAGAGTTTATATGAGTATACAAATGAATATCTGGTATAATGTACAGCCACTCTTTCAGAAAGAATCAAACATCAGAAAGAAATACTGCAGATGGAGCTGTATAGTTGGGGGGGTGGGCTAAAATGTAATGGTATTATTTTCATTGTCATTTGTCTCTTTCCCCAGCAATTTAATGTAGTTATCCTGCTTTCTTATAATGCTATATAAAATAATATGTTAGTGGATTAATTTTTCTATGTAAAAGTCATATTATCTTTCAGTAGTGGGACGTGTCATCATTCTCTGCACTAGTGTTATTCCAATACTGCTTTAGATCCATTAATTCCAATAGAAAGAAGAGAATCATGTCTCTATCTAGCAAAGAAATTTATTTCAAAATGTAGTATTTATGAGAGAATGGACCGGTGACCAAAATACATATGATATCTAACTATCCAAATTAGTCTTTCTGTAAAGTTTCAGTTCTTTGGTAGAGTAAGAGTTTGAAACAGCTCATATGTAATCCATTAGTAATTTAAGTCTTAATATATGATAATTAAAGCTGATTATAATAATAATATCTAAGAAAAAAAATTGAATTATGATCACTGATAGTAAAGATTAAAGGAATCTGACTTTTTTAGCTTCAGCTGACACATAATTTAAGGAAAATAAATAGAATCCACATCTGATGCATAAAAGTGTACTGATAAAGAAGCTGTTGCAGCAGAGAAAGAAACACACATCACTGGCCTTATCTCATCTGTATCTCCTGAAGTTTAACTTAATTGGGCTGAATTAGTTCAACCTAATTATGTGTGTTTCTTTTGCACTGAATGACAAGCATTCGTTCCAGGAAGCCATTACTCCTGCCTGAAGACAAGAGGTATAATTGATTATTTGAAAACTGGAATATCTGTTAATACAGAAAGAACTAGGGCACCAGTCTTGACAAGCAAACTATTTTTTTTCATGGCTAAAATTAAGTATAGTAGATCACACTGTTTGTCTGTTAAACTGTCGCACATTCTTGATAACTAACTGGAGGGGCCTAAAAGACAGGTGTCTGCATAGAAGCTAAATGCCAAAATCCAGTAGATACTGTCAATATAGGAAGTATAACTGAATGAGAAGATATCTTGCTAAACATAAATGTGGTTTTTTAAGAATGAACTTGATAGCTCTTCAGGATTACAGAATGTTTATTGATCAGAAATTGTTTTTCAAGCCCCAGAATGGGAACTTAGAGCTCTAGGCTACATGCAAACACCTGTACATTGACATCTACTTTGAGCTGTCTGCAATCAGAATTAACTCTTATACATGGGGCCAATTCAGCTGCTGAAATATAGATACCTTCTGCCATTGCAGAAGGTGTCCTCCACACCAGTCTGTCATACACAGAGCAGGACCTAAAGGAGGTCCTTGGCCTTCTAGAACAACAGCTGAATAATAAGTAAGAATGATAGATTATTATATGTCAAAAAAACCCCAGTAAAAATCATGAGAAGGATGACTCTAATATCACCTGTTTCTGACTTTTTGGTGAGCAATATATGTGAGAAATACAGGTCCTGTTCTCATGAGCTTTAACTAGTACATGCTAACTTTGACTGTATGCAAACTGCAGACTGATATCTTTTCTAAAACCTAAAAATCTTAATCATGCATTTACATCCCACTTTTCCAACTACATCTCTCTTTTCTCCTGACTGTGCATTCTGAGTGAAATATATAAATACAAAATGAACTGCATGACAATGAAAATAAATTCTTGCTGGATATTTGATAGACTAAAAACGTGGAAATTTCTGATATTAAATTAAGCCTTGCTGAGTCTTGAGAACAGCTTTCCAAACATTTTAAACTTGAACGCTTTGGTAGGATTATAGGTCAGGGAAAGTCTTCCTGTCTGGAGATCAGTAACCAGCTCTAGTATATGACTTCAGCTAAACTAAATAAAATAAGAAGGGATGTTGCAGAGCAATTTGAAATAATCTCAAGAAGTATTACCAATGAGATAAACCCACATGTTTTAAAAAACCCTTACCTTTTACTGAACATTTATCAAAATTTCTCTTTTGTCAGGGAGCTGACTTTCTTTGAGTAAAAGAAAATTAAGTTCTTTTTCTCTTTCTTCCCTTCATCTTGTAGAAGATTTTATGGTTTTATCTCATAAAGACAAAAAGATTAGAAGAAGCCTTCATGCTTGAAAGTAAATTTCATTGAAACTCAGCAGACAGTTTTTAGGTGTCTCCTTGCCATCCTGAAGCATAATCTGAAGATTTTCTGATGAAGTCTAATATCCTGTTTGACATAGGAAATCAACAATGATTGAAAATTTATTTTTAAAACTTTTACTACTACAATATATCTCAAAGTCAATAAAAGGTACAAAATAAGGTTAAGCATCTAAGTGCTTGCTTTATCAGGAAGATCAAAATCTATTTAAAACTCTTTCTAAGGTAGGTGGTTCTCCTTGCAGAAAGACTTAAGAGGTTACAGAGAAGAAAAAAGTCTGTGACTCTCAATTAATTTGATGAAGAAGAGATCTGTGTGTCATTCACCACTGATAAATAACATATCCTCCATGTAATCCCTAGAGAATGCATTTTTCTTCAGAGTGACCACAAACAGTCCCATCCTCCCTTCTGGTTTCCTCATGAGAAGCTCCAACATACTCAGTTTTGCGGTTTTTTTTAAGAAGGGTTTCTGTGTCACTGGCAGTCAGAATGAAAGTAGATGTTTTGGCAATAGTAGTATAGGTATAAAATATATTCCTCTGCCTTTCTATATCTTGGTCTGTCTCCCCAAACAACTATTTTAAACAATATGTAGAAATGGAAAGTTAAACATTTTATGCTGGGTATTTCAAAGGAGGAACTTTGAAAGTATCTGGAAACAAAATAATAGAATCTTTTAAACTGGGGGATTAGACCTCTAAGACCATTCAGTCCAACCGTTAACCTAGCACTGCCAAGTCTAACTCTAATAGGAAGCAGTTTGATCTGAGCATGTTACCACTTCACCATGGTGTGCCATGGAAACTTTATAAGCTAGCAATGAACAGACTTCTGTGTTTTAGAATCATTAAAGGGATATCTTCCATGGTAGGAGGTGAGCAGCAGAATCCTGACAAATTTTGAACTTCTACAGTGAAGAAACCTATCTCTGAACAAGGAGGTCTAGAGTTCCTTTAAAGACAAAATAATTTCCATTGCAAAGTAAATTTCTTCCCAACATTCTCTTAATGACTGATTAAATTAAAAGAAAAAAACTTGTCCCCTTTGCTCAGGTGAGTGTGTAGTTGCATACTAATATACCTAAGTCTTTGTGTGCTGGTATAGTTTGTGCACACTACTTTCCTATCCCATGGAAGGCACATGGTTTCATGGTTATTTTTTTGGTTTGTTTTTCTTTGTTTTGGGGAGTTGGGATATTTTTGATTGTTTGCTTGTTTTGTTTCTTTGTTTTGTTTTGATGGAAATTCTTCAATCTATAGTGAATGCTGAAGAGAGTATTCACATTTTGATGTTCTTCTGATTATGGAATATAGCTCTGATTAGACTTCTGTCCTAATTATATTATAGGAATAGAAGTTCTTGAGGACCATCCAACAGAAGATGCCACAGAGTTAAAGTGACTAAATTAATCAACATTTTAATTAAATCCCAATGAGAAGGATTGTGTAATTTGTGGGTGTAAAACTTTGAGTAACTCTTTAAGTCACTTGAAACAAATAACCCTTTAACATATTAGATGTTTTTTCTCTGAATGGGGATAATTGTTTAGTGTAGCCCAACATTAAATATTTGTCATTTGGAGATTTTTGCTTATGCTGGAGCTAGGCTCTGTGGGAATCTCCTGTAGCTGTGACAATGTTGACTTTTTTCCTAATATTGATTAAAAAGTTGATTAAAGATATTTTCAGCAAAGGGAAATTAAAAGAGGCTAGACATTACATTTTTCATAAATCAAAACTAATCATGCATAGCATTTCAATTAAAAATATAACAAATTTTCCAAACTTAAAGCTTCACTAGGCAGGATGAGGGTATGTGGGTTCTTAAGAAATTTTTTGTTTGTTTCTTTGTTTTATTCTGTTTGATTTAATTGAGTATGGGACACCATGCTTCTGAATGTATTTCTAATGTGATTGCATTTTTTCCCTAAATGCTTACTAAATTGATCAATGGAAATACCAAATATTTTTCATAAATCAAAACTAATCATGCATAGCATTTCAATTAAAAATATAACAAATTTTCCAAACTTAAAGCTTCACTAGGCAGGATGAGGGTATGTGGGTTCTTAAGAAATTTTTTGTTTGTTTCTTTGTTTTATTCTGTTTGATTTAATTGAGTATGGGACACCATGCTTCTGAATGTATTTCTAATGTGATTGCATTTTTTCCCTAAATGCTTACTAAATTGATCAATGGAAATACCAAATATTTATATGTTAATTTCCCTGATTACTTGTTTCAATGGCAAAACATTATTCAGACAGAGCTGAAAGTACAAGGTATTACTGAAATTACTATGGTTTTTTTTTTTTTAATTCCTGACACTTAACTTTTATAGCTGCAATGACTGCCTCAGTAATGCACACAGGAATAATTGTTAACTGTCAAGAATACAATGTATTTCTAATCATATTCCATCAATGACATGTGTTTTACATTGTTAAACCATTTTGCCTGAAAAACAGAGGCTCAGAATGGAATATAAAAACCCCATTCTTTCAGTTCCTTTGCATTATTCATAAATGCAGTACCTTGTCAGCACTTAGAGTGTAATCAAAACATAAATGTTGTATGAACATTTTGTGTTCAAACTGCATGTAGGATGTTCCTATGTTACACAATACATTGCATTGTCTTTTTTATAGTCAGTATAAAATTCTAACTAGTTGTGTTGTAAGTTCTGTAAAAGCAAGGCTGTCTACTGTTTCCTTTTTGTTCACTGTTTCAAAAGAATGAGTTGAAGTTGAAAAAAAATCATAAAAGAACCCTCAAGAAAATCAACAAGCTGTTTTTATCCTTTACAATTGAATCTCATTCACACTCATTATGCTGTTGCATGGTATAATTTGATATAATTTTCAAACTAAGTTGTGAGCACTGGTTTGAGTATTTCAGAGATAAATAACATTATGAATAAATAAAAAACCCTACCATGACACTTGTTTTCTTGTGCAGTGAAGAAAAGGATAATGAAAAGCGACTTCTGTGTTCTAGCATCTTGGAGTCTCTCACTATGTACTGAAAGCTGAAAAAGAAGTAAGTCTGGAATTCTGAGAAATTGTGAAGTAGCAAAGATAAGCAAAAATTTAATATACTGTAATTAAAAAAAAAGAAAAAAAAGAAAATATAAAAGTGGATATAATGATTTGCAATTGAAGATGTGTGAAGTGAAGGGAAAAGTATTTTTATTGTCCCCTCTAATGAGTCGACTACAGAAAACTTTTCCTCCTATTATGCTAAGTGTCTCTCTTGTTACCTTCTTAAATTTCAGCAGTAATATATAAAAAACTGCTTGCTTTCAGAATTTTTAATTTTGCTTAGGTACAGTTCAATATGAAAAAATATAAATAGAAAACTTAGAAAAAACCCTCAATTTTAGCTTTAGTAGGTATAACAGAATATTTTTTCTTGAAAGAAACTAGTCCCTATACATAAATTCAACAGAATGCAAAAATTTTGCTGAATTCTGGACCTTCTCTAACAGGTCCATGTATTTCCTTTGTCAAGAACCCCAAAGCTGAATGCAGTACTCCACATGGGATCTTAAGAGAGTGGAGGGACAGGATCACCTCCCTCAACCTGCTGGCCACGCTTCAATCTATCTTTGCAACTCAGAATATAATTGTCTTTCTGGCCTTCAGGGTGAGCTTATATGTATTTTTTCATCCACCAGTATCCCCAGATTCTTTTTAGCTTTCAATAAATACACCCCACAGCCAGCATTGAACTTGATGATGTTCATGTAGTTTCACTCCTCAAGCCTGTCACAGAACACTCTGGATGGCATTCCATCCCTCTAGGGAAACTACTGCATCACTAAACTTGGTGTTATCTACAGACTTGTAGATGCACTCAGTGCCCATGTCATTGATGAAGATACGACCTAATGTTTATCCTAGTATGAACCTTGAAGAACACTGCTCATTACTGGTTTCTACTTGGATGCTGAACAGTTGTCCAGAACTCACTGGGCTTAGCCATCCAGCTGGTTCCATACCCATTTAACAGTCCATTTATCAAATCCGTGACCCTCCAAAGCAGCTGCAAGAATATTGTGGGGGGGCTGTATCAAAGATTTTGCAGAAGCCTGGGTGAATGACATCCATAGTTCTTCCTTTGTCCACCGATATATAAGAAGGACATTAGATTAGTCAGGCACATTTTCTACTTGGTGAAACCATGTTGGCTCTCTAATCACTTCTGTGTCTTCCATATATTGTGACATGTATTCCAGAGGGATCAGCTCCATTATCTTATGTGTCATGAAGATAAGATTAATGCTGAAAGGCTGAGACCCTCACCACATATTGCTGAGATGAGTGACAGAGTAGTTTGTGAAAGTGCTCCAATCACTATAATAACAAGTCTGTTTGATATCATGGTCAACAATGCATTTTAAAGAAAAGAAGCCAGCTGCACTTCATCAGGTGCCTGTCTTCAAAGAAAGACTAGACAGACTGTCTCCCAAGAAGTCACAGGTGCCTAACTTCCACTGTTTCTAGGCTTAGCCAGTGAAGAATGCTAGTCATCCAAGATAGTAGCCCCAGCTGATACAAAGTTATCATTGATTTTCCAAGATCTGGTATTAGGAGACTTCAATCATTGCACTAAGGCAAAATGCCCATTGTCTGTGTTTAACTAAGGTGTCTAGATTGTGGATTTCAGTCAAATACAGTCAATATACCTACTTAACCTGAGTTACTTTCAGTATTAAACAGTGAGCTTCACAGTGTCCTCTACTTAACCACTGGAGTATCCTAGACATTCATAAAAGTCTGGGAAATACAGAAGAGACACATCTGTCTAAACTAGCACACAGAAGTCAGGAAAGCTATGTCAAGACATCACAATTCTTATTAGAAACATCTGTCTGCATAATTGAATTAAGTGCTATTTATTTTAAAATCTTTAGCTATCCTGTAGGATGTGATATGTATTTGTATTTTTTTAAATTATTTTATTTTTAGTTTTTTATTTTCAGTTTTTTATTTTCTCTATCTACCATTGTTTGACTCTAACCAGATTTGTTCATGGGCTGAATCTCCACAGAGCTGGCTCAATTATTCTGGGAGCTCTTGTATCTCTGTAATTTCCCTATATATCTTCTGCTCCTTATAAATGCAGCAGTACAACTTTTCTATTCCTTGAAATAGGAGTCAGACTGTGCTTTTGCCATGTCTGTATGCACTGAAGCTGGCCAAAATTTGTGATTTTCAGGCAAATATCAATACTGGGGTTTTCTTCTTTTTTTTTTTTTTGGGGGGGGGGGGTGGTTGGGTTGTCTTGTTTTGTTTTGTTTTGTTTTGTTTTGTTTTGTTTTGTGGGGTCTTTTTTAGGAATTATGAAAACTATTTGAAAACTCCCACCTGGGCTATGAGTATTCAATCACAAAAATTGTGTGGAACATTTTGTACTCCTAATGAATAATTGCTAAAACCAGCATAGGAAATTTAAGCTAACATTGCAAGGTCAGTGTTTTTCTTAAGTGAAACAGATGAGGCCTAGAATTTCCATCTAACAGAGAAGTAGAAAATCAGTTGTAAAATAAAGTCTGGAATGAAAAAAGTGGATCTAGAATAGTTAAGCTATTTAAAATGAGAAAAGCTGGATCTCAAACACATTGTAAAGACTTTAAAGTATAAATAAATTTCCAATATATTTAATTATATGCAATTAAAATAGATTTCAACCCCCAAGGAACATTTGCTTTAAAGCACTACTTACAGAGAAATAAAAAATGGTAATGGCTTCTAAATACTCCAGTAGTATCATTTAAAGCAATGCAGTGGATTTATTAAATTTTACATGGAATATAAATATAATTCAATAGGAAAATGCTCATTTTGATTTGAAGCCTTCCTTCAGAACAAATGCATCACTGGTGTAAGGGAATTTTATTTTTAGCATATCTGCAAGAAAAATATAAATGTATGTGATATCAATGGCATCAGTTTCACTTATATAGTTTCAAAACCCATCAACACATTTAATGTTAGCTAGTCAAATTGACTAATTTCTCCTACTCTATTTGTTGAAAATTCATTAAGGAACAGGAAAGGAAGATGAATAATATGTAAGATGGGTAGAAACAGATTCAGAATAATCATGGCCCTAGTGGTACCCATTTTAAGAAACATATTGTCAGTCATGCAAAATTTGTCTCCTGTGTAGAACACAGGAATAATTTTGAAATCATAATGAATTATAGGATCATAGAACAACTATAAAACAGCCTAGGTTTGAAGGGATCTCAAAAAATCATCTAGTTCAACCTTCAGTTTGAAAGAGAGATCCTTGATGAGATTAACTAGAACATCATTCACTTTCACCTTGAAAAACTCCAGTGAAAAGCACTCTCCCATGTCGCCAAGAAAGTTCTTCCTCTGATTGAATCTTCTTAATGAAAAAAAAAATAAATTCATCAGAAGCAACTTTTACTTATTGCCCCATGTCTTTGTGTGATTTATTGAGAAAAGTGTGCTTCCATCCTCTTTGTAGCTGCCCTAAGTACTGGAATATGGTGATGAGGTCCTCTTGAACCTTTTCTTTTCCAGGGAGTAGAGACTTAACTCCCTCCAACGTTCATCATAAGACAGTTTTACAGTCATTTGATTATTTTGTGGCCTTCCTCTGAAGTCTCTCCAGTGTATCTGTGCCTTTTTGAATTCTGGGGCCAGAACTGGCCATATCTGATGTGTTAAGAGTGGAAGGAAAGAATATAAAAATCAAAATATCCTGGAAATGTAGAGATTTTTTTTAAAATAAAATTTTAAGACTTACCTGCTGATTTACTAATATAAACAGTCAAAGCTATTCCTGTCTACTGAACTATTCAACCTTACTTGCTATGCAAGAAGTTGTCAGTGTTATAGTGCACCCTGAAGCAGTGTCTTTACATCTAGAGAGTGACACAAAATAAAATTAAATGTAACATGGTTCAGCAGGATGTGCTGTAATTCTCTTGTGGTGTTTTAAAAACAGTGCAATAAATGTTCATACGAGGAGATTGATAACTAGTCATTGTTTGAACTGTGTACCTGTTCCTTAGAACTATTTGCATTTAACACAATCAAATAAAATTTATTCAGTTAAGTAGTTGCCACCTTGTATTTAATATTTACTGATAAGGGTAAACAAATGCTTATATGTATCCTTCCCATCTATATATAGATATGTAGATCTGTAAATTTACAAACACCCACATAGATATCTGAGACTATTCGGTATCAAATATTGATTTTCCTAAACTTCGAATGTTTGCACACTTGGGGTCTTTCAGGAAAAAATAGATCTAATTAACTTTCATAGTAAATAAATTAAACTACCCAAAATAATTTCCTTAATATTTTTTCTGTTGTGGATTACTGAGGCTACTTCATAAATTAGATACATTACATTTACTTCTGTATGAGTTTAGTCTTGTTTAAGTAATCCAATTTAAATTCACAATTCGTTTGAATATTTTTTCCTGAGTCTCTCTCCATGTGTACACATCTGAAAGTATATCTAGAATAAACTGAGGAACTCATTACATATGGATTGGGATAACTGTGCTGGTTTTAATCCAAGGAACACAGGAAGTGCTCAACTATATTTTCTCTTTCAAAATATGAATAAAATTGGTCTAAATGTATAGTCCATTACAATTTTGGTTTCAATAGAATAATTTACTGAGAAATTTCTGAGATAATACTATGATGCAAGTATTAAATTCAGTTTCATTAAAATTTTACACAAGAAAAGTATTATATATTCTATTTTTTTTTATCATATTTGAAGTAAAACAGTAAAAAAATTAAATCCACTCCCTTAAAATGACTCAACATTTTTATAGATCTGATACATTTAGCCACAGCAATGATATTGTGAAAATTTCAAGTTTTGCATATCATTAAAACCTACTACAACTTCATCAAGGATTAAAAAGAAGAACCACATAAAAATGCTTCTTTATCAAGAAAAAAAAATCTAATTTACCAGAGTTACTTTAGTAAATCCAGTTAGCCAGTGATGCATGTTTTCCATTCATGTGTGTTACTGAAACAGATTATTATTTACAAATGATGCCGAGACAGGTTACTGTTCTAAAAATAGGTAAAAGAATTTAAGATGATTCTGGTATGGGGTCTGTGACTGTCTGGGCAGATAATTTTTGTAGATTTCCAGTTTCTGCCACCTGATTCAATTGTATTTTCTCAAAAGTTATTTGTCTATCAAAATCCCCATGATACTAAATGTCCCACTCTTTCTTTACTCTGCTCCTGGATGTGATGTCTATCTTGTGTAAGAAGATTTTCCTTTTGGCCATTTTACCCCTATAGTGAGTGTTTGAACTTTTTTTAATTTTCAGCATTATTTGGCTGCCATTGATTATTATGTCTGACCTCTAGCTTCTGGTCAAGAAGGTGAAGCTCTCCTACAGCCTGTGCATCTGATTTCCCAAATGTCATGAATGCATTGGAAGCTCAGAAAATTTAATATGACAATAGATGAACATATTTGAGTAGCTAAATATATCCCCTGGAAAATTAGATTATCCCAGCAATTTAGGCAGAAATTTTAGAATGACACAGAAAACATATATGCTCATTCATGCTTATATTAGCTCCTAAACTGTGTATGCCCATTTCTGTTTATTGACTGCAATAAGAGATTTGGAGACCTACCTGAGATTTAGACCTCTAACTTCAGGTGCTTAAGATTTTGTGTATGAATTCTATTTCCACATTCAAAATGAATGCTGAACTAATTTACCTACTTTGAAATAGCATTCAAAATAGACATTGGAATATACTAGGATATACAGAAAACCAAAATACTATTCTCAAGGTGACATAGTTATTAACCCCAATTTGTCACACTGTTCACTTTGTTTATAAGGCTTTAATTTGTTAGCTCTTGTGTTCTTCAGTGTTCTGACAAAAACCTGCAGAGAAAAAAAACAAAACCCAAACCAGTACAAAAAAAAAAAAAAAAAAAAAAAAAAAAAAAAAAAAATTCTGAGAAACAGAAAATTAAGAAGGAAAGGCTCCTTCCAGGAAATGATGGTATGCTATAGAATAATAATCACAAGATTTTTCTGACCCTTCACAGACATTTCTTTGTTGAATTAACATACAAGTTACTTATGATGGTATCATATGGTACTTTTTGAGTAGGAGTTATGTTAAGATGTGTGGCACAGAGTAATCAAATTCTTGAAGCTAGTTCTGCTACCTCTACAGGAGTGTTAGTGCAAAAGTAGAACTTCTCTGATGAAACAGAGACTATCTGACAGTATCCACCCAAGGGTGAGAGAGCAGGTTGATATAATTGTGATGCTACTCTCCATAATCTTTGAGAAATCATGGAGAAATCTCAGAAAATTAATAGAAGACTGATGTTATCTCCATCTACAAGAAGGGGTTAGAGATGGATCCAGGAAATGATAAGGCCCATCACTCTTCATTCCTTGGCAAGGCTATGGTAGGAAACCTCCTAGGGGCTAGGACAAGGTATATGAAGCACATGATTGGTTAGAACCAAGGGAAATTTGTGCTTGACAAGCCAGATCATCTTCTACAAAGTAATCTGATTGGTTGATGTTTTGTGAGCAGTGGACATTATCTCCATGGGTTTCTTCAAGGCTTTGAATAGGTTTTCCCACAGCCTTTTCCTGGAGAAATGGATGTGTTATGGTCTAGACAAGTGTCTGTGTGGTCAGGGGGGAGTTGTCTAACAGGCTGTACCCAGAGGGTGGTGATAAATAGTTCCTTTTTAAACTGTCAGCCTGTCACAGGTGGGGCCCCCAAGGGATCAATATTTGGCCTAATGCTTTTTAGTGTCTTTGTAAATGATCTGGATGATGGGATGAAGTGTCTATTGGGAGGCCCTATGAAATCATGCTCTTCATCATGCAGAAGACAAATCTTTAAACTTCACTGTGTCATACCATGGAAGGAGAGGGAGAGAGAAAGGTGGAAGGAAGTAAGGAAGTATTTTTTTTTTTATTGGGCCTACTATGATAACAGAAATGTAGGAACTTAGGTATATGTGCCTATCTTCTGGACACAATAACAATACTCTGTTATTGACACCAGATGATCACTTTAAATGTTTAGCATTTTTATTTTTCCTATTTTTTTCCAGTATAAAAGCTATGAATGTCTACTTCAGTAAATGTGTTTTGACCTTTACATATCTTCTTCTTCTTGCAGTCATTTATGATCTTGGTCAGCCTACACCCCATTTGTTAAACTGATTTTTGCTTTTCTGGCAGCAGTGGCATGTCTGCATTCAAGATCAGGGAATATTACAACCACTTTTGCTTTCTTCAGATAAGCTTTGGTTTCATTAAGATTCAACTAGATAAACTAATGTAGTTCTGGCTTCTTTTTATTGATTAAATCTTAAAGAGTGAGACTTTTTACAAGGACTTTTAGTAGTCAGATGTGGAACAATGGTTTTACATGGAAAGACTTAAACTAGATAAAAGGAAGAAATTCTTTCTGAGGAGGGCAGTGAAACATTGGAACAGATTTCCTAGAAAAGTTGTGTATTCCCCATTCTTAGAAATGTTCAAGGCCAGGTTGGATGGAGCTTTGGGCATCCTGGTCTAGTGAAGGATGTCACTGCCCATGGCAGAAGTGTTGGAACTAGATGAACTTTGAAGGTCCATTCTAACACAAACCATTCTATAATTCTGTAATTCTGTATTCTAAATATCTCCTGTCTTAAACATTTCAGAAAGCAATGCCACTCAGACTTTCTCATAAAGGTTTTCATTTGTGTGGGTGTTTGTATCTGGAAGTACATATGTTAAAGCACAATTTTATGGACTCAGTGATGAAATTCTAGCAATATCCTACTCATTTGGATCAAGATTTTAGTTTACATTTAATGTTTTTTTATGAACTTGTAAGAACTTCGGTAACTGTGCATAGATGAGCAGAACAAATTGTTCAGTGATATTTCAAACCACAAAACTAAATTCCTCTTTCCATTGTTAGAGTGGGGAATTGTCCTGTTTGTAAGGGAGTGGCTGGACTGCATGGAACTCTGCGCAGGGACAAGAGCTGAGCCAGCTGAAAACTAGTAAAGATTAGAGGGCACTCTAATACATTATTGTGGGTGTGTGCTGCAGAGGATCTGACAGTGAAGAACAGGTAGATGAAGCCTTCTTCAGATGAGAGGGATATCTACTGGAGGGAAAAACCAAAAGGATACTTATGACAACTCCTTGAACCAGGTGGTCAAGGAGCTAATGGGGGGAGATACTCTGAACCTTATATTTAGTAACAAGAGATGAGAAGGATGGAAGCAGTCTTGTCTGAAGCTACCATGAGATTGTGTTTATAATCTTGAGACAAGGGAGCAGGATCTCAGTCCTGAATGTCAGAAGACCATTATATATCATATATCTGGAAGAATCCCAAGGAATATGGTACTAAAAAAATGGGAGGTAGAAAACAACTGGTTGCTTTTTATGATCAAGAACAATCCATCCTGATGAGAAGCAGCTCAAAGACAGCAGGATGTCTGGATGGATGAACAAATACAAAGCTTAAACATAAAAAAGAAGCATAAAAAACCCCTTGGGTACAGGTGACCAGGCAGAAAAATAGCCTCTTAGCAGCAGGAATGCTGTTGAAACAGAGAGATTCTTCTCTTTTTATAGTCACATTTTTAAACATGTACTGTTATATTTTCCAGTCTCTGCAGAAATACATAGTATTATTTCTTCAAAATTAAATTATATAGAAAATATGAGACAAATGAAAATAAGAAAGTGTGAATATGGGTTTTCAGATTTCATGCTGGAAAACAGAGAATAAGGTCAACAAAACTGTCAAGGTCTGGTAAGTTGCTGAGTTATTAAGAATGACAAATTGGTGACCATAATGTATTTTATTGGATATGTGACACCCAGTGGGAAACTTCTGCTCCACCACATGCAAAATGGAACAGATAAAATCGTTTTGTTCCCTCTTGTGTTCAAAATCCCATCTATTCATCTTCAGCCAAATTCCACCCACAATGTAACAGTTTTAACAAACTCCTCTTTTTTTTTTTTCCCTGATTCTGAGGTACTCACAGTTTTCATGTATTTTGCCACTTTTAGAAAACTGTTACTGAGGTCCTTGGGCAAAATTCTGCATTTCCAGTTCAACTTCAGAAGCCTAAAGTCAGACTTGCAAAGCAAATTCATTGAACCTGTGGGCAGAAATATGAATGTCTACACAGAACCAAAAAGGCCAAATGCCATGACAAAGGGTTGCCATTTGGTCCTGCTTTTCAAAATTGGACAGAGACATATCTTCTGGCATGGCACACTTTGTGGGCTTCAACTTGTGTGAGTTACAACTCTGAGAACCAAGGTGTGCTCTCAGTGTCTAAGTGTAAATAGTGCTTCTGGAGAGGTAGGCAGCTGTTCTAGGTATCAGTTTGTACATGCCTCATGTCTTGGGTACCCTTTTGAGCTCAGATAGTCCTTAATACTTGTCTGGTTGTTACTGAAATCTTTTTTATTCAGGATAGTTGTTCATCACTTTATTTACTACGGCTGTACTTTAATAAGGAGTCTGTGGGGAATGTGTAAATATATTTGCTTTAATTTTTTCCAAAGTAACATGGATGTAAATTGCAAATCTATTGGTTTATTGGCTTTTTTTCTGTTCTGATGAACATTATTTTAAATTTGACACTTTTTTCTTCCTATTAAATACATCTGTTTTGTTTCTAGATCTATAGGAATAAACATTTCATACCTTGCAACAAAAAAGATACCAATTCTGTTTTTACAAATGCCCATGACATTAAGCAAATGTATTAATTTCTTCAGAGCTTTCTGTAATTTTTATTTTATCCTCTTCCAGACTGAACTCTGCTTTTAGTCAATTTATGCATAAAAATAAGCTCTAAAAGTTACTGATACTCTCTAAAACTACTCATATTAAATATTTGACAAAAATATTTATCTCAATCGATGCTACTGACACTAGAAGTGATTTATATGGAAATGACTAAAATATATAACTGAGATCAGAGTCTGGGATTTCGGTTTTTACTTCTTTCTCTACCCTTACCTTGTGCGTTTTGTGGATTTAGTAAATCTGTTATAGATACACAAATAAATAAATGGGATAATAAAAGATCAGTTTTAAATTATATTTTTGTATAATTTGTAATTTAATTGCTGGTTTGGTTTTTTAATATAACCATGCCATGATTATTAAAGGTATGTAACACTTTCTTTCAAGTTCAAAATCTAAATATGGATTGCATATTAGAAATGGAATTGCAGACTGAGCTGCCAGAAATATACCTATGGCAGTCTGGCTGTAAACCTTTATTATATTATGATATTCAGTACTTTGAACAAGAAAATGGTCAGATTTTTTTTCTCATGTAGGGATGTAGCTCTCTGTCTTCTTCCTTAAATTTGTTTTTATTGGATCATGGTTATTATATTAGGTTTATTAAGTTATTTATTGAGAAAAATTCAGTAATATTAGCCTGCATATTATAAGTAGTGTTAGGTTAGCAATGTCAAAAAAAAAAAAAAAAAGCAGTTTAGTGATAAATATATTGACACACTCCTTTAAGCTGTAGATGTAAATTTTATGGCTGTCATAGGAGCTAGCCAAGATAGACACTACAAGAATATTAGAAGTGGAGACAGAAAACAGACACAAAGAGAGAAAGAAGGAGGGGATGGGAGACTGGATATTGATGTTCCTGAACTTTCATAAACTGGAGGCATGTTCAAGGCTCTGCCTCTGCCACTGGTCATTACTGATGTCTTGGAAACCTGGACATACTTTTAGGACTGGTTGTGGTTGCATAGTACAGAAGCTCTCTTGACTTCTGTCTCTTAATGGAACCTGAAACTTAACTGAAAATTCAACTTGTGGTGCTAAACTCCTAAACTGTAGGTACTGCAGTACCGGGCGTGATTGTTTTTTTTAATCTGCTGAGGGCTGTCTTAAGTCCAAATTTTTAGATGGTCCTCTCCAAAGATAGTATTTATCTGAAGATGAAAGCAAATAACCCAACTTCTTTTAGCTCCTCATTCCCAAATACCTAGACCCATTAGAGTACCCACCCTGCATGACCAGCATTATTCAGAGTTGCCAGCTTCCACTCTAACATGACCTAGTGTCCTAAAGCTGTCAGATCTCTAAGAACGGATGACTTGGATCCTCCTCTTACTAAGGATGAGATGTTTATGAGTAATCAATTGAAGTGAGTCTCCATTCCCGTGAAGATGTGCCATTTCCTCTTGCAGCAACCTAAGTATAGGTGAGTGCTGAACAAACGTCATGGTGTAATAACTCGTTAATCCATAGATGTTTAATGTCATGGGAGATGTGCCGTACTGGCTGTGCTTCCTGAAGGGCTGCCACCGCTTCTGTACCACACAGTTAGCCCAAAGGCACTGCACCACACCCCACAGGCCTCAGCATATGCCTCTTATAACATAGGATGTCCAAAATGGCAGCAATGCTGGGTTTTGGCCAACTGCACTGTCTAATTTGAGGTGAGGATAGCTGTACAGACTCCATTGACTAGAATTTTTTGTGCAAGAATCCTAGATTCTGAGCTAGTGTTTCCCATGAAAATATGAGCGCCGCTATTTAGTGTTAAGTATATACAATCTAGAGTTGAAATCTACCTCTTTTATTTTTCAAAGTATCTACATGCTGAAAGCTTCCAGGACAGCTGCTTGGATACCTCTGAAAATTTCATTTCATGTGTAAATACACGTAAATACAATTGCAATAAAACCTCATTGAAAAATAACCCTGAATGAAAAAAAAATAAACTCTTATTTTTACATTTTTTTTCTTTTAAATTCTATTTTTATTTTTATTTTAGCAAAATGCTAGAGAAACAATCCTTAATAATAAAAAAAAAAATCACAAAGAACCTCAACAAACCAACCAACCAACACTAAACTCCAAACTGGAAAGTTCATTATCTGTAACTGTAGTTTAGTGTTTGTTGCTAAGAAGAATTTTTCTTTCTAAATTGTATCATGTTTCACTTGTTTGCTTTGCTTATCAGAAGTAAAACATTAGGAATTGCATATTGCATAAAGATATGTTTAAACACAACAAAGGCGATAATGAATACTCAGTCTGGGGAAACTGTTGAAGAGAGAGTTTTCTTCACATATGAATGTTTTCTTGAGTCAAATTCTGGTGCCATCAGCTTTACTAACTTTTAGTTTATAGTATTTGTATTGACTATTAGATGACTCTGTAGACCATAGTAGTTAAAAATGTCTTAAAATAATTGGATAGCTTTTGTAAAAAAAGAATTTCAGAAATATAAATTCAAATTAATTCAAGCTAAATTATTAATATATTATATCTTTATTAGATACTTATGTCTTGTTTCCCTTTTGATTTTTAGAAATACTGCTGTTTGGCAGTACTCCTGTCCTTTTTGATGTTCTTTTTGATTTTTCTCTTTTCCTTCTCCTTCCCCTTATTAATTTAAATTTTAATTTTCTCTTTGTTTTTTTATTTTTCCTTCCCTACCCACATTCTTCTTTCCTTCTCTTCCTAATTTCTTCCTTCACAGTGTCCTTCCCTCTTTCTCTCCTGTGTCTTTGCTAGATACACACTCTTTTTTGTTTGTTCGTCGATAGTTACTCCACGCAAACATGAACAGTGTTCTTTATTAGCTATTTGGTGCTAAATATCTGAAACATAATCTCTGAAATATGATTTCAGAAATCCTTAAATTTTTCTATTGTTATTTATAGTGGGCCATTTACTAATCCAGTTTTGTGAACTGGATGCAGTATTTGCACATATAAATTTTTAGGAATGCCACTTGATTAAGTGTAAGGTGTCTCTATGTTATAGTATTGTTTTAACACTGTGGAAGTTTAAGCCATTTGAGATCTTCTGAAATTGATTTAATGGATTTTATTTTTTTGCAGTCTAAAATCAGATTTTCTTCATAACAGAATTTCCATTGTTTCCAAAAGGCATGTAAGCTTGGTAAACTCACCTCTTTGTGTGTGAGCTGGATATAACACTTAATGTCTTTCCAAATATGAAATAATATGAAGATTTAATATTCTGTAGTACATACTTACTGATACCTTGGGCAAATCAGAATCTAGTTCAGCTTAAAATGCATCCTGATTTCCACAGAGTCATCCCACCACAGCCTCAGCAAGGATCAGAACAGTAGTTATCTTTTAGCATTCTATGTATCTGTCAGCGATGATGCAGAAACATCTATTTGGCTGTCAGCACTGACAGCCAGGAGAAACTTACCTGAGCTTACCATACATATCTACTTCAATTCCCTGGCAAAGGACTGTTTCAGATATTCCTTCCTGACTCCTTTAGTAGTTAGGCCTGAAATGGAGATCAGGGGCTTTGTATTAGTGAGGATAAATGTTGACAAACTAAGATTTGCTCAAGAAATTTATTAGGAGCACATGAAATCTTACAAAGTTTATATATATGCATAAATTTATAACTTTATACATAACTTTTTATACAAAATTTTATAAGCAGCATTGTACTTATCTATATCTCATGTAGTTACATATGTATATGTACATACCTCTTGGTATAACTTTACTGCCTCTTGCTTGTGTTTGCCCCAGATACAGAAAGGAAATAGGACTTGACATACATATGAGGCATAGCGAATTTCAAGATACTGTAAGGATGCAGATTTTTAGAGTACTTAAGTTATTTTATTTAAACTGCAAGCCCTCCTTGCTCATAACTGTAATGACATTGGTGCTCTGCTCTATCTCATTGGTTGTGTGAGGCTTAGAGTGTTGGTATAATCCCTGATTTCAGAATTTGTCTACTCTGTGTCTGCTGGCTCTAAGGAAACTGAACGATGCTGAGTTGTATTTCTGATTTTAGTTTTACTCTGGAATTGAATTTACTCTTCATCCTGAGTTTTATTACTGTATTGCAAACCACATGTATTTCCAGTAAAGATGTGCTGGGCAAGGTATGCATGTGTGGTGGATAGCTGGGGATGTGTAAAGAAATGGAGGAAATTATTTTTGTAATGGTTTCTGAATGTCAGGATGCTTCTGCTAATATAGCTATATTTCAGTTTCTGCTGAAGTTCACTAGAATAGAATTTACTTGAAACAGTATTGTCCAGTGCTTTCCACATTACTAGTGTCTTTTATAAATTGTAGGGTTAACTGTATTTCTATCAATTGAAAAGAGAGCACTTACTACAAAACTACTCATCTATGAGTACTTGTAAAGCCTAAATCCTTGATAATATTTTCCAGCTCAAAACATTTTGCCATGTGTTTAAACACCTCATGTTTTGGTGCTGATGTGTGAGAGTAGGCATGGCACAACACTGCTTGTTTGCTACATTATCTGTTAAGTGATATGCTAGACTGAGTCTGTCTCTCTGACTAACATT
The DNA here is from genome assembly GCF_050655825.1 of Lonchura striata. Lineage (NCBI taxonomy): Eukaryota > Metazoa > Chordata > Aves > Passeriformes > Estrildidae > Lonchura > Lonchura striata. Next base: position 54,479,940 of record NC_140703.1, on the reverse strand, counting down.
ATCCCACTGCTCATTTAGAAATAAAGTGCAATTCTTGAGATCTTTGAAAGTAGCAACTGGTCTGTTTTTCCTCACATGGGTAGGTTTTCCCAAATAATTCTGCCTTATAAACTTCAAGACTCATAATTTTTGTTTTTTCCTCATCAATATCTAAGTCTTTATTGCCTTTATCTTGTAAAAGGAGAATATAAGTTTTCTTATATTTGTGAGGTTGACAACTTGAAATCAAATATAGTAATTGCAGTCAGTGAGGCTTTTTGCCAGCTGGTTTTCTCCCTCAAAATATTACTTCTGGCGAAAGAGAGAAATCGGCATGTCGGCAATTCAGGCTCCTAACAGAACAGCTGTTAAGAAAGGAGATAAGAAAAAGGAATTATTAAATTAATTATTTAAGCCTTACATAATCCATTAAATAATTAATTATTAAATCCTTACATTCTGGGTTGTATTTTTTTTAACATAGAGTGCTCAGTACTGAATTTTTGTGTTATTCTATTGCCCTTGCTTAAGTTCTTTGCTTTATTGTTCAGAAATCATCTCTTTCAAACTATGTCTTTAAAAAATTGTGGAACAGTTTGTTTCAATAAAAATGCAGGACACCTCATTGCAATTATACTTAAACTCAGTTTTATTGTGTTTTCACACTTGGTCTCCAAGTGTTTCTGTTCCAGAAAGATTTTTTTCTTGCTGGAACATATTTCAGTTCTCATTGGAAAGTTATTTTTAGAAAAGTTATTTTGAATCAAGGAAGACCAGTAAATAGTAGAAAATGAGAAACTCATCTGAAAAGCCAAGTTCATTCAAGCCAAGGAAGCCTTTCTATCAAACAGATATAGGAACTAGATTAGCTCATAATCTAAGGCTTTGCTTTTTTTATGAAGCTCTAATCAAGCAAACTTTTAAAACACATTCCTATAAGACACGTGAAAAAGTCCAAACAGGTAAATGCTTTGGCCAGTTATTTTCACCATGTTGTTTTTAACAGATGCACCATTGGCCCAACATACCTATTTCAGACACTTTGACATTATAAAATATATAAGAGGTCATTTCCTACAGCCCTGGACAGCATTTTATCTTCCCAAATCAACCATTGAACAAGTAAGTGTGTATTTCAAGGCAATTCCCTGCCTTTCAGAGGTCAGTATGGTTCAGCAGCATTAGACTTCTGTTTCTGAAGTGCTTTGAAATACCTCAGGAAATAAGTAGGAAAAAAATCACTGTTAAGTGTTACGGTTTGTGTTGGAATTGTTTTTTTTTTTTTTGTTTGGTTTGGCTTGTTTTTTTCTTCTGAACTGAAATAATTAAAAAATAGTCTTTACTATCTTTGTGAAAGATCCATCTGTTTTCTTACTAGCACAATATGAACCATAGTCCAGTCACATACATAGTTAGAGAGAAAACAGACATACATACACACCAAAATATAAATAAATTGGATTAGAAAGGCTGAATAAAAACATAAAATTTTGCTGAAGAAGAACTGGTTTTGAATTTATGTTTTCTTATGAAAGTGCTATTGCAGATGTTTGGAGAAAACTTTATATGAAATATTTCCAAGTGTCACATTGGATTTGACACAGGTTCATCCAATTTTAATTGAGTCATAATGAAAACTGTAGTCTCTTGAAAAGAATACAGCTGCACATTTTCAGCAATCAGGCTTTTGTTATTGTCTATGAACTTCAGTTAATTAAGTATGCATAATAGCAGAGATTTCCATTTTAAGATGTGCTTTGGGGAAATAGAAATAGAAAGTAAGATGATAAATCCTGAGTCCCTATAAGTCTTATTCTTATATGAACTGAATTTATATGAACTTAAAATAGTTTGAACCTAACTAGAGTGCATTCAGTGTTCTAATAAGTTTTAAACACATAATATAATCTTAGCTTTTATCATGTTAAACTCTTAAAAATTTTATTTCAGACTTTCATTTGTTTTGTCCAAACAGATGAAAATAAACAAACCTATGGAATATAATGTGGAAACAATATCTAGTGATGTATCTGTGTGAGACAACTTTTTCTGTTATCCATTGCCAAGTAAAACAACTCCTAATATAGACAATAACATATTACTTATTTCCTGTTTTCTCTTGCTAAATCACAAACTGTGCTCTCTCAGAATGTATAAAATATGACACTAAGATTTTTCTTTCATCAGTTCTAAAGAATAATTAATAGAACATATAAATTTCTCTGAAATAATTTAAATTCTATATCTGCTCCTGTTTCATTCATTGCTCCTCTCAGGAAGTTGAGGAAATTAAGCAGGAATGTACCATTTTTAAATAATGACTTTAACAGGTCTGACTTGCACTATCTATCTCCTTTTTTTGCTTCCTTTTGTAATAAAATATTAGTGTCCTATGCTTATTAATTTTATATGTGGGCATAATTGAGATAGGTGTATGAAACTTGTCACATGCATGAACTCTCCTATATTTTTGAGTCATGATGCAACTGAAGGCATAATCAAGAAGTATCACTTTTTTACTTAGCCTCTGGCAGTTTTAATAAATATCCTCTTTACCTGAACCAGGATGACTTTTTTTCCATTGTGTAGGGAATTAACTCTTGTTCATTAAAAAGCACAAGTATCATGAGATGCCTGATTAAGTTATTGCTCTAAACCCAGAGTGGACTTTGCATTAAACATCATACTACTGTTTTAGGTAAAAAATGCTTCTCAACAGATGTCTATTGACCAGAATGTAGGTTAATAAAGGCAGAGATAAATTCACTGAACAATTAAAAAATTTAAATTTCAAGTCATGATTTGAGGACTTTTTGGGTTCAGAGAAATATGTTAAGAAAGCATTAGAACTCATCAACCAAAGCATTAGTTTTTACTTACAGTTTCTGGGAAATTACTCATAGTGTTGAATTTAAAGCTAATATCTTAATATCTAAGAAAATTAATTGCATCACAGCTTTTTCAGTCTGATTGCTGGCCACAAACAAAGGCTGTAGCAAATTTCTATAAAATTAGAACTTTCTGAGATTTATTATAGTTTTCAGCATTCATAAAAACCTTTCTATTAAGCCCTCCAACAACATACTGTATCTTGGCAAGAAACCAGCAAGATATGATAGCTGCCTGATATTATTTAATAATTTAGCCTTTACAATTGTCCTGGCTTTTATCTAGAAGTGCTTTTGTTTTTTTATGAGCCTTGGCAGTTTGTTAGCAGATGCACTGCAGGCAATTAGAAGATGTCATCTTCATTGTGGCTTTGCTGCCCGTTCACCTATTTAATAAAGTATTTTTATTGCTTGCATTTGGCTTGTCTTGGAACAGGTACAACAATATTTGCATCTTAAGTAAGATATAAATGCGTTACTTTGGCTTTCTTGCCATAGGAAATAGATGTATCGGAGTAACTGCTTATTTAATGGGAATACTAAACATGAAGGAAGAGACTGAATCTTTATTTTATTTATGTAACACTTGTTAAGAGAGTGTCAAAAAAGGTTGTATGTGACAGCCTAGTCATTTATCTATCTTTTTGAATAAAAAAAATTAAAATTATTTTGTTAAGATAGCTTCAATTTTTTCAGGTTTTAGTTAGCAGTGGTGTTCTGGATATTTTTCTGCTCTCTCTCTTTTTTTTTTTTTTTGTGTCTAATATCTGAAAGATGAGAGAAAAGCCACAACACAGTGAAGTTGAGATATATTTTTTTCTATATAAAGAGATCAGAAAAATATTTGCAGATTCTTAAATATTCCAAACATTCCAAGTGTTCAGACTAAGTTTAAGCTTGTTTTGAAAATTTTAATTTTAAATTAATTTACTATTTTACAAATTTAAACTTACTGTTTAAATTTTATTTATGTTATTTACCCTGCAGAGGATATTTCCCTGCCATTTTTGAGCAGACATTTGGGGCATACGTTTATTGATATGAGTTAGGGTATATTGTACAAAGAAAAAGTAGTTTGCGGTCCTTGATACAAAACTTAATGATTTCCAGCTGTATAATATGCACAGTATTTTGAACAGTTACTCTAAAAAACCACCTTTTTAAGTGTGATCTATCCATATTATATATGAATACTATTTATACATAACTATAAAATTAAGAATTGTTTAACACTTGATAAACTACCTGTAAAGTCAATTTTAATATAACATATAGGCCCCAATACTTGTCAAAATACAGTTTGAAGATTAAAAAAACCCAGCAAAAATAAAAATAAAAATAAAAATAAAAATAAAAATAAAAATAAAAATAAAATAAAAATAAATATAAATAAATAAAAATAAAAATAAAAATAAAAATATAAATATAAATATAAATATAAATATAAATATAAATATAAATATAAATATAAATATAAATAAATATAAATGCAATTATGATGTACTGAAAAATGACTATGGAAACTGACAGTGAATATTTGCTTTAAAATACTTGGCCAAATAACAAACAGAGAAATTCCAAACCTTATATTTGCATAATCTGCAGAGGTAATTTTATGGAGGAAAACTGAAACATTTGTTGAAAAACTAGCTCAGGTAGTAAAAAAATACACACAGATTTTCTTCTATATTCATTCTATAAGATGTTTTACAATTTCATAATTGTAGAGTCTTATGAAAATGACTCTAGTTTTAATTTTTACAGAGCTTATGAAAATTGCAATTTAATGTATGTCAGTGACCTCATAGTGAAAATTGAGTAAACAGAGAACAGTAACTTGGAATTGCTAAAGAATTTGTTAGTGGCAATTAAGCTTCGGGATGTGCATAAACCTCACAAAGACAAAACATGCATTTTTTATTTATATATTGAAGTCAAGAGAAGTGATGACAAGTACTATTTCTTAGTATTTCTTCTCTTTGGATCAACAGTGGCAGGTAGATGAAACTATTTATGACATGTGAAAAAGTAAGCATAAGAACTTTTATCTGGAGATATTGGTTGATATATATTCCCTTCTGACTAAATCAAGAGAAGGAACCTTCCACACCTACTTGTAGAGGAGTTCTTGGTCCATTGTTTCTCACCTCTGTTACTATGGAACCAAGTGAGGGAATCTGACATGAAAACTTGCTTCATCTTCAGGAATTTCTGCAGTTTTGCCTGGATAGCATGCAGTAAATACTAGATTTGACCTAGTTTTGAACCAATAATATTTATTGTTTTTAGGTGTAATGGTTAACAGGATTCAGTACACATTGGATTAATATTTTTGTCATCTTAATTTTTGAAGTATCACAAATTCTGAATTTGTTAAATATTCTATGTCAGAAAAAAACATAATGCCCTTTCATGTTCCACTTATTCAGGAAACAGACTGAATGGAAATATATTGAATTAGCTACCAATATTTTGAATATTTTCATTAAAATATATTTTCTTGATTAATAAGTTTGTGAGTGTCACATCATGGTTCTCCTTAGCCCTGTTCTTTCTTCCATGATGAATAACAACTGTTCCTGACAGACAGAGCATGCAAAAATAAAAAAGCACATGTTTAGATTAATTTTTATTGGGTATAAAAAAATAATGAAAATAAAAATACCAAACCCATCTGCATTATTCTTTGTTTTGAAGACGAACAGTCCATTCAAACAAACACAAAGGTGGATCCATTTTCCAGCTGTTGTAATTTAAAAATTAGATATCTAGCATAATCTAATTATAAAATTGTATGCACAAAACTAAGAGAAAATAAAGTAAAATGCACTACAATTAAGAAATAAAGAACCAGTGAGAATTATTCTGAATTAGATGCAGTCATTGGATTTTTCCCATGTTGTCTAAAAAGGCATTGCTATAGTGAAAAACATGCGAAGTGGAAACAGAAGCAACAGGTAAAAAACTCAAGTGAATCCAGCTGTAAGGCAGTAGCTATGATGTAAAAACCATACATGACAGTAATGGCAGGTTTGCTTGAGGCCTCTCTGCTACCTATAAGCAGTTGTTCCAGTTGGGAGATAAAACATAAAACTTGAGTTCACTAACTAATTTTTAGAATGATCTTTGAATAATGAGTCCAGCTGGAGAGAAATGAAAGTAATAATTGGGAAGAAATAATTCTGTAATGCTTCAAGGAAAAAATCAAGGAATGGAAAAACAAACAAAACAAAACAAAACAAAACAAAACAAAACAAAACAAAAAAAAGAACAGAGGGAAATCTCCTGATTGTTACTGCAGAATAATCTTTGCATGGATTAATGGAATTCCTGTGTTGAAGATGCCACTAATAAAATGTTGCTTGGTGGCTCAATAGAGACTTTTTTCTCTCCGTGTTTATTTGGTCTGTGTACATAAGCAAAAACTACAGTGGCAGAACAAAACCAGTTCTTACGCCTTTCTTTATCCATAAAAATCTCTTCATAGAATCAGGGGAAAAGATACTAGTAGCCTTTGGAAATTACTAGTAGTAGTATATGGAATAACTTATTCTATAAAATTAATCTTGTGGTTCTGCTTTTTCCCCCATCATAGCCAGATAACTAGAATAATTGGAAACGAGTGAAGCATGTAATCCCTTTTTTCCCAACATATTGATCATTGTACTGCTCAAATATAATGTAGTGTCTTCTTTTAAGAATACAGAAATATATAGGTGAAAATACACTTTATCATGGATAAAGTATGGCATTTGCTTATTTGCTACCACTTAAACATCACATAGATAAATTTCCATTTTGGGAGTTTTTGGTTATACATTCAAAATCTTCAAAATCAGAGGTACTAATTGGATTTATTTGTTTCAGCAATATGGAAAGAGCTATCAACCTCCTGTTTACAGTAACTTGCACTGAGAGTTATATGTCTATAACTTTACAATTATCAGGGTGCGTGGTAGGGTTTTGGATAATAAGATCCCTTTGATGATGTCTCAAGCAGCAGGTTGGAAGATGTTGGCTGATATTTGCTTAAAGGCCTGTCCTAGGATGATGTTATGGTGTTTGTATCTCCAATCCTGTGCTATATTTATGTTTGATATTATGTTCTGTGCTTTCAGAACTGACTCTGAAAGTGAAGGTTTGTTTTGCCTTGGTATCAGCCAGTTCACCTTCCCCCATGGTCTGCTGTCTAGAAGAGGCTAGTGCTGGCTTGCTTGCTTGCTTGGCTTGCTTGCTTTGCTTGTTTCTGCTTTTGCCTTTGCTTCCTTGTTAGTTTAGCTAAGTAATTAAATTCTTTCCCTGGACTGTTCCTTTTCCTTTCCTCTTCCTGAATACCATCCAACCTGCTCCGGACTGGGACCTGGAAACACCGAGGAACACCCAGAGCCTGCGCTTTGTGATCTGCAGCAGCGATCCCCAGTGCCCAGAGCAATCCCCAGTGTCCAGACCTGGGCGACCACTCCCAGGAAAGACTTTCTGGATTTCTTCATCTCTTCAGAGTAGAGAAAGAGTTTTGTTGTCATCTGGTGTTGTCAATTTTTTTTGGTGCTGGGGAGTGCTTTGTTTGTTAAATAAACAGGTTCTTTTCCACTTCTCTCAGAGAAAATTTTTTCCCAAACCAGGTGGATGGGGAGGGGCCGTGGGGATTTGTTTTCTGGGAGATCCTTCCAGAGAGTTTTCCCCAAATTTGCCCTAAACTAGGACAAGGCCTCAGAAAATAAAAATTGGATTGTCATAACTTCATAACTCCACTTTATGCAGAAGATAACAAAATATAGAGATGTATTACATGAAGAAATTCTGTCATACCATTTAAAATGTCTTATTAACAGGTAGTGTTTCCATTGTGTGGAGAAAGAAGGTCTTATAAGATTGAAATTATTTGGTCCAAACCAATGAAGAAAGCCCAAAATAAACCTATACAAGGAAAACTCTCAAATGAATGGATATGTTGTCTTTTTGGGAGAATAATACTTGTAAAATTATGTATTTATAAACATTTGAAAGTTAATAACAAAAATTAATTCGGAGAGTGACTTTATCAAGGAGGGGAACATAAGTAATCATCTCCTTTGGAAAAGACGAGGGCTTTTCAAGCTTTCAATCTCTAAATGTAAAAAAAAAAAAAAAAAAAAAAAAATTACAGTAACAATAGCAGAAGCAGGACCTATAATGAGAAAAAGATTATTCACTTCTATTATATTGACTAGAGGTGAGCTGGATCACTAACACTCCAGAATGGAGTGTTTTTGGAATAGCACTCCAAAAATTAAAAAAACCCAAAAAAACCCCCCAAAAAAACCTATTCAATTTGCTGTCATGAAGGAAATCAGGGAATTGTTTAATAAGTCATCAATTGTGTAGAGGCTATTATATAATAGTAAGGCCACAGGGGAAGGCTTACTAATTAGCTATCAGCTTTCCTGCAAAACTTTAAGTGAAAGACTCTTTTTTGGTCAGGAACAGGCAAGAGCTGTAATGTTTTATTTTGATGAAGGCAAGATGCTCAATATCCTCTGTCAGGAAGTCTGTTTTATTCTTGATTGTGGGAATGAGCTATATTACTGAGGAAATGCTCTATTCTGATACATTTGTAGATAGATGACTTTAGATAATAGCAGGCTATTTGAGTGAAAGGTTAACAGAATTGTACTTTCTGTGTAACAGGTAGTGAAATTCTCATTCACTTAGTAAACAGCTCAAAAAGTTGTCTGTCTACTGAGAAAAAGACTCATCTGGCCTCTTAGGAGTAAGAGAAATTTCAAGGAATTACATGGATTAATTATCAAGAAAACACTTACTCTTCTGATGAAAATTTAAGATGAAAAAGGAAGAAACTTGAAAAATATCAGGCATGTAATTTATATTCATTATGTTTAAGACTTTTAAAATTTAGATGAGGTGTTTGGATGTTTCTGCTTAGGTCCATTGGATGGTTTCCATTAAACACTAAATAAGTACAAGCATATACTTTCTGCCTTGTTTTATTTTTATTCTTTATTTAAGGAAAGATAAAAGATAAATTTTTTTCCACTGTTGCACTGTTGATGTTTTTAATGGGAAAATGAGGACATTTTTTATATTGAAAATATGTACATTTTGCTTGACACACAGTAAAAGCAGTGGTTTCTTCTTACTTAATGTTATTGTCTAAGAAGGACAGAAGAAAGCACATGTCCCCTCTGCAATGGGGAAGGCAATATAAGAGAGGAAAAAATTAATTCATTTAAACTCTGATACCCACAGTCTCCTCTCTTCTGTGAAACCCACAACTCTTTTCTTCAAAAATAAATGGCTTCCTCTGCAATTTCAAGGAGTACATTATATTAATTTTGGTAGTGTAGACAGCTCAATGAGTCAGTATGGGTGAGATTCAGGCCAAAGTTAAAAAAATTACCAATACATTTAGATGCTTGTCAGCATTTCAGATGCTTGAGATTAGCAGAGACATCCCAGTGGAAGAAACAGTGTGATACACAACTGGAAACCAGGTGTAATTTGTGAGGACAAACATCTCAGATGGTATTAGACACTGATGTGTGGGCAAATGAGCTACAGCCACAGGTACCTGAATTCATTTCACAGTGAGTGCTTGATGAAGGCTTGGTGCAGTTGCCTGAGGTAGAGTTGTGTCTGACCTCAGGGGCTGCTTTAGAATACCATAAACCTCTTAATGGGTAGGTTTTTTAACAACTGAAAAGTAGTTCATTATGGGTTCTGGTAAAATATATTTTGTGGGAATTCAAAATGCTTCTCAGACATTTTTAGAGGTTCCAGGCCTTGGTGAGAAGCATTTTAGACCATGGCAGACAGCTGGAAACAGCTGTGATTTTGAGTTTGAGCCATGGAATGAATTACCAACCTTGGAGGTGGAACAAGCAGTCACAAAAAATTAGATTGTATAGTAAAAGTAGTTACAAAACAGAGAGGAAATTTTTTTAGTATTGTATAGGGGGGTTTTAGCACTTGTACAGGGAGGTTTTTACTTTGTACATGGGGGTCAGAAGTTCTAAGATGGAGGAAAGTGGGCTGATGCTGTTCTTCCTCCTTCCTTTTCCTTGCCTCCATGTTCTTGGTGATGTTGGCACTCACAGATTGGTTTAGAGTAGAAAAGCACTTTGTAATATAGGTAGTAGGTATTGGGGGAAAACTATAAACATGTAATACGTAATGTATCATATAAAAGATAGGCAGCAGCCCTGGGCGGTGGGAGAGAAGGAGAAGACAGCAGATAGAGAGGATATCAGGGTGGGTGTGTGCCTCTGCCTGGGCCGCTGATCAAACCGAAGTAGCCAGAGAAGACAATCTTTTAGATAACTAACAATAAACTGCCTTGAGACCGAACACCAAGAGCCTGCACAGTTTTTCTTTGGAAGCACGGGCTGGAGGAGGAATTTCACCACCACATTGGAAACCCAGAATAAGGCCGGGTTTCTCACAATATTTAACTAGCTTCAGAACCATACAATTAAGTCAAGAGTTTTTCATTGAGCCTAGGGTCTTCTAGAGCAGTGACTGAAGGTCACTCACTGTAAAAGAAGTTCATATTCAATGTGGTTATGTGATATGAACAATGCCTGCTTTTTATTATATATATACAAATGTGTATGTATAAACATGAGAGTTATAAACAATTACATAAAAGAACAAGAAATTACATCTTCATGTAAGTAATATATCCCTAGGAGAATAAAACCAAATACACAGTAGCTCTCCAAGATTCATACAATTTAGTCTCTTCTAGAGGAAACTGTTCCTTAGACATTGACTTTAGAAATAAAAAATTACATCAATACTGTAATCAGAAAATTAAAGCCTGAAGCATGATGAGGAAATTTAATTGATGCTTCTTATTTCTTTTTATTCTCTGTTAATAATGCCTTCTATTTTCTACTGACCAAGTGCTAAGTTATTAGTACTTTATTAATAGAGTTCATTGAATAATTCTAACAAGTCTTTAAAACATTTTATGATTAAGTTAGTAAAGAATTAGAGTTAGCTAAAATGCCATTGGTTAACTTTTGGCAATTTATTAATGTTTGAGGAAGATATATCTAGGATATTTTATAAACAGTTTACAACTAAGTCCGTGTTTCCTGGAAGTATTGTCAAATGTAAGAGATTAACAAGGAATATGGAAAATTATTTTATTTATGTGACTATTTAGATGATCTTAGACTATATTTTAACTTTTATGGAAGGCTGAGTAGTCTTCAGCTTTTTCCTTTTTGGGATCAGGCTGGTTGCATATTGGATGACAAGGATTTTCCCCATCCATTGTGTTTCCAAGTTGAAAAAGTAATAAGTGCACTGAGCTGGATTTGTTCTCTGGGGACATACCTACCTGCACCTGTTTAAAATATACTGAGTGTATTCATCAAGAAATGCCAAGACTCCTTCAGCTTAAACTGGTATGGTGATGGTATTAATGGCCATTTTAGGACATTGATTATCTTTCATTTTTACAGCACTTTTCCCCTCTCCCCAGTTCCAATACATGCATCCCTATCCCTTCCTAAGGACAATGAAAAAGGTGCTGGATTACTTGTTTCAGCTCTCTATTTCTCTCTATATTTTTCATAAACAGAAATATATATCATTAAATGAAAAACTACACACTGTCCAGATCCAGTAGTTTGTTTGGTATAAGAAACCCTACTAAAGACAATTAACCCAAAATTTTAAAGATAGAAAGAAACATATAAAAAATCATAAGGAAAATGCTATTATAAGTGAATGAACAAAGAATGAACTATAATAAATTGTAATTAATTAATTTACAGCTGTTTGCTTCAAATGTTCTTTTAATATATTCAAAATAGTTTGGAAATATGGTCTTCTGAGGGAATGATAAGACTTAATGAATGGAACTACTCTCAAAGGGAGCTGGTGTTCAGGTCTGACATTTTCCTAGAGAGCTAAGATTAACTTCTGACAAAAAAGAAATGGACAGATGCATGGATTAAAGTATAGGGCAACATTGACAGAAAATTGTAGATAGACATACATGAGACCATCTAAAACTTCAAATGAGACCCATGTTTATTTATGGTCTATTTTATATGTACTGAAAACATTAGGAAGGTTCACATAGGTCTAGGAAGTGAAAGAAATTAAAATTGATTGCTGCCTGGAAAGTGAGTTAGAGGAGAATGTTATCATACCTGTGTTATTCAACGTTGCTACTAGTGACAAGGAGAAGGTGTATAGCAAGGAGGTATCTGCCTTCTCTGTGTGCATTTAGAGACAGTGATGAATGAACATTTTATTCTGTGTTTCTGTTCAGATGGAAGAATCATCTTAGATCATTGTTTATTCTGTGGACACCTGGAGAATAGGTCAAAGCAGTCATCCACTAGTTCTCCTACTAGAAGAACAGAGTGTCATTTCTATTTCCATAAATAGCTTTGATCTGTGGCTCAAACCTCTTGTGAAATGAATCAAAGCTTTGTATTTTAAATGTCACTAAAAAATATCAGCCCCCCAACCCAATCTTCTTTCTTTCCAGTCCAGCACACAGTATAAATTCAAACAAGATCTATTCAAAGACACGCAGCCTCAAAACAGGCGCTCATCTTTCCAGTTGTCCAGCTAATACACTGAGTCTGAACATCATCCTTAAACTTGCTTCTCAAGATAGCAGTCCCAGCAGTGTATGGAGCATGGTAAAATCCCCTTTTAAAGAATTTCTATGTAGAAAAAGGGTTCTCATCTGGGGCTTTGATATTCCATTTTCACACGATCAGTCTCTGAAATGAAAATAAAAAACACATTCAGGGCCTCTGTAAATTTTATTCATCTCCCTATTATCTGTACAGCCTGTCCAATCAATTAGGATTTACCAGATACAGACACTTCTGGGAAAAATTATATTCCTGCTTTAATGAGGAAAATCTTCTGAGAGGATTTATTTCTTTATCACTTGTGGGGGAAGAGGAATGGTGAGGGAAATGAGCTGCTGCAGATAACATACAAGAAATAAGACACTTTGAAGAGGTAGTACCTAGTTCTGGTTGGTGGTCCTGCTTGGTAAGGTACATACTTCTGGGTTGATACACTCCAGCTTATTTCTTTATATATCAGTAGGATGCACAGCCTTCCAGGTGAGAGATGCAGCAGAATGGCCTTAGCAGTCAGTGCAAGATGCTGACAAAAATGTTGGATTTAGGCTTCTGTGAACTGGTAGCCCTCTACAAGTGGGACCTGTGATAGTTCAGGCTCTGTCTGTACATAATTTTATCTTTTTTTCTTGTTGATTTGTCATAGATGTGTGTTTTCTTTCATATCCTTTGTTAGTTTCCCTTCATAATCCATCTAAAATATTTACAGCAGCTTTCCATAGAAATACAAAAAGAAATAACAGCAGTGAAAATTAGATTGGATATTCCTTACTGAATGAATTGTGAGCATTGATACTGCTGCAAACATTACCAGTGACTGCTTAAAAATATTTTGAAAAACCAAGGAAACAGTACTATAGTCAGAAAGAGAAGTCCACCTTTCTATTCCTTGGAGAGAAAATCTATACAATGTTAGGTGAGTGCAACCAAGTACTTATAAAACCAAAAAGAAAAAGAATTACTGTAGTAAGCTTGAGTTAGCAGAGACTCTATAAATGAGTCTAACAGGGAGTTCTCTAACATGATTCATCAGAAGGAACTTATGGAACTCCTAAAGTTTTTCATTCTGGAACTCCAATATAAAATAAAAATCCTCTGAAAACTTCTGCAAAAAAGCACAAGTACTTTTCAAATGCATCCCATGAGCCACTAAAAGAGGAAAGAAACAACTCAGCAGGAGTTGTTAGAAATAATAATGATATTCTAACCCTTCTAACCCTTCAGGATTTATAAAAATACATCTTTCTCTCAGATAGATATATTTTCCAACATCTAACTAGAAACCTACAGCTTGGTCCCAGGAAAAGTCATCCTGTACACCAATAACCCATCCCAGAGTAGCATTATGATTTGTCTTAAATGCCATTAAGAGTAAGGTCAGTTTTCATAATCCAAGACCAAACATACTGCCCTGCTTATGTGAAGTACTTCTTATTCTGTACAATATTCCTTCATAGAAGGGAAACACATAGCTGAAAAACTAGCTTTGCTTTATAATGAAATCACAAATCATAAAATGTTGAAAATCTACTTGTCAAAGTAAACTTTTTTTCAAGAAAAGCAAATTGTGTAGATCAATAGGTCTTAATAAAAATCTAAAAAAACTATTCAAATTAGGAAACTATGGACTAAAAGCAGTAATTCTTCCAGAATATGAGAATCTAGGACTCTGGAAAGATGCTGGTTTTATATCATATTTTGTTTTTCCAGTCACTTCCTGCACAATTCTTATGATTCAAATCAGTTTCATTGTTTCTTACCATTAATTTCTTGCTAATTTTCTGCACTATAGGTATTAAAAGTACTTTCAGGAGTAAAAAGTTTTTGACAAGGTGAAATCACTTCCATCTCATTTTTCACTTTTATCTACATATTTGTTTCTTATTTGTAGTTCAGAGTTTATGGAATACCTCATCGAGTTTGTATAAGCCTTTTGGATTTTGTTTCTGCCTTGAGTATACTAATTTACATTACTTTCATTCTTACTGATTGATCAGTTTTCTGTCATGTTTTACCAGTGTTTTAGAATATTTGGTTCCGCTGCTTTATTTATGTTAGCTCCTCTATCAATGTTTTTAATGTATAGCTTAGGAGAGCTGTAGAGACCTTAGCTCTTTTCCTGTCCCTATTTATTTGTATGATTGAAGAACTTTCACTACTTGTCTTAATTTTCTTTCCAAGTTTCAACTCAACTAGGCTTTTGTCCATTCTTGTTTTATTTTTGCCCTTTTTGAACTCTGAAACAGAGCTCTCCTTGCTGATCAATACTTCTTTTTATTCCTTTTAAGTTCTTTATTCACTCTTCATATCCTATATGAGGTGCTTCTTCCTCCAGAGAAGTCTGTACCTACCTCTTTCCTGCTAAGACTTTTCTTTTGCTGTCGCTTGCAATACAAACTTCAGATAGTGTTTGCACCTTTGACTTAATTCCCTGTTGCCACTAGGTTCAAATCCTTGAATTATCTGGTTCAGTAAACCCTAATAAATAATTTCTTAGTTTCCTGAAGTTTGCTCTTCTACAACCCCAGATTTCAGCCATATATTCATTTTTGTTTGTGTTGCAATTTAAATTGAACTGAATCAGCTCATTATTAGTCAGTATGAGCTAATTTTTTACAACCAGCCCCTGTACTTCTCGTCCCTTCTGCTTACTTAAAGTAACTCTAAAGTAGCACCAGCACCTTTATCAATTCATAAGTGATGTTTTACATAAATTTATCAACCAATGTATTCAAAAATGTTTAAGACCTCCTCATACCTAGGGTGGTATTTTTATCTCATATGGATTTCAGAAAATTAAAGTCTTCCACATCTATGTGCTTCCTCTCCTCTCCTCTCCTCTCCTCTCCTCTCCTCTCCTCTCCTCTCCTCTCCTCTCCTCTCCTCTCCTCTCCTCTCCTCTCCTCTCCTCTCCTCTCCTCTCCTCTCCTCTCCTCTCCTCTCCTCTCCTCTCCTCTCCTCTCCTCTCCTCTCCTCTCCTCTCCTCTCCTCTCCTCTCCTCTCCTCTCCTCTCCTCTCCTCTCCTCTCCTCTCCTCTCCTCTCCTCTCCTCTCCTCTCCTCTCCTCTCCTCTCCTCTCCTCTCCTCTCCTCTCCTCTCCTCTCCTCTCCTCTCCTCTCCTCTCCTCTCCTCTCCTCTCCTCTCCTCTCCTCTCCTCTCCTCTCCTCTCCTCTCCTCTCCTCTCCTCTCCTCTCCTCTCCTCTCCTCTCTCCTTTCCTCCTTCCTACTTTCTTTCTTTTTCTTCTTTCTTTCTTTTTTCTTTCTTTCTTTTTCTTCTTTCTTTCTTTCTTTCTTTCTTTCTTTCTTTCTTTCTTTCTTTCTTTCTTTCTTTCTTTCTTTCTTTCTTTCTTTCTTTCTTTTTTCTTTCTTTCTTTTTCTTCTTTCTTTCTTTCTTTCTTTCTTTCTTTCTTTCTTTCTTTCTTTCTTTCTTTCTTTCTTTCTTTCTTTCTTTCTTTCTTTCTTTCTTTCTTTCTCTCTCATTCTTACAGAGATCCTGGATGTTGGGGGCTAGAGGAAGGTCCCATTATTATGATTCCTAAACATACATTTCCAGAGTTATTTCTGCATTGTGGGATTCTGTTTCATAACTGTGAAGGGAAAAAAAAATATTAGTCAATAACTGTGTTACGTTTTTGGTTTTTTTTTGGTTTCTAAATTTTTTCTCCCTTTCTTTCTGCCCTTAAATTGAAATATTTATTATTTTAATTTATTGTCCAACCTGCTTGAAATATTAGTTAGGCATTTTAGTTGTTTGGATTTGGTTTTTACATAGTCCTCAATTAGAACTGCAATTCATCTTCTGAAGTTTCATGCCTATTTGTCACATCCTAGTTTTGTTTTTGCTTTTAAAATCCTTTTAAAATCCTTTTTATTTTCATCCATTCATATGCATCTTTTTGTGTTTCTATGTATATCAGAATTTGTAGGACTTCACTGACTACTTCCTAGGTTAAAATTCCATGTTTGTTAAAGCTAGCATGAATCCAAAAATGTTGCTAGGCTATGTAAGCAAAATCTATTATTTGAGAAGAGTAATCTCTCCATGTCTGAGCATTACAATTCCTGAAATGTTCCTGTTAGTACCAGTCCCTGTGGTACATGTCAGTCCTCATAGACTTTACTGCATTTCTCCCCTTTCTTTAAGAAATAGTGTAATTTCCTGAAATTCCATTTCCCATCAAGACTTCTTTTTATATTCTATGCATAATCAGTCTCAGTTCACATCAGTGAGAACTTGATAGTACCATTTATTCTTCCAGTATGAAGGATAATATGTATCTTCTTCCTTGCTACAAAAAGCAGCAATCTTGGTCTTGCATTCTTTTTCAAAGGCAAATCCAGATTGTGTGATTCCTTGTAAATTAGGCAGTCCAAAGGAATCACAAAGGGAAGAATGAATGTTACTGTTAACATTTTAGTGATTTAATATTTCAGAGAAGTAATTTCAGAAACATCATTTTGATATTATGTTTAAATTGACTGATGAAACCATGTCTGTCATTTTTGGATTTCAGGTTACAAATATATTTCATAAAAGCATAATGCCATCTAAAATTACTAAACCAAAAATAGTCTCGGATTTTGAAGTACTGCAGCCCATGTAGACATGTCTATATTATCCTGAAGAAATTAACAAAATGATAAAATGTTATGTTGTATAAATTTTTTACAAAGCCATATCTGTGCTTCTAGCTCAGAACTGAGAGAGCTCTATAAATCTAATGGAACACAGAGTTCGGAATTAAACATTGTCATTAGTTGGCCGTTTTACATAAAGTTGAGTAATGCACAAAACCTTCACAGTACTCCTAAAATCAATAATTTAGAGCTAAGTTGGAATTTAAAATGTTCATGTTCCCTTGATATAAATACTCCTGTGGAATCAAATTTAGTTAAAATGTATAAGTCATCAAGATATGCAAATGTAATCTGTGTATGTAAATGCAAAAGCAATGATCAGGATGATACAGATCTGCAGCATGGCTGGTTTTGCTTGAAACCTGTTTTAAAGTACTATTAACTGTAACTACAGGAAACTTCACTGAATCAAGTTTATTAAAGTCCATGATATTATTCAAACATGCTCTCCACATTGGAATATTTAGCTAGTTCATGCTAGCTAATATTCTAATCATTAATGGGAATGCACAGAGCAAATGGAAAGAAAAACTCCATCAACTTTCTACCTGCAAAAGTTTTAGCTGTTTGTTTGTTTAAAATTTTTTTCTCAGAGGAGAGTCATGTCTCAGGAAAGTAATTCCACAGTTTTCATACCCTTTTGATCAGATGTGATAGATACTTGATTTGTTGATACTGTGTCCAGATTTTGATTCTCTGAAAGAGTTACTGAGAATTCTGAGAATCTTATAAAACATTTTAATTAATTAGACAAGAAAATTCATTGCACAAGATATTTTATGAGGTAATTTCTAAAAATGCCCTGGATCATGTTAGATCCAAGATAAATCAGACATTTATCAATCTATACAGATATTAGTTAAGCCTTTAAAATCAGTACCTTTTTGTCTATTGATAAAATCAAAACAAAACAAAACAAAACAAAACAAGAGCAAAACCAAATAAAAAATGTCAAACCAAAGAACGTTTTGCTTTATTTTATGGTTAGATTCACAACTGTCTCTGCCCTGCTGCCATACCCATTTAGAATTCTTTTTCTCATGGAAGCCTTAGTAGTCTTTTTAAAATATAAATTGCCTCCAATACCTTGTCCAGAAAGATCACATAAGTTAGCATATCCACATTTACCATGTGTAGATCCAGAGAAATGAGACTTTGAATCTGCCTTCTGTCCCAAACTGATATTTAAATGTTTATACAGAGGAAAAAATCCAATAAGATAAAGTGAGGCATTACTGAGATAGTAGTAGAAACCCCACCTGAATGTGTCTAATGAGCAATCTCAAAAAACTTACAATGTGGTCTATATTCAAACACAGAAAAATACAACACATTATTCTGCTTTGCAGGTGAGGTAGTGTAACACTGTGAAATTAAAGGCTGATTCTACCAAAGATTTTAGATGCTGTACTGTCTACTGATTTTTAGAACAGTCTGCTTAACCCATATCCACTTCATGAATCTTGATCAGGTAGATAAGATAAAACGAAGCTGTTGAGACCTGCAATAGGGAAAAAAGTTCTGAATATATTCAGAAGCAGAACTAAGATATTTGGGAAATATTTGTGGTTAACTTACTAAAGTTTCTAGGGATTTATATCTTGAATTTATTTTTTTCAATTTATTTTTCTTATTTCCACAACATAATGACTATATTTCTTTGTGGATTTGAACACAATAAACTTTTCTAAGGTCAGACAGGAAATGTGTGGTAAAGCTGTCAAAAAGATAGGAATCTCTTGGGTCCAAGATCAATGCATTACCCACAATATTGCCTTCTTTCACTAGAAATCAGACTCAGATATTGTGTCTTGCAAGTTGACTTAATTGCCACTATTCTTACATACACATTAGAGTGGGGGGGAGCATTCTTATAAATTGTGTGCAACATCTACAATTAACTTTGATGTTCATTTGCACGTCATCACGTTGTGCATTTTTGCTGATACTAAATAACTTCCGTATCTTTCTGCTAAAAAAAATACATAGACCAGTCAAAATCCAGCCTTCACTATATATGCTTGAACGATGTTAGAAACTCTACAAAGCCATTGGTGTCTACTTGACACTACCTGCTAAATATTCCTGTATATCAACAAACACCTTTCTTTTTGATTATGTCTTGGAATATTACCTATTTCACTGGATTGAGTGATACACTTGTGATTTTATATCATTAAGACTGGGGATAATTGTATAAGTGAAAATTAAATAATGAACTCTAGAAAACCTCATAATACATTTTTCAATTTAAAATTTGCTACAGTTTTATTAAAAATATAGGCTCTTTTACTGATAAAGTTCTAAAGAAATGGAACATTTCAGTTGGATTCAGTATTTCCTTTTCATTCCACTTCTTTTCTTTAAATCCCTCCTACTCCCAGTATGTTCAGAAATTGTTTTACCAAGGCCTGCTTGATGTCAACTTTGTTCATTTTACAGCAGCCTTGCAATATGAATGTCCATGTTCTTCTGACTATTTTTATTGAAAAAAATCCCCATAGTTCAAAAACTCATGGCTAGTGAACAGCAAATCAGGATTTTCTCAAACACTGAGTAGGGAGGTTTTTATACAGTGTTCAGGAAATACATTGTTTTTTCTTCATGCGATCTGCCAATGATGTAAGCTATGTAAATGCATATGAATGGAATAATGAATCTATCATTTGAACATGATAAAACAGGGGGTTTCGATCTTCAAATTATCAAACTTGATATGCCTATAGTACCTTTACTGATTCAATAAATAAGAAATTCAGGAATTGGGTATTTCCATTAGTTTAAAACCAGTCTTTTACAGTTTCAGATGTTTGGCCTCACATACCAGTCCAGATCATAAAGTGTGAAGCTTATTCAGAGGCTTCCTTTCCCTACCAGATTTCTTTTTGCCCAGAATTAAGCTTCTTACTTGGAAATGGAAGAAAGTTCTTCATTTATTAGTTAGTTATATGCATGGATCATTATGGACTGGACAAATGTCTTCATTGTCTCCAAAATATTGTAAATTAATCCTACTATAGAGATTTTTGAAGACATAGTCCTAACTGGGTTCATGAATAGAAATCATGTGTCTTAATGAATTTTGTGAATGCTATGATGCCCCATTATCTGGAAATTTGTCACTGAGAGTCTAATCCAAAGGGATTTTAGATGACTGCTAAACCATATCAAAATACAAGCCAGCAGTTTTGACATACACAATCTGCTATTTTTTCCCATAGACTCAGTTTTGTGTCTTGACAGGTCATTCCTTTGTGGATTCGTTAGCAACCTTTTGAGGAGAAATTTTTGACACAAATTAAGTATATGTTATATGCTTTTACTTGAAACAAATAGAACTATTTATTTGCTCATTCAGTGGGAGATTCTGCACTAAGCCCAAATAGATCGGCAGTTTCTAGACGTTTCTTGTTTCATGACATCAGATGCAGCTGACATCTTTTTACTGATCACTTAATGCAAACTGCATTCTGCCACAACTACTAAACCTAGATAAAGGCTTCTAACTCTAGAATGCTTCAGGGATAAAATGAGGCTTTTAAAGCGGTAAGTAATTAGCTGAAATATTTATAAAAGAAAGAAAAGTAAATGTGTTGAACTTTTTTTAACTGAAGTATTTACATTTTCTAACTGACAAAGCCCTTTGATACATTTTTTTTTGTGTGTGTGGGTGTACCAGCTGTTCTATATGTAAAGTAATACTAAGAGTTTTCTCTGGCTGTTAACCATTACAAAAATTCTTTCTCAAAAGGAACTGTGCCTTATGGTATAAAGTCTGTCTGCCATAAAGTTTGGTTTTTTAAAACATAGTGTAGTTTTTCACACTATCTAACTTCAAGTACCTCATTTGCATGCCTAAATTAGAAAACAATCTCTCCTCCAGAGAGTTCAGGTTTCTTAAGCTTACCCCTGACCACTTAAGCCAGACACTTGATAGGAATGATCCATTAACTGCAAATGCCTGTAAGAGGAACTAAGTGGGTAGATGGGAGTATCTCAGCTTTATGTAAATCTTAATATACTACACATATATATATATATATATGCATATGTATAGCATAATTGAAAGATTTTTTGTTAATGTTTGTAAGTAATCAAAGCATCATAATGAAGAAAGCTGTAATTTTGTGATACAACATGACAAAGAAAAAGAGTGGGCTTGAGAAAAATCCTATGTATGCCCTATTGACTTAACACAGAGAAAAAATCTAGTAAGATCAGGAATTTGTGTAAGAGACCTTAAAGATTGAATATACCTGCATGTACTACCAGGGCTTGCAATCCTCTATAAAGAGTGCAATTTTTATTTTTATTGTCCATTTTCAATACGAAAAAAATATTACTGACAAGAAAGAAACAAATACTAATTGAACAAATTAGTTACAGTATTTCCTATTCCTTTGTGGAGAAAAACTTTTCAATTAACTGTTTCCAGGTGTGTGCTTTAGCATTATTGCTTTGAGAGTTTAACTGATAATAGCAACAAAAAGTGTGTAGAATGAGAGGCTGTATAATTTGTTATAGCAGTGAAGCACTCCTAGGTGCTCAGTAGCACATCTCAATTGCAGTGTTATGCCAAATGCTGTGTTCTTTTGACCTCCAGAATAATGTGCCTAGGTGTGCTATAAATATTAATAGCCCCTTTAGTTTCCTATGTAATTATTTGAATCTTGAATGGATACACAGTAAAGGACTGATGAAAATATTGGGGAACAATAAAGACATAGTACAAATTATTTTAATTCTAAAACAAATTTGGTTTATTCCAAGTGGATAAATTATAATGTCAGAGCTATTAGCAATGGAGACTCAGACATCCACCATACTATATTATCTGAAAAAGTCCTGGATTCATCCAGAATGTTTAGAAGGCTTATGTAAAGAGATGATTAAAAGTAACATGTTTTTATTTAAGCTAAAAGCCTCACTGACACAGCTAACAGTGAGATCTTTCTTTCCCCAGATTGCCCAAAGATGAGGGATAGCTGGGTATATGAAAGGGTTTGACTTCTTCTGTGCTAAACGAGAAAAGGAAAGAATGGTGTCTTGCAATTCCTTGAGTTCCTACCTGAAGGTTGGTTTCCACACTGATGAGCATTGTGGTTGTATGGCTTATTCTTCCACTTGGCTCTTGACCTCTTTAGTGAAGTTGAAATCAGGAATCTTGTTCCTCTGAAAAAAAAAGGATCACTGTGGCAACCAAAGATTCATCTGGAAACTGCTTTCCTAGGAGAATGTAGATTTTATTCAAGTATAATTTGCTGCATGTAGTCAGCCATAAAGTAGGAACTACCTATGCTGGGTTTTTATGCTGCTCTGAAACCACACTTTTCATGTAATTACTCCTAATTTATCTGCATACAAGTAGCACAAGGATCTTTTCCTTGCTGTTTGCTAAATACAAAATTCTAATACTTGTCCTATTATTTGGTGGGTAAGTATTGGTTTACATTTGATGTACTATAACTCTCAATACAATAAGCTGTTTGGTAACAAAAGGTGTTCGATAACATTTCTATATATTTTTAAATCTGTTTCCATTTTAACTCCACATATTCATCATCAATTTACCCATAAAAAAAGATGGAGATTAAAAAGTGTGTTTTTACCCATTTAATTGAACATATATAACACCTGCAGTCAGCTGAATATATATTGAATTATTTTGAAAATACTTGAATATCATATGAGAATGCCAGGCTAAAAGAGAAAATATTAAAATTTACCAGAGAACCTTATTCACAGAATCACAGAATGTTTTTATTGGAAGGGACTTTAAAAGTCAGTTCCAATCTCCCTGCCTTGGGCAGGGACATCTTCCTCTAGACCAGGTTACTCTAAGCCCCATCCAAACTGGACTTAAACACCTCCAGGGACAGGGCATGCAATGTTTCTCTGAGAAACCTGTTCTTGTGACTCTGAGTAAAGAATTTCTTCCTCATATCTAATCTAAACCTACATGACGTACCCCCCCTCACACAGCCCCCTGAATATCAGGCTAGCCCAGAGATCCAAGGCTGTGAGGGGAGGAATATCAGGAGATGGCAAAGTTTTCCATAAGAGGCTCTTACCCGAGATATGTTGGTTCAGCTCTCTTTATTCTGTGGTGTCCAAGGGGAGAGCGGGGCAAAAGAGAACGAACAGGAAATGTCAGGGGTCTATATAGACTTTGGACAGGGTGGGCTTCTCTGGCTCTCCACCAACCCCGTTGGGGCAAGAAGGAGGGGTCCAGGGTTATCTTGATCAGAGTCACAGGGTCCTGGGGAAGGGGGAACAGAGTGCCCATGAGCTCACTGTAACACCTACACTCCTTCAACTTACAGCCATTCGCATTTGCACTATCACTGTATGGTCTTGTCAAAAATCCCTCTCCGGTTCTCTTGTTGGCTTCTTTAGTTATGGGAAGGTTGGTAAAAGGTCTCACTGGAATCTTCTGCAGAGTGACTAATTTACTTCTCTCAGCCTGTCTTCATAGGAGAGGTGCTCCAGCCTTCTGATCATCTTCATGGCCACCTCTGGATTCATTCTGACAAGTCCATGTTCTTCTTATACTGGGGGCCCTAGAGCTGGATGTGGTATTCCAGATGGGTTTTCACAAGAGAAGACTAGAGGAGCAGAATGCCCTCCCTCACCCTGCTGGCCACACTGCTCTTGGTGCAGCCCAGGACAAAATTGTCTTTTGGTCTGTAAGTGCACATTTCCAGCTCATGCTGAGCTTCTCATTAACCAACATCCCCAAGTTCTGTAGAGCTTCCCCACCCTGTACTTGTGCTTGGGATTGTGCTGATCCAGGTTCAGCATCATTGTATCCTAGAACCCTAGAATACCGTGAGTTAAAAGGAACCCACAGGGATCATCAAAGTCAAGCACCTGACCCTGCATGGAACAGCCCCAAAAATCACACCTTGTGCCTGCGAGCATTATCCATATCCTTCCTGAACTCTGTCAGGTTTGGTGCCATAACCCCTTTCCTGGGGAGCCTGTTCCAGTGCCCAACCACTAATATCCAGTCTGAACCTCCCTAGCCTACCCTAAACAGCTTCATACTGTTCCTTCAGGTCCTGAAATTTTAGTCACCAGAGAAAAGAGATGATCTTGAACTTGGCCTTACTGACTTCATGAGGTTCACATAGACTCCCCGCTCAACCCTGTGAAGATCCCTCTGTTGTACCACATAGCTTCTTGTATTACTTATTTGCCAAAAAAAAAAACCAAAAAAAACAAACCCAAAAAAACCAAAACCACCAACACACAACAAAAACAAAACAAATCAAAACCCCAAACCCTAAACCCATATATATCACAAGAAAATATTAAGTTATTAAACTTTGCAAAAATTAATTTCTTTCTCTGGCATACCACCTGTGTTACCGGGATCCATACATTAAAGCATTGACAATGAATTTAGATTGGTAAAGGCTGAAAGAAGGTTGACCTCCTTCTAGTATTTAGAACTACTGAAGAAATTTCCAGGCTTATATTGATGATACTATAAGGCTAATATGGATTATACTCTACTGATTTAAGATTACAATTATTAATTTATACCTGATCAAAAGGAAAAAAAAAGAGAGTTGATCTAATATCTTCTCCCTAATCTTTTTTTTTAGTCATTTTTATCCCTACACTCTAGTTCTAGATACACAGTATGAAAACTGGTGTATTCTGTTACAATTACTTAAATGATTATTAGGATATTATGGATATTAGATTTTAGGAAAAAGTTTTTTCATGGAAGGAGTGATAAAATTCTGGAATTGTCTGCCCAAGGAGGTGATGGAGTCACCATCCTCAGATGTGTTTAAAAAAAACTGGATGTGGCACTCAGTGCCATGATTTAGTTTAGGTGTTAGGGCATGGGTTGGACTTAATGATCTTTAAGGTCTCTTCCAACCTAGTAATTCTGTGAATTCTGAGAATTCTGTGAATCACAGGAATCTGGGTAGTCTCTCTGAGTTGTTTTTTGTCTAACTTTTCCTTTTCCAATAAAAGGAAAAAGATATCCAGAAATCCCTTCAGAGTTGAAACACCATGACTCAGCTGTCGTTACTCCTTCTGCAGTGCATCATTTCCAAAAAATCTCAGAGCAGAGGAGGCCATGCCCCCTGCCAGAGATTGGTATGAACAGAAAAACTGGAATAGGTAATCTTAAAGTCAATGCAAACAGAACTTGATAACCTGAAAAGCTAGTTGCTATGCTGACAGCTACATTGCTGTCATAATAAAGAGGTCTTTAGAACCAACAACACCTCAAAAACACGTGGCACAAACTGGCTCATATTTACAGTGCCAAAGGGCTACCCCCTGCCTCTCATGAAAGCAGATTAATAATTGAGCAGAGTGCTCAAAGTGGGAAAGCGTCCAGCTTCTGAGCTCACCTCCTGCCTGTCTACCACTGCAGAGTAGATAGCATGTCTGAAGCCAGAGCCAAAACTGTAAGGAAAGACCAAAGTTCCATATCCTGGCTGGATATCTGTGCCAAGGATTTGAAAAAAAAAAACCAGAACTAATTGAAACAAGATGCAATCCAGACCACTCAGGAATTATGTGCTCTCCAGAAAGGGGTACATTTTATCTGCGCTGGTCACATAGAAGCTTTACAAAGGTAATCAGTGTATAAATCTTGCTACAGTACAACTCACTGACTGGAATATAGGATCTTCCTTGCTCAGTGTTTTATAGTCTGCATACGATCAGGCATCAAAATATGTGAAAATATATGTAAAATCCAAAGAAACTCATTTATACTGGAAGATTTCTACACTTTAGAAAGGATGAGGGAAATTTACAGGAATGGAAGCTGGACACCACAGTTGCAATAGAAAAGCTAAATGTTTCTGAAGACCTAGTATTGGCTTTTTTAAATGGATGAATAAGTACCTGCACTGATTATCTCCAAAACCTTCCCAATTTTCTGGATCTGATATATAATATAATATGTCTAATTTCATTGTTGAGAAGTCCATTAAAATTTTTGGTATTGCAATTTCCTATTGGAAGTTTCAGTTGTAAATTTCTAATTGAGGAGACTTATACTCTGAACAACACTCTCCATCAGATTTAATCTGCTGAATAATGAGGTTATTTACCTCTCTAATGCACTTGGTGGTGAGGCTGTGCCAGCTATCTCCTTGTTTGGAGTGTCAGTTTGACTTAGTAGTTAATCTTAATCTCTCTGAACAAGAGGGTTTTGTTTCATACTGTATTAGTTGATGGCCATGATGATATTGCAGACGACTGGTAATTAGGTTCAGTGGTTAGACATCATGAAGGTGCTATCTTTAGAGTGAGATCTTGCACCACATTTTCATTTGCAAATCTCTGATTATTTTTTTCAGACATATGTTAAAAATCCTGTAGCACTTTGGGATTTGGTCAGCTTTCCTTATCTAAATTAATACCATCACAGACTTAATTACCACCAGTATAAATATTCACAGCTGTTTGAATGATAGATCTGAATGTAAAATGCTGTGTTTGCATAAGCTGCTACCTTACCACAAAAAAAAATATTGCTTTCTTAGGAGAATGCAACTTACATAAAAACAACCAAATGTGAAATGAAATTAAACAAGAGATTTTTTTTTCTTTAACTGCATTATTGTTATTATCTGTGTTAGTGAGAAGCTTTTGCTAAATAGAGAAAAAACATGATACAATATTTTCCTTTGCTGTACACCCATGAAGGGATATTGCTGCTGTCATTATTTAAAATATGGCTTGCAAGTTATACCTAGGGAAAATGCGACTTCTTTCTAGTAACAAAATGCTTACTAGTTGTTTCAAAGATACCCTTTTTACAGAAAAGTCTTCTACATATTTCCTGTATTTACTTGAATTCTTCTTCCTTAAAAAAATTAAAAAATTGAAATTTACCTCTTTAAGGCAAACAAAAACTAGAAATAAACAAAACAACAAGGGCCAAGCAAGGATAATAACTTAGTGGATTATTTCTAGGACTTAAAAAAAAAATTACAATATTAGATTAGATTTTGCCAATATCTCAAGCTTAAAACTTGTAAAATTTATGGTAATAGCAATATTAACTTCAAATGTTTTTCAGTCAGAAAATGAGGAATGGTAATATTTTGGGGCAAATTGAATACAGGGATTTTAGGAAGTACGGAAGGAATAAGTACAACTCTTGTAATATGGAATATGGACAACAACTCTTGTAATTTAAAAGTAATAGGGAATAAAGGTGCTTTTCATCTGCATTTTCTGGAAAGCTTACCAAAGGGGAAGCAGAGTTAGAACAATTTAACAAAACAAATCATAATATAAAAGCAATATTGAGATGGAATACCTGAACCGTCAGAAGGCAAACCTACATGCTAAATCATAATTTTATCCTTTTTGAACAAGATAATACAGCTGTTATAATCATTCTATTAAATTATTTTTGTCTTAGACACCTCATACAGTGAATGGATAGTAGTTTTCAAATGGACAGAAATCCGGACAGAGTATTTTTTTCTCTTCAATATTAAGTGTTGTAGTCATTTATTTACAGCAAAATATTAAAACTTCCTTTCAAAGAGAGATTTGTTATATTTAGGTATCATTGTCATGGACTTTACTATAATGCTTATGGCTCTGAAATTGGAATGATTCAAGAATTAATTTATCTCCATACACTCAAAAGTGAGGGAGAGATTGTCTTAACTGAGGATCTTAAATGGAGACTGAAAAGATGTACTGATATTTGATGTCCAACTCATTTCATATAAGTCTTGATTTTAAAGGGAAATCAGCTTCCTAAAGGATTTTGTGTTCATAGCACAGATCCAATGACTTTAATTGTAGCTGGAAATACTTACTATTGGTGCAAATGAGACTCTAGGGTATCAAAGTGCACACTGATTAAAAAAAAACAAACAAAAAAAAAAAACACCAAAAAAAACCTGAAAAACTAAAACAAAAATCCAGCTCCAAAATAACACTTGTTTTTAAATCACAGCAAGCTGAAACAAAATAACAAAATATGTAAAGTATGCAGGTTTTGCCACACAAATCAAATACCTTAACCACAGAACCCTTTGTTCTCCTCTTGAAAAATTTTTGCTTATAGAGATTAATATATTTTCAGATAATTTGGTAGAAGGTTTGAGGATTCTTTCATCACTTCATTACACTGGCTGTAATGCAAGCATATTCTCTCTCCACAGTAAATGGAATAAGATTCCTGCCAAAAACATGATTAAACTCGCCACATGGATGTGGCCCTAAAATCATGCTTTAAATGAACCTTCTATTATTTTCTTAATTTATATTTGCCATTTTACTACTTGATTTTTGACCATTAGTAATCTCTGAATATGAATTTTTGATGTGTAACACCCTTTTTTATTAAGAGGCTAATTAAAATCATTACTGTAAGTTGTGTACTGTGGTATCACAACCAAAAATGTCTCGCACTCTGCCACTTGAGCTGATTGAATACCAAGAATGTGCTCTCTAAACCAACACTCACAAGAGAGGTCACCAGCAGCAGATTTCACAGGTATTTGCTGTCATTTGCATTCCCTTTAAATATTGGAGGGAATAATATTTTAGCAAGACAGGTTCTGTTTTCCTATTTTCTTCAGATATACCTATCTAAACTGTTATTCCTATTTCTCAAAACTCTAGTTTTATAATGTAAATTTTCATTCCAACTGCTTCCTTCCTTCCTTCCTTCCTTCCTCGCCCCCACCCCAGGTTCTTGTTTAAGCCTTTTAATAACAGACCCTACTAAGAATCATTGTGTGGTCCCTTCCATTTACCTTTTTCCTCTACCCCTTTTCTCTTTTTCTTTACATTTATTTATCAGACTGTTTCTAATTCTTTCTTTTCAGTTACTTCACCTTTCTTTCCCAGGAACTGGTCTCTTTCTCTCCCTGCTTCAGACAATGTTGTTCCCATCTTTCACTTTTTGTCTTGAGGTCTGTATGCATAATTATAATGATCTGCCCCTGAGTCAGTGAGAAAGCTTCCTTTTCTGTGCTGATTGGGTCTTTCCCCAAGAGAAGATGCTGGCCCGAGTGACACAGGAATTACAGAGTTCAAGTACTTATGTTCCTTTCCAAGAATACACAGATAGTTTTGTTCCTAATTTATAAAGGGTACAGCTTTTGAAGCAATTAATAAAAAGATGGGAATGCTATTAATTTCACTTGTTATTAGTTGCAATGTAGATTTTGGAATAAAAGGATAAGCCCCAAGAAAAGCTTGAAAGTTCTCTAGCAGTTTTAACCACTGTTTTAATTAATACTGAGCTAAGGCTATCCCACTGATCACAAAAGAGAAATGCACACATCAAAACCAACCTGGAAATAAGGTTTCATAGTGATTCTCTGATGACACAGGGGATATATATTAGATTAATGTAAGAGGCAAAACATATTTGGTCAAGAGAGGGACCCATCTGCACTACATCGTATTATTTTACTCAGTATGAACAACCATGCTATCACAATTACTGAATTATAAAATGGGCAACCAAAAATTGTGCTATGTGCAATGTTGAGAGAAAAGGAAAAAGAATATTAGGTTTTGTCCTACAGATTCTCTTTTCTATTCCACAGCTTGCCCTGCATATATTTGATTTTAAAAATAAGTTACATGCCTAACATCAGCTTGAAGGAACTCCTAGGAACTAGATACACAGACACTGTGCCTTAATTTGTTTCTTTTTCCTCATTATTGCATCTGCTTGATATCTTTCTTATAGAGAGACCCACATTAAGAATCCAATAATCAGACTTTTTTCCCTGTAGGCAACATGCACAGCATCATAATCATAGTTATAAG
This sequence comes from Lonchura striata, assembly GCF_050655825.1. Classification (NCBI taxonomy): domain Eukaryota; kingdom Metazoa; phylum Chordata; class Aves; order Passeriformes; family Estrildidae; genus Lonchura; species Lonchura striata. The sequence continues at coordinate 54,450,024 of NC_140703.1, read as the reverse complement.
CATCATCTCACTTCATTTTAGCCACCTAAATGTTAGGGGCCAGTTTAGCCAGGTGTCTAATGTATATGGTAATAACTTTGTTGCTGAGGAGGAAAAATATTTCCCTCCAGAAAAATTTTCGTTTCAACTATGTCAGATGTCAACTGTCTACTACCTTAGGAGAGAATTATGTCTCTCTCTACTGGCATAATTGGCATGAAAATTTATCTCTGGGATACAATTTATAGTGGAAATGAGATTTCTCCACTGGAAAGAACTGAGACAATCTTATTACTTATACAAATGACCACACCTACTTTTTAACCTTGTAAATTACTGGTAACAGAAAGGTGGCAATTTACCTTATGTCCTTTCTCCTCTAGTCAGGGACGCAAGCATAATTTATAATATTTAGTTTAGTGTATATACCTATCCATTGCAGTTAAAAAAAAAAAGGATATAATATTGCTATTAGAAATCAAATATTTCGGTTCATACTAATCTGTCTAAACTTTATAAACCTGAGTATGAACTTCTGGTTCTCATTACATCAGGTGTTTTGAGTTTCACTGGTGACTTTAGGGAGCTTAGGTTTCACAGATAAGGCCTTTACATCCTACACAAACTATGTTCTCTCTGACCAAGGTTTTGCAGAAAGAATGTGTGAATTATTTAACATTCCTGTCTTTTCTAAATAAGGTAACAAATTATTTTCCCCCCTTATATTTGAAACAGTTATTGCCAGTAACCAATACCTGAGGTGAAGTTTTAAGTGTGGTTCAGCAACACATTTAGTATCAGTTGTGATGCTGACATGTCTAGAATCCCTTAGAGTTAACAGAAACTGTTAATTATATCACTTTCAGTAGCTAAACTGTAGTAGCTGCTACTTATTGAATAAACAAACTTAAATCAAGTATAAGACTTTTGACTTTCCAGGCTCATTAAGGATCCTAAAAAAAAAAAAAAAAAGAGAGATTTGACTCTTTTGAAAGGCACATTGACTTTACAAATCTTTTAGCTATAAGGCACATAAATCTTTAAACTGGAAGACATCAATGTAATTATCTTCTCTTTTTAAGATATATACATTTAAATACATACATGTAAGCAAAAAAAAAAAAAAGTCAATTTTCATGGCAAAAGCATATCTATTGAAATCTGCCACAAACTGCTACCAGAATGAAAGTTCTCAATTTTGCTAATCTTGCATGTTATACTGCACTTAGTCTTGTACTGATGTTGATAAACCACTACTTTTAATCGGTAATTGTAATCCATAATTTTAAAAGAATGCACATCTTCTGAAGTGGACTTGAATTAAATGTTGAGGTAGTTTGAGAAAGACATGATTTATCTTTCATTTTAAAGGTTGAATCTTTTGGAAAATTCAGAAACTGAGTCTGGAAATTACTCTAAATCTAACAGTAAAAACAAAAAAATAAATAAATACAAGGGAGATATAAATAGTTATGTGTATAGTTTTTGGAACTGAAGTAATTTTGAATATGACATATGTTTAGACAGTCTACTTAATTTCAAAAATATTTCTGTACTAGCATTCTGTCGTTGAATCCACTCAATGAGCTTATATTTCATAGTAAAGCCTTTTATTGCCTGGGGCCTATTAGTAAGGCAAATACTCTAGGTTTTTGAACAGGTGGTCTACTGAAGTAGGCAAGAGCACCCACCCTGTTGGAAAATACCCAAGACAGACATTTTACTCATATTAAAATAATGTAACTAACTCAGTATAAGCCTTAGCAATATCTTAGTCTAGTGACCATTAGGAAATGGAAATAATTTCACCACTTAAAATATGTGAATAGAGGTAACATGCAATATTAATATTTTCTGTTTCTTAATCTTCAAGGAATTTAATTCTGGTGATAAAAATATTTCATTTTAAAAGTGGATAGTCCTCTCAAAAGCAGGGCTTATGTGTCTTACTCATATCTTAATTACATCTTATATTTGAATATCAGGTATATTCTTCTGATTATTTGGTACTCATATTGCAAAGGTCATTAAACACACACATGTAATTAATAGTGGTATATTCTTTTAATGATTTTCTGAAGAAGGCTATTCAAGATTAATTCAATCTACTTATGTGTCCAAAGTATGCCTTTAACTGGTTATCTCAGTGTAGACCCCTCCCTCTGTCAGTAAACTGTGAGCTGGAAAAAAACCTAATTTAAAAAAACAAATAGTTGTGAACATGTGTGAAGAGAAAATGTTTCTTCATATGACTCTAGAGAAATTGCTACATACTCTCAAAGTGAAAACCAAAGTCACAATTGAAACTGGGGGCAATATCTATAGTAACAGACAAAATGCAGCAGGCGATAGGCACAGCCTTTAGTATGCAATTATAGCTTGTTTTTTCCCCCTACATTTGGTATGCTCCCTAGATTGGCTACAGTTATTGCAAAACAGATTTCCTCTGTCTATTCCTATTTATGATCTGAGAGATAGCATAGCTGAGGGAATATTTAAGTGGACTTTAGGGATGAAACACTTTTTCTGAAGTGAATAGAAAGTTTTAGTCATGTGAACACAGGCTCTATCACATCACTTATCTTGAGGACCAATGAACAAGGCCTTATTCTTGTATTCAATAGCATAAGAAGGAAATAAACTTGTTGGGGAGTGTCCAGAGGAGGGCGATAAAGATGACCAGAAGGCTGGAACACCTCTCCTGTGACGACAGAAAAGTTCTGAAAAAAGTTCTGAAGAAAACATAAAATACTAGTGAGTATAGTCGATGATTAAAAAAAAAATTATGTTACTACTATAACAATATTAAAATCTCACAGTTTCTTTCCCCCTCAAAACTTTAGTACTACTCTAGACACCGAGAAAATCTAGTATCAAATAATGTATTACAATTAGTTTTTCTTGCTGTGAAGATCACTGAACAGATTTAAAGCATATCCAGATTACTAAAATGGCACATTCTTTGAGGACCAATTAAAAGAATCGTGCTTGTTCTGCCTAAATAAGAAAGTTGAGGGGACCTAGTAGTAGCCCTATAATACTTGGAAGTAGGTTGCTGGGAAGATGAAGCTAGAGTCTTTACTGAGGTGCACAATAGCACAAAGAGGTAAAAATATATTTAAATTCAAACAAGTTCTGAATAGAGATAAAGAAAATAACCCACTATGAGGATAATTGAGCATACAAACAGGTTACTCAGAGAGGCTGTGAAGTCTTTGTTCTTCAAAATCTTCAAGGTCTTGATGGCAGAAGAGCTTTGCAAAACCTGGTCTGAACTCAGCATTGACCTTTTTCTGAGCAGGAGGTGAAACTGGCTGACCAGCTGAGATTCCTTTCAGACTGAGTGATTCCTTGATTATCTGTTTGGATAAAATCGAACCAAAAGAAACAAACAACAAAAAAAAAAGTAAAAAATATCTGAACCAAACCAAAAAAAACACACATAAAAGACCCCCACACACCTCATCCCCCCAAAAAAATCCCGAAGACTGAAGTAATAATATACTATTTAAAGGATTTTTGACACTACCAAACTAATCTTTCCATAATAAATAAGCACAAAAGTAGTACTACAAGAGATGTCTTTTCTTGCTGTCTAGTCCTTTTCTAACAGGCAACCTTGAAATGTTTTCATAAATAGATAACATTTCATCTGGATGTAATTTTGCTATCCTGGCAAAAATATCTCTCCCAGATATGGATTCAGCTGAAGATTTGAATTTGACAGTACTGAAGAGTGCATGAATTTGGATATAAAGATGGTGTAAGTATTTCTTTCAATTGAACATACAAAAAGTAACTGGAGTTTCTTTCAAAGTAGAAGAAACAAGAAAACTAAAAAGTAAGTATCTTTGAACTCAAGTGGGTGAACAACTTTCTTAGAGTAGGCAACTCCAACAATACATACTGACTGATGCATCAAAGGGATAATCTGTTTAGGGCAAACCTGGCATCTGAGACAGAAGGGTTAAAATAAGTGTTATCCATTAAAAAAAATTAGGACATGCTTGGAGTTATCCTAAAGAATGTTGATTTTTTTTTTTTTTGAGTTTCAGGAAGTAACATGAAATTCAAGGGTCTTTGCCACCTTTCTTTTTGTACACGTGGTATAAATTGTGACAGAACCATAGTCTGGATGAAGCTATCAGGGACCTCTGGAAACTGCCTAATCAAACTGTGTTTCTCAATACAAGGGCCTTTCCCAGTTGAGTTTTGAGTATCTCCAGGGATATATACTCCACGGTCTTCCTGGGAAACTTATTCCAGAGTTAAACCAAATCACAGAAAAAATATTTCTCTTATGATGAAATGAATTTTCTTGTATTTCAATTTGTGTCTCTTGACTCTTGTTCTGTGTCTGGGTACCACTGTGAAGACTCTGTCTCTATCTTCTTAACTTTCACCTATCAGAAATTTATGCACATGGATAAAATTCCCTTGAGCACTCCTTTCTAATACCTGGAAAGTCCCAGCTCTCTATGCCTCTCCCTTTTACTCTCCTTAAGTCCTTTCAGTACATACATTTCCTGAAAAACTAAATTTCTCTGCCTTGTTAACAGCAACAAAATGTATCAGGCTTAACAAATTGACACGCCTCTAAAATTAGTTCTTTTCAAGACCAAAATATCACAGTTACTTAAATTGGAGAAGCATTGTTTATGTTCCAGGAATACTCCTTCAGTTTCTCCCACCCTGAAAATATTGTTCTGCACCTGCAAAATTTGCAGTAACTTACCCAAAATGATTTCTTCTACTGCTGAGACTAATACCTAAGTATTGCAACTTCTGATTGATAAAAATCATGAAAGGTTTAAATATGTTTTCTTCTTCCATATACTAGCTTTCATAGGATAACTTACCATTAGAAATGTAATTAGTAAGTACTGATTATGCCATGACCTTTTGGTCCATACTGACCAAAGAAAGCAAAACTATATAAACCCAACAGGGGTTTTCACTGTAATGTTACTTGTTGGAGATACTATGTTTTCACATATGATTGTTTGCTTATTTGTATGTCGACCTCTGGATAATAACACTATTTTTTTTTCCAAAGGGAGCCAAACTAGGAGCTTTCTGTAAAGGGAAAATGTGGCATGACCAAAATATTTCTTCCAATTAATTCTTTCCTTAGATCTGGTAAAATACAATTGCTATTTGAACAGTTGAACTAAGTTCACATTGCCTTCATTACTCCTTAATAAAACTAGTGACCTATCTGCTAAAAATAGATGAAAAATATAGTTAAGGATTTTATATCATAATTTAGGTGCATTTTATTCTAGTTAATAAAAGGATACATACTGAACTTGTCTTTAAATATTTTATCACCAATCGAAAAAATCTGTAACACTAAAAAAAAAAGTTATACTCACATTTACATTATTTTTCCTTAGAACCTTCTTTTAGGTCTTCCTGTCCATTTTATAGATCGATGGTTAGTGTCTGCCCCAAAAGAGTAATCAGGTCTTGTAATAATAGGTGTTTCCATATCAGAATAGAATAATGAGTTTCTAACAATATTGTTCCTTATTGCTTAAAACTACCAAGAAAATATTCTATTTATTCCAATTAAAGAAAATTACTACCACTAAGTGGATATTGCAGTTACTCATAAGATATTAAATAGGAGTCACCAGATGGTGCTGTAACACCTAATTTTATGAAGTCCTTTGTCTGAACAAACAACAGGCTCTCTCTTTGGCCACAAGAAAAAGTACATTCTTTCTAGTTCAATGATGCACTTCATTTTAGGGAGAACTCTTGCAAGCAAGTAAAATATGTGCTTTCTAGCTTGTTTTCATTCATCAATCACATTTGTTGAGATAAGTAAATTTTTTGTGTTTGGGCTGAGAATACTAAAACAGATGAATTTTCTACATGCAATGTATCTGTGAGAAAAAAAGTAGGTGGTGTAAAATTAACACTTTAGGAACATAAGGTAAACTGCTAATTTCATTCTGAAGACTGACTATCCCTTCACAGAAGACTAACAGTTTGTCCAAAAAAAAATCTTTCGTCCTTCTTTAGTTATCCAGCAAAGAAAACAACCTTATTGGAACACCTTAACACCAGTCTTGGTCAGTTGGCTAAGGAACACAGAAACCTGTGATGAACTCCATGGTCTTCAGAATTCATGGCATCTGACATGTCACACACTTTAATCTGTGCACTTATATTCAAACTTAACAAAAAACTCTCTGTAATTATCCATTTTACATCCAAGATATTCTCAGTTCAGACACCTGTTTCCCAATACCATTGCTTCATTCTGTTATGCCTCTGATTGCTTTGACCAAAAATAAAATTTTCTTCTTTCAAACCATGGAGAAAACATGAAAAAAAGGAGCTATGAGGCAATTTTTTTTCATCTGAATAATAAAAAAAGGATAATGAGAATTTCATTCTTCTGTTTTGATTATATTTCCTCAGTCTGTATTTCAGTCAACCTTTACCCTCCATACTTGCTTACTTACTGCATCATCTTGTACAGAAGAGGTAATGAAGGCCTCATTCTATCAGCTGGAAGGACGCATGAAATATTTTGTTCACATATGCCAGAAAGTGAAAATGATGTATTCTTCCTAAAAACTTGAAACAAGGTCTTCCAAGTGCAGATTCATGCTAAGAATAGACCGCAGTAAATATAAAAGCCAGCATGAAAAACATAAAACACATGAAGGAGCTCATATTCCAGTAAAGTTTAAAAGTAATAGTACAATAAAACAGATTCTGATTATTTTTAAAATATTTTCATGATTAGTTAGTTTATCAAATGCTACTTCAGAATTTCCAGCTTAATAGTTTATTTTCAGGCCAGAGCACTATACTATTGAGCTGAAGCACTTGAACAAGAAATTGCAACAGAAAGAAAAACACTATATAACTTATATTTTAAAAAAAGATTAAAAATCAGGAAATATTAGAACAAAATATCATTGTTTGACTATAAACAAGTTCTAATTTTTATTTGTATATATTTCACTCTAGATAATTTCAGCCTTGATCTCTTAAAAAAACCCCAAATTCTTTCAAAATATAACCAATTCTAACATAGAACCTCCAAGACAACTCCTGGTTATTTATTTATTTAAATAGCTAATTAAGCTAGCACTTAAAAAGCATATATTTTATACTTTGAATTAATCTTGTTTAAGCTTGATATATAGTCTAAGGCTGGAACATAACTGGATTACTGTGACCACTGCATATTGTAACAGTTTTCCTGTGTTCCTGTAGAATATTTGAGGAAAAAAAAAAAAAAAAAAGTTGATCAAGGTCTCTTCAACTCTTTCAAAGATAGAATAACATCTGTTATTATATTTGCCTCAGTGAAATTTGCCAACATTCACTAATATGAAGTAATATTACTGAACTTAAGCTAAGCTATCTTGTGTATGCCTTAAACAATCTTATTGGCTAATTCTTAACTTGATGATATTATATGCATGTAGAGGAGAAAAGTAGAAGCCCTATATTCAGTTTTATAGATGGAAGATATGATGCTAGCTAAAACCACCTGCAGAGTCCCAGAAATTCCAAGAAGCTCTCTTCAAAGTTAATTATGTTGAAAAAAAATTATTGGTTTATCTCTGTCATTTTCCCAAGAAGTAATTCTCAAATCCTATTAAATTGCTATTCTTCACTAAAGAGCTTTAAGAAAGATCAGAATCATTTCTCCATGGTTATTGTTTTACTCCTTGATTGTTGTATTTATGTTAGGAGCACAGAGACTTTTTGTTAATCAGTAATAAGGTTTACTTCCATTAGAACTTTCACACTCACTTATCACAAGGCATAGATGGAATAGCTATCTGTGTAATTCTAAAAACTTTTTTAAGAGACTCCAAATTATTAATTTATACATTTAAAGGAGCCTAATTTTTAGCCCTGGCAAATCTGTTTAGACCTGCATTTCATGTATCAGTACTTTTATATTTTTACCATTCAGATAATCAAATAATTTGGTTAGATACCATCTATTCTGAATAAATTGTGTATGCTGGATTTCAGTCATGTATTTTCTAGCATTAGATGAAGTTTCTACAATAAAATCTCATAAGGTCAGAAAATCCCTTTTTTAAAATTACATTTTCAGTCTATAATTATCAGCATGACATTAACACACATTCTCTTTTGAGATATGATGTTGATAATAGTTCATAGTGTGATCATACAATAGTTTCACCTGTGTATTGGTCTGACAATAAAACCAGGAAAATGACGCGATTTAGAAAATCTTTGAAGAGATAAATCTTTATTGTAGGAAATTTAATGTTTAAGAAATCTAGTGATACAAGAACTTAGAAAAGATTTTGAAAGGATTTTCCTGCATATGAAAATGTTCTGTTGTACCAATCTCCTAAATAGATTGCTGTATAAATTTCTTATAACCTATTATAATTGGAACAATTATTTCTAAGCTACATCCGGGAACAATATCTTTCAGGGACCCTATAATTAGTTCAAATATACAGCTATGAGCTTTCAAAATACAAAAAATACAGAAGAAACAATCACCAAAACTTATCTATCACTTAATTGTCTCCATCAGTGTTTTGAAGTTGGCTCCTCATGCTTTAATTCACCATTGGAAACCCTGAGTTTTTGGTGGTCAAATAATTTTTCGACACTTAAAAATTTATTCCTCAGGGATGGGATCCACTTCAAAACATGTTCTAGTGAGTCTAAGCTTAGACTCACTCTTTTCTTGAAACACAGTCAGATAAAATGCCCTGTCTTATTCAAGGCAGGGCATTCTTTATTACTATTAATATTCCTTATTGCTGAAGCAAGATGGATATTTCTCACAGTTTGAATGGTAAGACTTCTCTCATCAATGGTGTATTTAGAGACAAGTTGTATTTAGTACCAGACATATTTTTTTTTTTCCTTGAGTCCATCACTTTCTTTGAATAGATAGCTAAATTTGATTTTTATTGTCACTGTGAGCTAAGAATAAGAGTGGTGAACTTGGCACTAAGAAGCTGCAAAAATGCAGCAATACCACATGTGTAAACATTCAGAATGAATCTGGTCACTTAAATGTGGAAGTATGATGTCATGCTGAATTACTACAAACAGAGATGATTGATTGCTTGGTTGATTGTACCCTGTCATAAGAGGTTCCCTCGGAGTAAAGGAATTAATTTAGATAAATACAAGGTAGTAATACACTTAGGAAAATGTCATATCACTAGGATGTACAAAACTAGTAAGATTGGACTAGAAAATTTATAGTACTATGGATCTCGCAGCATGATATTGCAAAAAGGTTTTCTTTGTATAAATAGGAGGCTCATGCAGCAGAAAAGGAAATACAGTCTTAGTAACATTTAACCCTGAAGTAAATTTTGTAATTTTAATAAAATTGAGTAAGGAAAAATACCTCCCTAAAACTTCTTATCTGGGATACATTAATGCTCTTGAATACCTACTGAGAAAAGGGGACAAAATGAAAATTTATTGTTTATTGACTGAGATGCAAGAGATGCCTGTGAATGAGTTAAGGAATAATTTAAGCTTTAAAAATCAGTGAGATCAGCATGAAACAGTCTATGAAGTGCAAGAATGTTTCAGACTCCAACAGATTTTTAAAATTATTTCTAATTCAGAGTGTACAATTTCACAGAAACGATGTAATATTGGAGACTCAACTACAGAGAATTTGAGTGTAGATATTAAAAAAGGACCAAATTGTTTACATTTTAAGGATTTTCCCCATATTTCTGAAATCCTTTACACATTGCCATTTTTGGGTAATGTGATAGTCATTCAAAACAGGAGTCATTTAACCTCTGCAAGGCATTTAACTTGCACCTGAAGTTTTTTGTCTAGTAATGGGTTTGTATCATTAAGACACTAAAAGAGGACTTCAGCTGGTAAAACCTCAGCCCCTTTTCCAGACTCAATTTCTGTGTATGCTAATTGTGCAGATTTAGATGCATAGTGATCCTTCTTGTTGTTTTATATATCCATCTCACATACTGGCAAAAATCACCTCCTTGACTGTCTAGTATCCTTCCAGGCATTACATAATTCATTTCTTTCATGGAAGCTCCCTGAAATTCCCTCCCCTGTAAATTTAAATTGACTTCAGATAGTACCTGCTTTTCTCAAGTAGTTGAGGTCTGAAAGGTGATCAATAAGCAGAGAGCCATGAGGCGCTTTAGTTTCCTTTCCATGTCAAAGGATCTATGTCTGCCTTAAGAGTGTCTCTATCAGGACCAGTTTTGGAATGCGGTGCATACTGTTTTGTTTTCATAACTATCACAGTAGCCCATGTGGCATTGTATCAAACAAGGAGTGCTCTTGTACCTGTAGCAGAGTATGTGAATCACTAGTAGTAATTGTAGGCTTGCTGGTTATGATGGTATTGTTCAGGAAAATAAAAGCTTTTAATTTTCAGCAAAGCCTTTATGGAGGTATTCTTATTTATGGGCTGCCAGATGTTCTGGGAGTTTGTAATTCATGTTTGCAATGTATTTTTCATAAATTCATCTGTGCATATGTGGAGAGGAAGGAGATGTAGCAAACAAGATAAAAGAATAACATTTAGGCTAGAGTCAGCCCAGTCTTTCATTCTTGAGTTAGCAGTCTAAAATGATTTGCTGGGAAATGTAAAGGTTTTGAACAAAAGTTGTATCACAAATAGAAGACTGCTATGCATTTTGGAGTAATTATAATTTATCTAATTAGCTTAGAAAGCCTGAGTGAATCAGTCTTAATTAATGTTGCAGCAAATCTGAAATTAGGATTCGACTCTAAACTAAGCACCTCAGACAATTGATGGAAGGAGATAGGCGCTTTAAGGACATCTCCAATGAAGTGTCTAAAAATGGGAAGATGCTAATACTTTCATACTTCCTCTGAACAACTCAATAGCTGGTAAAGTCGCTTCTTAATTTAGCTGTAGTGAAGCTACCAGCAGAAAATATTCATGGCACCTCCCTCTCTTTCATAGCTATAATGGGGTAGGATTATTCTTTCAAGAATGAAATTCAGAGTAATAAGGTAACCATCTAAAGGGTGGTATTTGTAGAAGAGAAGAAATGGTATTCATAGCAGTTAACACCCTCAGTGCTGTGTATATATATACCATACAAGGAAAGGAGCTGACCTTTGCAATTGCAAGATTCCCCAACTCATTATTTAAGAACCAGCTGAATCTGGATTCAAGATCTGAAGTACCCTCTAAAGGTATAAACATGAATAATAAGAATAAAGCTTCTTTTCTTTCCCAAGAAATGAGATAATACCCAAATCATTAAACAAAAAAATCTACTAATAGCTTCAAAAACCAGAATAAGCATAGTCTAAACATGTCTGGAAAGTTTCTGGGAAGGGATACTATCTTCCTGAATCTTTTTCTTCATATCACTTCTCAGTTATTTTTTTGTTGGTTATTTGGCAGTTTTAATAAAAAAGTTCAGTCTTGATATTTTTTTGATAAGGAACTCTTCTTCAGAGTGATGCAACGATTATTTTCATCTTTCCTATATCATCAAATTAGGTTTTCTTAGCAACAGTGCTTCTAATTGTATATCCTTACATGCACTAGCCTTTTAATATTCAATGTACTTTTTGTCCTAATGTTTTTAATTTGTCCTCTGTCATCTGACCTAGTTGCCATTTTTGTATATGTCTCTCAGATCAGGTTGGTGAAAAACTTATGAGAAATTAACTTCTACTTTATTTACTGTCCTCCTGCACATGCTTGAATTTCCAGTTTGAAATGGTCTGGCTTTAGGATTCAGCTATTACATAAAATAGAAATGTTAAATAACATAGTAATATCCACAGTAATAAATATTTTTGAACTATTTTCTTTATACAGTGTATGTGCCAGATGTGGAGAAAGGCCAGAATCTGTGGCTGAGAAAATATTCATAATTTTATGGAGGTCAGGAGGTCATTGTTGGACCCAGTTCTGTTTAATATTTTTATTGATGATCTGGATGAGGGGATCAAGTCTACCCTTAGTAAATTTTCAGAAAACACCAAGTTGCGTGGGACTCTCAATCTGCTGGAGGATAGGAAGGCTCTGCAGAGGGATCTGTACAGCCTGATTCAGTGGGCTGAGGCTAATGGTATGAGGTTCAACAGGATCAAGTTCCAGGTTCTGCACTTTGACCAGGATACAACCCCATGCAGTGCCACAGGCTGGGGGCAGACAGGATGGAAAGCTGCCCAGCAGAAAAGCACCTGGGAGTGCTGGTTAACAGTTAACATGACCCAGTGTAGCCAAGAAGGCCAATGGCATCCTGGCCTGTATCAGGAACAGAGAAGTCACTGTCCCCCTATACTTGGCAATGATGAGGGCACACCTCTAGTATTTTGTGTCCTGTTTTGGACCACCCAATTCAGGAGGGTCACTGAGCAGTGTGTCCAGAGAAGGCCAACGGAGGTGGTGAAGCATCTGGAGTACAAGTCTTGTGAGGACTGGCTAAGGGAGCTGGAATTATTTAGCTTTGGAGAAAAGGAGGTGCAGGGGAGACCTTATTACTCTCTACAACTGCCTGAAAGGAGGCTGTGGCCAGGTGCGGGTTGGTCTCTTCTCTCATGCAACTAATGATAGAACAAGTGGACATAAACTCTTAAACTCTGTCAGGGGAGGTTTAGGTTGGACATTAGGAAGAAATTTTTCACAGAAAGAGTGATTAGATATTGAAATGAACTTCCCAGGGAGGGGAGTAGAATCAGCTTCCCTTAACTGTTTAAGGAAAGACTGGATGAGGCACTTAGTGCCATCGGGTAGTTGATGTGGTAATGTTGGGTCCTAGGCTGGATTCAATGATCTCAAAGGTCTTTTCCAGCCTAACTGATTCTGATTCTGGTTCTCAAAATTTTCATATATATTTTTTCTAATAAGACAAATTAATTAGTTTTAAACTATTTATACCCATAGGACTGCATGTTTAACAGCCGTTAGAGTGTTTAAGAGGTAGCTAGCTGTAGGCTAGAACACCTATTTGTTTATATTCCGCTGCTTCATTCCTGATGTCACTTGAGACACTTGAATGACTCTAGGTTCTAGTTCTTTTTTACCTCTTCCCTTTAACTCCTGATGAATTTTTAATTCTCTTTTCCTGATACTGACTCTTGACCTTGAACTTTTCATACATCTCCAGAGTCTGTTTTCTCCCTTGAAGTCTTTCTCTTGATTCCCAGTATAGCGCTGGACTTTTTACAGATCCAGAGTGACAAAATATCTACAACTTCATGAGAGTTATGAGGGTTGCTAAATACTCTATTTTTTACAGCCACATCAAAAAAGTCCATTTACACAGTTTTAATTATTGGGATTTTCTGTCATGTTCTATTGTCATTGAAAAGCAATAACCAGTCTTCCAGATTCTATTTTTTGTACCACTTTTCACAATATATCATTGTACTTCTTTAGATTGTGGCTTTCATAAAATTTCTTCCATATATTTCTGTTATATTTTAGTACTCTATTTTCTGTTCAACACAACAGAAAACATCTTTAAGTTCATTAAATCTTTAACTGTGAAATTAAGAATGCATAACAGGAATAACCTTTCTCTGTACATACAGTGTAAACCTTTTGAATTTAATTCTAATGAAATTAATTTCTGTGGTGTGGGTTAGTTTTGTATTGTAAGCAACACAATTTCACTACAACTTCCATGTGGCAGTGATCATGGCTTATAAGGTTCCTGTTACACTCCTTGGATATTTAGTTTGATTCATCCTAATAAAATGTATCCAATGCCACTTAGGATAGCCTAGTGTATATTTGACTTTATTTTTGATTGACAGAAGCTGCATAAGACCTGTGGGAGATTTGTGTAATGCTGCATACGAAGATGAAAACCCAGTGGGATGTGTCTTGACATGGTAATGGACTCACTGAATCAAACCCTTAGTTCACATGTGAATGTGAATATTTAGACAGAGGATTTACTTGCAAGCATGGAATGAGTACCTATTCTTATTTTTGTATATTAATTCATTAACTGTAAAAAAAATTGTCCTGAAGACATATTTCATTTTGTTATAATTTCCTTCATTGTTATGAATACTAGTACTTCATTATCATATTTTTTACAAGTTAATTAGTATGTGTTCAAAGCAGTGCACATACAGCTCTCCTTGCATTCTTAAACTTGTTCCGTTCTTAATGTTCCACATGCATTGGCTTTTGTAATTCCACTTAAAATTTCCTGCACTAACTAATTCTGTGCCTCACAATGTACTTAATATTCATTTGTTGAATGCAAAATCAACTATTCATGTGACTTTCAGATTTTGGTCAGTTTTCATCTCAGTGGTTGAAAGTAAGAAGGAGTTCCAAATGAAAAAAAAAAAAAAAAAGAGCATGTAGATAATTTAGTGTTGAGTAAATAGTAGATGATTCTTATATTGGGTATTGGCCTACTGGAAAATATTCCTGGCAGGGCTTCCAGGACTAAAAGTCAATTATTTAACTAAATCTTCTAAAAACTTTGAATGCAAAGCATTTACATGCTTGTTAATAAGCATAAAATCAGTTTTTGGGCTAAGCATGGGAGAAAAAAAGTGGTTTATTGAAACACAAATGAAGAATATAAACTTTTAAATCTGATCTCTTCAAAGTTTGGACAGAAAAAGCCCCAAACCAACTCAAACCAAAAACCAGCACAAACCCCACAGAAATTTAGCAGATCTTAAAGAGCTTTGACATTATTTGTACGTTTTATTGCCAACAGATCAAAACTTTTATGTAAGCTTACAGTTCTGATGTTATCAGTGAATATTATTATTATTAGCACTGTACTACCAGATATGAAATGACCTTGAAGTACTTAGGCCAATTTCTAATATAGATATATAATACCTAAATTGTGACAATAATAAATAAATAAATAGAATAGTTGAGCTAAAATTAACCTTTTAACAAGTGAGACAAAACACTTAGGACAGCTTAAGATCCTTGTCAAGAAGTTACATGCACAGTTACTTTTTGTGGTACATACACTCTGTGAATAAACATCAGCACCCTAGAGATGTCTTTTAATACAACTATAAAGAAGATCTAATAGAAACTTGTCCAATTTTTCTGTTAGAGAAATATTTTATTACTTGCAATAATAGAAACTTTTTCACTCCTATACGAGTGTTTTAGAAACAGAAATAAAAAGTTAGGCTCCAGAATATTTTGAAATGCAACTAAAAATTTGATTATAATTAGATATTGAAAATATTTCTTTAATAGTTAATTACAATTTCTAGTGATTTTAGGGCAGTAGCTTCACCTTTTGGTGGGTCATGGGAACTGAACTAATCTATACATATGTAATTTTGTGTTCAAGTGATCAAAGGCAGCTTCCAGTCAGATCATATTGAAACATGGTGTCTCATTTTCTAGATCAAACTATGTCTGTTCTGTAATGAGAATATTTATTTCAGCTTCAAATAAGAATCAAATCAAATAGGAGTTTGAACTTACCTTCAAATTGACATTCTTGCATTTTGATTATCTATTCAACAATAAATTGAGAGTATAAATACATGCAGAGGAAAACAGCAGGCATCCTTCATGAACAATTTTTCAATAGATTAGATTAAAGTAAAAGTATCCTTTTTCTAACAAAGTGGCTTAGAATTCTGATACCAGAGCAATCTGTGGAGAAAAAAATTATTTAGAGGATGTTCTAGAGTATTTATCTATGATTAAAATAATAAACAAAATAGAGTCTGTTACCTGAACTTGAGAGACAAACCAGCACACCTTGTTCCTATCTGTCTCTTACTTACCTATCCTGCCCCATATCTGGGAGCAGATATGGACTTTTGGGAATAGTCCATGTCTTGTGTTAACATCTGAATTGTCCTCAGCTGTTGCTTGGCCTGATCAAAACTGTGACAGGGATTGCTCTAAATATATTAGTACAGATAAGCATGTTTCCATCCTTATCAAAATTTATGTTCTCTGACACAGTTTGATTTAAAACTAGAAATGTAAACATTGAGAATTGGCTTTTACTTTGGCTTTTGTTAAGCATTAACTGATTTTGCAAATTCTGACTTCCTAAATATTTCATCCTTCACAATTTCACTCTCTAAGGCAAAGACATCTTCACAAATCAAAGATGAAGTTCAGTCCCTAAGTCATTAATGAGCTCCAGAAATTTCATTTGTATTTAACTGTTCAGTATGCAGGATTGTGTTTGGGTACAGGACTGTGCCCAAGGCAGAGAGGTAAACAGAGAGGAAGGAAGGATGGTGCTTAATTTTAATTTCAAGGAACTTGAATGCTAGATTGTTCAGATTCACTGCGGGCAGGAGTAACTCTTGAGCTGAAGAAATTGGATATTATTAAATTCTCTCAACATTAGTCTCTGCAAAGATCCTTTTATAGGGAAAGTGGTGGACCACATGCTGCAAATATATGATATATGATATCACTATAAATTTTATTATATATATATATTTATATATATATATATAAATATATAATTTATGTGTATATATATATATATAATTTATATTGTTGATATAATTGTGGACCAGGAGAGTCTAATAAGTGCTGGTCAATTGCTCTTTCTTTTCTAAGATTAGTGTTTCTTTCCTATTGCTTCCTATAAAAACTGTGAAAGCTCAGATGACAGATGACCCCCAGAATCACACAAAACACCCTCTTTTGATTTAGACTGACACATTACCTGTAAGGTATTGCATATATCTGCAAGACTAACATGAATCAATGGTTGAAAAGAAATATTGTACTGGAGTCTGCTTCTGAAAGGATAAATTGACACATATTTTAAACTCTAAGGTATTTTAAACTTAGACAGTATTAATTGTAGGAAATGGGCTGCTGGTTGTTTTTTTGGTGTTTTTTTTTTATCATTAAAAGATCAACATTTTTTTAATAAATGCAACCACTGTCATAGCTAATTCATTATATGCTATGTTAAACAAACTAAATTTGAATGATGGGCTGCAGCATCAGGGAATTCCCACACATGCAGTACTCAGAATTATTCACTTAATGAATTCTCCTCTGAATTTCTTCTTCCAGAATTGTTTACACTAGAAAAAAAAGTGAGCAAAACAAGTTATCAAAGAAGATTTTGTTTTTTCTATCACTTTAAATTCATTCACATTGAGCAAGATGACTGGTAAGAGAAAATCTGATTCAGAGTTAACCTGAAAACCCTATCCAGTCAGTATTTCAACATTTGCCCATTTAATATCCAAATACTGATTTGTTCAAGAATGTGACTGCCATTTTAATGATCTATTGCTTCCCTCTGGCAGTATTGTTAATGTGTTTTGGGTCATTATCTGGTGAAAGACTCTGTCTTGTGTGGCATTTACAAAGACATACCCTAAACTTTTTATTGCCTGAGAGTGTGTGCTCCTACCTTCCTACATACTCTGCCTATGCTACCTTTGTAATGAACTGGATCATATGTTAATTTTTGCACTAAAGAAAAACATGACAAGTCAGTGGGGTAAGGATACAGGTCCTATAATAAATAAATAAATTAAAATATAAGTGAATAAATAAGAATGAGAGAAATTTTCTTGTGAGGTAAACCTGGACATTTTTAGATAATTTGGTGGAATATCTACATTTGTTCACAAAAGCAATGGGAAGGTGGAAAGATGTTAAATGCACATTGCTGGAGCCAATATTACATTCCCATTGTTTCACCTTACTTCTCTTAAAAAAAAGGATATTGAGGGTATCTGTGGAACAGTAACAAATTCTCTTATGATTCACCAAGTTGTTTTCTGGTTGCTGAATGAGGGATAATGTTTTTATCTGAAAAGTAGTGAATTTTAGTTATCTCTGCACTACCAGTATTAGGTCTGTTACCAGTACAATCATGGGATGACTTGCAGCATCACTGTCTGTTTCCAGGAAACTCTACTGCATTGAGGCTGTGATAATGAGGGACAGAAGGTTCATGGATAGGCACAAGTACAACAGGACAGTTCTCTCTACCATGGACTTAGGGCCAAGGATGTGAAAACTGAAATAATTAGTAACAATTCTGAGCAAGTACTGGTGACTCTCCTTAGCTATGAATTTCTTATCTCTAAAGCTAAAGAGTTGTGGCTGTTCTCTTGCAGGGCTCACGAGTCTTAGTTTCTTGACTAATCAGTGACAGAGCTTCAACATGAGGTGGAAAGGGTATTCCCATTTTCTTTTCTCTCTCTCATTTCCCGCTTTCCTCCATTATGCTTATGTGGTGATCAGGGCATATTCCTCAAGAGAAAAAAAAAAAAAAATTGAAACCCTTTAGATTAGAAGTCTAATCCTCCAAGTGATTTCTTTAACCAAGAGTCTGTCATACGAAACACAAGCAATGCATCCCCTCATCCCCTTTCTCTCACTGCTCTGATTTAAGGGCAAAGCAATTGAAACAGTTTTATAGGTGGCTCAAAAACTGTCAGGCACTGTCATGTTACAAGTTTCAGAACTTCAGTCCTACCACACTGGTCTTTTTAGGAAATTTATGAATTCCATCTGGAGATAGTTGGGGGCTGTGCATCATCAAGAGGAGACAAGAACAATTCTAAGCATAAGCAAAAATGGAATTTCGGGCAATTAAGAAAATTATAGGTCAAACACAGGCTAGAAAACTTAGCTGTTTGTCCAGCATGGGTATTTTCAATGGCAATTAATCTGCAAGAGGTATGAACTTGATCTACATTTTTTAAAGATATCTATATTCTTTTAAACATATGTGCTTTATCCTGGTTTATTCTATAGTACTATAATTACTTCTATCATCTGCCATTCTTTATAATTTTTTTCTGAAATACTGATTTTCTTTATAAACATTGGAAATATATGTTGCTTTTCCCTTTACTGCTGATAGAAATTTTATCCCTTTTTCTGAATAGCTGTAGATATAAATTTGATATAATTAATGTAGTAGTCTTTGACTCTATCTTTCCAAACTCCATAGGCTGAATTTTTTTTATTGGCTTGTACCTGAAGACATGTCACGGTTTGACACTGGCACAATGCCAGTGCCCCCATGAAAATGTGATCCCTACCTTCAATGCTGTGAAGTGGAATCTAGAATAGAGCAAAGCAGGCCCAAGCTTAATAACAGGAAAAAACTTTATTAAACTACTACTACAAAAGAAAAGAGAAAACTAAAGAAGGGGAAAAAAAAACCACACAAAGATCCAAATTAAAACCTTGCAAAACATTCCTCCCCCCACCACCCAACTCCAACAAACCACAGTGAGACACAATCTGGACCCCAATCAGGTTTCCACCCTCCAAACAATTGATACTCAGTCCATTGAGGGAACAGAGTCTCTCCTGTGCCACAGACCCCCCAAGAAACACAGCTCCACATCCTGTGTTTCCATGTCACACATGGCACCGCCCGGAGAAAAAGTTTGCCATGGTGACCCTTCTCCTTTCCATGCACAGTGTTCTCACCACCAATACATGGATGGTCAGACTGCCTTTAGGATTTTTCCTTTCAAGGATGCCCTGCCAAGAGGGGAGAAAACAACAGTTAAGTTTTTCATTGTTTGGGACCACAGTCCCCCCCATTTTCCCCTGGGGCCGAGGGCTCAAGAACAGAGATCTTCTTCTCTTCTCTTTCCTTTCCAGGGCAAGGGGGTGCCACCACAAACCCCCTAACCTTTTCTCTGTTCACTCCACTTTTGTCTTTTTCCCAGCTGAAGCAGGTCTCTTGACTCACTGGCATCCTCCTAAAACACAGTCCCTCTTGAAGGAGAAGATTTGGTTCAGGTTGTGGCTAACACGGAAAAGTCCAGCCAAAAAGCCACTCCTTGTCCCCCTCCCATCCAGAATTCGTCCTTCCAACATCCCATCCCAGGGTCCAAGGTGTCCCTCTTCCTCTCTTTCAAACCGAGGAGGGGAAAGGAAAATTCACAAAGCTTTCATTTCTCAAGGAAGGGTCCAAACTCCCAGGATGGCTCGATGCCCGGACATCCAGCAACTCCCACACAGCTGGGCACCTTGGAGCTCCCCCCACTCCTCCTTCCTCGCAGTGGAATTGCTGACAGGACAGGATCGCCGCCGTCTCTTTCTCTCTCCCCCTCGGGAGAGAAACCGGGGCTGGGGGGGGTAGGGGAAATGGAGACATCCCAGATTTCTTCCACCCTTCCATCTGCAGGGGCCAGCCCAGTTCCAGTCCCCTCCACCCTTGGGGCTTTCGGCCTACCTTTCAGGCCATGGGGCTTCCCCTCCCCCACCCAGCTTGTGGCTGGGCAGGGGAGGTTTGCACTGCACGCTGACCGGAACCAAAGAGAGCGAGTTCCCCTGGGAATTCTGCTTTTAACCCCTCTGTGTTCTCAGAAGCGTGTCTACTTTCAATTGGTCAATATCCAAATTGACCTCTTCCTTCCGGAAAAAATTCTCTTTCCGTGTCAAACCACGACAAGACATTAATATCTGGGCAAGTGTTATCATTAGTAAATTACCTCTTGGTACATTTATCATGGCAAGTGGAAAGATTAGGGACTTTTACTAGAGATGACTTGCTTTGTTAATTAGGCCTAACTTGTCACTATTCTGATTTATCAAAAAAATTAAAACAAAATAGATGATAGTATGGCTATAGACCATAAAATGTGAGAACATAACCCACCAGCTGTTTGAGGACAATTTTACTCACAATTAAATGTATGAGATATGTTTATTGATCTATTTGTCTCCCCTGCTGTTAATATAATTTGGGAAATTTGACTCAAGTAGATTATAAAATAAAGATACTAAGTTCACAGAGTATTTAAACCTGCTGTTCAGAACTCAATGTTAGAGCAGGTCAAGTGGGAAAAAGTTAAAAAAACCCTAAGTCAATCAAAATAAGCAAGGGGCTAGTCTAAATAATTAATTCAGCTTCCCTCCCACTGTAATAAAGTATTGCCTTTTCATGTTGGTATTACTTTCTGACTGGAAGTGTCTTTCCTTTTCTTGGATTTTTTTTTTCCTATTTTCTACGGAGGCATTTTAGACATCAGTGTTAGACTGAATGTCCAACTTCAGATAAGTCAATTTAGGTGAGACAAATCTCAGGTTGGTTGTCTCAGTTGGTAAAAAAGGCTGAACAATATGTGACTAGAGGTCATTTATACAATGTCCTGCTACAATTTCATGGTTGAGAGTCAGAAAATATTATTACGTTGATTGATCTACCTGACAAAGCTGTTGTGAAAATGATTACTTCTTTGTATAAATAAAAATAAATCCAAAAAATACAATTCTACCTCCTCTAGTCCAACTAAACAGTATGAAACATTTCTGGTCAGTTTATGTTATTAATAAGAAGATTCTTCAAAGCTTTTGGTAGAGGAAATTTGTTCTCCTATCTGGTTTCAGCAGTAACAACATTAAGCAGGAGTCAGGAGTAAAACTCCAACTTCCCTCATATTTTCTTATCCAAATAAGACCCACGTTTACTGCCTACAAATAAAATCTTCCAGTAACTGAAAGATAATGATCTCTCTTTCTGCATTTATATTTGCTTTATTTGTTGAATTCAGAATTTCACAAGGTTTGAAGATTAAAAAATGCACTATCTCATCCTTTTAATCATTGAAATGGGCAAAACTCCAGTTGTGAATTCAAATTTATCAAAAACTTAATGTGTTTTACTGATTCCATGTTGTGCCTCAGTAGAGAAAAAATACACATATCAAATTATCTGATTGATTTTCATACAACCATAAAATAATTGATGTTGGAAAATACCTCCAAGATCATTGAGTCCAATCTTTGACTGACCTTATCCACTAAACCATAGCCTTATGTGCCAGGGTCAGTCTTTCTTTGAACACCTCCATGGATGGTGAATCCACCACCTCCCTGTGTAATCCATTCCAGTATCTGACAACCCTTTTTGTGAAAAAGTTCTTCCTGATGTCCAAACTGAACTTCTTCTGATGCAGCTTTTGGTTGTGTCCTCTTGTCTTATCACTTGTTCCCTAGAAGAGTCTAACCAAAACCTGTCTGCAGCCTCCTTTCAGGCAGCTGTAGAGAGTGAGAAGGTCTCCTCCCACCCTCCTTTTCTCCAGGCTAAAGAGCCCCAACTCCCTCAGCCACTCCCCACAGGATTGACTCTAGACTTTCACCAGCTCTGTTGCCCTTCTCTGGACTCACTCCAGCACCTCAGTGCCTTCCTTGCAGTGAGGGGCCCAAAACTGGACACAGCACTCGAGCTGTGGCCTCAACAGTGCCCAGTACAGAGGAACAATCACTGCCCTGGTCCTGCTGGCCACAGTAGTTTTATTATACAGGTCAGAATGCCATTTGCCTTCTTGGCTACTTGGGCACACTGATGGCTTGTGTTTGTAGCCTCTCATCACCTCTGTCCCATAAAGTTTTATTTGATACCTCAGGACATCTCAAGTGATGTTAAGCAGTGATGGTCAGGCAATAGAATTGAGTCTCTTGTCAAAATAGTATAAAGTGCTTTTAAACCTCCTAGAGCATTAAGTTTCTGTGATCCAAAGCCTAATTTTAATGCAACACAATGGCATAATCTTGGCTCATGCATCCAGGAAAATTGCCAAAACTCTGGGAAAGAGCACTGACAAAACTGCATAGGATAGCACCATGAAAGGTAACAAAGGTGAGACTGCAGAAAAAGAAAGAGAGAGTAGTTCAAGGATTCTGCAGGAATAATAGGTGAGAAAAATCTTTAGGGAAAAGTAAAAAAAAGGAAAAGTTTTTAGTCCCAGTAATCAATTGTATAATATTAAGCAAGAAATATTTTACTTTTTTAATTTTACATAATTTGTGTGTGTTTTATCTCTATCCATGTGTAGAATATCTACAGTTAGACACTCACATTCATTTTCTCCTGCTATCTGGTTTCTTCATTTTCTTCTCCAAATATTTAAGTTCCACAGTGAAAGGGCAATACTTTTTTTGATCAAGGTTTTATACTGAATAAAATAGTTTTTAAAAAATGCACAAAAACAATTTAATCTGTTTTATAATTCTGCAAAATAAAGACTGAAATCCTGCTCCCTATCAGTAGAAAGGAGGATATGTGTGGTCGTTATTGTTAAATACATTACAACAAATTTCTGGTGTAAAACTGAAGCAAGTCTGAGTTCTGAAATCCTTCAAAATAACATTACTCTAGTGTGCTCTGGACACCTTATTTCCAAGGAGTAGGAAAGAGTTTTCTCAGGATATATACTTGTGAACAGAGAGACAGTGGAGTGATGGTAAAATAAAATATCTTAAACCATTTTCAGGAAATGAGGAAGAAAAAGGTCTTGATCTCACTCCTACTTAATTATTAATAATAAATAAATGACTCTAGTTAATTTTCTCACACTTTAACACAGAAAAGGAATTAAAAGAAACCTTTTTTATCTGGAGGGATATGAAGAAAAATAGACATCAGGAATTCAACCAAAGAGTGTGTTAAATTACCTAAAAATATTCTATCCTCTCTCAAGGCCTATCCTAAATAATTTGAGAACAGAGATGACATTTAAAAGCAGAAAGGAAGGTGGGCAGGAAGATCACAGCAGAAAAGATGAATTTCTTGTGCTGCTATATAACACCATCATTTTTCTTAATTATTCTTGACGTTTCACCTATTATTCTGTGAGCTCCCTCAGAGCATAGAGGGGAAAAAATGCCAGTTGCTTTTCAGAATAAAATGTGAAGAGGTTCTTACTGTCAGCTTTTATGGCTGAAGTCTGCCCTTTGATACACAGAATCATAGCACCACCTATCTGGTAACATTAGCTGTTATGTTTGCAGATAAGCCACCCACGGCAGAGTATGCAAAATGTGGGATGTGGAGAGTATTTGTGTGGAAGAAGGCCACTAGGCTAAATATGGTTTTATACTGGAAGAGGAATACTGAAGATATGCTGAAGCAAAGTAATGTTTAAGTGTTGAATTTACACTCTAAGACTATTTTTCAAAATTTGTCTATGAAAATAAATAATATACATCTGCGTAGGACATTTAAATTTAATCTATTGTCTAAACCAAAGGAACAAAATTATCTATTTATCATAATGAACAAAACATTAATTTCCTCTGCTCCTTTAGGGTGTTGCTGTAAAACAAGGATTAAGAATTATTCATCAATGTAAAAAGGATGAAGAGAATTGCATGGAAAGACAGAAAACAAAGTAGAAAACTCAAAGCACTGGTGATATAAAATGTTATATTCTTAATAGGAGATTTTAATTTAATTGTGTTTTTAAATTTATTTTGTATAGTTCAATGAATCATGATGTATATGTAAGA
This sequence comes from Lonchura striata, assembly GCF_050655825.1. NCBI lineage: Eukaryota > Metazoa > Chordata > Aves > Passeriformes > Estrildidae > Lonchura > Lonchura striata. The sequence goes on along the minus strand of NC_140703.1, from coordinate 54,425,816 downwards.
AATAAACTGCTAGCTCATAACATTTGATCAATCAAGATAATCACTAATATTGAAAAGAAAAATAAAATTAACTTAATTAGGTGAATGCAATTAAAAGTATATGCTAAGGAATCAATAAACAGAAGTCACAACAAATAATTTCACAAAGCAAAACACCAATGTGATAGTAGGTTGACATCCATGGCAGGATGTATTTATCCACCTATTTTTTAATTTATTTATTTAAGGGAATACTGACCTCTTCCTGAACATACAGTCTCAAAATGAAAATTCATTTTACTCCCATAAAAATTCTTGGAAATTTGATACATTTTGAAGATAAACATCTCTTCCTTAAATCTTTCCCATCTCTAATAAGATTAATGAATGCAAGATAATGAAGCTACATTAAAAGACTTCTATAGAATGTCAGTATCTCCCCTGTATTACATTTCATTCTAGGAAAGAAAATCTTCCATGTCAATCCACTATGAATTGTCAATTCTTTAGTATTATTTTGGTCTTTCTTCTCATAAAATCTTCTCTCCTTTCCCATAGTAGGATTTCTTTTGTGCTTTAGCATCCCAACAAATAGTACTGTAGGAGAAAAAAATAGCAATTTTTACTGCCTGATGGATAGTAATATATTTAATAAGTCACACATATTAAGCACTAGAGCACTTTTATTCCATAACCCATTGTTATATGTTTGATGCCGTTTAAATATATTTGATTCTGAGTAACTGTAACATACAGGTGTGGTGGGTTGACCTTGGCTGGATCCAGGTGACCACTGAGTTACCCTACCATTTCCCTTTCCAGCTGGACAGGGGAGGTAAAATAAGATGGAAAACAACTCATAGGTTAAGGTAAGGTGGTTTACTAAAACAAAAGAAAAAATTTGTATGTTCATAAGCAAAGACAAAAAAAAAGTTTATTCTCCTCTTACCATCAGCAAAGCATTTCCAAGAACCAGGGATTCAGCATGCATAGCAATTGCTTTGGAAGGTAAACACTGTAAAAAATGAATGTACCCCATTCCTCCTCCTTCCCTTGGCACATCATGTGGCATGTAATACCCCTTTGTTCAGTTTGGGTCAGCTGGCCTTGGTGGGTCACCTCCCAGGATTTTAACCATGCCCTCCTCTTGATGTGGGGTGAATGCTGAGGGACAGCACTGATGCTGTGCCAGCGCTGCTCAGCCAGAGCCAAAACTGGTGTGTTATCAACACCTTTCCTGCTACCAACGCAAAGCACAGCACTGTGAGGGCTGCTGTGGGAAAACAAACTCTGTCTCCAGAGTACAATCTCCAACCCTTATTTCACGATATTTCCATCATACTCAGATGCCACATAATTTATATATCTTCTAGCTGTTCCATTGTATTTATTTACCATTAGTGAAATCTCTTCTTATTAATTTAAGAATACAACTTAAACTACATCCTTAGACCATCTCTATATCTAACATACAGATTTGTACAGATTTTGTACATTTTCCTTAACTACTATCCCCTGTCCTTTCACAAATATATATTCTCATTTTATGGGCTTCCTCCACCCCTCCAGATCCTTGACTTGGGTCTAAAATTCATTTTTCATCAGTTCACATCAATCCTGCAACTTTACTTCTTGTAATGTACATTACAGATTATTTCCCCACCAAGGTTAAACCTAGAGTCACACACCAGGTCTCCTTGTCCTTCTGCATTACCCACAAAGTGCACCCAGGTCCTTGGGCAAAGACAATCCCACAAATGAGTTTTCCTTTTCTCATGGGAGGAGAAATCCACACGGACTTCCCCAGCCGCTTCTCTATGTGCAGTACCTTATCTCCTCTCACAGTGTTTAGGCGTTTAGTTTGGGGCTGGATCAGGGTGCTTAGCAGATCCCCTAGGATTCAACAGCCAACTGGCTTCTCCTAAATTACACCCCAATGCTTCCATGTCCCATTACTTAAAATTCTTAACATAGCCTTCAGTAGTCTATTATACCTCCCAGTCTTTCTAGAAGCTTGTGGGTGATTAGGAATGTAATACCACACAGGTGATATATAGCCACTCAATGTCATATTTATTTGCCCAAGAATTTAGAAGGTAATTTAAAAAATGAGTCCCATTGTCAGATTCAATTCTCCTCGGGGAACCCTCTTGCCCCAAAATGTGTTTCTCAAGGCCTAAGATGATATTTTGAGCAGTGGCATGGTTTACAGGGTAAGTTTCCAGACAGCCACTTGTTGCCTTTATCATGGTGAGTATGCAGCTCTCTCACCTTGGTATGTTCATGGCAGTCATCCAAAGTAGTCAATTTTCCAGGCCTTACCATATAGTAAACCCAGCCACCCTCTATTCCAAGGAAATTTCACTCATGTGGCTAGCTTGATGGCAGCATGTTTCACATTGGTGGATAACCTATATGATAGCCTCTGTCCCAAAATCACAAACGCCTATATTACATCCCTTCCTAGATGTCCTGATCTTCCATGGGCCCATTGGGCTGTGAATAGCTCAGCCTTTCACTCCCAGTCTAGGTCTACCTGAGCTACTCCAATCTTGGTATCTTTATCTCATCTGAGTCACCTTCTCTGGCAATGCTCCACAATCTCAGCTTTTTGGCCAGTCCATAATCTCTTCCAGAATTCTTGATAAATTGGATTTTCCCATTTGGACTCATTGTATAATCAGTGCTACCCCCTGATTCTGTGTAGCACTGGTCATGTGATGTGTTGAGGGGATGTTTCCTCTGAACACCCAGTGTGACATGGAAAATCACAGTGCCAAGAGGAGACATTTTTCTGTTCCAACAACTTCTGAGGCAGATAAAACCCCCTCATATTCTGTTAAAATCTCTTTCTTTAGTTGGAATGTAGTGGGCTTCTGATCCTTGACTGCCCTGGCTCCAAAACCCTAATAGTTGATCCTGGTTTTCTTCTGAGGTTCTTCGCCAGATTTTCTGTGTGAGAACATGCTCCCCAGCTCCAGAGTAGAGCATATTTTGCACAGCTGACCCTGTCCAAATGGGTTGTTAACCACCTAAATAGGCCCATGATAGTGTAAATCCTGCCATTTTATTCCCAAAAACTGGATCTCCTTCCTATGCAGGTTCCTTTACCTTACTTTGTATTATGGCAAAACCAGCTTTCAGAAGAACTTGGGCTATTTTCTTCCCTTTCTCAAAAACTTCTGTTGTATTTTCCTGGACAATATATCATCAGTATATTGCAGGTGTTTTGGAACTTCACTCCGTGCAGTCTGGATCAGTCCGTGGCAGATAGTGGAGCTCATCTCTGGCAGCTGATTCCAGGTATACTGGACACCCCTTCCAAGTGAAAGCAAACTGCGTGCTGTGCATTGATTCCAAAGGGATTAAGAAAAATGCATTAATGATATAAATTGTGGCACACCATTTGGTTGCCTCTGACTCCAGATCATACTGAAGTTCCAACATGTCTGGTATGGAATGAAGATTTAATTCCTACTTTGCATCCATGGTCATACAATTTATCTTGTAAAAATCAGCTATTGTTATAAAAGCCCTAAAATCTGAGAAAAAAGGAACTTTATACTGAAGAAAGACAGATAGATAGATAGATAAATAGATAGATAGATAGATAGATAGATAGATAGATAGATGTATTCTGTGTAATGACAAAAGAAAGGTAATTATGACAGCTTGTCCTTGATGTCCTTCAACAGAAAGTAATCTATCATAAATATTTAATAGAAGCATGACGCAGAGAATTCACACTCTCCATTTATGATGTTTTTTTATATGTTATTAATTTTTAAATTATTGGATGTCTACATTTTTTCATAACAAAGTCTTATAACTTGAGGGAGGCGTTGCCTCAGGCAAAGCACTGCTGTTTGATTTATCTTCTGCACTCATCTTGCTTTAACAATATGAACTTTTTTTCAGAGAAGTGCAAAGCTGTGTTTGACCCCACAGGGAAAAAGTTTTCTTTTTTAAGAAATGTGTACAAAGTACTTAATAAGTTATGTCACTCAGTTTTAGTGTATATTATTTTTTCAGTGACTACACTTAAATTTCTAAATCCCTAGATCCCCACATTTTAATAAAAACAAGACATTTTTAACAAAATGTCAGCAGCGAAGTGATCAAAGTGCTATGGGAGCAGTTAGGCAACAGTTTGAGCTTTGAATTTCCTATTCGCTTTCCAAAACATTCACTTAAAAAGCGTTTATTGAAGCTGAACTGCCTTTATCAGCCTGATCAGAGCTCCGTAAAGAGCATGCATGATTCAACTGCCTTTCCAAGCTTTAAAAATATAACTTTGATATATGCCTCACAAGTACAGCACAATAGTTTTCATGCTCACGTTTGTTAAGATTTAGTGCAGCGATTAAAGAACAGAAGGGCTCTTTGGTGGCAATTCTCAGACATACCAGATATCCCAAAGCACAACCTTCTACAAATCAGAGATTAAGGTAGTGACAAAAATTTCCACTTGATTGCAGTTTTTTCTCCTTAAACTTGTGTCAGGAGTGACTATCTTTTCGATCAAATCTCTGAGGATGGTGATTTTTTTTTCTTTTTTTTACTCTCTGAGAAAAATATCAACTGAGAGATAAAAAGTGACATTATTTGTGTCTTGTCCAGAAGTCAGTCGATTTACTTGAAAAACTTTGTGTGTGCCTGACCTATACATGAAGTTTGTGACATGCCTCTTGTCAAGTATTGATCATTTAAGACTCTTCTGTTTGCTTACTGAAATGTTGCTAATAATCTCTTTTTATTTAGTTTTGTGGCTTTGAATTCTTGTCATGACCAAGCTGATTTCTCTGGGACATTCTTGCCTCAGTTGAGTAAATGGGCTATGGAAATTAAGCCTACTAAAGCACCTTCCCTGGGCAAAGAGACTTTGTCTTCCATCAGTTCACACTGCAAGTGGTTTGCATGCAGATAGATACATTTGGAAGCAGCAGATGCCATCAATCTTTATGACTTTCTGATACACACCATTTCACCTCTACCTCTTGTAAGGGATGGCTGAGCAATCATGCTATATTCTCCTTGAATGACGTAGAATCTTCTCATTCAGCTCACCTCAGCATTTTGTGGTAATTGCTAGGACTACACAAAAGATAGGACTTGATCAAATCTCTTCTTGGTGTCTTTCAGATGGCATTCCATTCTGCCAGACTTTCTCTCTCAACACTGCAGTTATACTGTCATTCTTTCCATTGCTTCTCAATTCAGGGTGCAATTACATCTTATTTTCTTAATGTACCCAGTCTATTTTTATATAGACTCAAAATGCTAGCAAATACATTATTCCTAGGTTCACTGGTAAATCTTGTATGAAACTGTAAAAAGCCAGTAATATGAGAGAAAAGCTCATATCTTTAGGAAATTTTTATATATTTCACCAGAGGAACAGGATTATCTTCAGCAGAGTATTTTAATTCTGTCTTGTTAAGAACTGCATATCTTGCCACCACAAAGAATGATGTGATGGAGTTTCTGAAGCTGACACCCAAGTAGTTTGCAATGCAATGGTTCATTTTCTATAAATTTCAAATATAATGAACTGAAAAATATTTCAGATTTTATTCAGCATTAACTAGGTACAGGTGTCTGCAACACCTCTTTCAACTAAATCTTAAAATCTACAGGTGGCTTTAAATATCTGTTTGAACTGGGGTGGGGGAAAAATGTAACAGACTTTGACTTGAAATTCATCAATCATAATGGCAGCACTCAACTGTATCAACCAGAAATACAACCTCATTTGTCAGATTAATTTCAAAAAACCCCAAAACCCCTTCCCCCAAATTCTGTAACTTACAATGAGAACAGAGTGAAAATTACAAACTCAGTATAAAATTCTTAAAATCTTATTCTTTTGTGCATTCCTAGAACTGTTCCATTTTTATTGCAGCTCAGCAGTTCAGAGATTACTTTGTAACTCAGTTCAATCAAAACACAAAGCAAGAAATTTCTCTTCCAAAATATTGCTAAGTTATATATAAAAATATTTTTCACTGTTAGCTTAGTATAGTGACAGAAGTGGACTGCAAACAAAGATACTTCTGAGGTTATTTTCATTAAACTAAGCTGGAAGAAAGTGCTCTCATTTCTATAAGAATGAGACAGTTAAAAGAGCTGCCCAGCTGGTAGAAGGGGCAAATTAATTTCTTTTCCTCACTTAAAATTATTTAAAATCACATTCCATATGGGAATAGGTTAACCATCTGGCTATATCTGTTTTATCTGACTAGGGAGTGGTTGGAAAATCTTGCTGGGAAAAGAAAAGTCTCAAACTGTTATGCATGTTCTAAACAGTTATTCTAAAATTTACTTATATAGACACTAACAGAATGTTTGACCATTTCTGAAACAGGTATTTTTTTTCTTCCCATTTTCAGATGACATCCTAATCCATTGCATGCAAAATTATGTTTTCTCTCTATTCAATTAATCTTGCATTCTTTTTGCATTCTTTTCTGCACAACTTCAGCAGAAGATTAAGAAGATACTAAACACCTAATGTAGGGGGGACTGTGATCTGCTGGTGAGGAAACTCTTCTGGGGGAAAACAATCAAAACCAATTCTATCCATATATGCCAATATTTGAATAGGTTGGCAACTCTGTGAAAAGAAGGTCAACTCTCTCAAATTTAGTCATAATTTTCAAAGAAAGCACAAGTGTAAAGCAACAAATAAAGAAGCTCTCTGCCCTCAAGAAGTCATTTGGAAGTTCTCAAAGTGTTTAGCAGATGAACACTGACTTCTTAAACTCTGTCAAGAAATTAAAGTCTGCAATTTTGGGGTTGTATATATATGCTAGAAAGCTAAGCAGTACTAGCAACTTTTTTCAAGCTCTGCCTGGGTGGTGGATTTGGCATAGCTTCACTCACTTGCAAAATTCTTCCACCCTCAGATGCCACAGTACATATTTGGAATGGTTGTTAGACTGCGCTACCCAAGAAACTATACCTGAAGAAAAGTCTAACAAACTGTCTGAAGTCAAAACTATGCAATAAAGCATGTTAACAATTAAATATCATAGATACCAAGGCACAAGTGTTAGAGCTCATGCTGTGATCCCAATAAATTTACTAGCGCAGTTCTGGCAACTAGTTAAATGTGAGAGCAATTTTAAAAGTCTTCTAGTAGTTTTGTCTTCTGTGATATCTCTCTATACAGCATTTTCTGTGATTTTCTTCAAGCACTGTTGAACTCACATTTCAGCTCTTTGAGAACAGGAACACTTATAGGCTTTTCTCTTCTACTTGGTTACCCTTTACCAAGAAGCTTGAGGAACTCAGCATATCTGAGATTACTGACCTTTTGTCAAATAGAGTTGAAATTAATTTTCTTCAGAAGCATTTGAGGATAATAAACCTTCTGACATAATGCACTCACAAACAAACTTAATGCAATCCTAGTTTCACCAGGAAATAAGGCTAAAATTAAATTTAAAAATATACCAAAATTGAGATGCCTTTCTTAAGGAATAACTCCATCTTTTTAAATCTTTATATCAAACTGCATGCTGACTGATTCTGTCTGACACCTGCTGATTGCTTTCTTGATGCCTCATGCTTAACTTCTAGCTCTTTCTGCATTTCACTTGAGTTGAAGTTTGATCTCCTGGCACCTGAAAACCTTGACTGTTAAAATCTTGATAAAGAACATTATTTTTAGAGGTAGAAAAGAGTGGAAATGAAGAGGATTGGAATTCTTTTGACTAGAAATAAAACCAAGGAAATGAAAAGTTAATGGTCTCCCCAAAAAATGAATTAAAATTTATCCTGGTGATTTGAAAAATAGATTCTAAAGTATTACTTACCCGTTATTTCAACATCACAGACTAAAAGTCCAAGGCAATCATACTATGTCTCTAATAGAAGAAAAATGCAAGTAATATAAAAATTAAAATGGGGCAGGACATGAATTGAAAAGCAGAACTTAAGGCTTTATTCTTATAATCAACACATTAGTGATAAAAATGGTGCAATAGGAAAAAAAATTCCTAATCATATGAGGTAGATTCTAGCTATTTTTGCAATGATTTGACATATTAAAAAAAAATCAGAATGACAAATAATACTTGGAGGAAAAAAAGACCTCATTTACTGCTGATTTTCCCTGGTGAAGCTTATTTTTTTAACTGTAAAATTACATAAACACAGAATTATGCTCCTAACCTTGCCAAGGCATTCTTCTGCCTTATCGAGTGTTGTGATACATAAACCTAAATCCAGTTGAGACTGAGAAATTATTCTTTGTTTGGCTTTGTTCCCTGAGGCAGATGTTAGATTTGGCACTCTCAAAGATGCCTGACAGACACACTCCGAAAATGTATAGCAATCTCCAAATTTATGCAGATGTCCAGATGCTAAAATGCTGATTGAGACATGGATGATGGAGGTTTAGTTTCATGATCCTTCCTGAAAGTAGGAAGTTAAAATCTTAATTTCCCACTTCCATTCAATAGACATTAACCTTGAGGATATACATTGCTTCTGCAAAATATTTCTGTCTAGCTCTGTTACTGAAATCATATTTCAACTCAGAAGATTCTTTTTGGTGAGAAAATGTGCACAAAACAGTGTACTTTATTAATCTGGTAGATTATCATGATCTGAGTATTACTAGAAATGTGTCTTTAGTGTAATATAATAGTATCTAATATAATAGTATTTAAAGTGGGTGATATAGTTCAGATCCCCTTCATATGCTTTATTCATAGTAATGCTCTTCCCTTCTGCTTTAATGGATTATTTGCAAAAAAGAGGACATCTTCATCAGATAGCTGGATAATATGGCGCAGTTTAAAATAGAGATTTGTGTCCCTCCCAGGAACTGGTCTTTGAAAGCATAAATTAAAAAAAAAAAAAATAAAACCAAAACCAAAAACAAAACAAAACAAAACAAAATAAAAATAAAAAAAAAAGGAGTACAAATTATACCAAGGTATATTTGAAGATAAAACCATTAAACAGGTTTCAAGATTCACCCTGTGTTTAACATTTCAAATAGGCCACTGTAAAGAATGTGTTGGAAACATCATATGCTGAGATGTCTTTTTCTATGTTTATAGTAATAAATTAAACTGTTCTAGGGAATGTATATATGCTCTGGAATTTCAACATCTATTTAATTTGATTTTATAATTATATAGTGATCCTTGAAATTTGTCTTGAGTCAACTAGCACTCTCCCAAATAATTTCTGAGTATGGCTCAGGAGTTATGGCATGTTACGGGCATTCTTAATTATCATTTTGGGTCTGTTTTATTATTTTGGAACATGAAAGAATTCATTGATAGGGACATACACACACAAGGATATTTAATGCCTGACAGCCTCAATGTCAGCTATTGGTTCTGGAAAAATTCAATATGGTAGTATAGATGTAGTTTAAAGCTACTGAAGCACTCTTTAGGGCACTCAGATTTTGATTTCCACTGTACCATCTGTCAGGTCCTAAGTGAATATTTGCTTGTGATCTTTGGCATTTATCCTAAGAAACATGCTCAAATTGACCCAAGATCTCCATTTGTACATAAAAGAAGACAAGGAAGACTGTCATATTTCAAATGAAGGCATGATCTGTCTTTCTGGTTTTTTAGAAAAAGTGTGCAAGAGAAGAAAGAAAGGCTTTGCTTAATGGATGGGAAGTAGAAAATTATTTCATACTAAAGTAAAAAATCAACAGAACAAAATTGTCTGAAAGTAATAAAGGATTCAGAAACATTCAGAAGGTGAAGAATAGGTGAACATTTGGAATGTATTTAAGAAAATAAATAGTAATCAGACATGAAATAATATTATGGAGAATCTGACTATACATAAATGTGATTAAGATGGTGATGAAAAGCTTAGAGGACATGAAATTAATGTTAATTTTCCAGAAAAGTTTGATGAGTTTAACTTTGATACTTTGAAAAAATAGACAAAGGATGGTGAAGAAGCTGTATGGGAGGAGGCTAGAGCTGTCAAGGCAATAGATAACAAATAAATAGACCAGAGTATTGGTTGGGAGAACAAGAACAGGAGAGGTATTTTACACTGAAGAGTGACAAGACATTGACAGAGCTAGCTGAATACTGTAAGTCTTGAATTGGAGCTCAAATAAACAAGAGCTAATATCAGTGTGCTTTCCTTAAGTCTTCCATGCATGGTGGTAGCATCAGTCAGTTCAGTCAGTCCCTCTGGGTCTATATGTTTATGTCAATCAACTAGTCAAAAAATACAGATTTTTAATTCTGAAAGGACTGAATTTAAAATCTTTTGTCCACGTACACAAAGACTTGTTAATACAGACATCCTGCAGAGTACCTACATCACAGTAAAAATTTTTCTTGATGAGATTATTTTTAATATATAAAGAAAAGAAATCTAAATGAAATTTTGGCAGTCTGGTCTATCAAAGAAAACAATTACTTTGTTTAGTTACTACTTTATTTCATGTCCATTTAATTTTTATAATATCATTCTTATTGTAGAAATTGAAAAAACTTGAATTCTAATGTTTGCTGTTTCATCTTCTTTTGTTTGTTTGTTTGTTTGTTTGTTTGGGTTTTTATTGCTTTTTATTAGCTGTATAATGCTTTCTGTAATGGAATTAAGTGGGAAAAACTAAAACCAAAACCTGCATAGCACCAATGTATAATGGAACCATTTTCATTGAGTTATATGTTTAACTTTAAAATGGTGGTCTTCCTTTCTATGATTCTCTTGTCTGAACCATTTCTTGCAGGTGGAAGATTTTTTCATTATTAATGTAATTCTGTTCTGCAGGTTTACCAAGAAACTCCATTCATGACTAAGGGTCCCATTCTGTCATCAGCTAAACACATATGGAACAGTCAGTTCCCACTTTAAAAATGTGAGGCTGATGCATGAAGATCCAAAGAGATCACCAAGAGGAAAGGGACCAAGAAAACATGAGATAAATCTGGTTAATGCTTAAAGATGTAGTCAGAGTCTCTCACTACACAGCTTTTGTCCCATTTCATTTAGGCCACAGATTAAGGCGCTGTGAAAGGTGGAAAGAATGACAGTGAGGTGGCTTTGTTGCTGCTCACAGGGAAGCCCATATATAGCCAGAGGTCTATGGAATCAGTCATCCAAGTATTTGTTTTTAAAAATTAAGGCATGGTTGAAAGGGAGTCATTTTAGTTTCAGTGGAGGAGGAAAGCAACATTTTAAAACTTTAAGTGAGCCAGTAAATTATAAGGAAATATTTATGCAAAGATGCTGAAGAGAAAGATGGTCTAATAGAAAGATGCAAAGAAAACAATGACAGGGTAACTTCTTTCAAGTAGAATGGTCATTAGAGATTTGAATTCCCTATAACCCTTCAATCAGACCTATTATCAAATAGGCAGGCTAATCTCCATTTTTCTTATACAGGTTAAAACCTTATAAGGCATAAACCCTGGAAAACATACTTTCTGGTGAATAGTCAGCTCTTATTTTTTCCTCATTCACATATGTAAAGTGTTTGACTTAACAAAGAATATGTTATTTGATGAATAAAAGGAAAATGTAAGAAAGAGCAAAAGCAGGATATCATACAGCTTCCAACTGCTATATTTATCATGGGCCTCTCTTATAATAAGGCAATTCCTAAGTGGACTGTATCTTTCTCTGGTTTCACAGCAACATACACCTCACAGTTGGGATTGCTCAGTCTTGCTGGGTAGTAAAGTCCTACTGCTGACCTTATGGTGGTGTGGCCTGCATTGTTCATCCTGACAATCCCTCACTGCTCCTTGTAATGTTGCATGCTCATAATTTTTGTTCCAGCCTTGCTCTGCTAGCAGCTTTACTAGTTATTCCCATTGTATATAAATTATTACAAAGAAATCAAAAATCACTACCAAAAAAAATGGTCTTGTAAAATACAAGTTATTCTTCAGTAAACTACTTTTTCTCAAGTTAAAAATACCTCTTAAACTCACTGTCTTTTAGATTTTTTCTTTTTTTTTTTTTTTTTAAAGGCAGTAGGTTTTGGACTCTTACAGAAACCTATTTTCTTATGTAAAATGTCCACTCTGTTTGCACACATTTAAATAGCAATTATTCCTGTATAGTGTTACCATCAGAAATGACTCTTTACATTAGGGTATTAGAAGAAAGAGTTTCCAAACACAAAGAAACAGTATTTGCAAGCAAATAAGCTGAAAGTTGGCTTGCTGGAGCATTTAATTTGTCTCTTTTTTTCCCACCAGATGTCAATAGAGTTCTCTTCCTTTTTGGGCTTCCCTACCACTTGAAAATTTGGAATAAAGAATAGCGGAATTTCATTTTTGCTTTATCCATGAACCACAAAGCTTACATCCCTGTATATCCCTGAAATGATATACAAGAAGAATGAGGAACAAGAGGTCTGTTGCTAAGGTAGAGAATGTTTTTTGTTTACCAGTTCAGGATTAGACTCTGTGGGTACTGAATTGAAATAAAATTTATTTTAAATAGAGCCCTGAGAAATCAATTGTAACCAGCAGTTAATGGCCAGTTTGTAACAGCTTGAGGGAAAGCCAAGGGCAGTTAAATCTCCAGCAAATTAGTTATTAACTGTGCTAATTAATGATATTGCAGAGATTATTGCTATCATAAACTGTAATCAATCAGGTTTATCATCGTGTCTAAGAAAAAGTTTGCAAGCAACAATATCCTCTGGATGCAGCTCTGTACATACAGTTTTTAATTAATATGACAATCTGAGTATTCCAAGATGCTAAATTATACTTTCCCTTCCCAGGAAAATATGATCATGCATATGACCCACAATAATAAGTACCGCATGAAAATATGTGGTCAAATGAAATGATAAATACAATGGCCAAGGCATCAGGGAGCTTTTCATGATTTATAGAAAGACCACACAAATAAAGAGGACTAACTGTGGCTGGATTCACTGTTGTATTTTTTCCTATGAGGCAAAGTTCTAAATTTGAATAATTCATGGTTGTTTTGTTGATTCAGTTTTGAAAATTTCAGTGCATATGTAACTCCTACTTATACAGTGCTTTGCTGAGCACTGCATCTCTGCTCTCAAGTGCAGTAATTCTCTCTTAGCCCCAGCTGATGAACTGGCTAGTTTTTACCACAAGGGAGGTTAGTGAACCCTTGCTCTAGCAACTGGATCTGCTACATGGTTTCTGGAAGAAAACTTAGTCTGCCATGGGTTTGGGTTGGTTTTTATTAGTTCATTTCATTCTGCTCCAAATGAGAACCTTATCCAAAGCCTATCCTAAGTGGCTTGCAGTGTAAATGGCCCTGTGCAAGAAATATGGACAGTAATTCCAATAAAGTATGGAAAAATGTACCAATGAAGTTAGTACAGGTTTACATTATGAAATATGTCCATATTTTCAAGTAGATTTGACATGTCTTTTGTTGGTTTTGTTTGGGTCCTATATTTCTGTTGCCTTCTGTTGCATATGCAGTACTAATGTGAGTCTCCAGTGTTGCAATGTGGAAGGACGACAGATACAAATGAAAACTGGGACAGTATACCAAACCCTTCATAGAAATAACACTATAGAAATAAACTGACTGCCTCACTTGGGCACTTTGCAAGCACAAGTCAGATGTAGGAGTTTCACAGTATTGTGAAGCCAAACAATAGTGATTCAGGGACTGCTCTTTGTCCCCAAAGCCTAGGGGTACAAGCTGTCGTACTGTCACTCTTTTAATACCCATCTGTTTTTACAAAATTTTCACAGACTTCCTATTGATCATGTGCTCCTGGACCTCTGCTGGACCTAGAGGCTGAGCCTCTGGTCCAGAGAGGTAATTGTGACTATATTTTTTAATTTTAGTCATAGGTCATAACTTCTAAAATAATGATAAATGGTGTTCTTCAGTGGGTTTTAGGGTAGCTGTTACCTGTACAAGAATGTTGCAGGAGAGAACATGAGAGTGCAAAACCTTTAGGATGTTGCTGGAATACTGTTTTGGACAGACGAAGTAATCCCTATACAGTCATACTCACAATGCCATTTGACAGCAGTTCCTAAGCAATGACTGCCTTGAGTTCTGCCTGAGGATACTTCTTGAGACATCCAGGTTGAGTGCGCACAGATGAGAGATCTAAAAATTGTGCAAATTAAGTAATATAGAGGTACAATCTTTGATATTGCTTCCTGGCTCTCTCTTTAGCAATACAGATATGGGTATATTCAGTCTGGCCTTGAACATGTTCCCAGTTCTGCTGATTATGTAGTTTACTTCTAGTTAAAATTATAGATATGGATTAAAATTGAAATATTAATAAAGAATGGAAAACAATGGCATAATTATTGTAGAGATGCTCTTGCTGCTTTTTCTAATTGGATTTTAGATCAAATCTATGTTAGACAAAACAATCGGCACTGGCACTTAAAATCTCCAACCAGTTATTTTATGAATTATAAAGTAGATGGGATAATTCAAATTAGTATTAATCTTGGTAAACACATGCTTACTAAATGCCGTGCAAACCCTAAGTGAGCGATGATAACTAAGCCCCAAATGCATGCATGTGTGTAAGCGGGGTTAGGTAATTGGCTGGCAGACAGGTTTTAACTTCCTTAGCAGGAAGAATATGGATTATAGCCATGGCTCATAAACTGTGAAGAGTTAGCATTACTGGATGAAATGAACACTAAAGAGATGTTAAATGGTTTAGAAAAGAACAAAGAAAATAGAAGTAATAAGATTTGTGTTAGTCACCAACCTCACCATTTGTGTGTCTTTTAAATCAGCTATTCATTACTGCTTTTCTCAATGTGTTTAATTGTACTGATATCTGGTAGATATCTCCTCAATTTCTTCTGACACAGAAACTGGCCAAAACAGATCTTTTATCATTTGCAGTCCCTAAATCACCTTCCTGTCTCCTTTTGTTCATAGCTAGTTTTCAAAGATTTCTTAATTCTGATACTGTTAGACATGTTTTCTTGTTTGGTTTTATTGTGGTTCTTATTGTTTTTTCTTTCAGACATTTCAAATTCTTGAAGAATGATCAGGAGATTGAAACAAGCAAGACCTGCTAAAGAAGTTTGGACTGTAAAATTATTACTTACTATGCATGCTACAGTTTGGTCTTGATTATTTCTTCTGGCAGTATAAAGATTTTAATATAAAGGAAATTGTCCATAACCTAATCTCATCATCAATTCACTTTTCCAATAAATTAAAAAGTAAAAGAAATAGAATCAGCTGTTGAAGTTAGCCAATGAGCTAGCACATTGAACATTTTTTATAATTAAAAATAATTTATCGTAATTTATAATGTACTTACATTAACTTGTAGGACATGTATTTTGTAAATATCTTAGTAAGAATTTGGCTTTTAATGGATGAATTGAGTGTAATATTAATATAACAGATAAATTTTCCTTGTGCTTAAACTGGAATAAATCCATACTAAGATAGTCCACCAATGTTATGCTAGTAATTCTTTAGGTAGAATGAAGGTATTTCTCTACTAACCTAATATCTCTTACTAATAAAAGGTAGAATATTTGATAAGATAAACAACCAAAAATAGATTTTAATGTATATGTATGATAAAAAATTTTTGCAAGAAACTGTCCTGGCACATAAACTGTATGTATAGAGACTTAAATTATAATAATTAATATATATCATGTTACTACAGTGGTATGATCAGAATCCATTTGATTCTGTGTTCAAAAGGTTTGAACCTTTAATCATGAGATGATTTTTTTTGTTGTTGTTGTTTTTTTTTTTTCCCTAAATAATGCTTTTTTCTTCAAAGACTTACAGAATCGCAGATTATGCTGAGTTGGAAGGAACCCTGAAGTATCATCAAGTCCAAGTCCTGGCCCCGAAAAGAACCCTCCCCAAGTGTCACACCATGTGCCAGAGAGCATTGGCCAAACACTGCTTGAACTCTGTCCAGCTGGTGCTCTGACCACTTCCCTGGGGAGCTGCTCCAGTGCCCAGCCTCTTCTGGGTGAAAAAACTTTCTGATCTCCTAAACTTCCCCTGACACAGGCCATTCCATCAGAACCTGCCAGTGATCACCACAGAGAAGAGATCAGTGTCTTCCCCTCCTCTTTCCCTCAGGCAGTGAGGAAGTGAGGAAGTTGTAACTTCGATGAGGTCTCCCCTCAGTCTCTTCTCCAGGCTGAGTAGAACAAGTGACCACAGCCACAACTCATACAGCTTCCCCTCATGGCCCTTTGACAACCTAACTATTTTAAGTTTTAAAAAGTTACCTGCACAATTAATTTAAAATATAATGTGGATCGTGTTCTGAAAATATCCAGAATTTTTTCTGTGTATTTCAGTAGTATGTGAAGATTTTTTTAATCCAGAATATTTGCTTTAGAATGAATGGGTTATTTTTACTCTGAATGACTCATCTTTGTCCTCTTAAGAATTTGATATTTGTTAATTATAGGGCATACAGTTTCAGTTTTCCAGCAAATTCCTTTGTTACCCAGTGGTTGGATATCTTCCAAATTGATTTATGTGATACTAATTCAAGCATTCAATATGTTGAAATAATGTCAGGCTTAGAGTTTGTTCAAGAAATTACCTTTACCAGTATTCCTATTTGAATCACAGAAACAGGCTTAATGTTTTTAAGACAGGAGGTTTATTTTAATGCATGAAGTATTTTTATACCTTTATTCAAATTATTATTTTATACCTGCATTTTATTTATACTTTGAAATGTTTGTTCAGTATTTTTTTCCCAATCATAACTAAATAACTGTTCAAAATAGAACCTTTCTATTTAGCATTTTATCTTAATTGGGTTAAATCCAAAGAACTTAGAGCCTCATATAAATATGATACTTCTTGCCAGCAGAAGAAGGTGCAGGACAGGAGAAAAGCTGTTGAAGGTGAAAAGTGAGGGAGGGGAAAGAAAGAATAGGATTAAAATCGATAGAGTGAGGATGTTGAACAAATGCCAGTTCTGCTGAAGCCACAAGACACTCATTGATTTCCTGGGCAATTGGATCAGACCCATTGTCTGATGTTACTGCATTTTTTATATTTAGTAAGTGGAAGTTATAGCCAAATTTTCAAACTGATAAATTTGATACCTTCTCATTTTCTGAAACTCCTTGGTTTGTCCCAGTGCATAATTCAGAATTCTGACTAGCTGCCCTCCTAGAATACAGCAAATTTTGGATTTATATATAGCCTCACTGAAGGCTGTTGGGAAGGAAAGTAACTATGCATTTCCAAGTAGTCATCACCTACGTGAATCATTCTTGCAGCTATTGATCATTATTGCTTTGCAAATGTTTGCTTGCTGCTCCAGCTGAAATTGAGGAAAGGGCTACAGTTTTTATCCCATTTTCCCCAGTCAGAATAGTTGAGACTGAGTGTACCAGGTGCCACTTAGCATTTAGAAACTCTGTTGGAGTACTCAAAGTCTTCAGTATATGGTGTGAAAATGGAGTATCTGGTTCAGTTAAGATGCATCATAATATTTCTAATTAAAAATTTATAATTCTACACAAAATCGTCTTTTTTTTTTTTTTTTTTTTTTTTTTTTTTTTTTACTGGCTGGCATTTGACATTATTTACAATTTTTTACTTTCAGGTCTCAATTTTCACAACTTGTCCTGCCTGAAATGCCTTATTTTAAGCTTCATTCTCCCATACTTTCCCCACATCTGCAGGACTGCATATCTCCTTTGAACTAATGAAGAAAGCTGCATCTCTTACATTTCAGATTGGACAGAGAGCAGTCATTATAATCTTCTGTTCTCATGTAAGGATTTTTTTCTGTGGATTTTTTTTCCCTTTATGTATGTAAAAAAAATTATCTACATTTTTTGATTAAGTAGAATGTTAACAAGCCTAATATGACTTAGTTACTTCTTACTTCCATTGATTTCAGCAGGACTTCTATTGAATTTTGAGCCTCTTTTAGGAAGGTTATCTTCAGAAGGGCAAGACATACTGTAACTTTATTTATGTGGAAAATGTAATGGCTCTAAGAAGACTTAAATTGGACCTCAGATGCTGCAAACAACAATGTAGAGTATTAACTGCAATGGAAAGATGTTTCTGTGCTGCAGGCTCAGTGAGTCCTAGAAGAAGTGTGTTGCGGATACACTAATTATTAAAATTAATTATCAAGCTTCCTCTTAATGGAAGGTACTCTGGAATGTGACAGGGGACACAAATCCACAACTATCATAGTTGTATAAAACTCTAGTCTTTGGTACATTTCAAAATAAGAAAAACAATAATTCTGCACATGTATAGGTTCAGAGGATGAATTGAATATGAAAGGAAAGATGTGAGCTCAGTGAGCTATGAAGATGTGTGACTGCCTATAAATTTATTATGTGTATCCTTTGGCCTACAGTAGTTTGATCAAATGAATAATATACTTGTGAATCAGATACCTGGATTATCTATGTTCTCATTGGAAATTTTAAATCTTATCTGAAGATATAAACTATGTCCTTTTACTCAGAGAATACAGACTCAGGGGTGAATACACAGAAGTGATTTCATATGTGGTTCCTATTTGTATCTACTTTTCACAGAAAGAAAATTGCTTGTTTTGTATGACTAGTAATTTGGTTTTACTCACACAGCCATTTCTGTAAACAGGAGCTGAAATTCTGTCCCAGTTGGGAAGTTTCTGAGTATCTGTTGTCAGCTGCTTAATATTTTGAACTCTGACTGATATTGTGGCATCTCAGCAGCATACGAGAGCAACTCATTGCCTCATAAAAAAGGGCTTTAACCAGAAAAAAAAATATATCAACATGTTAGCTTGATAGTTAAAGCTGTCTCTAGGGCAGTGAAAGACAGAGACTTAAATTGTCTCTGGAAACAGAGTAACTTTACTGTGAACACACTCTGACATTTTGCCTCCTTTATAAGAGAAGCCTGATCTTAGCTGCAACCACCATTTTCTCTGTAGAATTTGGATGTGCTTGGGTGCATGAGGGCAATGGCTGTTCATCAAGCAGACATACATAAATATTTTAATTTCTAAGGACACGGATTACTACAGCCTGAGACAAAGCCAAAACACAACTGTAGGCTTGCAAGAGATTTTTCAGGTAAAAAAAATGCAATCTGCTATATGATTTAAAGCAGCTCAAGGTATATTTCTAGCATTCATCTGCAGGGAATTTTTAATGATAGTATTAGATTGTTTTTCAATATTTAATAAATATGATTTTTATTTAAAAATCTAGGCCTGTGCAGAAACATTTATGGATAATAAAGAGTCTGAAGTGAACTAGCAAGTTCTTGTAGATAAGTAGCTTCAGTGGGGTGCAGATGAGAAGGGATTTTCAGCATTTCCATGGATATAGTCTTGTTTACCTTTATATCTCAATTTATCAGCTTAGATTCCTTACAGCATTTTAAGAGGTTGTGTTCTTCATAGTCAATTCACTAGTGGCCTATATAGATAAACACATTTCTTTTACCAGAGCTATGTTTCATTGCTTAGCTCTATGCATGAGTATCTCTAAGTGTAATATGGTTTGCATTTAGGCAAGCTAGGACTACAATCCATTCATTCTAGAAGTTATAGGAAAGCACAGATATTATATAGTTTAATTTCTTTGATTAAAATTCTTTAGGTGTGAAGTTGTCAGAATTGTAACTTTCAATAAAAAATGAATTTTTCTTTTGATTAGCTGGAAGTAATATTGTGACATGAAGCCTATTTTTAGCATCTTCCTATTTTGCAATTGTCTGCATTTTACAGTAGGTTTATATACTCTATAAATTATTTGACTTAGAATTATTGTTCATATTTTACAATTCATATAGTTTATCAATAGTTCCCATTTCACTCACTCTCAGAAGAGCCTTCAACTAATTGCAAGAAATTTTTCCTTAGAAGTGCAATTCATGCTACAATGTCCATGTGTGCCATGCTTTCTAGAATATCTTCCTGTGTAGGATCTCCCACAAAGTTCTGGTATTAATCTTTATGATAGATTCAAACAAGCTCAGCTGCATGTGATCTTTGTATTTCAGTTTATTTCTTTTGTCTTCCCCCAGGAGGCCAATATTTGGAGTCAATATTCATCCTCTTGGAAATTATCTTATTCACCTCAGCAAAGATCAATATTTCCTCAGTGGATTGATAAGATTAAATTAATCTGGTCTAACTGTAGCCTATGCTGTATCAAATGTACATATTCTTATTTCTAATATTGTTTTTCAGAAATTGATTACAATATTCTTGGATAGCTAAGTTATGATACAAGGAAATATTGATAAAATATAAACTTGTTATGCAATATTTTTTATTTCTTATGGCGCAGAGCAATGTTAAAACAAATAAGTTTTTATAACTTCATTTTAATTGATCTGAATTGATATAAAGTGCTTGAAGTTAAAATTTGTGTCCACACTATTAATGAGACATTACATCTCACCTTGTACATCCAAACACACAAAAAATCATACATGAAAGAACTCAAATTTTTATTAATCCTAAAGAGTAAGAATACCTTCAGTGTACTGAAGTTGGGGCATTAGAAAGCTTAGAAACATGAAATTAACAGAGATGCAGAAGTTTTTTAGAACTGATCATGAGTTGTGTCTGTATATTTTTACTCCACTAGTAGCAAACAATGAATGCTGCCATTTACTCAAAAAGTGAAGAATTTTAAAATCACATTTAAATAAAGGATGTTTAGGATTTTACTAATTCTTGAAGAATTAAAAAAAAAAGCAAAAAAAAAGTGTGGAAATGCTACTGTTATCCAAATAATCCTTATAGAGAAGTCAAAAATTATGTAACCTTTCTGTACTCTAGAAATTTCTTTTCTATATGACCCTGTGTGCTTTGGAAAATCCTATTTTCAGTATGTCTCTTGTAATCAGAAATTACCAGAAATAATTCTTATCATTCAGATGGATGAAAGGAAGAAGAAACAATATTTACAATAACCACACCTTTCCCAATCCTCTTGCCTCTAATCTACTTTAAATAAATCTTGGGGCTTTTTTACATTTGCTTTTGCTCTTGTCTTATTAAACAGAAAAACAACAGAGCAGAATAATCCCACTGTAAAATATTGAATTGTTCTTTAGCAAAAAAAGATGAATGCTATTTGATGGAATCAAGTGATTTATCTATAACTTCTCACTCCATTATGTCTCTCTCCTTTAATTAAATAGGCTCCCTGCACGACTTTAAAATTACTAAATGAGGATTTCACTAGTTTTTTGCATCTACAGTCTTTGCAATCAAAGCTTTTTTAAAAAGACAAAGTCTCACTTCCTGAATAGAACTACATCTTAATAGTGGAATAGGGTTGCTGTTGTATCACATATTGTGCAGCAGTTTCAGTAGGGATAGAATAGGATTGGGAATGGAGGTAGAAAATTAGATTGATGTGCTGTCCTCGACATACTGGCATTTTCATTTCTGAGGCCTACCAAGTCCAAAACAAAACCATTTTTTATACTTGTTCAAAATCTCTAGAGAAATGACTTCAGGTGGTCTCAGCCCAGTTTTTCACGTACAAGAGGACACATCAAAAAGCTGTCTTGGTTGATAGTAATTCATCACTTTCGTCTGTGGAAAGCCATGGGATTACAGCACAGAGAAAAAAAAAGTACTGCTAACCATATTTTTTTCCCACCAACTATATGTCTGTGGACCATTTTGTATGAATATACGAGGAGACATGTCAAGAGAGGCAACGTAGATCATGTCTTCATGATTATCAGGGATTGTTTTTTTAATTCACCTTTCCTACACCTTGTCTCTGACTGAATCTAAATATAATTAAGTCTCAAAGTATGGAAAGAAAACAACAGGAGCTATAACTTTAAGAAGAACAGATAATGAAAAATGTAAGTCACTAAAGAACACTGATGAGATGTTAAAAATGTAATCAGATAGTATGTCATTATGTATGCTTTAATTCCTTTTATCTCCTAAAATGACCTTGGGAAAATTAGAACACTTGAAAATATTGCATCTTCAATAACTTTCTCCCTCAAGTTTAATGAATGAGACAAATCATTATATTCAAGTATAAAAAAGTCTCTCAGGAATACCTATTTCAAGAACACTGTTCAGTTTTCAATGGACACACCACAAAGGACAAAATTGTTTTGAATGACTGTTTTTATAATTTCTACTGTTTCAGTCCTCCAGAACTCATTCCATATAAATCCAGTGAGGAGTCATTATACTGACAAGAATATGCAAGCTGTGGGAGAGTGAATTTCTTTTGCCACTCTTGTATTCTTCCTTTGGGACAAACAAGTGACTTGCATAGACAAAAGTTAGACAATATAACAATTCATTATATATCTGTTGGAGAGAATGAGCTCAACTGGTAATAATACAACAAATGTTTAGAACAAAGATAAGCATTCTATAGCAAGTCCTTGAAAATATTTATTCTAACAGAGCCTATTAAGTTTAGAAATAGTGCAAACTTCTTCTGACATATTTGACTATGTGTAAACTGAAGTAATTAACATCCTATTTATTCAACAGTAGTAATAATGTTTATAGTATTTATAATGATACAGGCAGACATCCTAAATCATACATTTAAATACAAAAGTTTGAGGTTGTGCAAAAGCTTATCACAAAATATACAATTTGCATGTTAGATAGGAAAGAAATTTATAAATTTAGTGTGCAACATACAGTGACAGAAAAAGTAGATGCTCTTCAAACAGCTGTAATTTGGAGGGCCTGTACCATGTGACTCTCATTATTGTAATTATTATTATTAATGTGTAATTTGCATGTACATCAAAAAAAAGACTATGAATTCCCCAGTTTCCCTGGTGACTGGATAATCTGTGGTAAAATGAAAAAGTCAAAGGATCCATTTATTGTAATAATATGGCAAATTCATATTCTTAGGTTCCCATATACATTAATAGTTACATATGAACATATGTTAGTGTATTATGTGCAAATTATTCTAGTAGAGACATTTTCAATAGATCCAGTGTTATTATGCTCTTATAACTTAGACTTTTTAGATGTGATCATGAACCTGAGAGACCCAGCAATTATCTTTGCAGTTGACCCGGGTTGACAGAATTCTCAAATCAGTGAAAATTTATAAACAATTTGACTCTGATTTTCACAAGCTATGTGAAGAGCTTGTAATTTAGAGTAAAACAACATTAATATTATTAAACCACAAAATCCTAGTGATACGGCTGCTGTTTCTTTTGAAAACACATAATAATCAGGTTTAAAACAGTCTGTGACTTCATAGGGATATTTGGTGGCTAAAGGTTAGCTTTTTTTGCTAATTTTATTTAAACTATTATAGCTAATTATTGTTAGTAATAACCAATATGACCTGTATTGAAAGTAAGCTCCTATCTTGTCTTTTGCCTCAGACAGTACTTATATTAATGTTTTCTGTACTCTGATTTCCTTTGCAGCCGACAGGCCGCATATTATAGTGCTGCATATGAACCTGTAGAGAACTGCACTCCTTTGAGTAGCAAATAAAGACCAGGAGAAAGGGGAAAAAGAGTGGTCTAAACTAAGTTTTCCTTATTGCTGAAACCCATGTGGTTGTATAACTCACCCAAAAATCTCTAAGGAAATAGGCAGAAATTCTGTTACTTAACATTTGTAAAAGAAGGCACCTGGGCTCTACCTGGGTTCCTTTGTTCTGGTTTCTAAATACCATTCTAAAAAGCATCTGTTATTTCTCAAACCAAAATACCAAAAAACTCCAGTAAGCTATTCACATGACTACAAAAGGAAAGGTCTTTGTAAAAAATATTTTCTGCATGAAGTCAATACAACAGTATGACCACACCTGCTATATAAAAAGGTACTATTATCAGATAGACAATACATTTCCACAAATTGATGTCCTAAATTTATCTATGACAGTAAATAATGAGAATTATTATTTATATTAATCATTGTAACTTGTTTAATTTGATGTCTATGTTTCAGGACAGTTGGACTGTAATCAAGGATTTTCAAGAAGAAAAAAAGAAACCAAGCCTAATAGCTTCTTTTTCTCTATGTCTATGAAAATACATTTTATCTTATGAGGTGTGGGTCTTCCACAGCAGTATGATTATGCCGTTGTAAGAATAGGCATACTATTGGGTAGTTTAAATTGAAAATTGCCATATAAGAATAAGATACGAAGACTGAGGCTAAAACAGTGGGAGAGAAGATAGAATATTTTTAAGTGAAGAAACCCCTTCTATAATCTAACTTCTAATTAAAATATCCATTCCCCTTCAGCTTGTTTAAACCCAGAGTTCTTCATAAATAGGACATCTATGCCGCAGCTGTACTGCTATATACACTTTTCAAATATGTTTAGCTTAGTTTTCCAGTAGAAAAAATAAAATTGAAAGCTTGATTTCTGATCAGGACCTTGTTCAACATATTGTACTTCCTTACTTTTCAGGATTCATTTTGACTCATGCAACATTCTCAAAGGATAGAAGTCAGAAAGGAAGAACCTTTTTGGTTCAACAGGACAAGTTAAAATTATGCTTCATGACTATCAATAGAATTGATACGAGTTGTCCAGTTGCAAAATTTGGCCCATAGAGGAGAAAAGGCTTATTAGTCATTTAAATAATTACTCTCTCGAGGACTGTAGCTACATAGAGGATGCAATATCCAAGTGACCTGAACCAATATATTTCATTGTGTCTTTTGATTTTGTTCTTATAAAAGATGAACATGTTGACAGAAAACCAGACCTCATGTCATATAAAATACAATCTTGATTAAGAAAAAATAAAAGGGGAATGATTGAATGATAATTCTACATCATGTCACAGTGTTTAAAGCCCTACAAGGTCACAAAAATATCCAACCTTAAGAACAGTTTATCTTAACAGGCAAGAAATAAGATAAAAATGCCAGGAGCCGGAGGTGAATGAACCTAATGCTCCTAACAAAAGACAAACATTAAAAGGAAGTATACCTTTAAGTTCTGCCCTTCAGCCAAATTTCTAGAAGAAAACCCAGTGCACCTGAAATACAGTTGGGCAGCTTGTCTAGAAGAATGCTGTGAAAGACAGTACCAAAATTCTTACTAAAATGCAGATAAAAATACATCTACTACTCTCTGGGAGCCTGGTCCAGTTCTGCTCAGGATCTTCAATAATGATCTGGGTGATGGGACAGAATCTACCTTCAGAACATTTGCTGATGACACCAAACTTGGAAAAGTGGTTGATATATTAGAAGGTTATGTTGACAACCAGAAAGATGTCAATAGGTTGCAGAAAAAGGCTGACAGGAATCTCATTAAGTTCAACAAGAAATCCAAAATGCTTTACCAGGGCAGGGGGAGGGGAATAATCTCAAGAACCATATTTTGTGGGGCAGAGGTCTAAAAAGGTGATTTGCACAAAAGATCTTTTGGGAGATGGATAACAAATTGAACAGGAGCCAGCACTCTTCCTTTGCCATAAAGAAGGCTCATGATATCTCAGGCTGCAGTAAGCAAAGTATTTCCAGCAGGCTGAAGGAAGTGGTTCTTCCACTCTACTCAGCACTGATGGGGACATAGCTGAAGTACTGTACCAGGACAAGAGTGCCATGAACATGCTGGAGAGTTCAAGGAAGGGCCACAGAGATGATAAAGGTGCTGAAGCAACTTTTTTATGAGGAAACAATGAAAGAGCTGGAGCTATTTAACCTAAAAGAGAGAAGGCTCAGGGGAATTTGGTATATAAATACTTTAAGGGAAAGTGAAGATAGGATGGAGCCACTCTTCTCTGTAGTGCTCAGTGACAAGACCAGACACAATGAACATAAACTGAATCCCAGGATGGTCCTTCTGAACATCAAAAGGAAACATACTTTTCATTCTGAAGGTGACTGAGCTCTGAAACAGGTTTTCCAGGGAGGTTATGGAATAGCCAGCCTTGGAGCTATTCCAAAGCCATTTAGATATTGTCCTGGGAAACTGGCTTCAGGTGGCCTTGCTTGAGGAGGGCAGCTAAAACAGATGGCTTCCAGAGATCCTTTCCTCCTCAGCCTTTTCTGTGATTAAATGAAAACACTGTGTGATATATTTTTTTGTGCTTGTGCAACAGGCAAATGAATGGCTAAAAAATTTTCCTCTGGACCCTCTTAATTCCATAGAACAATCATTCTTTTGGCGTTTAACTGTGGTTATAAAACGCCTTTAAGCCCTTGGTTTGACGGCATAGATCCCTCTTAGAATTATTTTAGAGAAGTCTTGAATCTTGCAATTTATATTGTTAAAAGCCTTTAGGAACCAAAAAGATGTCTTTAAAGCTAAGCCAGCACTTTAATGTGAGTGGAATTAAAGAACACAGGGTCTGGTCACATCTCTTTAATTCTGAGCAAGTATGCTATTGAAGTCTCTAGAAGCAGAAAACAGTATAGGACTCATACTGAGAGACCTGGTAAATTACAGTTGTGCTAACTTCCTTGGTAACAGATATTGCATGACCCCTGGGAGATAAATAAACAAAGATGATTTAACTGTGAGGTTGGAAATATTGTCAAAATATATCTAAACATGGTTCCCTATGACAAGAGTGGTGTTGCTGAAAATACATCTCAGAATTTAACCTAATCTTCTCTTTGAAGCCTGTGCCTTTTGAAGAACAGAGCATGCAGAAGAGCAGGGAGCGTCTCTAAAGTGCTGACTTTTTTTTTTCTACCTATAAAGATATTGACACATTCAACATAAGGTATGAATGAAGATGACTTCTAAGCAACTGATGCATATCTTACAGTCACATTAGCCCAGGAACCTGTGCAGAGATCAAGTCACTAGGGCTATAGTGAAAAAAAGGGTATGAATTATCAACAGCATAACCTCACCATAATTTTTCATTCAAAAATATTTTCTAGGAAGTGAGGCTGATATAGGAGTCAAATGGACTAAATGACCTAAAAAGGTCATTTTCCATATCAGATCTGAACAATAAATCAGCCAAATCAGAAAATTTCTTTCAAATTTAAAAGGGAATTCACTTTCAAAAATTGAACTGCAGTCAAAATACCTGATTGGCATTTATATTTTTGGGACTATCACACTTTAACTAACTGACTGTACTTGTTCATTTGAACCTCTTCCTTTTTATTTGGGAGATATTTTCACACAGGTGTGAAAGAAAACCAAAGGAAAATACAGCAGAAACAAAACCCTGCTTTAAAATCATAAGACTCTCCATAGTTTCAGTGGATGGTATTTTAAGTGAACATAAATATTGGTTAATATCTTCTAATGTTTGACCCCTTTCTAATTTTTGACATATTATTTCACTTTCGAGTGTATTTAATCACTATCTGAAAGAAGACCTTGATTTGCCTTAAACACATTCTTTTGATTTATTATCAAATGCATTTTTATTAACAGATACTTCTTGAATGTTATAGGCAAATAATAGCTATGAAAGATCTTCTTTATATGGACAGTATTTACTACAAAGCATTTAGTTTTGACAGCCTTTCCTTTTAAATAGGCTATATATCAAAACATCCTTAACATTTCTTGGGCTGCACATTTCCAAAAGTTTGTTGTTCATTTACTCCTACATCATCACCTGGTTTTCCTTGCTGTTCAGTGACTTGGCAATAGTTTCTTAATTTTTGTAAAATGATGAAAGAGGAATGAAATGAAAAATTCACTTTCTACATGTTTTTAATCTTTTGCTTCACACTGAGACCTTATAAAAATATTGCAAGGACAATTGACAATTGCAAAGATACAGTCAGGCATCTAGTGGCACTTAGCATACAGATTTTAGTGGTCTACTACTACTAAGATTTTCACTTCACAAATCTTTACTCCTAAAGATAAGTAATTAATTGCTGAAAGAATTAATTATATCTGTTTTTCTTTTTTTCCTCTGTGGTAGCACATAATAAATAGCTTATTTTTATTTACATAGTTCCCATGCTGGTTTAATTAATATATCAGATTTATATCTGGGATGTCATTTCTGATTACGCATTTTGCACTAATTGGATTTCAAGGCCCTCTATTGGTAAATAGTTTTTTCTCTGTGTCATCTTCCAAAAAGTCTTAAGTATGTGATTCCCCAGTTGGTCAGGAAAATTTAAATGCTTTCTCTAAACTGCCATTGTAGCAAAAAAAAAAAATTCTATAAGTTGAGACAAGAGGTAACTTTGATTTACTTTATGAAATATTGTTGCAGAAAATTTTTTGGTTTTAGTTCTCCTTTATCCTTTCTGAAGATACAAGAAAGAGGAAAAAAAAGATACTATCTAGCTTGTGATACTAGATTCATCTTACATATTGTCAACAATGTGATTCAGTTTACTTGTGCTAAAGTGAACATAGCTGGTGTTATAGATGGTATTATAGAGCCAGAGGATTTGCGGCTATTTTTGATGGTTGTTGGGTTTGTTGGTTTTTTTTTTTTTTTTTGACTGACACTAGAAAAATTACTAGGCTCACATTGTCTGAAGAACTTAAGTTCCTGGGTGATTAAGAAGCCATTTAGGATATATTTATCTTTCTGCAGTTTAACAAATTTACAGAATTAAGCTTTTGCACAACTTCATCCTTTGAAACTTGTACCAGAAAGTCAAAGTCTATTAGCATTTGCTTCTGTAAAGAATAAGCCATTACGAATTTGCTCATTGCTAATGCAATATGCTTGGCTCATGGGATATTACTGTTCTGGCTTCTATGATTATGAGCTGTCTGGTTTATGCTCATAGCAAGCCAAATTTTGAAGTCCTTCCTCTAGCACAGAGTATCCCAGCCATTGGGTGATTTTACAGAATGCCAGATTTATACAGCAGTATTGCTCACTTCAAAAGATTTAAATTTCAACTCAGATGCAGGTATATAGGTACTATTGATCTAGTATGAGAATATTGCTGTTTGACATTAGAATTGGATCCTGTCTGCTTCTGAAACCCAGGCTATTCTCTGATATAAAGTTTACAGATTCTTACATTCCAATCTCATTAGATGGGTCTTAGTGAAGCTCCCTAAATTTATCTAAGTAAGCAGATGGTTATCTATACATTATTGCCATGCTAATCAAATCAGCAAATTTGAATTTTCTCTGGAGAGTCACTATGGTCTAGTCATTTCTCTGTGTTCTGAAAAAACATAGAGATGGCTGTCTTCTGCTATTTTAAAAGGAAAACTAAGCTGCTTTTTAAATAAAATTCTATTTGGATCAGATTCATCAACAAATCTATTACAGAATATATAATAAATGTGTGCTTATGCAAATACATTAATGTTCTTGAAAACAAAAACTAACAATGTTTTTAGGAGGTTTTTAGACATAAAGTCTTTAAAGGAGAAAAAAATGTTAGGAAATGTTAGTCTTATGGTGAAAAGATTGGAAGTTAAGGCTAAGGATAAATGATCAGCTTTCATATTAGAAATTTTACACAAATATTTTCTGCTGGGAGTTCTTATTGTATTCATAAATTAGCTGAGAGGAGAAAAAAAAAAAAAAAAGAGCAAAAAAATCCAACCAAAAAACCAACAACCCTTATCCCTCTGCATAGTGAGATAATTAAGTCAGTCAATCCCTCTAATCTTTTTTGCCTCTCTCTCTCTTTTTCTCCATTGACCCAAGAGCTGGAAAATTATACTGCAGGACCAACACAGTGCCTACAGACCAGTGGTCCTTTCTTGTCTTTCTCCCTTTTCCACCTTCATTTCTCCCATTTTGGTCTTGGCAAAGTGCAGCTGTCATATTTTACACCTTACTCTGTACTGAGATTTGTTGTGAGGACCAGGGGCTTGTTAAAGTGTGTTGTAGAAATGAAAGGCTTTTTAGCTGGAGACTAAATAGGGGGCTTTTTGCGGAGTTAAAGTGACTATATAGTAAGAGCATAGGAATTCCCTGACTCCTGGACTGATGTCTTGGTTCAGCCTGATGAGAATTTATAATGAACCTTCTACTGAGTAGATCAGGACAAAGATCCCTTCAAAACCAAACTATTCCATGATGTTTTGATTTAGGCAGGGAATTCTGTATCAGTAAAGGCAACCTGCTACAGGAATAATTAACTGTTGCTTTATGGAATCAAGAGAACTGCAGAGGACAGAATAATAATAGATTATTTTTTCCCCCATTTACTATGTGTTACCATACAAGCAGACCAAAATCTGTAGGAAATTTGAAACCTCATATTGCTGTTCATGACACTTGCTCACTTGAAAAATTGAATAAATCACCAGGTAGGTGCTGATTTTACAGTGGGGCAGATAGCACTTGTCAGACAGCTCTTCTTGCTTTCTTTCTCACTCTGAAGGCTACACACTTTCAGAGAGTTAATGCCCTTGTATTAATGTATTAATCCTCTCTGACTTGTACATGGCCAACATGAGATGAATCATCTCAGGATTTTTGTATTTGACAAGGCTGCATAATCACCCTAGTTTCTAATTTCAGAGCTTCTACCTCAACTGCAGTTTCTTTTCAATAAGCTATTTACATTCTGTATCTGCAGAAAAGATTTTCCATGGCTACCACTATGACCTAAACAAGTTAGAAGTAATTTAAATATATTCTATTAAGTCAGATGCTTTTAAATACCTTCCTTAGTATCTCTTTTCAATGCTTCCATAGACAGGATAATAGGTTAAGTTGGCCTTTTCATATCAAGTTTACCATAAATTAGCCAGATGACCAACAAAAAAAATCCAAATTTTCTATCTATGCCAATACTTTAGAGTAACTTGAACCTTTCACCATAAAATATATACAGTGCAGTAGTAATGTATTTTGGCTTAACTTATGTTCTCATTTAACAGATACCCCTTTCAGTTTGGATCATTAGTTTTATATCTCCTACAGAGTGTTTTCAGAATAGTGTGAAAGTTTTGAGCATGCCAGACCTCATCATATTAAAATTAAAGAAGAATGAAAATATGAAAATAGAAATGAGACAAAGCATTCATGAACTGCCAGCTTTTTCCTAACTGCTGTAGTTACAATAAACAATATCATCGATTTAACAAATTCCCTAGCATATTGCCTTACTTTACAGTGAAACCAACTCATGTTAATTAGAAGTTTCAACTCCTTTTTTTTCCATTTTTTGGCAGATTAATTTCAATTTGTTCTTTTTTTATTGGGATTTTAAGTACTGTTAAAAACATTAAACATTAAAATTTCAGTATTTAGTTAGTACGTTAACATTTTTTAGTGAATAAATATAGAAACTTAGTAACTTTGAAGAAAAGTAATTCTAAGACAAAAAAAAGGTGTGACGAACTTTTGGAAGATTTTTTAGGCTTTCAATGAGGTGAAAATAGAAAAATTGTGAAAACACTTTTCATGAAAATAAACTTTAAAAATGTCATGACTGGTGAATGGGGATATATTTAGATCATCTGTGGATGTATTTTCATTCTTGAGGAGTGGATTGTAATAATTTTATTCATTTTATTAAAGTTTAGAATTTGTCTTCCTATGAAATGGGTTTTGTGGTGAGTTTACTTAAAATAAAATTTCTGTTTATGTCACAATTGAGAAAGGGTTTCACTTCTATTGCAGTTAGAGTATCTTTTTTATATATATTCTATTAATACAATGAATGATAGCACAAAAGTGCATCTTGCTCCTGAGAGCTTTCCAGGACCAGTTTCCTGAGAATTTCAAGAGAATATTCCATGATAGTATTTTAATACACTTAAATATTTTAACAATTTTTTTTCTGGAATAAAATTAAATAGAACAATCTGTGGTAGACTGAGAGCTGAAAAAATTCTATGCTAAAGTGTCATGAAATCAATCACTGGCTTCAAGTTCATTTTAAGTTTTTGTAAACAAAATTAATCTCAATTTCAATATAATAAAGATAGCATAAAATAAGTAGGTTTTCTACATGGCTTTGGGAATTTTACTGCAGATATCTGGCATAATTGTTGAGTAGTGGTCTTTTTGAAAGATACCTCTGCTTTTTATCCCCACTAAAGAGAATGACTGAAATACTTTCCCTGCGAGTGTCAGGTCTGGGAGGGGAAGCCTTCCCTGGGAACTTGGATGGCACTCACAGAGACCTCCTGGCACCAAGTGCCATCACATCAACCCAATGTGAGTGGTTTTTGCTTAAAGTTCCTGAGTGATCCCTCAGCTTTTGGGTGGAGTGACACAATCTGCTTCTACCCCTAAATAAGGAGCTTCCATGCATGAAGTCTCCTGAGATTAGTTCAGATGGTTAGAGCATGGTGCTGAAAATACCAAGGTTGTGGTTTTGATCACAGTATGGGCCATTCACTACAGAGATGATCCTTCTTGGTCCTTTACCACTCAGAATAATCTGTGATTCCATTGTGAGTGCTCACTTTGTCCATCATCCTTGTCCGTGTAGTAATGATCTCTCCAACAGGCATAGTGCAAACATTATTGGAAGTGATAGGTTTTTTCTGATGTTTTTTATTGTGAATTAAAATTTTTCTGAGGTTATCTGAATGAAGATTTTATACATGACAGTTTCTCTGTATATAACTGCTGAAGTAGAAAATACTATTTATATGTTTTAAGCCATTACATATTTCTAGGACTTACTACACCTACAATTTTAATTACTAGTGTTTGAAACTGTAGAAATTTGCCAAAAGAGCCATGTGAATGTGTTGATTCCCAATAAGTATTTTAATTACCATGGCTGTTTTTTTCTAGTCCATACTAATATCAGAGCCTGACACATGCCTGAGTAGAACTTTTTTCTTTAACAAAAATTGTTACTCTTCATTCTCACTTTTAAATCTTGTTTTTAACAAGTTAATTCATTTGGGTGATATCAATGGATGATAGAATTAAAATATATTTTAAAGTTACATTATAAGTGAGTTTCCAATCATGAAAGAAATGTGTGGTATAGCTGAAGCTCAGCTCCAGATATCAAATTTTACATCAATTTTCAAAATAACTGGTTGTTCCTACTGTATTACACTCAAGCATTTAACTCTGTGGTCTTGGAAAACCAGACATTGTAAGTTGTTACACAGATTAGATGAAATATATTAGAAATTAAAGTAATAAGGAAATGGTCCATAAGTAGGAATAGATTTATGGTTCAGACCACCTTCAAATTACATTCTGCCAGACTCTGTGAGCGAAGACATGAAACATACTCTTTGGGAATAAAACTGTTCACATGCAAATGTGTATTATTCTAGTCAAGTTGTATGTCGGAGGTTATCTGCTTGCAATTAACATTTTTCTAGGTTCAAAGAGCTTTTTGTAGTGATGATATATTTTAAGTGAGAGGAAATGAAAAATAAACTGCCTATCTAGGGAAACATATTCTCATTTAGTGTTAAATAAATGGGATGTGAAATGCCAGAAGAGACACTGGTCTCAGTGCTCTTTCTATACCCTCACCTTGATTAGAAGTTACCAGGCAACAGAAGATGTCAACACTTAAAAAAAAGTCAAAGGGTTTTGACAGAACAATGGAAATAATTTCCAAAGAAAGAGATTTTTAGCCTTGAAAGTTTGTGATGAGAGCACAAGGACAAATTCCAAAACCAGGATAGAGGGCAAATTGTAAGTAATAAAAAATCTCTAAATTAATAGATTTTTCTTTTAGCTTATTCATCCTAATAGACTGATAAATGGTGAAACCTTTTTTATACTATCCTTAATGAATAGGATGTTAAAAGGAAAAATGGAGCAAAAAGGGAGACTCTTTCAGGCATTTCAGTTTATAACATGACATAATAAAAAATATGCTTGTATGAAGCTGATGAAGAGCCTTTAGATAAAGTGTGAAAAAACCAAATTCCTATTTGTCATGCATGTTCACAATATCTTGAGATGTAATCTCAAAATGTCTTAATTTTATATGTACACAGGAAATATCACATGAAGTGGAGCCTTTAATGATTCTCTCTCTCAAAAACTCAAAATATAGCCTCTGAGAAAGCATATTTTACTGAAAGCCTCAAGATGTGTGTAAGGACTGTCTACAGGAATTCTTCAGATGCTGTCCTTTTTTCCTTTTATTAATCACAGTGTTTATTAACCAGCTAAGCTGCACCAGCAATCTAAGTATTAAGGAGGAAAGTAAGCCATCCAAGTCTTAAAAATAACCAGTGGAAGCAGAAGCAGTGGAAAAAATATGGAACAGAAATTAAGAAGCCAGTCAAAATTAAGAAGAAATGTAAGAAAACAACTAGTAGAAAAAACAAGAGCAGTTCAGAGCCAATCAATTCAAGGACAAACCAGCAAGTATACTTATAAGAATCATCCCTTTAGAAGTGTATACTACACACTAGCATTAGCACAATGTAATACTGAATTATAAAGATTTCCATTCAAATACATCCCCGCATCTACCAGAGTACAAAAGAAAGAAAGGAGTATTGTGATCATAGAATTTATGCTGCTGCCAATGTTTACCTATTGCAGAGAATAACAGAATTATTTTTTTAAAGGGGAAGTCATTATTCCTTTCGAAAAGATTTTACAAAGCATATTAGCTTGTGACAGCCATACAATTTGAAATTATTTTCTTATCGCCACAAGCAGGTACATCTGCAGTCAGTTATCCACTGATAGTAACTCATTCATCTCAACTCTAGTCCATGGGGGCTGTACCTAAAGATGAGAATGCAATTGCATCTTCATGTCAATCTTTATTCTGTTATCAGAGATTGCCAATGAACACCAGGTGTTTTGATGATTTCTGTGTTATAGATGCTTGCCCACTGGGAGTTGACTTCTGCTGGTGACTTGTACTGCACCTTTAGAGCAGCTGCCAGATGGTGACCTTTCAGTCCCTTATCAGCGTCTACTGCATTCTAGCCTATGACTTGCAGGTGAAAGACCTCATATAGGCCTATGAACCAAATGCAGTCTTCACAGTATAATTTTTTTTAATATCTCATTTAATTTTATGCCTTGCTGTAGGCTGTGAGAAAGAAAAGGTAAAAGGAAGGCATAAAATACAACAAAAATGCAGGTATTGGATAAAAGAAATGTTCTTTTATTTTTTTTATCACATTTAAAAATTTCCCAGTCATAAAATTTCATTAAAACTTAATTGAAATATTTTCATAAGTTTACTTATTCACTGAAGACTGGGGGTAGTACATTGTGTTTTGGATATGTATGAACTTACCAAATCAGCTTGGAAACTACCCCAGATACCTCGGAACGGAAATTGGGTGAGCAAGAGACATAAAACCCCCTTGAACAGCAAAGGAATTTGCTATCTCTAGCAAATTAAATCAATAAAAAATGAGAAAATGTCAGTGCTTGGCACTAATCAACAGTGGATAGGAACTGACTGTCACCATCAGTTCATCATCCTACTATAAGACTTTCATACCTTCTCTCTGCGAGTTCCCATGGGCAGCTCCTCAGAACACTGACTCCTTTACTCTTCCTTCCACATGGCTAGCTGACTCCTTCCTGTCCCTTGCACAACCACCTGCCCCTTACTCCTCACAGCACAGCCAAGTAACACCAACTCTCCTCTCAACCAGCTAATTCACTCTTTTATAACACCCATCCTTATTGGACACAGCTGTGACCTGTTAAGGGCAAGGCTGTTCCTTCTCTTTGGTAATTAGCACAGCTGCAATTCCTCCGGGGTGAGATTGCCTTCAGCACTATCTCTATTCTTTTACCATCCATCCTTCCACAAGAAAATATTTTAAGATCTCTTAAGGATAGACTCTGTGCAACTGAATTGAACAATAGATTTATCCACCTTGTCTCTTTAAAGTGTTTAATGGTTTAAGGAATGAAGTTTACAAACAAGATGATCAAATACACAAACTAAATGTAGTTTAACTACAGCAGAGATTATGACAAAATAGGTCAGGTTATTTTATATCAGTAGTTCTCAAAAGAGGAAAAAAATAATTGTCTTAAAAAGTTATATCATAAAACTATATGAGTGATTTTTCCATTAGCCGATTGTTAGAGCTTAATCTTTCAAAATTTTAGATGTTTGTATTTGGGATAATTACTTTATACTTCCTCCACAATGAGTTGAAAGCAATAGCTATTTTTGAGGTAATGATTCATCTCCTCTATATGAAGAAGTCTAAAATAGTTTTGGCTTCCATCATCTAAAAAAAGGTTGGTTTTTGTTTTGGTTAGGAAGTCTGCAGTGAGTAGCTCAAATATTGATATCAGTATTACTAAAGAAAAATAATAAATAAATTGAACACTGTCATTTGTGCATTTCTGAATCACCAAGAAATACACAGCAGGCCATGCTTTGAAAAACACAGTAACATTACTGAAATTGGAGGAGAAACAAACTACCCCACCTTACCCCTACACTTGCCTTAACATTCTCGCTTGTGTAGTGCTCTAGGGGCATCAACATTGCAGCTTCAAGGGCTGTTTTCAATTATACTGAAAATAAAGATTGCTTTCTCTGTAATTAAATCATAATTGTCTGTGAAGGCTTTTAAAAAAGAAAGGAGACAATTCTGGTAAACACCTGACCTGTTGGGTGAAGATGCATGAGATCAGGTACATTTGCCTAACATAGTAAGAAATATTGTATAAAACTGAAAGTTATCTCTTTATTGGCAGAGAGACAATACAATTTTCCATTGATCTTCTTCTAATTTGCCAAGCACAGGTATACTTAATGTCATTGCTAACCAGAAAATGTCCCAATATTGAATAATATAAAATATTGAAGCTAATCTTGAATTTCACATTTGTGTTTGTTAAAAATTGCATATATTTTAAACTGTTAAATATATTGCAGAATTCAAACACCAACAGGTAGAGAGCTAAGTAAATGTTCAAATATATATATTTAGAACTATAACATAATTTTGAATTTTTTTTCTGTGAAAGACATTTTAGCCAAATTGAAATATATTGTAAGGTTATGCTGATTTTTCTTATATAAGATTTAGCTCAGTCCTGAGAATTGAATGCCTGTAAATATGAAGAGTTTACTCCTCTAATATTTTTTGGTTTAATTTCATGTAAAGGGGAGTGCTTCTGCACTGAAATAAAGCTAACTAAAATAAAAATATATTTTATTTTTAATGAAGTACACAATATATTTAACTTCATATAGTACTTTTTAAGAGGAATGTATATTTAGTTAATTGTACATATTTACAAGTTACAAGTTTTACAATTACATATCTTGAATTTTATCAGTATAAAAGGGCATATAAGAGACAAAAAGGAGAGAGAGAAGCACCAGAAAAAAAATCTGCAATAAATATTGTTGTAATAATTTCCCTGTTCTCAGACAGCAAAATTCTAAAATTGATGAACTTTGTATGTACATTTAGCCTATATTTTTTCCTGTCTGAGAATAAGTTTATCTATCTAACTTTTCAAAATATGAATGTTTTTAATTTTACTAAAGAAACATAGCTCTGTGCCATACATTTTCACTTTTCTGAATTAGTACTTCAATAGAACTTATTAGGAGAGTGTTTAATTATTAATTAGTTTTGCCAATCCTATAATTCAATGTATGTAAAAAAAAAATTGGAAGTTTGTATTGTTATGTTGGGAAAAGTGAGAACTGCTTTGTCTCTTTTACTCAAAATGATATGCTGCAGTGCCATAGCATTTCAGGATCCCAGATATGATACGGTCTTTCTAGTGAAAAGAGGTGAAAGTTATGATAAGAGGATGACACAAAGCTGATTTAAGTACGACTCTTTTGTTACATCCAAATTACAGTTTCTCAAATGGAATTCTTAGAACTTTAGCTATCTTCAAGAGGTATAAATTTAGTTCTAAAAAAAAGATTGTATCAGGGGAAGTAACATAGTAAAATATTCCAAGGATCATGTCAAACAAAACCGTCTTACAGACCCAAGGCTGGAAACTTATTGTGAAGATTACTTTTCCATAGCATTTGCCTTTTCTTGTAAATGTATTATACCTGACAGGCAAGCCTGTCGAGATTCTGAAACATTTTCTCATTTACTGTGAAATCAGCAGCACTTAAGAACATTTTTAATATGATAATGTATACTAAAGATACGGAACAAAAGATCCATGCTTGAGATAGAAAGCACAGAAACATTAAAGGTCATTTAAAATAGTGATGAATAGAAAACTGGATGTTGTGAATTAGAATTTGTCAGTCTGATCTTTTACTTCACAAAGTAGAAAGAAATGAGGAACTTTATGAAAATATTTATCAGTCAGTTTTAATATGTGGAGAGTAGTAAACTGATTAAAAAAGAAGAAAATATCAGCTTACCAAAAAGTAATGTTAAATTTTACAACAGAGCATAAATCATTGTACTTATACTTACATGTGTCCATATATATAGATATTTCTTCGACAATTAAGGAATCACAAATCTATGTAATAAAAGTATTTAGAAAACTGAAAAATCAATCAAATTCTAAAATTTAACACCAAACTTTAGTAGATATTCATTAAGAGCACCCATGGTGTTATTCCAAGTAGTTCATCTTTAATAAGTGTATTCCAAATTGGCTGTGAGTGTGCAATGCCACAAAGCTGATAGTGTCAATCCCTACAGCGATAGTCACCAATGATGTAAGTTTTTGAGGTGAGGTGGTGTTGAGAGTTTTTTTAGTGATGGAAATTGGAACCAAAATTGGTTTCTCCACTTCCACTTTCATGAGTGCAAAAGGTCTTTGCTTTGTAAATTAGCCTCATTTTCCTCCTTGACCACGGCAACTTGCCTGGGGGTAAGTAAAAAGCAAGGAATATGAATTGTCTTGGCAACATGTAGTGGATTGATCCTGGCTTGACTGCAGAAACCCACCAAACTTGCTTTATCACTCCCCTCAAGTGAACAGAAGAGAGTAAATATAGTAAAAGATACATGAGTTGAGATAAGAACAGGGAGAGATCACTCACTAAATACCATCATGGGTGAAAGACACAGCTTGGGGATATTAATTGAATTTATAACTAAAAAATCAGAGCAGGACAATGAGAATTAAAATAAATATAAAAATCGCTTAACCCCCACCCCTGCCTCCTTCCCAAGCTCTGCTTCCTCTCCCCCAGCAGCACAGGGACACAAGGAATGAGAGTTGCAGTCAGTTCATCACAGGTTGTTCCTGCTGCTGCTCAGGAAGAAGTGTCTTTCCTGTGTTCCAGAGTAGGATCTGTCCCATGAGACACAGTCCTCCACAAATTTGTCCAGTGTGAGTCCATCCCATGGGTAATGGTTCTCCACAAATGTTTCCCACATGGGTCACATTTACATGGGATACAGTCCTTCAAGGATGGGCATGTTCCAGCATGGGTTCCCCATGGGGTCACAAGTCCTACTAGAAAACCTTCTCCATTGTGGGCTCCTCTCTCCACAGGAATGCAGGTTCCTGCTGGGGGGTGCTCCAGGATAGGTTTCCCATGGGTTCACAGCCCTTGCCCAGGTATCCACCTGCTCTGGGTTGAGTTTCCTCTATGGTCAGCAGGTGGATCTCTGCACCCTCATTGATCAGTATGGGCTGCAGGAGCAGAGCTGCTTCACCATAGTCTGCTACACCACAGGCTGCAGGGGATCTCCGTTCCTTCCCCCTCTTTCTCCACTGACCTCGGTGTCTGCACAGATATTCCTCTCACATGTTCTCACTCAGCTCTTCTCTGGCTGCATTTGCTTCTGTGCAGTAACCCTCTTTTTCTTCTTAAATCACAGAGGTGTTGCTGTCATTCCTGACTGATTCAGCCTTGGCCAGCACTGGTTCTGTCTTGAAGCTGTCTGACACTGGCTCTGCTGGGCATGGTGAAATTTTCTAGTAGCTTCTCACAGATGTCACCCCTGTAGCACCATAATTAGCAAATCATGGAAGATAATACAGGAAGTCAATAATGGAGTGTTATAAGGGCAGTATTATAACTCAAGCATCTTGCAAAAATTATCTGAAATTATTAAAATAGTAAAAAACTGGGAAAGGTGTTATACTTGGACAGGAAAACTCAAATAAATAGGTTGTAAATGTTCATTAATATGTCAGTCAAGAGAAATACAACAGGAAGATGTTAGGATCTTCAGCAGAGCATGTACAAAAAAAAAAAAAAAAAGAAAGAAAAAAAAAAAGAAAAAAATCCAAAATAAATAAATAAGCTTTTACCAGAAGGGGAAATACTCTCAGGGAATATGTTATCTGCAATGCTGATTGTAAAATGATACAGAAGTTTTCCCCTAAAGGCTTGTGCTTGCTTACTTGCTTGCTTATTTCCTCTAATTTTGATGATTGTGTAGACAAACCAGAGAAACCTGAAATATGAGCAATGAAAATTATATTTAAAAAATTGTCAGTATGTTAACAGCATTATTTTCTTGATCTAGAAGAGGAAAGCAGGTTCTAATATCTAATAATGGTCTTCCAAGTATAACATTTATGGGAAAAAAAAAAAAAAACAAAGCCAAAAAAACTAGTGGTAGTTTCTGTATAGGTTAGAAGACATGGTGATAGATTTAATATCTGTAGAGGTAATTTTCTAATCTTAAATTTAAATATTATAGTGTTCTGTTTTCTCCTTTCTTGGGCGTGACAAGCATAATCCAGCCCTGGTCTCTGCATCCTGGTTTTCCACTGTTTTTTTCAAGTCTGAGAATTTTATTCTAGGAATCTATCCATTTTTGCTGTTACAATTATTGTGATGAGAAAGACGAATGTGAAAATAATCTTGTGAACATAGCAGAGTAAAACAGAATTTTTTTCCTTACACCTTTCCACAGTATTACTATTTTAACTGGCAATCCTTTGCAAATTATTTCTGGTGTTTTAGTGCTACTTTTGTGTAGTTTCCACAGTAAGTAGGCTCTTGTAGAATGGTACTCTTCTATAAAATATGTAAAGTTCATAAGATAGTTCTGATAAAAAAAAAAATCCTTCATTATACTGATCTATATCTGTGTGTATGTTAGCTTTGCCTTCTCATTAAAGATGTTTTCTTGTAATGTCTAGACAGACAGAAGAGATGTTAAAAAGCCCCAAAGTCACCTGGAAGTTATGCTGCAGTTCAGTTTAATTAATTCTGTGCCTAACTTAAGGATTTTGGACTCTGTGTGAATTACTTTATAATTGTCAGCAAAACTCTCAGTTTCAGTTATTGTTTGGTATGAGTTCACAGGAAACCTTTCCCTTTATGCATGTTTGTACTACTATATCACAAATATCTTTTATTAACTCAGACTAAATGTGTAAATAATGAGCAAATAGTTGGAATAGGCTGGAAATATTTTGATATGCAAGAAAAATATATATATACTTAATTTATTTACTCTGATGTTTCGAATGTGGGTATAGTTTTACATAAGAAAAGGGAAATAACCTTTGTATAAAATTGGGCTATATCTGATGGACACTGACTGTTTCACCACTGCCACTAGGAAAATGGTGTACATTAGGAAGTTTCTACATGAGCAATTAGGAATTTTGATGGACTCTAGCCAGTGGAAATCTATTCTATTCTTTCTGGTTTTGTCTGGAATAGTTAATTTTCTTCATAGTATCCAGTATGAGGATATGTCATGGAGATTTGCTGAAAACTGATAATGCAAGAATGTTTTAGATATTGCTGAGCAGTGCTTACACAGGGCCAAGGCTTTTTCTGCCTCTCACCCAACCCCACCAGCAAGGAGGCTGGGGTGCACAAGAATTTGGGAGGGGACACAGAAGGGACAGCTGACCCCATAGAACATGGCATCATGCTCAGCACATAAAGAGGGGAAAAAGAAGGAAGGGGGAGAATATTTGGGGTTTGTCTTCCCAAGTAACTGTTGCATGTGATGAAGCCCTGTTTTGCTGGAGATGGCTGCCCATGGGAAGTTATGATTGAATTTCATGCTTTACTTTGCCTGTGCACACAGTTTTGGTGTACCTATTAAATTGGATTTGTCTCAACCCAGGAGTTTTCTCACTGATACCTTCTGATTCTCTTTCCCATTACACTTTAGGGAGTAAGGAAGTGACAGTATAGGACAGAGCTGTCACCTGTGGCTAAACCACAAAACTAGTACTTATATAGGCCAAAGAAAACACTTTTTAATATTTGAAATCCAAATCTTGTAAGTCTTAGCATAAAACACTTTCTCCTATTATCGACTTTATTACATGCGAGAAATCTATTGGTATGTGACCACAACTAATTTTGTTTTACTGTGCTCCAATTCTGGTATCTTTTTATTTTTGGTGTTTAAATAAAGATGTCATTCTGTATTGTCAAAAGGTGACTTCTAGTATCCTGTATCCCAGCGAATAGGAAGGAGGCTTTTGGATCGTTCAAAGAAATTGATCTGGGAAGTGACAGTACTGTAAACTTAGGAAATCTGGTAAACTTTGCATACACCCATATATCCCTCTATATAATTGCCTGTAGAATTGTAATTCTGCAGGCAATGTCTTGCCAATGTTAACAGGAAGATTGCTGCTACTTAGTGTGGAAAAGGCCAAAGGAGATTTTAAAGCAGTGGTTCTTGGCCAGTATATATTTTCATTGCTACTGTTTAATGATATTGCTTGTGGTTTTTAATTTTATATATCATATGAAGACGTTGAAACTACCCTATTTTGTGATACAATATTTTGTTTTACTTGTAGGTATGGAAGACAAAGTTCTGGATAAACGCGATTTATGGTCATAATGTATGGATATTTTTAATTTAAAAAAACTGCTGAAGTCATAATGAGAAGAAACATTTAACTTAGGAGCTGCACCATCAAAATATTAAAATTTTAATGTTTATAAATAGTAATGAAATAATCTACAGAAGTTGTCTATAAGGTGTTTTTTCCGTGTAAATTGCTGAATATCAGAGGTTTCACTGAACTGCAATCTAGGAAATCTATATTAAGAAGACTGAAAATCAGCAGGCAATCAAATGTTAGCATAGTTAAGAGAGTATTTTAGCTCTTTCCTCTGAAGTTTAGTAATACTGAATTAGCTTCTGGGAACTGATACTTACTGAAAAAGGAGGAGAAGATAATTTTAGCATTACACCCAAGTGGCTGGGCATTTGGTTTGAAAGTGTAAACCATTTTCCTTACATGATTGAAAAAGTACTAAAACCAAACTGATTTTATTTAAACCAGTTAGTTCTCCCTGAAACAAAGCCTCTGTGGAGAATTTTTTAAATTAACGTTTAATTCCTTCCAATTTTCAGTAAGCTTTAAGCATGACACTACATGGCTTCCAATTTAATCTTAACTTGTCTATAATATTTTCAAGCATTCAAAAATGTCTTTTTTTTGTATTACATTTAGTGTCCATGTGTTTCGTGGGGTCAATGATCAGAGACAGGGACGACACACACACCGCAAAGCTCCATGCGACAAAACATCCTCAAGTTTATTCCTCCAGCTCCTTTTATAGGAGCTCCAATTGCACATGTAATTGTTTGAGGTCTTAGCCCTGTCCAGATCTCTGGCCAATGATATATCTGCATTTAGAACTGAATGTCACTGTCTGAGGGTCCTTGCATAGATTTAATCCTGTGTAGATAGGCTCACTGATTCCAATACCACATTTTTGGTATATACCATGGCATGTGCTTTAAATCCTCAATTTTAGGCAGTGGAAATTCTGGTGAACTGAGACTCAGTCCCTATATCATATCAGATATGATTTCCAATTTCTGTAGCCCAAATATATTCAGTTTGGGGCCATGTATGCAAAAGAAAGTCTCTGATCTCTAGTACATATGGCACACAATCAGCCACCTGTGGAGGGAGCTTTCTGCTATGGATATGTGTCATGCTATATTATTTGGCCTTGAAGGCCAGGAATTACTCTTTGAAGCAAAGCATTGGACAATGTAGAGGTGACCCAGAACACCTAGGCATTGTTCTAT
Source organism: Lonchura striata (assembly GCF_050655825.1). NCBI lineage: Eukaryota > Metazoa > Chordata > Aves > Passeriformes > Estrildidae > Lonchura > Lonchura striata. The sequence goes on along the minus strand of NC_140703.1, from coordinate 54,382,137 downwards.
AATATAATCCAGACTACCACTCCTAGATAACTAAAAACAGATTTGAAAGGATCTGAAGTTTTACCCTTGAAAAGCCTTACTAGAAACTTCATTCTAATTTACTTGCCTATAGTTGATTTTTTTTTTTTACAGGTAAAAATCACCTGTTACCTCATCAGCCCATTTGAATAATATTTCTTTTAAGCAATATTTCTTAAAAGGATGGAACAACTTGTAAGGTAAGTTCAGGATGTACACAGAAAAGAAAAATGGCACAGATGGATATTAATTACTGCTCACCTGCTATAAAACAACATCAAAAATATCACTACAAGCAACATTTGCATTTAATTTATCCCAAATTCAACAGTGAAATGAGCTATTCATACATATAAAAATAACCTCAAAGAAAATATTCTCCAAAATAAATCCTACAAAAACTCCTCTTTAAACTAATTTCTGTTTCTTTGTATGATATCTGTATACATATAAGAAATCCCCCACAATCAGAGATACTTTGCTATTTTTTTCTACATTTATTCTTTCTCTGCGTTTCCAAAAGGTACCGATAAAATAAAATTGGAGTAAGTTTTATCAAATAGTTGAATTTTACATCTGGCTTACAGTTACAATGGTTTTTATGTGACAATGATAATAACCATACACGTAGAAATTTGGCAAAGGTAACAAAACATATGGATATCAGTATTTACCCACATTAAGCATGTTCTTAACTTTATATTCCAACTTGATGGCTTTCACATAGAATTTTGTACTCAGGAAGAACAGAATCTAATTGATAATGTCAATTATTTTATTTGAAGGCTCATTTTTGCAATTTTATCTGCTTAAATTCAGAAACAGTAGGTGACTGTGGAAAGTAAATCTGGATTTAGGGAAACTAGACAGAGTATGTATGTGAAATGTGAAGTTCTGTATATTTTCATATACTGGTTTTGGCTGGGATGGAGTTAATTTTCTTCCCAGTGGCTGGTACAAGGCTATGTTTTAGATCTGTGCTGAACACAGGATTGATAATACGGAGATGTTTTTGTTATTGCTGAGCAGGGCTTACACAGAACCAAGGTCTTTTCTGCTTTTCATATTGCCAAGCTGACAAGGAAATTGGGGATGTATGGAAGGTTGGGAGGAGACACAGCCAGGACAGCTGACCCAAACTGACCAAAGTTTCCAGACCAGATGGTGTCATGGTCGTTTATAAAGTGGAGGAAAAAAAAGAGGAAGCATGGGACATTTGGAGTTGTGTTTATCTTCTCAAGTCACTGTTATGTGTGATAAAGCCCTGCTGTCCTGGAAATGGCTGAACCCCTGCCTGCCTATGGGAAGCAGTTAATTAATTCCTTGTTTTGCTTTGCTTGTGTGCATGGATTTTGCTTTCCCTATTAAACTGTCTATGTCTTAACCCAGGAATTTTCTCCCTCTTTCCCTTCTGATACTCTCCTTTATCTGACTGGTGAGGGAGTGAGCAAGTTGCTGGATGGGGCTTGATTTTTTCCTGGGCTTAAAACACCATGAACTTAAAACACCTCATGAACTAGGAAGAATATAGGTAATAGACAGATTATGGAATGGATATGGTTTCTCACATAAAAAAAGCTTAAGTCTGAAAGATTTTCATGTGTTCAAAACTATTTCTGGAGAACTCAAAAATTAGAAATGTCATTGATAAGAGTTAAACAAAATGTGTCAGTTTATATTTAATTTATTTTCCATGGGGTTTTTGTGGTGGTTTTTGTTACTGAAAGTGAAGCAGAGATATTTTTATGTAAATATTAAAAGCTTCTTAATTTTCCACGTCAATAGAGAAAATATTGTTATTGCAGCTGCCAAACATCTAGTCAGATCTCAGTTTTAAATAAGGAATGTAGGGAGAAACTTCAGATTGTCTTTGGTTGACTGTAAGAATTTAGGTACAGTGCTTAAGAAGAAACTTTCTGAGTATTTTCTGAGGTATCACTAGGTCTTTTGAGAAAACGTTTTGGATTAAATACAGGGGAAAAAATATTGTCTGCCCAGTACATACACATGATATACTACTGCATAGGTACTAGAATCTAGTAGTGTGACTTTAATGAAATGTCACATTCTTAGTTTTTTTCACTTTTTTGTTGTTGTTGTTTTTTATCAGTAGCGTTTGTGGGAGCATTGGGATATTAAGATATAGGTACACACATAGAAACACAGACCATCTTCTATCTTTGACCAGTCTATCAAGCTATCTAGCCATCCATATATCTGTCTAAACACCTGCATAGTCATATGTGATACCTTTGTTTAGTTATATATCTTGATAGATCACAAATGTTAAGAAGAGTATTCAGAACCCTATAGCACTACACTGACTATGTTTTTTTAATCAGATATCAAAAATTGCTCATTTAATTACTAACAAATTATTTTGTGCATGATGAAACTAGGAAAAGTTGCAGAAAGAAATTTTCACTCTTTTGAGCCTCAAAACTTTTCTTTCTGCTTTTATACCTGTTATAGTTGTTGGACTCGTTTTGAATGCAATATATTATTCCCTTCTGGATTAATAAATGTGAGATTGTGTTGATAGTGAAAGGCTAGTAAACAAAGAAAGTTGAAAGTGAAAATCAGAGAGAACATTGGCATCATTAGGTTTCCTGGATGTTAGCAGTGTGAATAAATTAGATGTGCCTTACAGTCTACGTTTGCTTCAGTATTGCATTATAAGCTATAGAACAGTATTTCACTGCTTCATGAATAAAAATATAATTATTGTATCTATAAATGAAATTTGAAAGTAAACAGGTATTATTTAAAAACATATTTAGTGCTTGATTAAACTTTTTTCTTGTTTACCTACAATACAATCTGTATACAGTAATGCATAAATATTTCTTAAAATGCAGTTGTGCTGAGAACTGAACACCGTGCATCAGTAAGATGCACGCTACAGTGCAAAATTAATTTTTAAATAAAACTGCATACAAATAAATTTACAAAAATGTGAAGATGTTGTTATCATTTTTCTACTTGAACTATTCATTTAAAGCACCAGAGAAAAAAGAACATCTGCATGGATTCCTTAATTCAGCTAACGGAACTAATCATGTGTAAAAAGCCTTTATAAGTTTAGGTATAAATCTAAGCATAAGTCAGATATTAAAATAAGAAACGCAAGCAGTATATCAAAAATGCAAAATTCAATGTGTGCCTTCAAGACTGCAAGTATTTTTCAAAGTAATGACTGCTAAAACACCTAAGTGTTTCACTATATTCAGTACAAAGGAAGAGCACTCATCCTTAAATGCTAAACCCCTTCACACCATGCATTCATGAATACTCACAGTGTCATTTCTAAGCACATACTCCAGTACTTATTTTACAGCTATTTCTACATGAAACAAAACATGGTTTAAAACACCTTACACAAATCATATTAAGTGTGATAGATTTTATTTAGTTTTAGATACTACACAGTGTGGATATCTCAGCTGGTCCCTTGTGGCTCCCTCAAACTTGTGTAGAGAAGTCAGTGCTGGTAAAGGTGTTATTCATATGACTAAATATCGATGTTAGATGGAATTATTTCCATTCATGAGTTCTAAATTTTTCCTTTACCTGCAAAGTAAATCTATGTTTGGATGTAGGTATCTGTACTTTGAATGAATAAAGTAAGATAATATAAAGTCTATGCTATGTGTCAGAATGAAAGAATGGAATCCAGGTTCAACTGACTCCTCCTCTAATCAGATTTTTTTTCCTTTTTTTTTTTTTTTTTTTTTTTTGTTAATTCTTTAGGATACTAGTTGAAATGTAAGACCCTTCTTTAAATGTGCTCTAAATGGAACTCTTGTGAAATAATAGGAGATTTTATTTGATCTTGGGGGTTGTTTGCATTCTCTTCTCTTTGGGAGTTGTTTGGTTTTCTAAATTAAATACTATGTCCTCAGATCTCCATATTTTCAGGCCAAATACACCATTGTGATAAGGTGATCTTTCTGGTTATGTAGTAAATGCCATCTGAATTAATTGTGTCAGTTGATGACCTTGGATTACCTTTTAGAACCGTGCCATATCTTGATTCAAATACTTCAAAGACTGCAAAATTCATAATATACATAATGGCAACCTACAATATTAAAAGACTGTGTTCTGTACTACATATTTTTAGCACCTCTCACATTAAAATGATAATCACAATTGATCATGGTTAGGATTATGCTAATCAATAATAGTTGCTGTCTTTAGCATTTCAGAAGTTTGCATTATCTAATTATATCAGCCATAATAATCACAGGGCTCTGTTGAATACTTAGTCCACTAGTAATAAGTGGCCCAGAATTTTTAAGCAAAATTATGTTGTTAAAATAACAACCTGAGTCAGTCTTGTTTTTTCCACTTGTTATTTCTAAAAAAGCAGTTATTAAATGAAAAAAAAGGTATAATTTAAAAAGTATTTTTTTTGCATTTGAGCTTTCCTCTCTAAAGTCCAAGTAAACAAACAAAACCAGAAATTAACTATTGGTACTTTTTAACTTTCAGTCTTCTTCAATACATGGTACCATGTACATCAGCAGAAAATATCAAATCCCATATGAGTGTAAAAAAATATACAGTTGCTTTTCAGACTTAACAGTCAAATAGTTAACTTTAAAACTTTGATTGAAATGCAATATGTAATCAGTCCAGTAACCTGGCTCAGAACACACTAAATATATCCAAAATGTGAATTTAATATTTGCTGATATATGCTAAACTACACTGCCATGGATCACATCTCTTAAAATGCAGGAGTGGTGATATTTCTGTGAGTGAAGTCTAAGAAGCATAAACTGGTCTTCTGAAAGGTGAGAATTTAAGGTTTACACTATGTGAGAAATAAATGTTCTTAAATTCTGAGTCTTTCACAATGTATTTCTAAACTGGCAAAACTCCTCTTTGTTGTCTACACTCAGCTGAGAGGTTTAATATAAAAATTATGTCTTTAAAATATTAACATCTTAAACACATAAAAGACTGAAAAATTCATTGAGAGGCACTTCAAAAACCAAAATTTTCTCTTTGAAAAAAGCCTCCAAAAAAACCACTACAACGGTGGCAAAAAAAAGATAATTCCCAAATTTAAGCTAAAATCATCTCTATTTTAATTTGCTTAATTTTTTTTCTTGAAGGCAAGTGATCCGCATTGTGAAGGAAAATATCATGAGAATGTTTTATACTATTTCTGAAAAATCTGTGTATTAAAATAAAAAGAGTGTGTGTCCAGTAGCTGGTGCAATGACTGAAAACATTTAATAGTACATGTTTTTCAGCTTTCCATGTGTTCAGATATAGCCACTTCTACCTTAAAACACTTTAGGCTCCACTATAAAAGACTATAAGTATGGTGGTATGTTATTTTTGCCTTAACAAACCTTGTTTTTTTGGAAATTCTTAATGAATAAAAGATAAAAATGTAAAGAAATTGACTTCAGTCAATCTTCATGTATTATTCAGTAGTTTTCTATGTGTGTGCAGTATCTAGATGCTTTTAATTAGCTACCTTGGGCAGAGAAAACCTAGTTTAGAATCTTGAAACTAATAGGTGTCAGAGCACAATTAAAGGAAAATATGGGATTAGGTTTCTTCATGCAAGGTGACAAGGACTTGGCATAATTTCAGTTATAGTTCTACACATTATTTAATTGTGAGATAGAAGATAGCAAATAGACCAGAGATGAACTAAATTCTTTAAACGGAGTTTTAATTCTCTAACTCTTTCAGAAAGAAATATCCCATAGCAATGAAGCTTGTCTCCACAAACAAAAACACCTCTCCACCAGTAAAGCTCTTTTTTATCAGTTACTAATGGAAAAAAAGAAGAGAAAAATCTTCAACTGACATAGAGTTATATCTGAGTTGAAGATTTATTCTCTGTGACTGACCAAATGGTATTTTATTTCACAAAACACAATAAAATTCTTTCTTTCCTTCTTTCCTTCTTTCCTTCTTTCCTTCTTTCTTTCTTTATTCTTTCTTTCTTTTCTTCCTTCTTTCCTTCCTTCCTATCTTTTACTGTAAAAAAGTAATTTTTTAACATTATATTTTTTACAGATGATGGAAATTTCATTAATAAAAAGTGACTACTTTCCTGATTGCCTGTTGTATATAGGCATAGATTGACAGAGAGTGTAGAGATAGAGAGATATGGATAAATGTGGCACACATGGAGTACAGCTGGCCAGGATGCAAACTGGTGGTGGTGGCTGATTGTCTTCAAATGCTCACAGCTGCTCTCCACACCAGCTGAGAATGATCACAGTAATTTGTGTATTATTATTAATCTATACCTGTACCTTTTGACAAAACATATATCTATATGTACGTACTGATGTGCTTCAGCTTGAACCTCATTTTCTTAGCAGTGAAGTCAGGTTTAAGTAATATTTGTGTGGTTCATTGTATTTCAAAATGATGCACCTGAAAAGTGAAAAGACAGCATAAACTCCCATTCAAAAGGCATACACAAAGTATGTATTTAAGTAGCTCTACCAATTTTCCATACTATATTTTGCTTCCACTTATATTTTGGAAGTTTTGGGGCTTTTTTTTCCACTTAATTTCCTGTCAAAATATTATATTTAAAGACATTTTTTTTTCTGCTGCAAATAATGTTATTGTTTTTAATAGAAAAAATTTAGTATTTCATTCTACACATGACAAATAGTTCTCATATCAGTCTAGGAGATACTTCATTACATCTGTGAGATGTCTGACTACAATTTAACATCTTCCTAGTGAGTGTTCCCATGTCATTCTGAACCATGATGATTATAGGTTGAAATGAATACTTTAAGACTGAGGATAACAAATGTTTTAGGAGACAAAATTGTTATGTTGACATTAATTTATATAGACTTTTCCTAAATGATTTCTCAGATGTCTAAATTTAATGTTATAATTACCATAAAATGAGAGGGCAGAAACAAAGTAATAACACCAAGCATTTAAGTACTACATAGCAAAATTGTGGGTATTGTGTAACGCACAAATAAAAATGAGTGTCACACTAAAGAAGTGTACATATAATTTCTGTGTCTTTGCCAGCCTTTGTGAAACTGACCAATTCAAGGACAAATGTAAAGATAATAAATTGTTTTCTGACTACTTTAACATTCCTAATATTGCAAGAGGAAAACATTTATTCTCTATTCCCATAGAAGAGCTGGTGTTAATTTAGCCAGGTTTCCTGAAAAAAAAATAAACAATCTAATATGAATCATGAAGGCAAATTAAGATTTAAATAGAAAAAAAACCAAACACAAATGAAACCCCCACAGTTTTTTTTTAAAGATGTGCACCTGAGGGGAAGAAAGCTAAGACCATAAAAAGACAAACATCATATGAATTATTTGTGACTAAAAATGAGATGGTGCCAAAGGTAAATAAATGCTATCAGTACTTTCTAGGCATTGAAAAAATGAGCAAAGTATAGGTACAGCTATATTTTTCCTTGTTTATTTACATGTCAAGATCTGCACTTGTAGTTCCTAAACTAGGCTGATAATTGTTAACTTTCTAAGAATTCTGTAAGAACAATTCCCCAGTTTCAGATAACTGGAGTAACAGATGAGAGAGAGGTAAAGAGAGGTAAACAAAAGTCTGTGATATGACCTTCTGTGAATGTTTGAGTTTGTTTCCTCTGAAAACATTTAATAAGATAAAAAAAAAAAAAAAGAAAAAAGTGGACTCCAGAAATTCTCATTCTAGTATTTCTACTTACTAGTTTTACAGAAATTTGAGTAAATAAATTTGACTCTTACAAAATGTATACTTACATTTGAATTAGTGGCCCCACAATTCTTTACAGTCTCTGTAGAGAATTAGCAATTTCTGAAGAAGATAAGATGAACTGTCCTGAAACACACATTTTTTCCTCAGTTGTGCAAGTACTAAGGATGTCTAGCTCGGATGTGGATAGTTACAATCCAATTTTAGGTGAGGTGAAAACCACTTTTAATTGTCTCTGGTATTTAAAAAAAATGGAAAAAATATAAGGCTAAAAAGTCACTGCAACCATCTAGTCTGATTTCTTCCACAGGTCCTGAAATCTTTCTCATTCCTAATTCAACTCTATAAAGAAACCTGAATTTGGGAATATATTTTGGGAAGAACCAAAAGTAATTCAGAATATATGGAAAATTATTGGTTTGAAAATGCAGTAAGAAGTCAGATCCAATGTCTTATATACTGCTTCCTACTGCAGTACTCTAAATCCCTTCTTTATTGAAAAACACAAAAAATACATTATCTGAAAATATATTTCAGTTTTAAAAGTTTTAAGAGAATATTTAAATTTAAATTTATCATATAATCACCTAATTAAGGCCCTAAATAACTACAGCTTTTTTAGAACGGATTTGTTACACTTCAGCTATCAAAAAGTTGAAAAAGTGAAACTACCTATATATAGTTCAGTATATCTAGATGTTTTTCCTCTTTGGTAATCTGTATTTCCACTATGGAAAACATACAAAATCAATTTTGTTTTTGTAGTTTTTGTAGCATCTTTTTAGCATTGTTTCAATATGAAATATTCTGCATAGTCATTTATACGTGGTTGTTACCCTTAAATAGTCAGACTATCTGATTAAATTCTATCACATGAGTTATAATTATATACCACTTCTACAGAACACTAGGAAAAATATTATGTATTTGCTGCATTCTCTGTGTAAAGTGTGAAGCAAACAGACAGAACATTTTAAGTACAATCTTCATTTACCACTTTTATGGTTTCTAGTAAGCATATTTCCACACCATGTTTTGTTCTCAATTTATGTCTTCAATTATACATTTTCTTTAGCTTAATTAAGTAGCACTTATTATCCTTTAGTAGGCATTCTGCTTTTCACTTTCATAAGTAATATTTTTTTGTTTAAATTATTGAGAAAAATGTACAGAAAGTAACAAAATAGTCCATCATTTGTCCTTGTCCTCCTTCTTAGAAATTTAAAAGAAAAAAAAAAAGAAGAAATAAATTTCATCTTTCCTGCCAGCAGGGAATAATATAAAAGATTCTCTCTTCTTAGTATGCAGAAAATAGTGAAAAGCCTGTTCATTTCTTTAATTCAAATTCACTACAATAATCCTACTAAAGAACATGGTGTAATTTATTGAGGAATATTAAACAGAATGGGAGTTTCATGGGATGTAAATAAAACTCTGATACTCGTAATTTGCCTAGAGAAATGAATGCTATTAGCAATATATGTCATTTTTAATGTATATTTTTTATGTCTTGCTTTGTTGACAGGAATCAACAATCTACTTGTCCCCTTTTGAATATGTATTTAGTATCTGAGATTCTGTAAACCAGCAGTGCAAGATATTCTAATAGTGTGCAGCGAACTATGTAACAGTGTCATTTTTATTTATTGCTGAGATTTTGTCTTTAAAAATAGGTTTTGAAACAAATGATTATAATCTTCTCCTGAAAATAATTTGTCTCTAATCAAAACACAAAGAAAACAAGGAGCCTTTTTTTTTTTTTTTTTTTTTTTTTTTTACCCCAGATTAATTTCAGCAAAGCAGGGCAGTGGAAAGAAAAAGGACAGTTTTAGGGAGCTGTGGATTGTGGATATTAAAAGCAATATCAACTTTTTGCATAGAGAATAGGCAACTGCTCCTATTTCAAGTGCCAAAATTGAACAAACATAAATAAGTTCATAAATAACATAATGAGAGAGAGAGAGAGAGAGAAAAGGACTCTATACCAAAATCCAACCCTTCTCTGAATGATCTGGATATCTCAGAAGTTACACTAATTTAACAACTGAGACCATGGATGTGTGGATATAATGTGATATAATGTTTAATGTACTCTTTCTGAGAGTAAATTCAGTACAAACCATGCACAAATCCATAGCTTTTTCTCTCCTATCCAGCTGAGATATCATGTTTTTTGCCACCCCTGTGCAGCTCCACACTCACTGCAAAGCATTTCTTGTCTTCAGAGCACCCAGTCCCACACTGGCTGCTCTTCTGTGGGCCACGCAGTCCTCACTATCATGACAAGTGAAACTGAAGGCACTGAAAAGATTAGAAAAATAACAATAACAAAGCCATAGGATCTGCATGCTGGACCCAGAGGAAACCTGTGATGTACGAGGCTGTGAAAGCAGCCTGCCTGTGCTAGGATGCCACATGCTAAAGCCATGCAAACGTGAGGCATTAGAGATCACCTGGCTTAATGTTAAAGATCATTTCCTGGCATCAGTGCTTCAGGAGTGAAGATAAGCTTCTCAGTTCCCTTCTGTGGGCTGCCTTTAGCATCTTTGAGGCTTTCTGGAAATAACACCAGTAACCTCTGCTAGGAAGTTTAATGCTTTTGAAAGATTGGCTCTAAAAGACCTGCAGCATTCAAAGTGCATAATCTTGCAAACTGCTGCTCCAGGTGGCAGCATCTGATGAAACTCAGGGCTTCAGACAGACACTAGTTTATCCCTCAGAATTACTACTTATATACTCCTGCTCATTAAAAAAAAAAAAAAGAAAAAAAACCAAAACAAACAAACAAAAAAAAACCAAACCAAACCAAACCAAACAAAACAAAACAAAACATAATTAAAAACAGTTCTTCAGTATGTGGGATCATTGTAAGAAAGGAAGTTTAAGAACTGAATAGTTTATTAATTTTGGTAGATTGACTTATAATTAAATCATATTTCACACACTTTAAAAATAGGATTCATGCTTATTGGAAGTAATTTGTTTTTTAATTACTATGTGTATCTGTCTTAATTTTTTGGTATGTTTTAATTCAATTTGAGTAACACATTTTTTCCAGATGTGCCTTATATCTGAAATGAGGTTTGTTCAATTTGAAAAACCTGAGAAGTATGTCAAGCTTCGTCGGCTATTGTAAACTACCAGAGAAAAAGTCAGTATTTTTTCCTCTTTTGAATTTATTTTTTATCTATGAGAATTTTCTCTGTGATGAACTCAAACAGAAACCATTCACTTCTCAGTCCAAAGTGTGGATTAGATCATAAACCTGAGTGAAAATGCCAAAACCCTCTGACCCTGTATTCAGTTCAATCATACAAGTTGTAATTTAAAAAAAATTAAAACCAAGGCTCATATTCTCAGCTGAAAACCTGTGACAATCTATTTACATTAATGAGTAGTTCTATGTAAAAATCAATATTGAAACTTAGGATCATCTACGTTAAGTGAGAAAAATAGTGCTACTGATACTGCATAGGACCTCATTACAATTTGTAAGTTGAGCTTGGGTCATCCTGGATGTTTTCCTCATTGGATATTGTTTCATAAGCACGTGCTTAAAATAAAATATTGATAAAGTGCATTAGACTAACGTCATGTTTCTGCCGGAAAATGTGAAGGGCTACTTGATAATCAATATGTTCCTTAACCAGCAATCTGAGCAAAGATTTCAAAAAGAGTGAAATAGGCTTGGATTGTCCCTTTTAGAAGAGAAACCTGGCAATTACATCCTGAACCAGCTGGAGTTTATGCAGCATCCTATTGGGCAAGCAGCCAATAGGGAATTGCAAAAATCTAATTTTGAAATAACAAAAGCATGAATGACCATTTCGAGGTCTGACTGTGAAAGACATTCTTGCAACACAGCAGTTCTTTAAGTAACAGGATGATAGCATGCCCTGGAGTTTGTATGTTTTTTAAAAGATAGGAGAATGAAAGTATCTGAAAGTTTACTGACTCGTTACTGCTGTAGGAAAAGATGTAGTTTTGTTGAAGTACGTAAGACATTAAATGCAGTCTAAAGATGCCTATGCCTCATATTTCTAAATAGGTTTATACCTAATATTAACTTATTAGACTGACAAAATAATAATGAAAATAAAACCAAAATTGTTTGAATTCCCAGTATTTTATCCATATAAAGACTTATTATGGTAAGGCAGATTCCTAACTGTCAATTGTCAAAACTATTAATTTTAATAGTGTTTGGCTAGACAAATAACTATAAAAAATTATAATATACAACTGCATTATATTGCATTCAGTATTAAAATTTAGGTGAAAAAAAAACAAACTGACGTACTGTCGTGGTTTGACATGGAAAGAGAATTTTTTCCAGAAGGAAGAGGTCAATTTGGATATTGACCAATTGAAAGTAGACACGCCACTGAGAACACAGAGGGGTTGAAAGCAGAATTCCCAGGGGAACTCGCTCTCTTTGGTTCCGGTCAGCGTGCAGTGCAAACCTCCCCTGCCCAGCCACGAGCTGGGTGGGGAGGGGAAGCCCCCATGGCCTGAAAGGTAGGCCGAAGGCCCCAAGGGTGGTGAAAGGACTGGAACCGGGCTGGCCCCTGCAGATGGAAGGGTGGAAGAAATCTGGGATGTCTCCATTCCCCCCCCGCACAGAGTTTCTCTCCCGAGAGGGAGAGAGAAAGAGACAGTAGCTGTTTGTCAGCAATTCCACTGCGAGGAAGGAGGAGTGGGGGGAGCTCCAAGGTGCCCAGCTGTGTGGGAGTTGCTGGATGTCCAGGCATCGAGCCATCCTGGGAGTTCGGACATTTAACCCTTCCTTGAGAGAGGAAAGCTTTGTGAATTTTCCTTTCCCCTCCTCGGTTTGAAAGAGAGGAAGAGGGACACCTTGGACCCTGCGATGTTAGAAGGAGGAATTCTAGATTGGAGGGGGACAAGGAGTGGCTTTTGGCTGGACTTTTCCGTGTTAGCCACAACCTGAACCAATCTTCTCCTCCAAGAGGGACTGTGTTTTAGGAGGATGCCAGTGAGTCAAGAGACCTGCTTCAGCTGGGAAAAAGACAAAAGTGGAGTGAACAGAGAAAAGGTTAGGGGGTTTGTGGTGGTGGCCCCTTGTCCTGGAAAGGAAAGAGAAGAGAAGAAGATCTCTGTTCTTGAGCCCTCGGCCCCAGGGGAAAATGGGGGGGACTGTGGTCCCAAACAATGAAAAACTGAACTGTTGTTTTCTCCCCTCTTGGCAGGGCATCCTTGAAAGGAAAAAAATCCTAAAAGCAGTCTGTCCATCCATGCATTGGTGGTGAGAGCACTGTGCATGGAAAGGAGAAGGGTCACCATGGCAAACTTTTCTCCGGGCGGTGCTATGTGTGCCATGGAAACACAGGATGTGGAGCTGTGTTTCTTGGGGGGTCTGTGGCACAGGAGAGACTCTGTTCCCTCGATGGACTGAGTATCGATTGCTTGGAGGGTGGAAACCTGATTGGGGTCCAGATTGTGTCTCACTGTGGTTTGTTGGAGTTGGGTGGTGGGGGGAGGAATGTTTTGCAAGGTTTTCATTTGATCTTTGTGTGTTTTTTTTTTTTTTCCCTTCTTTAGTTTTCTCTTTTCTTTTGTAGTAGTAGTTTAATAAAGTTCTTTTCTGTTATTAAGCTTGGGCCTGCTTTGCTCTGTTCTAGATTCCACTTCTCAGCATTCAAGGGAGGGATCACATTTTCATGGGGGCACTGGCATTGTGCCAGTGTCAAACCATGACACGTACATAATTTTTTTGCTAATTTAGAAATAATTTACAGACAGATACCAATGCAATTATTACTACTGAAATAAACTTCTGTTAGACAGTTCAAGTAAATATCTCAAAGTTAAAACTGCTGGTTAGATGATATTGTGTCTATTTTATTATTTAGTTCATAGTCATTATACTTTTGAAGAGCAGATTTGAGTTATTTGGTAGTTGTTTGTAAGCTTTAATGTCTTTAAGTACAGTCTCAAGTGATTGCCTCAGATACTGAGGGCCTCTCAAATATTTCAACATGTTACTTTGTAAGCAACAGAATTGAAACTTTAATACATTCATGTTCAGAAAAGAGTGATATGTACAAACTGTCCACCCAAGCTACTCATCTTTGAAAGGTCCTCTATAGATGGCTGAGAGAAATTGCATTGTGAGGTATGAGAAAGCAGTAAATTCTCTGAATTACAGGAGATTGTTTTTCAGTGCACCCTTCTTACAGTCTCGTTTTGTTGAAGATCCCCAAATATTTCAAGGAGCATTGCTTTTTGCATAGGATAAAACAAGTTTTTTGACATATCATACAATAAGATCCCTTTTTCAAGAGTTTGGGCCATATGATTGATCTTTCCAGCCCCTTTCAATCTGGGCTGCTCCAAGATTCTAAGATCTTTCTCCATTTTTAGTACTTAAAGTTGTCTGAAGATAAGGCAATTCAGCTTTTTCTACTAATGTAGTTTTGTTTGAGTCATATATTGTGCAGCTAAATAAATGACAGACTTTCAGAATCTGGCTTTTCTCAAGAGGATATTTAAATTTAAGTTTTATGTAAACTTAAAATAGAAGTAGGTAAAAGTATTGCTTGCATATTAAATAACTTCATATAAAGAATACTGAGGTCTATGTGTGATTTTTTTTAAGGAGGGTGTGTATCTTTGTTTGTTTTTTCTGGTCAACATATTGTTTCTTAAGCAGGTGCTTTTTCAGGTAATACTCTAACCATATTTTTTTTATCTGTTTCTGCAGAATTTTATGCATATTCTTGTCTGTGCAATAAAGTGGGTTATAACATATATATGCCTTTAGTCTATCTGTATTAAAATGGGAAAAAAATAAGGGGAATAATTTGACATTCTCTCCAAAAATGGTTTCAATGCAAGCATATATTATACCTAACAAATGTTAATGTGAAAGACAAAGCTTTTACAGAGCTTTGAAATCCTAAAATATAAGGCTAAAGGGAATCTTGAAGGTCACACGTAATAATAGCTTATACAGCAAATGTACTCTGTTGAGAATAAAGGCAAGTGTGTGCTGTGAAAGAATATGCATAGTTTTTGTTAGAACATTTAGGTCTGTTTGAGTCTGCTCTGTCTGGTTGCTCAGGCACAAGCATTTGCTAATAATAATCCCTGCCCAGCTGTTTAAATCTTCTTTCTTAGATTCCATAAAGTCCATGCATAATTGTCAAATGAACAATTGTCAAATTTATTCCTAAAATGGTGTGATGTCATCTGCCACAGGGCAGCGAGGCAGTGTCAGCTATTTGTGCTATGTATCTTGCTACTCTGTGAGTATGCATCAAGTGGGGTACTTGGAGTTCTGTAAAATAAATCTGCAAAATTATTACATAAAGTCACTGAACCATTGGAAAAAAACTTAAAATGGCTATAAATATCCTCTCTTTAGGTTGTTAAAAAATGACCTAATAATTTTCTTCATATGTACTCTGTAGACCAAGTGAATAGGTTCTTGCTTCAATGTAGTGAGTTACAGAGATATATTAAATTACACATTTTTTTAAGGGAGAGTCTTCTTGGCTGAGCTTGGAATTGAAAGTAACAAAAGAAAAGGAGTAGGAGAGAAATTAAAACTGTTATTCTTTCTCCCAAAAAATGGTAAGAGAAGATTAAAATAGAACTTGTGATGAACAAAGCCTTCCAAATTGACTTGCATATGGGCCACTGCTAGTTGAAAATAAACGCAGGGAGGTACTTTTTTCCTTAAGACTATGAAACAATCCATGGATTCAAGAGTCCAAATAAAGAAAAGAATTAATATATTGTAGGAAGTTGTAAACCTTATGTGGGAAATATCTTCCCACAAAAATTAAATATGTATTTCCTTTTATCTTATTGTGGCTTGGAGTTTTGTTCCTAACAAAGCGACCATCAGTGTACCTTATCTGCTATAAAGTCTTTGATGAAGCAGAGTGATGGAAAGCTGGGTCAAGTCATAATAACTCAAAATTCCAGAGTTTAAGGATTTTTTTTACATTTAGATCATTTAAGTAGAATAAGATGTCTTAGTTAAGACAAAGAGGCATAAGACAAAAAGACAAAGACACCTTGAGGTAGACATTGTAAATATGTTCTAAAATGATGGTGCTGCCAACTTGGATTTGTTCACAATGCCTATTCCATGTTCCATACATACAGTAGAAAAGTATATAAAACAATTTAAAAGAGATAAATAATTAAGTAGCTTTAAAGAAGTCTGCAAATCATCCTCTCTTTTCTTTTGTATCTACTGCAATTTCATTACCACTAAAACAACAGTTCCTAACTTTACTCATAGGTAACTTTAATCAGTCTGCCAAACAAATTTTTTTTTTTTTTTTTTTTTAAGGGAAAGCTTCAACAAACAGATGGGCTTTGCAGCAAGTCTTCAAGGTCACCAAATACTGGCTGCAGTGGAATTAAAAGTAAGATCCATCATGAAGGACACCTTTTTTCAAGTGGGAAACAGCTTTCATATATGTGATCCTGAATGTCATGGTAACACAAGAAGAAAACTAGTTCTGAGAAAGACAACTGTTCTTGTAAAGTGGGAGTTGATTCTATAGCTGTCACTCATACCTGCACAGATTGTGCCCTGTGAACTATGGGGTTTCAGTGATCTCTGAAAGAATGATATCAAAGAAAAACTAACTGGAAAGAAATTAAGCAAGATGTTCTTTGACTAACAAAAGCTACAGTCCTTGAAATATGGCAGTAGGTTTTCAAATAAAATCTATCTAAAAAATCAATACCGTGGCAGGGTTCATATATCCAGCTGTTTCATCTGCTAAGTAGTGTGGGGTTGTTCCAGTCTCTTTTTTAGGGACAAATCCAGAGACAAGGCAGTCTAGGATCAATTCTTTAGATGATTGCTACCACTAAGATAAATGTAAAATTTCTTCACTGTGGTATTTTGCATAGTTATTCAAATAGCTTTAGAAAATCCCATTTTTAAAAGCTGTAACAACTTCTATCTCTGTTTAGACTGTATGTATTTCCTTCTTGGAGCAATGGTGGCTACTCTGTTGCAATAAACAGAATATTTCAGGATATGGGATGAAATTTGTGCTCTGCAGCTGTAGAGCTTGATCAAACCTGAGCAGAGACCATATCAACATACTAGTAAATTACTCAATGTAATATATATGTATATGTGTTTTTTTTCAAATCACTTATTATTTTTCCCTCCTGCCTGTCTAGAAAAGAAATCAAGTTACATTTCAGGAGTAGCAAGGTTTGAAGAAATATACATATGGATGCATCTATATCTACATTCTGCATCTCCATCTACATTCTCCATCTGGATCTACATAAAATAATCCCAGCATAATTTCATTGTTGCAATGTTAAGAAGCACTTGGAGCATGTAGATACTGAAAAAAATTGTTAAATGATATCCATGAATAGTAACTGGTAAATGTATTAATCAAAGACACTGAATGAAGAAAGATTTTTTTTTTTTTTTTTTTGTGATCTGGCCTGAAAATATCAGTTGTTTTGGTAAAAATGTTTCTTTGAACAATAATTTTGCAAATTATCCCAGACAAGGAGGTATGTTTTAGACAAAGAAAAAGAAGACTGTTTATAGGAAATTTACACTGGTCTCTGAATAATTTAAGAAGGATTAATAATATTTTATAAAATTCTATATGTTAAATATATATTTTATATACGACAATGTTAAGAAAGGATGACAGAAAATTTCAATTGTGGTGAATGCATATAAGGAAATTACAAAGCTATGGAAATCCCATATTACTCTGAAAATGGACAGTTAGTCTCTTTCTGCATCAATTTTCTACCTATGCGTAAAGTATATATAAAATGAACACAATCATTCTATATTATCTTGGAAAATTAACAAACTAGTCAATACTGCAAAAAAAAAAAACTAAGTTGCAGCCAAAATTTTAGCAAAAACTTTAGAATCATTATATAATATTAATTTTAGAATAACAGAATACAATTTCCTCCAACTTTAAACACAGGATTATTCCACTGATTTCAATGGAATACACATGCTTCAAAATAAGCACATACCAAAAAATGCTGAACAAAGGATAAGCCTATCTTAAGCTTTATCATTAGTTTTGGCCACCTCATAAATAGTTGTCCAAAGTATTTCTATACATCTACTGCAAACTATCTACTATTCCCTTTCTATAAAGGGGAATATATTTGAGTCTTCACTGTTTTGCTTTGTGGGCAAATGTTACATTCAAAAGCAGAGAAACATTCAATTAGAACTGTTCACAGTGTGATCAATGGTTGTTTTCCTGTTCAAGAAGCTACAATATACTGGGGGAAGACACTCATCTGGTGAAAAGCTTCATACTCCAGTTACTTCAGCAAAGAAGTGCAGTTGACACCATGTGAGGATCTGTTCTATGGCATATTTTCTTTCTGTGTTCTCATTTGCAGATTTCACATTGGCTTCAGTGCAGAAACTGGGCTGGGGAGATGAACATGTGAGACTGAGACTTCTGGTGTTGGTTGTTGACATTTTTCTACTGAACAGAACAAACCATTTTGTAGGAAACACAAATTTACCCTGTGTACATTTATAATACAGACTCCTTAGGAACTGTGAATTTATACACCAAAATAATAGGGACCTGATCTTTGCTAAATTTTTCATGCACAAATTAAAGATGTAAAAATTAAGAGTAAGGTACATAAAAGAAGAACGTTACTTATTATGAATTAGAATTAAATAATTTTTACACTCCTGGTTAAGATCCAAAAAAAAGTTCATGCCTATATGAAGTGGAAGGTCAGCTCTTTCTTTCTAAATATGTTTCTTATTAATTACAAATAAGTTAATTTCTGTACTATTGTTTATGAGACTGGGTTGAAACTTTCTGTATTACTTTTTATAAGACTAGGTTGAAATGATTTCCTGTTCTTTCAGCAGATCTCATTTATAAATAAAAAAGACCTCTACTTCTTAAACAGACAGAACAATAACAACAAAAAATCAAGGGGAACTCAGGTTGCCAGATTTTATGTGATATCATTTGTTTATTGCTCATTATTCTTTAGACTCTTTAAAGTGCAGTCTGCATTCCCTTAAGTTAAACTAGAAACGAGGTAGAAATAAATGGACTCTTGGAAACTGAACACAAAAATTCATTGAATTTGGTTGTTCAAATATGTCTAAAAATAAAGTACATAAAAGTTGGCATTTTGGTACAGACAGTCAAGAATAATTCATATTATTTTGAAGATACGGGGTCATAAACAAACATGGTTTGATAATGATTTGGTTTTGGACTTTTATATTTGATAAAGGACTCTAAAAAAGATGGCCACTGTGGCATGTATGTTCTAACCTGTACAACAGCAGTCCATAACAAAGGCCCAATTCTCCCAATACAATGAAGCTATCAAATGTTATTGAATATTCTTCTATATGACTAATATTAAATTAGCTATAAAAATGTAATGGAATTCATTATCGGGGTCTAGGTTAATCCCATCCAACTTTATATGTTAATGTACAGTATGTAAATGTAGGAGTATTTTTATGTTAGGTTTCTTAGTAGTAAATGGAGAGGGTTTAATACCTTCAGAAGGTATTTCAGATATTATACTGGCAAAGTTTATGAAAGTTCCTATCTCTCCACAGATTGCAAAAGAATAAAATGTCTGGTGATCCTTTTCTTGGTTTAGGTTTGAATTTTGGTTGGTTTGTTTGTCTTTTAAACATAGGTCCTATAATTAAGCACTTTAAACTTAGGAAATATAGACGTTAATGAACAAGAGGTAAGACAGCAAGAATATTGTCAGATCATCACAGCCAAAGTAATTTAGTTTTCTTTCATTGTGGGGGCTTTGTTTTGTTTTTATTAGGGTTTTTTAGAATAAAATATTTTCTATGTAAAACATTTAATTACTTATCAGTGGAAAAAATGCACTGGAAAACTTATATTCATCTCTCCCTGTCCACGCTTTTTTTTTGGCATTAGATAACTCCACAATATTTTAGAATTTATTTGCAGTGTTCACTTTTTAATGCTTTTTTTTTTAAGTACAATAATGTAAATCAGTATTATATTGAAATTAATTTAAAATAATATAATGATATTAAAGTCATTAATAGAATCTTTTATTTTTCAAAATAGCAATATCATAATTCAGTCATACTGAAGTAGGTGGTATCTTTATATGTCAAGCACTTTAATAAAGATTATATTACATTCTTACAGTCGTACAAACTACAGGCAAGTGGTATGCTATAATGTAAGTAAAAGAAAGAATTCTATCTTTAAAGCAATAAAAGCAAAGCTTAAAGTGTGTAATCAGGTGCAAAGATTTTTCTTTTCCAAATAATTTTCAAGATGTTCTAGTACAACTTCTTGCTTTTGTTTGTATTTATAGTAAATTATTATCATTTGGGGTTATTTTTTATGCAAAATTTGTGTTTTTAGACAGTTTATGTATATCACAAAAGCTAAATATATGCTGTTCATTATTAAAAGTACAGTTTGTCAGAAAATATGCTTAATCTGTAAAACTGAATTTTATTCTACTTTGTGAAGGAGATCCTCTCACTAAAAGAGAACAAATAGCATATGCATGGTTCCCAAACCATATTTCAATATTTTCTTTCTATGTGTTGGGTAATTAAGTATGATTTCTGATGTCTCAATACTTGCACAGCATAAGATAGTAAAGTCTCTTAATAATCTGTAACATCATAATACAGAATTCCAAAGTAGAGAAAACACCACAAATCTGTAGAAAAGGAATGAGAAGCCAAATCTTCCATAACACAGACATTTTCAAGTAGACTTTCAACGAACTTTAAATAAACACTTAATCAAAACATAATACAGATATCACATAGGTTTATGAGCACCATTTTCACCTTTATATAAATATCAACACTCAGCAGTCTTGTGAGTTGCTTGAACTCACACAACAGTTTAGGCAGAATTAGGACCAGTCAACTTAAAAAGTCTGACTTTCAAATTGCACCCCTACACTAAATTATAGCAAATATACTAATTGAACAGCATTATACCTATTTGTTTTCTTTTGATATTATTTCATTGACTGGACTTAGTAATTGTTTGGTTATTTTCTTACAGATTTGTTTCCATCTATCTCAGGATTTCCTAGAGAGTGTGAATTCAACAATATAAACAAAACAGACACACATTGGCAGTTATGAGCATCTCTGTTATGAGGGATAAAACACAATAAATACTGAAAAGAAAAGCTATGGAAATGCTGTCATAACTCATAAGAAAAAAAGGTCCAAAATCATACTACTCACAGGCGAATGAGGTGGTCTTTATAATGGCAGATTAAAAGAACAGATGCATAGAACTGTCAGTCAATTAACAACTACCTTCCATAAATTTTGGCAGCTGTAGATAGTACCAGAATACAGCTAAATGGGAATTACATCAACTCACTTAAACTTCTAAAATATGGTTGTCTCTAGTACAGATATCACTGCACACTGGGATGAGGCATGATCAGTGAAATAAATAAGTCTGTCTTAGAAAAGAAAACCAGCGAAGTTGACCTGTTGGGGCTTTTTATGAAAAATAACAACTGGAGCTGGGAGAAAGAAAATCCAATAAACTGACAACTTATGTTTTTAATTGATACGACCCTTCATTTTTTTCTTTTGATTATCAGGTACGTCATTGTCAGGTATTGATCACTGATCAATATTAATTTTATTTGGTTTAGATGAATGCATTTTTCCACAGAATGCATTATAATCACATTATTTAAAATCTAGTCTGAATATGGAATGAAAGAAAGAGTTGTGTGAATTTGTGTACTGGTATTATGCACAAATAGTATTTAGCAAGTTGACATAGATGAAAAATCTTTTCAGCATAGCCTATACTGGCAATGCCATTTATCTTTTAAATTTAATGTTAATTTATTCTCAAAGACTAAGGAATAAAGGTCAAATTGCATTCCCTCTCCTATAAAGTGTAACACAGATGACATGACAAGTACATGCTTAATGCCAAGTAGCCAAATCCTGACTCACTTGAAGTACAATTACAGACACAGACATCTCTGTTGAGATTAATGGATGGGTTATGTGCATGGTAAAGGTATCCTGATAAAAGGATTTTCAATCTGGTTTAGATTGGTTCAGATTCTGGTTTTGAACCAAGATTAGTTAGAATCTGGTTCAGCTTCTTCATTTCTGAAATGAGAACCCTGTCTTCATATTTGTCTTCAAAGTATGAAGATTTTTTTATTAAAATTTGTGCATGGACACATTGGCTATGTATATGCAAATATGTATACACAGGCACATACATATATACTGTTTACATACAGATGCATTGTACTACAAATTTTATAATTAAAACAAATTTTTAATTTTACAGAGGCACATGATTCTGCACAAACCTTTTTTCTCCATCTTGAATAAGACATCACTCAAAATGTTCATGACACTCAGCAGCTATTACCATGGGGGATGAGGAAGTTTCTTAGAAGAAAATACAGGAACACAGGAACTGATAAAGAGGCTCCATTAAAATATTTTTCTCATGCTAATCTTCAACCAAAATTAGAGCTATCTTTTGCTTTGATGTTACCATTTGTAGTGTAACCCTTATTTAGTTGTTTTGATGCATGCAATAATTGATACTTCAATAATAAACTTGTTTATATTCAAAATGTCTTTAATCCTTGAATGGTTCTTTAGGTGTCTTTTTTGAGACTGAAGTGCTTTGTGGCATATCACTACTCTGATGTCGTCTTTGCAAGTCTTTCCTTGCTAATGTTTTGACATAAATAGCAGTGTTTTCACATCTGCCACCTATCCAGCATGGAGAAACAAATGCAAAATTTCTGTCTTCCTCTACTTATAATCTTTTGGGCTTCAATCATACATGTGTATTTTCTATTAATATATTATATAATTGCTTATTAAGTAGAAGGAATTATGTGAAAAAAAACCAGTGGTGGGCTGACCCTGACTGGATGCCAAGTGCCCGCCAAGCTGATCTATTAGTCCCCTCCTCAGCTGGACAGGGGAGAGAAATACAGCAAAAGGGTTGAGACAGACAGGGGTGAATCTCTCACCAATTATCATCATGGGCAAAACCATCTCTATTTGGGGAAACTTTGTTTAATTTATTTTCAATAAAATAGGGTAAAATAGGCTAATAAGAGAAAGAAAAAAAATCTTAAAAACACCTTTTCCCTATTCTGCTCTTCTTCACATGCTTAACTTTACTCCCAACTGTCTCTAACTCCTCACCTGCAATCAGTTCATCACATGTGGTCTGTGCCAATCCTTCTTCCCCTAGGGGATGACACCTCTCTCTTTCTGTACTCCAGAGTCTGCAGGGTCACATGTCCTTCCAGTGGCACATGCTCGTCTCTCCAAAAGTCCAGTCAGATATCTGCTCCAGCAAGGGTTTCCCATGGTGTCACAGCCTGCTTCAGTCATCCACCTGCTCCAACTTGAGGTCTTCCATAGGGCAGCAGGTTGATGTCTGCTGCATCATGAACCCCCATGGGCTGCAAGAGAATCTCAACTCCAGTGCCTGGACCACATCCTCCCTTGCCTTCCTGCCTGACCTGGGTGTCTGAAAGGCAGTTTCGTACATTCTCACTCCTCCCTCTGGCTACAATTACAGGGTTTAGTTTCCATCTTAAATCTGCTATCCCAGAGGTACTACTGCCACTGTTAGCAGTCTTGGCCTTGACCAGCAGCAGGTCAATCTTGGAGCTGGTTGGCATTGACTTTACTGCATGCAGGAGAAGCCTCTGGCAGCTCCTCACAGAAGACACCCCTGAAGTGCCTCCACTGCCAAAACCTGGCCACACAAACTAAATACAGTAATATTGTAGTAGGAAGAATCAGAAACCAGAACCAGGGAACGGAAATTACTGTTACAATATCTTATAAATGGCAAGGAAAGAAAATACTTATAAATAAGCAAAATAATTAGAATACATGTTAGATCGTTATCACCTGCAGATAAAATGGCACCTTCTGTTCAAGTTTATTCTTTAAAACACAAAAGTGTAAATGAAGAACTTTTGTTTCTGCATTTACTATACTTGCTACACTGCATGTCTCGATAAACTTTCCTAAAACAATAAACATGTTTAGTTCATTTTTCTTCCATTTAGTGGAATGAGTTGTGGTTTGACCTTGTCCATCTGCCAGATGTCCACCCAGCCACTGTCTCACTCTCCCTCCTCAGCTGGATACAGAAGGGGAGAAAATAAGATTAAAAAGTTCATGGGTTGAGATAAGGGCAGGGAGATTACCTGCAACCATCACTGTCATGGGCAAAACTGACTCAGCTTGGGAAAGATGAATTTAATTTGTTGACAGTTTATAAGAGATAGGACAGTGAAAAACAATCATAACATTAAAACCACCTTCCCCCTCAATACTGTTTCTTCCCAGGCTCAGCTTCAGCCCTGACTATTCTGCCTCCTCTTTCTCAAAGATTTTTCTGCCCTTTCTTAAACATGTTGTCCCCAAGGAGCCTCTGCCTTGGCTGTAGTGCTCAGCCATGCCCTCCAGTGGGTCACTTGGAGCTGCAGGAGCCACTTGTGTATGGCACAGGGCAACACTGGCAGCCCCTCACAGAGACCACCCTGCAGCCCCAGCAGCCAACACCCAGTGAATTGACAATCTTGATACATATCTATAAATATGGAATATTCTAGCTGGACTTCAAACATTGACAATTTGTTTGGAAACATACTGTGTTCATGTTTAATTCATCAGTTACATAATGCTGGGAATACTCACCTACAATTAGAATGTCTTGTGCAAGCTCTTAATGAGGTTCTATTTCTTAAATTAAAAGGTTTAGCAGTCACACACTGATGGATATATCTTTAGAAAAATCTCCCACCCTTGCTCAATTAATTTACCTACTGAAAGAATCTGAAAGACCTGGCACAGTAGCCCTTATCCTTTGGTGTATATAGAATTTCTTACTGCTTACTTTTCAGTCAAGGGTGCAATCATCTTTTACTAAAGCTTTGTGATTTATGTTCCCTCCATGTCATAAAACCACTGTGAAGATAAGAAGTGCAGGGAGTGCACACTCTGTGGCATGGTCAGTGTACTAGAGGCACTTTTCTTGCAACTCTATTTAATAACATTTGTTCAGAGAAGAGAGGCGAATGTTTTGTGGGTTAATGGAGTACACAACTCTTAACAGGAATTCAAGGTGACTAATGGATGTGTATTCAGATGCTGAAGTGCTGCTGAAGAAGGAAATCTGAACTGGTAACAAGAAAACTCCATTAGTGACATATTAGTATTTTTCTGAGGCTTCAGTGGGATCAAGAAGAAAGACTGTTTTGTTATTCATGGATAAGTGAAGCTGAATGACATTTTTCTAAGCATAAGGGACATAGGAAAGAAAATGGAGGCTTCTAGAAGTAGTAGGAGACATGTAAGTTTTCCTGGTTTTGGCTTGATTAGAGTTAATTTCCCTAGCAGCTGGTATAGTCCTGTGTTTTGGATTTAGGATGATAGTAATTGTTGATAACACACACTGATGTTTTAGTTGCTGCTGAGCAGTGCTTTCACTAAATCAAGACTTTTCAGCTTCTTATGCTGCCCTGTCAACAAGAGAGCTGGGAGTGCACAATAATTTGTGAGGGAGCGTAGCCATGACAGCTGAGCCGAAGGAATATGCCATAGTGTAGAAAGCCATGCTGAACAATAAAACTGTGGGGAGTTGGCCAGGGGGTGGTAACACACTGCTTAATCAGTGATTGGTGGCAAATTAGATTGTACATCACTTAATGAGAGTATTCTTTTACCATTTTAATTATTTTGTTTTCTTTTTTGTGTCCATAAAATGTCTTGATCTCAACTTATAAAAGCACCACCTTTTTTTTTTTTTTTCTGTCCACTATCTAACTGGAGGAGAATAAGCAAATGGCTGTGTAGTGTTTAGCTGTCTGATGGATTAAACCACAGCACATGCCTACTTGACCCCTAGAATTATTGCCTGCATGCCTTCAACTAGGGGACCGTACTTTCATTAGGAATCTCTCTAAGGATAGAGGGACATATGACTGTGCAGATTGAACGTGTTTCTGAATTCAGCAGTAGAATCAGATTAACTGCAGGGACATTCTGACATTAGACCCAGAAATAAATCAGGTGAAATCTGACCCAAAAAGTGCTTATTATTTTTCAGCCTAAGCTTAGTTTTGGGTTATATAATACAGCAGATATGTTTAAAGTGAAGTTCCAGTTCTTCCTCTGTTTCAGAACTATGAAAAAGAAACAAAAATAGAAAGAAAATGATGAAAAAACAGCAGTTACCATCAAAAGCCTAGTTATTGCTATACTTGATCTCCACAAAATTTAGATGCTTCTCTTCCACAATTTTTTCCAAAGAAATGACCACGTACATGTATGCCATGTACATACACATCTAAAAAGTTAACCCACCACCACCAAGCAGAGATTTTCTACATGGACTGCTTCAGCTTCAGCCTTCTATAAGACTACTAATACAGCTCTTCCTTTCCCCTAAAGAAAATGCTTGCCGTAATTGACATATATCACCTGATACACTTAACTCAGAAACTGACATGTCTCCCACACTAATATATGTTCACGTTAATTCCCAAGTTGTTTTCAGTTCACTCTCATAAAAATAGGAGTGATTCTGGATGTTAAGCTTAGTAAGGAAAATATCAAAATAAAGGGATTTTTACCTTTCCAGTCTGAAAAATGCCATAGATACTGTAATAGAAGGAAGAAATTGCAGTCTAATGCACACTTTACCAGTGTAAGCATGGTGAGAAAGTCAGCTTTTCTTCAGCACACTGAGCAGCAGTGATTTGCCAGTGGCACTTCAGAAAAGAAAGGGGACAAACAAAACAGCTCAGAAAAACAAATGTGACCATAGGAGGTCAGAATGTGTGTCTGTGCTTCTCAAGAAAGGATTATGTCATAAAAATCAAATATTATTTATAAAATATTTTTAATGAGATTGTTTTCTTGCGAACTGGATGTTTGCATAATGTATTTTTTTGGAAAAAAAAAAGATTTTCTAAAGGAAGCTTTCAAAATAACAGGAAAAGAAACCAAAGTTTTAATAATTTTATGTGATTTTGGAAAATATAGAAATGCTGATATGATTTTAGTAGAAGTTATTTAAATCTTTCTGTCCTTGTCTTTGCTCCTTTCCAAATCATAGTGAATAATCTTTCATGGACTTGTTATTTACATGACTGCTTGCAATGCATCCTTAGTAACTGTGTGTTGCCTTTATTAATAATACACCTCATACTACTTCTATATTTCACACCATGCTAAAAGATAATTTTATTATTCTTTTCAAAGAGTTAGAATCAAATTTCCATTGTTCAGTTTGTTTCACAGACAGTTACTTCCAAGTCTACTTTCATCTGTAAGGATGTTTCATACAGGATTGTTGTTTTTTTTTTACTTCATATTCCTTGTCTGTTTCATTCAGAAGTAAATTTTGATCCAAATTCTACTGAAATCAATGCAAGAATTGCAATGTTTTGAGCTGACTTTGTCATAATCTGAATGAAGTGTGGCAAGCATTTAATAGTATTCTTAATATTTTTTTCTTTTTTTATAGAAAATTTTAAAATATAAAAACAGGGAAAGAGACTATTCATTATTTTTCAGTCTTGTTTTCTTTTTCCCTTTTATGGTAATATAAAGATGCAACCATATTGAGATAATTTAATATACCTGACACATCTGCTATAAAACTATATATCTTACATTAAAACAACTTGGCCATCAGATGTCTTCTTTTCAGTGTCTTAATGAGATGGTGGGGTGTTAGCTTATTGTCATAAAATTAAGGGGTTTTTAATCCTATAGTCTCAATTGTTAAGAATGTTATGAAAAGGAAAAAAAAAACAGCAACCCCGTCTCCAGTTTACATCTAAGTAGTTTTCAAATTTAAGTGATTAGCCAGTATGAGATAATGGTAGTAATATTTTGGAATATTTTGCTGAGTGAGAGCTCCCAAAGTTATTTAAGGAATATACAACATCTTTTTTCTCTGAAGACAGGGTTATAAAATGAAAATCAATGAAAAAACAAAATGCCACTGCTCTTCACATTTTCCTTTCTCACAATTTCCAGCCCTTTTCCACATAGTTCTAACACTTAGCTCAAAAAGCTCTATGTTGAAATGACACTGAAAACAATATTTTTGTGTCTGTGTATCCCTGTATATTGTTCCGCTCTTCTCACACACAGGGCTTTAGTCCAGTCACTCCTGCACGTCTAAGTTTATCACCAGATCGTGGTAAGCCTCTCTTTATAGCAAAGTATAGGAAAACACAGATAACTCTTACTCCAGCTTTGTCTCTATCTTTTTACAGCCCACAGATATTACTGTTTAAGCTATAAAGGATGTAGACAGGGTGATGGGTTTTTTTACACTGAATGAGGGACATGGCATCTATCAACGTTGCTAAGGTTAACCTAACCAAAAACAAAGTGTTGAAATGAAAGCTGTGAGTGGCAATAGAAGCTACAGAGCAGAAACCTAAGGCAACTGTGTTAGCT
Organism: Lonchura striata; assembly: GCF_050655825.1. NCBI lineage: Eukaryota > Metazoa > Chordata > Aves > Passeriformes > Estrildidae > Lonchura > Lonchura striata. The sequence continues at coordinate 54,353,879 of NC_140703.1, read as the reverse complement.
TAGACAAGCCACTTAAATTTCTGAACTTGGGTGGTATGAATTTAGAGGTTGGTGCCCTGAACAGTGTCAGATTCCCTTTAAAAGAAAAATCAACCAAGCATAAAAAAACCCTAAGCAATTTTCCCTGAGATGCAAAACTTAGCAATTTTTAGGTTTTTATCACTACCTAATCACTGCATTGTGTTATATTTAGTAATTTCTAAAGCAATCACTAACAAGCTCTATTGACACTGCTCTGCCACAAGCTATTGATTGCTTGATTTCTTTGTCCATGTCCACAAATATTTGTGACACAGAGATCAAGAGGGAAAAAGATGTTAGGGATGTCCATAGTTGTGTTCAGAACATTCCCTTGCCAGCCCCCTCCTCCGAATCTTACTTGGAAAAAATAACTACCTGGACCAAAAATCTTCTAGAGTCTTAGCCACACCATTATTTATCAGCATTTCCAGTACAACCTTAGACTGTCTTTCCAAGGTAATGCTTATGTGCTCTGCATACTTCTAATTTATATAGAAGGATACAATTCTTCATGGAATGGAGTAATTTTTTTTTTGTTTTCTTATAAGGTATTATATTTTGGTGTTACGATCTGCCTTTCATAACACAGACACAGAATTATCGAGGCTGAAAGAGATCCCTTGTTAAAACACTTTATTCAAGCAGGACACCTAGTGTCCCTTGCCCAGATTTTTATGTTCAGATTTTTTTAAATATTTCTAAGGATAGGAACACTACAACATCTCTGGGCAACCTGTGCCAGTGCTCAGTCACACTCACAGTAAAAAAAAAAACTGCTTCCTCTACAGTACTCTACAGTAGGACTCTACAGTAGGTCCAGATCTCTTATGGTCCTTAGACCTTAAAATATATACTACTAAAATATATACATCTTAAAAGTTCTCAAATGCAAGTGAGCACTCTAAAGTTTTCAACAAGTTTCCTTGACAGGGCATCAGGCTTTCAAAGGTAACATGAGGCACAGTGTTTGAGAGCATGGATTACAATCCCAGACTTCCCTCTACACTTTGAATTTGGAATATGTGTTCTCTAACTTCAGTTGCCATAATCATTCCTAAACACTTTGAGTTTCTTTGTTTGTAAATGCAGTGGAAGGGGCAGATTCAGCACGAAAAATAATCTGTTTTAATGCATTTCCTCAGATGAAATGGGATTAGTTTTATTGGGCGTTTTTCTTCCATTGATTTTAACATAGGCAAGAGTGACCTGCTCAGGCGTTAAAAGCTAATGTCTGTATGTTTAACCAAGACAAAATAAATGAAGATATTATAATCTAATATTGGACAGCTCTCCTGAGAGATAGAACTTTTGGGTTCTGTCTTCAGTCAAGTATGGTTTGCTGCACAATGCCCTTCAGAAGCTCTTTCCAACTGAGAAAACTCATTTGTTCCCACACATATACCAGCCTTCTTTGTCCTTCAATGAGGGCCTATTTGACTCTCTGCACATTAACCAACACATGAGAAAGGAATAATCATGCTTCCCAGATGTATTATATAAAAGAAAAATAACATGGCTAGATAGAAGGCAAACTTTGCAAAACTGTAAATACAATTATTTATTTTGTATTTCAGAGGGCTGTCATTTTCTTAATTCACATCTAAAATTAAGTCTTCCTAAAAAAAAATAATAGAAAAAAGTTGTCATATACTTTTAAGTTATTAACATTGTATTACTTTTTCAAAATATATTATGGAAAATTTTAAAGTTATTATGCATAATTGTAAAGCAATAAAACAAAAAATATACTTACCGAATAAATGAGCAGTATAAGGTAATGAATATTTCTTGCTTGATAATTCCCAGAATTCCATCCCTGATAACAAAATAACCAGCCTTTACTTCTAGTAAAGCCATTACTATTGACAAAGATCTAATGTAACAGATTTTCAAAGGTTCCAAGCAACACATCTGACACAATACTTCGGAGGCTGCAGCCTCCTTGACCTCAGTGCAGCTGGTTCAATTTGTAGAATCATAGAATAATTTAGATTGCAAAAGACCCCTAAGGTCATCAAGTCCAACCATTAATGCAGCACTGCTAAGTCCACCACTAAACTATGTCCCTAAGTGCCCCTAATTCTGTCTATACTCTTTTAAATACCTCCAAGAATAGGGACTCAACCATTTCCCTGGGCAACCTGTTGTAATGCTTGACAATCCATGAAAAAATGTTTCCTAATATGCAATCTAAACCTACCTAGTGCAACTTCAGGCTGTTCCTCTTGTCCTATCACTTGTTATTTGGGAGAAGATTCTCATTTATGTAGTTGTAGGGAGCAATAACAGCTGTCCTGAGACTCCTTTTGACTTCTAGGAAACTGAGACCTCCCTTGTTAGGCAGGGCTAATGGTAAATGTTGAAAAGTAGCTCTGTGAGAATTTCTGTCAGACCTCTGAATATCTGCAGGTGGATTCTACCTGGCCACATAGATTTCTGTGTGTCTAAGTGGTGTAGCAGATTGTTGACCATTTGACCTCAGATTATGGGGGTTTCATTCAGCTCCCCATCCCTGTGTTCTGGCTCAAGTGGCTAGGTACCTGGAGAACAGCTGGTATTACTATCAAAGACTGAGGCAGAGAAGACATTATTAAGTGCCGCAGGCTTTTCCTCATCCTTTGGAATTTTGTTTCACTCTGAATGCAGTAAAGGACAGAGATTTTCCTTAAATCTTTTTTTGTTGCTAATGTATATACAAAAGCATTTTTATTGTCTTTCACAGCAGTAGCCAGTTTAATTTCTAGTTGGGCTTTGTCCATTCAAATTATCTCCCTGCATAACTTCTACAACATCCTTGTACACATTTTTTTTTCCCTGCAGTTCAAGCCAAAGCATTATAATCAGCCAAGCTGGTCTCTGACCCTGCCACCTTGTCTTTTGGCACTGGGGATGGCCTTTTTGATCCTCTTTTTGAAAAATATACAGCCATCCCTTTGAGCTTCAGGACTCTGTCCCAAGGACAAAAACCCAAAGAGGCCAAAGTCTGCCCTCCAGAAGTCCAAGAGCAATGGTTTTGCTGACCCCCTTTGTCACTCCTCTGAGAAATGAAAGCTCTATCATTTTATCATCACTGTACCCAAGATGGCCTCCAACCACCACATCACCCACCAGTCTTTCTCTGTTCACAAATGCAGGTCCAGTGGAACATCTCACAGCACTCTGCAGCTACGTGAGGAATCCACCTTCCACACACTCTAGGAACTTCCTAGACTGTGTCCTATGTGACGCATTTCATTTCCTGCAGACATCTGCTAAACTGAATTTTCACACAAGAAAAAAATCTTGCTATCATGAAACTTCTCCCAACTGCTTATAGCACATTCCATCTGCCTCTTTATCCTGGTTGGGTCTATAAAAGACTCTCACCATGATATCTGCCTTGTTGACCTTCCCCTTTATCCTTACCAACACCCAATCCTATTATAAATATCATTAAGTTCTAGACAATCAAAGCATCCTCTAACATAGAGGGCTACCTCACTGTCTCTTCTTCCTTGCTGATGCCTTCTGATGAGTTTATAGCCACCCAGTACAGTAACTCCAGTTGTACAAGTCATCCCACTATGTCCCACTATATAATCTTTTTACTGCTATGCAATGGCTTCCAACTTCTCCTCATTCTTGCCCATGCTGTGTGAAAAGGGTAGATGCACTTCAGTTGTGCTATTGATCTTTTGGGAGCAAGAAGACCTAACTCCTACAGGATCACTCCCAGGTGCATCTGTGATTTCTAACACATCAATAAACTTTGCATCTTTAATGGCATATTGATCACCATCTCCTACCTCTACTGAGGTGTCAGACTGAAAGATCTCACACATCATTCCTCAAATATAATCATGTCATCACCAGACTTATGTGTAGTGAATGTGATTTTTAGTTTATCCCCCTCAAATCTAGTTTAAAGCTCTTTCTGTGAGCCCTGATAACTCCTGTCCAAGATCTTTTTGCCCCTTTGAAGTAGTGTACTGCAGAAGAATTTGACAGTAAATATTTTTAAAAATACTTTCAAATGTGTAGCAGAAATAATGAAAAAAAATCCTGGGTCAAGGGCTGTTGTCATCTGTATCCTGAAGTGGTGCATTGTCTAGTTTATTTTCTTTTTAGGGCTATGACAGTTTGTTCACACCCACTTTTAGTAAGGTTAGGACCAAACTTCTGTGTTATTATAAATGCGCTTCTTTCCTGTATAAAATTAAAAATATTGTGCCAAGACTAGTAGAAAGACATAAGATAGAAAATTAGTATGGAAAAGGTGAAGTTTCATGTTGGTATTCATGTATAATTGCACTCTACATAACAATAGAGGTGTATAAGTGATTTCTCCCCTTCCAAAATTTTCACAAGAAAATTCTTCAGTTTCTTTTGATAGTGCATACAATCCAAAACAAACTAAAACCAAAATAACTTTAAGTCAGTTTTCAGTTTGAATGAGCAAATTTCAACTCATGAGTCCTAAAAACTTTGCAGAGAAAATGTAGATCTCTGCATAAGATAACCAACCCATCATAGTCACAAACACTCCAGATTTAAATATTTCTGATATAGTAAAGAAATAGAGAATTTATATTTAAGTTGCAAATACGTTTTTGAGACATACAAATCCATACACTTAACTTCAGGTATAAATATGACATACAGAAAAATCCCAAACCTATCCATAAAGGATTGGCAAAATAGTCACTGCAAGGGAATAAAAATTGAGCTTTTTCATCAGTTCTGAATTTAGAATTACTGAATGTCTATCTACTTTGTGAAAAATAGAATTAGCATCTATTTTTCCACTGATGCCTGCAAAGCACTGAAGACACATCCTTCAAAGGTCACTCTTTTCTTTGTTTATGCTGTAAAAATGCTAAGGGGCTGCCTACGTACACAGCAACTATCAAACATAAAACTGCTTTGCTTTGTCCTTTAACCTGTTACCAATAGGAAGGAAGGAAGGAAGGAAGGAAGGAAGGAAGGAAGGAAGGAAGGAAGGAAGGAAGGAAGGAAGGAAGGAAGGAAGGAAGGAAGGGCTGTTTTGCTAGAAATGTGTCCTCTTTCTTTCTGCTTTGGAGCTTTGCCTATGAGTATACTGTTTTGAACCAAATTCACAGGACAGAGATATAGATGTGGAATTTCTGTTAAAGGAACAGGTTTCTGATTTCTGACTTTTTTTCTGAGGACAGCTAGGTCTAGAAAGTATTTTTTTCTAAAACTGCAACAGAGAGTACACACAATGCTAAGAATCCAATGGTCAATGCTTGTGCTTTGATGTGCAGTGAAAAACTTTGAAAAGTGGTGATTTGACCTTAATCCAGACCAGAAATTTGAAGCAGGCTGGAAGATGATTTCCTCTCCACTTTCATATTCATCATATATATCTACCTTGTGATGCAGTAGTTCGAAGCAAAATGAATTTGTCTTTATTTTATGGTCTATTTCTCTTTCTGTTATTGAAGTTTTTCACTTAATGCAGTGAAACAAAAGCTCAAGATTATGTGTGCATACCAGATAGCAAAAGACTATTTATAGAAGAATGATATAGGTAACTGGACATTATTCACTACGCTAAACCTACTCAAGAGAATCACAGTCTTTTAGCCCACTCACATCATTTGATTTTGATGAATTTTAAATTCTTGGTTATTTCCAGCAGTGACCAAAAATGTTTCTATGTTTGGAGGAAGAAAAGCAATATCTAAAACAAATGAGGCTATGGCTGTTCTAAGGTGTTTGGATCATTTGCTGATTACAGCAGGGCACAGTACAGATTTGGCCTCTGGGGATGAGGAACAGAATGGCAGCATACTGCCACTGAGATTGCTGACTGCAAAGCAGCAGTTATTCCCACTTTTTGGAATCATGCTGCTCTTCTAGATCCCCAGATAAGCAATTGCTAAATTGTGCATAAACTTTCTAACTTATTTTAAAACTCACTATGAAAACACCTATGCAGATAACTAGTAAGCACTTTTGATTAGTTCTTGACAGAAACACATTCCAGACACAGAGCCCCTATCACAACCCCTAAAATTGTATCCTTTCCCCACCACCCCACCCTCCTTTTGCCTGACTCCATTTATAGCTTTATAACTGTATAAAATGCTGCCTATATTTAGAGCAAGTTTTGTATTCCTCCCTCACAAGCTTATAGAAATATTTTATTCTCCTCGTGTGATGCTGGCAGGAAAGCGAAAGCACTGCTTAACAGTTTCTGGGTTGGTTTGAAGCAGAAGTGTCAGCCTTATATATTCACAGCATTTCAATGAGGCTCTGCTATAGGAGGTAAGTTTTCTTCTACTACACACCACAGAAAGAACTACTTGCACAGGTTTAACAAGAAGAATATTAGCGGTCTTTTTTTTTCAAGGCCAGGAACAGAATATTATAAATATTCCATATCTTGTCATAAAAAAGCCCCCTAAACCTGCTGTTTCAAATATAATAAAAACTATGAACTATTCTCAAATTCTTTATGACAAAATCAAGTTTCTGAAGATAAAGAAATGTAATTTTAGCAAAATTTCTGTAGATGTTAATATTCAAACTTCAGCTGCTCACTTTGTAGCTTACAAATAAACATCATGTTCTTTGGCAAGACAGAGACAGTCAGAATATTCTATCTTCTTTTCTTTTTAGTATTTAATAAAAAAAGTCTACTTCTGTATTATGTTTGGCATAGTATGTATTAACATAGTAATCCCCAGTGCAAATTTCCTTTATTCATTATTTCAAAATATTTTGTTTGTTGCACATTAATAAAGCAGATTATCACATTACTTGAGGATTTGATAACTAAATTCTCAATGTATAAAATTGCTTAACAAGCTTGCCTGCCCACCTATTATATAACTTAATTCCAGGTGACATAGCACAACAGCAGTAGGTATGCCTAATGTAATTTTTGTATGATTTCAAAACCAAATTTCTGCTACTTAAAAGGCTTTGAAACACATTGAAGGCTTGTTTTAGTTCTTTGTGGGCTTTTTAAAATTTTATTTTAATTTTTTGCCTTTTCCTGTTATTGAAGAATAGTTAATGACAAATATTTTAACTAAGTATTCTTCAACTTGTTTGAAAATTGTAAAAATTATCCTTCTGTTTATTCTCATGTTCATGATCCAGCAAATTCCATTAAAATCTGTCATTACCTTGAACCTTTTGAGCTCTATGTTGTGCACCAAAAAGGACTGTCTTTCTTAAAATTCAGCCAGCAACTAAACACAGTTCAGCCAGTCAGTCACCTTCCACTCATGGGAAGGGGGAGAGAATCAGCAGACTAACAGTGAAACTCCTGAGATAAAGATGGTTTACTAGGTAAAGCCAAAGCCATGCACACAAGGAAAGCAGAAAAGGAATTCATTCACAGCTTCCCATCAGTAGGGAAATGTTCAGGCATCTCAGGAAAGCAGGGCTTCATCACATGACAGTTACTTTTAAAAAAAAAGCTGCTCTGAAGGTTCCCCCAGTTCTTTATTGCTGAGGGTGATGCCATATAGTATGGAATATCCTCCTGGTCAGTTGTGGTTGGCAGTCACAGCTGTGTGTCCAACTTATTGTGCACCCCCAGCCTCCTTACTAGTGGGGTGAGAAGCAGAAAAAACCTTGAGGCTGTGTAAACACTCAGCAATAGTTAAAATGTCCCCGTGTTATCAAAACAGTTTACAGAACAAATCCAAAGTAACAGAAGTAGCAGAATACATAAAGTGTGGAATTTCTACCCTTAAAAATATATAAAACTTTACTAAAAGCGTTTTGAACACTCTTATTTTAATGTTTTAAACTATACTTCCTTTAAGTGGGAGTTTGATTGTAAACAATTGCCAGATAATCCTTCCAACATTTTTATTTTTTTCCTGTGATTCTGTGATCTCTCTCCACACATAATACTTGAATTTACAAGCCTTTAAAATGTGCAGGATTCATGTCCAGAAGTCAGTCTTTTCCTTGTCTGAAAAATGTTTGTGTCATGCTAGACTAAGTTCAAAGTTAGCAGCTTTCCTCCTCGAAGAATGTAAATTAATTGGCACCAATCAAGTCAATTGCTGAGATTTATCAAAATAGTCCTCAAGTGTATGTGGCAGACTGTGTGTTATGGATAAATGTGCCTGAGATGGAGTTCATTTTACCACAGCAGTCCTTACAGTGCTGTGCTTTGAATTGATAGGAAAGATGAGGGTAAGACCCCGGTGCCTTGGCTACTGCTGAGCAGTTCTGGCGCAGTGTCACTGCTGTCTCGCCAGCATTCGGCACCCTACCAGTAGGATGGAGGTGGGCAGAATCCTGGGAGGGGACACAACTAATATAACTGACCCAAAGTGACAAAAGGGATATTCCATTAATATGATGTCAGCTCAGATATAACAGCTAAGAAAAGGAGAAGGAAGGGGGGGTGCATTTCTTATTTACCATGTTTGCCTTCCTGAGCAACCATTATGAATACTGAAGCTCTGTTTCCCAGGAAATGGCCAGGCATTGCTTGCTGGTAATAGAATAAAATCTCTCTTTTTTTTTTTTTTTTTTTTTTCACTTTGCTTACACACACACACACCGTCTTTTCCTTTTCTTTAGAAAACCTCCTTACCTCAACAAACAAGTTGTTTCCATGTTACTTTCTCTCCCCCATCCAACTGAGTAGGGGGAGTGATAGAGTGGCTTGGTGGACATTTGGCATCCAGACAAGGTCAATACAATGATCTCTCTTCTGCTGCTCAGCATAATCAATCTGTAAACACACACACATGGAGAGTCTCCTGATTGAATTAGGAGGTATGAATTAGGAGATCTTGATACCTGTCTCTATAGTGAGTTAAATTATACTTATCAAATGAAATTTTGAATTCAGTTCAAACTACAAAATTTTTATCACAAATTGCTTCACAGACATATGCTCTAAATCCTTCCTGTTTTCAGTTGCAACAATACTATAACCCCTACCATTTCCTTACAAATGTGACTTGATAATCTGTGCTTCATTGTCTCCAGTGCAATTAATTCCTTCCTAGTATCTGCCCCAAATAACCCAAAAAGAGGCCAGTTTAACAGCTGATTTGACGCAATTTATGCCTTAACCTTAGTCTTAACAGCTACTGCTTTCTCTCTCTTTCCCCACAAACTATATTCAAGCTGTGTCCATAAACTAAAAACCAATTAAGAGACTCTTTGCTCATTGCCTAAATCTCAGTTTAGTTTTCTAGTCCTTTAATTAACTGCTAGGCAGTTGTGGCTGTTAAATGCACATATTTCTTTAGAGGATTACACATTTTACTAATGACTACAAGATGACTGTTTAGCAATGTATTAATAACTAATTAGGAACATAAATAATCGTGTTAAATTGATATTTGAAAATTATTTTGAATGAAGAGAAAATGACTAGATTGTCCAGAGACTAGAAAAAGTGAATGCATAAAATTATGATATCAAATAATTAAAAAAAAAAAAAAAAACAAACTAAAACAATAAAATTTTTCTATACTTAAAAGTCTCTTTGAATTTAATGACCAAAACTGTTTTGATAATAACGTTTCAGCTTTTACAGAGCAGTGTTTATGCAGCATCAAGATCTTCTCTGTTTCCTACTCTGGCCAGTCAATGAGTAGCCAGGGGCTGCACAAGAGCTGGGAAGAAGACACACCTGGGAGAGCTGACCCAATGTGACCAAAGCAATATTCCATGCACTGAAACACCACGCTCAGCAGTAAATCTGTAGGAATTTTTCCAAGGTAGCCATTGTTCATACACTAACTGGGCATTGATCTCCTAGTGATGAGAAATTCTCGTTGCATCACTTGATGAAATATTAGCTTCTTTTTTTCTCTCCAGTTGTTAAACTCTCTTGACTCCTGAATTTTTTCACTTCTTCCATTCTGCTTCTCTCCCTGATCCTGATGGGGGAACAGTGAGCGAGCGACTGGATAGAGGTTTATTTGCCAAGCACAGAGAACAAAAGATTGGTCATTAACTAGTTATGTGATTTTTTATTTAAAATAACCCATAGAAATTGACTTGGTTTAATTAAGTTACATAGCTGAGTAACCAAGGGTCAGATAAAATAATAACTTAACAATATAATAAGGTTTGACTATACCACATACAGAATATTTCAGGCAAGTTTTGGATAAACCACATCTCTTTGGTAAGGGAAACCTTTCCAGGAGAAAAACTTTGTTAGTGTTCAGTTCAGATCAGATTTTACTATCTTTACTATTGCACAAAATAAATTTTCTTTCATTGGACCAACTATTAGGACACTAAGTAACGGGGTATCATAATGTTTGCTAAACTTGACTGACTTCTTTGGAAAACTATTGGAAACACTTAAGTATTTGTAGTGTCATACTCACCATAGCTAGCAAGAGGAGATACACAAACCCATACTAAATGTATCCAATCTCAGTTCCTGGTTGGTTGTTTCTAATGACTGTCTGTAGTCTTAAGGTCTTTAGGCTAAAGTTAAAGAAAGTCAAAAAGAGCCCACTTACAATGTATTTTCTTTGGTATTATTTAAGAGTTTTAAATCTTACTGTTATAGGAATTATTTTAAAGATAGATAATTTTTTATAATATTAAGCAAAACTCCACTCCTCTGCAACATCCACTGAGATTAAAAATCACTTTTAACATTGACAAAGGCATCTAAATGTAATGGTTTGATAAAAAAATCACTTTTACAATTTGTTATTTGTTGATGGATCTTGAAGTCTGACAGCATTATGCTTGTTTTATAACTCCTATCTTTTTGCTAGACAGATTTTCTTCATAATGTTCAAAGATAGTCAATTTTGTATGATGCAGGGATCTGAGATAAAAGTAAATATAGAACCAAATCAATCCTTAATTTTAAGAAAAACAGGAAATGAATAAAGGATTTCAAATAGCCACCTTTTTTTATTTTTATGCATTTGTGTGAAATATTTTTCAGAAGAAGGGATTTTTTTAGATTTTGGTTTGCATATATATGTTGTGCTCTATACAAGAATGTGCAGTTTCAGATGCTGCTGTGTGACTGTTATATTTCTAAAAACATCAGCTCTGAGGCAGGAAATATCCAACATAACTTCATTGCAGGAAGACAAAGGTGAATGAATCAAACTATTTATTTTACATAAAACTAAATGCAATCTATCAAGTATGTTTATGCCATGAAAAAATTTGACATGAAGAAACCTGATGCCTGTGGTGAGGTTCATAGTAGAAATGTTTGTCTTTGGAACAACTTGCCTTCCACTCCAATGCTGCAGTGTGGAATGTGATAAAAGATTAATAGGCAACAGAGAAAGTATAGATGGGATGGTCTACTTCAGATAAATATGAGAGTTATGAAAACTGGAATCTGGAGTTTGAAATCTGTTGAATGTTTCAGTCTCAGACTCATAGAATTATAAAATATCCTGAGCTGGAGGAGGATCTTTAAATCCAACTTCTGGCCTTGCTCAGTACTCCCCAAGAATCACACCACTTTCCTGGGAGCATTGTCCAAATACTTTTGAACTCTGCCTGGCTTGATGGGTGTGACCACTTGGGGCCCATTCCAGGGCCCAACCCCCTCTGGGTGAAGAACCTTTCCCTGATATCCAACCTAAGCCTCGCCTGACACAGCTTCAGGACATTTCCTTTAGTCCAGTTGCTGGTCAAAACAGCAAAGAGATTGGTACATGCCCCTCTCCCTCCCCTCATGAGGAAGGTCTAGATTGCAATGAGGTCTCCTCTTAGTCTTTACTCCAGGCTTGCCATCCACCAGAACCCTCAGGTCCCTTTTGACAGGGCTGTTCTCCAGCCTCTCATTCCCCAGCCTGTCCCTATATCCAGGGCTGCCCCATCTTTGCTGTTATCTCCTCCTAGGATGATTGATTATCCAGTAAAGAACAGAATTTGAGCGGAGAGTTCACCACCCCTGTTTCCAGATGTTAGAATATATTTTTTTATTTTCTTAGAATTATGATGTTGATATAAGTGTGAGGCTGGTGTTTCAGAAACTCCTCTGATTGCTAAAAATCACTCAATGATAACATTAAGTTCAGGAGTCTGGATGTCTCTCACATATCTGACCTGGCTGACTTCCAGGTATAATGCTCTCCTAACATTCCTCTCTGCTTCCCCAAATCTTTAATAACTTAAGCTATTGATGATTCAATTTAGGATTGTAATGAAAGAAACAAGATTTTAAAATAGTACAAGAAAAACTCAATTACTTGAAAACCAATATTGAATGTAGAAGAGATGAGTACCATTTTTAAACAATTTCAAGACTTGTTTAACAAAGTATTTCTGTAGGGAAAAAAATATGAGTATTTTGGTTTCTTTTAAAATTAGCTTATAATTATATTATAAACAAGCCATGTCCACATTTCTGAAAATATATTACATGGCATTGTGTAATGTTACAAAAGGAATAAGTTCAGATCTTTCATGGTATTCAAAACATAAGAGTACAATGACAGGTTATTTTAAATTCTTTACTTGTAACTTTGGGAGAAATTGAGTATTCAGCATTCTTATTTTTCCACTGAATGCAACTTATTCAATGTCATTTATAATGGTCACAAAGCCTGTTTTAAAACCACAATTTGTGTCTGTTGTATGTGTTGGTTTTAGACAAATTCCACCTTTGATTATTCACTTAAAAATGCAACTTTTAAACTTATATAAATCTTCATAAGTCTTTGCATGAAGAATTTTTCTGGAGTATGTTTAAGCTTATAGATATGTTACTTGTAGAATACAGAAGAAGTGAAACAGAATAAAACTTTGAAACATATTTGTTCTCCCTGCTTCAAAGTTTAATGCTGTTTGTGGTGGCCCACCACTTTATATAGTGTGCTTTAGAAATAAATAAGCCAATCAAATAAGCCAACAAATAAACTAGTCATAAAAGAGATAAATATTGGCATCTTCAGAGTTACTTCTACTATTTTCCATGTAGACAGACCTTTCCAGTTAATTTAAATAGCTGCTTATTATTATTGCTTCAACTATATTAGGGTAAGAAATTAAAAAAAAATTAACTGGATAGAGAAATTGTAAGTCTTCTAGAATTTTCTTTGTCAGAAGTCTAGCTGAAAATGAAAAAAAAAATGTTTGCAGTAGCAGCATGGTTAAATTGAAAGTTTTCACAGAGAGATAAAGTAGAACAAAATTAATTTATAAATATTTGATCCATTGAAACAATACAATATGATCAGGATTGTTCAGTTAGCAAGCTTCATTCTTAAAGATATTTAAAAAAAATTATAAAGGGCAAAAATAAATTGTGATCTGGAAGCCTGTTCAGGTCTGACCCCAAATCCTTTTAGATCAGTTTTACTTTTTAGGGCAGGTTTTGAATCAGTCCTCTGGGTGGATACAGATAATAATATTGAGATACATGATGTATACTGCACAACAGGTTGGAAAAATGGAGAAATTGAAATTTCAAAAAGATCGGTATATAACCCATGAATTAATTTTTGCACTTCATAATTTTTATTGTATTTCAGATTAGGCAATATTCCTGAAATAGTAATTAGAAGCTTTTATACTTGTCCAGGGCCTAAAGTATGATCTCAGTATAGAATACTATTTTGAAACAGGTAGAAAAACAGAAGGGAAGGGATCGAGAATAGCAATTCTGCTTCTGGGTTTATATATGAAAATTAGTCCAATTAGTCCAAAGAGCAACATTGGCACCAAGCAGAATAAATTTTATACTCTCAGAGCCCATTCCTTTAAAGAATTAATAACTTCCCTTTTCCCATAAACTGTAATTTCTACATATAGGTATCTTTAAAAGTTTCCATATCCATCCTGACACCTATTTCCACGAAGTAGGTCACCATTTATGGAGAAAGTCACCAGGCAGACTTTATTCTCAGAAAAAGTTTACTATTTGAGTGCAGCGAAGTCTTTAAAAATGAATAAACCAGAGAAACATATGCAGTCTTTGGTCACCAGAGCTACCTTTATGTCCCCAGAAGCCCTCTACAACAATTTCTATTGAATATAGTGACACTTCAGATTAATTGCCAGATTTTCCCCTGCTGAATTCAGCCAACAAGCCACTCATGACTCAAGCAGATGTTTCTGCATTTTAGGCAAACTGCAGCAGGTTTGTATTCCCATCGCTCTCTTACCTCCATCACCTGTGACAAAAGCTTTTATTAGAGACATCTCAGGAATTTTACTCACAAGAAATAAGATACTGGCCCACAAGCAGTGCTGCAGTGTAGTCTAAGTTTCCATCAAACAGCATACAGGAATGGAATATTAAGAAAAAATGGATTAGCTTCATCTGTATATCTATATTGAAAATTATTGTATTTACAGGGCAAAGGGGGACAGCAGGCTCCTTGAGAAGGTCCCTAGGAAAAACGTATTTGAGCTCATTTCACTAATGATTTTCATTAAGCTAGTGTGGGTAAAAAGGAGCTGTCTGAAATAAATTGGTTTTTTGTGTTCTCAAAAAGCTAAGTAGAGATAGACAGTCTCAGGTGTAAGAACAGCAGTAAGACAAAATATTATAAGGACCAAAACAGTACAACAAGTCATCCCCTGGATTGTTTTATGGTCCTCAGGTATCCTGAGGAAGGCTCCTGTGGGAAAGGATCAGAGAGCTTTCTTGTAGCTGCTGCAGCTCGCAGTAGCAGAGCCCAGCTGGAGAGTCGGCGCTGCCAGGAGCGGGGCTGTGCCTGAAGCGGAGTCTGTCTGCACAACCTCCGCCGCCTTTCATCTCCCTTCTGAGCCTTCCTACGCGCCCAGCTCCCACACATACCTCTGTGGTGTCCTTTCATCCGTCAGCTCCTGCTTTTCTTAGAGAGACAGAGAAAATATGACTGACTGTCTGCTTTTACTACATCTCAGTTGCTATTTCAATATACTTAATCATCCGAATTAAATTGGATTAAAAAGAACTGTGGAGTTCTGTAGAGTATGAATAGGCTGAGAAGAACTGTATGGGAATGGCATATTTCTTCCTCAATATGTCATTTTTTCAGCATCATTTCATTTCCAATTCAACATAATTTTTCTTCCTTCTTTGTTCCCTCCCTTCCCCAAAGAAAGTCCACCATTTTTGCTGGAAGTCTTGGAATAATCTTTTTTTGGGAATTATTTGTCCATCTGCATGGTGTGTGGGGGTTTTGTGTAGTTCCAATTAATATCCTTTCTTGTGGAATATGTGATGCTAATCCATGCTTCTGAATTGCTTTTCTTTTTCCCTTGTTAATATCGAGACCATTTCTTAATCCCAACTCTTTCATATGATTTCTTCTTCACTTTCAGACCCGATTTTAGAAAGCATACAGCTTTCAAAATTCCTTGTCTCATTCCTTCTTTCTGTATGACAGAAGACTTAAGACTTTATCTTCCAGCTGGGTGTCTACAGCATCCACAATGCCTTGTGGTCTCGTGGTCATTGGAGTAAGCACACACTTTCTTCCTGTCATTCTTGTCTAGAACAACACAGATCTGATATGTAAATGCAGAGAATGGCACCATCTACCCTTTCCTAGCTGGAGGACACATGACCAAGTGTTCTGTGGAAAGGCATAAATGAACTGCAACTCTGAAGTTTGCAGTATATTCCAAAGCTCTATGAATATCTTTATTTTTGCTGCAGACATGGTCGTAAAAGCCCTAGGTGTTTTGAGAAATACTAGACATCTAAAATTTAACTTTCAAATTTTAAAAAGTCTCTTTCATTATAAATTGTGCTACTATTTAAAGTTGCAGTACAAAAATAATAACAATTTAAAAAAAAACAATGCAGAAGTATTTGTCAGGAAACTGCTTCAAAGTTTAGAGAAATAGAGTTATCAAAAAAAATGTCATAGTGACTTAAAAATTATTTCTATTTGAACAGTTCTTTTTTTTTTTTTTTTAGCCTGAGGGAAAAACCTGGGCTACTTAGGATGAAATCTTTCCAGAAACTGTAAACAAATAAAATCAGGCTAAGAAAAGCATCTGACACAGAAGATAAGAGGTTAAATATTAAACTATGTAGTGTATCACCTACTGAAAAAAGGATCTTTTAATGGGAGCATCATAAAACTTTGATTAAAAATAGTTGAACCACTCCTTTTAAAAGAGTAGTATTTTCTTCAGTAATCATTAAAAGCAGAAGTATTCCACACAATAAAATATTTAAGAAGAAAAGATACCTATTGTTTCTTCAGTCCAGATGATTCCATTTAAACATTCCTTCATGCAGTCTTTGAGAACTCTGCTACTGCAATGGGTGATGACTAGACCTTTGTAACCAGTATACTTGAATTATGATTTTTTTTCTTTTGTGCACTTTTTTATCAAGTCAAATTTTGCTTTTTTTTTTTTTTCTTTTCTTGCAAGATCCTAGGAGACATGTGTGGTATGGGAAAAATAATATACACATATTAGTTTCTGCTTCCATGCTATTATTTCTAGCTGGAACATATCTATATGTTTTCTTTTTATTTTAATTTGAAAAAAGAATCTTAAAGTTTCATATTTCAAAGTAATTACCTGTGTCTAGGAAAAACAGCTGTAGTACATCTCTTGGGGAATGGATGCAATTTGCATATTATTTCATTTTTGCAAGTCTGAATAGATATATATATATATGTATATATATGTCATATCTCCAGAATGTTATACACAAGCATCATTAATAATGAATTTCTGCTATTTACAGGAAAAAATTACTATTACAGTGCATTTTTAGACACCTATGTTTCTTTATAAAAGGGATTTTAAAAGTATAATTTTGTTCTTGTTGCTAAATTTAAAATTTTTCCAACATGTTAGCAGCAGCAAGGCTGTTTACCCACCACAGCTCTCACTAGGGGCTTTCAGTCACAGGGAAAACCTTCTTACTTTCTTATTAAATTCCATGCTACTGCCCTGTCTGAATCATGTCACCCGCTAGATATAGTCAAAATGTCAGCAATTGTGATGAAGAGAAGGAAAAAGAACTCACTTGCCATACAAAGCTTTATGCTGTGATGCTGTATAAAGCTGATGCTGTCAGTCAAAGCCCATCAGTATTGCTTGTGCACAAGCACAGGGCTTGCTATTGATTTAATTAACTGGAACTGAGATAAAGTTCAGTTTATGCAGCACAATAATTTGCAGAATGTCCACAGGGTTTCACAGAATGTGTTTCAAGAAAGAAAAAACACAGAACTGAATGGATGCAGTACAGCCCTAGTGACTGACAAACAGAGAAGACTGTGTATATATCAAGTATCTGGGCAAATGTTCTGTGCTACTGATATTTGAGATGCAATAATTGCAAAACGTATGCATGGGAGTCACTTCTACTTTCACTTTCTATTGTCAGGTGCCAACACAGATTGAGAAACTAATCAGATGATCATTTTTTGTGTGATTATCAGAGGAATAATACTTTTTAATATAATTGCCTTTAAAAGAATATGATACTCATTTTTAAAAAAACACAATACAATATTATCAGTGACACAATAATCCATTTGTTAGGCTCTATAGGTAATTTACTTTTAAAATCTGAGTTTTCATTTGTGCCTTTTCAGGTTTTTATTACTTTCAATCCATTTTAGGAAAATGAGTGCATGTGGCATGAACTACAACCAATTAACAATTTCTTTCTTCCACCTTCAGCTTGCATAAGTAACTTCATTTTTATGTATGTGTATCTATAGAAGTGGTTATATGTCTGCAAGATATACATATTAGTAAAACAGTAAGTGTTGCACCAAATTCACTTCTTTTAACTAATATTTTGTCTCAAGAATCTCAAAAATCTTGGTTTTCAGCAATATTGAAATCAGCATCTATTAAATCTTGAAATATATGGCTCTTATGGACTAATATAGTAATCAGAAAAATTTTTGTACACTTAAGTCATTTTACATAGGAGGTACTTTAAAAGAACTTAGTGAATTAGTCTTAGATATCACTGTTTCAAAGTTCTGGTTGGTAGGGAAAAAGCTGATGACCTTTCCTGCTAGAAGGCTGGTTGCAGATTACTCCTTGCTTCAGATGTTTTTTTGCCCACTCCATTGTTGGCAGCACAGTGGGTCTGCTCCCATGCAACAATAAAGGTAAAGGTCAAAAGGGAGTTTTACATAAATGTAGACACAGACATGGACATACACAGTGTTGAGATATAGATGCTATGCACACACACACACACAAGTATTTCTGCATGTATTTCTATGCCTCTGTATATATAAATGAAAGTCTAGATCTAGTGTATGAAATTAAAACAATATACTAAGCAATGTAACAATTAGTTAAAACAGGTTGTTTTGAAAATAGATCAACTGGACAAAAAAAATTGCAAGTATTAAAATGCTGTTTACTTCAAGATCCAAATATTTTTTTTCCTCAAAAATTTCAGGAGTCAATTTTCTTAATTAGCTGAAAAAACTCTCCATGTTTAATTCAATAATGTTGGCAAAGAATGGTGAATTTTGTTTCTCATGCAGCAACTGATTACATAATTTTTCAGATGCTAACGGAGTTTTATTTATGTATAATAAAATTTATACAGCTATTATGCACAGTTTTGCTTTACATTGGTTTAATGTGCTTCTAAAAATCATAAATGACATGAGGGGCTCCTCAAAAATTGTCTTTATGTGTCTGAGACATTGTTAAAATATCCCAAATTCATATGGTTTTGGTAACTGGAAAACATACAGGGAACAACATAGGAAACAAACTACTGTGATAAAGACAAGAGGAAGATACTTTGATGAAAAATAATAAGATGGTGACAGCTTGGAGGAAATCTAACAGACAACCCCCTTTTGATGGTTATAGAGTTTATACGGAAAACTGGTGTGTTTCCTATGCAGTCTGACAATTTATTTCTCATTCCATTAAATATTACAGAACAAACCCAAGGAAATTTCCCAGATTAAGCAATCAATTAAACTCCTTGGCATAGAGTAAAGGTGACTGCAGGTAAAAATCTTCCAGAAGAATGTCTTTGAAAGTCACAGTGGAGGAAATGAGATCTATACATGAGTGAAGCAGCAATGTTAAGTTGACCTTTAAAAACAGTAGGAGTCAAATACTGCATGGCTTAACAGTGATCAACCACACTGACCTTGATTATGACTCCTGACCACAGAAAGAAGGTCCAGGTGCACCCTTTAGATATGGATGTGGCACAAGAGTAGAAAGAGCACAGGCTCTTTTTCTTACACTCTTTCCTACAGTCTCTGCAACTGGTCTCTGCTGGAGACAGGATACTGCTTTAAAAGAAAATTTACTCTTCCCTGTGAGGGCATTATTTTATGATACATATTTTTAAATTTTTCTTTCAGACCTACATTCTAAAGTACTATCTCTTTGAATGAATAATTTTCCTGAATATATACGTCCTAGATAAATGCTATTCCCTGGTAGTATTTGGGATGACTTGCAAATTAACACAAATATTTCAGAAAACAATGCTAAGCAAGATTTTACTTTCATCATTTGCCTGTAGGGTATAACAACAGCAGCCTAAAAACTTTTTCCTTCATGTAAATCAAGTCATTTTTTCAGTGTGTTAATTTATACTTCACCCCTAAACTACTCTTTGCTCTTGCTTTCTGTAGTTCACTGTTAAGGATATGTTTGGCTTCAAAACAAGATATCTGTATAAATTTTTCATGATCCAATGTGTGTTTGAGACCACTTACACAGAGTGACCAGTGTAAAAGCAATTTGAATTGCTTTAATTAGCAATATTTCTTAGCTTTCTACAGGCACTGGCTGTTCTGCCTGTTGCTGTTTCTTTCAGTGGCAGCAAAGGGATATTAATAAATGTCAAATTTACTGGACCAACTTGCATTCATTATAAAGTTTCTGCACTTTTAGCAGAGCAATGATTAAAACATATTCATTTATTTTAAATTGCTTAAGAAATATATTTTTCTTTTTGGATCAGTTTTCATCTTCTTTGGTCTACATCCATTTTCAAGTGAAACTTGTCACAAGAGCCTCTTATCTTTGTGGAATGTCAGGATTCTTCACGTATTCAGTAAAAATACAGTAAAATTAAATAAGTAAAAAACTCCCCTTCCTTCTTTCATTTTTATAGATTTCTGACATATCTTTTTGATTATGCTTTTTTTACAGCATATTTTGAGGTGGCAGAGATCCAAAACTCAACATATTTCTGGTTTTTGCTTGCTTACACTTTTCATACATTTATAAATAAGAGAACCTTGTGCTAGGAGAGACAAAAAGATTAGTACAACAAATATTGGAATTATAAATGGCTCAAACCAAATTAATATCAATTCTGAGGAAATTTTCTCACTAGAAGATTAGTTGAACAGCAAATGATGGACTATAAAGGGTATTACATATCCAGAGTAGAAAGGGGGAGAAAGAACATGCTGAAGACAAAATGAGAATGGAAGAGAACATAAGTCAGAGTATTCCAAAAATGGAATGCACGTGGGAGAGGTGCAGATATGTAAAAGGATGTCAAGGTATCAGTACACAAACAGGTATTCAAAACACAGTATTTGAAGAGGTGAGATCTGTGGTATGCATAGGAACAGAGATGAAGGAAGTAGAAGAGAATCAAATTAAAAACATCTGGTTGAGAAATTAAAAAGAGAGAAAATATAGAATCATAAATAAAATGAAATAGCATTTTAAGAGTAGTACAGAAAACATGGAGATTACAAAGAATAGAATTGCAATTAATAGTGTATGCTAAATTCTACTCACTATAAGAATCTTTTTACACTCTTGCTAGGTAAAGTGAACTTTGTGTAACTTCACTGTGCCCTATTAACTTCTGTTGTCCTGCTTTCCCTCTCAACATCTTCTTAAGATACAATATGGCATAATTGCATTCATTATTACTCATTGTAGGTCAATTTAACCTTATTTTGGTTTATTCATTCATCCTAAGTAAGCACAATCAAGTTGCAGAAATATTTTAAATGTTCCTGGTTGCTGGCTTTTCTATCAAAGTAAAATATACATTCATAGAAAAAGATACATCTATGACATGTCTACCAGTGTTAATGAAATAATTTATGATAGTCTCTGTTATTAATCCATTTTTTAGGTGTGAAGGACAATCAGATGTATGGAATAGCTTCCTTAAAAATAACTTCAAAGTTACAGCTCTTCACTCTGGGAAATGGGCAACTGAAAAGACTATGATGGATAAATACAAAATTATCAGTTGCATGAAAATGTGATGAGGAATCAGCTACTTACTCATTATTTCTGTAATGCGACCAGGAATTATCAGTTGAAGCCAGCATTTGACTATTACAAGTTTGGTTGGAATTTTTGTTTGTTTGTTTGAGTTGGGTTGGGTTGTTCATTTGTTTGTTTTCCCAAAATGATGTGTTTCTTCTAATAGTGTCAGAAAGTGGAAAAACTAAGGGGAAAAGTAAGGGAAAAAGAAAGGGAAACTGAGGCTGTTAAAGCTAAAATGGATACAAGTGAAGTAAAGGTTGGATATTTTCATGAAAAGGAAGACCTCTGAAGGCTATGGATTGCATAAGCCATCTCATTTCATGCAGTATAAATCTCAATCAGTATAAAGGGTTGAAAACTAAGGGAATATTCAATGGAAATATAGGGTTTGTTCATATTTTCCATACTGATTTGTTTTGGGCTGCTTCTGGAGGAAAAATTATACTGGTTTAGCTGAACTATTAAAATAGCTGGTGTAATGCCTTTTATGTCCTTATCATTGCTGAGCTTCATATATATTAGTGATTTTCATCCTATAAATTCTGTCTCCAGCCTTATCATTTGATCAGTAGCTCAGTGATTCCCTATCCCTTTGCAGTTACCAACACAACTGAATTACTTCAGCTTCCTTAGGCTAATTTCTGCTGCAACTCATATTTTCTTTCCCTCTGCCATTGTTTTGACTCCTAGCAGCATACACTATAGCAGCATTAAAGTTTTATATGCCTATGCAACATGTCTGTTTGCCAAAGGACACAATTCTGACAAAGAAAGCACTTCAAATGTCTGTCATTAAGTAAGTAAATTATTAATGCCTGATTTAATTTTTAGATGAATTATTTGCACCCTGTACCAGGCTATTAAATGTGAAACGGCCAAAAATTGAATATAGCCAAATAATTTGTATTTTGACATTTTAAAACTGAAATATGTTTTTCCATATAAGAGTCTTCATGGACAAAATATATTTTATGAAAGAAAAAGCTTCACTGAAAATACATCAACCTGCTCACTTCTTCTCATATGGTCAGAGGTGTGGTGTGCTGGCTACACTCTTTTAGTCCAGGAGCTGAAGGTAGAACAAGACAGGATAAAAGTCCCTCAGACTGACAGCCCATTCTTTAGCTCATGGTAAAGAATGCTTCAAAACAGGAAAAGCAGAAAGGTAAATATCACTTGAAAAGCTTCCAGCATACTTGCTTCAATGTTATTGCCTGGGTGTTTCAAGACACAAAAAATGCATATACATGTACATTCATCTGTAGTGGCTTAACCCCCAACAACATCTAAGCACCACACAGATGCTTCTGGAAGGATGGGGTAAAGAGAACTGGAAGGGTTAGAGTGAGAATATTCAAGAGTTGAGATAAGAACAGTTTAAAAATACTATAATAGTAGTAATAGCAGAAGTAGTTATACAATTACTGGTACTGCTATTACTAATTTGTAATGAAAAAAAAATAAAAAAGCCAAAGAGAAATAAAATCCAAGAAAGAGAAGTGGTGCAAATAAAACAAATTGCTTATCACCAACTAACTGATGCCCAGCCACCTAACTTTCCTGGCCTGCAGTGTGAATATTTACAACTGAGCCAGTCACACTAGTCTGTGTGACTGATGAACATAGAGAATGGGTAGTTCATGGGTACAGTTCTTAGCATCCTGAAGTAATCTAAACCAATCCAGCTGAACTGTGCACTTAGAGGTATCCTTCTGACTGTGCATGGAAGAAATGTGTTGTGATTGGTTCAGCCATAGGTATCCATGCTACAAATAGTTAAGTTAGGTCATATCAATACAACTTCTATTAAATGGATCAGCGGTACAAGATCCCTGTGTGGCCAGTAATTCAAAGTGAGAAAAAGGATTTGTCAATTCTGATTTCTTTTGGGTGTCTGACAATCACTTATATGCTGGAAGATGAGTTGTAGGACTCTGAGAGGTTTTGGAAATTCAGTCTTTCCAGTAAATAAATGAGATTTTTAAACAGTCCTGTTTTCATTATTTTTCTTATCTTATGTAAATAATTTACAGTAATATATGTGAGAACAGCAGGTCTGAGTAGGTTGGTGTGAGATTTGGGTCTAGAAAGAGGACTGTCTTTTCTAATGAGGGGCAGTTGAGAGGTACCGTATGCTCTTAACTTTCAAATTAGGAGAGCCATCTGTTAAACAAGTTGTTTGGGGTTCAAGTTTTTGTTTTTTGTTTGTTTTCATTTTATTTTATTTTGATTCTTTTCCTTTATAACTAATTTTATTATTAAGCAATGGTACTACTTCTAAGCTCTGTACCTGGAGTTTTCAAAGTTTTTAAGATGAGATTCCTCAGGTTTTGACAAAATTATAGGTCTTGAAAAATGTGAAGACCATAAACTGCTCTCCCTAAGAGTTTGGTTAATTGTTGGTCTAGAGATTGTCAATGATCTTTCACATCCTAGAAACTGTGAAAACCTTTATATCCCAGCTTAGCTAGAAGATATGCTATTCATATATTTATATTTGAAGCCTATTAAAAAACCCAAACACATTTACTTTCATGGCAAAGAGTGTCAGGTCTCAGAGAGGGGTAAAGAGCATGAATGGAGGAAATTTGTATTTCGAAAATTTATGGCTCTATTCATCTTGAATTTTTTTTTCATTTACAAAATAAGTCTGTGTTAATATTAAAAATAAAACAAACAAACAATAGCAACAAAAAGACCCTATCCCACAACAAAAATCTAATCCAACACACTTAATAATATTTATTATTAATGATTATGTATTTATTATTATTATGTATTATTAATTTATTATGTATTAATCCAACACAGTAAATAATATTTAATAAATTTAATTGAGTTATTCCAGAATTTTATGCACTTCACTTTTGGCAAATCTTAAGTAGTTTGGGTTATTTCAGGTGCGTGCAACTGTTCAAAATTTTTTATCCACCAGTGGAACCATAGCTTGTCTCAAACATGTTAAAAACTTCAACTTTTCCATCTAGGCACATTTTATTACATGTAAATTGATTATAAAGGCTTTGTTACTGCTATTTTATGCATCTTCATGCCCCTCTTCTTCATTTATCTTTTTCTAGTGCAAAATACCTCTAAACATTTTAATTTTTATTTCTTTTTTTTCTTTTAATCTTTTTCCTCTCATTCAGTGAATGTTAGGTTGCATGTGCATGTTATGGCTGAATTGTTGGAATTCTCCTCCTCACCTTGCTTATCCTCTGCCCTTCTCTATTTGGTTCTGTCACAGCTAGGCTGTCTTTCTGTCAAAAAATATGGAGTTCTTTACACCCTTTCCAGAATAAATACAATTCAGTAAACTAAGAGAAAAATATTTCCTGTTTGTTTTTTTTTTTTCTCCATTGACTGTGTAGTTTTTTCCAAAGTTTGAATGAGTTGACTCAATTTTGTGATAACACAAATGAAAATGAGAAGTGATTTGAGGAAAATACTAAGAGTTTACAGGGAGGCAAGGAGAAGTAAACAGAAAACATTTCAGAAAAGAGAAATTTCAAAGGTAGACTCAAAAGGCCCAAATAATATTTCATCCTTCAGTTGTCTCCAGCACAGCAACTCTTTTCTACCTTGTGTTCAGTTTAAATGGAAAGTCTTCAACTGCATTTGCTTAATAGAAATCAATAACTAATGAGTAGGATAAGTAAAGAATGGAAAGAGTTGGTCTACATTGTCACTGACTGCTAATTGCAAAGTAAACACGGTGAGGTGCAGATTTACAGTTTCTATACCAATTTTCAATTGTTGAGGTGTTTTCACTGTCTTTTCTAGTTAGTGTGTGACTACAGTAAACTGGATTCCTAGTTCAACCTTACCTCTGTGCCTGGTAAAATCCTGGGAGATATGTCAAGGCATGTGAATGACAGTGATGTGATTACAGGCAACAGCTCCCTGTGAACTGCTGCAGTGGGCAGACAGTCCTCCCAAAACTGCTGCAGTGTGGGTGCAGTCCTCCAAGGACAAGATGCTCCATCACAGGAGCAAGGCTTGCTCAAGCATGGGCTCCCCACGGGCTGCAGGTGGATCTTTGCATCCCCTATGGACCCCATGAGCTGCGGGGGCACAGCTGCTTCACCATGGTCTTCACCACAACCTGCAGAGGAATCTCAGCTCTGGTGTCTAGAGCACCTCCTCCTCCTCCTTCTCCAGTGACCTTGGGGTCTGCCAAATTGCTCTTCTCACATGTTCCCACTTATCTGTTCTCTGGCTGGAAAATTACAGCTGCACAACAACCTTTGTTTTGATTTCTTCTTAAATTTGTTATCACAGAGGTGTTACCAGCCTCTGTCATTGGGTCAGCCTTGGCCAGTAGCATGTCCATCTTCAAAGAATCAGGGATTGGCTCTGCCAGACATGGTAGAAGCTTCCAGCACCTTCTCACAGAAGCCACATCTGTGGCCCAAAAGTAAAAACCAGGCCATGCAAAACCAATAGAGATGTCAACTTCCACTAATACTTAAATAAATGGTTCAGACATGAATGACTTTAGACACATTCTTTACTCTGCCAGTATGAAATGCACAAAAATTCAGGGGTTGCTATGGATCCATTTTGCTCTTCATCTGGATATTAGTGATTTTTCTTTGAGTGTCCTTCTTTACAATAACCAGAGAAAGAAGATATTTTTCCGTCACCTTATAATAATGTTATTGCTGCTGTGACAATTTAGGAACTTACTCAAAAGTTTTCTGTCTATGTTATTTCATCTTACAATTAGGGACTCAAAAATATTTACTTGAAAAGTAAAAATATGGGGATAATAAAAAAATATCCTATATTACTCTGCTGTCATTTAAATTAAAAGTAAAAATCGTTTTTCAATTTCCTCAAAAGAAAATAAATTCGTTTCTAGGTTGAAGATTCTGGGAGATTTATGGAGTTTTATCTGTCTAGTTGCCACAGAGGTTAATTACTCTTGAGATAAGCCCTAAGGATTATGAAATTTCAAAGCTCTGAAAAAGTGCCATTCTTTGTTATATAAGGAATAAGTTCCCAAACCACTCAGATATCCTTGTTAGGAGGAGCATAGGGAACAGGAATAATCTGAGACAGCTGCAATTTTGTGGAGTTTGTTTGGTTTATCTGGGTTGTTGTTGTTGTTGTTTTCGCTGATGTTGTTGTTTTTGGGGGGGTTGGTTTTGTTTTGTTTTATGGATTGGCTTTTTTTTTTTTTTTACCTTTTAATTTAGTTTCTTTTCCCCTAGTGTTATTTCAGAAGAAATGCCCCTATTACATTTATAATCTTTATCCCCTTCCCTTCGGGAATATGAGGAGGTAAGGTGGTGCCTCTTCTTTTGGTTATGAAACCTTTCCTTTTTTGCTTTAGTTAAATTCAGTCTTTGCTTTGTAGCTATATTTAGTGTCAATATTTTCTGAGACATCAGCAAAAAATATTCAAAATATCAACAAGAAGAAATTATAATATGAACAGAAGATACTTTGTTTTCTGCATTAGGTCAGATAATTGAAAAAGAAGTGTTTAAAAATGAGGTTATGATTCTTCTTACAATATAAACATTGGAAAGATAAAAAAGGATCCTTCTCTTTGATCTGTATTAGGAAAAAGGGGTAAAGGTTTATCTGCTTCAATGGTTTTTATTTTCACTAGGGATAATTTGATGTAGCTGTACCTTTGGTTCAGCTGAATAACATGTCTTCAAATGCCCAGAATCAAGCTTGGAGGATGTTATGTACTTAAATTTAATCGGCAAAAGGCAAAATAGATTTAAGCTTCCTCAGTGTCTCCACAGGAAAGATGTGTTAGCTTTTTAACTCTTGTAGAGGAAAAAAGTTTTTAAGATATATTTTTCAGACCTCTACAGTACCCTTAAACTTTGGAGTTCTTTAATTGCTACAAATCTGGAATAAAGTAATACAATACCAAAAGCATTGAAACATGATTAAAATAAAGTAAAGAATGTGATGAAGAAATATTATGAACCATATTCAACTAACAGACCTGCAAGAAATCTGGTACTTATTTACAGCAACTAATTATCTTCTTGTAAAAAAAAAAAAAAAATTAAACTGGTTCATTATTCTCTAACAAAAACAAGGATTAAGAGAACCTTTCCCTGCTTTGGTGCCTTTTAAATAGTTTATATGAAAAATCACTTTTTATAAGTTTTTATTTCAACACAAAAACTAATTCACTGTTTTGCTTTCTTGAGATCATTCCCCATTCTGTAGAACTGTTAATAAATACAGGAATCATATTTCTTTGACTTAATAATTTTATCAGTCAGTCAGTTAAACACTCAAGTAATCACTTTTAATAACATCTAGTTTAAGATTTTGATTAAGTTTGTCTCTTCAGCTTTCCAGACTCATATTTAGACTATGTGATTTTATTGATTTGAGGGCTGTAAAAGTTCACCACACACACACATAGAAATTTAGTGCTATTTGAAATCTGACATATTGGCTTACCTCCAGCTTCCACTGCAAATCTTCATAAGTAGTCCTTAATTCCTATGTGGTTGTCCAAAACTCCCAAATGGCCATAGATATAATGAATTATATTCAAGACCTCTGTGGAGAGTAATGGAAATCTAGGCATCAACCTCAGAGCAGATACCTGCATTTAGACACATAATTTAAGTGGTTTTCCTCACTTATAATTCAGGATACCTTCATGTTAAATCCCACTGAGATCTTGATTTGCTTATTGAAATGTGGCATTTGGTACTGTATGAGGAACTTAAGGGTATCTGAGCCATCCCCATAAGATTGGTAGAAATGACACAGGGGAATTTAAGGAGTCTTTTTAAATCAGGAGCTTTGGCCAGAAGAGATATTTTGGGGCAGCTTAAACATAATTTTTAGTAGATTTTTTTTTTTTTTCATATAAACAGAAATGCTTACTTTAATTTATGCAACAAAGCCATCAACTCAGGCTAGCAGATATGGCACAATACATTGTAGAAGCCTTGCGCCATCCAGAAGCAGCGGCTAGAAACTTTGAATCCCAGGAAGTGGCCCACATGTAGGCAACTGAATTGAGCCCAGGGTGTTGACACTGGCCATGTTTAAGCTGATCATCCTAAATTCCATTTATAGCTAATGGAAAAAGAGTGACACTCTTAGGGCATAACTGGTCTGACCTAATTTAGATGTGCTCATTAAAAGTCATAGTCAAGGGGCCTCTGTGAGTCAATGAGGGGCTGCAAATTGCATTAGAATAACTGCAAAAGCTTTTTAAGGGAGTTTTTGCAACTGTGCACTGATTCCTCACATTGAAAGTGATAAGCATATGAGTTAGCTTATGTTGGGGAGAGTTAGTAGATAGACATGGGTTATGGTAGGCTCTAGAAGAAGCAGATGCTGAGTTTGTGTGCACAGCAAGGGCTGACTGCTACTGTTTAGGAAAATAAATGGAATAGGTTGCCCTGTAGGACTCTTGTTGTCTGAGGTTAGGTTGAGTAGACTCACTAAAAAGAGAGCTGGCAGCAATGCCTTTTTTTCTGTCTGTGACATGATGTTTCTGCCACAAACAGTATGACAGAAAGAATATTGAAGTTGAAAGATTCAGGGCAGTGGAGATTAGAGTAAGAAAGATTTCCATTAGGAAGAAAGTAGCTACAACTGTGAGGTTAAATGCGACTGATACAACAGAAGCTAGAGACTTGGGAGAAGAATAACTGTTGAAAGACATGAGGAAAGCCAGATATCTTTGGCAACTGATATTGAAAGTCTAGACAGGCAGCACCTCATTTAGTAGATTTGAATATGCATCACATTTTATCTTTCTGACTTTGTTAATCTGAACCAGAAAAATATAACAGCTAGGTATGATTAAGGAAGTTGGGCAGAGTTTGTAAACCAAGCCAGAGTCAAGCTCTGAATCTTCAGGCAGTAAGGACACAGTAAGGGCTACTAGGTTTCAAGAATTTATATCTAACCTCTGTACAATTACTGAAAGCAAAACAAGTCAGTCTTGGTAGAGGCTTGTAAACCACTGCTTCTCTGTTCTGATAGGGTATTTTGAGAAAACTAATGAATTAAAGCAGTTGGCCTGTGGACACTTAAATCTGGCGGTTGTTCCAGGGCAAAATTTCTGTAAATGTTTGTTTATACGCACACACACACACAAACATATATATATATGACAGCTATAAATAGTGAAAACAAACTGTTGAAAAAGGGCTTGAGGCATACAAAAAAAAACTTTTTAAGATTCACAATAAAGGGTATATTCCTTATACTGCTATTGAAATTTGAATAGAATATTACATTAGGAAACTATTTGGCTGGACATGTCTTCAGACATGAATATGTCTTCAGAAGTTTTTGAAACTACTTAGTCCTAAGCAACTTTATAAACTCAGTGACTATAACCTCAAGTCTTAATTTTAGAGTTAGATTCAAGGGATACAAAATTCACTTCTGCTTTTTAAAGATCTCATCCAGTGGCAAAAAAAAGATAAAGGCAGGCTGGTCTTCTATGAGGCCTAGGTAGACAGACCTTGTGATTTTTTCTACAAAGACAGTACAGGTAAACTGTAGAAACAGTAGCTTGCCATTAATGCTGAACAAAGTCTGAAGAAATGCCACATCTATCAGGTTATGGTGACATATATAGATTACAGCCAGAAGGTAAAAAATCAAAAGAGCAAATCAAATCTCTAAGTATGGAAAGATGTCTCTATTTAAGTATAACTGCTCCCTCCTAAAAATCTCTAGAGTTATACCTTATTGAACTGTAAAAATGTATAAATCTGGATCAAGAAAATAGACTATCATGTCACCTTTACCTGTCTTGTATGATTCACCTCTAAAGATCCTTATCAACACCTTGGAGAAGCAGACATTGTTACATTGGGTATTAAAAACAAATTTAAAAATAGAGAAGAAAAAGGCTCCTGACCTTATGGGCAAACAGAAAACAGAGTGGTAACTACAGAAAGGCAATAACATTACTAATGAGTTTTGGCTAACCTCCTGTGCAGTGGTTTGGAACTTAAAACTTTTAACTAAATTAAGATAAAAATAGCTTTCAAGAAGGATCCAAGAAAATGGACAAAGTATTTTAAAGGAAGAACTTTTTACTTTGTACTAATGTAACCAGCCACTGACCAAGACAAATCTGATTTAATTGGACCTTGGACTACAAATTACACAAAAAGCAACACGAAATCTGATTTAAAATGTGACTCTGTACCTACTTATAATAAGGGGAGTTTTTTTTGTTTTGCATGTTTGGGGTTTCTTTGTCTACATACATATTGTCTCTAGGTCAAATGACTGGATCCTTAGCATGTCAAAGACAATGGGATTTATTTAAAACCTGACAGATAGCTGTGGAAGTAAAAGATCCTACTTCCTCTGGGAATGGACCAGAGATTAAATGAGTTACAGATAACCAATTCTATCAGTAACTTCTGTAGTGCAAATACATGTTTGTGAACAATATTACAGAAAATGAAACAGTCTCTGCAGAATTCATTCAGATAGCCAGATCTCATTCCACAAGGAGCTATTGATGGAAGTCAAAAAGAGGTACACCACTCCAGTGAAGAAGGCTGAGACAGTTGGGTTTTTCAGCCTGGAGCAGAGAAGTAACTGGAGAGACCTTACAGCAGCATTCCAGTATATAAAAGGGCCTGCAACAGAGATGGAAAAGGACTTATTACAGGAGCATGTATTTGACAGTTCAACGGGCAGTGGCTTCAAACTGAAAAAGGGAAGGTTTAGATTATAGATGAGGGAGAAATCAACGTCCCATCCCTGGAAATGTGGAAGGTCAAGCTTGGCAGGGCTTTGATCAACTGGTCTTGTTGAAGGTACCCCTGTCCATTAAAAAGGGGTTGAAACTAGATCATCTTTAAGGTCCCTTCCAATCCAAACTATTCTATGATAATATTATCCTATGATGTGCAAAACATGTAATGACTGTTGTTTGAGGATACCTACTGGGTAGCTTTGTGCTCGATTACTGCTGATTTTATCCAGTCTGGGAACCAAATATGTTGTGCTGAACATACACAGAAGTCAAACATCTTTCCACATTCAACAAAAAGGAATATTTTCCCTGGCTAACTGAACACCTAGACAAACAAAATTAACATCTTGATTTCCCTGTGTCAGGACCTGCTCCAAGCTTGAGCATCAGAATATATCTACTACTGTCTAAGTGAGTTTAATGTTTTATTAAAATGCAGTATTATTTGTAAGGACTCAAAATTAGCAAGTATCAGAGATAATGGAATTATTTTTTTTGCTTTTAGCATCAGTGAGATTTTTGGTTTGCATTTGCAAGGAGAAAGTGATCCTTAATCAGTTACTGTAGAAATATGAAAGGATTGCTCTTGTATATTTTTTTTTTTAATTGCTCTTGAAAATATAGGGGTTTTTTTAAAGAGTTCTAGGGACAAAACCCCAATATTTTATTGCATATATTTTGAAAAAATAGGTACATTTGCATACTGAAAAGTATATGAGTTAGAAAATTTCTCCCATAAGCCTTCGCAGGACACATAATCTCTGGTTAGTCCTGGTTAAGGGGAAGAAATAGTGCTGATAGCTGTAACACTGTTAATGTATTAATTTCTGAAAGAACTGAATTCTTCTGCTGCTGCATGAGACATATCATGTTGGACAGTTCTATGCTCTTTCAAGTTTCAAGCAGTCCACTTTCAAGCACTAAATAACAAGAGGCATTGCACCTTCTTTTTCCCACTTCACCCCCCATTTTAGTAAGCAATAGAAGTAAACCAGTTTTTAAACACTATTAAAGAATACAGAATCTTCAAATGAAGACAACAGTGAAAAACATAGCAAAGTTATTAATAAATGCATCTGACTTTCCTTACTCTTACAGTGCATATAGAGTTAATTTCACCAAAAAAATCCATTATCATATCTGAGTCAATTACCTCAACCTCTTCTCATGGGAAAGGGAGAGAATTAGTTACTTATAGGAAAAGATAGTAATGATACATTTCAAATGTTTTCTTTAAAATGAACCACATTTTAGTGATGTTTATTGCTTTCCACTAGATATGAAAAAGGATTAACTGCCAGATCCAGTAAGGACCTTCACATTTAGTTAGATAAATCTCACTATACATAACTTCTGTTAATGCTTGCCGAAACAAAACACTTAATCATTTCCCATTATCTCTAGAGTAGCCTGGAGTCTTGAATTTTGATCAACAATTGAAAGTCTACATTTTTCTGTACATTTACACATGTGGTATATGTGTGTTCATATGCATGCATGTGTGTAATATTAATTGACAATGATAAAAAATCTTTACGTTATTCTGTAGAAAAAAAGATGAAGAATAAAGTTGGTTATTCCACATAGTCCAGATTTGTCCAAGAGGTAGACAAAGGTTAGGGGTTTCATTTGAAGTGTTGGAGAGTAGACTTAAAACCCTGGTCTTCATGACTAAGGGAACTTCACAACCCAGACATGTTATTATCTATGTTTTCATCCTGGTGAGTGAAAGAAGGCCAAAGAACAAGCATACTGTTGAAGTCATAGCTCACTATCAGGTTACTTTTACAGCTACTTCAGCTTGTTTGCTCTGAGCCAAGTCTTCTCTAGAGAAAGTTGGTCAACAGCTAATTACAGACTAGTCTGTGCCACTTCACCTTTGGATTGTCAATCATGCTCCAGTTCCTTGTCATTAGTAAAATAACTGTAGACATGTCTACTAATGAATCTTATGTGTGTGTGTGTGTGTGTGTGTGTGTGTGTGTGTGTGTGTGTGTATGTTTGGCTTTGTTTGTGTGTGTTGTGGTGTGGGGTTTTTTTTATTGTTTGTTCAGTGTCTGTTCATTTCCCTCTTCCCTGACACCCTCCTCTCCAAGTTGTCAATCCTCCCCTTCCCTGCCCACATTCCCTGTCACTCCTTCTAGCCCCCTTCCCTGCTTCCAGAGCATTCCCTGTCTATTTAGTGAGGCTCAACACCCTGTTGGTTACTTTGTGTTATTCCACTCCCCTGTTTCCCCTGATAGGTTTGTGCTATGATAGTCCCACCTTGAACTCCTCCCCAGCTCTGCCCTCGTTGGTTGCTGTTCCTACACCCCTCCTCTTGAGTTCTGGTATAAAACCTTTGTTGCCCTCTCTGGAGGGTCTTGGGGCTCACTGGATAAATCCATTTTGTTACTCTCCAAGTCCCATGACGCCTCCATCTGCCCCCACATTAATAACTTGGATTGCAGAGCTCACAGGGGGAGCGGCCGCCCATTCTCTTCCCTTGCCGCCTAGCACGCCACTGCTCAAGGTGTTGCGCGAGAGGAGCAGCCGCGATGCAGCACTGTGGGTTTTCTCTTGGCAAATTAATATATCTGCATTAAAAAACCCACTACTTGGTCAAAAAGTATCAATATGTTATAGCCAGGAATGCCAGCTTGTTAGTGATCCTGTGTGGTACATGCTAGAATTTCAGCCACTGTGGAGGCAGATGTCACTTTTGAGGAGATAAATAAGTATTTGCCCAAAAAGGTAAGCTCTTTCCCTGGTTTATTTTTAGTATGCATATTTGCTTCTTCAAGTTAGTGATTTTAGGGAAAACAGACTTATTACTGGAAGCAGTAAAAGCCTAGAGAGCTGTAGAAGAGTCTGAATGATAGAGATGATAAACCACTAGAAAAAATTGAAGGGGAAAAAGCTTCACAAGTCATAAATATAAAGAACATTTCAAAAATAAGAGAGCAGAATAAAGAACCAGTTTTGATTATATTCAAAGAGAAAGAACACACCACATCTAGAAAGTCTGCGAACAAGACACATATAAATACAGCAACTAATGTTTAAATGGAACACTGTCCTTTTACTTACTTAAAAAAATTAAGAATTGCTAAGAAGTTTGAAAAATAGTAGAAAGTAGGTTACCATAAACATAGCAGAGGATCTTTGTTGAACAGTTTGAAGAAATTTGTAAAACTGGAATATCAACAATCAAACTATTGCAACAATTATGCATATTTTGTTGAGTGATTTTTTTTGTACATTTGGTACTTATAAACTATGACCTTTAACTGTGTGGGTTTTTTTTTAAGATGGACTAACAGTAATACATAATCAAAAGTATAATTCAGGAGTCAGGTATATTATTTCATATAACTGCAATGTCAGTTGACTTCTATAATGTATTAACACCATTATATTAGTGTTAAACATTTGATTATTGAGGTAATTAAGAAAACTTTTAAGACATTTTATGCTCTCAGCCATTTCACAAGAGCTATAAAACTATCCTATCAATTCTGTCTTCAGGAAAAATTGGTCCTCTGTGGGAGAACATCTCTCATGGTGGCAATCAAAGTACCTACTATAGAAAGATGTATTTGCTTACTTGTGCTTCAGAGTGCAACTTTGTGCTTGAGATTTATGGGAAGAATAAAAATGAAAAGCAGCATGTTTGTGAGCAGTGTGCAGATTCGCATGCATTACCTAAATTAGTAGATCTAAAATATTCAGGTTCTTTTTGTATGTCCTTCCTGTTATTTACAGGATTTATATTGGAAAGATAAGCTCATCTAGAAATTTCATCTTACAGAACTTTAAAATATTTGAAGAAGTTTAAGGAATCATATGCATTCAGCACCTCAGAATTTGTTTCCCCATTTAGAAATAGTTAAAATAAGTGAAGCATTTATGGCATAGAATAGAACTAAATTAAGCCAGAGTGTGTCTCTCACTACAGAAAGTATTCTGTACCTCACCAAAACACTAGGCAGCAACTAAGAACTTTCTTCCAGATCACTTCATTTCAGGCGTATTTTCTACTTTGCAGCTTAAAAATTCAACACTGTGAACAAAAGATAGAGAGGTTTTTGAAGTCCATTAGGTTTTTAGCTTTGCTTATACATTGTTTCAATGCTAGACAAAAACAATGAGTTCATATTTTTTTGTATAACTGGAGAACCAGGGACCAAAATAACCATAGTCACCAACCTGTTTTCCTGAGTGACTTTTATTTGAAGGGTCTGTGCATGATGAAGTCTGAACTTAAGCATTTTGCTACTGTCAATCTGGTATCATAGCTTTCAGTGTACTGTGGCATATTTAAAATGTGTTACACTAAAAAAGACATAGATTCCTCAAGAAAGCCAGCTCCACCCCAGCTGAAACCAGCAAAGGAGTTTTCAGAAAACGTTGCTTTGTAAAAATAATACTGGTTTCTACCCATATGCTCCTCATTTTTAGCCAGGAATATTAATTGTTTCTAATAAACAACAAAAAAATCCCATGGCTAGCAGTTTGTTCTCCTTTCAGTCTTCATCACTGTTTTCACTCACCAAAAGAGTTTTTTAATATGTTAAAATCTCTTATACAAGTAATTCAGAAATTACACAAAACTTTGAATTCCCCGGTTAATGTGGTTTACATAATATATAACCTGAAACAAAAAAAAAGGGATTTAGGTAGTTTTTGAGGTTTTTTTTTTAATTTTGTTTTGGTTGGTTGGTTGTAGTTTTTGTTTTGTCTTTTAATTTTTATTTATAACAAGGTGTTGTGTGATATATATTAAACTAGAAGCTTGATAAAATGTTTTATCAAAGAAGAATTTTCCCAAGATTTATATATTTTACGTCTTTCGTTTTCTTATTCCAGTACATATTAAAAAACCTTAAAATAAAACAGCAAAAAATATAGTATTGTTTCTACAATTGATTAATAGTATTAAAGTATGCAAGAAAATGTTTTAAATTCTACAACTGATTTGCTAAAAAAAAAAATTTGCAAATAGTAGGCTATCTGACTCCAGAAATCTCTGAAAGCTTTAAATTATATGGTCACTTGTTACTTGAAGGGAAAAAAAAAGAGGTTTTGGAAATAATAGAAGACTCTAAAGCTGCAAAAAGGGCTGGATGAGTCAGAGCAGAGGCAATTTAGTGGAGCAATAAAGGAGATTGACCTAAAAAAAAAGAGTTGACACTTGTCATGGTCTTGGTACAGGACAGCCATATTCTATGACTATGGAACATGGTGGTGGGATTATAACATTTTTTTTACAGAACTTTCAGTCAGAAGGGTTCTCAGACTGAAATTTCTGGTCAAAGAGAGAGCAGGTACAGGATCTCAGGGTTACAAATAACCTTGTGATCAGAGTAAGCTGGGGAGAAAACACCACATCTGAATCATATCCTTGGGCTGTCTGAGACAGATGAAAGATTTCAATCTCAGTCTCTTATATTACCAATGAATAACCTCATTACTGAGGCTGTTTAATGAGCCTTTTGTATGTCATTCTAAATTAATCATGTGGTAAAGTATGATAGAGCAGGAATATTGATTCTGGGTTTTCCAGATTCCAGGATATTTTAAAATTTTTTTTCCCCCTGCGGCAGGCCTGCATTTCTGATTTTGAAAGTTTGTGTTTTGCTTGTTTATTGTTTGTTTGTTTGTTTGTATACATGTTTTGGTTTTTGTTTTGTTTTTTTTTTCCTGTGATGATTTTCCAAACACATTTTCCTTCTGTTTTATTTCATAAGGGAAGAGAAGAATGTATAAGAGTTTTGAAAACAGACTTCTTTTTAACCATATTTCCTTGTCATCTTTTTTCATAAAGAGCTGGTACATCCCAGATTCTGCACTCTAATTAATTTTAAACCAAAACAACTACATAATTAAATTTCTAGCTGTGTGGGTGTTCCAATTCATACCCCTCAAATCTTTATTTCAAAAGACCTGTAAATGTACAGAATTATGTCTAAAGAACAGAAATATGATTGTACATTGAATGAAATATTGACAGATTTCAACCTGATAGATATTTCTGATTTTGCACTCTGATTTTGCAAAAATTACATCCTATAAAACCCTGGCTTAAAGTACTCAAGAGCTGCAGAGCTATCTAAAGTGGAGGACTAACTGGGAATCATTAGAAACTAGAAATAAGAAAAAATCATTTTGCATTTTCTCTCTTGATCTCAGTTTTGCAGGAGAAAGCAATCAGCATTTTCTCTCTGTGTTTTCTGTTACACTTATAATGTTATTATTCAGAGTTTATTTAGAAGCAGGCCACTTACATGTAACTGACCTTGTCACTCTTCCCATTCTGTTTATTTCCCCCCTTTTAGTATCCTTTCTGCCCTACCAGTTTCTGCTGGCTTGTTTCTCCTTCTTAAGTGTCCTTAGCACACTACATTTCCCCTTCACATTGTATGTTTTAATCTTCTTTCCTATATTTACTTTATCTTTTTCCATTTCATGTCACTGACATGACATTCTGTCCCCACTTCCATTCCCTGGTGCCCTATCAGCATTTCTCCTGTACCAGCCTTTCCAATTTAGTTTTCATTTCCTCCTTGAGATAAATCTAGTAGTGTCGCAGATTTCTCTCTAACACCATGTAAGTACTGCATTAAAACTCTATTACTGGTAATTGAGCTAATGTAAGAGTGCAGATTACCTATAATTTATGACAAAGTAATTCTGTGTCTTAGACATTGTAATGAATCACCATTTTAATTTAAATGTATTGGACGCTTACCAAACCTCCCAAAGTGAGGTTGGGAATAATTTAAAGAATATTCTAAAACTTCTGACAATTGAAATGTAAGCAGTCCAAATCCAGAATCTTTCAGGACAGTGGAGTTATTCTGGGAGCCTATATTCAAGCTCAATTCTCCAGCATCAGGAGGGTCATATATGTTTCATCTGTTGCATCATCTTCCATATATCCATTTTTTGCATCAGACAAATGAAATTTCAGTCCAGACTCATGTATTTTGAGTGGGATCATACAGTGGTTATTTCACATACACTGATAGTTATTGTTATCCTTCTTGTACAATTTAATCATAGCTATGAGTCTAATTGTTTCACTTAGGTATATCAGGAGTAGATTTGGCCCAGTATTTTAAATTTAAGAGTTTCACACTTTAGGCATGTCAATGAGTGTCTAGATTTTGCTGAGTTTAGCAGCTTCATGAAACTGACAAAATTCAGACTTCTAAAAATTTTAAATTGGGAGTGGGGGGGAATTTGGAACTGATCAGCAAAAGAACCTTCCCTGCCATTCTACTGTGAGTGTTTTGCTTGCAAGAAGTGCACTGATGGAGTGCTCACCCACAAATCAGTGTTTAACTGCACTGATTATTGTGCTGAAGCTAGCTAGTTGCTTTTTATGCCAAGCAAGACAGTGGATATTTTATGTCAATGCTGGCTCAATAATTTTGCTCATCTACATTTGAAAATACTCAGATGTGTTCTGAGATGTGCAACTCATAAATCTAAGGATATGGACTGTGTAACCACATGGAAGTAAAATCAGTCCACAAATGCAGTTTTCCCCTTTGATGCCCTTTTGCTTCTGGATACAATTGCTTTTGCATCTAAGATCTTGTTAAATTAAACCAGGCTATAAACTATTATCAGAATTAATAAAGCTCTGTTGCTAAGAGAATAAAAATATATATACATTTTGGTTTTTTGTGTTGATATGCATTTAGGCATTTTTCCTGCCCTTCTTCCTACTTTTAGTGCTTATATTTGTACATCACCCACCCAGTGTATTTAGGTGGTGGTTGATGGGAGAAGTGTCTGAAAAAATGTTTTCCTGAAGGAGATGGCAACTTGAAAACCTCTTGTTCTCAAAGTTTTATGTTTTCATAACTATTATAGTCAATAAGTATGCATTACATGCTATTGGCCTTAGCAGAGTATTTTAATCTAACAGTTCTGCACCATGTTCACATTAATATGCAAATAGAAGGAGAATACAAAATAAAATGGAAATGAAAGTTGAAAGTTAATTGACATTTTTGTCACAAAATCTTGGAGAAACAGTACTTATGGTTTAATGACAAAAAGCTAATGTGTCATCCTAGGGAGGGCTACATCAATTTAGAACTAAGACAATTTTACTGAGAAAAAGGGCAAAGTGCTGTTTGTGTATGCAGGTTGCCAGCTCCCCCTATGCAGGTGGTCCCATCACCATAAACCTGGACTAAATTGCTGCCATTCATTAAACACAGTGGCTGTCTGGATAACTGCCTAGCACAGACTTACACAGGCCATCTATTTCTGTCAGAACTATGATATGTAACTGACAAAAGCTTAATTACTCCATTAATTAATAGGATAATTTTCAAAATGCCTTGCAATGCAGCTTGACACTCATTAGTGCCATTTATGAATAATTTCTCTCAGGGTCTAATATGCTATAAAGTGTAATTTGAAAGAGAATAATACATGTTTAAACCCTATGTATCTCTGAAACCAAGATCCATTCTTTGCTGAATTAGCCAGCTTTATGAAAAAGCATAGACTTATCAACTGAATGGTTGGAAAGATATTTCTCCATGTCAAAACACTTCTGTCACAGAACAGCAATTTTGTGGATTGGACAGCAATATTCTGGATTGGAGTCCAGGCCATCATTCCCTACAAGTACCTCTAGATATACTTTTAATCCCCTCAGTTCTGTGTGAAGGCCAGGGACACCAAAATGCTTGGACTTCTACTGTGCAAGCACATCACTGTGTGAATGTCTATATCCCTTTATATGACTGGACAAATTAGAGGACCAAAGCGCTGGCAAAGGTTATTCCATTCACATATCTTCTAAAATGTAGGACCAGGACTGATTTTGAAGGGTGCAAGGTTACAAGTGCAAGAGAAAAATAAACCAAAATAAGACAAATATATAAAAATACCATGACCACAGCTCCAAAGTTTTATATGCAAGTTAGTTGGGTGTGGAAGAAGAAACACTTTTAAAGATTATTGCATTCCTATTTTTAGAGCCAGGAAGTTTCAGTGTTTGGATGAGGTAGAGCATCTTCTAGTGTCTGGTCTTCTACAGAGGAGCTCTTTCTTATGGCATTTAAAATTTAAAAGTTTTAAACATTTACTTTTACAGTCCCAGAGTTCATTCAATGTAGGGTAGAATCATAAATCTAGTCAATGGCCCTGGATGTGAAAAAC
Source organism: Lonchura striata (assembly GCF_050655825.1). NCBI lineage: Eukaryota > Metazoa > Chordata > Aves > Passeriformes > Estrildidae > Lonchura > Lonchura striata. Next base: position 54,313,816 of record NC_140703.1, on the reverse strand, counting down.
TATAGATGTTTGAACAGTCTGGGCTACTTACTGAGAAGTAGGCACTTCATTGTGCTCTTTGCAAATTCATAAAATTAAAATTTTACCTCATTCTGCTTCTGCTGGTCACTAAAAAATTATTTTCTTACAGAAAACTTTATACCACTTTAATAGAGAGGCTAAACAAAAATATGGAAATAATAGGACAAAATTATGAAGGTTGCCACAAAAAATACAGAGTAAATATATATTTTATATATATTTATAAATCTGTATAAATGTGTTAAAATAATAATATATAATAATAAAATATACAGAAAATCTAGTAACAAAACCTGCTCCTGAGGTCAATAGCACTTAAGGTATTTAAGAAAATTAATTCAGTAAGGCAGTTCTTGAAAAGGTGATACAGTAAGGTAAACTGCCTTGCAGGGTTGTTAGTGCAGACTGTCCAGTCTAAAATCAGGATTTTAGGAACAAATCTTTTAGATTTCTAATCTGGGATTTTATCACCTATGATTTTTGCTTAGTATCCACAAATTTCACTATCCAAACAACATTCCCAAAAGGGGCTCAGAATTTGCTGAATGCTCACCCTTAGAAAATTTCATTTCTTAGGCATCCCCAATGTAGGGCAAGAGGTAGTGTGGGCTGGGAAAGTGAAAACCATTACCACTTCCTCTCCCTGACTTGTTCACCTGAACAAGTTGCTTGTTAGTCAGCTGAAGAGGCTGAGCTGACAGTGTTTATCTGCCTTGGTTCAGGATCTGACTCTAGAACAGCAGAGATGAGGGGCACAGTAACCTTTTCAGTCACCCCAGTCTTAGCCAGCTTGTCAATCAAAGCCCCAAGACTACACTGAAAAACCAGATTTTCTGGGGGTGGGCACTCAGCAGTTTCTAAAAATCCAAATCTCTGAAAAAATCTTATTTAGACACTCATCAGTTAGAGCCCTTTAATTTGGTGCACATCTCTTAATCAGCTAAATAATTATAGACTGCCACAGCTTGGACAGCTTTTGCATTTAAAGGTGCTTTTTACCCAGCAAATTCCATTAATCATAGTGGGAATATGACTAAAGCCTCAACTTGGCTCAACTTGGAAATAATGTGGTCAGCCATGAGTCAATTGACACACACCCTCTCCCCTGCATCTCCATAAAGAAAACAAACAAACAAACTCAATAAAATAAACACAAATAAATAAAAAATAATAAAACCCAACAAAACCCTTTGATTTTTCTTAGGCTTCCCAGCAAGGATGCCATGCTATCACTTGCTCTGGAACTGAGCAACTGATCCTCAGTGAATCAGTATAGTCAGGTATGTTTTTTGCAAAAGAAGAGAGGCGCTTGTTAAGTGGTACTCTAATGGGTGTTTTGCAACTCCTGTTCAAAACATAAAGAATATAATTTTAATCTTTAAAAAAAAAAGCCAAGAAAAACAAGAAAAAAAAGTCGCTGAGTGGTTCACTGATGTTAATGAGTGACTTCTGTTTTGCTTCTCTCAAAATTAAGTACTCTTTCTTTATTTCCCTTCAAAAGCAATGAGGCAAGAAACTGAGTTACAGGTCTGTGTGTCTTTAGCTATTGCAGGTGAGGGGAAAGAGCTCCAAAACCAATGCCTCGAGCATTTTTGTTAGTTTTATGCACTTGACTTAATCCTACTCCTAAAATATTTTTTCAGCAATTGTTACTTCTCCTCCTTGATGCCAGTAAGAACTACTACCCCAAAATATTTTTGAGATAATATTTTTGGATAATCTTTCCCCTCTCCAATATAGATGCTATGTCCCATCCCTATAATCATTGACTGGTGGGCTACTTTTATTTAAAATGTCCTCACCTTTGATTTTGAATCCTTGAATCGAATGTACACACCTCAGCATATGGTGCATACTTCAGAAAGATATAAATAGACCTGAAGGCTTCCCATCCACCAAAAAATAAGTATAAACTAGGTGGTTATTTCTCTGTGCTGGTGTTATTTTGTTGCACTTTGTTGCATTGGAAGAAATAAGAAATCTTTGGTGGTCATGTTGACCCATCTGGTGTGGCTGTCCATCTGCAATAAATAATTTTCTAATAGAAGACAGCGAGCTTCTTTTCTAGAAAGAAAACAGTAAGTCCTATTTCTTGACTCAGCTTAGTCATCAAAACAGCCCGTCATGGTGATAAGACACATAAGAGACTTATCTTGACTCAGTCTGAGCTGATGTCAACCTCTATGTCCCACATGCAAGACAGTGTTATGAAACTAGGCTATAATAACATTAAGGAGAGAAACAGCTTTAGAGGTGAGCTTCTACAATGCTGAAACCACAAAATTCCAGGGGTTGGAAGGAAAGATGGTAAAAATAAATTTAGGATCTATCTTAGGATAATGCAGATTATTGATCATTGGAACAGGAAGGAATATAAATTTAAAAAACCCATAAACTACAAAATATATAATTAGTCCAAGCTAAAAAAAAAAAGCAACCAACTACCAAAACCCAAAATCTTAGGTGTCTTCCTTCCCAGCTGCATGTCATGACCCTTCACAATATAGTACTCTGTAAATGATCTGATGATTCATGCATTCCTGGGCTGCATGTTGCATCTGAAAGAGTGAAGAGGGTTCTCAGACAGAATATGGCATAGGGAAGTGTTATTAATGAGACTACCTCCAGCTAGGGTTTGCCTTCTATTAATTTGCATTGCAAGAAATTCACTCATGTCTTATTGTTCAAAAAATTTTTACTTTCATTTATTCTTATTGCTGCTTTGGCCAGTGTTTCAGGGTTCTCTCCTCAAATAAGGAATCTGTGGGTGTTAACTGTCATCTGAACAGACCTTAAATCCTGATCTGATTTCTTGTGCTTAAGGCTGCTGTCATCATCTACACCGGAGAGTTAAGGGAGATTAAGCAGCTGCCTACATTATCCTGAATTGCCTTCATATTTCCCACAACATATGTTCGTGTATGTGAGTAAATAACTGTAGATACTCAGAGACACCTGTGTGCCTACAGAGTTAGGTTATTCCAAAAAACAAGATTATCATCTGGAAGCTAAGGATTATTTATCTTCTTAAGCTTTTATTTTATTAAGATTTAGGTAAACTTTACCCATGAAGAATGTTTTTATCCTTAAACATAGACCAAACCACTAGCACTTGCATGATCATAGTATGGGGACAAAGGAAACCCTGCTGATATACTGTCACCTTCATAAAAAAAAAAGCTCTTTAAATGCTTTAGTCTCAAGTAAAATTATTAAAATAAAGTTTTCAGCATCTTTTGCCTGTACTACAGAGTAAGCTAATGATTTCTGACTTAGAAGAAATGGATAATTTCTAAACAGAAATGTAGAATAATATTTTTTAACATTTGCATTGGATTATAATACCCATTCTCACTTTAAGATTTTAGAATTCAGCCTTGCTGATGCATTTCTCACATTCAACATCATTACTGTTACTCTCATAGTTGCTATTTATATTTTACTCTTTGATTTGTTTTGTTGGATTCTAAGTTCTAAACAAATTTTGCATTAGTTTACATTTATTGTCATAACATTCATTCAGATTTTGCTTCCGTAATTGCCAGTGTAGCCTGCATAGCATTTGACTTCATATTCATCAGTTGCTGCTGTTTTACAAATATTTAGCCAGTTGTACTTCACCAAGTGAAAATTGTAAATGTGTGTCTTTTCCATTCACATTCAGGTACCAAAACATAAGTTCACCAGAGATATAATTGCATTTATTTTGTTCTTCTAGTTACTTCCATTGAAGGCTTAAAGCTTCAGCATTTGAAATCTTCAAAATTGTTCTTAAGTAGCTCTTGAATCCTGCATACATTAGACATGCCCAGTCTTCCAGCTGACAGCTATAGTGCATGTTATCTTTTTTAAGATAGGCTGCATGAATTTTCAACAGGTAATAAGGTTCTGGTAATACTTTTTGAGGAATATGTGCTTCTGTGTATGTTGTTCACTGATTTGGTATTCAAAATGGCTTTAGGATATTCTGAAAGTATTTTTAGTACTTAGAAGCTAATGTCTGATGGCAGATGACTGTGTCACTGAAATACTTATCAAGACTCTGGAAATGGGCCAGTGTAGACTTCATTTCACATTTATTTCTTATGGAATAATAAAACCTTATTTTGCTTGTATGTCCTGAGCTAGGTTTGATCTGTTGCAAATTTCAGCCAAGGATACCACCTCACAAAATGGATTCTCATTATGGACATTGATTTTCCTGTTCTTATTTGTTACCTCCTTCTGCAATGAACATTTTTAAACTACTGTATTGTAACATTTTTTTCAGGATAGTTCTGAGAAAAACACCTTTCTTTTCATGCTAGCTTTTTTATATGTGTCATGTTTTTTCACCTAACCACTTAGCAGGTTGATTTTTCACAATTTAAGGCTATGCTATAGATAGAACATGCTTTTAAAACCTAATTGTTGCTTAAAGAGTTGACATTCTTCACTTCCCATGTGTATGTAACCGGTTGTGTCAACCTTATTCACTAGAAGCTTCATAGACTGAGGCTGGAAAAGACCAGTACCAAAGTGAGTACAGCCATTAATATAACACAGCCAAGTCCACCACTAAGCCACATGCCTAGACACCACATCTTTACATCTTTTAGAAACCTCCCAGGATGGCTACCACCACCCCCAACAGAAGGTTACAATTCTTGTTAACCCTTTCAGTGAGAAAATCTTTAATTAATACCCAATCTGAAACTCTCTTGGTAAAACTTGAGGCAGTTTGTTCTTGTCCTATTACAAATTAGCACAGGAAAGAGATCTCTCCCCCTGTCCCCCCTTGCTACAGCCTCCTTTCAGCTTGCTGTGGAGGGCAACATGGTCTCTTCTGAGCCCCATTTTCTCTGGACTAAGCAACCCCAGTTTCTTCAGCTGCCCCTCACAGGACTTGTTTTCTAAACACTGCCCATTATAGTAAAAATCTCTCAGGTTTCATGCTTTGACTGAGCCTGACCACTTGATTCGCAGTTAAATAGTTGCAGCATGAATAAAAAATAATCTGCTAAACTGCTATTGGAATTTAAACTGTTATTTCATTGGAGCTTATTCAGAGATCTCTAATCTACTCCTGCAGAAGGTATGCTCTGTCTCACTAGGGTTTTCAGTGGTTCAGCTGTTACTGCCAAGGAAGTAGAGCAAATCAAGTACTGCACCAAACTACAAAGAAGAGTTTGAGGAAGGAAAGAGGCATATAGGATAGGAACATAGGAACAGGTGGAAAAAGACAGATAACACTGTAAGAACAAGAAAGAGCAGGGAGGGGGTTATTATGACTGTGCAGTCACCATAAAGGTGAGGGATAGAACATGGATGTATCAAGAAGAGGAGATAGAGAGCTGGTCAAACAGGGAAATGTTTAGGATTGCAGTGCAAAGGAAACTCATGGTTTCATTCACTTCGACTAAAAAATTAATTGAATTGGTGCATATTGTTCTCATCTTTAATGACCATTGATACACAAGACATAGGAATATGAAGGAGAAATTTTGAAGAAATCATGGTTTTCTGACTGCTTTGAAACTCTTTATCATTTCATATCTTGGGAAACCTATCAGTATAAATATTTATGGCAGATGACAAGCAGCTTCAAATAACTTTTGTTGCAGTAATGCTTTTTGCCTATTTCTTAAAATCTGATTTTATTTTTCTTACAGTACATATAAAAAAAAAAGTCACTGTGTTCATCATTTGCATGTGGAGGAATTGGTTTAAGTGATAAGACTAAAACCATAATGAATGGAGACTAGAATTCTATGTGTACCATGAGCAGCACTAACCTCTCCTTTCTGCTTCAAAACTCTTTCATTTGTCTCACTTTATATGTTGAAGTTTCACATGGGCAGAACAATTGGATTATTAATTTTAATTGATGTTTCATTAGATATTTTTGTATCTCTGAGTGTTCAAGCATTCAAGTTGAAATTTATGTGCTATGGTTTTTATTCATAATGAAGTAAGAAAAGGGATACTTTTGCATGGTTCCATTGTGATCTCTCTATAGCCTATTTGTTAGTGTATTTTCCATAATATGCCTTAGGAGTCTCCATTTCTTATGCAGTTACTGTGTAGGATATATTCAACAGGTTTCAACATAAAATTGCACAGTGGAGATGGAACCTCAGATCTGCCAGTTTCAAGTTGGCTGCCATGCTGTGAAGTTATAAAGTCAAACCCGCATTCACTGTCTTTCAGTCTTTCTTGGGGCCAGAAAATACTGTCTTTTCACTTATTACTGGGCTGGTCAGCATGACTGAATCTCATCTCTGGATACCCAGCTGCCCAGTGATTGTAGTTGGAGATACATCTTCATATCTACCCAGGCAGAAAAATGAATTAGAATTTAGCGGTCCTATAGCATAAGCAAAGTGATCTATTACTGAATTATCAGAGAAAATGAGTGCTATCATTAGCTTATCCGTTTCTTCCAGATTTATTTAGAAATATATTAGGTCTCTAGTCATGTTCTTGGCCCTAATCTCTGCAGAGACACACAGATATGAATCGCATATGGATTTAAATGTTCTCTGGAGCTGGGACTTAGGTGACTATATCCTTAGTTTCCATTTTCCTCCAGAGTTATTCTTACTATTTAAATTAATGTTGGGTACTTTTTGTGTGTGCTGGCCTTTTATACTACATTCTTTAACACCAAATTCTACCCAAATAACACACAAAACACTGTCTGGATTGCATAGTATAAATTTCACTAAGTAGCTGTGGCATAAATTTCCCTTGTGAATATATAGCCTAACAGCCTGTCTCCAGGCAGCAATCAGGACCCCACCGAGCTTGGCAAGATGCAGTCGCTGATCCAGAGCACTCACAACATAAGCTCATGACAAGAAAGAACAGATGGAAACAAAGGTAAATAGCAGTGTGGTGGCAAACAGAGTAACAATGAAGCTGGGTCCATCTGTTGCTCCAATAGGCACAGAAACTGTTCTTGTCCTCTGCTGTGTCCCATTGCACCACTTCATCTCTTTGGGTAGCTTGGTAGATAAATGGACAGGGCTATGCTTTGACTGAGGGAGTTGTTTGTCAACCCCTACTTCCCCACAGACTTTATTCCCTTCATCCTCTCTTCCTCTCTACTCTAAATATCATCCCAGTTCTCTTGGCAAGGTGGATGGGCATGGTGCCCTCAGTGCCTTTACAGAGCAGCAGTTAGCTGCTGAGTGGAGAAATTCATGCATAAAACTCTCAAAGCTTTTCTTTGAAGCAAAAGCTCTCCTAAAAAATAAAATGGTCCAAGAACTGTTCTCTGGTTATGAGAACAAATGACTTGACATAGCTGGTGTTCAAATGGCTACCTTCTTTGATGCTCCAAAGTAAGCTGTCCACATCAAAACAGCTTACTGGGAGTGCTTTTTGTTTTTTGAGCTGTTTCAGAAAATTTGGCAACATGCTAGATGGTGCAGGCTAAAGCCAAGCCATAGACAGAACAATTAAGCTGTATCAGTTGTCTCAGGTCAGTGCATGAAACCTGCCCTTATTTAGTTTGCAAATATAGGAGTAGTCTGAGCAAATAGACTTACTTGACACTTCATGAAAGATGCCAAAAGAAAGGACAGAATGCAGGTGTGTTGCGGGGGAAACACTTCAGTAGTTGGAGAGGTTGTGATGGCTTGTGACAAACCATCCCTTCCAACTGTTTGGTTTTAGTTTGGTATTTGTAATGGGTGTCAATTTTATTGAGGAAGAGGTGACCTTCACATTTAGAAATTCTGAATGCTGAATCAATGTAAATAAAACAGGAACTTTCTTAGGCACTAAATGTAAAGCTGTGAAAATCATTCAGGTTAGCAGCAATTGCTTTTATTACCCTCCAATACTGCAAAGCAACCACGATTATTTTAGTATTCTACTGCATCTCACATAGCTATCATCCTGTATGTCATTTAGTCACAGTGCCATAAACTAGAGGCTTGATTTTCTGAAGTGCTCAGTGCCAATCACCTTCAATTCCCCAATCCACATGACTGCTTACCATAATGCTCCCAATGATACCAACTCCTTCTTATTTTCTGTACCTGTAAAAGAGTGGAAAAAAAAAAAATTAAAAAGTAATTGAGCAACCAGACAGTTAGTAATGTGTCTGCAGAAAGGAAAGAGACTTCTGTAAAATGTAAAATGTTTGTATGGACTTGCTGGTTGGGTATGACTTTCCGGCACTATGCAGATGGGCAGCATTACTTAGGACAATAAAAGTGATCCTGATTTCATTGTCTTGACTAGAATTCAAATTCATATTTTCTGGGTTTGTAACATTAATTTAACATATGGCTGCTAGCTATAATCAAAAGTGAAAATGGTTTATAAAACTAGCACATATAAATGTGCTAAAGGATTTGTGCTAGCAAAAGGATTATTTCATGATTATAAAGATTTACAATGCTTCTTATATTGAAATGTTAATTTTAACATTCAAAGTAGAAGTTTGACTTATATATATTTAAATTTTTTTTCCTATATAAAATTAAGTAGACTCACTTACCATGGTTATTGAAATAACTGACAAAATAAAGATCGCAATAGATATCTTGATATGTTTTAAGAAATATAATTTATTATTAAAAGAGATAGAGTAGGAGCAAAACTTAGAGTGTCATTAAAAAAAACATCAATATGCCATCTGATTTTAATCGGACTATACCTTTGTATTAGAAAACTATGTGAATAGTATGTATCAGAATTCACCCAGTTACAGTCTTCTTTGAATAATAAGGCCACATTTTTTTCTTCATGTTGTTTAGCAGGATATAAGCTTATTGCTAAATACCAAATTCACATGACTGTTCATTACTTTAAGTAGGAAAATTCTTGTTGTATGTACATGAGAGATATGACACAACATGTAATTTTATTATTGATATTCCATATATAAAAGTAATCTTGAGTTTGTTTTTTAATTTGTAACCAGAGTACTAGTTCATAAGCATAAAAGCTAAATTTAAGTTATTGATGTATTTATCACATTTTTCATTGAACTGAGTCTATTAAAAGCAACAAGTCTTTCAGGTCTAAGGTGAAATTGTACAGAGCTGCCTAGTGCCATAAGTCATAAGCAGGGGAAAGTCCATCTACTTTGAAATTTTTTGAAGGATTGTGTAACAACCAGGTAAAACAATATTAAGTGACCCTTTTATGGATCATATATTTAGTGATAGAAATGCTTACAATATTTTAAGGGTAATTTTGTGGTGTAAATAATTTTAATTGGAGCCACCCTTTTCCCTATAAAGAAAATTGCAAAGCTAATTGTCTAAACAGAGCAATTAATTTAAATCAAGACCTCTGGCAACAAAATAAACCTTAAGGAAGTAAACATGCTCATCTTCAGACACGAGTGCACTTACCTTGACAGAAGCTATTAGGATTTGGCAATGAGGTCTAGCTTGACACTCATTCCAGTACTCTAAAACATATTCTTCTTAATCTAATACATATTATTACTATTAAAAATAATGAAAATACTTCTTAATGATGATAAAGTGGAAAATACCTCATCCAAGCTGTAGAAAACATGAAATTCTCTACCAGCTGGTTATTTTGGGGATGATAATGATGCAGTAAGCCCTTCATTTTCTAAAGGAGCTGACATTTGTTGATGTACATAAATAGGCCAGCTGTTCTTTTTTTGGGGTAAAATATAATATACAGTTAAATCTCCTCAAATTGCTATAAAAATCCCCAAAGTAAGTTTGACAGTCCTTCAATGGGCATCCTGACTATAAATTCCTAAGTAATTAGGAAAAAAAAAAAAAAATCAGTGTAAAGTAATTCATTCAACTATGTAGGAATTATTTTTTATGATCCTAAATGGCAATAATTTAGGATGTGAGAAATAAAGACATAAAGACAATTATTGTGCTATTTAATAGGGAATGAGATGGGTAATGAAGCAAGATTACAATTAAATTCTAGCATGCTGTGTCCTACAGGAAAAATCAGCTCTAATGTTTCTAACCTTTATCAACTGGCAATGTTGCAGTTATAATCTCATATGTAGTTATCAATTCCGTCTGTATGGCACTGACGAGGATTAATACATTAAGACACTAATAAAGTAAATAATCTAAACAAACTTAGATGTACAACATTGCATGGTGATCTTAGAACTGCAGAACAACTCTATGGATTGCAACTTCACATCGTCAGAAGCACTTACAGGAATAGTTTGCCATATTGCAGTGTCTAAAATTAGGAAATTCAGACCATATTCTGTCACTTCACTGTTCACCTGACTTTTTCACAAATACTTCTGACCCAATTAATGGGAATGAGACCTAAAAGGCCAGAAAACCTCTGAAAATCTGTCTACTGTCTTTTATATAGCTAATTTCAATTATCAAAATTTAAAGTATTAACTGGGAGATTTTTCTGATGTTCATCACATGTTGGAGAAGCATCATTGAAAGGACAGGACACTTCTGGGTGGTATGTGCTTAATAAAGGAGTAGGCAACTAATGTCAACAAAGTAATGTCATAAATTTTTGAACAATAGACTGTTAGGGAGACACCATAGGTGGACATCCAACAGTGGAAGCTGGAGACTGCAAAAGCATTGCTTTCCCATCTGTGGAGCTGACACATCAACTGAGAGGAGCAAGTGCCATATTCTTCTGAGTCTTATGCTGATCTTGAGTGGACTGATTTGTGTGGACATTTGTTTTTGATTAAAGGAATTTTTATCCACCCACATATGCCACCCCATTAATCAAACAAGTTTAGACCACGTCAATGAACAATGTGGCTCTGTTCCAGTGACCACTGCTCCCAATCTCCCTTTAACAGTTGGCAGACATCTTTTCGTTGCCTTTTTTTTGGTCAGAATCTCACAGAAAGAAGCTGTTTGAAAGAAAAGCTATGTACAGTCATCCTTGTAAATTGGTAGAGCTGCCTAAACCTTCCTAAAGGTGCATCATCCAAAATTCTTAGAGTGACTGAAATACTGATGGGAAGTGTGAAAGAAGAAGAGATATTTAACTTCCCTATTAATTCCCAACATTTTATGATTGGCACTTTATGTATATATTAGATTATTGTAAACATGCCTTTGTGTCATTGGAGAGAAAAGCATACTAACTGGAGAATGGGAACTCAACCAAGAAATTTTCTGTGAGTTTTTGATACCCCAGTCATGCAGCTAAAGAGCCCTTGATTTCTTTTTTTTTTATTATTTAAACAAAAACCTACTTTTATTCAGAAGCAAGTTTCTTCAAATATTTTAATGTATCTTCACATATTGAAAACTGTAATAATTTTTATTATTTAATATTAATAATAATTGTCATATATTTAAATTCAATAATTCTATTGTATTAAATATGAAATGGAATTTTGTTGTAAATATTTGTAATCAATTCTGCCTTTGTAAAATTATTGACGGTGTATTGTTTCTCTTCAACCTTTAACCATGTATCAACACTTGGTCTCTGTTTTGATCTTAAGCTTGTGGCTAACCACTCTTTTATACCTTTTAACCCCTCTATCATAAGAGCAAAATCACTCTGGAAAGAAAAAAATTGAGGAGGTTATCCAGTCCATGCTGTTACTAGTGATGAATTGCCCCTTACCACACACTCTATGACATTATCCTGACATTTTATTCCTGGATATCATAGGTAAGGAGATTTCAATCACTTTTAGTCCAATTTAATTCCAAAATCTAATATACCTTATTGCCTTTCTTTATCTTCTCTCTAATCAGGTCCAATAATTTCCCTTTTTTTGTTTATTCTTCTTTTAGCTGGACCCAATCATACAATGGAGATCTCAGTAATTTTTCCAGTGTTTGTTGTCTGCTCACCCATTACTTATAGTGATAAAAATGTTTCTTTTTCCAATGTTAAGTCATCATTAATGTGAGAATTATGCATATGCTTCATTTTTGAAGGCTTTGGAATATAGTCCACTTGAGTTTTAGCTCTGCAAGTGTGTACATATCTGACTACTAGCACACAGGACCTCCACAATTTTCACCAGATACTTCAAGTATTGAATACTATATATTACTGTCTGAAATCTTTACAGATAAGCTGTTTTTGTTTTTGTTTTTTTTTTTCCCCTGAAACTAGCTAAAATCATACACTGCTAAAACAGAAATAACTTTTGGATAGTATGAATCTTGTTTTTATGCCATCTATATACATTCTTCCTCTTTGGTAGTTTCCTGGAAGGTCAAGTGTGGTTGAATTTTCTTCTGTCAGTTTTCCAAGTTGGTCGGTGTTTTGAGGGGGATCTGTTTGGATATTTGAAATTGTGAGCTTCATCAATATGGAAAGGCTTTTTGTAAATTTACAACTGTATTTTCCAAAACCATGGATTTCATAGACTAAGTAGGAATTTGTAAGCACTAGAAGAAAAGAACATTTTAGGAGCAGAATGAGGCAGGACTAAAATATAGGAATTTTTTAGAAAAATCTATACTCCCCTATGGTGGTCTTTCAGGTCAAGTCCTTTGATTTGCTCCTGGTATAAGATGTGCTTTTGGTTTTTTCAGGCCTCAAATAATCCAGAGTATGCTCTGACTCTCCAAGGAAAGGAATGTCTGCCATTATGTCTGAAGACTCCTTGTTCCTTCTTGCCCTCTCCCTGCCCCACAAAGGTTTTCTGCCATAGAGATGTTCTTTCTCATTCCAGAGATCCTAATGTGTTTGCCATGAAAGCACCAAGAGACAGTAATGTTAAAAAAAAAAAACCCTAAAAAAAAAAACAACAAACCCCCCCCCAAAAAAAAACACCAAAAAACCAAAAAATCCCAACCATAAACCAAGCAATCAAAATATGAACTAGGCAGAAATACAGGTATAACCTTGAGCATCACGACTCTCCATAACTTCCCACTGTTTTTCTGTGTTCAGAAAATATTACTGGTAAGAAGGAAACAATCAAAAGAAACGTTTGGCTTACCCTGAAGGATGCATAATTTCACAAACTTAAAGGAAGATGCAAAATGCCCAGCAGCATAATGGTTGTACTGTCAATGTTTGAAGACACACCTGCATGGCAACGCATTATCCTGAAGAAAGCATTCACAGATTGTTCCAAACAAGCTGGACTTAGAACTGTAAAAAATATTGCTCTCTTAGCAAGCAGCCTGTCTGAGCAGTGGATATGTTTTAGCTTAAGCAGATCTGTGTGGTACCAGTGGATTCATGGTCCAGCATGACCAAGCTAACTTTTGATCTCCATTTCTACAACTACATGAAACCACTGAGACAAACTTGTTCAACAGACAGTAGCTGAATATGCTAACAAGCATTTTACTGTTCCACACAGGCATATTGCAAATGCACATACCCCAGCTCTTTAGGAATTGATAATTTGCAGAGAATTTGGAAACTTTAAAACCAGTTTTGTGGTTTGTTTTCACAAACACAGATTGTTTTCACTGAATTTCTTTGAGATATAAACAGAAGATTAAAGTTTACTTAATGGTAACAATAGCCTTAACTTCAAATAATCCAACCATTTAAATGCTTTTCTGTTTTATTCTTTGTTATAACTGCATTTTATGTTATAAACTACAATTCAGTGTTTTACTCATTTTCTGAGGAAGTACTCGGACCATTTAATGCAATTTTGTGTTTTATGTGTATTTGAAATTGTTATAAACTGCTAAAAGTTGAAGAAACAAACTGTTTATTATAGCACAAGACTGTAGCATGGTCTAACAATAATTGGAAAGCACTTTTGGTTAACAGACTCTCTTCAACATTATATATAAACAACAGTGACAAATAGCACTTATCTTATTAATACTTCACTACTAATCCATCAGCTTTAACTAAGTCTCGGATGAGCTGAAACTCTGAAGATTTCAGCCTTAGCTTGCATGCTTCAACAATTTTATTATGTTAGCTTTCTTTCTACATACACAACACAAAGATAAAATGATCTACTGGGGCACTGCCTTGTCTTCAATATTCAGTAGATTAAGTGAAGTCCCAACCTGAGTAAAATTGAAAAAGCAGTAGCAATGGTATATACATCTGCAACATGAAGAAAATAGTATTATACATCACAATGGAGAATAAAATGTAGTTTTGGTATTTGGTAATTTCTTCAAAGTTAAATTGTAGCCCTGAATCTTATACGAAAGGCGTATGTTTTCACCAATATGAAAATAAGTAAGATTTACTTTCTAAGTAAATTGATGCAAGGGGAAAAGAGGATAGATATGTGATTTTTCAGGGATCCAACTGAACGTCAATGTCGTATACTGAACAAAATCAGTAATCACTGCATAGTTACTTACAGGGAAATGTTATCTTAAACTTCACCATGTGTGAATAATCAACAAATCCCTTTAAAAGAAAATGACTTGGTGGGGATGATCACAGGCAATGTGTTCTCAAGGCTCAGAAACAAACATGATGAGTAACCACAGCTGCTACAAAAAAAGCTAAACTTGTTAAAAATGAACCAGAGGGTGAATTTTGTTTCATATGAATGGCTAAGTAATTTGAGTGTTTTTTAAAATGGCCTTTCCTTAGCTAATCAAGAAATTTAAATAAACTGTCCACATCAGCATGGAGGAAGCATATAATGACCTCAACCCAACTTGGAATATAAAGTCTGAGAAACCAACTCAATAGACTTTGAAGACAGCAGTGGGTTTGAGCTCTTTTTATATATTCCTTACAAGTGACTGAGGATGCCCAGTGTCATGATTGTGGGCATACAGAGATTTCACTCTAAATACATGCCTATCTCCTTTTATTGTTTATTGGGGAAATTAAACAATGCCTTCAAATAAAGGACCAATGTTAGACAAACAAAGGCACCAACTGAATATCTCAAATAATGTAAGAAAATTTATTAACTTTGTCATTAGGATTTTGACCTGGAGTGTCAAGTTATTGCCATCAAAACAATATGCAAGGTGGTTGAATGTTTAAAAAATCCCTGTTTTCAATTCGTTCTTGTTAAAAAAACAACCAAACAAAAAAAATTAAATATGCAATCACCACTGTGAATATTTATAATCACAAACTAGATAAAGGGAAATGATAAAGGAAAATGTTGCACTGCAGTTTACATATGGCTGCTTCCTATATATATTTTGAGAGAGAAAATGAGAGATGAAACTACAGAAAGTTTTTGTACTTAAAGTAGTGGGACTGTGAAATCAACAGCAGCAAGGCTGTGAAATCAATTTCCCTCATTTTCATGCATAGGTATTACACAGAAATTTTTTTACACCTCCTCTATGGTGAAATTCTATGGTTTGTATGTGTGGAGGAGTATGTGAGAACATTTTGTGTACAAGATGCTAAACAATAAAGAAGTACATGTGTAAAGTAATACACTAGCTAGTACAGCTAAGAACTGAGAGTAAACCATAGTTATTAACCTCTTTTTTTTCTCTGGGACAGAAGTTAATTTTGTCCCATGTGTTTTTACAACGATAGGGTTCTTATGGAAAATTATTTCTTATTTTTTCTTAGTATGTATATTATGAAGTATCCTGCAGTTCTATAGGAATAAAGAAAACAACAAGATCATGAGGTAATAGTCTGTGTCAATAGATTGATTTGTTTGACATTTTAAGCCCACTCATACTGTATATTTAAAACAAAAGAGCTACTCTTTCAAGAGAACCAGTGCCTCAGAGATTATTGTCCTTTCTCTTGGAGCAGAGTCTGGTGTTTCAGGTGAAAACAAAGTATATTTCAGAGAAAAGCGACCTAGAAATGTTAATACTTTAGTCCGCTGGCTAGTTATTCTGTATGCTGTGATAAGAAAGAGTTTAGATATAGTCCTTAAAAGGGGAACAAAAAAATCAAGATAAATTTAAATGCTTTGAAAAACAACATCTCATCTCATGGTCCAAAGTTCTATCTACTAGTTTCACATCCTTTAAAACTGCATTTCTTTTTACTAATTTTCAATTTGACTTGTCTCAAGACAGCTTACATAAAGACAAATACATAGAACAGTGGTAGGTACAATAATAGAAAATATGATGCTTATCCACTTCTGTTCATCCCTGATTAAGGTAAATGCTATCCCTTTATTTTAATCCTACTCTATTTCATGAGAAGTGATCAGTTGGACAAATCTAATCACCTCAGAAATCTAATCCCTCAGAATTACACGCTTTTCTGGGCTGAGGGAGACTAGCTTTTTTAACCAGTATGGTAGCAGTGGCATCACTGCTTTTACAGGATTTGGCATTACTGAGACATTTATTCATATGTGTATAGATTAACAAAAGGAGAAACAGAGAGGACTTGATGCCATGTTGCTACAGGATTCTGCCTTTGTGGTCTCATAGCTGGGGAAGCCCACTATAACAGAAGTTGCAAGTGATGTTTGCACTTAGGGCAGTGCACCTCCTTCTAACTCTAAGCCTTCAGGAATATGAGCTTTGTCATGTTCATCACACCTATGCCAATCCTTTTGTCTAGTAATAATTCCTTCTCTCTTTTCAAGTCTAGATTTGAGGTATTGCATTTCAGATCTAAAAAGGAGTAAATTGCACTGCGTGTTTCACAAGTTAAAGTAAATTTAAAGGTATCACATATTTTTCACACATACTATGCATAAAAGTTCAAATTATTTTAGTTTGAATTTTGGGATGTAACAATTAGAATTATAGTCTACGTTATGGGCTGCCCTATCTTTTATTGTAAATGAAAATAGTGACCAGCTTGATGGAATGATTCATTCTCTCCATCCATGATCTGAGCAGAGCTCAAGTTCTGAATTTAGATTATATATTTTAATACTATGGACTTGTAATATTGTGAGCTGAATCTTAGATTGCACATTAAATATGAACACAGTAAAGGTTTATGGTTATAATTATTTTGGGAAGTTAAAAAGATCATCTTATTTCTTCATTAGTGGAGATTTTTGATGGGTCTTGCTTCTTAAAATTCCACTAAATCTTCTATTCTATCTTTAAAGGTAGCAGCAGCAGACACCTAAGGAAAAAATATAATACATGTAGAAAGTTGAGAATTATCTTTTCTCTCATATATTTGATATATTCTTCTAATTTCTGTCAACCAATAGTTCATAAACTTACTGATTTGGGCTTCCTCTAGATCTTTAGTAACTTGAAAGAAAAGTATTTTTAAATAAATTAACTATTATTCTTGTTATTATTAGTAGTAGTAATATTTAATGGTAGTCGTGTATTTTATGATATTATTTTCTCTGACTTCCTCTGTGTCTTAGTACAATGTTTATGTTGTGTGTTCATGTATCACATGATGTAAAACTTTTTTCAGTTGAATTGAAATGGAAAAAAAAAGCTTTAAACGATGTATCCTGCCTTTCTCTTTGGGTATCTTGTATTTGAGAGGTATTAGACTGAAAAGAGAACAGTTATGTGCTTACATGTCTTAAGGGCAGACAGATACTTATTTGAGAAATAAATGGACTAGAGAACTATTTGTTATTTTGTAGCAATATTTAAGATCTTATCTGAGTTCTGCTTTTGGCAGTGTTAGGTTAACACTTGGACTTGATGATCTTAGAGGTCTCTTTAAATCTTAATTATTCTATGATTATTTTATTTCAATACAAATTACATGTATTTCATAAAAAATCAGGTGTTTTGGAACCAGAGAACTGCTATCAAATATCTTCAGTTTATTCAACCATCTGTAATCCTTGTGTTTCAAAAGATCTGAAAAAAAAATCTAGAGTAAGGAATAATAGCAGCAAAACCATTAATATTTTCTATGAAAATTCTATTTGTTTAAAGGTCCAGAAAAAAAAAAATATTATCATGAAGAAATGCTATACACGAGTTTCTTACCAGCCCCCTTCTCTGACTATGATTTCACTTGCCATATGCTTGAGCAAGATTTGCAATCACTAATTCTACTACCTTGCAAATAATTAAAAGTTTTTAAAATAACTACTTCACACCCATGTGTAAATCTGCTGACCTATGAAATAAGAGGGTCTGTTCTGGAAGCACTTTAACTTAGTCCTAGATTCTGCAAGGGCATGAAAGGGAATGTATTCACAAGCCATTTCAAGTCATCATTCCAAACTCTACATGTATTTCCGTTTGTCTGCTGTTTCAACTTTTCTTAATTTGACATTAAGTTTTAAATATGAAGACGTTGTGAGTGTATTTCTTCTCAGTGGCTGTTACAGTGCTGTATTTTGGATTCAGAATGAGAATGGTGTCAATAACACACTGATGTTTTGGATTTTGCTAAGTGATGTTTTCCCGAAGGACTTTTTTTCTTGTCTCATGTTCTGCCAATGAGGAGGAATGAAATGAAAAAGAATCTGGAAGGCAGCACAGCTGAGACAAGTGACCTGAACAGACCACAAGGATATTGTACACCACAGAACATCATGCCCAGTGTGAAAACTGGAGAGAGTTAACTGGAAGGGGAACTAAGCAGGGCTTGGGAATTGGTCAGTGGGTAGTAATTGCATTATGCATCACCTGTTGTTTTCCCTTTTTCTTATCACTAGTATTATTTACCATTTTCCTTTTATTATTGTATTTTGCTTTATTTTCAATTATTAAACTCTTATCTCAACATACAAGTTTTAAATTGATTCTCCTGCCATTCCACAGGAGTGGGATGAGAAGAGAGGAGGGTATTGCACAAGTGGCTGTGTGGTGTTTCATCTCAGCTGGAGTTAAAACCATGACCAAACTATCACCATTGCTAAAATCACAAAAGAATTTATTTTTCATTGTATAGCTTTCAAAGTTACACTCTGTGCGTGATAGTAAACTATAGCTTTGTAAAACTACAACTTTTTAAATAAAGATGTTAGTTTTTCTGTCTATGTGAGTTTTATCAAAATTTGTTTGAAAAACCCTCAAACCAGCTGAATAAAATTAAACTCAGAGCAACTTCATCCACTTCTTAAATTTTGTCAAAACAGCCTCTGACCCACAAATGTCATAATTCTCTGTTTACTATAGTGAAAGTATAGAATTTTTCCAAAAACAATAAAACTTTCTGAGTCTGCATTGAAATCTTATTGTCTCAGATCTATGCAACATGGAATCTCTGGATTAATATTTCTTGTGATAATTAGCAGAAGGAAATAAGTTTGTATTCTCATTTTTTTCTTAATAACTTAAAAGCTTAACCATAATAATAAAAAACCTCCAGAACTCTAGAAGTCTAGAATAATATCAGAAAACATAAACATTTTATCAGAGATGAGAGCTGGGTAAGCATCCAAGGACTATAAACATTTTTGAAACTAATATCTTTTTAGCATGCCAGCTATGAGTTGGAAGGAATCTGGATAAAGTGAAAATGTCATATGTGTCATCAGTTAAAAATCTTTTATGTGTCTTCTTTTTGTTCTTGGGGCATTCACATGTTGGAGAATATATGTTGCTGTGTATTTCCAATCATCAATATTCTGGGGATATAAAATACGTGTCTGCAGACTGGAATGCGTTTTCATCCTGTGGTTTAAATTGATAAGGAAGATTTCTTTCTAAATCTAGTTAAAAGTCTCTTTAGAATGGATTTTCTTATTTCATTTGTCAATAATAGTAACCTGTTTCCTAATTCACAGATGTTATGGAAAAATAACCTTTTAAATTCCTTAATCTTTTTCAAATTGAGATATTGTAACATTTGCTATGTATTATCAAAGCATCCTGTGGTTCTTTCTGCCTAACACAGACTAATGAGGATCATGAAACAAAGCACTTTCCCAAAGATAAGACAATGTTCTATCTGGTGATGCTTCATCTGGCAGGAGCAAGGACTTCTAAGAGAGCCTGAACTTCTAAGAGGAATGATGGTATTTCCACTTGCCACTGAGATCTGTGGAAGCTCTGTCATGAAGTGGCAGCCTGGGATTCTCTGTAACTTCCAGGGGAGCACTGTAGGACCCAAACACAAAAGATTTTTTGTTCTTATTCTCTTTGAAGATTTGTTTGATTGCTATAGGCTTGTAACTGCTGCTAGTCCTGTTTTGATGAAGATGATGGGACTTTCTCCAGTAGAAATGAATTTTGAATTTCACTACTTTGACAGTGAGATTTTCTTCCACTTCTCCTGTAATATGAATTAAAAAAAACCCAAAAAAACATGGTGGACAGTAATACTTTATCTGATAAAAGACATGACTGAGCTTTTCTGAAAAGAGTTGGGAAAGCACTGTTACCAATTCAAACAGCTGACTGAAAACGTGTCTTGATCAGGATAATATAAGCAATAAAGTTATGTTTATTTATTGGTAAGCTAGTAGTTTACAACATAAAATAACAATTAGGGAATAATTAGGTGTAAATCAGAACTATATATAGCACATTCTCTTTATTTCATAGGCAGTCATGGCAGTATTTGTTAAAAGAAACTAATTTACTGGGATATAAATAAATTATAATTACTATGCAATTATATTATGGGGATAATTAAGAAAAGCTTATTTTTTTCTGGATCTTCACAGAGATACTCATTGCATGGGGATTTGAATCATCAGAACAGCATGGTTTTTCACTCTTTGGTCATGATGGGGGTTCTGTAATTGAAAAGAAACCTTTTACAAGGGTCTTTGCAGTAGCATCTGAAGCTGGGTTAGGAAAGACTCCTCAAAAAATGTTTTGTGTAGTTCTTTTAAACCAGCTGGCCCTAGAACAAACATGATTCCTTGCTCTTAATGCATCTGCAAAATTCACAAAATATCTCTTGAATAAACTGCAAACAAAAGACTGATCCACCTGACCAAGTCTGCAAGAATAGTTTTTATTAAAACTTATAATCTACGTGCAATTTAATTGCTTCCATAGCAGAAATCACCTCTAGGAGTCTTTGGGACACACCATCCAGGATTTTAATCAACATTTCAAAGCACAAAAATTGGACTAGACACAGCTGGAACAGCCTCAGGCTATGTTTGGACCTGTCCAAAATTCTTACCAGGAGTACTCCTCTGGTAATCGATCAATCACTTAATTCTAATGGTTCAGTTAATGGTCTAGTTTCAAGTCAGTCTGTTGTCTCAATCCAATCCAATCCATCATCTCATCTCTACAGATGACTACCAAAAGATTTCCCAGACCACCCAAGAATGAATGACTCTGGAGTAATCGCTGTGGAGACAGGCACAGTCCGAGAATGTAACAGGACCTGCTCAACTTTAGCACGGAACATACTTGATTACATACTTGTAATTTCAGTCTTGTAACTCTTACCACCTTCTTTTACACGTTATGCTCTTTTTTACTGTATTGTAATGCTCTGTTTAACTGTAGAAGTATACTGAATAGTGTGCTGCCTTTTTCTGTTTTTGGGATTTGGTCCTGGGGCCTGTCAGTTCTGCTCTTCCTGCCCCTCAAGTACAGTCCTCTTCCCATCCTGCTTCAAGCTCGTCAGCACATGTGGAGGTACAGCTGCAAAGGTACACATTTCTGCCGAAATGTGGCAGGAATTACTTACAGGGATCAGCCAGTGGATTTGTACTCTGCAATTCCCGTCTCTTTCCATTACAGAAGCTCCTATTCCTAGCACTGATGAGGGAGGAGAGCAGAGGGGAAGAACAAGAAGAAACTTACACCTGAGATTTGCGTGCTAGGAATCATACAACA
This sequence comes from Lonchura striata, assembly GCF_050655825.1. Lineage (NCBI taxonomy): Eukaryota > Metazoa > Chordata > Aves > Passeriformes > Estrildidae > Lonchura > Lonchura striata. The sequence continues at coordinate 54,292,250 of NC_140703.1, read as the reverse complement.
CCTTTAGTGGCTTTCAGCGAAGCAGAAGATAGCAAGGACAGGAACAAGTAACAGACAAGAACAGGGAGCTATTTCCATAAGACCTAGGAGATTTCAGAAGAATTTTTTTGTTAGTCCTAAAAGAAATATTTGATTCAGAATTAATTCATGACGTGCTATTTAGATGAAAATTACTTCTAATCAAGCTTTGGGAAAAGTCAATACATTTCTGAAAGACCACATAAGAGATAAGGGTATTTGAATACATTATTTTTTAATTGTTTTACACTTCAGAATATATTGCAAGGTTGAAATATTGATTAATTATGGATGTGGGTAAAATTTCATTATCTGCAGCTGGGACTCCTTGGTGCCCTAATAATAATATTTTTTCAAAACTGACATTATCTAATAAACCCCTATAATTTAAATTTGTGAAATGTGGTGTAATATTTGTTGCTTAAGAAAGGATTGAACACATCACGCTTTCTGTAAGGTGATTGTATTAATGTTTTATCTTCAAGCAAATTTGATAAATTTCACTGACTGTGCATATGCACATGGATTTTCTGATACTAAGTTAATGCAGACTGTTACTTAGGAAACAAAAGATAAGAAAGACATATATTCCTCTTTTTATTTTTTTAATTACTGCATTAGAAACAAATTATTTGTTTGCCATGTGACAGTGAGAGTCCAAAATATATCCATGTCAAATCTACTTGGCTTCCAGTTTCAGTTAACCCAGCAAGTTGCCAGTGAAACTCTAAGTCTTTAAAAGTCCTTTCTCTCTGTACAAGTACTTTAGAGAAGGGCCAAATTAACTCAGACACACAGAACTCAATCTAATATTCAGTCTTGAAGCTGTATGAAGTCTGACTACGGTTGTTTGCATTTGGCCTGTAATATAAACCCACTTATATGAATAAGACACAAATGAGACTGCTGCAGTCAAAATTTAAATGTAAAGCAAATTTGTCTCTCTTCTGGTGGTATCAGACTACATGAGTATGATTCCAGGGAAACTAAAGAAGAATTACTGCTGATGCACATGGCTGGGGCATGTGTATGGATCCAGGACTGTAATATCTAAGTGTACCTAAGTGTGGGATCCACACACTTCAATGACAAAATAGAATACTTGTCCTTACTCTCTATAATGTACATCAATAAACATACTTTCTACTATTTTGCAATTTATTTTCCAGTTTCTAGTGCCTGTACTCCTGAGAGTTAAATAGATTTTCTGGAAGACGTGAAAATTTTTTCTAATAGTAAACCTGCTTTCCTTTGTCATCTCCCTAAATTTCAGTCCAAATTCTTTTCTCTCAATTTTTTTCATATCTTATTCTGATATGTCCCTTCCAAAAGATTAAATAAATTCTCTCTTTTCTTCATGTTACTATAGGAAGTGATTTGGTATTTTTTTCTGTAGCACAAAGTCTCTGTCTGTCTAGATAGAACTTCTTTGATTCATGGGATCTTGTGTAAACAGTTTGCTTCTCTCTGTTAATGGATTCACTGCTTAAATAGTACCAACTTTATGCAAAGTAAAGAGTAGGAAATTGGTCTGCAGACTTTCTTCATTCCCCATTGGTATAGAGACTGCAGAGGAGATCATTAAGCACTCTCCATCCCATCTCATGGTTCTTCATTTTAGGATGCACACAGACAAGGTTTTAAGAAGGTACATTGGGACATCAAATTTATGCATTTGTTTATACTGGCTTGTGTTTTATAAGGCAACTGTCTTGCTCAAAATGATTAGATGGTGAAATTAAGTGCTCATGTTCTTAGCTTCACAATATTTAGTTGATTGTTGTTGTTCTCATTTTCTAATATATTCTTTCTCTATGTATTTTTGTGAGGAGTTTGTACGACTTTTCCCATTCCTAGTTTCCTGCATAAAAAGATGAATCATATCTGCCTGAAGTGAGTGCTTCTTTGAGATAAAGGTCACAATTTGCTCTATAGAGAGGGAACTCCCTTTTTCCTTGAAATTCAGTTTCTTAAAGTTGGTGACCATGAAAGAGTGATTTATACTGCTATGGTAGAGCAGTTTAATGCTGCACTTGGATTTGAACAAAAAAAAAAAAATGCAGCAAAACTAATTTAAAAAAAAATATATAAAGAAGCTGAAAACCTTGAAGTTGAGATAGAAATAGTTAGCTCTGAAAAAGCCTGTGGTTTTAGAAAAATAAATTCATCTGCAGCTCAGTGAAATACAATGCAGTGCTTAAGTGACATCAGTCTAAGCAGTCTGTCAGGCTAAATAAGGAGCAAACATTTTGTTAACTAAGACTAGTTTCTAAATTACTAATCCTCATGCTGCAGCCATTCACATGTAATTACAGTGGCACTGGAAATGGGCTTGTCTTTTTACAAAACAGAAAATAGAAACAAGAATTTTCTAAGTAAAAACCAGAATGCTATATACACAGAGAATAATTTTAAGTATTTGGCAGTGCTTCACCCTTAGGACAATTTCTGTTTGTGTCTTAGAGGAGGTGCTTCAGAGTCCAGACATGGGAGTGTGTAGCTATAATAAATCTCATTAATTAGAGGTTTTAAAAACAAGTATGTTGCAGTCAAGTACTAAACTTCAGTAGTAAAATTTGTTTCATATTGGACTTGTCAGTAAAAAGGAAAAAAACAACTAAGTGAAACCCATGTAAAATTTGAGCTCAGTTTAAGAAAATGCAGATAACTTCCTGGGAGGGGAAAAAATTCTGATCAGGATTAGATACCAAGGAAAATTTATTGTATTATGTACAGAGTATACGCCATAAAGACAACCTAGTAAAGTGTCAGGAGCCTAAGAAAAAAATTATCAAAATGGTTTAATTCATTGGCTAGCAATTAACACAATAAAACCTACCACAGATAAGTAAAATACTTGAAATATCCAGATTTGCCAAGGCATTACTACTTTGGATGTGACATATTTTGTGTTCAATATGGGACATATTTGAATATGACCCACTTAAAAATCTGACTAGAATATTATGCTAGTGAGCTAGAGATATCCCCAGAAAGAAGAATACAGAACTGGGAAGAGAGTAGAGAATATTTAAATGAAAAAATAAATACATAAAAATAAAGAAAAAAATGATTATGCTAGACCAGATGAAGCAGAGTGAAAAACAAGTACAGGGAAACTAAAAATAGGAATAAAGATATATGGCATGTTCTAACTGAAAAAAAAAAGAAGAAGAATATTAGATTAAAATCCTCAGTATACATATTAATTACCTTTTACATATTAAAACATATTATAATTATTATGCAAATATGTAATTTTTTATGCATGAGAAACAAATAGATTATAATTTGTCACATAAATGAGTAACATAGAGATCTCCTGTATTTGAAGAATTGAATATTAGTTTATTTAGCTTTAATAAATGATTCACAGATGGAATTCCCTTTTTAGAAAGGGCTGCAAGAAACATCTGTGAGATCTGATCAAAGAGCAAAGATGCTGTAACCTAATATTCACCAGCTAGTGCCTTGTTCATATAGGTATGTACTTTTCATAGAGAATTACTTAAAAGAAGCAAATTAACCAAAGTTTACGTTTATGGTTTATAGATACAGTTGAGTTTAACAATTTGAACTTTCCTCCTTTCTTTTCCACCCACTTCCACCCTTGCTGCTAAGTCAATCAAGGCTCACTGATCTGGAAAAAAATTGGAAATATGTATCATTATTGTATATTATGAGATTTCTACTATTTTCTGCTTTTCTCTAGGAAAGAAATATGAGCACTGCTTTTGCCATTCAATTTCCACTCATGTCTTGAATTAGGGTGTGCAGAATCATGGAAATTCATTACTGGAACATCTTGAACCTCAAAAGGCTGTTCAGTTCACTGGAACTTCTGGGTGAAAGTTTAAGTCAGTTCTTATTTTTTTCAGTACTGGCTCATCCATTCATAGGTCTGATACAATAATTCAGGTCTTCTTAAGGCAGCTGTAAAAGGCTAAAAAAGATTTAACATCTCCATTCTGACCTCATACAAACCAAAAAGAAGAAATATAGAACAATTTTTTCATTTCTTTAAAGCAAATGGATGCTTCTTAGAATAATACAAAAACTTAAAATTAATTTTACTGAGTTAAACTAGGGGTTTATTTAAGCCAGTGTTATCTCCCTGTCCTTGGCTAGATGCTTACTAAATATCAATATGATATTTCCACCAGTACATTATCAGATTTTGGCAATTAGTACTTAAGATCTTCTGTAATGAAGACTTTACTTCTGCATCATAGTGTTTAATAGACCTTGCTGGATATTTCTTTTATGAATTTTTCTAATCTACTTTGATCCCATTTGTACTTTTGACATCCTGTGGCAATGAGTGCCAGAATTTAATTAAACATTCTGTGAAAATCTACTTCCTTTGATTTGTTTTAAACCAGTTGCCTTATAATCCCTTTTCCTGTCCCTACTTTCTGTGCTATGAGAAACACTGAAGAATGGTTTCCTATTCATCTGTCCATCCAGTCATTGTTTTATACACTTTTATCATATCATTACCACTGTTCGCAGAACCTGATTCTTGTTCTATTTAATTTTTTCCTTCTACAGAAAACATTTTATACTTTCTTCATATCAATTATATCCATCTTGTCAGCAGGTGCAATATTCGAGACATTGGAATGCCTCAGACATATTAGTGACACAGCAGTATTATCTGTTCTTTTCTCTGTTCTTAAGAGCTAATGATGTTCAATTTGGCTTTTTGACCTCAGGTGAGTACTGAGCTGATTTTTCTTAAGTTCAGATGCAGATCTCTTACCTAACTGTCCAAATGCAAAATTTAAGCCCATCAAAATGAATGTATAGTTAGAATTGTAGTTCCCTCTATGCATTAAATTTTTTTATATTGATTTTTTCCACAGAATATTTTTGACTGAGATTATTTTTCTACTCTTTCAATTTATTTACTTATGACTATTCTCAAGTATCATTAACCATCAAACATTTATCATACCACTACTTTCCGTCTATATTTGATTTATTAGACGGTTCATTTAAACTGCACAAATACTTTTCTTTACACAATCCTATGCTACCTTGAACACCAACCATTTATGTCTACTAGTATTTTCAAATTAGGTAACTAGTTGTTGATACAAAAGGTCTTATTTCACAGTGTAAAAAAAAAAAACACAAAAGCCTTACAAGTCTGTTAAATATTTCTCCCTTCTGCAAAAAAGTCTTTATGCTTTATCATTATATTTCACTTATCATGTCTCTTATTTCCCTAACATTGATTAGAGAAGAATCAAACCAAAGCACTTGTTGCTGTAGAAAAGCTGGTTTTTATCTTGTTTTTGTCTGTAGAATTTCTGTATTGACAGAATTAAAGGGTTTGAGAGGGAAACTGGCAAAAATACTGCTTCCACATCTGGTGAAATCTAGTTGATGTTCAATACTGATTATCATCTCATGGCAGCCATTCCAGTGAAACTTAAACTTTTGGCTGCACAGTGAATCTATTAAACTGTGCACATAACCTGAACATGGTATTTTCTAACAGGAGAATTATGTTTTCTTGCATTTAATTATTTTGTCTCTGTGTTAAAAGGACATTTTCTGGACTCTTTCTGGCATTTTATATTTCTGGTATTCTTCATTTTTGGAATCATCACAGTCAAAGAGAATCAAATGAGTTTAAGTGAATATTTGCTCAGGAATAACTTCAGGGAAGTCACTCTGGAATGACTATTTGTCTATTGGGAGTTTGACCTTCTAAAACCTTAGTTTAAAGAGGAAGGACATCTGTAGCTAAAATGGAAAAGAGTCCTATTTCACCTTTCTTATAGAGCTAGTAGCTGGAGTTTTCTTCTTTTATTATAAACGCAAGAAGGTAGGTTGTAGTTGATGCCCCAAGCAGGAAAGACAGGAGGATTTTTAGAAACTTCTTCATTTTTCAGTTTTATTTCTGACATCTATAGAATTTTTCCTTCAGCTTGTTTCTAATACTGAACCAGTGGTATTCATCTAAGTACAAAATAGATAGAAATATAGGACCATGTATTGTGGCAGCATCCTGAAACATTAGTAGATGGAGTCAAGTGGAAAGAAGAGAGGGGAAAAAAAGAAAAAAAAATGCTTAAAAAATACCAAGAGGTTATGTCCATCACCTATGTAGTTAAATGTTTCTAGAGTGACAAATGAAGAAAAATATGTCAGAAAAAACAAAGCACAGCAAAACCCCCAAAAAGCTAACTGTCCAACAGAGTAGGATAAGAATTCAAATAATAATATAGTAGATTTTATCCTATCACCAAAATATACTGTAAATATCAAAAAGATAATAAATTATAGATATATATAAGGTGTATAAAAATATGCATTGATTTTTTTCTTAGAAAAACTATCAGCAATTATTTTTCTCTTATAATAGAAGTCAATTTTCACATTTTCACCTTTTGTCATTTTTTTTCCAATTCCTTGGAAATGGTATTTCTATAAGCTTGACCCTAAGAAGCGCTTCAGATTTTCTCCTTAAAAGCAAATATAAAGCTTTGTAATTTTAAGAAGTGAATTCTTGCTACTTGACAGCTAGAATAATAATGCCATTCCTGCCACCAAAAATGCCATTTACTTAAATCAGCACAACTTTATGGTATTTCACTTTTTTAATCTAAAAATGAATAAATATTAATTTACACATTTTTTTTAATGTCTTCAAGAGTTTTGAGTTTTGCAAGTCAATGATCTCATGCATAGACACTGTGCTTTGTTTTGGTGAAATACCGCTGTTTAGAAAAATTTTGGTAAGGTTAAACTTGGGTTTTAGCCAAGTTATAATTAGCCGAAATTATAACCTCTGAATTTTGAGATTTGTAACTGAAAAGCTCACAACCTTCAACTGTAGTAAACATGTAACACAGTATCCTAATAATTGAACAGTATCAATAATTTCAACATAAAACCACAAAAGAAAGCAAGCTGAGACTTCAGCTGTTATATCTCCCTAGGTTGTATTTGAGATGTAAAATTATTTTTGTTTTTTCTCTAACAGGTAAATAACCAGTTCATCTTAATTAGACTCGATTACAGGAAATGAAAGTGCTATTGAAAACAGCAATGGAGCAGAATATTGTCTTTTATCAAGAGCATTATCTTGTAAATGTCTTAAGCTGCCTGGTTACCATGATAAATAGGTTGGGGTACATGCACACTTTAATTACTAACAGTGAAATCTGCTGAAATTGAAGTATTGCACTTGGTAAGAGTTATTAATTTTGAAATGACCCATTTAATAGTGACCCGTGGTATCAAAGTATGGATTTAAATTGGTAATTAATAAAAGTCCATTTCTGAAAATGCTAACACAAGAGCTCAATAAAAATGCTAACTAGGACTCAAATACCAAAGACAGTTTATTGACATTTTAATACATATTACTTATGCTAAATACTTTTGTACACTCAGAACTAAGGATGAGAGGATAACAATGGACATATTTCCCAGCTAGCAGTTAGGAGATCAGTGGCACACTTAGTGGACTAGCTCACTTTTGTAGGTCTTAATCCTGCTTATAATGGAGGAACACGGCATGACTTCTTTTTGAAGCTATGTTTACAAAATGAACCATTTTATCTCAGACTGCAGAGAACAAGAATTCTGCTAAAAAAAAAAAAAAATTAACTAGGTCTCACCAGATATCAGGCTATGTTTTTAATGTCCAGAAGATGAGTAAAGTGAGCTCTCCATGACTGAATAGTGAAAGTGTCACTGCTGGTACAAAAACAAAAGCTGACATTATCTGTCTGGTTTCTTCCTCCTATATATTTGAAAACTCACATTTCAGACACTCAAAACACCTCATAAAACCCTCATTGCATATGTCAGAAAGTGCAGAAGTTTGTCCTTTGTTCTGTAGGACAGAACAGGTATTTCTTGAGAAAAATACCAAGCTCTATTCTAACACATAGTCCCGTTTTCTCAGACAATCCAAGGATTAATTATCCCAGTACAGCAAAATATTTTACTGCATATTTAAGTCTATAGGATTAGTGTGTCTTTCAGAATGATGCCCTAAATTGATAGCTATTTTTATTGGTAGAAAGAGTGCTTTAATGGAATGCTTACATTAATCTTTAAAATGCAAAATAGCAGTTGAGGTATATCATGTGTCTGTCTATAGAAGACTGCAAAATAATGTTTTTTTCCCCACATACCTAAATGTAACTTTTTCCTGTGTTAAATGTTAGGCTTTGGCTGATGATTATATGTGTATTTATCTCTCTACCTCCCTTCTGTATGCATATATATGAATATATATATATGTATGTATGTATATATATATATATATATATATATATACACACACATATGTGTAAAAGTTATATTGAAGACTGAAATTCTGAAATTTTTAATGGAAGGGAAAGTTTTTTTTGGGGAAAAAAGCTTCATTAAAGCTTTCAATCTTTTTTGAGATATTCTGAGACCCTCTGTAATGTAAGCAATAAACAACCAGCAGCATCAGTTCTCTCGTATTGTCTGTAGTAATATTACTTAAAATGTGGTTAAAAGACACCTTCCTTGTAAATTTCAATGCCTACATTCTTTTGGTGTCAATTGTTTGCTCTTTCACTTCTTCAATTTAATTTTGGCATTTGTGAGTGAAAAGTGATGAGCACTCTAGGCAAACATGTTCCTGCCTTTATTTACTGAGCTTCCCATCAAGAATTAGATTCCACTGGCACAAAATAACTATAATAGCCTAGATATTACAATGAATCATAATCAATTACACTGGACATATATGGGGTTTATTTAAAATAATGTAATTGTTTTGTAAAACTACTTCTTACAGAGTTTAAGGAATTAGAAATATGTATCCAATTATATGTATCGATAAATAAGCATATTTATGATTGCTTTTAACTAACAGGTGACAAATTCTGCTCAGTTCAGCTTTCTAATGTATCTGTTGGAGTATTTGAAAGATCACAGGTAGCCTGTACCTCTGGACTTCTTTTTAGGAAAAATCTTGACAGAGCTGGTAAGAAAAACCAGAGAACGGACCCAAGTTCTTGTGAAGTCATGTTAGAATACAGTTAAGAAGAATACAATTCATAAATGCTACCAGGATTTGATCCAGGCATAACATTGAGTTTTAATCATCTAAACACCTTCAATTAAAAATGGTAGCATAAGTCTGAATACTGAAAAAAACTTCAGAACATGAAAATACCCATTCTGGAAATTCACAAAAGAAACTGCAGCTCAATTCAGTACTTCATGCTGGACTAAAATTTCTTTTGACTGCCGCTCTGTCTTTAGTGGAATCATCTAAATATCCAGCCTTCATTTTTAACTGAAATACCAAAGAATAGTTGACAGGTTTAGTGATTCCAAATATCTCTCTTTAGTATTGCCGTTAGATTTTGTTTAGTAAAATAAGTACATTTCTCAAAAACATCAAAGATTTTTTCCCCTCACCTTTTTAAAAGTACTCATTTGTCTGCTTTGGTGTAAAGTCAAAATCTGTGTTCTGTATCACCTTAAATTTTATATTATCAAATGCATTACTGTTATGTGGCAGCTTGACTTTGGCTAGCTGCCAGATGCTTTCCAAACCACTTCCTCACTTTCCCTCCCCAACAGGGAGGGGAATAAGATGGAAGAAAATAAGATGAAAAGCCTTATGTGCTGATATAAATACAGGGAGATCACTCACCAATTACTGTCACAGGCAAACCAAACCTGACTTGAGGAAGACTAATTTAATTTGTTGTCAATTAAAATAGATCTGGATAGTGAGAAACAAAGACAATTAAAACAAAACCTTCCCTAGACTACCCTCTTTGTTTTAGGCTCACCTTTACTTCATTATTGACTCCTTTAACTGCTGTGGAAGACCTATCCAAGTATGTGCTTGCCAGAGGTAGCTAGCTATACCTTTTCGTATATCTGTCTGCTCTGTCTGTCTGCTCTAATGTGGGGTCATTTATAGCATGTAGTGTAGATTTTTATTATGGTGTAGATCTCTTCACAGGCTGCAGGGGAATCTCTGCTCCAGCACCTGGAGCACCTCCTCTGACTCCTTCTTCACTGGTTTGAACTAATTAGCCCTACTGAAGAGTATCATGTTTCATTCAGATAGCATTGGACCATGGAGTGGTACCTACAATTAAGCATATGTGTAAATTCTTGCAGAAGCAGATCTTAAATTTCATACCACTCCAACAAAAAAAAAACCTGTGAGGACTGATAGTGAGTTTTATATTCAGACAAAGCTGATATGCCTCCTTAAACAATATAATATTTCAGTGTAAGGGAAAAATATAATAAAATTTTAAATCTTCCCTGCTTTAAACTTTTTGGTGCTTACTTTGTTGAGAGAAATTGTTTTATCTGTGTAGAAAGGTCTTTTAAGTTGATTTCCATTTGGTATAATGATGCTACATCTTAGCTAGCTACTTTTGTCATCTAATGTTAGCAGGGCAAACTTGACTTTTTAAAGTTAATGGACCATCACACCTTCTGTTGTTTAGACTCTTGGAGTAGAATCCATTCTTCTAAATTTTTTTAATATTTTTGACATGTCATGCATGGCAAAGAAATGCACAGTGGAATATGGATCATTATAAACTTCATCTGAAAAATTACAATCCAAACTTCTTCGAATTGATAGAATTAAATTCCAGATTATTGAAATACGCATCTCCACCCAATAAATTTTTTGAACGAAATTCTGTTTTACTTTTTTTATTTTGTAATATGGATTGTCACATATTTCAAGTGCATGACCAAAGAAGCTCCACTTGGAGTCTAGTGTCTTTGGTTTAATTATTCTGTTGAGACTGATGTGATGGATGTTTATATAAAAAAACCTAGCTATTTGGTCACTCAGGCTATGTTTGTATTGCTAAGTATAATATTGACTATTTTTAAGTCTTGATGTTAAGTAGCACATTGCAATTTTTAAATCATTTCAAGTTTTTTATTTTTCAATAGAACAAGGCTATGTATTGTAAATTATCTAAAGCCATTATTATATTCTTATTCATATGCAGCAAACATGGTTTGTCATTTGGTATGGGCCCAAGTCATATCAGGATATATTTTCTACATATGTGATACATTCTGTAATGCCAAAAGAAAGCCATAAGCCTGAGAAACAGTCATTTAATTCAAATTGTATAACATTTGTTACTATGATTAAATAAATCCTGAGGACGTGGATCAGATTTTTAAGCCAATTTAGTCTACAAATGAAAAGATAAATATATATATGAGGTTACAAACTAGACATAGTTTGTAATAGAGAGTTATGTTCTAAAACATCAGGGTAATTTAATTTGATAATTATAAGCAAACCTGCAGTTATTGTTCCATATTTTTACCTTTTCTTTTGTGTCAAGAAGTGCAGAGTTAGCTGGAACGTGTACCTATGATGCCTCACAGTTTATTAATGTAGTACTAAATTCTATGGACTTTGCATATGATTGGCACATTATTACCTTGCTTCTAGTAGGCTGATTTTATAGAGGTTTCTATCAGGTTAATCAGGATAATAAGTCTTTTTAAAAGCCATTTCTGCTTCTATAAGCATTAGCAGTTTTCCTTTTTTTCCACTCAACAAAAATGAAAACACATCAGTGTGTTTTATTGGTCACAGGCCATTATGTATTTTTAAATAAGGCTTTGCTAGGGACTAGCAGTATACAAATCTTGTGGCATGGTGAAACCTTCACATTACTTTATTTACTGCAGTTTTCCAGGAAGGGATCTATAATTTTAGTGTAAGGTTGCTCTTAGCTTCAGTCCTATACTGCTCCTTGTCTTGTGTCAGCTCTCTTGTAAGTTTAGGCTTATGATATACTGTGGGACTAAATGGAAATCAGCAATACTGTGTTACTGATGAGCACCAGAGGTGCTCAGCACAGCAGTACTGAGAATGAGAGGGAAAGGTGGGATGAGATAGGAGGATTCCCCTCTTGCCTGGTTGTCCTAGGAAGACTAACAATCTCAGTCACTGAAAAAATTGTAAATGAAAAACTACTGTCAAGTGCAAAAACAATTGAAAGCAATTCCTGAAAAATGACTTTGTGAGAAAAACAAAAATCAAATGAGTATAACTACAACCCACGTGTTCAAAATTATTAATTGCCATTTCCTGTAAAATAGAGAATAAAGAGAATGTAATTAATCTTGAGCATAACTATTAGGAAAGATGTTCTCTCATTCTCTCTCCTCACTTCCTCTTTCTCCCTTCCCTTACCACTTCTACCTGCTCCCCCCCTCCTAATATCCATGGCTCAGAAATTAAGCTAATTAGCCATTCTCCCTTTTTTTTTCTGTCAGATTCAAATAAACACAAATGTGTAATTTTGAAAAGGGTCAAGCAAAAAATTTGAGACTCAAGAGAAACCAGTTTACATGCTCTATGAGAAAACTGTCTGAATGTTGCTATCTTCCCAATATTTTTGCACACTAGCCAAAGAGAAACTAAACAAAGCAAAACAAAACAAAACAAAAAAATCCCACCAAACAAATAAAATACCCCAAAACTTGAAAGAAATAACTTAAAATACCTTTCCAACACAATTGAAGCATCTATTGACATTACCTATTTTATCTATTTCCTTCATGATTTGAACAAATATCATTTTTGCCGTCTTGTCCATGAGCAGTCACAGATAACTGCTCCAAGGCATCTTCATGTAAGGAGAAGTTTTCTGGAATGACAGCATATCCTTTCTGATTAATCTCAAGGGACTCCACTTTAGTATCCAAGACATTTTTTTTCCCTTCAGATAGTGACTTATATGAGCACTCCACCCTCATGCAACTGTCTTGAAAATTACGGGTGTCATAAATGACCTAACAAACAACTGAGAAGCTGAAAAAAACCTATACCAGAAGGCCACATTTTCTTATAATTTTTCAAATTTGTACTCTTCCCTTTTTTTCTTTTTACTTTTTTGTTTTATTTTTAAACTTATTTTTAAAAGGTAAGGTTTGAATGGAATAAACATTCTAATTTTCCATTGTTTTTCCTATGAAATTGTATTCTTCTCTGAAATGTAGTTTCTGCCTCTTTTGGATTTTTTCTCCAGTGCCAGCAGTTGATATGTCTGAAGACTTCTGTGTCTCCAAGAGTATTTACCAAAACAATTATGTGCATTTTCTGGGGAAGATCCAATACAAAATTACATTTTATTGTTTCATGTAGCATAGGTTCACAGTGTCTCAAAAGCAACACTGGAAGACAGAATCTTTCTCTTGGGTACATTTCAGGGAAGTGTTCTTCCTCAAGTTTAAAAAATAAGCTGAACAAAAACCTTTCTCACAGCACTCAACAAGAAAATGTTCAAAGATCCAGAACACTTGTCTAGTCTCATAGAAGTTTTGGTTGCCTGATATCCAAGGAAAAGTGGAGAGAGAAGGAGAATTAGCTTACTTAAGACAAAGAAAAATCATAATAATCACTTAATTAAGCCACTGAAAAAAAGTATATCTCTTTGTACAAAATGTCAGTTGACAGTGATAGGATACATTTGAAAAACAGAAGTGACTGCTAACTCATTGCATGTATTTGATGTGGTGGGAGAACCTTGAGCAAGCCTGGTGCCATACCTGGATATGTTTGCTTTCCCTCCATTTCCCTCCACATTTGCAACTAGAAGAGATTCCAAGAATTTGTCACTTAATGAGACTGCAAGATAAGCAAAGCTGGGAATTGCAGATACTAGATTTTACTGTGCTATATGAAAGTCTTCTAACTTCACAGCATCTTGATTCTGTGGGTTTTTAGGATAATCTGGTTTTAAATATTTGCTAATAAGGCAGATTTGAAATTACTAGAGTTATTAAATATTTGGATGATTGAATTAATTTGCCTTATTCTTTTATTTTTCCTTGCCATTTTAATTTCTGTGTTTTCACCAGGCTGTTTTATATTTCTTGTATTTTTTTAATACAGTGAGTATAAGAGGAGTGTTTATCCTTTGTCAGACCTGGACTCGACCGAAATAATGAATTTAGTTTTCAGATAGTCTCCCCTAACCTTGCTGTGAATCTGAACAGTAGATTCACCACAACACACAAGATTTTTAAGGTTGTGTTAGTAAAAGACAGCAGTCAAACTATTATAATTTAAACATAGTAGGTAGACCTAGAGAGTTCATTTTACAAAAAAGATTAGCTGCATTGGAGAGTAATGTGAATGAAGATCTGTTTACTGTTACATTTATGTTTCTGTGAAAACTGATGCTGATAGTGTATAATAAGACAGCATACTGTTTTAAAATTTCAATCAAAAAAATTAGGACTAGATAAAGGCAGGGTCATGGTAAGGTAGTTTTCCTGTTGCATGACTATGTTCCATCTTTATCACCTTAGTATTCTCTTATTTTTGAGTCTCTTATTTACTATAAATAAAGGAACTCTCTGCTGCATTTCAGTACAATGAGTAAAGGCAGCAATCTTCTGAGGCTTTTCTTACTTGATATTAAAAATCTTGATATATGTTTATATACGAATCATACTAAATTATGTTTGGTTTCTTATTTAGTTCATATATTATGGAATTTTAGCTAACATTTAGTGCAAAATGTTTTTCGGGAAGTTAATTGAATGTATATTTTATTTAAATCTTCTCATATGAGTGTTATTTAGTCAACAGGTGATGCAGAAAGGATTAATGTAAATTCCATTCAAGCAAATCACACTTCAAACTGAAATCATATTATAAACTCTTACTAAAAACCATCTTAGAAATATGACTTGTTGAAATGTAAAGAAAAAAAGTACACTTCTGCCTTTGTGAGAAGGGAATTGATATTGGAATGTCTGGCTTACTTGAGTGAATTTAAGTGGATATTGTTTCTCTGTTTCCTGTAAGAGACAGGAAAGTAAGCTCAGTGGAGACTGGAAAGGAATTTATATGGACAATTGGTGGAAACTATTCAATTTTTTTAACAGCAGAACATCCAAAGATTTTGATCATTTTGATTAAATTTTTTGCACATATTTATTTATTTAGACTTTATTTTAGTCCAAAGTAACTTTATAAGAACTTTAAAATATTGATTTTTTTTCTTGTTGGATATCTCTTACAATAACATGCCTGTACAAAGATACTGTATGGAAGTATACTTGCCTTGGTAAAAATATTTTATTGGTCCTTAATATTATGTCCAGAATTGTGGTTTCATCTGTTTTATTAATATGTGAATGCAGTCATGGCATGAAATAAATCTGAATTTTTTTAGGGTCCATTATTTTTGAAAATAGGATAGAAGTAGTAAATTTTCTTCATTCTAGAAAGAATAAAGTGACTACATTTTGTAATCTTACTATCATTAATCATGCCACATTGAATTACTAGCATCTGACTCTCTGAGCTATTGATGGAAAACGCCTGCAGTGTAAAATAAGTGAAATATGAAAAGGATAACTTGGAGAATTATGCTTTATACTTAAATTTCACTTCTTTTGGGAGATGTGAACATTTATTTTCCTTGTGTTTTAGACAAAATAAAATTCTATTTTCTTTAGATATTTCAAGTATCAGACTTCTATGCAACTTCCCTTTATCTTCTGAATAAAGCTGTCAATGAACAAGGGTTGTTTATGTGGTCCAGGCTAAATGAGTTCATTTTTTTATAAAAATAATTAATTACACCTTCCCAGTTTGTTCTGTATCCCATCAAATAGACATAAACTGTTCCATTCGAGAACTGAACACTCTAAAAGACAATTCAGCCTGATCTAATGATAAAATAATACAAGTAATAAATAATTATAATAAAACAAGTCAGCATTTATTATATGACTAATCTTAAGCAAAAATTCTGAAGTCAAAAGAGAATTGCACTGAGGAAAGCCTTTATTATGCAAAGCAGCATAACAGTTCTGCAGACCTGTTCCTTCCCCACGGGTTTCTAAAGTGCAGGTTCATGTGTTCTTCAGCAGCAAAGCTGGTTAAAAAAAAAAAAAAAAATCACTCTTCTAACACCACTTGCTGATTCCTGTCTCTGTGTTAGAATTTGTCACTTCTTCAAATGTACCAGTGCAACTATTTGTAATGCTGTGCTGTAAAGTGAATCATTGATGTGAATAGCAAACCTTGGAGACTCTCATTAATACAGCTCACTTCAGGGACCTATTCCACATTATGGCCTTACAAATGTTTTCAACAGCACAAAAGAGAGGATGGTGAATGAGAACAAGTAGCAGGGGGTCAAGGTGTATGTATTTGTGTAGGGAGTGAAGACCTCTTAAATTAGCTTCACTTCCAAGGAAAATATATGTAGAGCTATGCTCTCAGTCTTCCCCCTGCTCTCTTCTTTATATACAACTTCTATTCACATTATTTTTTTTGTTCCTCCTTCCAGGGGGTAATCACTACTTAAAGCAAATGTTGAAAATTCTATTCTCTTCAGAAAAGTGTAATTTCTCAGGTTAGGAGGGTCCCATTGAATTCCCAATGGCACTGCATACACTACCATAAATATATACAACTCTCATCACAAGGTAAGATTTTTAACAGAGTCTTTTCTTTAGTTCAGCTAGAGAGACAATGAAGTCAGGCATAATGATGACAAATGTATTTACACATTGCCCATGCAGTTAGTCCTCCTTCTATTGTGATTAAGAAATTCCTCTTTTACTTCAATTGAAACAGATGCTGAAAAGCTGTAGATAGACTTAAACAGTAAATTGAAACAATATGTTGCAACCATTACCCATAATCTCTTCAATTTCAAGCTAGATCTTATATTTTTGTGACATAATACCAGCTTATTTCACAAAATTTAAAGGAGAATATCAACTAGTGCAAATATAAAAAAAAACCCCACAGCCTGGGCAAGCACTGCATACAAAAAGTCCTGAGTAAAGACTACAGCTTCAGTAGAAAAATCTGACTTGTTTTGGGAGGATTTCTTTTCAGTTATTTTCTGTTCAGAATGAAAAAACGGTTTCACTTACTAGCTAATTTAAAACTATGCAAGTTATCTTATATACTCTATCCAGCCTCCCACTTATGGCCCATTGCACAGGACCTGGTCTAGATGACTTTTGAATATCTCCAACAGAGTATGCTGGTTTTGGTGGGGGTAGAATTAATTTGCTTCACAGAGGCTGGTATGGGGCTGTGTTTCAGATTTGTGCTGAGCACAGTGTTGATGATATAGAGGTGGTTTTGTTACTACTGAGCAGGGCTTACACAGAGCCAAGGCCTTCTGCTTTTCATGCTGCCAAGGAAGTGGGGGGTTACGGGAGGTTGGGAGGAGACACATCTGGAACAGGGATGTTCCCTGTTGGCCAAAGGGATATTCCAGACCGCAGGGCATCATGCTCTGTATATGAAGCAGGGAAAGAAGGAGTTAAGGAGGGATGTTTGGAGTGATGCTGCTTGTCTTCCCAAGTAACTGCTACATACGGGGGCCCTGCTATCCTGGAGATGGCTAAACACCTGCATGCCCATGGGAAGCAGTAAATTAATTCCTTGATTTGCTTTTTTTGTGTGTTCAGCTTTTGCTTTCCCTCTACACTGAATTCCATACCTATTGAATGGTCCATCGAAAAAATGCATGTCTTTCCAGTTTAGACATAAGGGTACTGTGTCACTCAGTGTCAAATATTTTGCACAAGTCTAGCTAGAAGACACCACTTTTCTGTTACCAAAAAAATTATGTAACCTTATCATTGAAGGCCACCAAATTTCTCAGACACCATTTGCCATTGTTAAGCATTGAAAATAAATGGAATTTCTCTCACCTTGAAAGAAATGGAATTTGACTTTTTCTTTCTGTGCAAATCATTGCCTGGTTATAATGATTTCTTAGCTGATATCCAGTCAAAAGATTAATAGAATTAGAACCGTTGTAAAATAAGCCTGTTCTCACTGACAGCTAGTCTGGCTTTTTCTCTCTTCCTTTTGAAAGATAGTAAACAGAAACAAAGCCTGCAGCAATACAAAGAAAGCTAGCACATGAAAGAGGGATTAGCTTCAGGAGGGTATGACAGATGTAAAGTGCTTTGCACACATTGCTATGTGATGTTCAACATATGTTGTCAATTAAAAATTGCTTAAGAAATATTTAACAAGGCAAAGCTAACATACCCCTAGTTTGTACGAATATATTGAGCTTATGCATCACTGCCTCTCATTTAATTTTTTTCAGTTTTGTTGTAAGCTGGAGAGAACCTTATATAACATGACTCTGAGCTAGTTTATATTTAAAGTACTATTTAATCTGAAGTATTGGAAAACAGCATTTGTATCATCATTTGGTAAGATGATGACTGGATAATTTAGCAAGGCAGAGGACATGCTAAACTGATTAAAATTAGTTTTCTGCAGTAAAATATAATTTGCTGCATTTTTAAAAAAAGTCATCTAAATATATTCAAGATGTCATAGGCTTTGGCACATTCTTTAGCTAGACTTTTCTGATGCCAGCTACTGGTTAGTGAGCACCAAGGCCTATGACAAAAGCTCCTAGGTTAAATTCTATTTTATCATCTTTATTATTTCTCCTATTCCTGAATCATTCTGCATGCAAGACATTTTGCTTTGCTTGTTTCTTTTGTTTTTCTGGTTTTTTAATAATGGGGGTTTATGCCCTATTCAACCCCCAAATAGCCACTAGACATTTTTCTCTGTATTCTCCCCCAAATACCAGTGTCTTTCTACACAACCATACTGTAAATCCTCCATAAAATAGCAGCATTCTTGTTGAATTCTGATGCCTCAAGATGTCGTCACAAAAAGGTGTACACTTAATGTTAGGATATTCCTGAAAGCACCTTTTTTATTTATTTATTTATTTATTTATTTGTATGGTCACAAATGAGCTTTTTACCCCTTGAGAGCACAGAGATTTGCTGTCATCAAAAACGAAACAAAACAAAACAAAACAAAACAAACACAAAATAAAACAAAAAAAAAACACTACTTGTGGCTGTGGTCTGTAAATTAACTCCTTTTTGGAAGAAGAGGAAATGAACATGTGGAAGAAACCTTCAATAGGCCCACAGGTATTTTTGTAGTATCTTATAACCTCCGCTGACTCCTAAAATGTTCTCACAATGAATTAACCTTTCAGTTAAAGTCTGTAGTTCCACTTGTAATATTGCTGTCTTGAACCTCCACTTATGGAATTTTGTTTCCAATCATAGAATATGAATGTTTAAAAATAAAAGTTACAGTGTTTATTCCAAGTGTCTTTGTACTTTTAAACACATATTGTAGGCTGCTGCATACATCATCTGCTGAACAAATGTCAGCTCAACTCCTACTTCTCTTTAGATAAGGTATAAAAGTATTCAAGAGATATTCATGGAACTGTGAGCTGAATGTGCTTTAAGTATGTTCCTGATGTCAAAATTTATACTAAATTACTGTGCTGATGGATGTTTGGCTATGAATTGAACTATTAACTAAGAAAAACTGAAACATACTCAAATATTGCAATATATATTATTTTAAAGAAACATTATGGAACAGAGACCTCAGTAAGAAACAGAAAAAGGCATGGTGAAGGAAATAAGATGAGTTTTCTGAATATATAAAACTGGAACTACTCAGTAATTTCATTGGTTTAGATCCTTATTTTTCTTCCTGTATATATGTACTATAGGATTATAAGCAAAATTTTTTAAAAAGTAACAAATGTCTTGTATTCATCCTAAGAACTGGTAGATCATTCTTAATCAAATTTAGAACAAAAAATAAAAGAAAATATATGCAAAGCATATTGGGTTGGGGTTTTTTTGGTTTTTCTTTTATTTTCAAAAATTAAATTCAAATCTGATAACAGTGTGATGTCTTCAGAATTTTTTTATTATTATTCAAGTATACCATGCAAGTACTTTAGTAATTTCAAGAGGATTTTTTTATCGTGTGTTCTGGTAGATATAGTACTAAAAGTAGTAGGTTTTTACCTTTGCAAATCTAAAATTTGTTGCTTAGATACACCTTTCAGCACTGTTTAGTTAAGTATAACCTACACATTCACAAGGAGGTTTGAAAACCATGCGGGCTTTGGAAGTCTCAAGGCATGGTAGCTTATTAAGAGCAGAGAGAAGAAAATTTAGGAAATAGCATATATTTTAAACCTTTCTTCTTGTCCACACAGGCCTTGCCTAAGGCATCATGGCTGGGAAAGGAAGGCAGCTGTGAAATTTATCAGCCATGTGCAGAACTTGAACTGAAGTTTACACAAACAAATGAAAAATGGCCTAATAGTGAATAGTGAAGCTATGCCCTTGTTGAAACAATTTAAACTGTTTTACTGTGTTGGAACTTAATATGAAATGTATTTATTTCCTTTACAAGGAGTAAAGGATCTTCTAAATTCTAAAATAGTAGCAAAGGATAACATTTGTTAGATTTTTGTATTCTATTATTATTTGGTATGGTGTCTTTTAATTTTTATTGCTGAATTATATTCTGTTTTTTAATGGTCATTTTCAAATAAACAAATTCTCCTGCTTTTATTCAGGAAAGGCACAAAAATCAAATTGTATCAAATATATTCTACAATATTTCTATGCCATATTTTCTGACATTTTTCAGGTATCACTTACTTTTCTGTTTCATTTTAGTCTTATGGTCCTATGGCCCAAATTTGTTCTGTTTGTTTTTTGCTTGGTTGTTTTTTTTTTAAGCTTTCCTGGTTCCAGGCAGGACAGGGTTAAATTTCTACAGTAGTTATGAGGGGACATGGCTAGGATACAGATATTATTGTATGACACCTCACCTCATTGCCAGGGTCAGGGGAAAGGGAATCTCTGTCCCCCAGGGCTCTCCTCTGGTTGGGCTGGCAGAGCTGCAGTTGCGTTGCAGGCTCTGTGTTTCTGACATGAGACCCCCTCTCTATGTCATGAACTTTTGTTATTAATATATTTGCTGTTAATGTTGCTTTTTTCTTAACACATTGCTTTTTTCTAGTAAATTGTTCCTATCTCTATCTTTACTTTTTGTGCCTCCGCTTCGATTCTCCTCTCCAGCACATAGCAGGGGGGAGGGAGAAGGGAGAGAGGGAAATGAGAAAGGGGCATGTGGTTTTAGTGGGAACACTAAATTAGAGAATACCCTTCCTAAACCACAACAAAATCAAAGCTGGTTTTATCAGGTTTCTTATATGAAGGAATACTCGTTAGTTTGTTACAATGATTTGCTAAGAACTACATTAGCATTGCTATACAGATATTCAGCTTTCTGTGTGAGTTTGCAAATATTGAGTGCTAACAGTAATTGCAATAGGTCTACAACTTCATCATTGTCCTCACCTAAGCAGTGACAATTAATGTTCTGAATTTGCAGCAGCTATGCAGGTACTCAGAAAATTCATAGCATATTTCTGAGGTGTTTGCTAATCTACAGTATTTTTTCAGTCATAACAAAATGAAAAAATATAGTTATGTTTCATTAGAATAATTTTAGTTGCATCATAGATACAACCATTTATGATTTATACAAGGTTTCTTCTGGAGATATATGTTTATGTCCTCATTTCTGGCACTCACATACCTCTAAGTTTGATGATCTGATTTTTCCTCAGTTAAACGTCATGGTGTAAAAATATAAATTCCTTTAAATATTAATATAGACAAAAATTGTACAAGACCCATCTCTTTTCTACCTATTTTTAGAGGTCTTTAGACTTTGTAACGCAGACAGAGAAGTTGTGGACTGTTGTGGTGAGCTGGCTGCATATGCATAATAACTTTTGTTAGCACTCACACCATGCTAGAATGCATTTTGGCTATTGCAGCAGCTCAAGTGTACCTGTATCCTTAACATCTCTACATTAATTTCCTACATCAGTAGTGAGACTTGTTAAAACTAGACCTCTCTCTTCAGCCTGTTAATAAAATTGTCATCCGGTACCAATTGCAGAATGACTAATTTTCTTGATGGCCTACATATGTCAAAAACTTTTGGCTCTTATTTGTTTTTGATGTGGGCTTCTTCTGTGGAAATGGTCACAGTCTCTCTATCCCCTCAGGCTGTAACATGGGTGGCAATGTCCTTAGGCTGTGCTTAGCAGAAGGGAAACCTGGGGGCCAGAAGTCTGGAAGAGTGAAGAAATCAGAATTTAAAGAGATTTATCTTACTTACTTTTCATTCTGTATAAAACTTCCTGCATGTAGGTCCCACGATGAAAGTAGTCATCTGAAACAAAGCTGGCTGTGCTGTGCTTTGAACTTTCATTGTCTTATTGCAAAATCTGAATCAGAGGCTTTTTTTCATCTGCCAGTTTAGATATTGAACAGAAAGTTCACAACAGCAAAGAAGTGGCTGAACAGGTAGTGACAGTTGAGTTTGCACTGAAGAGTTCCCTTATGAAGAATTTAGTGCTGTCAGAGCTATCTGTCCAAACCTAGGTGACGAGAACACAGCTTTTAACCCTTTGGTGAATTTTAATTCAAGTCTTCACATTGACTTTACTTAATCATATCTCATCTGTCTTATGATTGCTGTAGAAAGCCATGAAAAATCCTCATGTGCAATGGCCCAGAAGTACAAAAATCAGACTCAAGTAAAAATATGCATCCAGTTCCTATACACACAAGAATAAATTCCAGAATGTGAACAACTGAAAAATATTTAATGTGAAAAGGTGTCTGAAATGGAAATGATAAAAGTAGGGACTTTGCCTAATTTGCTTGGTTTCTGTCATTTGGAATGTTTCTTCTTGTTCTTTTATAGACAACATTCTTAAACCATGTCTTCTGCTTACTTTAAATTTTTAAATGATTTTGTTGTTGTTTCCTCTTCCAGTTTTTAAATTAGAAAAAAAATACTACTAATTAATTTGATGAAATACTACCTAGTCAAACAAACAAAGTTTTCTTTAAAATAGTCCCTGAAAAATTCATTCTGTTTCTTCTTCTGAAATACTTACTTATTTTTCATCCTTAAATTATCTTCAATGTCGTGTGGCCGAAGTTTTATGCTGCTGGAAGACACTACCTGAGGAAACACTTTAAAAATTAGAATATTGACTGTCTTAAAAACCTGTGTATCTTTAGGACCTAAAGACAGGTAACCTTGATATAGGTAGTGGTATGGTGAAAGAATTTTCAAGGCACACTAATACAGAGCTCCAAAGAACTCAGTGCTGCATCTCTCCAGATGCTGGAAATTTCTTGTACAGTTGTGTGATGCAGGCAGTTAATGGATTCCCATCCATGTTCATTTATGGCATTGTATATTTTGAGTAGAAATAGATGAAGTGAATTTCATTTAATATCACAGAAAGATGGAAACTGAGTTTATTTTGTAACATATTTTATTACAATTTATTTTATTACAATTGTCCACAATTTGGCTTCTTTGTCATACTTAGGAGCTTTACTTTTCACTATCATGATAAAATATGAAAAACTTTGTGTTTTCTCACAATAGAGTTTGAGGTCACAGTACTTTTGATGCTAAAATTAATTTAGTTTAAAGTATGAAAGAAAAAATTCTTTTCTCATTCACAAAAATTTTAATTGTGTGAATTTTTCAATCCATGTAAGAATAAAAATCTTAGTTTTTAAAAACTAAGATGTATAGACCTATTCATAACATTACCAAGATTTACATTACCACTCAACCTACTACTTTACATTCCAATATGTAAATGGTCAGTGTATCATGGCTCTGAAAAAATCTCCTTGTCAAGGAAGATTCATTATAGAGAGACTCTCGTGGATTTTGTAGCTGAAGATCTGGTGGTCAATTAGACAATCATAAAGAACATTGGTGGACATTAGCTATCGTGTTTATTGCTAAATTTCTATGCAGTTCTGTAGAATAATTTCAGCTCATAAAAACTGGTTCTGGTTATTTTCAGAGACTATTGAGGAGGGAGCATGAGTAAGGAAGCATTCCTAATAGGCATATTTGGAAATTGCCACTCTGTTTTGGAAGGTAAGAGGAGATCAAAAATGGATGTGAGCCAGTCCTTGTTACACAGCCTCAGTGTTAGTGAGAAATCCCAGGATTACCAATGCAGATATACATGTTTATAAATTGTACTGTAGAGATACACAGTTTTAAATTGTACTGAAAAATTCAGCAGCCTTTTAAAATTTATTTATTATGAAGGGTAAATTTGAACTTTAATGATTTTTCTTTCTTCCAGTTCCACACATATTTTGTATTTACTTATTCCTGTCTTTTACTTTCAGTCTTTTCTAGGTCTTTCTTTTGCCCTCTTTTTCACCCTCTTTTAAAAATAATGATCTATATATCTCTCATTGCAGGCAGCAGTAGTGCCCTCTTTCTCTTTGTTCTGTTACACTCCACCCACTGTTCTGTTCTCCTTCATTGTCCCTGTTCAGTTATCTCCTCTGAGCTTTTTATCCACATTGTTTCTTGTCTTTTGCTCACTCCCAGTCACAATGTAGTTGTTGCTGTTCAGGTTCCAGGTCAAGTGTTATAATTTGGAAAATGTTGTATTCCAACTTAACAGTTACAAATTAGGGGTGAGCTGAGATGATTTTTGAAGGACACTAGAAATTTAAATGTTTTCACTGATTTATTTATTTTCCAAAAGAGAGGAAAATAAATAAATAGCAATTAGTAATTTATTAAATTCACTGTATTGAATTGACTATCTTATAACAAGTCTTTATTTGCACAAATCTGAGACTAATTATAGTTAAATGCTTAACCAGGCTACCACAAAGCAAATCTTAATTAAAATTGAACTTTTTTTTTTACTTTTTTTTTTTTTTTATTATGAAAAACTCTAGAGAGAAAATAAAGAATATTTTAAAGTGTAAAGTAATGCAACATTCCTTTTTTGGTATCCTGAGCCCAGCTGGAATAACTGCAGAGGAGACTGTATTTATCACAGCAATATTCTAGCAAGGTTAAGCTTCTTACCTTTCTTCCTTTTTGGATTAGACTTCTATTACCCTTGCTGTCAAGACAGTAAATTGACATTCTGTGTTGACTGCCACACAGTCTTGTTATATTTCTTGTTTCTTTTGAAAATGAGTTTCTTGCATATTTAGCTATTGATCTTTGTTTCAAAACCTGTTTATATTAACTCTTAATATATTCATAAATATCTGTTTACTATAGAACAAAGTTTTTCTGTATAAAAAAACTAATGCAGATTGCTTAAAAAGAAAAAATAGACAAATTCAGAGAGCAAAAAGGAGAAAATATGATACTGCTTCAAAATGAAGAAATATTTTTTCTTTTTCTGGCATTGTGTTTATGTACATCACCTGCTTATTTGAATTTATAAATCCAAATTATATTGCTAACATATTCAAGAGATGGGAGTATAGACTTCCAATAAATATTCCTGGTAATCAGTTGTATGTTTTTAAAACATTAACTATTCTCTATTATCAAAAGCTTTGGTGACTTCAGTGGTAGCAAATTACTTTCAGAAGACCACAATCTTGAAACTGATTATAGCTTATACTAAACTTTTCTCATCTCATATTCTATTAAATACTATGGCCTGGTTTCTTCCTAGTCCTTTGCAAAAAACAGGGAAGGTCATCTATAGGCTTTGCATGGCATATGTAGGGAAGCAGGAATGATAGTGATCCCTTGCTTTGCTGCTTGAAATAAAATCTCACTGGAAATCTTCTGAGTGTAATGTTGGAGGAGTGAAGGTGGCAGCAGCTGCACAGCCTGTGTAGCCTGTGGTTAGTCTGGGGAAACAAAATGGGTACATAGGAGAAAGTTTGCTTTGCCTATTAGTAAGTTGGAAGGAAGTATTCTAAATGGTGCTTCTGATTTGTTTACACTGGTTTGTTTTTCTAGTCCAAAGGTAATGACTTCTAAATTTTTTTGCCTGTCTCTTGACATTTCATACAAATATTTAGCTGTCAGTTGAGATTCAGAGCTCCTAGTCTTCTCTTTAAGCTATTTCACTTATTTTCTTCTTTAAAGGTGAGATGAATTATGTCCTAAAAGTGCCTGTTATTGTCTGTTACCAAAAAAGGAAATTCATCCATATGCAAGTGTTTTTGAAGTTTATAGCTAGATAAATTGAATTCCACACTAAATGTCATTGAAATCTAAACTTTTCAAATTAATGCTATCTCTCCAGGCTGTCATACCCAGGTTAAATGTTAGTCTTACAGATTCTTGATGTCCAACATGCCCAAAGAGAAGGCACGTGCCTAAAACCTAGTCCAGCATCTTTGATTATTCAGTCCTTGTTTTTGTTTTTGGGTTTTTTTTCAGCTTGACAGGTACATTTTGTTTTGCTTTCATTCATTATGAATGTTGTTGCAAATAAAATTTTCTCTCATTGACTTCAGACTGTAGCACTCTTCCATGTTCCTTCACTGGTATCTACACTGAGTCAAACCTAAGTGATTTATTTTATCTTTCAAGATATTTCACAGACTCCTGCTTTGTTCCTTCATTCAGCACTGAGGGGCTGACTCCAGATTTTTGCAATTAGAAATTTAACAAGAGGATAAGTGACTCTTTATGATTGCTCCCTTGTCATTCCCCTTCATCATTGCTATTTCACAGAATCATGCACAAAACAGTTTAGCAATGTTTGTGCTGACACCTCTCTCTTGCTATGATGCTTAGGAAAAAGTAGCAATTAAGCTGATGATATTTTGAGATCACTCCTGATTTTTTTGTCTAGTATTGTGTCAGAATTTCCTTGTAGTCTCATGTTTCTCTGTGTTTAGTTGCTCTGTATTATATCTTATTTAGGGAAAGATCTATCTAACATACCTGTCTAAAAGTTAGGTGAACACCTATTCCAAACAAGTCATCTTTGGTCCCTCTCTAGTTGAACTAGAGAGGTACCTAAACAAGTGGGGTTGCATCACATTCCAGAATTCACAGAGGGAGCTTAGTTTGGACACACAGCAAAGCTTAACAGCTAATAGGTAACTGAGCTTAATCATACTCCTGAATTTTAAGTTGGCTGAGATATAGACAAATTTTCTTCTGCCTTCATTCAGGTTTAAATACAGTGAGATCTATTTTCATTATTGGATGTCGACTAATTACCAAAATTAAACTGTTACTAACATAAAACTGAAAAAAATAGTTACTAGAGTAAAATTAAAACCAAAACTAAGGAAAATTTTTAAAAAAATGCTGCAGGGAAACATCTGCCTTTAGGAGCAAGAGTTGTAGATCCCTACAGTTCAACCTTCCCTGTAGTTTACTTTTCATGGGCATTAATATTTTAATACTACTGATAATTACAATTGAAATCACGAAAAACTCCCCCTGCACCACAGTACTATAGTAATAGAAATGTTAAGGGACACATTTTGATCAGTGAGTAATTAGTAAACAATGTTTCATCAGAAAAGTTATACCTTCAAATGTACAGTCGCTATTATTGTATGACAGTTTAAGACATAATGACTGAATGCAGCTATTTTTAGTTGAATATTTTAGGTGGGCAGGTAGTAAGAGAGAAAAACCACCTAATGTAGCTGATTACAGATGATGCAATCTAATGTAATTTAACAGTTGACACATGCCATTACAGATTAATAACATTTTTAGACTAAGCCTAATCACCTTCTTTGTAATTGCAAAATTTAAGCCCAATTCCAGTATTTTAAAATAAAAACTTTTACTTCCGCCTGTCAAAGAAGAGCAACATTACACATACTGTCATTCATGATTGTCTTAATGGTTTTAATATAATTCCATCTGTCATTAAAAATAAAAATCCCCCAATGTTTCTAGCAATTCAATTTTAAAACTGTTTTAAAGGGCTATGAATTTGATATTCTAATATTTGCACATTTGGTACCACTTGACTTCATATTCTAAACAGCACACAAATAGTCAATTCAAACAAAATATTTTTATTTAAAGTAAGAAATATATCTTTAAATTAAATAAACTATGACTAGACAACCTCTTCCATTACTGGTTAAGACAAAAGTTTCTAATATTTTCTGAATATATATTCTGTAAGCAGAGAGCTGTTGATACCTTCCTTATGCTGGTTTTGCATTTTTTTCTTGATGAAGTTTCCCCATCTTTCAGGGTACATGGTCACCTAGAGTGACTTCTAAGTACTCTGGACCACTGAAATAATGGCCATGGAGTACATCTTAGTATAAAGTCTTCAGATGGGTGAAGGATCAAACTACAGTGATGCCACCTCTGCTTAGCCAAAATATGAGCAGTGAAAAAATGTGCTGCATAAAAGCTTAAATGCACGATAAAAGCTTAAATGCAAGATGTAATTACCACTTTCAATCTGTTATGAATGGTTTTTCAACAGGAAGTGTATCAATTCCTCAGCAAAAAATTTAGGCTTAGCTGTCTTAGTGACATCTGAGAATCACAGTGTTTTTACCACACTCTATTACTTCTCTCTACTCTAGCATACTCTTGTTTTGCAGAAATAGAGTAATTATGAATTTTATTTCTACAGTTACTTTGAAAATTATATTTTCTTGTTTACAAAAAATTAATTTCCTTTAGTTTCCTTTATATAAAATCAAATGTATCTATTTTCAATCAGCAACTCTTTACAATGACAAACATTGATGCAGAGCTAGGTTAGATATTTCACTCACTGAAAACAGAAAGGCTTTGTTTATCTTTTTGAACTGCATAATCTACTCAACTAATTTAAAGGCCATGGTGTTCAATATCTACTGACATTTTTTTTCTTTAGTTTTTCCACTTCTTTAAAATTATTCTAGTAGCTTCCACTGCTAGAAATGGCTAACAGAGTTTCTTACTGTTCAAAGATATATTTTTTGTATTATGAATAATTTTAGCCACTATAACTCTCAACAATTCACTAATATATTTTGCCAGGCTTGGATGTTGTAGCTATTTCTCTTCCTCTCTTTTTTTATTCTTTTTTTTTCTTTAAAACTAGGGCGTTGAACTTCCTATTCCTCTTCTTGATTTTTGTATTTATATTTTTTATATTTCACATCAGATTTCTAGTTTATTCTATAATGAGAAGAGACTCAATTTCTAGGATCACCTGTAAAGTTTATTTTTCATGTCCACTATTTTTAAAAGCTTGCTTGTTCTGAAGGTGCCCTTGCTTTCTTCCCCTGGTAGATTTTGGTTAATCTTTACACATATTTGAGTTTGATTCCCACATGAAATCTCTATGTGGTTCTTGGTGTGCACTAAATGTAAGGTAAATAGTCATCTAAAAGCCTCACAAGTAATTACTTGTAAATGCTGAAAGCTAGTTGCACTATGAAAGGTGATCCCATTTGACATTAAAACTACTTTAACTGAAAATTTCAGCTGATGGAACATATCCTACCACAGACAGAAATAAAGTTTTCTGATTTCTAGTTTAGCTCTCCATTCCCAAGGTCATATACAGAACAATGATGCTAATAAGAGACTGTGAGAATGTAAGTTAATTACTGGTCTGGTTTATTTTCATTTACATTAACAAGCTGATAATCTTCATCAACTGACTTCTCTAAAGTGCCACAGCAGCAAAAAGATTCTGAAGAAAATCCTTGAAGTCATAGTGTCTGAATGAACTGGCGTAAATGAAACACAATATAGCAAGAAGCACAGCAACTTTTGTGGGACAGATGTGAGATTGATAAATCTTATCTTCCTTGGCACAGTAGTGATGTGGTACAAGATAGGAGCTTGGAAAGCTAGGACAGGTATAATTTTGAGCAGTATTGGAGGTTTGAAGAAGTAAATGAAGAGGAAGAAACTCATCTCACATACAAGTGAGATGAAAGGAATTAACGGATACAGTCTTTGAAGCTGTGTTTTGAATTTATTATAGGGTTTGACAGACATGTCTCTGAAGTCTATAGAGATATTGTGAAGTCTATAGAGATATAGAGATATTGTGGGCGACAAAGCAGAAAAGAAGGGAACTGGAGACAAAAAAAATTGGCTAAAGAGATTATGGCAAAAGAGCTTCTAGTGTTCAGATTGGTTACTAATTTTCCAGAGAAGGAATAGTGTTTTTTCTTTTTCTATTCCCAAAATTAGGATGCTTGCTCATTTTATAGGAGACACAAGAGTTTCAACCTACTCAATCCTGCTTAAAAATAATAAAAAAAAAAGGAAACAACAAACCAAACTAAAAATAGAATGTAAAGACAATAAAGGTAAAAACAATTAAAGGTTAAAAAAGTTCAGGCCATAGTGTTAAATGATATTCTGGAGTTTAGCTGAGGAGACTTGAGGTTTGGACAGACCCTCTACAGGATCTTTTATTCAAATACCTTTAACCAAATAACTGAGTATTTTATAGTCAGTTAGTACTACTCCTCTTCCTTTTTTTTTTTTTTTTTTTTTTCTTTATGAGAAGGAGAAAAAGAAGAGGTCAAACAGCTTAGGTTCTACATTAGTATCAGGAAGACTAAGGGACTGCATACTCTGTTTAAACGGATTTTATGTTGCCAAAGAAAAACTGCTTATAGAAAGAGAATGTTACTTTCCCTTACCTGATATCTCCTAGCAGAGGTGCCAAGTGGTTAAAACCAGCAATGTGGCTGGAAGAAGTGCCTGTGGGAGCACAAGCAGTGCATGTGAAATAGAGGGTGTAATTGTCCAGTGAACTTTGCCTTTAATAATATGTCAGAGGGTATTTCCTACTTGCTCGGTGAAAAATGTTAGTTCTGTTTTACACAAGGAAGCAACTGTCACCATTTTAAGAGAATGTCTGTGCACTTTTAAAAAGTTAATTCTATAATATTGACACCTTTTCATGCCTGAAAATGTAACTATGCATCAACACAAGTGGAATTGCTCAACTGTATCTTTAACACATTTCTAAGTAGTCCATTAAAAATCATCCTTAATTTCAAATAAAAGACATGAAACTGGATGGGTTTTTTTCTTATTTTTGTAGTACTTAATCAAGGAGAAAAAGTGCATTTGTTTAAGGAAAACAAATCAAAGCACTTTGGATTGACATGGTTGCCACTGTAACAGGATGATTCTATTATTTAAATACTCAGAAGTTGCTTTTTAAATCATTCTTGATTAACAGAGCATTTATTTTCTATTTCCTTTGAACTAGGAGTTTTTCTCCTTCCTTGCAGTTAACATATATATCTCAAACACCAGCTTGTCAATTGATGACTTTGAAGCTTCAGTAGCTCTGCATATTAAACTGCACTGGCAGAAAAATAGCTGTGATGTCTAAAAAGGAACTTGGAGGTTATAGACTCTCAAGAAAGATTAGGACAAAGCTTTCCAATGACAAAGAATTAAAAGAACATGACAAGGCACAATCAAAAGTCTTCAGTAAGCATTGTTTAGGCTTTGATTTTTCTCTGTGATGCGTGAGAACTAAGTATGTCACCTGTACAGAATGGTACAGAGACAGCTGGATATAAGCCAGACTGGCTTTTAAGAGATTAATGCCCAAAACACATAAATTTAACTTGATTTTAACAGTACTCACTTCCTTTTCTTAAGAAGGTTAATATATTATTCCTCTCATTTTGAAAGTTATTACTAAAAATATTAGTGTATTGCCTTATTTTTGATTTGTTCAATTGCCCCAGAAGGGATGGTGACTCGGACTGCACTGTTCAAAGTGAAAAGCTCTGATTAACCTCAGGAATGTTAATGAAGTACACAGTGACTGGGAGCAAGAGAAAAATAGAGGAACAATCTTTGCTAATTTTTTTCTGGCTTAGTTGAACTAACCCTGTGTTGTAGGTATACCAACTTGCTTCACCCACAACACATCAGAAATCGCCTGGGGATGTGGATCTGAAAAGAAATGTTTGCAGTATAGTGTCATGAAGACTAATACTAATTACTGGCTACCTCTCTCTCTGAAGGCTCAGCCTAATGTCATTATTTAACCCTAAACTTGTATTTAGATTCAGATTAAAACTTCTTAACCTTTTTTCTTTTAACTGGCCTTCCTCTCTTCTCATTGTTTCAGTCCTACATAGTGCACCAGTTGCAGCACTAATTTAAATAATTTGCCACCTTTTCATAAGACTTCTCCAGGATATCAGGAAAATTAAAGCTGTCAAAACTGGACACAAAATTTGCAAAATTAATGGGCTGCAAAATGGTAAAGGGCTTTCAGTAGACACTCCAGATGATCAGGTCAACAGGAGATATTATTAAAAAGATTATGATGAATGGTGAGACCTAAACACTGCCATGCTGAAAAGTGTATTTATTCAGAAATTAATGCTACCACAATAGAGTTTAGTACATGAAATACTCATACTGCTGCATTTTAAGACATCTTATTGCTATCAGTATTACAATGGAAAGATCCACTACTTGCATGCGGTGACATGAAATAGAGTTAAATGCTGATAAAAGAAACATGGACTATGGCTGGCTGCCAAACCTACCAATAACTATTCTCACACACTATAAAGTAAAAATTATATCAGTCATTTATCTAAAATTTCATTAAAGGAAATAGCATGACACCATGAGAAAGGTGTTAGAGAGCTCTCTTTCCCAATAGATGTTCAACTATCTTGCAACACAAGGTAAAACAAAGTTACCACTGAAGAAAAGCAATGTAAGAACATCAGTGTTGGTCCCCCAAAAGAGGCAGGCATGGTAGCCAGCATCATGCTACTACAGCAGTACTTTTGATGTACTTGTTAAACCAGAAAAAGTAATTGATCTTAAGCAGGAATCTGCCATATGCCTCTTCTGCGTAAAGGCTTGACCTCTGAGGTCTGTTAGCTATCACTTACTAGTACATTTAAAATGTAAATTTTAAAATTTTATCAGATTTAATCTTCTTTTGTACTAGACGTATGAGAAACTGTCAGAGAAAAAATACCTGCAAATTGCCTGTTATAAATTTGAAATTAATTTATTCAGATTTTTTCATCCCATTTCTTTGAATATTTTTTTTCAAGTTCTAGAGAAAATAAGTTTACCATCTGGTCTGTCTGCAGAAATAGGAAGTTTATAAATATTAGCAAAAGCAAGATTTAATGTATTAAGTGATAAAGACTAGTACATGAAAAGTTCTTATAAGGTTCATGTTCAGCAAGAAAACAAGTTGTTCTGGCTTGTCTGATTATTTTTTAAACCAAATAAACTAATCCACCTCAGCAATCTCAAACTGACTCCTTGCTAAGGTTATCTCAAACAATATCTACAACAAAGAAAATAATTGCTGATGGGGAGGGAACAGAAGCAGTGTAACTTGCTTAATATTTAGAACCTTACAGCAAGTGTTTTCAAAGGCTCACATCAATACTAATCTTAGATGTTCTTCTCACTCTCTTTTTTGTTTCTCTGTTTCCTCATCTCACAAAAATGAAAAATGAGAGAGATACATTTAACAGACATTACTGTGAAAAAGCCAGGATCTGCATCATGGTAAGGGATGAACAGAATGCACTATAAACATAAGAGTAAAAAATATTTGAGCCAGTTCAGAGTCATATTTGAAATTGAATAAGAACTGCTGGTACAATTTGCTAGCTCTGAGATTATTAATGATCAATTTATTTGTTTATTTCTTGCCTTAGATTTCTCTAAACCCAAGGGCCTGGTCTTCTCAATTTTGCAAAATTAAATGGAAATTGCATACTTGTTTACTTTGCTTCAGATGTGGTAAACATCTAATTCTATGTCTTGAAAGTCTTTGACTTTTACAATTAACAGAAAAGCTTTTCCTTACCATGTGAGAGTTTTGACCTTTCCCAATTAAAGTCATCTGTTCAGTTAAATTTGTTCATTTTAGATTTTCAAAATAAAATGTTTTGGATAATAATGTTTTAATATTTTCTTTTGTATACCTAAAGCCTGTAGTTTTGCATTATATGAGACTGAATAGATGTGTGAAATGAGAACATAAATGAGGCTTATTTTCCTAAGAAACCCCAAATGTCTGTTCTATTGCTTCTCTCTTATTAAAAAAATTTCCCTTTATAGTCTACTCTGATCTGCACTTTTCCCTCCAAACCCTTAAACTACCACATCACCACTTCTGATTAGATCCAAAGTAATCCAAACTATGTCCAGCAAAATGTTTCCTCTTTTGAGTTCCTATAATTGTGCCAACTGTATAATCTTTAAGATAGGAATAAAAGACTCCTAAAAAACAACTCAAAAACAAACTCAATATTTCTTGGATCAGAAAAGCTTTGCTAAACATAGTAAAATAATAAAAAATAATTATTAAATAAATTTCATTGATAATAAAGAAAACAAATACTGCTCTACTTACAGAACTAATCTTCAATATTTACAAATGTAAAAGAGAAAATTTAACTGCATGTGTGACAAATTAGTTTGTGATTATGACTCATTTATCCTTACCTACTAGAGACTCATTTTGTCAAAATTTTGTCAGGACCTATTCCCACTAGGGGTACATTGCAAAACAACACTTTTACTTTAAATAAAGGAGTCATTTTCCAGTCAGACATCAACTATTTAGAACTACAGCAGATATATATTTGGAAATGGTTTTAGACATATTCTATCACTGTATAATAAAGTTCAGGCTGCCTTTAATATATATGATAAATTTTTATACATGTATATATATTGTATGTGTATAAATACATGCATCTCTATCTCTCTGTATTATATCAATATACTGTCCTTGGAGAACAATTGGTTGGTGAAGAACTCCAAAACTGACGAGATGTCAGATATATTGAAGGGTTTTCTGAGCTCCCTGCATCTGAAATGGTCACTCTTCAGTATAGAGCCTGGGTACACTTGAAATTTGATCAATAAGTTTGAGGGCTGTTCCTCACAGACAGGCCTAAGAGTCCTGGCTGGATTAAGCTTTCCTCAGGATTTAAAGCTGGAGTGCATGGAAGTCCTGGCATAGCTAAGTATTCCAAAGCTGTGACTGTTAGATCTACACCCACCCTGGAATGGTTGATTCTATGGTCTGCACCAAAGTTGTGAGCTTATCCTAATGCTTTCCTGTCTTTGCAGTAAATAACTGAGAATTCCTGAGTTTTTCAGTGTTTTCAAGATCTTATCTCCATATTGCGTTGGCTAGAAGTCCTGACTGTCCTTGTCTTATGGGGTTGCATTATTGCACTGAAAAAAATCCAAAGCACTAAAAGATTGTAAAAGTGGAACTACTTTATTAAAAAAATACACAAATCCCCTTGTTTTTAATAAACTGATATATCATAATTGTTTCACCAGAAATTTGCTAACCACCTTTACTCTGAAATTTTCAACTAATGCAATCCAAATTAAAGTGAACTGTGTTTTTGAGAAACTGTTCATGCTTTCTGTCAAAAAGATAAATAACAAATACATGTATAAAGTACTACAAGCTAATATGGAGAATTGCCTTTACAACAATGAAAAAACCTGTTTTAATCAGAACAAACGCCTCTATTTTTATTTTTAAAATACCATAAAATTGCACACTTACTATGAAACATTTACGTTAATATTAATGTTATAAAGACTAGAAAATGTAAATGGAAATAGATTACAATATAACAGTGGGCAAACAAGATATTTCTCTGGCACCATACATACGTAAAAGCAGCAATATACTGCAAAACCTTTAACATTTGTTTAAATATCATTTTTAGTGACAAATTTATAACATCTTGTCAACCTTCCTAAATTTATGAAAAGTTAACATTTAGATTTGCTGGAAAACCTAGAACCTTAGCATTTTACACTGTTTAATGAGAAAGGTATGGTATGGTTTGTAAATTTTGCTGACTTGACTTGGCTAAGTATCCCTTCTACCTTTTCAACCTGTTTCCACCTTGATACTGAAACAAGAGTAGGGCTCATAGGAGGACAACTCTTCACTGATTTAACTAAACAACTTATTTCATAGAGTCATAGAATAATTTAGTTGGAAAAGACCTTTGAGATCATTTAATGCAGCTATTAACCTAACATTGATAATTCCATCACTAAACAATGTCTCTGTGTGCCACATCTACATGTCTTTGAAATACTTCCAGTGGTGGGGATTCAGCCACTTCCCTGAAAAAACTGTTCCAATGCTTGACATACTTTTCTGCTAAGAAATTTATCTTAATATACAATCTAAACCTCTCCTGGCAAAACTTGAGACAATTTCTTCTTGTCCCATTGCTTGTCACTTGGGAGAAAAGACTGACCCCACTTTGTTACATACTCTAACCTGGTGATGAGGAACAATAAAGTCTCTCTCCCTGAGCTTTCTTTTAAGTGAAACAATCCCAGTTCCCTGAGTAGCTCCTCATAAGACTTGTATTCCAGACATTTCACCATCTCTTTAGCCCTTCGTGTTGTTAATGTTTAAGATTTTTTTTTTAATTTTGAGCAGAGAATATTATTAACTGTAATGTTTTAAACTATGACTTCAAAATTAAAAGCATTTCTATATGAGAAACTAAAAGGCTATAAAATACATTGTTCTCAGTAATTACTAATAATGACTGAAATGTTAGTGGTTTTTTTAAAAGATTCTTCATATTATGAAAGAGAACATTATAATACTATAAAACCCTGTTAATAATAAATTAAAATAAAATAACTACAGACAGTTAATACAAACCATCTGCATCAAACAACAAGCAATGATAATGGTCACATTTTAAAATAACACATGAAACTAAAAAAAATCCCACATTCCTTGAACATCTTTTGTGGATACACAATAATTTTCACATGACTTATATTAGAAGGCAGTGAAATGTTATTTGACAATTTTGCTGAGATAGAACTTTTAGGAAATTAGCATTCTCGTGTAATTGAGGATAGGTATAACAATAACTTTAATAAAGAGTTCATAATGTCTTTGTGAGAAGAAGTAGGCATATTCATATTGAGCCAAATTATATGACAGAATTTGCATCCATTAGAAATAGTAGATAATTGGGTAGTAGCTGAAATCCTGATGCTGGACATACAGAACTCAAGGCATCTTGCATGAGTTCCTCCTGGTCAAGCTAGACATGGAGCCAATTTTGAAATGTATAGAAAGTACTATGTTTTGTGCATCTTCATTTGCAGCTTTGACAATAATTCATGTTGCTGTCAGCTTCTTAGGGAAACACATTTTCCTCTTTCGAGAGCCCCATTGATCACTGAATACGCATCTGAATCAGAGCAGATATTACTGATAGTAGTAAATCTGGTTTAAGAATAACAGGAAAAAACAAAATCTTTCTATTTTATGTTGAGATCTAATTAGAAATTCCCTTCTCCTTTCCTTTCATTTGTTCACTGGTGTGACAAGAAACAAAAAAGGTATTTTAGCTCGTGATATACTTCTGATTTAAGTAATAGCATTATAAGAAGACATGTATAAGTTTTCAACACCATCTTGTATGCATCCTTGTGCATACATTTGCAAGTATTTCATTTTCTTTTTGACCTCTACTGCAGGACTTTTTATTGATCAATGTTGATGTCTTTTTTTTCCATTTGTGTTGCGGTTCATTTAGAACTTAGACATACACAAGTAGGTCATATTATTCCCTCCAACATTCACCACTTTCCCTTCAATGAAAGTTATTTCTTCTGGAATTAGGCTGCCTGTTTACCAAAGTCCTTTTGAAGTTCTTCACAATATCCTTGAAACCTGATTAACCCAAATATGCTTAGCTGTTTTTGTTGGTAATTAAACCACCTCATTCCTCACCTTTGCCAAGTTACTAAGAAGTATATTCAATGATGCAAACATCCTGTGTGAATAATTGTATTAACTTTGCTTGCTTTCTTCTGTAAGACAAGGGATATTCTATTCTGGATATATTTCAATTATATCAGAATTTGATCTTTTCTCTCCCACATCATACAGCTGAAAAATATAATACATTGCAGCCTTAACAAAAATAAACAAAGACATAAACAGGATAGCTCATGATTGATAAAAAGTTTTAATTTTTTCTTTTTCTATAAGAAAAATGAAAAAAGAAATGCAGAGATGATCATAAGACCACCCTGATAACAGTAAAAAGAAATAAAAGAAACAGAAATCTTTAAAGTGACATAAAATTAAAAAAAAAAAATTAAAAATTGAGAAAGAAATTACCTGGATAAACAGGGATGATACAAGACAGAGGTCCTTTTTCATATTAGGAATGATAATTCATTATTGTGAAATAACAAGTTGGTTCAAGACCAGGTCTCCAATGGTGATCTTTATTTCTCAATTGCCCTTTATCATATTTAATATCCTTACATGAACAAAAGTATTTTTATTTTTAAACTACCTTGGTGGTGAAATCATTCACCTCATGTCTCAATAAGCAAACATCAGTACTGAAGAAGATAATATGTAAGCAATATTTAGACTAATAATAAGAGAAGTAAAGAAATTATCAGACAGTTATTTAGCTAGTTGTTGAATAATCATTACAACCAATGAAAAAAGTAGAGTACTTGATAAAAAATTCCTAAACTATTTGTAAAATAAAATATATTTTTTGTCAGATCTGCTGTATTCATTCATTTCATTTCAAAGTCAATTATTGCTTGGTTGTTGCAATCCTTAAAAATATCAGCCCCAATATTGCTGACATATAGATGATATTTGCATCAATAAAAGATAATGAAGTTTCTTTTTTATTTTTAGCACTACAGTGAACATGAATGGTCTTAATGAGAAGGGTTTTTGAAAAAAAATTAGGAGCAAAGCTATATTAGAAATATGCTTTACATGAACGTATTATCTAAGTAAAATATTAATGAAGTAAAGCTTTTAGGTCTAATGTCATATGAATCTTGAGTGAAGAAAATTTTTCAGTGAAATCTTTATATATTTAAAATATGCATATGGGTAATTTGAATTATGCATTTATCTCTCTCTCTCTCTCTCTCTCTCTATATATATATATATATATATATATATATATATAAATGCAGAAACTTTTATGTCCATGCATTCAATCTTAGATACTTGTAGGCTTCTATCTGTGACTTTGGGGTTAAATAGATTTAAAATAGACTAAAAAGCTTGTAAGTCACCTTCCAGTTTATTTTTGGCTTGTGGCACATTCTTGCTGTTGTATTCTTTTTTCTACTACCTTTTTCTGATAAACTATAGGTCATGTTAGACAATCTTTTGACCTGTAACTTATGGCAGTGTCTAGTGGGTGGTAATAACAATAATTAGGCTTTTGCAATGTGAACAGAAATGTCCAGC
Source organism: Lonchura striata (assembly GCF_050655825.1). Lineage (NCBI taxonomy): Eukaryota > Metazoa > Chordata > Aves > Passeriformes > Estrildidae > Lonchura > Lonchura striata. Next base: position 54,253,233 of record NC_140703.1, on the reverse strand, counting down.
ATAAATACGGTCAAAATGAACATCAAAATACGTGCACAACATAAGAAACATAATCTGTAGATCGAATGTTAAATAAATCACTATTAACAAATACTTTTCTAGAGGTGTTTTGTGTTTTGCTTGTTTAATTTTTTATTATGTGTTTTTTCTTAATTAGGTTTTTTTTGGTTGGTTTAGTATTTTTGTTGGTTTTTTTGGGGGGTTTTTTGTTGTTTTGATTTTGTTTTTCTTGTGGGATTCACTTGACTTTAGTTAATAAATACGGATATCTGCAAAGTGTCTACAATGTCAGGATTATAAATTATGTTCATAGTCAGTCAAATGCAGAAGTCTAAATCATAGATTCCTACATTAGGGCTGATGCAGCCCACATTTTTATTCTTCAGTTTGATTAACTCACTATGTGCAAATTCAGACTTCATGTCTCTTGAGCTCATCTTACAAATGTATGCATTCAACCCTCTTTTCACACTCACATCTACTTGTTCATTATAATTCTATTGCATCCTGACTGAATACTCATTTAGAGTCATACAAATGATCATTATTTTAGCAAGCTTTGGTACTGCATGGTTTAACATGAAGTATTTATTTTCTGTCAGAAAATACCGTAGTATTCTTACTTATAATTTCTAATAAACTGAGCTGAGTTGAAACTTCACTTTTTTTTTTTTGCTTGAAAATTCTGGCTTGTTAACCTGTGAAATTTTCCCCTGGAAATTATTTTGTTTGATGACCTTTAACTGTATTTCTGTTAAATTTTCATGTAAATCCATAGATTTCTTATTTCTATCATAGATATAGTATATATCTAGATGCCTATATGTTTAGGTCAGCTGATTCCAGTCATAAAACCCTCTCTGAATTGCAATACATATAATTTTATTATAGAACAGTTAATGGTTAATGTCTTTTCTGGTAGCATCAGCTTTTTTTTTTTTTTTTTTTTTCCTATAAGATTTAATACATTTGTTCATGAAATTTCAAATACCTAATTTCTAAGACTAAAAGCTGTTTTTGCTTGGCTAATTTCTGACAGTCAGCCCTGCCTAGTTTTAAACCTTCAGTAGGGGTATTTTGTGGTTTAGGGCACCTCTTTAATTGTCCCACTGACATGCTCCAAACAATTCTGATGCTAAAATCACCCTCCCCCTCCCTGTCTTCCTGCTCCTTTGTCACAGAGGGCAAAGATCACACGCTGAGATAAAAAGCAATGAGATAAGAAAATGAACAGTACAAAAGAGAGAGTAATTCACATGCAAAATATTTGCCAAGCTTGACTAGATCCAAACCAGCCACACCATCCTACTGCTCCCTCAGGCTTGGGACTGGTGCCACTCCCTCTCATCCCATGTGAAGCAGCATAAAAAAACCTTTCAAATCCTAGTTATGTTTCTGTCTACTGCAGAAATTTACCCTGTCCCAGCCAGAAGCAGAACAGTATAATACATTTAGTATGGTCTACCTGATTTAATGCACTATTGTGTTCCAGAGTTTCCCAGAATGCTAGTTTAGTTGTCCAAAGCTGTTCAAAAGTTACCTTCTGAAGGTTCTTTAAAACAGGTCCATACTAAGATGTACTCAGGACATGTTACTCTGGCACATTTCTTAAACATCTTTATATTCTCCACCTATGTTTTATCATTTTCAAACCTGTCAAACCACCTCTACACTATTGACAAAAAAAAAAAAAAAGACTCTGCATTTACTCTATTACCTTCTTTCTTATTGTTTTGCAAAAGAAATTTGTCTGTTTTACCAATATTATGTGTTGGGTTGAAGTCAGGAAAAATGTTTTTACTACTCAACAAAAAGAATGGTCTCCATTTCTCTTTAGGTGATACTGTAAAATCTTGTGCTTCTGCACAGGTTTTTTAACACATGAAAGATTACTATCCACAGCACAGTACTATCGTAATAGCTGCTGTGACATAGGGTCCTCTTTAATGCCGGAAGTTAATGAGTCCAAACCACTCCTATTATTTTATTCTGTCAGCAAGTTACTGAACTAAACAAGACAAGGAATCAGAAAAATAGAATTCCAAAGTGACATAATTGAATTACTATTAAGTAATAATGTCTTAGCTCATTCAGGTGAGATCTGCCAATAATTGCAGCAGGGGTGAAAATCATATTGTAAGTTGGATACTAGGTAATTCTTGCAAGATCATGGAGTATGGTCCTGATTTCAGGTGTCCAAAATATTTTAAAGACTCTCAAATAAAAGTGGCCTACTTGAAAGTAATGCTGTGGCAAAGGCCAAAAATAAAACTATTGTGAGGACAGACAGAATACATAAGTATGGGAGTTTTCAACACATCTGTGTCAGTTACTCCTAATTGTCACTACCCAAATTCAAAGGATTTTATTTATTTATTTATTTATTTATTTATTTATTTATTTGTAGGTCTTGAAACTTTAGTGCATTAATCATTACTGCAAGCCCAAGTTCACTTCAGTATTTTCAAACAATGAAAGTTGAAACATGGATCCTCTACCTGGGGAAATCCTAAATATGTTGGCTGCTGGAGGCTACAACACAATATAAAGAGAAATATTAGTTGTAAACTACCTGCTGCTTATATTTCCTTACAAATAATCTTCAACATGTTCTGGAAGAATAAAAGTACTATGTTAACGGGAAGGTTTTTTTTGATACATTGCATTATCATTTTGAAGGTTTCTTATTCTTCAGATTGCTTGAGCCTCCTTTATCATCTGCAATAATTTAATATAGATTCTAAAATCATAGAACATTTTCACTTAAAGTTCTATATTTTGAAATTGAAGGTTTCATTTACACACTGTATTATTTTTACATGCTCTTGATATAGTTGCTATTTCTTAGATTAAATAAAACCTACATAAAAGAAGCAGCAATATCAAATAACACACTTTCATATTTCTACTTTAGACATAAAAATATTTACATTATTTAAATGTTTATGCTGTCATAAATATAAATTATTTAACAGTCTTTTACTAAGAATTTTTAGAATTTTTATTATATTTATTTTTATTCTAATAAGATTTAAAATCAATACATCAGAAGGTATGTATCAAAGGAATGTATAAAAAGCAACCTCTAAATATGAATGGAAATAACTAATTTATTCCTTCTCTTCACCTACCGTTGTATTTTGAAAGCAGTAGCAGAGATATCTTGGACTGTCCAGGAGGAATCAAAAAGAGTACTTTGATAGTAATATAACATTTCAAAATATGTATGCTGCTTTTTTCAATTTGACTACATTTGAATTAATTTGTAGACTATCTCCCCAGTGAGTACTTTAGCCTTCACTCTGACTTTCCATGAAAACTCATTTTTTTCCAGTGATATTTTTACCTTGAATATTGTATTTGGTTCACTTCTCTTTCAATTTAATTCAGCTGGTAGTGGAGAGATACTAGATGTCAATGCAAATAAGAATCTATTTTTTTTAAATGTATTATTTTTTATCCTGCTCTCCTATGAACAAAAGAACAAGTTTCTGTTTCCTTACATGCAATTCAGACCCCTTAGGGTGCCTAAAAAATGCTTTTGACACCAAGTCATTTAGGTAACTGAACTGTTCTGATTCTTCACTAACTTAGATGAAGACATCCACCTTGTAAACCTTCGAAGATGTGTCCATACATATGTGCAGAAACAAGAAAACCCTAACAGACAAAACAAACAGAAGAACCCCATAAACCCCCTTAGTCCCTCATAAACCTTCCTTAGTTTAGTTCACTGCAAAATCAACCAAAATACACAACTCCTTAAAATCTTTCCTTGCTGATTCACTATATAGTTTCTTTCTTTGTGAATCTTTGTAATAAAATATACGGTGTACAGAAGCTTTTTAGAAAAACCCAACTCCCAACAATTTCTGTATCCTTTTCCACAAACACTGCATTTACATATGGGTGGAATCCCTGCTTAGGGTGCCATAAATGCTGGGCTCCAATAGGAGTTCTCTGAGTGTGTCCTGCCCCAAAGGAATTGTGATCACTGCAGCTCCTCTTTGCCCATGTTCCTCAGAGTATTGAAACTGTAACACGCCCATAGAAGGGCAACAAAAATTCTCATAAACTTTGTTTTCCTCTGGAAAGGTAAAAATGTTGTCAGTGGAAATCTTAATTTCTCTCAGAATCAAAATATAGTCATGAGGAATCATGAAGTGAATTATACCCCACATCAGTCTTGTTCTCTTAGACAGTCATAAAATAAATTATGCTTTGCATTCAAATACTACCTGTAAAAATGTACAGAGAAAAAGAAATATTTTTTTTATGCAAATCACAGAATGACTGCTACTGCCTAACCAAATTTAGGTGACTTTTAACTGTTTTTCAAAAAGTGAGGTTAAATATAATACAACATCAAAATTAAACAATAGCTTTAAATCATATACTAAATCTAACAGTTTAAATTATTATAATTATTCTTTGTCTGATTATGAGTGAGAATTGGAGGTTCATAAGATGCTCAATCTATAAAATAAAAATTGTATGCTGTTACAGACATGCCAACTAACTGAGTGGCAGGAAACATTAAATCAAATATGGAGAATTTCCAAAGATCTGGAATTTATTGGTTACCTAATGGTTATCAAATAGAACATCTGATAGAGCCACGTTATAAGCATTATATGTACAAATATGATAATGAACCACACAAAGAAGTCAGAAAAACCTGTGTTTGCTGTAGGATTTTTTCCAATGCTCTTCAGGTCTTCTCTGGTACTGACCACTTCTATTTTTAAATTCTCCTGTTATCAAATACTACCATCCTATGGGGAATCACATCAGTGATGAGTAAATGCATGAGATCTATTTCCTAGCTTCATATCTGTAACTTCCCATGCTATACCTGATTAAAATATAAGAATATAAGAAAGAAAGACAATTAAAAGAAAAATAAAGAAAAAAATGGAGTAGGCTGCAAGAAAAAAACTTAGATCTAAATGGGAACTACAGAGAAAAAATACAGAAATAAATTCCAGGAATTAGGAAAAAAGAGGATTTAACAGACATTAAATATAAAAAAAATAAGGATCATATTTAAATTAATATAATATGTTATCTAGATATCAATGACTAAAAAAGATAAATACTATCTCACTTGTTTAAATTATGTTTACCACTATGTACCAGGTGTAGATGGCACATTTTGTACTACAGTGACAGGATAAAGGCTATAAATTGAAACATAAAAATTCATTCTGCCAAGCAAAAGTTATTGTGGAGTAGGGCAATTGAAGGATTTTTATCTGAAATGACCACTGCCATATTTACTGGCTACCACAGAACAATTGTATTGATTTTTTGGACATCTTTTACCTCTCTACAAATTAGCCACATCCTTGCAGTTTTCTATTCTTTGGGTCTGTGGATTGACTTGTGAATGGAAACCAGCGATGCATGATGTTAGTGCTGGAGATTTCATATCTTGGTATTAGAAGAAAATACTCTTTGATGTATCTGAAATATGACCTGTGTCTGATGATCCATGGTTCTGCAACTTTAATAGGCTTCAATATAATTACAAATCCCACATAAGAAGGAGAAGAGATCCATGCTCCTTTCTTTAGGCTGTTTCTGGCATTCCCCCTAGCTCATATAGATCAATTTAAGTACCCTACAACAAATCACGGTGTGTAACATGGCTGATTGCTCATGTTATATACATACATAAAAGACTGAGCTAAGAATAGGAAAACAATATAAATAGACATAAGAATTAGCAGGTTAACTCTGAGTGTCTAGAACCACAGATCTTCCATCTCCTGCTAGTCCTGCTTGTAGGACTAGCAAGCCTACTGCAAAAGCCACTGCCTCTTTGCTGCTCCTTAACTACACAAATCAAGGTCGGGAACAGTGGAAAGAAAAGAAGCTGAAGAACATACATCATCCCTGCTGAAATCCCATTTCTTTTCTTGACTTGTTCCATGTTCTTACATTGGAGTTCCAAACTCCAGTCTAATGTGAATAACTTGATTTCAAAAGAAAGACAAACTACATCAATTACCACAAGGAGTTCAGGGTATTGGAAGTAAAGGACAATTTCTCTTTAGAGACCAAAGATGCTAACCTCTTCAGTAAATGTTTAAAAAATGTTACAGAGGTGATTCCAGAAAGCCATGTCTGTTCTACCTGTCTGGTTTCTGTTTTAAATAATATTAGTGCTTTTTTTTTTTTTTTTTTTTGCTTGGCTTTTTCTATTTGATTTTTCTGAAACAAACAAACAAAACTCAAACAAAACAAAACTATGAAGGGTTTCTTCTATTCCTATGGGTTGAAGTAGAAGAGAGGTGCTGGATGGCAGTTTATAGAATGAAATTACTGATTATTCAGCAAAGAATTCTCAAACCTTCTACAATATTTGGAAAGTACAAAATCCAAGATCATATTTTGAGGATATTTTAACAATAAAACAATTCAGCATATAAAAAAATATCCATTAATGTACTTAAATGCCATAATATAAAGGCATAGAAGAGAAAATAAAAGGCTCCTTCCTTCCTTCCTTCCTTCCTTCCTTCCTTCCTTCCTTTCCTTCCTTCCTTCCTTCCTTCCTTCCTTCCTTCCTTCCTTCCTTCCTTCCTTCCTTCCTTCCTTCCTCACTTCCATATTTTCCTTCCTTCTTTTCTTGTAGTAAAGAGTAAAACTTTAAAAATAAATGGTTCTTATAAAATAAATCAGTGTAGGCCCATAAATTAATAATGTTCAGTGTAAACACACACATAAATTCATATGCGAGGATGTATTTTCTATTACAAGGAGTTTGAGTTAAAAAAAAAAGACAAAGATTATAGAAAACAAGACATAGCATAGTAATAGCAAGACAGAATATATGAAGGAAAGAAGAGTGAGTACAACAGTAATTTTCCATAAAATATAATTTCCTTTATCATTAACTTTTTCCTCCAATAAAATACTTTTTCAAATTTAGACTTAAATTTATAGCTGAAGGAATTAAAACTATTTCTTCTTGTGTAAGTAAAGTCCTACATCCAGAAAGGACCTGAAAATATCCATAGGAACACTAAACATCAGCTAAGATCAAATCAGTACAAGTACAATTAATGGACAAGTTCCCTGAGGATTTTTTAAAAACAAATAGGTGAATATAATGCAATGCATAAAATTATAGATGTCTCCAGAGGGGATTGTTGGGTAAAAGGAATAAGCAGGTCTTAGACATGGTTCAGGTGTGAAAATTTAAAGAGAAGGGTGAATTGAGGACGTTTATAGAGATTTCATCACTTATGAAGATATATATATATACATACACACACATTATAACAGGTAATTAAGACTAGTCTCATTTTAAACAAGATAGACTAAATATCTTTAGTTCCCTTCATTGAGAACAGTCATAATGAATATTCTGAGCCTTTGGACAAATCATGTTACCTAAGGAGATCCCATTTTCTTTGTGTCTAAAACCTTTTCAATGCATTGGTCAATTCCAAGCATTTAAGAGAGAGGCAGTAATTTCAGTATTACTCTGAATTTCATTTAGTCAAATTCCCAGCTGGACTGGCAAAAAACTGCATATGTTCCCACTGAGAAAAAGGCAGAATGAGAACAAAATCATCTGCTCTGTTTGGCAGTTAAGTTCTTGCCAGTCTTTTCATCTGTACTGATTTACATCAATCAGCATTAGGACTGAACTATTTATATTGGTGACTCTATTTTGCCCAGCCAGAAGCTATAATGATATTGCAATTATAATACCTCAAAAAGTATCACATTAAAACCAAGCATTTTAATGTTCTGAAAATGTTTTTTCAGTACTACTATGACCAGTATGGAGGTGCAGACGAGTACAGAGCTGGAGACAAGAATAGAACATACTGAGTTTCTCAAGCTGTATCTATCATACTAAATAAAAGAGAGTGAAAGTAAAATGTACACTGCACTGTCATCATTCCTTTGTACTCCCAGCATTCCTGTTACTTGTTAACTTGCTCCCTACACCAGTTCAACAGCTATCTTTCCCTTAAAAAATGTGTAGGCTTTATTCAGTGCATACTTTGCTTCACCTCCAAAGACAGTTGTGATAAAGCAGAGCTACTTCTTGCTTTCTCAAATGTGTATTTTTCTGTCTCTTATATGCTCTCATGTCTCAGCAAGATTCAAGCAGTGGATACTTTCAGGTTCATGAACCCCCCCCTTGGTGGGTTGCCACACCATGACACCATTATGCCTAACAATGAAATGAGGAAACTGTACAAAACAAATTACACAGCTACAGAGGCCCTGGACAGAATCTAATGGAGATCCAGAGCTCAGTGCTGTGCTGTACAGATGAAATCATTCTTATCAAGAAGGAGCTGAAATCTTTCTGAATGAATTCCAGTGGCTGTTGCTGCTTGGTAATTTGGCTGAGGATTGGTTCCTTGCACTTGAAGCAGTGTACCTATGATGTTGGTCTCTTTCACCATATTCTCTCCTCTTGAAGACAGAGCACAGAAGAAAGAAGAAATTTTCTGTTCTTGTGATTTTCATTCTATTGTTAAAGGATCTGTTAAAGTATCTGTTCCTTCTTTGTCACCTACTAATAAGCTATTCAGTAAACCTCTGATTTCATTCAGTAATTGCAGCACTAATTACAGTTCTTCATTTCCTCTTATGTCTGTAGAAACTTGGAGTTAGTCCAGAAGTTTCTCAAGGACAATGAGGATCTCTCCCAGCTGGGGAGTTGAAAGAAGGCAGGAGCTGAAGCCAAATGCTCATCCTGCTTTTCCTTTCCATGTTATTGGACAAAGGATAAACGCTATTAACCAGTGTCCTAATGTGCCTGCATGGGGCTTTTTTTTTTTTTTTTCTTTTTTCTTGTGTGTTTGTGTGTGTGTGTGTGTGTTTTGGTGAATGTTGAATGCAAATGCATTACAATTTTTATATACCTAAAGATTTTATAAAATAATTTGTTCCATGATTCTATAATTTGAGAAGGAGTTATTTCTTTCAAAGTCAACCCTTTGGTGTTTACATATATTTTTGACAGAAATATGAGGGACACCAGATCTTCCCTCTCTGTCTCTTTCCTCCCCACAAAGAAACAAAACTTTTCTGAATTTTTGGTTGAGTATATGAAACCAAGAAGACAGGTTTTGTAAAACATAAAAAAGACAGAATAATTTAGACCAGATAATTCCAGGACAATTATGCTAAATATATTTAGTTTAATGCAGGGCTCACTTGCTTTTCAGCTCATATTTTTTAGGATAAAAAGTATGATGGTACATATGATCCTATGCCATTGGCATGTCACAGCACAGGAATTTGGTTGTCATAGAGCAAGACCAGCTGAGTGTGTAGTCATATTTGCTACTTTCCATGAGACCCACAGCAAGTTCATTCTAGACCACAAGGCATACGATTGTGTCTAGATGATTCTTGAATATCTCCAGTGAAGAAGTTTCCAGAATCTCTCTGGACAATCTGTGCCAGTACACAGTCACCTGCACACTGATAAAGCTCTCTCTCATAAAAAAAAGTATTCTATTAATTTTAAAGAGGTAGCTTGACATGAGATTTTGATTAGTAATTTTGTGTAATTGCAGTGTTGATCTCCTAACTCATCTAGGATTAAACCAGAATGAGTAGATCTCTTCCTCTCTTTCTCTGATGACTGGAAGAAGCACTGATAGCGTTTTATTTGCAAGCAATGCTTGAAAATAAGCTATAATCACAATTAAGACTGTTTTAAGTGCTCTTTGAATAGCAAGAACATTTTCAGCATACTTACTCCTGTCTTGGTTTTTTGCCTAGTATTAATATTGTCTATTACTGAGTGGAAAGGTAGTTGGTTTAATTTTGTTTAAAGAATCATAAGCTTTTTCAATACTACTAGTTTTTTACTTGGTTTTGTTTAATAAAGGACAAAGCTTATTTTATTTATATATTTATTATTACATGAATAAAAGCACAGGATTTCCCTGCAAACTGTTCTAAAATTTAGACACCTTTGCCTTAGATTAAAAAAAAAACAAACAAAAAACCAAAATAACAAAAATGGCTGGGGATGATTGAACATACAGACATTTTAAATTATTTCTTCTGCACAAAATAGTTCAGTTCAAAATATCTCAATTTCTCCAATATCTCTGCCAAATATCTATCTCTATTTTTTTAAAATACTATCATTCTATGAATATACATTAATTTCTCTGGTTTTGGTAGAACCACACAATTTCAAAAGATATGACACTGCTAAAAAAAAGTTGTCTGGAAGAGTTACGTTTTATGCATGATTTTCTACTCAAAGTGAGCATCAGTAAAAAATGCTGAGAACCATCCTGGGCAGAAATATGAATCAGTACGAAAATCAATATATATTTACTGAACTGAAACAAGAAATTTTATTGGTTTACTGTTTACACTACTCTTATGTAGAAATTTTATTATAGCTTTAATGCAAAAATATTTTATTTTTGCTGTAGGAAAAAAGCAGTACTTAAGGGCTATTGCTATTTATATACTTACATTAAAAAAGAAATTAGTAGAAATGCTTTTAATTGAAATGCTAATAGGAAGAAAAAAACCTTTAAGTTTTCATGAAGATAAAGTAATTTCTGCTTATACTAAATGCTTGTATGAAATGTTACATTTAACTTCAAGAAGTGGGTTTTTTTTTTAGATTTTATTTTATATTAAATGTAATAAATCCTTATTTGACTCTCTTATTAATCAATATGGCTTTCAGAGATAGTGTCAACTGTCATGAATGCCTGCTACCTCTTTGCATCTCTTCAGGAAAATTTGCATGTATTGTGTGGAACATAATATTGGTTGGAATTAACATCACTGAGAACAGTAAAAACTTTCTTACAGACTGAAAGGTTGACAGACAGTAGAAAAAATGGTCAAAGATATATGGACAATACAATTTATGACCTGATTCAAAGTTGAAGTAATTTTGGAGTCTTGCCATACTTTAAATGGTTTTAGAAGAAGCTTTTATTAAAAGTTTAAGAATTCAATTTTAATCCAAGCACAAATCTGCTTTTAAATATCAAGAAAGAAATTAAAACTGTCCATGTTTTAATGATAAACATTTAAGATATATCTTAGTTTTAAGGTAATTAAACTCTGAATATTGTTTTCATTCATGATAACATGCCAAGTTCTCTTTATCAGATATCTATCTAAATTCCTTAGCATAAACAAATTATTTTCATGGACTTGAAAGTATGACAAAGAGCTGAGAAAGACCATGTTCTCCTAGAAATAGCATCTGGATGCCAGACCAAAATCCTTAAATATTAGTATTTTATATCTATGTTTAAGTAACTCAGTAGACTCTTATGTTTCAATTGTCCAAAATAGTCATTTTGATAAACAAAATAAAATTGGAAAACCTCACAAAACTAAAAACAGAAGATTCTCACTTTCCATTTTAAGTTCTGAGAAGACAGTGTATTTACCAAAAGTTAAGATCCAGTTATTAAAATTATTAGAAAGATGTGTCTGCCTGACTTAAGGAACAAATGAGACCATATGCCAAAGTCAATAGTATTGATTTTATTTAACAGTAAATTTGAAGGAGAATGGGAGTTAGAAATAAATAGAAAAAGAGGTGCTGGGGTGGAAAGAGAGTGACAGAGACAGATTAAATAGAAAATATCACCATTCCCTGGATGTTGATAGTAGCCTGTTGATCTTCTTCTGTTCTTCTGGGTGGTGAGGGTTCTTGAACACATCGGGTTCTATGGATCAATACATTTGGGCCAGGTGGGGGGGCAAGTTGACACAATCTCTTGCAGCAGACTCTGATCTGTTGCATCTTTTTGAATCACGTGCAGTGTTCTGGGCAGCCATTTATGCAGAAAGTTTTCTACACAGAAGATATATCTTGAAACATGTCCTAGGGTACTTGAAAAGACAGACATGAATTCTGTCCAGTCAGCAAAAGTCTGAAATTTAGAAAACTAGGATTGGTCTTGTTATGTTTAAAGGTGTCAGGGGAGCAGAGAAAAAAGCTGGTGAGGTTTGAGATGTGTAGTAAAGCAGTCAAAGTGATACCTGTTGAGAGAGATCAGCACACCAGATCATAATAGTTACTCTTTGAGAGATTTGACATGGAGAGGAAGACACTTTGCTGTAAATGTGTAGGAAGCTTGGACAGCTCTCATTAAAAAAATGGTTTTCTCTTAAGGAAGCAATACGTTTTTTAATTTAAAAAGCTTTGGGGGAAAAAGAAATCAAACAAAACAACAACCAAGACAGTCTGAGGGATGGAGAAATACTGAGGTTAGCAATGTCCTTCTTGATGCAGCTCCGAGGGAAGGTCAATGAGCTGGGCATCAAACCATGCTGGAAACCTATGAATTCTAAGAAAAAGTGAGGGCTTACTCTTCCTGAAGGTCATGGTTCAGGATGTTTAGCATAACTGTAGCTTGAAGTGGAAAAGAAAATTGTCTGAGTCATACAGAAGAAGCAACAGACTTAGTTTTATTCCCTCCTGCCTGGCTTCATTGTACATTGGACTCATTAAAATGTATAATGTTCATAGCTTCATGCTTTCTGAAGACCTAAAAAAATTATGTTCTAGAGCAGTATGGATCCTTCTACAGTGTAGAAAGTGACATTAAAATTTTGTTGTTTTTTTTTTTTTTTAATCTCTATTCTTAAAAAATTATTTCATCCATGGTCAAGGTTTGGGAAAAACTTGTGGCAGAAACATCACTAAAAGGATTAAAAAAGTAGATCTAAAGGAGTGGAAATTTAACAAATTTTCCCAATTCAAGTAATGCTGAACAATTACAGCTCAACAAGGAACTGAAAGCTTTATGATTCTGCAAGCACAACTCATCTGTATTTCATCACTTCATCAATGAAGACAGCAGGGGGGACAGTGTAAAATATTTCCATGAAGTCTGAATAAACAACATTTATGACTCTCTTCTCACCTACCTAGGCAGTCATCTCATCATAAAAAGGCTATCAGGTTAGTCACACATAATTTCTCTCTGCTGAATCCATGCTGACTTCTCCAAATCACTTTCTTGTCTTTCATGTGTCTGGAAATGGTTTACAGGATTACTGGATTACTGATGCCATTACTTTCCCATAGCTGAGCTGAAGCTGTCAGTCCTGCAGCCCCCTTGTTCTTCCTTTTTGTGTTTCTTGTATGGAAATGTGCTATTTGCCATCTTCCAGCTTTCAGGAATCAATCCTGACCTTCGCATTCTTTCAAATATCATCAGATAATAAAAAAATTGGTTGGTTTCTTCTGCACTTGTTGGTGTACATTCTAAAGATCTGTGAACTTCCCCACAGTTTGGATAAATGTTCCATGACTTGGTCTTCTTCCACCTCTAAGTCTTCCTTACTTTACTTCAAGGAGAAATAAGTTCTTCTGGCTCCAGACTTGTCCTTGAGACTTAAGGACCTAGGACTGTGGGAGGCAGGTCTATCAATAAAGAGTGACTTGAAGAAGACATTGAGCAATTCAGGTTTTTTATTGTCTTTGTCACTGGGTTGTCTGTCCAATTCACAGCTGGCATTTTGCTTTGTTTTCCTTTTCCTGCAGTTATACCTGTAGAAACTCCTCTTGTTCTTCAAATCCTTCAACAGTCAAAACTCCATATAGGTTTTATAAACTACATCCTTTCACACTTGGACACTTCCCAAAAATGAAAATATATGTTCATATACTTTGTATATAGAGAGTGTCTAAACCTCTACCAAATCTTTCCAGAGGTAAATTTAAAAATGCAACTAATTATATGAATGAATCTTCCTCTTGACAAATTGCCAATCTCTTACTGTGTTCATATATATATATATACACACATATATAGTACATATATATTGTTGCCATGTTTCCATGTTTCCAAGACTCATTCTGTAGATAAGTTTTGTCTGTTAGACACTGATGGTAGCTGAATATATTAAGTATTTTCATGAATGGTATTTACTTGGAAATCTAGGTTGGGGTTCAATCTGGGGATGATTCTGGAGCGATATTGGAGGGATCACTTTTATTTAACCTTGAGTCTTACTGCAGTTACAACAACTTGACAAATGAATTATTTTTTTAGAATCTTACACGCAGCAATTTACCTTAAATTGTCCAATAAACTGAGCTAATGTAAAATTTTACATTTGCTTCATACTTGAATTCAAGCTATAAGACCAAAAGACTTTATTTAAATGAAGACCTTTTTATTAAAATGAAATGGAAAATGCCACCAATATTGCATGTATTGTGGACATGATTCTTACATCATGAAGGAATTTCATTATGAAAGAAGCGGGCTTGGTCAGATCTATGTCCCTTTGTGCCTTTACAAAACAATACTGAGGATTTTCTGATGGATTAAAGGGATTTCTAGATGACTGTGAAGTAATCCTGTAAGACTAAATCACATGTAACATTGTCCTACAGGATTTGTGGAGGACTAAAGTATTACACTGTGAGAACTGTAATGATTCCTTCAGAAACACAAGTCTGACTGAATAGCTATTAAGATGAGTACAAGTTATAGGACATGCAGGAGAAGACGTAGGTAATAATGCGTTGTTTATAACACTGTGTTTTATTACTCACTTGAGAATAGTTCATTCTGTATTAAAGGCCAGTGTTGGACATTTAACCTGTCAGAAAATTCTCTTTTTTTGCTGTTACAATTAAAGTAAACCAATGTTTATAGATAGTATATGGAGCACAAGTTTGTTTTTTAACTGCCAGTTGAGACATTGCTTTCTATCTTCTACACAAATTTAAATTTATCAAGAATTGCAGAATTAAATTAATTAATTATAATAAAATATATTTTTGGTTTTGTTAGACATATATGTTTAGATTTTGTTAAACAGGTTCAGTGTTAGATAGTGATAAAAAAAATCTTAAATTTTAAGGAAATTCTGAATTACTTGAACATTAATTTAAATTGAAATATAACGTATAACCCAAACTAGTTTATATATATGTAACAAAAGCTCTACAATGCAGTACAAAACAGCTATTGTTAGGGCTTTTAATTCTTATAGACATAACAAGGGTGTTAGTTTGAAATAACAAATACACCACTTTTGAAATTTCTTGACAAATCTCTACAATCCCCTGCAATAGAGAATTCCATTTAGGATGAAATTTTCTCCTTTGTTGAGAAACGAACTTCTTCATTACCAAAAAAGGTTAATTAAACCTTTCTATGTAGTTATTATGCCTTTCTTTTTATTTTGTTTTATTTTCATCTGTATATTGTTTCTTCATCTTTGACTATGCTGCAGCTTTGCATGAAATCAGCTGGTTCTTATGCAAAAATAAATTAAGTTTGTGACCTGAGACTCTTTCAGTGGGAATGCTCAACATTTTGTTTTGTTAAAATACTAGGGAACTTATATAAGCATCATTTTGGTGGTGAGTTGATATTGAAAGGGAATGCTTTCTTTTGGTGTCTGTATAGATTATGTTTGTCAGCAGTCTTTCAGGTCTCAAGGTCCTGTTATTACAGTGTTACAACCTTTAAGACTCCACATTATTTATCAACTTCTTCCTCTGTGATAAAATGTTTCTCCTTTTTTAAGAAAAATTCTTGAACTGTTACATGAAGCAGCACCTGTTGTCCAGGTCTTCACGGTTATCTTAATTTAGGATTAAAAGAGGAGACTTAACAAAGTTGTACCTTTGCACATGCATGCTAGTATTTGTTCAGCTAATGTTTTCCTTGTAATACAGATGCACCTATGCCTGCTCCCACTTACTAATATTTCTGTTTGCAGTTGATTGTCCAGTTTCTTCATTATCCATCATAATATTTTTCAGGATTTTATTTTTGTATTTATTTTGTATAAATTCTTACATCCAGTTTTCTCTTTGCTTACATATTTTTGATAGGAATTTGTCTGGTGTTCCTGTTTTTTCTTTCAAGGAGTTGAAATATCACTTTGTTTTTCTGGTCACACAAATATATAATTTCTCAAGTATGCCAAGGACACTGTACCTTTCTTCATGATATTACTAACTTCTAGATGAGATTCATTGTTCCAGTGCTTCATGAATCTGCTGTTGTTGAGTTTTTCACATTCATTTATGAGATAACTTGTTTGGATTTTTTGTTTTTTGTTTGCTTGGTTATTTTGTTGGAAATTTGGGGTTTTTCTTCCTTGTCAAGGGTGAGGTATAAAGAAATAGTAGTTTCCTGGGTATAAGTGGATGAAATATGCAGCAAATTTACAATAATGTTGTATAGCAACAAGTTTTCAAGCCTCATTGACCATGATTCTCCTACTTGTACCTTGCATAAAAATATAAATGTAAGCAAAATGAAGAATGAACAAAGGCAAACTCTTCACTAAATTAGCAAACATATTTGCTATACATTAATAACTCAAACTCCAAAGAAATTAAAAGAATTATACTCCACAAAGTTTTAGAAAGCGTGGTAGGTCATTTGACCTCCAACTATGAAAGGTATGAGTTTCCTCTAATGTCTTTCTCAATTAAACTAGATAAATTACACTATTTTTTGTTTTCCTTGCAAAAAAAAAAAAAAAGTAGAAGGCTCAAAAAACACCACAGTTGGGCAGTTCTTTGCTTTAATAAAGAGAGAGAAAACTAAGACACATATTTTTAAAAGACTGGATATTAATTGGTATGAAAGTAATGTCAAAAGAATAGAAGAGGAAAAGACTTAGATATCTTTATTGCTGCATCTAAATGTATTTATATGCTGCATAGAGAATGATTGAAGCATTTTCAAGATTAGCCAACCCAAAAGACACAATTCCAGTTTTACAGATCTTTCTTCTGTATTCCAAACACATTTAGAGGCAGTGATAGCAAGAGAATTACACAATGCCATCAGGTTGGTAACTTTAAGAAATATGATTGTCAACATTTTAGGCACCTTATTTCTCCTGAAGCTATTCTGAATTTTGGAGAAATCACTGTCCTTTTGAAGCCTGTCAAAGGCTGTTGCTGTCTAGAAAAAGCAGCATTATTCCCATTTTTTATAGGTGTCCTGGTAATATAGGCATAAAACTGGTGATTGTTAGGAAATCTCTTTTTTTCCTGTGTTTTCAGGTTCTGTCAAGTTTTCTTGAGGGAATGGACTAAAGAAAAGTAATTCTTCCGTGGCATATTGTCTAATTGTTAATCTAAAATTTTGGACAAATCTCACATTTTCTGATCTAATAAAGCTCTGTTTCAGCATAGAGAGTTTATACTGGAGGAGGAGGGCTCCTCATTCTTGTCCTCTGCACTTAAATAAAATAACACATCTACTCTGAGATGTTTAAAAGTTAGATATCTAACTTTTTCAAGGTTTTCACCTTTTATCATAGTCAACAGAAAGTCAGGCATAACATGAGAATAATTCATCTCACCCCAAAACAGGTACCCAAGACATATCAGTTGGAAGTGCTTGGAAGTATTCTTTCTTCTACCATAACTATAAACTTGGTTTACTAGTGCAGACATCCAACTTTCAAATACCTGCAGTTAGCTAAGATATATTCCACTTAGAGCACTATATTACCTGATAAACCTATAAGTTTTCACCGTTGGGAGACATAATTTATCTGCACAGAACATCTGGTTCTTTCTTTGATAAGTGAGTCTCAGTAACTAAAGGCACAACGGTAGATCTCTGCATGGTGTGAAGATGTTCTAAAACAAATAATTCATTAATAAACTTGGACCATCATATTCACAATATGAATCTCAATGAATTTTAACATCAAAATCAAAACATGGAAGGGAGAAATTAATCTAGCAGAGATGTTGGGAGTTATTTGCTCATCCACTGCATATCTTGGAAACACCTGTATTCTATGATTCTCAGAGTTCATATATATTTATTTCCAGACTACCTACAACCTTTCAGGGCCTACAGTACCAATCTACTAAGTGGATTTTTGCTCATAACCCACTCAATGATTTGACATCTTCTTGAGGTTTTTTCCCCTCTTTTTATCTTAAAGGTTTTACTCATTAGATAATGTGTCTGCATTTATAAACTGCTTCCCCTCTGGTCTCCTGATTCAGAGTCTCAGTAACTCAGAAGTCTAGTGCTTCCTATTTCATTAGTCCATCTTTTCCCCTGCATTATTAGATTGGATATGTAAGTACAGATATACTTCTGCCAAGGTCCTTCTAGAAACATTCTGCTCTCCATTCTGCCTACATTTTGTCCAATAAAAATTACTTATTATATAAGTCAGTTCTGTGTTTAGGGGTAAAAGATATATAGAGCTGTTTGAACAGGTCCAGCAAAGGGCCATGATATTGATTAAGGGACTGAAGCACTTATAATGTGAGGAGTGAGGAAAGGCTGAGAGAGCTGAGACTGTTCAGGCTGGAGAAAAAAATGCCCACAGAATTCCATGTGAACACAATAATTTGTTTTGTTTTGTTTTTTTACTGTAACAATGTTCAAACACTGGAGCAGATTGTCAAAGTAGTTACCTATGCCCTTGGGGATATTTAAACCTTGAGTGGACATGGTCCTGGGCAATCTGCTCCAGTTGCCATTGCTCTGAGCTTAGGCACTGGACTAGATGATCTCCAGAGATGCCTTCAAACTTCAGTGGTTCTCCAATTAGATTAGAAATATAATTAGAGACATCCATCCAGGTTCTTCTTGTAAAATTCATTTTTTTTACTGTTAGGCATGCAAACACCTTATCTAAGTTCTATGCGTTCCTATTGAAGTCCAGAAGTCCAACAGCTAGCTCTGTACTAAAAAGGGTGTTGATTGTCCTTTTTATATGTCTTTCTATGTGCCTGTTCACTTGTGCATACAAATCTAGGCCTGAACACAGGCACTTTCTTTTGAAGAACAGGCTCTTGTAATTCTGACATACAGACTGTCAATTAACATCAGTGTCACTGGATTGAAGAACATTTAAGCTTTGTCTTTATACACAATAAAGGCGTTTTCCTCCTTCATACACCATGTGCTCAACATTCCTGTTCCTGGATTCTGTAAGTTATGTTTACTGATCTTAATTCTGTCCTCATCATGGAAAAATACTAGAAGGTGATTGTTGGAGAAAACCCAGGGCAAAAGAGTGGATCACGGAGGTCACACAGGCAGGTTCTCTGAAGAGTACTAGTCATGTAGGATGAAACACTCCTCTGAGAAAATATCTGTAGATTCAAGTACCTTTGCACCTACAAAGAGATTGCTCCATAGGATGTATCAATAGATGACTTACATTCTTCTTCACAGTATGTTTTTTACACATTATGAGCAGCTGCACCAAAAAAAAAAAAATTGTAGAAAGAGACTCTTAGTTTGTCCTGCTGCAGCAAAAGTTTCAGGAAAGTACAAAGACAAAAATTCTCAGTTTGTGCTGTACATAACATGATATAAAAGCTTTCATCTATGATGCTACCTTTTATAATGAGTAGAATTATTGCCTTGACAGAAATAATTGTCAGTTTGTCTTAAAGGAGACTTCTGCTTCTTCTCTCATCATGATCACAAGTCAACACTTACTAGTAAATTTTTATCCAAATGTTTTCAAGTGCATTAAGTCCTGATTTTGCTAAAGCTTCCTTCACACATACAAGTGAAAAATTTTTCTTGTGATCTTGTTGTATGGAACTTAAAGTTGTGAAATTTGAGACTATTTTAGAAATATGAAGCAAGTTTGAAAAATTGCAATGAGCCATTACTTCTCCTCTGAATAGAAGCACCAATTACTTAGGAAGAAGCAGTACATTTTGAATGTATGGGAATATAATTTCTAGCTGGATGCTCCCAAGATCTCCGTCTTCCTCTATCTACCAGCTATACATCTAACTCAAGGGAAACTTGTCCATTTGGCTTATCAAATGAAGTCGAATCACAGGAGAAGTTGCTGTGAGTAGTTAGGTTGTTTATCTGATTAAATTTGTTGCTTTCAGACTGATGGGCTGTAGCTAGACAAATTACTGCTTCACAGATAAAATTATGAACTGCTATTGCTTAGTCACTAGTAATTGAGTGTCACTAGTTTCATTATTAAAATAGGAACATTTCCCATTAATATTCACATAAAAAATTAACTGTTAAAAAGCATGTTATTAAGACACTAGATAGACTGACGTAGTAATTTAGACAAAAAAAAAACAGTAATAACTGTACTGAATGTAACTATCTAACCCAAATAAACAACACTACCAGTATTTGTGATAAGTATAGAGGAATATATATTGTAAATAAAAATACCATTAATTCTGTTCTTTGCAGCAGTAATGTTGGATAATAAAATGAATGGTAAATATTTTTAAAAATATAAGCAGGCAAAATAAGTATTTGTGTTCCTTCATACCAGCTTGTTGTTCCATAGTTGTGGAAGTGAGAATGGACTAGTTCTCAGAATTTTAATAATGGATGTCTGTATCATTTCTCTATTTAATAAAATGCTGGAATAATATGTTCAGGGGTTTTTATAATCTCCAAATAAATAATGTTTTTTTTTTCTTTGTATATCGTGAGCAAACTCATTGCAGTCTCCCTTTTAATACATGTAAATGTTCATATGTATTTATAAATAACTCCAACAAAGACTCTTAACAAGAAAGGATGATTCTTTTCCACATGTATTATAATTAAAAGTGGTCCCTGTTTAAAATTTCTGTAGTAAATAATTAAAGATAATAAATATGTTCAATTATTAAAGCTTACAAGGTACAAAAAAATATCCATTACTTGTATAAAAATAAATTTATAAGAGGATAGCTTACAATAACAGGTGCACTTTTAGTGTTTTTCGTAAGAAGTTTGTGCATTTAACACTTAAAATTATTTCATGAGTTTCTATAATTATTCATAACTTATCTGAAATAAGTGTGCCCAATAATGTCATTTTAATGGGAGTGCATAAAAAAAATCTTGAAAAATATTGAAAAAACATTTCAACACAATGTAAAATTCTATGGTTTTCTAGCTGATCATCTCCCCAAAAATTTCAGAATATTTGAAGCAAGTCAATAAGAAAGCAAGCAAGTACCTTTTTCTATTTTCAGTTACATTTTTCCTGATCTGATTTTTCCCTATATAATGCTACACAGATGGGTTAAAAATTACAGCTGTAACAAGGGAATAATACAGACTTTGTAATATTTCCAGCTTTATCAAGAACATTTTTTTGAAGATTCCCATTTATCTGAGTGACTTTTAATATCTGTAAAACTACTTCATCATTCTCCAAACCTGTCAATAAGCAATCAGTTTTAGATCAGAAGTCATTATTAATTATTAATACTTGGAATCCTATTTCAAGCTTGGACCTCTCCTAGGAGCAGAGGACAGGGCTGGTGGCACCTGCTATTATCAAGCACTGAAACAATATTCCCTTTTTTTGCTGTTTATTTGATTGGGTTTTGGTTTTTTTGGTTTACTTGAGAAAGTTCAACAAAAGGCCACAAAGTTGATTAAGGGACAGCAGATGGCTGGGTGGTAGAGTAATTTTGACAAAATTCAGTTCTCTTCAAGAAAGTCAGGATCTAAGTCTGATATTTTAACTAAGTTTTATTTGAAGGAATTTTGCTTCATAGGTCTATCTTTATTTTTCCCTAGTGCCTGCTGATATTTGTCAGAACATCTGTAGACTTTAATATTGTTATATTCATATTCAATAATTACGCTGGCATATTGATTTTAAGATTTTTTTTTAAGAAAACCTGATCCCATTAAATCAGAAAATCCATAAATATGATTAGTACATTTTATGTACTATTGCCTAGCTGAATAATATCTGTGGAGATTAAGGTGAAGAAAATATTTTTTGAAGCTTTCCTTCACAGAAGAACTCAGTCAACACTCATATTCCACACACCCTTTACCCTTTAAAATAGTACCTATCATGTTATTTTTCAAGTACTTTGTCATGAGTATTTTCAACTTTCTCATCACAGAAATCCAATCACTACTGTTTCTTGCTTGCAACTGCCCTGTTAGCTTTCCAATAGTTTGCTCCATGTAATGGCTTGGTAACTGTTACTCTGGAGCTATTTAACTTAGAATGCCTTTTGCACCTGCTCTGTATCTCCAATTAGGGACTTTTTTAAAATAATAAATCTACCCAGAGACAAAGATATTGGCATATGGTTTGATTCATGTAAAATAAATAAATAATCTATGTTTAAAAATTAAGGAACATGATTGCAATGTTTTTTTCTTAGGAGTAAAATGATTCATGGATCATATTCCTGCTTTTACAAGTCTGAAATGTACTCCTAATTCATTATATTTCAAAGACCATTTAGGCATTCTGTAGAGAATGCTTCAAAAAGGAGGCTGTACAGTAGGTGTGATTCATTATGTTGATGTTTTCGAGTTCCTAGTTTAAAAAAACCTGTTCAATTTTCTTGATGTTTTCTAGTTCCTTGTTTAAAAAAACCTGCACTATCATTCTTCATTAGTCTGAGTGTATTTTTTCTGCACAGAGATCAATACCCTCCTAAGGATTTTATAAAATGCAGATAGAGATCCACATCTGGCCTCAGATTCACATAAGAAACTTTCTGATACAGATGGACCACTTTGACGACAAGGAGCAAGATCAGACTTGGAACCCTAAACCAAATACCTGACCATTCTCATAAATAACTGCAAATGAAAGATGGGGTACAAGAATATGACAAAACAGACTAAAACCAAAAGCACGTGAGTGAGTTCAAATGATGTAATGGTTTAACCCTATCCAGCAACTAAACCACACAGTCACTTGCTCACTCCAATCACAGTGGGATGGGGAAGAGAATCGGGAGAGTAGATGTGACAAGACTCATGGATTGTGAGATAGACAGTTTAGTAGGTAGAGCAAAACCCACACATCCAAGCAACACAAAAAAAGGTATTGAATCACCACTTCCTATGGGCAGGTAGGTGTTTAGCCATCTCCAAGAAGGAAGTGCTCCACTACATGTAGTGGTGATTTAGGAAGTGAAATGCCATCACTCAAATTTTTCCTGTCTTCTTCATTCAGCTTTTATTGCTAAGCATGACACCATAGGTTATGGGATACCATTTTGGTCAGCTGGGGTCAGCAGTCCCAGCTGGGTTCCTTCACCACTCCTCGTGTACCCCCAGCCTCTGAACTATTGAGATGTTATGAGAAGTGGAAAATGCTTTAACTCTGCATCAGCAGTGCTTAGCAGCATTTTTCTCGCCCTAAGTCTCAAACACAGCATAATACCAGCTACTGTGAAAAGAAATAACTTTATCCCAGTCAAAACCAGGACAAATTCCCACCCTGAGACTATAGTGTATACATCATGCTCTGATACCACACTATTCAAAACAATTCAACACAGATTCCCTTAGTCTATGTATCATCTGTGTAAAATATCCATAAAATGACCATAAGATTTCCACAACTATCTAAAAAAAAAAATCCACTCTTTTCCTTTAGTCCATGACTTTTGGGCTCCACCAGTTGCAATGAAGGCAGTATAGGAGAGGTGGTGTTTTGTGTGAAGTTATGGGGCACCAAAGACAGCTCAGGCAGTGTCTCTGCTGTGTAAGAGTTTTTTCTCCACTGGTTTTTGTGGTTCCTGATAGCAATTCCTGGAATATGCAACTCAGGTCATGGTTTACAACAGTTTAAAGCTATATCCATCACAATCTCCACGCAGGTCACTTTGGATTAGGTTTAATATCATAGTGAACTCCTCTTCTGCCTGATCTTAACACTATCACCAAGACTGACATTTCACAATCTTTCAGAAAATTACATTATATTATAGCTACTATTGAGACACATTTAGCAAAAAAAAATTTGGTGTAAGTGTCTCATTGTTTAGAACTACAGAGCAAGGTCCCTAAAGGATGCATAAAGGCATAAAATCATTCAAGCAATTTATGAGGAAATCATAGAGAAAAACAACAGGGTAGCTGCAAGCAACTAACTAACTAACTAAATGAATAAATAGAGGCTAAATATTGCATTTCTAATTTACCAGCTCTAGGAAAACTTTTGCAGATGATCTAGTATTCCTCCATCCTGTGTAACATTCTTAAAAGTAAATATTATACAGTGATGATTTCTCACACTCAAATGTGTTTTCATAGATTGAAATCAATATTTATTATTGTTGAACCTGTACTAAATTTTCAAGTGCTTTATATGGAAGAATAAAAATCCTAGACGATAGCTTATTTATAGTTAAAGACAAAAACTATTAGTACCTCTGAAATGAAAATCATGGGTTTGGTCAGCCCTTGTGGGAAAATTTACCATAAAGATTACTGCATCCCTACAAAAATTAATGAGAGTTTTCCCAGAGGCTATGATCTAATATACTAGGATGCAACTACATAAACAGCAATTGTTTATATATTGACTTATATAAGAAATATAGTGCCACCATAAGGCAGTATTGTTATTTTATCAGCATGACTCCTGTGATCCACAGGACATTTTTATGTCCTATTAAACAGTGTGAATATGTCAAAGTGAAAACAGAAAAGACCTCAGTTTAAGGAAATTTTAACATTACCAAAACAAGTTTTTCCAGTAAATACTGAAGTTACAGTTCAGAATACAACTAGAAGACTGTTCGTATTGATCATGAACCCAAAGGCAAACTTTTAATTCAGACTGCTCTAGTAGGATCTTAACATCTTTAGCAGCAGAACCAGGAAACCTGTTACACTAAAATTGCATTTATTTTTTGCTTTTTCTAAGAGAGAGTCTTGGTTTTGGAAATAATGGCAAAAATCCATTGCCTCTTCATAACTGAAAGACATTTGGATGTACACACATATACAAAATCTTATGGATATACACACACTCACACAGATATATATGCATTGGGATAATAAAGAGTTTATCTTTAAAATAACATGTTGAAATTCTAGAGAACTGATAATTTTTAGTTATATTGGAAGCAATGGCTTCCTTCCTCTAATAAACATAAAGACAGAATTCCTGCTTTTGCTTTAGGGCCAAATTGTGCAGTTTATGAGATAGCAGCCTTAAAAAAACCAATGGCATACGATAATAACAGTGAAGTGTGGTTTGCTATACTTACATATAAAGAGGCAAGATTACACTAATACTGCCCTAAAGTTCTTAACTGTATAAAATATTGTTGTGTAATTTTAGCTTACAATGCTTGTCTCTTTGTGAAGTACTCTACATGTTAATGATAAGTATAAAGCCAGAGCATTATGAAATGTGAATGCTCAAATCAGACTGATAAACATTTTAAAGCCATTATGGCGTAGCACTGAATGTCAGGATGGGACCTATTTTCAAAAAGAACAAATGGCTAAGGGAAAACCAACAATTTAAACTATGCTTTTATATCAGTAATTCCATCTGCTGTTCATTCTTCACAGGCTTAATAACTAATTAAATATATAATTCAATCATTCCTGCCATGATGATCATTCACATGATCACTAGGCACAAGGATGATACACATTGCACAACACCCATGCTGACAGTTTCTGTTTACAAGAACTCTTTCCTTTGAAAATTTCATTGTTGATAATTTTATCTTTTGCAGTGAATTATTCTCTCACACTCAAACCACAGTATTAGAGATATGTGTGCCCCAAAATTAGCATTAATTATGCCAGAATTTCCTTCTAGAATTGAAAGGTTTGCTTGTAAAGAAGTTTGCAAATAGCCAAGGATATCTAAAGAAAATGAAAAGTGATATACTCATCCTACCAGGAGAAAGTATATAGATGGGGTGAAACACTGTGTTTCTCTGGTCCATATTTGTTTACAATGAAATATAGTAAACTCAACTAGGGCCATAAGTAAAAATCATTTTTCAGTAGCAGCAATTAGAAATTCATGTTCTGGACCAGTGCTTGCAAGTGCTGTCAATAAGCTTTGATACCATAAACTGAAAGTTTTCATCATTCTACATTTCTGTCAAATCCTGCATTCCTTATGAATTCCATAGCTAACTCCATTTGACAAAGACCTAATTCACAGTTTTCTTTTTTACCCTTAGGCATTTTTTCCCACTGTTAATGCAAAAAAAGGACCTAAATAAACTGCCACATTTGTTACTGTAGATTCCTCACACTTCTGCACACATGAACACTGGCAAATGCACAGTAAAAGAAACAGTTCAGAAAAGAAATGCAATTCTTTTTTCTTTGTAAAGATAAAACTCACTGAATTAGCTTATTTTTCAAAGTTTCATTGACTTTGCTTTCTATTAGTAATGACTTCAAAAATAAATACATAAACACTTTCTCCCTCTGTGAACAAAGCATAAACACTTCAGAATGAGACTGACTTAATTACACTGCAAAGTCCTTATTCTTCAGACGAGCCATTCATGTATTTAATGTGAAAGCAATGTTTCAGTTGCCTTCAAGAAGAGAGGCTGAATAAAGGTCGCACCGCATACTTAGACTCCATAGATGTAATGATTTTACAAAATGCAACCAACAAAAGGGGCACTCCCTTTACCTTTCCCTTCATCTGGCAACCTTGCACTTTGTGCCAAAAGACACTTCAGCTTATTAAAGGTGAAAAAGTTATAAAAAAAATTTCCTCCATTAATTTTTCTAACATTTTTCAAGGTCAAAACTATTTCAAAATATTTACCCTAAATTTAAAAAAAAAAAAAAGTAATCCTTTTTAATTTTCATTTAAAGCACTATGAAATTTTTCACAATGACAGTGGTGAGACAATGGAACAGGTTGCCCAGAGAAATTGTTCATGTCTCAGCCCTGGAAGTATTCATGGCCACGATGGATGGGGCTTTGAGGAACCTGTTCTACTGGGAGATGACTCTTCTCGTGGCAGAAGGTTTGGAACTAGATGATCTTTATGCTCCCTTCCAACCCAACCAATCTACAATTCCATGATTCTGTGAACTCAACCTTTGAAAACAGGATGCAGACACAAAATTATATTTTCTCTCAAAAAATGTTGAAGGGCTCTAAAAGGTTGAAGTGAATATGGGCAGTTTTCACATTCCTGCTAGGATTGAATAATGTTTCATTTCTCATTGAGGCAAAGGTGTTATATTTCTCCTAGGCTATTTGGAATACAACTTCTAAAGCTTTCTTTTTTCCTTCTAAACCTTAATGCCAGAATAATTACTGTATGAATTGAACTTGCTTTTATAATTAACAGAATGCAAAGGCATAAAGGAATAAAATAGTACTATTAAAATTTTGTGTAATATAATGTCTCAGACAAAGCTCCACAATTGTATTTCAAGTATCTGTCCCATACAATGTCATTACCTCCTCAACGTGACCCAATCTCTAAAGTTCCTTTAAAGTAGAAGCTGGAAATTTTCAGAGGTATTGACAAAAATAGTTAATGCTATTTGGGTAGAGCTAATTTTCTTCCTATTTACTGGTACAGTGAGTTTTGGATTTTGTAAGAGAAGTGTGTTGATAACAAACTGATGTTTTAGTTGTTGTTAAGAAGTGTTTCTATTAAGTCAAGGACTTCTTAACCTGTCATGCCCTGCCAGTGAGAAGGCTGGAGTGGCAGGGATGCAGTCAGGACAGCTGACCCGCACAAGTGGCGAAAGGGATATTCCATACAGTATGGCATCATGTTCTGCTTTTATAAAGCTGGGGGGAAAGCTGACAGGTCAGAAGATAGACTGCGACACATTCTTAAAATATTCAGACGATGTTTAATTTCTAATAAACTGCTTAGAAAGGCACTTTTAAAGTAATTTTTTATAAAATTAATACTTTTTTTTTTTCTTAGTGAGTGTAGCAACACCCCCTCCCATCCCACACCCCCATCATGAAGAAATAGAGTAAAATTTCAATCAGAATTTTCTCTTCCTTTGTGATATTCAGACTATACTGAAATGTACAATGTGAGACCAATATGTTTACTTCTTCCAAGAGTAAAATGATATTTGAAAAGCTGTTTTTAATAGATAAATATTTTTATGTCTATACATACATTCATGTACTGGCACAGGGAGAGAGGCAGGAGAAAAAGAAATCACCTTGGATACAAAATAACCTTCAAAACATAATTCTTTACAGGCACAGAAGGACAGAGATGTTTTTAAATGACAATGTGAGCTCAGAGGCCTAACCTGCATATATCTAGTGAATAAATCAATCTGTCTTATTCTATTAAAGTTATATCTGTGCTGATTATCTCCTGCTAGGAATTATTTTTGCCTTCCTTCAACCAAGTTGTATTTAAAGAGGTCACAGCAGCAAATAATTCATTTTAATTGGTAAAAGAATTTTATCCAACAACTGATCTCATCTCTTGCCAGCTGAACTATCTGCTTAACAGACAAGACATACTTTCATATATGTGTGTATGCACTATTAAGTTTCAAATGCTTACAAAATAAACATCTATCAACAAGTATTAAAACCATATCTTCCTCTCCAACTGGTCTGTTTCTATTCCCTTCCAAATTTTCATTGCAGCTATGTAAACAAAATACAAGCTGCTTAATAAATGGGAATTGTCATTGCAAACAATTAAATGTCTTCTTAAAAGAATATACAGGTGAACATATTATGCAATTTTATTTTAGATAATTGTGGTAAGGAACATGATCTATGTATTATGGAAAACTATCCCAAATCATGCTGCTTAGCTGAGAAATCACATTAATGACAAACTACAGTCAGGTTTTTAAGTGTCACACAAAAGATTTTAATTTCTTTTCTTTTCCCAGAATTTTGAAAAGTCCCTGTGCATATTTTCCAAAGCACACAAAGAACACAGTGCAGATCTCAGGACCAAGAACAGATGGGAAAGGCTGTAACTAGCAAAGTCCTTTTATAAGTCTTTAAGTCATGTGCTGCACAATGTTAAGTCTATCCATGAAGAAATGCAGAACTGCTGAGGAAGAAATTCTGCAGAGATTTTCAGGTAGCAATGAATTGGAGAATTCAATGTTGCCCTCCTACACCATTACTTTATTATCAAAGGAAGGAAAAATTTCATTTGTTTCCATATTTACTCTTCTGTATCACATTTTATCTGCATCTGAAAGTTTGAACAGACTTAGAAACAGACTTTGATAACAAAACACAAGGCATTTGTATCAAAGTGTAACAGCTCATTATCTGTGCATTCATGAGGTATCTTGCTGCTGGCCCAGATGGAGCTGATGGCTAAATATAAACAACCTCAGAGAATTAATTAATAAAGTATAAAACAAGCCTTTTAAAAGGGCACGTCGTGTAGAGTAGATCCAGCTTTCTTTTTAATTTAAAATGTTGTCTGTTTCAGTATATGTAATGCAATACAATGTCATCTGACACAGATCTGACCACAACTTCTCAACCTTCAGTTAATTGCACACATGATATAATTTTTTTAACAACAATTAAAAACAAAAACAAATAGTGCTCAATAACACAAAATTTTTAATTTGATCTTTCTTCCCTCCATCAGGGAAAATTGTCTTTTCTCCAGTTTCATCTAGACAGACTATTTTCTTTCCAGTAATGTCTGCCTCTGGGCTCTGGCCAGTCCAGCACTGACTGATAAAAGTATTGAGCAGAACAAGATCTTACACAGATGGGGCTCATAGATTCTCAGGAAAAATTATTGATTAGGTTCAACTGATGAAGACACTGCACCTTTTCCTGTAAATCTTAGCTATGATCATTAACATTTGCTACTTTTAAAAACAAGCTCTAACTTTTGGAAAAACCTCTTGGGTATAGCTTGAATATTTATAGTTGTTTTATCATATTCTAGGACAGGAACTACAACAAAAAAATAACAAAACTCACATACTCCATTTTTGATGTGGAAAGAACCACTCACCTTCCATATAAAAAGATAATTAGATTTTTCAAGATAAATTATTTTGCTGTTCTCCTTCACGTATTTACAAACTGCCATAGACTTACAAGAATTCTATTCTATCTTTCCTGTAGCATAGGCTTTCATAAATTTATGAATGGCATAGCTTTTATTTTACATGCAAAATGCCTAGAACTACTTTGTCACCTTGACCAGATCAGAACCTTGGATAATTTCACTAACACTCCTCTGGTTTTTTGGACTACACAGACTTTGATTACATATATATGTTGAGAGAGACTTTCAGAAAAAAAATTGAAAACAGTGCATGTATATGACTTAGACAAGTAAATAGGATAAGTGTTTATATTTATATAGATTCATTATGTTTGATGTGATCAGCACACCATTTTAACCACACACAAAAGAAAGCATGTATTTTAATCTTGTTTCTGTCTTATATCAGAGATACCGAATAATAGCAGAGTGGCTCCTAGCAAGTGTTCTTTTATGTTTCTGGCATAAGAAAACACATATCAGTATTAATCCCAGACAGAAGTGGATGCCATTCTCTGCTAGGAAGGACAGAGATCAATCTCTATTTAATAAAGTATTAATAAAACCCGTATTTTAATCTAGCATACATGGTAAATAACAGATATATTGTAAATTTCATCCTGCTATATGGATTCATCCTTCTCTGTGGCAAAGGTGTTTTTCAAACCCCAGGTATCCATTCCGGATATATTTAAGTATCAGAGGCAAACACTGGTGTAGTCAGAGTGCCATCCTCATTTCTGACACAGCCAGAGCTCCAGCCTCTTCTCTAAAAGAGCCAGTGCTCCATAGCAACCATCTGACACAGCCAGAGCTCTGTCCCCATCTTTGACATTACCAGTCCATCATCAACATCTCCTACATTTCTGGCTTCTGCGACAACATCTGTAAGAGACAGAGCTCTGGCCTCTTCTCCAATGCTTGGTCCCACTGTTCTTCATAATTGCTCTTCTGTGTTCATATCAGTGAGAAAGCCAAATTTCATATTTTTTCTTTGATACTGCCAGCATTCTGTCCACACAAACTATATGGTCAAAGTTTTATTCTCAACCTTGGTATCAGTGAGCTTATATGGCAACAGCTGGTATAAACAGGTGAATGTGCAGGAGCATATCAGTGATCCTGAAACATCCTGGTCTATCCTCAGGTTCTGACTCAAATGGTGAATGCAGATATAGCCAGAGAGCTGTCCTTTCCAATGGCATTCTTGCAATGCCAATTCCATCTGTGAAGAGCAAGGCCTCATCATGGCAGTATCTGTTACCTTTGAGGGGTCTGTTGTATTTCTTCTACATCCATCTTCCCACCACAAGTGCTAACCACAGAAACAAATTATTCAGATTTAATGTTCCACACTGAAAGAAAATTCCAGGTATTCATAATTTGGTAAAAAAACTTTTGTGCTCAAAAATAGTCAAGTTTGGCTCTTGATGAGTTACACCTGAAATACTTGCACTTTATATAAAAATATTTTCTTTTCATACTTTTTGATACACAATATAGAAATTGAAAAAAATTGACATCATACATAAAGAATATGGTTTTAATATATTTTCAAGACCATTGAATATTCAAGTTGTTTTTCTTTTCTTTTAGCCCACTGTTTAGAAAGACAAAGATGCACTTGGATTTAACAGTCAAATATCTATTGAAATCAAATGCCAGAATTTTACCTTTTACTTAAAATGAAAATTGTGACTTTTCAAACATAGCATTACTTCTGTTGTTGAGGTTTTAATCAACAGAATAAACATGAGAAGACCATGATGATACATTTTTTCCTCATCCGTGACAGAGAAAGGTCCTCAAAAAATTCACAGGTAGAAAAAGAGTAAAAGAGAGTTTATGTGCAAATACAAAATGTGACTTCTGGAAAAGTTTGTTTGGATATGGTATTCTGCTAAACTCCACAGCTCTTGAATGGAGTTTATTTTGGTGTGCTTGATCCTCCATGGCTGAGTGCATTGAATCCAGTTAATCAGCTGGGTGAAGTTGAATGGCAGTATGGACTGAGTAGCTAAGTTGCTGAAAACACAGAATATTATGTGTGCTCATGGTAGAGGAGCTTGACCCTAGTTGCTCATTATATCATTTAATTGTCTGGTAGTCTGTGACAGTTAATTGGTTTTTATTAGCATGAAGATACATATTTTACCTCAATTCTATGAGTTACTTACCTGATTTGGACAATTATTTAACATGAATACATGATCAGCAGATCCTTTAATGCTTTTTCTGAAATATTCTGAAAGTTCTGTTGGAAAGTGAGTCTAGAGTCTTGTCTTTCAATTTAAAGATGCTGTAAACTGAACACTGAAAATTCAAACACATCTTTTGAGCTCTTAATTTTTCACTGTTAATATGCAGACTTTAAGTGTTATGCATGTAGGGATAATTAATGGCATCCAGATTAGCTTTTTTTATTTTTTTTTTTTTTAATCCTGTATAATTTCCTTTCTGGAAATTACTTCCTGAAATGAGAATATATATTACTTAATATTTAACCATAGCACCCAAGTTTACTCCATCAATATAGTGAATAAACAGAAAAACTAATTGCTTTACTAGAACAAGTTAAAAATGGAAGAAACTGAAGAAAACATATTCAGGAAAAGCAGAATAGAGAAAGGATGATGCAAATATAGACCAAATTAGAGAGGAAGGAGGGAAGGGTAAGAGCAAAACTATAAAAATACAAAATATAGCATGCCTAGGTAAGCTACCACTGATATATATAAAGTGAAAGGAATGGAACAGGCTGATGAGGAAAAAATTCTTGCTAGTTCTGTGCCAAGAGTCCTAGTTTTATCTTAGATACTCAGTAAATAGGCATAAAGCTTTCTTGCAGAACTCTTTAGGTAGCAGAATGTGTATTGAGACACAGAAACTAGCAATTATTCCTAAGTTTAACTTATTAAGTATAAATATATGCAAAATGTTTGTTTCATGTTCCAGTGTTAGATGTCTGTGCCACAGCAGTCGAGCTAGCACTTTTTGTTGTTCTGAAGTCAAGAAGGAAAGAGAATCAAGAATTACTAACAATCGTGAGGAGGTATTTAGGTTGCCCAAACTTCAGAGGTTTTACAACAGAAGAGTCCTTATGTAATCTAAATCTATAAGCACCTACTGTGTCTAGCAGAGGTCTAGTCAATACAGTTGATGAAGTCTAGATCTATAGAGTCTAGACATCACAGGGGGCTGGCTGCTTTAGGCTACACTGAGCATTTCTCCAGACTCCAGTGAGTATATTGACCAGCTCTTCGGTGACAAAAGCAGTTGCGTTGGTATCCAGGTCACATACAGACACCTAAATATAGGCCAGCTAAATCCCATGCTGCATAGAAGACTGCACGCTATTTTTGGTAGGATATCACTTAATACACAGCTCAATCCTAAGGGCATTTATCAGTGAAACATGCTGAACAAGGCTCCTTAGTAGGGCAGAAACTATTTTAAAACTTGTAACAAAGAATTACTTTTCGACACAATGTGTAGTGCTAGTGAGTAAAAATTTTTTATCTGTGGTCCCTAGCTTCAATGTGTTAGGAATCTACTATAGTTAATTTGGCATGGTAGGCTGTAGTTTCATGTCCAACTTAAATCTACACCCCTGTCATTCCACGGCTTCTGAGAAACCAATAATATCTAAATTGAGTGTTACAAATCTTGGGCTTAGAAAAATCCATGGCACTTTTTATCAAGGCTGAGACAAAAGCAAAGTTTCCATAACACTTTCACTGGTTATTATCACAATTCTAAACTCTATTTGTTGAGACCCAGCTCTTGAGATGCAAACATTTGATATTTATAATATGTCTTTAAAGAATAACAAATCTGAAAAAGAAAGATAAAGAAATACCTTCAATAAAAATAAAATCCTTGATAATTAAAAACTATTTCAAATTAACATTTTTTTGAGTTTCTAAACTCTGCTCTGTTTGCAAAAAAAAAAAACCCAAAAATAAGTTAAATAACATCAAAGCATAAAGTTTTATGCTTAAGTATTCCTAAGGCAGTGAACAATAGCTGTAAAAAGACTCATGAGAGAAATCTATTGCTTTTTTGCAGTACAGCCAAAAGATCTTGAAATGTTTGCTGCTTGAATATATAAAAATGATATAACATATGAAGGTTTGCATACTAATATGTATTTAATTCTTGTTTGGTTTTATATTCTATATCTGAAATAGTATTTTTGTAAGTTGATTTTTGGCTTTTGTTTTGGGTATTTTTCTGGGTTGGATATAATTTTGGTGCATTTTTGTTTTTGTTGTATCATTGTAGCTGGGTCAATAAAATGCTTTTATATGAAATTCTATTTCTAGAAATCTTGTCAAATTTCCATTTTGCACTTGGTTATTTTAAAGCAATTTTGCAATTATAAATGAGGGCTTTGCTACTGTTCTTACTTTTGTTACTGAGTGTTTAGGGTGGCAGTTAATTTAATTTAATTTATTACATTAATTAATAATTAATTAATGATTAATTTATTAATTTAATTTTAATTATTTAATAATGTATCTGGAACTTAATTTCTTTTTTCATTTTAGATTGAAAAATTTCCATTTTGGTTTGCTCAAGGGCAGTGAATATGCCACAATTTAAGGTCTCCTTTTTCTTAATCTGATTTTGGTATAGCTGTCTTCATCCCATAGTTTTCTTCATACATATCTTCAGGAGGTATTTTTTGAGATATTTTTGAAATGTGGGAGGCCACTAGACAAGCACTGAAGGTATACATGAGGGAACTTAGCAGTTTCACCTGTGGTAGGCCCATTCTGGCCAGGACCTAAGCACTGGTGCTTGCTCACTCAGTGGTATGGGGGCAGAATTGGAAGAGCAGAAGACAAAAAGTGGTCAATCAAAACAAAGAACTTAATAAGTGAAAAAAAAGGACCAAATAACAAAGAAGGCAAAGTAAGGAATTTATGGACAACTTCCCATTAGTAGGTGGATGTTTACCCAATTTAGCCCTAAAATCACATGCAACAGTTCCTTGGAAAGACAGATATTCATAATCATGAATGTCTTTGCTTCTTTTTCTTCTTACTGAGCTTTTACTCCTTAGCCTGATACCCTATGATATAGATTATCACTTTGGCCAATTTGTCATCTGCCCAGCTCCTCCCAGCAGCTGTGCACCCTCAGGCTTCTTGCTGCAGGAAGAAAACATCAGTGTTGTGCAAGCACTGCTTAACAACAGCCAAAGTCCTGCTGCGTTATCAACTCAGTTTTAGTTGTAAATCCAAGGCACAGCAATGTACCCACTGCTACAAAGAAAATGAACTCCATTCCAGACCAAATACATCAATTCTGCTCTTATACAACTAAAGTTCAAAGACAGTGAGTAAGCAGATGTTGTAACAGCTCAATGCTCCTCACTTCTGCCATAAGTGATATAATAACTGTTATTTCACACTCTCAATCCTATACATTTATATGAAAGAACTTAGACATAGAAAATATGGCCTTTTAGGGAAATTCAGTAACAGCTTGAAAGGTATAATTAGAATGCTGATGCATCAACATCATAATGCTTTTGGACCTACATTTTTTAAAAATACAAAGCCAGAATTGATCACAAAGAGAATATGATTCAGAAAGCTTAAGAAGACAATATAATAGCATTTATTTATTGAAGGCAAAATTAAAAGGTGAGGCAAAATTGAAAGGTAATTCAATGAAGCAAATGTAAAGATAAATCTGAAATGGCAACTTTTACACAATGATGTATAAAAAGGGTAAAAACTGTAGGGTGGACAGAGAGGACAAGAAAAAGAAAACAGAAGTGTTTAGATGCAGAAGAACTACCATCTTTGAAGTTATTTATATGTGCAATACAAACCCTCTTTGGTGGTAGAGTGTTCTAGAAAATGTGTTTGAATAATCAGACTCATTTTGTACATCTGAAAATATTCCCTTATGTTTATCAGACTCTTATGAGAGTCTGACCTCAAAGATGATGAAGGGGATGAAGCACCTATATATTAGGAAATGTTGGGAGAGTTGGAACTGTTCAACCTAGAGAAGATGAGGCTCAGAGGTTATCTCATCCATGTGTATAGAGGGAGTGTGTGAAGAAGGTGGAGAACAGACACTTCTCAGAGTGAAGTGCTCAGTGTTTAGTGCTCAGTGACAAAACAGATAATAATGGGCTGAAACACAGGATGTTCCACCTGAATATCTGAAAACACTTACTCTGAGGACAAGTGAGCACTGGTACAGGTTGCCCAGAGGTTGTGGAGGGTCCTTCTCTGCAGGTATTAAAAAGCTGTTTAGATAAGATCCTGGCTGTCTGTAAGTGGCCCTGTTTCAGCAGGGTGGTGTGGACAAGATGATTTCCATATCTCTTCCAGCCGACAACTGTGATTCAGATGAATACAAGAAGAGAAACTGACATTCAAGTCAATAAACTGATGCAGACTCACCTAGAACGCACCTTAGTTTACCCAAAAATGGGGGGAGAACTTACTGTAACACTTTATACTTTATTTTCTTCCTTTATATTTAACTTCCTTTACTTCCTTATAGGTGAAACTACAGCCTACCATGCCAAATGAACTGTAGTAGATT
Organism: Lonchura striata; assembly: GCF_050655825.1. Classification (NCBI taxonomy): domain Eukaryota; kingdom Metazoa; phylum Chordata; class Aves; order Passeriformes; family Estrildidae; genus Lonchura; species Lonchura striata. The sequence goes on along the minus strand of NC_140703.1, from coordinate 54,216,929 downwards.
CTTAAAACATTAAAGCTAGGGACCACAGATAAAGTAAAGTATAAAAGGAAAGATAACTTAATATGAATATCTTTCATAGTAACTTTTCCACTGTAAAAAACTACAGGTAATAGGAGACATACAACCCTGTATCATGGTTTCCTTTTTTTTTTCTCTTTGCAATCTGTTGAATCTAATATACTGCTGATGTGGGAAGACTAGATATTCACATATTCCTTACAGGGCAATTTAGAAGATACAATTAAAAGTTCCTTTTGTAGCAGCACTGTAGTGCAAGAGAAAATTAAAACAGGGCATTAGAGTTCTGCATCTCTATTAGGGAAATCCCATACCTGAGGGCAAAGGGGGAGAAGAAGTCATTTAGTGCAGCCCTGAGAAGCACTTTGGGGATTCTTGGGGATGAAAAGACAGATATGAGAACTCTGTGTGGGTTCAGAAGGCCAACCTCATCCTGGGCTGCATCAAAAGCAGTGTGGCCAGCAGGTTGAGGGAGATGATTCTCCCCTTCATGAGATCCTACTTGGAGTCCTGCATCTGCCTCTGGGGTCCTCATACAAGAAAGACTTGAACCTTAGAGTGGGTTCAGAGAAGGGCCAGGAAGATAGAAAGCTGTAGCTCTCCTACAAGAACAGTCTGAGAGGGTTGGAGTTGTACATCATGAAGAAGCAAATCCTTCAGGGAGATCTACCTTGCAGTTATTTAAGGGGTCTTATAAAAAGGAGGGGGAGAAATTTTTATACAAGCAGATAGTGACAGTACAAAGGGCACTGGTTTTAACCTGAAAGAGGGCAGGTTTACATTAAAATTTATAATAAATACAGCATTCAATTTTGAAATTGACATACTTGCTTTGTTGGGCTTTTTTTCTCCTTAGCAGACTGCATGAATAATATCAAATTCTACTGACTTCAATGGTGGGTGAATCTGAAATATTAAGTAATGGCCCACTACCTTGTCTTATATTTTTCCAGTTAAGCACAGAAAATTAGACTGACAAGATAAATGTTATCAAGATAAATGCTTTGTGTTGTATTAACACAGCACATAATTTGAGCAATTTAAGAAAAAAATCTATTTATTTTTATATTAATTCTATTGTTTATAAGTAACAGCAACCTTATTTTTTAAAAAAGATACTGTATCCACCTTAATCAATATTATTTTATCCAGAAAATAATTTTTCTTCTGTTACCAACATAAGAATATACCTTATAATGCAAACACCTGGGCTTTTTGTGTTTCTTTTGTATTTATAAGTGGTAATAAATCACTCCCTGAAGATCCATGACTAGTAGATATTCTTCCACCTTCTTCATTTTGGACACATCTGGGCATTCATAAAATGTTCTTAAATGTTCTAAGAACTCCAGACAATTTCCTTGCACAAGAAAATTTAGTTTGTTAGCTTGATTCTTTGCTGCAGAGAAGCTTTTGGTGGACAGAAGCTGCTACCAAATTAACTAAATAAACATGTATAACAGTTTTTAAACACGGCAAATAACTTCATAGATCAGAGCAACAGAGAGCATTATCCATACAGTTTAGAAGAGCTGAAGAAAGAAGAATGAAACGTGTATAAATGAAGAAAATAGAACAATTCCAGCTTACTCTTTGGCAACCAGCTTTTTTGTTTGGCTTTTTTTTTTTTTTTTGGATTCAATTTTTGTTCTACTTCAATCCTATAAAAAACAAACAAAAAACAACTTTAAAGAAGAAAATGGGCAATGTAGTTACATCCAGAAGAAGAGCTGCTACAGTTTAGATCTACCAGAACAGTCTTCATAATTCTAAGTCAGTTAATAGATTCTTTATGATATCTCTACAGAACATTTTGCTTTCCTTCTGCTTTTTAAGCTGATGATTGAGCACTATATCATGTTCACTCTCAATTCCTAATCTACTGCTACTTTTGTTGCAAAAAAACCCTTTCATGTATTGGGAAGGGAAAAGAAAAGAATATTTAGCGTCTAAACGCAGGGTGAGTATAAAAAATTGCATTTACCCCGAAGATTGCAACTAGCTGGCACATGAGCAAAAATAACAGGGACACTTACAGTTCCATCTTAAAATCATAGAATCACAGACTATCCTGATTTTGAAGGGATCCACAAGGATCGTTGATGTCCTACCCCTGGACCTGCACAGGACCATCCCCTAGAGTCACTTCATGTGTCTGAGAGCAATGTCCAAACACATCTTGAACTCAGGCTTGGTGCTGTGGCCACTTCCCTGAACCTTTTCCCAACTGTTTCTGTCATAAAAGAGTTCAGCATTTTTAAAAGTCAGCACATAAAGCTCCCCTTTAACCTATTAATTTCTTTTTGTAGTAATTAATGAAGAATAAAATGAATATTTATGTAAGTTCTTTTTTGCTCACACTTCAGTGCACTGTCATTTCAATAATTTGTATCAGTTTCTATTGTTTTCAGGCAGTTTATGAAATTCAAAACTGGTCCCAAGGAAAGTCTACATAACCTCATGTAAACAGCTTTTAAATCCATATAAAATTTATCACTAATTTGTTTCTTTTCATAAAAAAAAAAAAAGCAAAAATTATTCAGATTTCAGTGCAAAACTTAAGACCAATTGAATAAGGGTGATTCTTTTCCTGAAACTTCCTGTTTTTTAAAATATGGAGTGTCTAATTCTAAGACCAATTCAATTATTCCATATCATGGGGTTGTCTAGCACACCTGCTTAATGCTATGCAAAGAAACATGTAATTGACCCGTCCTTAACACAGGTCTGCTTTCGTTGCCTCAGGAGATTTTAAGTTCGTTCCTTTATTTACCAGGTGGCTGCTAAGAAAATGGGGATAGAGAAAGCACTTTGCTCTGGTGGTGGCTGTTTTGGGATGTCATAGCTTCTCTTGAAGCTATTGCATTTTCACATTGAACATTCACTGGGCTACAATGAAAGTGAGAAAGAAATGGATTCTAATTTCTCAGATAGGCTGCATGCTTCCATAAATGCTTTGAATGCAAAACACCAAGAACACTCAATGCAGTAAATGCCAGGTTTACCAAATTGTAGCTGAGCAACTAAATACTTTGGATATCCAGTCATGTTCATTGTGGCTCTGTAAGAGCTTCATTACTCAATAAAATAAAAATTGAACAATTTCTGTAGAAAGAACTGTGTTCCCCTCCCTCACAGTACTGAATAACTTATAGCCAGGACATATTTTAAAATACAAAAAAAATAGAGTGGCTTTATGATTTATTGACTACTTATACCCTAGCTAGAAAGCTCCTTTCCAAATGGGAAAAAAGTAGACTCTTCCAGCACAGAACAAAGGAAGAAAACTTGTAAGAATGAAGAATAAATATCCATGCTCCTTATTACACATTAACAATATTGAGTAGTATTTTATACATACGATTAATGTTTGGTAGCTAAAATATTTAGCTATCTAGTTTTCCTCATGCAGTTTCAGTATTTTCTTTTGATACCAGGAATTTCAGTGGATAGATAGACAGTAACCCCAAAATTTCTTTTTGCATATCTAGTAATTGCTGCACTTTCAGATGCATATTTTACAAGTCTAAGTTTTATTTTTCTAAACAACTTTTGCTCCTTAATTATAAGAAGTGGAAGTGATAGTCATAACCCAGAACTGATATAAATGAAAAATGCATTTTTTCCTGTGGAAACGAATGGGTTTATATTTGTGGCATTGTGTATGCCACTTTTCTCCTCTTTGAAAAACAGTAAGATTTATTAGATATCTTTTCCTTTGCTGACAATGCTTTATATGTATTTAAAATGTAGATAATAAAAGCAGTGCATATACTTAGCAAAATCTGATAAATAAAACAAAAGCTCCACCAAGAGTATGAGTGCAGCAGTATAAAAATTTGAAAGGGTATCATAACAACATCAAATTGATAAAGGTTCATTAATTGTTTGTTCTACTGTACTGAATCATAGACCAACTGACAAGCATATACATAAAAAGAAGACATCTATGAATTGCAACAGTTTAGTTCAGTATGAGAGCACTTTTTGAAATAAATGAGGTAGCAAATAATATGTAGAATAATGAATATGAAACAGCACTAAAGAAAAATTCATAACAAAGCCACAACGATAGAATAGCCTGAAAACTTCCTATTATGTAGACCATATTTATGAATCAAATAGAATCCTACAGCATCAAAACCCATGGATGGCAATTTGCTTGAAGAATGAGATCCACATATAGAATATTGTTTGTCACACTAGAAAAAATAATCACTATGGTGAATTCAAAGTTAAACTGTAAGTATCACTCTCATCTGATTTTATCCTTGTGGTTAACATGAAAAATGCAAAATAATTCCAAAAATGGCAGAAGAAGCTAGAAAAACCTGAGTTTTGACTATCTATTTAAGTCTCTTCTACCATATATTAGCACAAAAATTTTTCTTACCTTCAGGCAAATGGAACATATAGATAGTCCATTATCTTACATCATAATTATAGTTTATTATCCTACTCAGAAAACAAAAGAGATTATCTCCCAAATTAATTTATCACAGGGGAAGAAATACCCTTAAAACTACGGGATATTTTTAGTTTCTGGAAGACGGTTTGAAAATTTTGCAAATAGTTTTGGAAGAAACTGGTAGGTTAATGTATCAGATTCTCTTTGTCACCAGGAGAAGGGATCCTCTAGTAGAGGAGAAAAATATGGTAGGATATGTGATAGGAAGTGGAACAACATTGTCCGCTGAGCTATAAATGCAATAGGCAGGGTTAGTAAGGATCAGCCAAAGCACACACATGTGTGTAGGAAATATTCTTGTATAAAATGTGTGACAAGAACTTGAGGCCAGGTACTGTAATCTATTCCAACACAACTACATAATACAGTTTGTTCCAAGGATCATAAAGAAATATGTGAGGTAATAATGAAAGATTCCATGATTAAAAAAAAAAAAAATAAATACTAAAATATTAGCATAGTCAAGATTCTACATCAGAAGAAGTATGTCTGTCATAGAAAACAGAACAAACAAGCAAGCAGTCCCCTATAGTGACAATAAACCAGTCCCCTATAGTGACAATATGGAAAATAATAGGCTTCCTTTGGAGAAAAGTTGTGGTGGAGTTGTTGACCTCCTCAGACTTTTTGAAACACTCTAACAGAGCTTAAATTAGGTAATAATCTACATTCAGAGGTACAAAAGAGATGTAGGCCTTCGCTGGCTGCTCTTTCTTACATAAGGTATTTATGGAAATACAAGCTAACTTACACACTAAGAGTCAGGGAAAATATTCATAGTTCCATGGTTCTTGAGGATTTACTTGATATTAAGCTGTCCTACAACATTAAAAAAAATATTACATTGTACACACATGCTTTATTTTACTGAAGACATGGCTTTTAGCTGCAATATAGAGGAAATATAAAGCAAATACCAGAAAGCAAGACTGTACCTTAAAGTGGTATATGTACTGCCATTTTATCTGTATCAGCTGTGACCAACTTGACTGCCTTTTAGGATGAAAGAACTGCCTGAAAGAATGAGAGGAGAGTAGTAGATATTGTTTGCCTTGACTTCAGCAAGGCTTATATCTCTGTCTCTTACAATATCCTCAGAGGCAAAGTCGGGAAGTGTGCACTGGATGAGTGGACAGGGAGGTGGATTGAGAACTGTTTCAACAGAAGATCCCAAAGGGTTTTTATCAGTGACACAGAGTTTAGTTGGAGGCCTGTCACTAGTGGTGTCCCCCAAGATTCAATACTGGGCCCAGTAGTGTTTGACTTATACATCAATGGCTTGGATGAAGGGACAGATGCCTCCTCAGCAAGTTCCCTGGTGACACAAAGCTGGGAGGAATGGCCCAGAGGGCCCTTCAGAGGGATCTTGACAGGCTGGAGAGACGGGCAGAGAGAAAATGTCTGAAATTCAACAAGGCAGGAACCTGTACCTGGAGAACAACCCACCAGACAGGCTGGGGACTGACCTGATTGAGAAAAGGTCTTCAGAGAAGGACCCCAGGGTCCTGGTGGACAACAATCCATCCATTATTCAAGGGTCAAGGAGGGCCAGTGGTATCCCGGGCTGTATTAAGAAGAGCATTGCCAGCAAGTCAAGGGAGGTGATCCTGCCCCTCTACTCAGCCCTGGTGAGGCCACGTCTGGAGTGCTGTGTCCAGTCCTGGGCTCCTCAGGACAAGAGAGACGTGGAGTTCCTGGAGCAGGTCCAGCAGATGTCAGCAGGGATGATTAGGGGACTGGAGCATCTTTCTTACAAGGAAGTGCTGAGGGGGCTGGGCCAGTTTAGTCTTGAGCAGAGATGACTAAGAGCAGACCTCATTAAGGTCCAAAAGTGTCTGAAAGGAGGGTGTTTTGGCTTAGTGAGCAACTGTGTCTTTCAAATACCTCTTGTCAAGAGACAGTAAGTGAAAAAAAAGTCTTATTAGTATTGGTCCTTTATGTGGGGAGGAAAGATGCATTTATTTTTCCCTACTATTTTATCAGTCATCTAGTAGGGATGTCCTATTCCAGACAAGCTGTGTGGGATTTATTTCAAATAAAGAGCTAAACTCTTCATCTCAGGCCCTGAAAAAAAAAAAAAAAAAAAAAAAAAAATTAGCAATTATATAAATAAATTAAATGCATCTGATCTCTTTCAGGTAGCTACTTTATGATTACAGGAATGGTGTCTAAGAGCAGCCTATTTCTCTGCAATGAGATGACACTAACTCAAATGTAGAGTTCTATAATTTAGATCTGTCATTAGCTAAATATAAATAAATGTTGAGATATAAGGTCAAATATATAGAGCGTGTATATATACATAATAGTATGTTTCAAGGCAAAATATCCACTTTTTTTTTTTGTTTGCATGAAAAAAAGGAACAGCTGAAGTCCCACTTCTTTCATTTTCTCTAATCAGATCATTTTGGAACAAATTCTGTCACTTAGGTTAATGAGATACAGAGATCTAATGTCCTAAGTATTCTGAAACACCTTATAAATACCACAAATAGGAAATTGCATTGTATAATTTTTTTGTCAGAAATTGTGTATGCTGAAGAAAAACTTAGGTTCTAAAAATGTATTTTTCTGCAAACCTACTGAAAAAAAGTATTTCCTGATAAACCAGCAAAGGATTAGCCTGCTGTCACAGAAATTGGAAATAACAAGTACTGCAAGTTACTGTACTTAAATAATTTGAAGATCACAATGATTTTGAAACTTTGTTGTCAAAGTTGTCTCTGGGCACCCTGCTGCTTTAGGCAATCTTCAGCATTCCACATTTTTAGCTGTCTCATTTAATTTTATATTTTTGACTATATTTCTGATTTTTTTCCCAACCAATTAAAACTGGTGTGTTTTCTATGAAGTTTTTTTTTTTTTTCTCTTTTCTTTTGTCTACTTTTTGGATAATAGGTTCTTCTGTTAAACTCTTGCAAGTTGTCTTTGAAGAGCACCATTTCTTCACCATCCTTTTTTAACTTTGCCTCACTCTTTCTGTTAAGCAGCATGTAATTTGCATTTAGTATGTTGGTATCCAACAATTTGTTTGCTTCAATAATTTAACGTTACACAGTGTGCTTCTTCAATCTTAACACTCCCTCTCAGTTATTCTTTCACTTCTCTACTTGTTCTTTCACAGATGTTTACAGCTTCCTGACATACCTTATCCCTTTTTCTCAGTGTTTGCACAAACCGATATGACCATTCAACTTTCTCATTCTGTAGTCCATAAACACTTAAACTCCTCCCCAGCTAAGGCTTGAACACAGACATACCTTGAACAGATATCACACAGATGCAGATTTCCTCTGCAGGCACAAAATCGTGTTTGTTGGGGATTTTTGTTTGGTTTGTTTTGCTGAGTTTCTTTCTTTTATTTTTCTAATACATTGTCTTGGTTTCAGCTAGAGTTAATTTCTTCTCACTGACTGTTACAGTGCTGTGTTTTGGTTTCAGAATGAGAAGGGTCTTGATAACACACAGATGTTTTGGTTTTTGTGGAGCAGTGTTTTTACTAAGTTAAGGAATTTTTTCTTGTCTGATACTCTGCCAGTGAGGAGGAATGCAAAAGAAAATGGGAGGAAACACAGGTGGGACAAGTGACCTGGATATATCCCAATACCCCTGACCAAAAGGATATTCCACACCACAGAGCATCATGTCCAGTGTATGAACAGACGGGAGTAACCACAAGGGTGGCAAATTAGGGTTTGGGATGGGGGATCTGGCATCAGTCAGCAGGTGGTGAGCAATTGCACTGTGAATAACTTGGGATTTTTTCCTTTTCCTTATCATTATTACTATTATTTACCAATTTATCATTATTATTGAATTTTAATTTATTTTCAATTACTGAACTGTTCTTATCTCAACACACAAGTTTTACTTTGATTCTCCTCCTCCCCATTTCAGTGGGTTTAGAAGGGGAAGAAAGGGGAGTTGAGAAAGTGGCTGTGCAGTGCTAAATTTCCAGTTGCATTTAAAACAACACATGACAAGACAGGTGGGAGTCTTCTTTTGCATAAAAAGAAAACCCCAAATTTTCCTTCAAAAATGGGTAGGACACCCTAAGGCATTTTCTCAGAATAGATTTGTCAAAGATTCTAGGTATTTTATTCTGCAAAAATGTGTCATGCCATGAGTTCTACTGCTGTGTCCTACTGGCATCCCAGTATCTTGTCCTCACATTGCATATCTCAAATATTCATATCTCATAAATTTCATTTTACGTACATTGATTCACTTGCTTATGGGATAAAAGAGTAATTTCATCAGTGAACACCAGGACACAGATGATATCAGAACATCTGTCTGACCTGCTGTAAACTAATGTTGAAATTTTCCACAGTCTCTGCTTGGGTGTACCATGTGACAAGCTAGAGCTAAATTCTAAGTGTGATGCTTGAGATTCTGCAGCACTTCACTGCACTCAGTGAATATGCTCTGGTAGTTTAAACAACATTTCTAAACAAAGTTTCTCACTGAATGAACAGCAATTAATACTACAACCTGCTTATCACTTTTCTATTTATTTATATATTAATTCTTGTTATGTTCAGTGTCATATTCATAATTTTCTAGGTTCCAATTATCTTAGGAAAAAAAACCCAAACCAAACAACCTAATTACTTAACATATATTTACTAATTATTGGATATGGTTAAATGGAGAATTAGAAAACTAATAGAAAGAGTGGATTTTCTGCCACCTCCACCCCCTTTCCCCCCAGGTTTTTCCTTCTGCAATTATCTATCTTATTTTAAGTTTTGGTAAATAACCACTATTTTGTGATCACTTAGCTTAGGCTTATAGATCCAAGCACCTAGGCTGGGAACTATTTTTTTTTTAAATAAAGAGCAAAAGTTGAAATCTTGTGGGAACTTCAGCCTCAATTTTTACATTAGAGCTAAAAAGAGTTGCAATATTGTATACATGCTTCTGGAAATCACTATCATCTCAGCTGTGTAACACAGCTCAGGCTTTTCTGGTATTAAAATTATGGTTCAGGATTTTTTTCTATTTACTTAGCACTTTAAAGGACAATGAAGGGTATTTTTAAGTTTATTGATTTTGTTCTATATTGTTTATGCCATGGTTGTAATTTGGAAGAGCCTTTATTGATCCTTTTAATATAATTGCACGTCTATCACCTAAATTTCCACTACCTTGCACTATTTACTGCCAATTACCCCTGTGTTAAGTGGTTATAAAATGATTCCAATTTATGTTAGTAGCTTATACTCATGCTATATAGGTAAAAATGATTATCAAATAGCACAAAACTGGTAAGAAATTGACCTTTGATATTAAAAATGTGTTTATTAAATGTTAATAGCATTCATAAAAATTGCCAACAAGTTTTTGTAAAATTTTTACAAAAAGTAAGAAAGAAAGATCCTAGTCCATATGACTTTCAAAATAAGAAAGGTGTTACAGAAGCACTCTGGAGTGTTAAAAATTTGGATCTTACATTATCACTAGAAAATTAAAGAACATGCATGAGGAACTTGGGATGGATTATCAAGTCATGAGGTAATTAATGGGAAGAATGGACTGCAAAGAGTGACATGGAAAAATTTCAAAGATGAGCACATACTTAGATCCTTGGAGTATCTTGAAGAAGAATATATTTCAGGGTACAAATCTCAACAGAATTAGATGATCCATCAAGTATTCTTTCCTCCTGCACTATTATTTTTATGGAGCTCCAACCCCAAACTACAACCAATGCATAATTTTACTCTTTCAAGAACAAGTCTTTGAGTACACTATTTTTTTTCCACACAGAAGGCAACAATACTGAATCCAAGGAACTTCCTTCTGCCTATGCTACTGATCAAAATTTAGTCTGGAAAAGCAGTAGCCATATTCTAAAGCTAACAACTGAATATTATTCAAGGAATTTGTCACCAGAGGTGTCACAGTAGAGACAGACAAGTCACCTTTTTCTTCATGCAATAGCCAATCTTTATTCTTCACAGCTCATATTTATATGGTTTTCTAAAAGTATCATGTTTAATTCTAATTGGTTAGTAACTTGCTGCTACCCAGTTCATTGGTTAGTAGTTGCTAGAGTACATGCTCACAAAAAAATTTCTGCTTTCAAGGTGTTTACATTATTTTTTTATGGATGCAGAATTATTCTCACAGTTACAAATTCCTTTTTCACATCTGCAGGCTGCTGTCATAGATAGTTGTCAGGCGAGCTGTACTTAGCCAAAGGAGCAGGCCTGAGCCATGATTTTATAAGGGTAACAAGGCTCTTATTTTATAAGGCTTTACCTATATGCAACACAAATGGAACGACCAAGTGGTAACAAAAAGAGTCAAGGAACATATTAGCTGAAGCTTTTATAACAGCTATTTTCTAGGCAGAGGCTACTTTTAGAAATAAGCTAATAACATTGACTTGCTGTGGAAATAAATGGGAACATGAGGGAGAGATGAGGGATGACAAGAAGGGAGTTATGATATATGAAAAATAAATATGTCTGTCTAAAACCAGGACCAAAGTATCCCGTTTTTTAATGCAATCATCTACCTACTTCACCTTAGGCTGAGAAGATTGAGTCTGCTTAGACTGAACCCTCTTCTTTCCTCAAATTTATTTGCACAGGTCATCTCTTTCTGCTGAAGGAGAAGGAAAGGATTTTGTGTTTATGTATATTCTCCATTTTTCCTTAACCATGTCACCTTCAACACTGAGGAAAGCAGGGCAGAAAACCCTAAAACCCGCTCTTTCTTGGTTTTCTTTTTCTTTTGTGCAGTAGAACTAGAAGCAGCCTGAATCCCTCCTTCATGGTACTCACAAAAATAAACAGGGGTTGTTCTGGCATTGAAAAAAATTTGCAAAGGAGAATAGAGAGGAGGATGAAGAGAGAATTAAATTTCTGCAGAAGGGCTGGCAAGGAAAAGAAATTTTCATAATCACTGACATTCTTCAGTATCATATATATCCAAAACCATATAGTAGAACCCAGTCATATTAGAAGAACCTTGAAATGCCAGTATTCTTTCAAAGATATTTTTCCTACTCAAAACCTGATCCTCACCTTTGTATCATGATAATTCCCACTCATCTGTCCCATCTGTAAAATCCAACCTAGTTAAAAATACTGAGAAGCACTGAGCCACTCTGATAGCAGCTCTCTGGACGCAGAAAGCAACGCACAACTTTCCCAGGCACTGTCCTGGGAAAGGCTTTGAGAAAATCAGAGGAAAGAGTGATAAAAAATTCATATCTTCACTTTCTGCACCTGTTGTTGTGAACATGTGGAATGTGTTATGGAGATTTGTTTACCAAAGGGTGGTTTATTAATTGGCCAATGGTGATGGTGTTTGGATTCAAGGACCAATTGGGTTCACCTGTTTGTGACTGTCTGTAAGGGCAAGTATAGTATAATAAAGTGATTGATCAGCTTTCTGAGAATCATGGAGTCAATGCTAATTATTACCCCTTCAGGGATGCCATGCGATGATAACTCTGAAAGCATTATATTGGGAAAAAAAGGTCTACATATGAGCAGTACTTATGGCTATATCCACTAAATGAGGAAAATTTAGAGGGAATTTTGAGGTAACAAGTCAACTACAGATGTGTGTTTACTGTATGGCATGCACAAATACCCATCTATTATGCATTCACTATTCCTTTTGCAATCCTTTGCAATTTTTAAGATATAAGAATGGAAACCGGCATCTTCTGTTCTATTGGGAACTTACTATGACATCTTTAGTCTTCTTTAAATAGATTTGTACTTATATAGTTCTGAAATAATAATGATAGTTTCTTATTCTTTTCTCTGTATTTTTTCTTCAGCTCCCTGAAGTTTTACAAGTGTGAATGCCTACTTAATCTGAATTCAAAATATGCTAATATCCACATAAATTCAGATTTGTTTGTTTGCTAATTGAATCCCTGAATAACAATAACACTGGAAATGTCACAAGAAAATACTGCAGTTTGTTGGCAGAAAGTACTTAGGAAAGAATTGTCAGTTTGCTGACAATAGTCTGTTATTTTTAATCTAATTAATCTTACTCCTTTTGATTTAGCAAAATCAATTGTCCCAGGTTGTCTAGAAAGTTAATTGAAAAGTTCACATGTGTGATCTGAAGCTTCAGTGTCTATTTCATCTCAGTATCTTTTTTAGTTCCAAGATTTGGTATAGTCCTTAGCTTTTGCTTTTCTGCTTTTAATATTTCTAAAATACAAACTCTAAAGAGTGAATTACAGCTTATAAAATATTCTCTACCTTTGATTTCTTTTGCATTTTAATGTGGGAATATTTTATATTGAACCAAGCTGCAAATACTCAGTCTTGAACTCTCAGTTGCATTACGGTGGTAAGCACATTTCTGACAACCGTCTGCTTAGACCATACTTTCTTCTGATCAGCCCATTTAAAATTAAAATAATGATAAAAGCAAGGAAGTTAAGACGAAAACTGTCAGGCAGCTGAAGCTATAATTTTACTGTAGTTTGTATGGCTTGCTGCTCTGTTTGCTGATGCTGCAAGGAGACATTATACAATTCAGAATTAATGCAAAGTATGTGAAGTTATCCCTACACCAATAAGATATATCTAGTTATCACTGGTATATTTCCTTACAACAATTAGATAGAAATACTTTAAAAATACTAATGGTATCCTTTATTCCAGTATCAATAGGTTGTTCTTATTATTCCACTACTAGCACATTTGGATGCACATTTGATACACTTCTATACTTTTCATCTCACAAATTATTTATTCAAGTAATGTTAGGCCTTACAAGGATTTTCACTGTATAGCCTCCAGCTGTTCTTTCCCCTATATTTTTTTTTTAATTCAAGCATTTTCTAAACAGTTTTGCAACTTAAAAATATTTATTGGTAGGAATAATATTATGAGTGCAAGTAAATATATCCAGAAATTAGTGTTTCAGCTTTTTAGAGAGTAAGAATTCTCTGCAACTTGTGACCCACTGTGTGTTCTCACTGATTCAAATCCTCGAACTTCATCCAATTGAAGGTGACTGGTCTGTATATTCACTATATATTTAATTCACTCTGGGAGTCCATGCTACATTATTACAATCCAATGTTATGACGACAACAGGAAAAACAATCATTGCTATAAACACGTGATAAAATACACAAAAAGTTATGCAATCAAGCATAATGCAATGCAAAAGTTACTCTCTTTAGAAGTTTGTTCTAGTCAGAAAGATTCCGTTGGTTGTTGAAGATGAGTCGCCTGGAATAAAAAGCAGAGTATCAGTAAGGTAGGCTCACTGTTCTAAATTTCAAATTAATTCAGTGCATGAAAAAAATATATTTCAGATATTTCTTCACTTGTGCCATATGTTCTGTCTGCCTTCAGCAAACAACAGATTTGGTGTGTTTTATCTTGTCATTTTCTTTCATTCTCAAGTCAGTGATTATCTCATCTAATAATTTTCAGCATGAGTTTTTCACATGAGAGTCTGTCAGGTTCTCAGTGGCATAACTTTGGGATGATAACACACCTTTACACATCTACACCAATGACTTGTTCTTGCCTGTTGTTGCTTAATGAAACTGTTTGGTGTTCCATAACTACATAGAAAAAAATTTTTACAAGCATAGATAACACAACATTTTTTACTGTGAACAACCAAGACTAGTAGTCTGTGAAATAGAGAAGCTGCTGTGCCAAAAACCTCTCTTATAAGAAAGGTTTAAGTAAGGGTAGTGTTGGTAACATACAGTTTCATGGTGCAAACTGGTTCTAACCTGCAACTTGAGCTGGAAACACAGCAAGGAGTGTGACCAAGTTAAGCACTGGCACTACTGGTCTAGCAGTTGTTCAGACCTAGCTTCAGCTGCAGGTCCCAGGGGCTTGCAGGTGACTGCGACAGGCTTCCATGCCCCAAGGCTGCTCTACAGGGAGCTCCCACTCTCTAAAGCACCACTGTCACATTACTGCCCCCATTTTCTTTGAGAAGCATGATGCTATGTGGCAGACTAAGACCTTCCTTAATGTGCTCACCCATTGTGCCACTTAGGTTTTGCTGGTTTTGTTTGTGCATACTCCTAGAGCAAGTTCTTTCCTGAGAAAGCCTCTTTCCCTGCGCAGTATTACTTTCTGCTTTGTGCTGGTTTCTTTCTGAAGTTCAGAAGTTCAAAGTCCAATCAATAATATAATGATCTTGGTAGATAATTTCTCTGAAACAAGGAGAGAAGTGAATTAAATTAAAATTAGATAAAAATTAGACAAAAAATGTGAATACTGTGGAATGTACCATATTCTAGTTTGTATAAGACATACTTAATAAAACATACTTTATATCTCCCAACAGAAATACAGAATGCAACATGAGACAGTGTCATTATTAGTAAATTAAACTGGTGTCAGGAAATGTGACTAGCTTCCTAGATGCTCAAATCTAGTTACCCATAGCTATTAAATTGGAAGCATCATGGTCTGGTTTTGTCCTTGATCAGTCAGCACTCCCAAATTATGTCCTGACACATCTTGGCATTTACGTCCTTCCTAATACCTAGTTTGGATATGATTACCTCATTACAGAAGAGAATTTAACATGGATTTGGACTGTTCTGTAGGTATTCACAGCTTTTCTGATAGAAGATCACAAATCTGATTAATTTACTAGTTTAGGTACACATAGAGTCTATTCCAGCGGGTTTGCACTGCACTGTAGAACCCTTCTCTTCATTTGCTTTTCTGCATTTCAATATTGTACAAAACTTGGAAGAATTTGAATAATAAATATTGAGAAAGTCCTAATTCCTAATATCTTTCAACCCAGAGAGCATCTGGGACATGTAAGATCTTGTAATTACTCAGGCAAAAAAAGTAGGAGTTCAAATCAATCTTTCATATCCCAGAACATCATCTGACCCTCTCTTTCTTTTCTATATGAAGGTACTGTAGATGTAACATGTGAACTATTTCTGCCCAAACATAGTTGTTTTTATTTGAGCTGACATACTTTCACTCCCTTTATAGCCACTGAAAGACAATGAATGTCTCTGGAACACAGTGCTGTCCTTGACTATCCTTGTTAGTAGACTCTCTCAGGCTAACATTCTCAGTGATGGATGAAAAACCCATGACCAAGGGAGGTCCTCTTTAGTGTTTCCCAAATTGCAGGGATGACTATATTCAGGAAGTTACTTGTCTTTAACTGTCAATAAAATCAAGACTGCTATCTAGCTGAGTACATATTTACTTCAAGACATAAACAGCCTGCAAGACTCATGACTATATTGGTTAGGTTTCCATTATATTTAGAAATTCACACATTTAACTCATCCAGTAAGTTTTAGATTGAGTTACTTCAAGATTTTGGTCATTTCCATGGAATAGTTCCTCAGGTGACTTTCTCCAGGCACTGGAGAACAGTAGTGAAGATTTTTAAATCAAAAGACAGTAGAGAAAATATGTATCCTGCAAAACTAGAACCCATTCTAGTACTCCACACCATTCATTTCTGTTTTATAATCAATTAACATACAGTATCCTCCAAATTCTATTTTATTTTCCTCAGAAGAAAGACATCTGCTATCTGGAAGTGATCCATGCATGTCATTTCCCTATGTTTGAAGCATAGATACTAGTAGGAAATAGTATTGTGATCACCTACATTATAACCAAATGCTAAGCTTCACTTACTTTAGGTTTTCTCTCTTTTAGGTCAGCCAGATAATTTTGAGAGAAATTAGCCACAATGTCACTGTCATAAGATTATGCATTCAAACAAGGTTAGAAATCAGTAAAATCTTTTGTAGACACCTAAGCAATTAATCTTGTTTACATGCAATTATTGCACACAATTATTTCTAGTAGTAAATGTCTAGCACAAGAGAAACACTGGCTGTATCACTGCAATATAAATGATTTAAAATGAAAATTAAAAAAAGTCTAAATTTTCTTGAGATTATGCTTCTTTTTCTTTTTATGACTACTATTTTACTACAGCAGAACAAGCAGAGCTAAACTACAGCAGTAAGCCTGTGAGAATATACATCAGCATGAAAAGTTAAAAGCCCAGGTTTACTAGCTGGCCATGGCAATTTATTACAGATAATAGAGTGATTACACTACATGACACAACAACCAGACATTTTGAAAAATTTTAGTAGAAGAGCTAAAGACAAATGTGGAATAATTTCCAATTCATAATCAATTGAAATTAAATTATTAAATGTCTACTGATTTTCAGTCCTTCAGGCTGTTCTATTTTATTAATCCATGGAAAAGCAGTAGTGATTGCAACTTTCTATGTTCTGATAATGGGCCCTTCTAGAGCAACGTAAAAAACTCAAAGAAATCAACACAGACAAATATTCATATTGTATACTTTGCTATGATATTTTGTGCATCGTGCTGTTACATTTTTGCAACTCAGCAAGAAAACACATCTCTTTCTTAGAGAAAAAAATAAAAATCTATAAATTAGTGGTCAAGCACCATAGACACACGAGAGAACTTTGCTTTAATCAATATGCTACTTGGAAGAGCAAGAGCACGACCAAGAAAGATAGTATCAATTGTTCCTTGGTGTCAAGGTCCCAAGAGCACCAATGGATTGGACTTCTGCCTTCACCTCAGACCCGAATTCCCTTTCTGCATTTGAAGATCACCAGACTTTCAATGAAGCCCTAGCTTCCTCATCTTGCTCATCTATCACAGCATGGTGCTCTGACAACTGAGGGCACTACCCCATGCTGTGGCTAATCTTGTCTGCTTGCTGAGCTTTCCTTGTACCCCTGCATTTGATGCTCCTGGGTGATAAGTTCTGGCCTTCTTCAGCCAGATCTTGGCCCCCATGCAGTCCTGGTCCCAGCATCTCCAAACTGGCCACCACAGGCTGGTGCCCACAACACAGAATCCTGTAGGAGGCTGTGAGCAGCCTAGAGAGGCATCTTGCAACCCCAAGTGCTCTGTAGCACACCCTGCACTCACAGTGATCCCTTCCACCACAACAAAGTGAGGCTATAAGGGTTTCTAAGTCAGATGTGATTATTCATCATCACCTACCTAAAGGCTGACCAAGCAGATGGTGGCTACTCAACAGGAGTAATTTCATGGATCTTGTTTGGCTAATCCCTGGCACTGTGACTCTGTGCTGTGGATCCCCAACAACTTCTATGCTAACTTTATTGTAAGGCAGTACACATGTGTTCTTCCTTGCAAGTAAGGCAAGAATTATCTGAATATTTAGTCAAATATAATTTTTCACTGAAAATATTTTTTTCTCATCTTTAAATCTTTAAATGGTAAAAGTTGGTATTTAAGAGGAAGACTGGAATATTACAGCTATTTTTAGTTAATAATTCTGACCTCCTGTATGTAGTCCCAAATATTGCCATTTTAAAAGATATTTATTTTTTAAAAAGACTTTGGTGTAAAAAAAATATTATTATATTATCTCTTGTATTTGTTTGTATCTCTACTGACAATATTTCATGTAGATTGGATAATAACAGGTTTTTGTTATTTCTTTAAAGACATAGATTTCACTGAAATAAATGACAGCTGAAGAGACTACAAGAACTCTTAGTCAGAATAATTATATATTGAAGACAGTTGATTAGTCTCCAGAATGCTAATCAAATAGAAAACAAAAGAAGCTGGAGTGTCACCAAACCTTGTAGATCTGCACTGAAAGAATTTATTAGATGCCACATTATAGAACCTATGAAAATGAAACAATTTTTTTAAAATTTACTCTTTATTAATTATTTTTATTTACTATATACTATTTATATTTGTTTACTATTCAAGATGAGAAGTGCAGCCACATGCCATAGAGACATGCTGGCTTACAAAAACTTCACTGACCTTGCTGAGGAATGACTATTTCCTGGCTTTGTATTTTGTAATACTTGCACTCAGAGAAAGCCATCAGGCAGCAAGGCAGCACTGACTCATCCTGAATCATCTGCAGCTATGGCCATTTGTCCTTTCAGAAAAAGATAAAACCTAATCACACTCCCAGATCCACCCTACCTCTTTAGTTAAAAAGCCTGAAGGAATATTTCCTGTTTATTTTGGTTGAATAGCTCAAATCATTAACAGGAAATTTTCTCAGAAGAATCAATTTGCTCTGTTTTGAAAGGTAATTTTTGTCAAAAATGCAGTTTAACACACCTAAGAGTCAAGAGATTGTGCTGCAAGGAAGAACCCTGTATTATTACTGTAAATATACATAAATGAGTTGAAATACCATTCCAAATGGGAGCAGGGAGCACCTTGTTATGTACATCATTATATTTGACTTGAAATCTCTACCAAGAGCAAGTCAATCATATACCCCTATATGGCCACTCCAGAACTTAATTATCTTAAGTCAGCTTAAGTGAACTTAATCATCTTGGTTCCCTAACTGCAGCTTCCAGGCTCTCAACGTAAAAAACCCTTCTTTAAAAAAAAAACAAAAAAACAACAACTAGGTTTTTTTTCACAGTTTAGGTATCCATATTTCTGCACAATTTTTTCAGTTGTTCTAATATGGTTTCTGATTAAACTTTTACAATAACTGTATTTTCAGTATTATATTTCTTCTCTCCATTAAATAGCAACATTAAAATAAGGGTAGAATTTCCATCTTGCTTTGACTTAAAAAACCCCAACCCCACTTTTTCCTCTATTTATTTTCATCAAATATCACATTATCCAGGCTGTTTTCAAGGAGACTGGTTGCGGACTTCCTGCAGCTGTGGGTTGTCTGTGCAACAGCTTCAATTTTCTCAGAGTCACTTGCTATTATTTATTCAAGAAAATATTTTCCTTCTACCAGACCCCAAAATGAATCCCATGCCATAGGGAGGAGACTATACACAGAGAACTTCTGTTTTACTGCTGACAACCCACAGAAGTTAGCAAACCACCAATTTATTTCAATTTGCTTGTGAGATTTACTAAGGTCAGTTTTAAGCAGGTAATTATAGGCATGCTAGTTTTTGAACATATGCTGCTGTTATAAAGCATATCTCCTTGTCTCCAGAAGTTCAGGTTTTCTTCCACTTTCTTTGTGCAGCTTAGGCATTTACATTGTTATTTTATTCCTTTATGATTTTGTGAGCTTTTTGTGATGAGTTTTGGGGTTTGTTTGGTTGGTTGGTTTTTTGGGTTTTTGGTGGTAGTTTTTTTCCATTTCTCTATTTAATATTAAATTATTTTACTAAGGGCTAGGCAAATTAAACACAAAAATATTCTACAAGAGGATCTTAGAAAAAATGACAGATCAAGGAATCTTAGCAACTTAATCTGTTAAAACAGGGTATGAAATTGACTGCTCCCAGGATTACCACAGGACAGCCATTAGGATGATTCAACAAGAGAAATCCTTTCCATTATACTGTATAGGACTAGTCATAGGACTTCATGTGTGAGTGTTAGAGAAGGTCACCTTGAGTTAAACTGCAGCTGTAAGATGTCTAAGTACCAGCCTGCTAGAGGAATAAACTATAGGTCTGAAGGAGGAGATAAGGGTATGGGTGTACTGGGTGAACTGAAGGCTTTAAATCAGCTGCTGGAGAGATGGTGTTTTTCCAGGGAGATGTGTATACTCTGCTATGGAACTTCCATCCTGATCATTCAGTGAGAGCAAAAAGGACTAAGCTGTGCTGGTTTTGTTCTTGTGGGTACCAAAACAGGCACTGCTCTCTGTGTGGGGATGTGTGCCCAGAATTCCTTGTACCATGTGAGAAAACATCTCTAGCCTACAGAGTGGCTGGAGATGGGGACAGAGAACCACATCAGTCTCCCTTTGATCCAGCTGGGATGGGAGGACTACCCTGGTGCTGAGAATGTGCACAGACTCTGCTGCAGTGGGCCACGATGGAGATTGACCCCAGGTTCCCAGAATCTCATCATGTCTCCCATCTCTAACATGTACAAAATTTTTAAGACATGCTATTTTATAATGTTGATTATTAAATCAAAAGGTATACACACTTAAATGTTTAAGAAGTCAAAGTGCACAATGGCTACACAGCTGTCTTGATCAATCAGAAACATCCTAATCAGTAAAAAAGACAACAGGACTTTTAGGTTTTTGAAAAACAATACTGTTCTTGATCCCATGTGAAGTAACATTCATTTTGGCTTTATCCTCTAATTATTTGTTGATATAATCTGCACCAATAAATCCTCAGGCAGCTACATCAATCTGTAGTTCTTTGTGTATTTAGAATATTAGAGAAGTATTTCTTTTCTATTTTTTAATCTATTTTTCCAAAGCTTGGTGAGTATTACAGAAGGGACTGGAAAGTTTATGAGTTTAATTTTAGCAGACCCTTTCTTACTTGCCCTGTTAGAGATGTAAACTTTGTGTGGCAACATATAATTAAGGGATAAATACTGACTCCTGTTTGTTTTAAAAAAACCAAACACTCAAGAAAAAATGTAGATAATTTCAAATTAATTAATGTTATTATGTGCAAATTTATTAATAGCATCTGGCAATGAACACAGAACTTTTCAGAAACTTAATATTACTTTTCAATGACTCCTTGTGTTTTTCAGGTTATACTTTTACTGATAATTTTAACTATTCTCAGCAATAGCTTCTCCTTAGCAAGATACTCATACAGGCTCCTTTGCATACAGCCACAGGAAAAGGATCCTTAGTCCCACCTAAGTAATTGACAGTATAAAAATAGTAATTAATTATAGGATAAAAATGAGATGTTAAGATCTAAACAAGGTCATCGATACCAATGGTATCAATAGTATCAAACTCACTTGCCCCAAAGCAGCTGATCCAGCCAAAGTATATAATTATTGTATGATTAAAACTCTGAAATGTTTAGTATTTTGACAAATCAGCACAAAATTCATGGCTGGAAAACTCATTGCATGTCATTTTGTTATCTGAAGACCAGGAATCCAAAACTGAAAGTCTTGTCCCTGTACCCTCAGCTCTGTGATTGAGGGTAACATGCATGGGAGTGCAGGTCTAGAGCTAGACAAGTTTACTGCTGCTTCTAACAGGGGTTTAGTTACGATGTGCTGCTAGGGATTTGAGAACAGCTGGTATTTCAGAAATATTGCAAAGATTCTTTTTGTCTTCTTTTGAAGCCACTGAATTTCAGAGTGTTTGGTATACGAGTTCTTTGGATAATCTCAATTTTGCTTCAAACCAGTTAGTATATAAAAAGAATACTGTAGGATATTAAAATGAAGTACAAGTCATATCCTACAGAAGGCCTTAGGCGAAAATTTAATCTTACAAAATATTAAAATAATTTAAATAACAAATTTGTAAACCTTTTAGTAATAGTCATGGACAATAACTTCCTCTTGAATTGGCATAATTTTTCCAAATGCATTTTGTGCTAT
Organism: Lonchura striata; assembly: GCF_050655825.1. NCBI lineage: Eukaryota > Metazoa > Chordata > Aves > Passeriformes > Estrildidae > Lonchura > Lonchura striata. Next base: position 54,195,122 of record NC_140703.1, on the reverse strand, counting down.
TAATTGTGTACCTCCTCAACTGAACTGCAGCTGTAAGCAGTAATAAATGAAAAGGCATTACTCTAGTCCATGAAAAAGGTTAAATTTGGTGGCTAAATTTATCTCTTGTGCATTTAAAGAGCCAAACTCTTTAGGCAATCAAGATAATTTTCCAAATATTTTGAGAATCAGTCTTGTATGTCTCAGCTTTTCACCAATATAAGAATAACACACAGAAATAGACATGCTCTAGCCAATCAGAACTCAGAGTAACTGAACAGCTATTGATGTGTACCTGTATGGGTTTTTCCTAAGCTATGCATTTCTCTGTACCCTCATTGGTTGAGCTTATCTGATTTGCATAATCACTATACAGTTATTTCTCAATAGTTCAGGCTGGTCAAGCTGTTTACCAGCAACAAAGATGCAGTCTCAGCTTCTCTTTCTCTCCAAATGATGTAGAAAAACTCTAAAATTTACATGAAAGAATGGAATAAAATATTCCAAAAATCAAATAAAATGGAGCTCTCAAGCAGTTCAAAGGAAAACTATAAGAAAAACTTGATTCAGTGGATTATGCCTATTTCCATAAATACACCCCTCCCCATCCCAATCTTTATCTTGTGCAAACAGGTCAACAAGGTTCTTATTCTCACAAGAATTGTAAGATTTCTATCTAGTTCTTCCTAGCCTCACTGGGAGAATTCCACTCTATCCCTCTGTTTAGTAACATATGTAGATATTTCTGAGGAAAGCAGTACTTGGCAGATGAATTGAAAACATAAAAAAAAAGGGAATTAAATGGAAAGAAATATAAATAGGAATGTAGGCAGAATTTAATAAAATGAATGCTTGGAGAAACATATGAGAAGATATACAGCAAGGATGGAAAGATGCCTCTGTATTTTAAAATAAAGTTTAGAGTTGGTCCATTTCCATCATATATCTTTGAATACATCTTTGCCCATATTTCAATCAGGAACTTTTCACTTTCACCAGCATCATGATCATGTTGAAGTAGTCTTATGTCAGTCTTCTTATTGAAATTTACCCAAAGATTGAACTCTGCTAACATAATGAAGTTTAAATCTAGAATGGATTATTTGTTTCTTACTAGAATTTCTTTTCCATAAAATTACCACAATTAAGGTAATTACCACAATTAAGGATTTTCAAAAGTTTTTCTTTATTAGTGAAGATGTTTAGACTGTAAGACTAAACTATGACTTCTTTAGATCATATTTTTGTTTTGTTCTCCCAAAATTGCCTTTAACTACAAATATTTTTTGGTCTGACAGTGCCAAGAATAGAAAGAGAAAATAAGCCTAGGTAAAACTGACAATTTTCTTATTGCAACCACACAGAAGAACTGTCTAAAATTGTGATGTCAGTGTTCCTTGATTCAAAGCAATTGATAGATGAGAAGACAGTTCAGGGTGGAAAATGAAATCAGAGTGTGAAGTTGTGGTGAGACTTATTTATATCACTTATCACAAATGCTTGCATCTCACCACAGAAAAGAATGCAAATAAGTTCTTCCTATTTAGCTTCTCATGGGCATTACAGAACACTCAAATTAAATTACTTAATCACTGCTCTTCTAAGCCCTCAACTCTCCAGGACATGTATTTGCCTCCTAAATTCAGTGAGCTTCAGGCACTGATTAGCTGGGCTTCTGATCTATAGCTCCTCATTTCTTCTTACAGTATTTATGGCAGTGAAGCCTATATAAACATCTAGAGGTAGCTGAATATACTACTTCCACTACACCTTCTGTAACTAGATATTATTGCTTGCAATTCAGGCATATATTTTGGTGATAGTTATTATGAGATTTTAGAAAAAAATGCTAACTAACGAATATGATTCAGGTTTTGTGATTTAAATTGTCTCATTCTCTTTATTCTTCAGTAATCTTTACAAATATAAAACTCTTTAAAGAATAATCCCCTGGAATATTTAGATATATGATTTAATCCATAAAGGTGATTGTCCATCTTGTCCAGAAGCAAAATTTAATTTTTGAAAATATCATTCTGACTTTTTCATCATTAAAAAAAAGAAAAAAAAAAGTTACTGGTTTTTTTACCTAAGAAAAATAAAACACAAACAAAACCAGAAAAGCCAAACCACAAATCCAAAACCTACAAAGTCTGTAAGTCTGTAAAATTAGTGTCCTCATTTGCAGAGGTCAAAATCCACCATATCACAATGCAATGCTGCATCTTTTTGTCCTGTCCCACTGTGACAAGCACTTACCCTCTGGCTGATCACCTGGTAGCAATGGATTTCCCACTTCTTTATTCTTCATTCTTTCCACAGTATATTCTGAATATTGTATTTGTGAATTAATTTTTCCTTTTGATCTATTAAATAATAGTTTGTGGGTTAGTTTGCAGGAAAGTTTCAAAAATATTTACAGATGCAATGGAGAATAGCTCATACTTCTCTCATTATTCTTATCTTTCTCAATTACTCAATTAACATCTCTGTCCATCAGTGTAGTCTTAATCTCCTACATCTTCTGTATATTCAAGAAACTAAGGCTAATGCATGACATACCTAAAATGTCCAGAGAATTACTCCATCAGTGACAAAATCTTGCATGAAAAATTATTACATATAACCGTTCAAAATCATCTGCTTGCACATACCCTGCACGATCAGCATTTAACATTATAACAATCATCATAAGTAAGATAAGTAAGATAAATGTACGATAAAACCTTCTAGCTCATGTGCAAGAAGAATTAAACACCTAAGTTGACGGCTAAATTTCCTTATTATTTTTATTCTTGACGTTCCTGCTTTACTTCACTGTACACTACCTCTTTAAATCTAATGTTCCATGTACTATTACTTAATATTTCTACTGTAAGAACTCATAAAACTTTTCATCAGTGTTATCTCCTATTACTCATGTAGTCCAACTTAATCTTTCTTAATGTCTCGTGTGAGGCTTGTTCAGTTTCCAAAGCAAAAGAGAGTGGCTGCATTCACAAAGGTTTACCAGTTAATCCTGAGAGAAAAAACCCCTCCTCCTTGCCTCCCTCAGGTGCTAACTCCAGTCTATATCCTGGAGACAGGGATCAGTTTATCCTGATGCAGACACTTCCATCTGGTTTGTTGTCTATCTCTCCAGTTTCCACTGGTTTTACTGACTCGTGGCACGGCTCATTTGCTGACACAAGTATGTCTAGTGGCACCGAGATGTACTAGACCTTCTTGAGTGGTTTCAGTTACTGTTACAGAGGGATATAATTAGTGCTTCTGTGCCATAAGTAACAGCCCTGCACAGATGTCTTCAATAGCATCTGACATGTCAAATTCCATTACCAATTATGTTCAGACAAATTAATTCCTACATCTCCACTATCCACATAATAATTTAGATGGTTTTAGCTATTTTTATGTATGTACATTGAATTCAGGGCCTCAATTAAGTTGAGTACAGATGGTGCTCTGTGGCATTTGAGATTTCTTAGTAGATTTCACCTGGCTTCCAGAATTGTTTCAGACAGGCAGAGGTGTTCTCTAGAGCTTGTTATAGACATTATGAAGAAGTATTAGCAGTTCAAAGGTAGATTTTTAAATTCAGGAAAATAAAAATAAAATCCCACACTAAGTGCCTAAAACATGGAGCTGAATTGCATCATCACTATTTCTTGGAAAAGAGAAAGAATCACTTTTCATTTTGGAATCATCAAGAAGATTAGTTTATTTCAAAATATATTTGAATTGGAAAATCTATTGAAACTGAAAGCCACAAAAAAAACCCAATTTTTATGAGACTGGAGTCTCATGAAAGAATTGATGACAAGTTATTTGTTCTCTCATTTACTAATTTGTCTAATCCTCTATAACGCTTGTATTTCCTCCTCTAAGAGAAATTATTTTCCCTTATATTGTCTTTTTCTTCTTTGTTATATTTTTGTTCCAAATAATATGAATCTATTTTAATTTATAACAGTCATTGAAAATACTCCACAAAACACAGACATGTCCATAAATACATTTTGGCTTCATTTAGCAAGATTTTATGAATTATAAACTTGCTCTTTAGAATATTACTGTTTAGGAATAATTAATTTTTACACCATTTCAGAAGTTTCATTTCAGTATCTTCTTCCCTTCGTGGAATGTCATCCATGAAGTAGAAGGAGGCAGTCAGTGTGCACCTGCTCACATGCTGCTGTGCAATCAGGGCACGATCTTAAAAAGTTCTCCAGTCAAGATGAAAAGTGTTCCTACAGACATTTTGCCTTCAGCCACTGCTAATTACCTTTCCTTCTATTGTCTTTAGAAGAAACACCCACACAGCTATGTCCTATGTTATATTTGATTTTCCTTCATTCTGTAAGAGATAAGAATAGCTGCAACAGTAAAATCCATCTAGAGGCCACTTCAGGTAGTAACCAGTCGCATTATCTAAAAAAAACCCCAAGTTTTGATAAGGGTTATATGCTCTTTATAAAGAGAAAAAAATGCTTTTACTTGGAATCTAACAGCTGCAGGAACAATCATCACAGAAATCTATGGTTTGAACTCCTGGAAACTTTTAACTCCCACAGAGTAATTTCAGAGGGTTGACACAATGTATTAACATTGTCACTCAATTACATCATCTCATTATCTGAGACTTGTGACTGAGACATCTATACTTACCAGTTGAACCTAGTGAACCATATATCACTTTATGCCTCATTCTAATGCAACATCCACATAAAACATAAGAATTCTCCGTGGGAGGGGAAGGTAATTTTGACACTGATGTATATATTTGTACTGATGGAAGAGAGGGGGAAGGAGTTTAGCGCTGTGAATGTGGCCCGGTTATTATTCTATACCGTGCACATCATCGCTGAGGGATGTGGTTCTGGGAGGAAAAGTTGGGTGCTCAAGCAGAGCTGCAGCGTTCTGCCTCCTTTCTCTGCAGCAGGAGGGGCTTGGCATCAGCCCCTGTGGATCTGTACCCAAACAGCACCTCCCCCCCTCTTCTCTGGAATGCAGCTACAGGACATAGTGCTGAAAGGACAGTGGCAAAAATGTGAATCTACAGTGGTGCTGAACTAAGAGCACCAGCATGGAGGCTGCTGTGGGGAAAGGACCAGCATGGGCCACCCCTAGCCCAGGTGAGGTGACAAGAGCCCAGGTGACAGTGAAGCTGAGCCTGGTACAGCCAAACCAAGCTGGAAGGATCACAGGGGAATGGCTGGAAAAGCGACAGTGACTTGTGGGACCTATCTCCAACACAAGAGGCAGTGGAAAAGGAAGCATAGGCAACTGCACAGAAATGAGCCCCAATCGACCAGCAGCACGACCCAACTCAGATGACCCAGCTTTCAGGGAGGTGCTTTGTCATTTTTTTGGGCTTGGGGTGGAGATCTGGGAATCATTAATTGAAGAGTTCCCCCACCATCTTGTTATGCTCCCAGTGGCTATTTGGTGTGGTGTGTGGGAACAGTTGCCACATTGCCTTTGCTAGGGAGAGTCACATGGACACAACCTATCGGGAGCATCTGCCATCTTCTTTTTCTTCTCCATTGGTGGCAAACACCTTTTTGTGAATGAAATACCCTCTTTTTGTTATTAGTATTGTTGTTATTGTGCCTATCTTATTCCATTGATTTGTGTTTTCAGAAAATTATTTTCTCAGCCCATACCCTCTGCTGCTGTCACTCCCTTACCAGAAAGGGTGGGAGGAAGGGGAGTAGAATATTTGGATTTAATCGGAGTTTAATTTCTGTCTGATGGGCAAACCAGCACAAACTTCCACTTGGAAGAAAAAATAAGAAAGAGCTGTTTCCTAATAAGCCAGGCTTTCAGATGGGGAAGCAGTAATGTGATGAAACAGACTAGTTTTCAGTTTCCTTACAATCTTTGATCTCCACATTTTATAAAGCATTTTAATAGCTAAAAAGAAATCCACCCCCTCACCAAGCCCAAAAGTTGATTAGGCAGAGCAAATCAAGCAATATTTGACCACAAAAAAAAATAAAGTTCAATACTTCCAGAATTAAACCCACAAATATTATTGAATTAACATAAACAAGTAGAGAAAGGAGGAAGGGGGCAAAAAAATAACTTCAACACTTCTTCCCCTGCTATAGCTTTTCAATAATCTAGTCTAGACTCTCAAGAAAGACCATGGTAAATGAACCTAAGCTGCAGGAACCATAAACCAAAGACATATCCCTCTTAAAAAACAGTGAAATCAAAACATCCACATTTGCACATGGAATATTATTCTTCACACTGTTCAGGCTTTGCAAGCATATTGTTACAAAACTGGGTCATTTTCCTCAAAAAGTATAAAAATATTACAAATAAGAAAAATGTCAAAAATTATATCTAGTAAGTACATCAGTTAAGATGAAAGACAATTATACTTATTGTATATTTCTGACTAAAATGCTTATAAACAGTACTAGACAGAAATTACTTATATAGCTGTCATGTGGCTCTTCAGGACTTATCTATATTTCAGACAGCTACAGAATTTTGACATTCAATGTGTCTGAAAATTAATACTTATTTATACAGAAAGCAAAATCCCCTTTATATCACAAAATATCCGTGCCCATTTTGGATATTGAAGTACTTCTTTTCTAATCTGCCAGAAATAATGCTGAAATATTTAATCTTCGGAAGAAATTATTGAGAAAATTTCCTATCAATATAATTTTGGTGGGACTTTTTTTGTTTTGTTTTTGTCTTTTTTTTTTTTGGGTTTGGTTTTTGGTTTCTAGTTTTTTTTGATGGCTGTCTTTTTGACCATCTTGGAGACTGTTCTTAAGAATGTAACTGTCTGGCAAATGATTCAGTTTCCAACACAGTCAGGTTCTAACAAAAATTGCTGTAACAAACATATGGCTCAGCTGCAGACTGGGTTATTTCACTTTCTGTCCTCTTTTTGCTCAACAGCTTAGATATAGCCTGAGCATCTTCTCTCAGTAATTATCTTGTCATTTTTGTTCTCAGAGGACTGGAACATATAAAAATCCAATCATTAAAAACAGAATGTTACCCAATAAAACCAGGGAATGAAAAGAAGACTGACAGGGATACCAAAAATGACACCAGAAATTCATTATTGTGATATAGGCTACACTAGAATAGTAGCAATACATAATGCTTTATTTTAGGAAAAAGGAAGGGCTTTTCCCAAAGTCAACAAATATAGAACTAATGCCTGAAAGCTTCTTTTAAATTTATAAATCAGCTACATTAACGCCTAGGTGTCTAGCTCTGTAGTGCTCTAGTTATGTAACTGAATTTTCATTTAACATGGTTATTTGCTAAGTCACTTCCTCTACTACCAGCTTAAATTGGTGTAGCTTCACTGCACACTTTCATTTATATTTTATAAACACAAAGCATAATTAAATAATCTGATCTGTGTTTTGTTGTCATATCTTTCCCTGTACTTACAGCTCCAGTGGTTTATGATAACAACTGAATATAAGCAGTCTTCACTTAAAATATAATAGAAGAGGCTTTTTGAAGAATATTGTATTTGAAAACCTTCTGGCCAATCCACAATCAAAAAAGTAAAAAAGCAAGCAAACATCTGCATCTGGATTTACCTGTAAAAGACCTTTAAACTGCAATTAAACTGTTTAAAGTTAGAATATTATTAGAAGCATGGTATTAGGAAATACTATGAAATTTTTTTAAGTGGTGATTCAATTCCAAAAACACAGCTCCTTTTGGAAAAGTACTAGCATTAATAAAAATAAGTGATACTTGTTTAGAGTAGATTATGATAGAAACATACACAAAAGTCCTAACTTCAGATACTGGAATGATGGGAGTAAATTAAGTACCGAGATAGATGCCTCTGCTAATATTATATTATTAAAGCATGATTTCATATTTGTCATATAGCCCTTTTTCAACATGTCATTTTTCTTTTACTAAATAAGATAGTGTTTTACACAGAGGGAATGAATACCACACCCCTGGGAAGAAAAAAATAAGTAGTCAAAATGCTAAATTTGTAATGATCTTCTAAAGGAAAGTTCAGGGAGGCTTAGAAGACAAGTATGTGGTAATTCTCTGTGACTTTAGGAAAAAAACTAAAGTACATCTGGTGTAACCTAGAAATTCCCCAATGTTTGCATATCTCCTCCATCCTCACCTGAATCTTGTATGCCTACTGCAATATGCAAAAGTCTTGCTTTGCTAGTGGAATTAAGGTCTGAGACGGCACATCATTATTTTTGGCATTATGCTTATAATGCAAAATTTTGCAAAAGTAAGAGATTAGCTACTTGTTTAAATTGTCTGGAAAGCCATCCAGCTCTGCTCAGTGTCTACTCACAGAATTTCTGATTGGCTGAATGTCAATTTTTTGAATAGTAGGTCATGTGTGAGGAGGTTTATTGACATTGATATAAAATATTAATGCATACTTATAAACTTACTACCACTTCTATGTTGGTAAAGTGAAATATTTTACAATAAGAATCCTAGTGCAATTATTATGTTTCCCACAAATATAAATCCTTTTACACAAATAGAATAAGTAAATGATAATTTATTTATATATCAATGATAATTGCAGATTTCTCCTTCCTTTACTGCATGGCTGACTAAAAACCTTCATGTATTTTTATTCACAGTAAATGAGATAATTGCTTGGTCATGAAATTTAGCTAAGGCCATCAAATGCAGACTAACTTCTTTTAAGAGAGAAAATATCTTGTTTCATTATCTTTTTCAATCAACATGTGAGCTTGGTATATGTGAAGCACTCAAGTTGCTGTAATAAACTCTACATTTCACACAGAAGTGTGAAAGGAAAGAAGTAGTAATTCTGTGGCATACAATTTCATCATTCAGACTAGAAAGTTTTTAGATAACTCAGAGAAGAATGAATGAAGTTGACTTCCATAATAACATAGGCAGTCCCACCTTTGTGAAAACAAATTTGGTAATATGCAAACAAACCTGGGTCCTGAAATTCTATTCTGAAATATTTATCCAAGCAATTGCTAAGCACAGAAGTCTATCCAAAGTCAGTGAAAAATTAAGGAAAACCAAAAGTCCCTGTACAATTTGTACATCAGTTGATTATATGTCGTGCATTTATGAGAAGTGCAGCTCATCCTGCTAAACTTCAGTGAACTAACATGTGTAATGTCTCAGATCTCTTTACAGGACTTTTCAGTAGATGAGTCATCATTAATATTCTCTAAGATAATATTCCTTTTGTCATGTTTACAACTAACAGTTTTTATAAAAAAAAAAATCTCTGAAGGAAGACGAAATAGGTTTTAATATATAACGTGAAAATAGGAAAGAAATATGAATGTTTCCTGTTTTATGCATTTATGTATCAGTATTTCAAATATTTATACATGTATATCTTACACACATATATCATGAAACAGGAGATTAGAAGTTGAAGATATGGGTTGAATCAAAGATCTGAAAAAAATGTGCTTTAGAACATATTGAACCAAAACCACTGCCTTCTTAGTGAGTAAATTAAAATGAACTCTTTAACCTACAATATCACTGTGACTTAGGAAAGTATCCTGATCAGGCAAAAGAATTTACATTATCTCAATTTGAAGACAACAAGATTTCCATAGCTCCTTATATTTAAATAGGTGACTATGTGTTTGGAGAGATCAGTCCAAAACCTTCCTCATCTTTATCTGATCTTTCATTTTGAGAGTAGAGATAAGGAAGTCCTGTTGGAAGTTGAAGTACAGAATTTGGAATATTTTAATTTTGTCAGATATTTTTATTTTTATAATTTACAAGGTGTATTCTTGTGCAAGTTTATCTATGCATTCATACCAAAACCTCAGATTATCATTTCTGTTGACAAATAAAAAAAAAATTAATAAATTTTATTCATATTGGATAGAGTGACAAAAACTCTGCTTGAAAATCACCACTCAATCATTGTGTTGGAAACTTGGAAGAATGAGGAATCAACTGATTCATTTAGTAGTTTAAGCACAAAATTATTATCAAAGTGCTGTTGTGGCTCTTTTTTTTTTTTCTTTTCGATAACAGAAAGATATTATTTATTAATTTTGAGTGATTTAGAGTATGATGGACTCTGGTGTCTGTAGGACTCATTTATAGTTCATTCCTGAAACCACTATTCACTTAAAGAAATCTTGATTTATGGGTGACTTTGGCTTTAATATGTATATTTTGAGCTGTTTTATGCTTGTAACAAGCATAACCTTAGACAGTTTCAAAAGACACTTTCTCTTGCATGAAAACTATCTTCTTGCCTCTGTACTTTGATTCTAAAATTACAGGGACTGTAAAGTGTTTGATTCCTTTTTTCTTTCTCCATGAATAGAAAATTAGTCTCACTGCATCTATTTTCCATTCCTTAATTATTTATGAAAAAATAAAAGCCAACAGCTGAAAATAAGCCTCTAAAATGGCAATAAACAGATTCTTTAAAATAGACATATAGTTAAATTCTGGTTTTCCAGATTCAAGAGCTCATAGACTTATCGTGGATATTAAACCAAGAGGCATCTATGAAATAACTTCTTCCTCAGATGCATGGAAATCAATTCTTGTCCTCTATTAGTCTGAGCTTTACAACATCGGAATTTAAATCACGGGTAGGTCTGTGGAGACATAAAGACAGGGACTCGGCACATTTCATGCATTTAGTCTAGAATTCATTTGTTTCATCTTTAAATATTTACAAAAGAGACATGTATATTTGTCTTCCTGGATTTTTGTATCGTGAAGAGAGAAAAATAGGCTCTTGCATGGAACAACTAATCTGAAAGTGTTAAGTGTCTGCTTTATGATGAAGTGAATCATTCCCCTAGATGAGCCTGTTTCTCCCCACTGATTATAAAAGTCTAAACATCTAGTTCAGATGGAGAGATCTGCACCACAGATGCCTGTGTTTGATCAGATGATCTCATTTTCCAGGTGCTGCTTTCACAAAGTCTGTTCTCTACAGTCCTGATAAATTGTTAACTCTCTGAATATTTCTGTCTTAGTTTGAATCTTGGCTAGCATTTCCTTAGTACAGGTGGCTTGTAAAGTAAAAGATCATTTCTAACAAGGAATTTAATATGGGGTACTAACATTTCCACAGAGTAAAAGAGTTTAACACAGTGCATGTGTGACAATCTGCACCGATGCCAGTGTCAGAGAGTAATTATGAGCATGTTTAACTTACAGGATGTAGTCCATGTGGTAGTGATTTCCACACTTGCTACAAACAACAATTCTGAATAAGTTATAGACACAGAAATAACATCTTACTTTCCATATTGATCTCAGTCTAAATATTTTCATTCCACATAGCCACAATCAGTGCTAACAGGCCTGATAATTTGGGACAAACATCCTGTGGTTGCCATTTAACAATGTAAAAATTGTGTTTCAGAGCTCCACTTAAATCTCTGTTTAGATCACTACCATTTGCATGCAGTAATGGTCATATAATGAAAAAGTATAAAATGCAGCAACAGTTTTCATTTGGTACCTCTTTCCTCTCTCCTTCTCTGGCCATTTTAATGATTACAGCATTCTCAAAGCTTTAATTCAAATCTCTTGCATACAAGGACAATTAGGAAGTTTCCACAACCCTGACTTTAATCCTTTACTTTGGGGATATTTTAGTGTTGATTTATAGATTTATTCTGCAAAAATCATGTAATTAGAGAATAATTTGGGTTGAAAGGTACCTTAAAGAGCATCTAGTTCCAGCTTCCCTGCCACGGGCAGGGACACCTGCCGCTACATCAGGCTGCAAAGTATCAACAGATCTTAGTTTTAACAGAAATACAGTTAAGTGTACTAACACTATTCATTGCTGATACAGGGAACAAGACAAATTATTCCAACAAAGCACACTTGAAAAACTGTGACTAGCAATGCTGGACACTGAAACAGCCTCCACGCTTTAAGGGATGAAAAATAATACTCATGACCCTTAAAAAAATGCAGGACACTGAAATATTACAGGATAAAGCATCTTCCCCATGACCCAGACTGCATGCAAGGCACTATTCTCTATTTATAGGTATCCTGAATTTCAATCATGTTATCTGCTACCTGCTGAGTCTGGCAACATATCTAATTTCATGTTGAGCCACCTGACTGCTTTTTCTCTAAAAAACATTTTCCAGTCTTACTTTCAGTGACCTAGCAAAGGTTAGCCATAAATCTTTTTCTCAGCAAGGGTGCTGATAGTTTAAGAGCTTCCCTAATAAGCAATGCAATATTTCTGGGTTTATAATCTGAACAGCATGAACTATCATGTCTTTCTTTATTTAGATAGGTCTGTGTAAATCCAACAGGTTAGTGAAAGAATTTGGAGGTTTTTCTGTGTATCTGTATCTGATAGACTATTTGTTTTATTTGTACTTATTCAGTCATGTTTTGCTGTTACTGATGAATAGTCATTCACACTACCTAGTCATACCACCTGCTTCACTGGCTCTTCTGTAAGTAAACTAGAACTGAATATTTCTTATATACAGGCTCCTCTTATTTAAAATAATGAAAATAAAACTTTTCAGTCATAAATGTGGTATGATTAATTTATTTAAGAATATGCAAGATATTATTTGGGATATAAAGAAATTTTAAATAAAAACCCCTACGGTTCATTTTCTTATACTTAGCTTAGCTTTCATCTGCTTCACCATGTCACTGTATTAGATATTAGGACAATGAATCCACTTTGTGCTTGCTAGGAATTGCTGCTTTTTTTAAATCCACCAAATTACTTACAGTCCAAGAGTGATTTTTTTTCCTGTCAGGAAACTACTCTTACTGTACTTAAAAGGTGATCTTGATGATAAAATAACAGTGAAATTTTGAACCATCAAAGAAAAGTCTGTTCTAATGTATTTCTTAAAATGCTGTGGGGTTTTGACCACTTCTAGACTCCTGTGGGAGAAAAAGGATTGGAAGTCCATTATATTTTGATCCATGTCCTTTAATGGGCATTAAATACCTCAGAATTTAGTTGAAAACAAGTGTCATTTATGGTCTCCCTTTTGCCAAAAGACAGATTAGAATCCCTCTAAGCTCATAATCAAAAGATAACAAACTTAACTATTAGTCTATAGCTTTTTCAGAGCATAACATGTTCACATAATATTTCAAAGACATGAGATAAAAATATGACATAAAAAAGAAAGAAATATGACAAAAAATATAGAAATCTATTGCTTTCAGCTACGTAAAAGTAAATTTGGAGTCCACTGAGCTTCCCATTTTTCTTATAAAAGATAGCCTGAAACTGATATAATTGTAAATAAGACAATGACCTGATCTTATTTTGATTTTATTTCTGTCACAAAGTTCAGAGTAATATATTAATTTAGAACATAAACCATTGTAAAGGCTGTTTTCAAAAGCACTGCTCCTGGAGAATGTTAAGTGCAAAGATACAAAACGTAACCCTACCAAGCCTGTTATGGATAAATTAAAACATATGATTTCAACATTCTATTGGCTAGAGTTCATTAAATTCACAACCAGGTATGTAGACTATGTTAAAATAATCAATATATTTTCTCATGAGGATATTAATGAATGCTAGATATTATGGTATGATGGGTAAAATCCATGTAGGTAAGGTCTACATACCACATTGCTCAAAAAGTGTAAGCAGAAAATGATAAGCAGACAGTATGAAAGAACATCTCTTCTTTTAGATGTAGATCTACTCCTGTAGTACAAAGATATAATTTCTACTTAGGACGGTTTCAGTAGTGTAACACACCACAAGAATGACCTTCTTGGCCATCAACTGTCATTTATTCACATTATCCTTTCAGAGAGAATGAACAAACTGTAATAATTATATGGATCTAAATAGTTTCCAATAAAAAAAAAGTGCAAGGACCAAATAATTAGTTTTTTTTCTATTATTATTTTTCCAATAATTTTTGAGAACAAATACATTTGAGTGCACTTTAGAAGGCAGATTCACATGCATTTAGTTTCTGTGCTAGTCACACACAGAATGCATCAAAAAGAGGAGACAGTGTTGCAGTAAATTCATGAATATTCAAAAAATCATCATATTTCCTCACTACAGAAACTGTGACATAGCACAAAATAGCAAGAGTTCTGAAACTTTAGGAAATTTTTGGATTTTATCTTTTAGAAAGCCTGTGGAGCCAAATCTTCCCCTATGAATTTGAATTACAAAATTTCTGAAGTTTGGCTGTCTTGCTGATTGTTACTAGTCATATTCCCATTTTCATGGAAACTGCTGTTCTACTGACTGAAAAATGGGATAAGGTGCTTTAACATAATTGCTGCTTTACACCACTGTGTTTTGCTTTTATGTTCAAAATGGAGATTATTTCAAAGTACCATTTTCCATATTCATCTTGCTGACAGGAGTTTCTATGGAAACAGGAAAAAAGTAATAGCTGAGTCCCAGGAACTCCTGTTCAACTTAGTAACTAAACCTAAAAGAATTCCATTCTGAGCAGAAACAGAAAACCAATTCAAATTCTATTCTATAGTGGCTAACAAGGTTTTGTTCATGAATTATTGGAAGAGAATGAGGAAATTTTTTTCACCATGATACTATGGAGAGTTAATTAACATTAATAAATATTTAGAAATACTTATTATGGAGTTATTAGTTTTCATTTAGTACTATATAAAATATATTAATCTGGGGCACATATCTGTTTAGAATTAAATTTTAAAAAGTACACCAAAAAACCCAAACCAAAAGGCATAGAAAGTGTCTACCCTGACCTAATAAAGAAACTTTGTATTTCTTTAGGAAAGCAACTAGTTGCACAAGACTTAGTGACTGAAATCTAGCATGGTGCACCAAAAATTAGGCAGCAACATTTTTTATTTCCAGTGTTCACTAGAGAAAATAAAAATATGGTTTCAATAAAATCTATAAGTATACATGTAAGAGAAATAGGCTAAATTTTGCTTTTCTGGTTAATAATAAAATTTGTTTGCAGAGCTTTTCAGTTTTGTAAATTTATTTCTAGTAAAACACATGGAATGAGTTAAAAATGCTTGAAACAAAACATGGCTGTAGTTTTGCCATACTGTAATATTACACTCAAGTGTTACTTCATTTCTGATCTCACCTTCACTGAAATGAGTTGGAAATTGCTCATGGATAAACTTTAGCAACTCACTCCAGTTCTGAACCAGAATGATCTACAAGGACTTTAGAAGTTGCACTGCTGTCCATTTTTAAGTATTATTTAATGCTATATCATGGATTTAAGGAGTAGTTTAGGTTAGAAGGCATGTTGAAGATCACAGAGTTCCAAGTCCCGTGCTATGGGCAGGGATGCTACCCATTGGATCAGGTTGATCAGAGCTGCATCCAACCTGCATTCCAGGGATGGGGCATCCACAACTTCCCTGGGCAACTTGTTCCAGTGCTTCACCACCCTCAAAGTAAAGCATTTTTCCTTAATACCTAGTCTAAATCTACTCTCTAACCGTTTAAAGTCATTTCCCTTTGTCCTATCATTACCTGCCCTTGGAAAATTTCCTTTATATCTTTCTTATAGTTTCAGTTGCTGGAAGGCCACAATTAGGTCACCCCAAAGCCTTCTCTTCTCCAGGCTCAAAAATTCTAATCCTTTTACCCTTTTCTGATAGGAGAGGTTGATCTCTCTGATCAACTTGGTGGGCCCTCCTCTTGACTTGCTCCAACAGGTTCAAGTCCTTCCTGAGCTGAACACTCCACAGGTGGATGCAGCACTGCTGGTGAGGTCTCACCAGAGCAGAGGGGCAGAATCCTTTCACTTGCCCTGCTGGCCATGCTGCTTTGGACATAGTCCAGGGTCCAATGGGCCATCTGGGCCACAAGTACACATCTTCATCCCATGTCGAGCCTCTTACCCACTGGAAATCTTCTCATCAAGATCAACATGTTCACTGTTTTTTTTTTTTTTTAAATAATGCATAAAGAGTGTCTTTGAAATGTACATCATTAAAATATTCAAAACCTTTTTTTTCCTATCGCATTGTCATTCAGTCTTAGGAAAACCTATAATTTTCAATCTTTGATTTTATACAGAAGTCTGCTCTATTTGTCAACTGCCTCTGTAGTGATATAGAGCAAACACAAATATATGTAATTATGTTATATATAAAGCTGTTCAAGGCATACTGATTTGCAGACAAAATTAAAAGTAGATATGTGTGACTGAGAGCCCATCTGTGTATCCCTATGAATGGATTAGACAAGGGTGCAATTTTTCTCCTTGTTTTTTTTTTTTTTTTTTGTAATTGGCTAACATTTTAACATCTTAAAGAATTAATATTTGTCTAAATTAAGTAAATTACATTTATAGCTGTCATTTGTTTAAATTGCCAGAAACACAGCAAAGGAAATATTACAAACAAAGGTATTAAGATAAATAAAAATTAGAGGTGAAGTTGTAGCTAATAATTTCACTGAAAGAACTTACCTTGGTTTCTCTAGGGATAGTATTTTACTCAAGGAATATAAAGAAATGTTCTTATTCCAGAAATGTCTGTTACTATTTATAACAAAACAGCAGCTCCAAACCTCTTTTCTAAGAAACTAGGCCTGCTCCACAGATTGGTGTTCTAGTATACATTATATAAATAAGATTAATGAATAATTCAAGAGAATTATTAATGCTTCCTGTGATATTATGTGCTTTAAAAGTGATTGTAAGTGTTTATTTTTCTGTCTAAGAGAGTAGATGTGCAAAATCTGCACCAGAAGCACAATGTTTACAAAAAAGGGAATAGTACCAAGTCATTTGAGCTAAGATTTTCCTTTTGGGATTAGTCTCACTGCAATGTCTGGAAGACATGCTGCCATAATGACATGCAAGTGAAAGGTAGCTGGCAGTCATCATCTCTCACAAGCATTCTTTAATTAGCTGATTTGTTGTTATATAACTGGTCCTATTACACCTATTATGAACAGAGACATAAATCAATGCTATGGGAAGCTAATATGACTGTGTAAAATTAAAAATATTCCCTTTCAAATATAAGTAAGTGAAGAAATAAATGAAGCCCAGAATACATTAAAACTGTTTGCTCTTGAGGCAGAAGTTTACTCTGTCACATTGTAAGGAAATACTGGCACTCTCAAGACAGCTGAAGAAATATTTCTTGCTGTCAGACCATACTAAGGCTTAAACAATGCATGGGCTTGGTTTCAATATCTTGGTAAGTCAATGACTTCCCTGATTGCAATTTACTTCCACATTTTCAATTTAGGGCTGAGATCCAGAAAGATCAAATAATTTTTTAAATGCATGTGACTACTTTTCCTATGGCCTTTCTGACCTACAAGAAGAAGAAATGGAGGTTTAAAAATTGCATTCACAAGTTTGAGGGCAGCATGTCATCTGAACATGCTAAATGGAGCAACAGAATATTGAAAATACAGTGAAGAATTCCATCTCAATTGCTACATTTATGTCCCCATACTTAAACTTTCATTTTTGCCAGGTCTTGGGACTGTCACATTCCAGTTTATTTATACTCTTGGGGCATATTGGGCATACTGATGTCTGCAGTCACAAAACAAGGTGACATTTTTTGATCCTTACACATGAATCATAACTGGAAACATTGTCTATCATTCTCCCAGGTGGAAGCAGGTAGAATTTATCTGACTTACAGATGTTTAGTGTATGCATCTATTTTTATGGACACTTATGTATACAATTAATTAGCATAGAAAGGGCTTATAATCAATGGGGAAAAAAAAAAACAAAACCTGTATGAGATTTAGTAGCATAGTCAGATTTAGTTAAAAAAAATGTGCAGGTAAGATTTGTCAGCTGACAGGGGTTGCTTCTTGCCTTAGTAAGGTGGGTTTTGTTCTTGGACACTAACCATTGTGTAAAAGAATCCAGAAAGGCCTAAAAGCAGAAAAAGAAAAGGTTAGATTCAATCAGAGTTGAATATGTCCATAAAATAGTTATATCCAAGATCAGACTTCTTGGAGGCACTCAGTTTTCTAATTGTTCTCTGAGCCTTCAAAGAAAGATGAGTTCAGTTTTAGAGATTTTTGATATTTCTTTTTCTTGAGAAGAGCAGCTTTGTTTTAGTAAATGTAAGCTCCTGCTTGTGAACTTTCCACAGCTGAACAAGGAACTCATTCCCATTTTGTGTTTTCTCTGCATCAAGTATAAAGATTAAATTTTACCAGTAAATGTCACCCTATGACTGAGTGCAAATTTAGAGACCGTGTGATTGATCAGTGACTTTGACCTTAAGAAAGGATTCACAAATAGGTTTAAAAGACAGAGTGGACATAACTTGCACTTCTGACCTTGCAGAAGTGAATTTTTTTAAAGTCGGTAGCACTCAGACAGTGCTAAATTCTGTCTCTATCATGCTGCTTCAGTGTCAGACTCTCCAATATTACTGTGTGGTTCTTACAAAGAAAATAGATTCTTGCTATGTGCAAATAAAAAAATGTTTCTGTTATATACAAGTTAGAAAGACTTCTGCTGCTATCAACTACTTCTCTAATGCAGAAAACACCAAGGTGTTTCTTTACCCTTTTCTGTCCCTGTATCAATAAAATCATTCAACTAAAATGAAAAGAATACCTATTTATCCCAGAAGTGATGTTCTAAAAGATATGCATGCTGTTCTGACTAACTGGATCAGATGGAGTACTTTTACTTTCTTTTGATTTTAAAACTTACAAAAATACCCCAAACCCTGTATTTCCCTTGAGAATAGCATTTATTCTGGTGTGATTGCAGTTTGTTTTGGGAACAACCTTTACTAAAAACTTACTATTATAGCTCACACCTTTATTTTAGTCCTACTTCTTAAAAAGAATGGCCAATATATAATAGCAATTTTAAAAATTATCTGTAGAATTAAAATTCCTAATACTTTTAGAAACTTAGAAAACTTAAGAGCATAAGCTGCTTTAGCCTTTAAAATCAGGAGGCTTAAACTCCAAATCAGTTTGAATTCAGAGCCAATCTTTGTCTGTTACAAAAAAAATGAACAGAGGCACAAACTAGATAACAGCCTTTTATGGGGTACAGAAATTAAAGTAACAGAATTACCTTTCAAAGAGATCTCCAGGGCTTTAATGTAAAAATAGCTATTATTTTATTAGACAAGGCTCTAATCCACAGTCTGTTCAGCAGTACTCCAGACTTCTATAAGATAATCAATGCCTTCACTGGAGAGTAGCATGATAAAAAAAAAATCTTTGGAGAAGCTGGGGAGCCATCTTGTGGTGATTTCATTTAACCCTCAAAAGAAAGGAGTCTAGTTTTCATGAAATTGTTTCATTCTCAGTTCAATTAAACGTTCTGATTGCAGATGCAGAATTTTTTGGCAGGAAATATATTTTTTTCTTTTTCTGTGCTTCTGCTCTGTTTAGACATCAACATCAAAGTATATCTAGGAAAATGGTGAAGAGAAAGAAAAAATAAAGCAAATTTGTTTTAAAAACTAATATAACCCATTGTGCTGCCTATAACAAAATTATTTTTACCAATTGCCTTTTCTTCAGAAATATAGTATCATTAAGTAATAAAATGTCATAAGAGAGAAAAATAGAACTTTTTTTGACAGAGAAATTTTCAGCTCATGTTTTTATATCACACACTTAGTGAATTTTTTGTAATTTTTTTTCTTGTCATGCAAACATAGTGATTTCCCTGCATGGGAAGACCACAAAAAAAAGTTGAATGTGTTTTATATATTTCTGATAAATTGCTGAAGACTACACAAAGACTTGGAGTTAGGAGACTTAGATTCTTCCATGGAATGGCCTTTGCAAGTATACAGAGAATCTTATTCAGAAATTCTTAAAGCAACTGAGTAAAGATGAAAAACAGACATAGCTATTGCATTTGAGGAATCAGCTCTGGCTCAGCTGAGATGAAATAATTCAATAGTAGTTCCTTCGAATATGTTTGGCTTGATCCCTGCTTGAGAAGACTAATTTTGTAGTCTCTAGATTTGCATTTACTAACCTAGATAAGCAGCAATTAACTTCATGAATCAACATGCACGTCAGCACTTTCAATGCAAGTATTGCACTGAGAATTTTTGTTATATTTGTAAGTTATAAAAGGCAAATAATACCTAGGAAAAGCTATTTCCTTGTATCATAAATCCAAGAAACAATATTACAGAATATCTTGAACAATATTACAGAAGAGATAAAGGCTGCTTTTTGGCAACTGAATTCCCATGAAACTATAAGCTCTTGCAGATATGGTGATCAAAATGTGCTTTGCATCCAACAATAGGCATAGTACTTGTTTGTGTTGGTTTTCTGCTCTACCCATGCCCTGTTTGTGCTTAGTGTTGTTCTTCCTTGTCCTTCCATTTCTTCTGCTTCTTACATTTACCTGTAGGCATCCCTAGAGGCAATATCATTGCCTGTGGTGAGGGGTCAAATCAGAGTGAAATGGTCTCAGAGTTTATCCAGGAACCACGATGATTAGTATTAGAATTTTTATTCCCTTCCATTTTCCCCCCTCACTGCATTTTGTAGCATTTCCTGATTTCACATATTCTCAACTTTTGTCCTAGTTAAAAGAGCCATTTCAAAATTTCTGTCTACATAGTGGAGCGGGCTTATTATTCAAATCTGCTAAGCCATTCCAGCATTTACACAAGTGTACATTCTGCTCACCTTTTCTGAGTGGATTTCATCCACATGGTTTAAATTTGAATCATTCTAAACCTCACCTCACAGTTATAATTGGTTTTGCATTAAGGCATCTACATAGATATTCTAGCTTTAATTCCTAAATACTAAGACAGTCTGAGATACTGTTTGTTTGCTTAATACATACTGTGATGCATAAAGTAAACTGCACATAAGGGCAAATTAATATTTCTTTCCCCGTTTCCCCAAATTTTCTTGCCTCATTTATTTATTTATTCCAAACCTCTTGCAGAGACTTATTCTACCTATTCTTTACAAATTACATGCCAGATATAGAGCATATTCAATTTTTCCAGTGCCCTGTCTCAATAACACGCATTGGAGGTGGTGAAAATGTAAAAGTTAGAATAAGTGAAGTACATATGATGGGAATCTGAAGTGATTTCCAATTTCTAGAGCCATACAGCCTTCCTCTCAGATGAGCTATGGTAACTGAGGATGCCTCAGACACCTAATTCAAGGGATCAGAACCTTCAGCTATGCTGTGGTGCACTTTGTGGAGGTGGTATACACACATTTTATCCTTTATAATCAGAAGACTCCAATGAAAGTCTGTGCAAGTATGTCTGCTTTGCTAATGATTAGTCATTAGCTGCATAGAAATTTTAATAAGCAATCCTCAGGTATAACTCAGCTATCAGATTTTATTTCATTATCACATTAATGTTCAAGTATCACTGCCCCAAATTATGAATTACTTAATAAGATTATAGCAGTTCATCCCCTTTCTCACCCATCAGATGAATAGTATTTACAGAAAGAATATTGCTTCCTGGCTTGATTAATTTGAAATAGATCAGAAAATATTTTAATAAATCTTATCTTTTTCTCCTTGAATATCAAAATATTTCTGTGTAGTTTACATGCATAAAAAATAAACAAGTGTGATCTAGAATGAAAAATACCATCACATTAGGAAGGCCTTTGTAGTAATAGCAATAAATAAGAGAAATTAAGAGGAAAAGGATAGATGTTGGAAAGAGATGATTAGAAGATGGCAGAAAAAAACAAACAATAAAATATCTGTATATGGGGAGAGAAAGACATGGACCAATGGCACATCAGGATTTATAGTGAAGAAATGTAAAGAGATTTAACTATGAGGATAAGAAACAAGCTTAAAGATATTGAAAGAAAAAAAGATAAAAGGAGCAAGCAAATTACACAAAAAAGATGGAGACAACCTCTATTAATGGATACCAGAAAACAGTTGGTGAAAAGTGTAAAAGCAAACACTACAGAAGAACATACAAACTCAGGCACAAAGGTGAACAGCTAAAGTACTGAGAATTATGCCTAAGCTTTTTATATATTTCTCATATATTTGTAGCTTTGCAGATTGATAATGCATGAACATAGCCCCAGTACTTTTCCTATCCCTTTTCCCCTAAATTTTAGAACAGTACACTGACCTTCTAAACACATTCCTGATATACTGTTTAGTCTTATTCCAAGTAGGGGACCTACAACAAAATATAAGAAATGGGGCAGAGAACCCCTCGAACCAACTCCACAGAGCTGACCCAGAGATGGGCTACAGGGGCAACTGAATGTTCTATTGGATATACCTATTATATATATCCTAATTAATGAAGTTCATGAAATTGTAGATATCTAGTGCTGGGTGTGTCCATGAGAACAACTGGAATCTTCCAATAAAGGTCTACTTTTTACTTTATTATTCTAACTCTGTTGCAAGGGGTTTGTCTCTTTCAATTATATATAATAAGAACATATAATTGATATAGCATTTGTAAGACAGCATTTGAAATAAACATTATGTAACATACCTAAACTTCTGATCTCTGCAGGTGTACTGAGATGAGAATATCAGGATTTAAAACAATTTATATTATTGAAGTGTTGATTTCTTACAGGCACCTGTTGAAATCTTAGCCTTTTTTTAAGCTTTAGTTTCTGATTAATTTGTCTTATTTCTACTTTACACTCATAATTATACATTCCCTTGGGGGAAAAAATGTCTATATGTATCAAAAACACAATCTGTCACAATTTGGCACAGTTGTCAATCTTTACTAAAGGGAAGGTTAGGAATGGAATTTCAGGGGGTCTGCAGGTCAAGCCAGAGATTAATTGACAGAGGACTGTGGGGGCATTTGCCCATTTTTTCTCACAGAATACCTAATTCTGACTAATACTAGTGTAGAGTATCATTTGAGGCTATGATCCTACAATTATTCATTTTATGAACATTGAACTTAGCCCAAATACAATTCAGAATTGACTTAACTAGTGAAGCTGCAAAGAGACTATTGCGTGTTTTGGCTCTAATCCTGACAGGGTAACTTCTCCCACAGGACCACACACCTTCAAATTAAAAGTATGCCACATAAAGGTTAGCTATATATAAAATTCCACAGATGCTGCTGGAGGTGATAAGCCAACCACTACTTATAAATACAATGTTGTTATATATAAATATCTTGCATAACCTCAGCACATATATTAATAGATCAAAACATGCTGAAGCCCTGCTTCCCAGGAAGAGAATGGACATTACTTAGAATTAGAAAGTAGAGAATTAAATCTTTGGCATCTTTCATTTTCACTCCCATGTGCGACCTTTCACTTGTCAGGATCCATACCTGTACAGGCCACCAATTGTTGGCATCAGTGCTTGGCACCAATCGATGGTGGATGGATACGGACTGTCATTGCCAGTTTGGTATCTTGCTGTATGACTTTCATACCTTCTCTCTGTGAGTTCTCGTGGGCAGCTCCTCACAGTATTGACTCTTTCTCTTCCTTCTTCATAGTTGACTGACTTCTTCCTGTCCCTATCACAAATACCTAACACCTGCTCCTCACAGCACCACACCCAACTGATTCCAACTCTTCCTCTCAACCAGCTACCCACTCTTTTATGACACCCATCCACCCATCCCTATTGTACCATCCTTATTGGACACAGCTGTGCCCTATTAAGGGCAGGGTTGTTTCTACTCTTTGGTAATTAACACAGCTGCAACTCCTCAGGGGTGAGATTGCCTTCAGCACTATCTCTATTCTCTCACAAT
The DNA here is from genome assembly GCF_050655825.1 of Lonchura striata. Classification (NCBI taxonomy): domain Eukaryota; kingdom Metazoa; phylum Chordata; class Aves; order Passeriformes; family Estrildidae; genus Lonchura; species Lonchura striata. The sequence continues at coordinate 54,171,440 of NC_140703.1, read as the reverse complement.
CCATCCTCCCACATTCACTTTTGGTTATCTCAACCTATGTGTTACTTTTATTTCTTAGTTTGGTCAGCCATCTGCTTGAGAAGGGAGCGACAGAGTGGCTTGGTGGGCACCTGGCAACCAGATAAGGTCAACACACCACAAGTCTAGAGCACATGCCTTAGGAGGAGTGACTGAGGGTCTTTTCCAGCCTAAATGATTCAATTATTTATCCCAGAAAATCCAAATATTTATAACTATGCCATTCAAAATATAGAACTTAGCACTTATTTAATCACATAAGATCTTCCATTAATCCAGATAGAAACAAAAATGAGAGATATGATGATTTCGATACATTTTTTCCCTAAGAATATTATTAATTTTGAGTTAATTATTCACATTATTCATTTTTACTGAGGTTTTTTCCATTGGAAGTGTTTTCCATTGCTCTTATTTATGTCATATCTGATAAAACATTTCTAGTGACCTCTAGATGTGATTTAAAAATCAGAAATTTATCCCATGAATCATAATGAGAACTTTCAAAGTTAAGATATTTTGAGTATTCTGGCATTTGAAGAAACATGAAGACTACCAATATTTTTTTTTCAAAAATAAATGCTTACATTCACAGATTCAAAAATTATGAGCTTTCAGCAAAATCTATAAAAATTAATTTTTAAATTTTTGGTGAGCTACAATATTTTCTGTGACTTACTGAACTGTTGTTCAGCAACTGCCATGACAGCACTGCCATGATTTAAAACATGATGAGGCAAAGCAATCATGACATAGCACTAAACTGAATAATACAATTATGATCTTATTAGGAATATGCATATTTTGTTACTTTAGAAACACAAAATATCCAGCAGGGAAGTGATAGGAACTAAGTACATTTAAAAAGAAGTTGAAAATTTTCTATGCTTAACAGAAAAAGCAAAGAGGAAAAAACCCAACAAATATTTTGTTAGTATCAAACTTAAGGTTGCGATGAAATACATGGGACTGAGACAGGAACTTATGAAGACAGATTAGCATTAAATTTCATTGTTGTGATTTCTCCTGAGAAACAGGTATCATTTATATATATGAAAAGAGGATTTCTTTTTTGCTATTTAATATTACATTTTAGAAGGAGGTAGTTTCTGAACAACTATTGTGTACTTGCTTGTTACAACCATTCTGTATTTTGGAGTCAAAATTACTGTACCAAAACCAGAAGATAAGATTACTGTACCTAAAAGAGAAGATTAAAATTTATTAATGATGAGATGTGAGGTTCAAAATATAATTACTTTTTCTTTTTATTCATTTTCTGTATAATAAGGCAGATTTCAAAGAATTTCGGCAGGGATGAAACATAAAAGCTGTGATTCAGCTCTGAATTTAGGATGTCTCTCAATTCAGTTTATTTAGCCTGTCATTTTTCAAATACATCAGCTCCATTGGCACTGAGAATTAATGAATGCATTGTTTTATTTAAATTTAGTTCTGTGAGAATGTGAAATTATATAGAATAAAAATATATATTCATTTATTAATCATCAGTTTTAAAATTTAGTAGAAAAACTGAAGATGTGAATGAGAAGTTGAAAGATTTTTGCTTCATATTGGGGCCTGGAAGTGTTCCAAAAACATGGATATGGCATTTGAGGACATGGTTTAGTGATCAACATGGAGGTGATGCAATGTTGATGGTTGGATATGATAATCACCTATCTCTCCTTCACAAAAATCGATGTTAAAATTATTGGAAATTTTATTAACTTTCTTTGTAAGCATTCTGATGGTCTTTAAGTATGGAAACCACATCATTTTGTGAAATGCCATAGTGAAAGTTGCCATGGAAAGTAGTCAGTTTATCAAAACTGGTAGGTGCTTATCTATCAAAAAAAGATTGGAGTGAAGAAAATATGTTTCTTATTTTCATGCAGTGTCTGGGTTTTGTTTAACTGAATTTTGCAAAGAAAGCAGCTGCCTTTTTTCCTGCTAGGAAGGACAGTTTGCTGTTAGCCAACTGTTATGTGTTCTTTTCTTCTTGTAGGATGTAAAAAAGATAGACTGGAATACCAAAATTGTCTTCACTTAGCTATTTTGTGTACCTTGTTACAGCCTTTGTTATTCATCTGTCCTTTAAAATACTTTAAATATCAGCCTTTTTGGTTTTTCTTATCACAAATAAAATTTTGTCTTTCCAATTGCTTTTCTTCATCCACCTTGAAACTTGTGTTGTCCCACATCTTTCTGAAATATGCTAAGCAGCAGTTAATGCACTAGTCCTTGTGAGTGCATAAAATTGTGTTTTTTAATCCTTAGTTTTATTTTCTACTTTTTTTATTTTTCATCTATCAGCTTTTTGATAACCAGTACATGTTAGGCAAATGCTTATTTTGGGGGTGCACAAGAAGTTTTTAAAATATTATGGTTGTATATATCTTATTTAGACCTGGAATAAGAAAGAAGGAGTTTGCTTGTTTGTTATTATATGTATAACTTATGTATGATTTCTACAATTTTTTTCATTCTAAGCCATACTCTCTAGATTTTGGAATCCTTACAGATGTCAATAAGCACAAGGGGGTGGAACAGTTATCAAATATTCATATATCTATATTGATCAACATCTGAGCTTGACTGTAATATTATCAATAGAGAGCTCATGTCATCACAAAACAGACGTGTAAAAATATACTGTGAATCATTTTGTATAAAGGAAAATTGCCCTCTCTATTTGTACAAACAACACCACCAAAGCTACCGAAAAATGCTCAAGCTACTGAACAAGGCTCTGAACAGTCACTGATTCCTTCTGAGTTATCTTTTATTGCCTTGATTAAACTACAGACGTGGTGATCTGAAGAAGAAACAGGCTCAGAAACATTTCCTTACACATACAGACCCATTGACACCTTTACTTTTTAACTTTAGCCATAGCTTAAAGAATTCCCTTAAATTGGGTCCTCATCATGGAATTAACAACATGTGAACACAGAAGACTATTTCACACAGCAACAGTACTTCTGTTCTAATGGTTGTGAAAAGATTATGTTCTCTCTTTAAAATTCTTGCTATGCAGGTTTTCTACCAGGGCTTGTTTGTTCATGTAATAGATTAGTAAGATATGTTCTGTTTGGAAGCACAATTGATTACTAATGACTCTTGTTTTCTGCTCTGTGTTCTACATACCTGTAAATTTTTTATTTTTTTTTTTAACTAATGAGCAACCTTCTAAAATCTACAGTATTAATGAATATAATTTATTTCTCAGTGTAAATAATGAAGATTCAGACTCTAAGAGATTCATATCACATCAAGCCTTCACCTCCATCTGATCTAGACAATTATTGTATTCTGACCAAAATATAGAATAAAACAACAATGACCAGAGGTACATAATCATACATAAGGCATAGTTTATTTTTGTGTTTTAGTCACTCAAGGATGGATCCCTCAAGTATTCCTTCATTGAATGCACAATATATTGTGGGGTTTGGGTTTTGGGTAATTGCTTACTTGTTTTAAAATTCTTTTTCTTGCTTACCATTTAAAAAAAAATCTATCAGGAGAATACAGGTGGTAATCAAGCTGGTGTGAAATTGTTTTCATGCAATGATTTCAATGGATGTTATATAATAATTGCCACTCTAATACTAGAATTAATATCAAGGATAATTGACAGAAATCAGTCACCCTACTCCAAGATGACCCTTTTTCCTAACTGAATTAGCAGAATAGTAGTCCTTTTTTTTCCCTCCCTCAACATTAATGTACATTTGTAGCAGTAAGCACTGAGAAAAAAAAAGTAACCCTGTTTTTAAGATCAAGTCAGAACAAGTGTGAATGGTTTCAAGCGGTAACTTTCTCCTTATAGAAAAGCAATTTTAGCAGAACATTATTTCCTAAGTTTCATGCAGTAGTTTATCCACCTTTGGAGGGACAAATTAACACATTTTAATTAAAATATTTTTCTGGACCTAGGCCTATATCTCAGAAAAGAAAGAAAATATAAGACATCTTTGCATTACCCTAGTCCTGATGCAGGGCTAACACTGATCTTCTTTGCACATAGTATTTTTTTTTTTTTTTTTGCAATCTTCAGTGACTTTTCTGGTGTACATCAACTGTGAGCTGCAAACATGCAAGTTAATTTCCTTTCCCTGGTCACATACCTAACTTTTATAAGGGGATTGCTATAGAAAATATTTAGATATTTAGAGCACTAAGCAGCCATGATATTTTACCTTGTTTGTCAGGTTTCAACATATAAGAAATTTTATAAAGCATAAGGAAATATTTATATAGGTAGGATTTTATGTAAGTTCTTTAAAATCAAGGACTACTTATATAAAGGTTTGTGATGATACCTGAGAAGCACAGAAGATGTGCATAAGATAGTTATGCTTTTTTGAATTAAGATGAATTAGAAGAAAACTTGTATTTGGTAAAGACAAGAAACTTGATATTTTATCAGTTTTTTTGAAAACCCATTCTTCTATTGAAGAATGCATTTTTAATCACTTTCATTTCACAGAGAACATGGACTGGAAAAGTGCTTTTGTTTATGAATGCATCTCTTTTAGAAATTATTTTAGCTGAAACTCTGGAATCATCCTTGCATACATGAGAACATATCTTCAAGATTTGATGTGATATTCATTTTTCTCTGAAAATTAATGGATAGCTGAGGGAGTGGGAAAGCTGGAGAATTTACAGGATACAGATTAGATTTACCTTCTTTCTCAGTCATCTCTTGGAAACTTGTTGCACAGTCACGATTGTAGGCTTTTTCCTGTGAAACAGCACCTGCCTTTGCATCTCTTTTGTTTTATCAGTGCACTGACTGCCATGTTAAATGCATATTTCAGGTTTATACATGAAATTTGCATCAGTCCTGATATCCTCTGGTGCTGATAAGTAGGAAGCCAGCTCTAAGTTTGCTTTGCAAAATTCTCAGCTTGGCAGGAAATGTCTCATACTGTCTGCTAGTTCCTGGCCTTGTTTCACTTTTCTTGTAATCACTGGTACTGCCACACACTGCTTCCCCTCATGCTGCTAGTCTGAAAACTTCTGATAGTACACAAGAGAAAGAAACATTTTTTAAAATTCCATAGAAAAGGCACATTACCACTTATGATCTCTCCAGTGCAAGTGTTTTAGCCTTGTTTTTCCAAAGTAGGTTTTCTGTGTACTGTCTTTGCTATTAGATGTAACACAGTTTACACTAAACTTTTCTGCCAGAGTACCTACACCAGCTGGGTCTACAAAACAGCAGTCCTACATGTTCATCAACACAATTAATATTGCTTGAAGAAATTATTTTTTGAGACACATAAATTGTATGTTTTCTAAGAAACATTTATCTTGTGCCAACTATCACTCTATCACCCCCCTGAACAATTCTCAGGAACACTCTGGTTTTTAAAAGGCAGTGACCAACAGGTCTCTGCATGCAGACATCATGGTGTGGAAGCAGACAAAGTATACTACCTTATTTTTGGTTTGTTTTCTGATGGCATAGATCATGCAATCATTTGGGTTCTGCCAAAATGGCCAAAATAGCTAATATGGCAACAAACCTTTTTTAGAACTATGAAAAATCCAAACAAGAAACTCTACAATAACAGCAACATTTGCAGAAATCCACTTTTACGTTTGAAGAGCTCATCTTTTCTTTGTGTGACAGCAGGGAAATACTTTTTGAACTGATAGTTAAAACCACCAGTAGCTATTGAGCAGGAATTAGAACAACAAATAAGAGTTTGTGTTAATTTAGTTGTTTGTTTATAAGAGCATCCCTTAAAAGCACACTAAGTACTACACAACATCTGGCCTTTCTAGCACATTTGGCAATACTTACACCTTAAGAGTGTGTAGACAAAATAATTTTTTACTAGTAATATTGTAGTTCTATCTTATATCTGTTATATTTTGAGTCAGACGGACTAATTATTAATTCCTTCCTTTATTCCCTTTGGAAGTTTTCTTTACTCATTTGTAAAGTTTTTTGTGAACATGTGGAAAATAATACATAACTAAGTGAAAAATTTACCTATGATAAGGAGGCCAGTGTTTTGGCCTCTGCATTTGGATGTCATAAACCTGATTTTTTTGCTAAAATGTTATCAGCATCTGCTGAAATTACTAAAAATGGACACAATAACTTTTTTCCTCTAAATCAGTGTCTACTGTGAGATGAGATTTTCCATTTTTAATTTTAACCTTTGGTTTTATGAAAAGAAAAAAACAGCAAAATAATTTTCAAATATGCAGTTGTATATCAGAATTCCATTTTAACAATAAGTTGAAATGATGTCAAATGATTGTGTCAAATGCCCATTGCATGTAAATGAAGAAATCAAAGCAATCATTCATGGATGATAATTTGACCCTAAATTCTATACTCAAAACCAAGAGGTTTCATAAGTTTTTATAAGTGTGTAGAGATCCTGTAGCTCTTTTAAAAAGGTATCTTTATTCAATTCTGCAGCTAAAATACAGCCTATCTCCTTGCTACTTTCCTCCCTTCTGCGTGTTCCACATGCAAAATTTTTGTTTCCTGCTGTGAAACAATCAAACAACATACAAAGTTCTTGTTCCAGCTAATCTAAATTCATCTTACTTATTCTGAATATGGCATAATGTAGATTGGAATATTTCCCTTATTCACAGTAAATTTTAATAGTACTTTCTTTCAGTCCAGCAGAAAGAAGTTTTTCTCTCTACTGGACTGAAAGGTGATCAGAAGAACACCTTTTCAAGTCTTGCTTCACTGCTAAGGTAATTGTGTGGGGAGAAAAAAAAGACATTACAAGTGGTATATGACATTAAAATACGTGAAAAAAGTAGACCATATGAAACAATGCATTAGGAACTGCAGTGAAAATATCTTTGAAAATAAATACAGTGGAATACATTATTTCAAGTATTGAGGGGGTCCAGTCTAGATCAGGATCTTAGACAATAATGATATATAAAGAAAAGAAACATCATCTTTCCTGAAGTGGGCATGCTTCTTAGGCATTCAAATATTTATTTCCCTTCTAAAGGTTTCCAACATGTTTATAGATAAAAAAATTAGACACAGAAGAAGTTGGTATTAAATCTGAAGTTCAAATAACTATCTCATTAGCAAGAAAAATACCAGACTTTAATTTATCTCACAAATACAATCATCTCAAATACATGCAGATGCACAAATATTTTACCCTTTTCTATTGGGGGAAAGAAGGCAGAGTTAGTTTGAGAGAAACCACGCAAATGTGTTTTTTTGTTCTGTATGAGACAGAAGGTAGTTTTGAATATTTTATCTTATTATAAGCAATTACAACAACTCACCCTATAAGGCAAGATGGACTTCTTCCTGACTTGGAATTTTACACATTGACAAAAAGAGACACATTTTTGCTGTCCATTCTCAGCATTTTATAGCCATTTCCATGTACTCGAGTTTGTAAAGGAAAAAGGAAAACTATTTGCTGACTCAGTTCTAATCAAGTCTATTAGCTGACATCACTATAAAACATTATCCAAAGTAATCATTTACTTTGCTGAATGTTCAAATAAAATTTTACTCAGTATACAGAAGCACTTTTCTCTTCTTTGGGAGGAAGAAATATAGAACATGCTGACATTTTAAGAAAAAAAATAAAATCTTTTAACCCTTTTATTCCTGAATTTTACAGCCATAGGCTGCAGTGAGGGAAGAAGCAGTGAGAGATTACTTTTGTAAAGTTGCATTCTCTTCTTTGCCGTGGAATAAGAACTGAAAGTTAAATTTATCTAAGTTTCTTGTAACATCTCCAATATTTTGGCTGGGGTTCTATTCCTTGCATAAAGAAAAGTGGGTACCTCAGCCAAGATACATTCAGGGTCAACTGCTTTCATGCAAACACCTTTGACTCTTTTGGCCAACCAGTAGCAGAGCCCTCACAGAAGCCATAATGCCAAAACACTGAATGTGCAATATCTACACAAACATTACAGACCTTATGAAGTTATGCAGTTTATACCTGACTAAATTAACAGTAATTGATAAGTTTTGTGGATTTGGGATTCAGAAGAACATGCTGGGTGATAAGCAATGAAGAAAAGATCGAGTAGATAATTCTAATGAATACATCTCAAACTTTAAAAATTTTTTTTCCATCTTTATGTGGCTTTTTTCCCCCTCTGGTATTTTTGCTCCATTTGACAAATTATTTTGAGGCTTTATTTTGAAGTTGTCCTGTTTATAAACTTGTATTTACAAATTCAAATATGCAAGTTAAATAATTCTGCTGTTTAGTCTTCTTGCACAAACACCACTCTCTTCTCTCTTATATATACAATTATCTGTAATATGTGCCATGTTTTTCTTCCCCTGTAGAAACTTTCCACAGAAAGCTGAAGAAACTTGGAAGAATCTTGAAGAGTTAAGCAAGAAAAATCCTACTTACAGATAGAAAAAAAGGTCAGCATCTGTGTTATATAATTTATACACATTATCTCATAAGGTTTAGAGGACTGAGTAGAACGCCTGGCATCCTTATACAGATATAGTAGCTGAATATTCAAGAGGGGGCCTACAAAATTTAATATTCTGGATAACAAGCACTAAAAATTAGCCCAACAGCAATTATGTTGGAGAAGAATACACCTTAAGGTGCACTTCTTTCAGTCATCTTACTCTATATTGTATATGGATTTCCAGAGAATCACATCCTTGATATTTATTTTGGAGTTTTACACATAGGTTGACTGTCTCTCCATGCCCCATCTGGTGAGTAATAGTGATCTCTGTAGACTTCTTTTTATTTTAGGACTTATTGGTGAGATCTTGTGTTCATTTTTTTCAAAGATTATTGTACAATGAAAGGGGCTGAATTGGTCATCTCTTAAGTCTTTGAAGACCAGCTGCAAGCAGACTGACAAGGAACAGACCATTAGACAAATAATGTTGGGGAAAATCATTGTCTTTAGACATTAACGTCCCAAGGATAAACAGTAGATTCAATGGTCTGAATTTTACCATGGATTGGCAAGAGTAGGAAAGACATCTATTTAAAACTCTTTATATGTGTGAGTCTTTAGTAAGTAATAGTATTCGCTGACCTGTACCCATCCCTCCTTTACCACATGTTGGAAAAAATATGGCATCTTGTAGCTTTTTACACTATTTGTAGCAACTTGTAATTTTTCACATATAACAGTATTTATGACTGCTGTGCATATTTATGACTGCTGAATCAGGAAACCTACAGGAAAATATTTTAGTAGTTATGGCAGCTACTGTTAGAAAGCAAGGGTTGGATAATGTGCATGTGTTGTATAACAGATTTCAATTGATACCTAATCCTACAAAAATTGCATTGCTGTTTAACTGAATACCAATTTAATGTTTTGCTTCCATTTCTTTAAATTGAGTTGATATGTAATATAATATTTTTTGCTGGAAAGGAATCTCAGATTTAGTGCAGAGTCACATGGAAATACTGCTGTCATATTAATATAGTTAGTTCACTTGAGCATCAGAATTACCATTTTAAGACATTGGTGGAAAAATTCTTCAGTTCTATAAATTGTTGACATTAATATTTAAGAAACATAGACATCAACTCATCATATTCATAAAATCCTTGATTAAGAGGTCAGATCATCAAGTCAAACCACTTAGAAGGAAGGTTAAATATAACTGAATCTTATACTCCACTGTATTGAAACTGTCGTTTAAAATAATCCAGGAAATAAATTCTTCTTAATAATAGGTTTATAACTATAAATAGGAAAAAATTGAGCAGAAATTAAAAATCTTTAATAGTCACTGGATTCCACAGCTTATGGAGAACCCTGATTAACCCAGAGAGTCTGGTCTATGCAGTTTTCTGTTATTAGCATATTCTGTCAGAAAAGACATTAAAAGTTCTAATTTTCTGCATTTCATCAAAGGAGGCTTGAAGATAAATATTAGAAATATTTACATTAATTTCTAAGTCTCTAATACTCTTACTACTCTATGATAAAGTCACATTAGCTAGCATTAATCTGAGCAGCTGTAGATTTATCCTAAAACTGATGTCTAACACAGGTCAGATGAATAATATCAATAAGTGATTAGCTCTCTGCTGTAAAAAGGAAGCTTAGGATAACTACCTCATATGTGGAAAGCTACATTGTAAATAATGAAGGTTAAGTGAAAGTAATCCTGTCGTGTGGCTTCAAAATACAGGACTCAAGCATTTGGTTACTGGATTTATAATTAGATAAAAAAGATAAATGATTATGCAGCCAGTGCAAGTGAGTATGAACAAAGTCAACATTTACTGAGCTCATATGAAATAGAGGCTACTGGCATTACTTTTTTTTTTTTTTTCAGTGATCATTGAGAACTCCAGTTAGCACTGGCAACCTTTTTCAGCAATCAGTGAATTGATAATTTCCATGAGGAGACAATTATGAGTAGGTTAATTTTCAGTCTACAAAGAGTACCTATGGGTTGATTTTTTCTGCCTGAGTAGCCTTTTGACAGGTTGTGAAATGGGAACTCTGTACCGTTGAATCTGAGAATAGTTGTCCCTGAGAAAATGTGTAAATGGCAGTTGGAATATGAGGAAATTGAAAGTAAACTTATTGTCATTGAGAAGAAAAAACACTCCAAATAAACTACTCAAATACTCAAAAATAATATTGATAGTACCGTATATTTTGTAATTGCCTGATTTTTAGCAGCAGATGTGGAATCTACTGAGTATCGGAAACCATTCAACATCTATATCTAAGCTAGGAATCTGCTGAGTTTTATGTCATTTAGTGGGATATGGCTGTTCTCTGTTTATTTGTCCTTATGAAAGAACAAATAGAAGCCTTTCCAATAATCAAAACAACAAAAACCACCTGACATCTCTGTGGGGCAGCAGAACAAAAAGCACAAAGTAAGCACTTTGTACTCTGTAGTTATATGAAAATATGCCTTAAATGCATCCAACTGTACAAATTAGAGAGGCAGAGCATTAAAAATTTCATCACTAATGTTTTCTTTAGTTTTAAAAAAGGAAGGCACAGAGACCTTATCTATCTTCAGCCATCATTCTCACACATTTATTCCTAAGTGAGATCTACTACAGTAAAAGTAAATTGCCAGTATCTTTTTCTCGTGGAGAGCTTTTGAAGAAGAAGAAACTTTGCACAAAGCATTGTTTATCAAATATTTGTAATACCTTCTCTTTTGGTTCAGTGTACACTGCAGCTCCAAGTAAAATCAAAGTGAACAGCCATATAACTTCCTGCATATTAGCAGGAGAATAAAGTGCTAAACTTATTTACTCTTCATGTATAGACAAAACCACATTAATTTAACATGCTCTTGATGAGTTTTAAACTATAGCTCTCTACCTTATTTTAGCTGATGTTGTTTGTGTTCAACTTGTAAAAACAGACAGGCAGGGGATATGTTCTTACTTCTGTCATGGTAACATTCCATATCCTCAATCCACATTAGAGCTACACTGAAACGAGATCTACAATGAATTTTTCTGAACTCTCTATGCATATTTAGAGCATTTGTACATGTCAAAAGAGAAAAGTATATAGTTGAAGAATTATTCCAGATCTTAACAACAGTAAGTCTATAATACCTGTACTATTATACATGCATAAAAGAGATTATGCAGTTTTAGTTTCATGTATTTTCAAACATTTAGAAAGCTAGCCTGGAATAAATTTACACTTTCAAACATTATTTCTGCATTTTGTGTATGTTCATGCCTCACTGTGCATCCAATTAAAAATAGAAGGATTCAATAGTTTGGTTTTGGCCTTGACATTTAGCCTGGCAAAAAAAAAAAAAAAAACTTGCTCAAGATTATTCTGATTAAGATTACTTAATGATTGGAACTGGTTTCAGTACAGACTTTGAAATAGCAAGTATTTCTTTCATAAGAAGACAGAAAATAATCTCTTAGTAACTTCAGAATATATTTTATTGGCTCTTCAGCATTGATGACCAGGAATAATAGCCTTCAAATGCTCATCTACATTTCTGATTATTAAATTTTAAACCATCTGACAGTATGAGACATAAAGAATTAATATAATTCTCTATCACTGCTACAAAATCTGAGATTTTTCTTCCTCTGTTGTATTCATCCAAATTAGAAATGCAAAGTTTTTTTTCTAGTAAGGAATGATACTGCCCAATCTGAGATTTCACATTATGTGATATAAGTACCTCTGAAGGTGAATAAATGCTGCTCACTCTTTCTATCACACTACTTTTCAAAACCAACATGTTTTCCAGTCATTAATGTCAAAGCAGTTATTAATCTCTGCCATTATCTTTTGAAATTAATGGAGTTATTATTATCTTATTAATAAATGAGGTAGTTCATGCTTCCCACACCCTCTCAAACATAACCTCACAGCATAACTTGTACCCAGAAGTCTCTGTTGAAGGTTTAGAGAACAAGCTGCAGAAAGAGTATACCATCAAACTTTTTGTAATGGTTTACAGCCAGAATTTGTCTCCAGTGTTAGGCCCAAGACTTAATAACCACATGAGACAGTGCTTACACAAAGAAGAAGGAAAGTTCTAGCAGTCAGGAAAATAATGTCTTATACTCACTTCCATAGTCAAGACACAAGAGTCTGCATTTTCAAGACAGTTTCAGAGGGCTGTTGGTTAAATTTTGCAATCTGAAACAATTTAAAGTGGTGTCCACATCATGTATCTTACAGTTAAGATACATGTTATCCAGTTTTGGTTATGGTAAGTTTAGAAGATTGTTTGCAGTGTAGGGGAACAAGTTAGTAATAAGTCAGATAGCCTGACCTTAGAAAACCCTTCTAGATTCCTCCAGTCTGAAGACATTTTGTTGGACTGATTATTAAATTAGCATTTCCAGAGAAATTTAAGACATGTAAATACTCAGTAAGCACAGATAAAATGTTCTAAACCAGGCATCAAAATATCAGGGTAGAGAAATTTGAGACTTGTTTCTTGAAATCTAAGTTATAATACCCTGTGATTATTCAATGTGTATAGCTAGAGTGAACTTTTTTCCTCTGTCAAAATTCCGATATTAATAGCATTATTTAAGTGCAAAGCGTAATTGTAGCAGTAAGTGGAAGAAAAATAGAAAAAGTAGCTACAGGCTAAGCAGTAATAGTGAGAAATATGTATACATTTCATTAAAAGGTAATTACATTTAAAGGAGAGAACTTTAAGATATTTAATTAGTTCTGTAATAGAAACAATTATAATGAAAAAATGTGTGTAGGAACAAAAAAAAATTATCTTTTCCCCAAATGTATTCAATGACACACAAAACAAATGGAATACAGAATATAATTAATACAAATTAGATAAAGCTAACTGGGCTTCTTTTTTTTTTTTTTTTTTTTTTGGTTTTTTGTTTGGTTGGTTTTTTGGTTTTTTGTTTATTAATAATTGTTCATATTTAGAAAAGGTTGTCCATAATAATAGGAATGGAAGTATTATTACTGCAATCTGAATAGGGCCATAGCTGAGAAACCCTCTAAGAGTATGTATAAGTACTAAGAGATATTTTAAAAGGCACAAATTTATCCTTCACTTTTTAAAACACAAATGTAAATACATTCCTGAAGTGGACTGGCATAGTGATAGATGCATGTGGTTGGGTAGAAACCTCTGGCTTTATTATATTCAGAGCTTTGTGATCTTCATCTATTCTGTCTAGTACAGAAAAGGGGAATAAGGATTGCAAAGCATTGAAAGACTCCTCTTTTCAAGAAGTATCCCTGAACAGTATTTTTAACTCATCTGTGTTTTATGCATTTATCTGTTCAAGTAATCTGTGTATTTCTGTTGGCATGGAATTTAACTTATGAGAGTGATATAAGGATGAAATTCAAGTTTTCCCTACATCTATAACTGTTGTTTGGCTGGGTATTCTTTTATGCACTCTCAGTGGTCTTAGAAACTCTCTGGCTAGTCTTTGCATGAGACAATGAACTGATTTGAAACAGCAGGCTGACTTGAAACAAGATGATTGACCAAACTTCTAGCCCCTGTCAAACAAAGCATTTAATTAACTGCTGAAGAAAGTGGGAGTTTTGGACAGTCACAGACATTTCCCAGGCTATGTGCAGACTAGTTGGTAAATGCTATTTATGCCCTTGATTGTGTTGGTCCTCCTGAGCAGGAAATCTGGCAGCATCAGAGACTTGATGAAGATTTGACCAAAAGATGTATAAATAATATAAAACAACTGCTTCTGCTTATGAGGGTCTGGTCCCACAGCAGTCTATTGCATGTAGCAAAGACAGACAACAGAGGTTCTGTACACAGATTAAAATACTACAACAAAAAGGGTCATACATTTTCTCAAGTGTTCACATAGGGACATCAAACATCTTGATTATAAAAATTCATTGGAGCAGTTTGAAAATCTCAGAGAATTCACATGAAGATACTGTTGAAAGGACCTTTGCAACAGGCTCCCAAATAGTAACTGCCTACCTGTGGGAACCCAGGACATCCCTCTGGCTGCCCTGGCTGTCTTGAGACCCTGGCAGGGGGCTCAGAGACCTTGACATGAAGTCAAAAACAAGTGTGGCTTTGATTTTAGCCCATGGAAAACTGCCAACTTTGTGTGAAGATTTACAGGTCACAAGAGTTTGAGATGATGTAACATAGGGTAAAAAAGTAGAATTTTGGGGTTTTTTAGAATGGGGTTCAGGAGGCAAGATGGAGGAATTTGGGCATGTCTTGTCCTTCTCCTTCTTCTTGTCCTCCATCTTTCACTGTGGTGGTGACAATTTTTATTGGTTTAGAGTAGAGACACACTGTCTAACATAGGTGATAGGTATTGGGAATTAATCGTAAATAAAGTACACATAGTTCATAGTATAAAATGTAAACACCACCCTAGAGGGTGGGCAGAATGTCACGATCCAACTTGCTAGACAGAGCTTAAGCAGGACAGAGAAAGAATGTTATAGATAAGAGAAAATAAACAACCCTGAGAAACAAAACTGATGCATCTGGACTTCTTTGGCTGTGAGGCTGGGAGGTGAAGACTTTTTATGATCTCGGGGTCATCTTGACCACAGAACCCTGAGAGCTACCCACTTCAGTGGATTTGATTCCTCACAAGAATTTTTCCCAATTCAAAGAAGCCAAAAAAATTCAGATTTTTTAAAAACTAGTCCTGTTTGTGAATAGCACTATAGGATCTTACATGGAATGTGCTATTCTTGCTGAATACTATTTCTAACACTGAGACAATGGAAGCAAAAAAAGAAGAAAAGCATTTGTATATAACACTACAGCAAACAAAACACTCAGGATAGCAAACTACATTTTCAACCCTGTTAGCCTTGAGTCAAAAGTGGAAATCAGCACAAGTACAAGAAAAAAATGATTTATGATTCTGCTGAAAAGATCAAGTGCAATTGAGAAAGGTTTATTCAAACTGCATTGCTCTAGTTACAAACTTCTTTAACTCCCCAAGTCCTCTCTTTCTATAAAACTTACAGAACAAGCTGAAGCATTGAGTTTAGTAGATTGATGATAGATAGATAGACAGGTGGATTAATTATTTATGTTGCTGAATGGAGGTCAGATCTCTACTTTCATCTTTTGGATCTGTCTGCATATTTAATATTCTTATTAGAAAGATGACTGGAATGCCTGATGTTAATGTTCGCAATTGTTGATAGATTATGGTCTTTAGAAGGCCCCCAATATCTCTTCTACCTGAATTATTTAGAGCTCACTAATTATTTAGACCCTGCTTATTTTAAAGAACAAGAATTATCGACACACTAATTAAAATTGTCAAAAAGTTTAATACTATTTAAGGATACAAAACAATGTCAGTGGTGAGATTGAATGCACAGTAAGAATCTGTCTTTTCTTGGTACTAGAGTGTCCTAAGCTTCAAATGCAAGTATTCTTTTGGAAATCTGGGATGGAATTCCTTCGACCAAACCTAAATATCTATATGACAGATAGTTTGACGTACCAATCTGAACACCTTCCGTAATAAATGGAGACAAATTAGTACTCAAGGGACATGACAAATTCTGAATCAGAAGTCTAAAACTGACTAGAGAAAGGCACTGCCTAAACATGCTAATTTCTTCTTTTATGACACAGAAAGTGTAAGATGGCAATTCACATGTGGCCACCTGTGGCCACAGCTGAGGTTATGACAACTGCTTTGCACACACTCTATTATAGGATCAGATTCTTTATTTTATTAATATGAAATCAGCTTCTTTATTTGTTTGTTTGGGGTCTTTGTTTTGTTTTTGTTTTTTAGGGAAATATCAAGACTACCAGATCTTCTTTATTTGAAAATATTCATTTTTAAAAGGAATTATACATGGGTTGTCCATGTGACCACATGTAATATTGTATGCAATTTTGCATAATTTTCTACTACTGTATCATTATTGATATCACTTAATTAGAATATCTCTGCAAATGAGCTAAAAGCAGGAATATTTAAAGGTGTATTGTAGGTTTGAAACAGTTCTGACTGAAATTAATGGTGTATTTGTCACTGAATCCTGTAGGTACAAAACCAGGACAATAGAGACCCTGAGGGACATTTCCCTGGTTTAGGGAGACACAAGAAGCTTCCCTCAAAAATGTTTAGATGCCATTTCCTCCTTTCCCTGCTCCTATGTCCCTGAGCCACTTCCTCCCAGTTCCCTGACTGGCCCTCATCTTTGCAGTGCCCAGAGACCAGGTTCACCCCCAGACCCCTCTGGATGGGGCAGTGAGAGCTGAGACCTGTGTGTGCTGGGGAACCCTGACCAGCTCACTGCAGAGCTGAATTAAACATCTGTGGTACCATGCAAAGGCCCTTTCTGCTTCTTTACCCTGGACTTGTAGCAGTCCAGGCTGCTACACAGGAGAAATCCTGAGGGCCCTACAAATCTTTCACTGACTAAAAGACAGCTTAGATGCACAAGGTCAAATTTGGCCCTATAAGGATGAATAATGTTTATCTTTCAAACAGTTTGCAATTTAGAGCAATTTGTAATACCAACCAAAATGGCTGATGCGTGCGCACGCATTTTCAAGAATGGTTTTCCCCAGGCTTAGGCACTGGATAGAAGTCCTACTTGCTATGCTCAAAGAACAGGTGAGAGTGGAAGACAGCTTTTCAGAAAGTAAGACAACCTAGACTTTGGAAGGATTTAGTTTTATCTTCCTGAAACTCACAACTGTGAAGCATATTCTGAAATTCAGCACATAGGACTTGTGGTTTTATGGTTAAATAGGACTGAGTGGATTTTTTTTTTCAAATGCCAGTGGTTAGAAAATACAAAAATAATGCAGAAAATACCGTATCTTTGTATTTGCCTGATTTTTACCAGTAGATGTATAAGATACTAAGTTTAAGAAATTATTCAATATCTATATCTGAGCTAGGAATCTGTTGAGTTTTATGTCACTGAGTGGAATATGGATGTTCTCTGTTTATTTGTCTTTATGAAAGTACAAACAGAAGTCTTTCCAATAATCAAAACAACAAAACCCACCTGACATATGGGTGGGTCAGCAGGAGAACAAAAACACAAAGTGCTGGGGTAAATATATTATCAGTTGTAGCAGAATACAAGAATGCCAAGGACTCCCTGGCTATGCTGATAAATTCAACATCACTCAGCAGGTCAATCATCCCTACTGCAGAAGTGCTAGAAGGCTCTTTCACAGACTTGTGGCTGCTAGAAGTATTCGCAGGAATGCTCAGAATTTGGGAGATCCATCACTTGTGTAGTAGGCAGCCTGCATGAAACCATATGTTTCTGAGGCCTTGCTAACTAGCATGTGTAGGGGATGTTCTATATTAGCTTAATGCTCAAAAATATTAATATTTGATTTGCTAGTACAGACGAATATTAACCAGAGATTTCCCAATAATTGTATTGCAGTATATATTGCAATACAGTGATAAATAAATTGATATTTTTTGCTTATAAGCTGAAGTGAATCAATGTTCTGCCATTAAATATATTCAGATAACACCTCCTTATCTTGCACTGACCTCATTCATGATGCTGACATTTAGTTGAAAGTGTTTACACTAAGGAAAAAGAAAAATTAAATAGTAGTTGGCAAAAATGGGAGAAAAGGGTAACTATGAAAATAGACAATCTCCTGGGAAAAACATTTAGAATATGAAGGCAATACGTTACAATTCCTCAACAATAGCAAAAAATAATTCTGACTTATTACTATGACAAAAATAATTTAAAAAAAATTCCAATAATGTTGAACCATATTTAACCCACTTAGTCATAAATATCTTTAAAAATTACTGTTGGTAGACAAATTTTTAAAAAAGATCTTTTCACTTCTTATTGCAGGAACCACATTGTCTTCTCTAGTATGTGTCTTTAAAATATTTTATGAAATTGTCCTAAGCAGGATGTAACTATCTAAATCTAACACTTTCCAAAGTTGAAGAAGAAGAACTAAACACTGGTTTATAGTGCTAATATTAGCATTAAGATATTGATTATCATATAGGCCAGATAGACAGAGCAATAATCTGCTTGATACACATCTCCAGAAGAAATTAAAATATTAAGTAGGACCAAAGTTTACTCAGACGAAGTACGATACCACATAAATAAGAACACATTGATCTTGCTCTGCCTAAGCTTCACAACGAGCTCAAACCTCCATGACCACAATATTATAGTGCCAGGTCCAAGTTAACAAACCTTGCTGAGAATTAACAGTCATTTATTTGGGATCTTTGTTATGCTAGGAAGATCAGAGATCGCAGATATGTTTTTAAAATATACTATATATATGTACCCTATGCAATAAAACACTGAAAGACAGTCGGGCAATTACAAATTTACACCAAAATTTGACTTAAGTTTTCCTATGTAGAACAGCCAAAGTTACATTGTTTACAAATATTGATTATCTCTAACTGGTTCTCATACCTTAGTACAAATTATTTCTACGTATCATTTAGCTGTCACAGTTCAGACGTGTTCCTTTGTTCTGTGCACATAAAACTGTACTTTTCCTCTCAGTAAGATATGCAGGGAAGGAAACACAAACTAGCCTCTACTAATATGCCAGTGCAGTATTAAATGCAGCTTTTTTAATAGTATGTTACATAGGGCATTATTCTATCAGTATTTTGTCAGCAAGATGTTTGCTGCAAGCAGGAGTCTCAGATATCCCAATTATAAAGTAAAATTTTGTTTTCCAGTACATTTTATTCACACTGAGGAGCACTTTCTGAGTTTCAAACTGCTGGCTGAGCAAAACAGATACAAGTTTCTTTTAACTATTTATTTGTAAATCTCCTCTGAGTATTAAACATGCTTATAAAGATATGTCCATAAAGAGAATGAGTACAAATTTTATCCTGACATTTGATTTAAGCTCTGTTAGAAAATTTACTTGACAGATATAGTGTTTCCCCCAAGCATTGAAATAGAGCAGATTGGCACAAAGATTTGTACTTAAAGACCTGATTTTATAGTGAAATATGAATATGAATAATACTCTTAATCTCTGCAGATTTTCCTACGTTTCAGAATATGCCACTATGTAATATCATTAGCAAAACAAAAGAATGACTGGCATCCTTTCTTAAATGGATACTATTAAGTTATTTTAGCTCCAAGTTTGACCTGAATTAGTTTAAGCTGTTGGCAAATGTCCTCTGGGGGGAATAAAGGAAACCATTAATCTGTTACTTGCTTAAATTACTACTCTGGCTCAACAGAATGAGTAAAATTAAAGCTAAAATATTTCAGGTGATATGATGGCTTTAAAAAAAAAGCAGAGAGAAAATCTTCATAAATTAGAAGATTTTTATCTTAATTAAGAGACACTACAGGGTGTATACTGCTTTTGAATCATCGTCTCTGGTCTGCAATAATTCAGCACAAAACTACATACTAGTGTCATAATGATTCCAATTAAACATGATAGTTTGGAAAGTTCTTTTTAAAGCTGTTTTTCATCTGTAGTGCACTCAATAACATTAGGTCTGTACAAAATGGAACAATTTAAATACATTTTAATACAAAGTTTCAGTAAGTGCATAATTATAAATTAATTATAAATTACATAACTATCATTTTAACAATTTTTTTATTGATGAGTTTATTTTCTACAAATAACTTATTGGTAGGAAAGATATGAACATTCTTCAGAACAGGAAAAAAAAAGGCATGCTCATTCCCATGTAGAAGTTAACATGACATGCTTGCTTAATGACAAATTAATAAATTTTGTTCATCTTAGACACAGCAGGTGTTTTCCTAGCATGTTACTACAGTGAGCTGCATTTTTTCTGAGACCAAAAAAGCTTGTTTTGATGATGCAAAGGAACTCTATGAATACTGTATAGAAAGAAAATCTGATTGCACAGATCTGTTTCTGGCAGAGAAATGACATCTTCATCAGAATACACTCTGTATGAATCTGCATTTTTTGCTTGACAAAACCTCTATAATAATTCATAGAATACAGTTGTATACTGTGTAGTGTTACACTTTTGCTGTTATATGGTGTTCTCATTACTGAATAAAACATCTTTAAGGATGGTTTTTAATCAATTAATGAAAAAAAGCCCTCATCATCATTTTTTCAAAGGATTATTACTGGAAGTAATCCTAAAACTGTTCTGAAATAGATGAAGAGAGAAAAAAAAGGAAATGTACAAGCTATTTTAAGAGAGAGAGAGAGAGAGTACAAGCACTACATCTGTGCAGAAGGTTGAGATTTCATACTCGCCATGAATAGCAAAGAGCTCAAGAGTTCAAAAGCAGTATGGGTAGGGATAAGTTTCACATCAACTGAGTTTAACTACCAAGGTCATAACTGCTTTTAGGAACATCCTAGCTTGTAGGCTGAATCACATTCTGGCAGTACACATTTCTCTCTCTCTAATTGTACTGAGAGCCATAGGAGACAAAGCCTTTAAAAGAGACAGATGAATTCTGACCAGTGTAGATCACTGGACATCTCCTGTAGCTTTTAAAAAGTGGTTTACTGTTGACACATTAATTTCAGGGGAACAGTTTAACGGAGCAAAACAAACTCTTCCACAGCAGTTCAGTCAGAAATCATTGTGCTAGGCTCCCCTGCTCAGCTGAAATTATTCATTCCAAACTATCCAGCCACAGCTAATTAGAGACAGGTTATGATCAGAAAAAAATAAGTAATGTAATTTCCATTTATTTTTTATTACTAGTCTTGAGATGTTCAGAGAGAAAATACAGTCTTTTTGAAATAAATAGAACAGGTTTGGGTTGGGAACTTATTTTCAGAAAAATCACATCTGAAAGACCAAGTTTCTGCATTTGTGTTTTGGCAAGTTCAAAGCTATGAACGGTATTTTTGACATTTTTTTCTTGCTGCATAAATCTGAAATGTTAGTTGTTCTAATTTCAAGGCATTGCATTTAAAAGGGTCAGTGTTTGAAAAGTTGATATTTGTAGCAGCCTTGCGTGCTCACTTGTGATTACTATTTCTGAAATGTTGAGCATACCTTTTATCATAACAGTATTTTTTAAATCCATCTTATGACCAAATAACTTTTAATTATTTTTTTTCTGTGGGCGCATTTTCTCATCAGCACACAATCTTGTTTCCTTTTTAGTTGATCAATTGCTCTCTTTAATCTCTTACTGAAGGAAGTAGACTTTTTTGTAAAATTTACAGGACATTTGCTGGAATATGTTTCACAGCAGATGTACATTCCCTGTTTTAGGGAATTATATTCAACACTTCAGTGACATTATTATCAGCAGGTGAAAATTAGATTCTTTCCATATATTAATTTTTTTCCTGATAGCAAATCTTCACCTCTAAGAAATATTTAAGAAGATAAATATGGCATGTGTTTCACTTTAAAAAACCCCAAACGTTTTTATTCTCATAATGCTATATTTTGAAATTTTTAATCTGGTGAATTTTATCTTGTTCATAGTTATTCTTTAAAATTCAATAAGATTATTTAAGTTACTAATTGCCAAATACAAAGTAAAGAGAATATGGCAAATTTCAAGAATAATTTATTTAATTTTGTATGACATGTTTAAATTGTCCTTATCATAGTGATTGTCTACTTTTCATGATATTGAGGCAGCAACAGGTCAGAGATATTGGCTTGTAGTATGTTCTTATGTAAGACCTTGCAAAAGCACATATAATCTTCTAGAGAAGTTAGATATTTGCTAGAAATACATAAAAATCTACTTTTTTACTATCAGTTTGAAAGACACAGAAGGAATTAGTTATGTGATTATGAGTAGTAAATGGTTTCTCTTGAAAATGAGACCTTTTCAGTTGGGGGTGAGGGGGAGAAGATGGCAATCACTAGACCAGGTGACTTCATAGTAAAGATAAAATATGTGCTGGGAAACAAGACAGCTGACCAGGCCAACAAAGGTATCTTCATCTGTAAAGATAGGTCTGCTATTGCAACTCTTGAATCTGCTCAATCACAGAATTGCGTGGTCGTGAATGGATCTCTGATGGAAATCATCTGGTCCAACCCCTGCTCATGCAGGGTCAATCTAGAGCCAGTTGCTCAGGACTGTATATCTGCACTGCTTTTCAGTGTCTCTAAGGAGGAAGACTCCACAACCTCTCTAGGCAACCTGTGCTGATACTCAATCACCCTCAAAGTGAAAAAATGTTTTCTAATGCTCAGATAGAAAGAACCTCCTGAAAAACTTTTTTCTACCCACTTTACACCATCTCTTCAGATATTTAGATTCATTAATAAGTTCCTTGCCTGTCCATCCCCATTTCTTTCCCCACCATCAACTTCATGGCCTTTCACTGTACTCTCCCAAGTATGTCCAGAAGTCCAGAACTAGACAGTCTTCCAGATATGACATCACTACTGCCGAGTGGAAGGAAGGATTCACTTCCCTGGGCCTGCTGGCAACACTTCTCATAATGCAGCCCATACCACCATCAGACTTTGCTGCCAGAGCACTCAGCTGGCTCAGGTTCAGCTTGGACTACAGGTCATTTTCTGCCAAGCTGTTTTCAGCTGTGTGGCACTTAGCATATACTGGTGCCAGGAATTGCTCCTTCCCATGTGGCAGGGCTTTTCACTTCTTGGTGTTGATCTTTGTGTGGTTCCTGCCAGTCTGTTTTTCCAGCCTGTGGAGGCCCCTCTGGATGCAAGCATCATACTCTGGTATACTGAGCCACTACTTCCAGGTTTTGTCATCTGCAAACTTGCTGAGAATACACTCTGCCTCAGTTTGTTAGGACATATCTAGAAAAAGAACAGCAGAATGGTGAGAAGAGGTCTGAATCTAACCTACCCTTTTAAATTCTAATGATAAAGAGACTCAGCAAGTGCAAAATAACACAGAAGAAAGAAAATCCAACTATCAGCAGAAAGCCAGCTGAACTGTTGGTGGTAAAGCATCACTTAATCAAATAAGTTATTTCAAAGAATTAAGCAGACCAGAACAGAAGCTTAAAAGCTAACACTGACAAAATACCAATCAACGTTATCAGCAAACATTAAATTGCTTTCTGAAACAAAATCCACTTAGACGTTCACTTCGCAGGAAAGGGCTACCTCACCACAACATAGCTAGACAGATGTAGCCATCAGCAAAAATGCTGAAACCCAGGACAATGATTTCAAGACTAAGACATTTTATTTTGATAAAATTCCTGTCATGGTTTTTGTGCTAAAGATTGTACTCAAAGTCAAACCATTCAGTACTAACAATGGTGGTTTTTAATAATGTAAGGGCAGCCTTAAGAAAGAGAACTTCCCTTAACATATGAGAGGTACAGATGCAAAAAAATAACTAGTTTACTGTTTAGCTTTCAGTGTGCTGTTCATTTAATAATTATTTTGACTATTATTTCCTTAGGTAGATTTTCCACAACAGGTTGCTCAGAAATAAGGGAAAAGTACCAAACTGAGTAGTTGAAATCTCAGTCTGAAGCAGACTCAACTATACTTAACGCCATTCCTGATTACTTTCTTACCTTTGTAACCTCTAAATAGGTTTTTCTGGACAAATCCTAATTTCATGTAAAGATTGATAAATGCGGGATTTGATGTAATAAAATTTATATCAAATAATAAACTTTATTTTATTTATTACATCTACTTACTTTTTTTTCTTTTGCTTCTGATTTTCATTTCACGCTTCTCAGCAGTGAAAGTGGGAAAAGACTAGTTATATTTTCCTCATATACTGAAAGCTGAGGAAAATTAGTTATATGGGAGAGAGGAAATAAGAATACTTTCCTTTTGATTGCTATTTCAGCAAGCTGGAAGCTACCAAGGAACTAATAATGTGGTGACATAGCTTAGCTAACAGGATGCCTCATCAAGAACAGCTAGTTCAACAGTGACAGAGAAATAAAAAGCATCTACAATGATCATATAAATCTTCCTTTCTTGTTTCATCATAGTGGTTTCATCTGCAGTTAGCAAGCTTGATTTCTTTATTAGGAATACTTTTTTTTCAATTATTTAAACTCTCTCATTATGTTCATTAAAGTATTATATCAGCTATGAAAGAAACACCTGAAATGAGAGGTCTAGATTTTTGGTGAGGGTTTCCTTGCTTTTATGGGTTTTTTTTTCCTTTTTTTCTTTCTTTCTTTTTTTTTTTTTTTTTTGACTTGTTGATTTTTTCTTAGTTTTCAGGATTTTTTTTTTGTTTGGTTTTGTTTCCTTGTTTGTTTGGTTTTGGGCTTTTTGTTGTTGTTTCTTGTTTGGTTTTGTTTTTTTTATCTTTTACAAGAGTCTGAGTAACAATTTACCAGTTAAGAAATAAGCTTTATTTCTACTTTATGTATTTTACTTTTATACTGAAAATCTTATATCAAGTAAGGGGAGCAATTTTTGTCTGATGCAAACCACAACTAGGAGTGAGATTATGGCTTAATTTAGGTCACCTAGGTTTTTTGTACATAAAGTGTTCAAGAGTCCATATTGAATAAATATGGCATGAAGTTAACACAAATTTTGAAAAAGAAGACAGTGTTCATGAACTTGTTTTGATGTAGCTTCAGAATATTATTTTCATTATTCTTCCATAAAATCTAAGAAAACATATTCAGAATATATAGTTATAGCACAAGCCCAGTTAATTATATATATATAAAATTATTAATAAATATTTATATAATTATGACTATATGCATATGTATAATGAATCTGAACTAATGTAGAAGAAATTCAGTACAAAACAGATTTTTGTTGCATGTCATATGTTATAAATGAACTTTACATAAGCTATGCTAGGGTTTGCTATTCAAAGAGGATTGCAGACCCCAAAATCACCCTGTCAGAAAAACTAGCAAGAAAAGGAGAAAAGCTGACCTTGTAACAGGAAAATATACTACTGCCATTTAACCCAACTCATAAAGATGCAGTTTGAAGACACATAGAAGGAAATGCAAAGCAAAGGTCAGGATTTTGTGGCAAATGTAATAAAGACTGGGACTGGATTGAAGAAATTCATTGCACACAACACTTAAAAGCCTATAAAGAGTGACTGATGGGCGTAGCAGAGGAAGGAGCAGCATGACAGAAAGGACCTGACCTGATAACAACAAGGAAGAGCACAAAGATCTGAGAAACAAGAACTTTGACCTTAACAAATCATATTTAACTGTATTTTCACTTATTTTCATCTGTAGAGTAAATTTGGGATGTTCTAAGAGGCAACATGATTGCATGATTGGCTAAACTATTTTTTTGTGCTTACAAGTGTATGTGTGCATTGGAATAAATACTTACCTTGACAGCACCCACTGCCTTGTCTTATTCTTTTGGGACTCAGCTGGTAGACAGAAACTGGACATATTCCTTTTATCAGCCAGCCTGACTGGGAAGTGACAGGAGCATCAGAAGTGGAAATCAAGGACATGATGCACATACAATGGAAGCTATGTAGATACGGAGAAAAGGAGATTAAATTTTACTGATTTAACCCTTAATGGCATTCTAAGGTATTTGGATACTAAAAAGGCAACTTTAACTGACACTTCATTAAACAGAGTGGAGTTAAATTGTATACAGTCTTGACAAAATTGTAATTACTTATCTTTGAGGACAATCCAGCACACAGAAAGAAATATATTACTTCCTTTTCCTCAATTCTCTCTCCTTTTTTTTCATTTTAAGTAATGGAAAACTGCTGAAGGCAATTCAAACACCTTACATAACACCTCTTAAGATTACAGAATGTGGATGTGATGAATGCTGTCATTTACTTTCCTTACCTCTTTGCTGATAACATAATTACAATGTAAATTTATTTTAGTAAAATTATTTCAAAGCTAATTAGTAAGTAAAATTATTTCAGAGCTATCCAGGAAAAAAAGTAGTATCTGCACACTCTAAACTCTACTTAGAGGCAAACTTAATCCATATTTTCTACATATCTGAAGGCATGCCTATTAATGATAATAAATGATCTGATCGGGGGATCACAAACCGGCATGGATTTATAAGCACTTCTTCTGAGATACAAAAGCACTTTTTGTTAGAATATCACTATCACGTCCCTTTGATGTAGATGAAAATAAAACCTAAATGTCAAATTGCTGGCTCAGCACTAGGAAGAATAAATAACTACCAAAGTTGAGACCTCTGGACAAGATGCAGTGAGGTGCTTTATCACTCTTTGATGAACCTATAACTACACTTGATTAACCTATCTAAACTGCAGCTCAGCTTTCACACACAAGCATAGAGCATATTCTGACCTCTCTACAAGCTAGTGATTTTGACAGTAGAGGTACAACATTTATGAATTTGCTTCATCTTGAACTAAATGAAACATAAGTGTTCCCAGTGTTCTCCTTTCCTGAATGACTACTTTAGCTGTCAAACTATTACGTAAAAATGAAAACAGATTTATTTTTAATTTTAATCTGTCACAGCTCATTTTAACAGGGACCTATAATTATGGCAAAATATGTACCTATCTATCCCAATACTCCGCTTTTTGTCCATGTAAGGAGAAACACTGGCAACTGTTCCAACAGCTCCCAAGTTTTCTAAGTTAATACCTTCTGAAATTAGAAATTAATGAATAGCCAGTCCTGGAAAACACATCTAAATCTCAAGAAAATTCAATACTAAGGGAAGAAGTGCTCAGCGTTTCACAGTTCAAAACAAGTTAAAAAAGACAATAAACAATTTATTCCATTTTTGTATTAGAATAATAATAAGAAAAAAACTCCACCTAATTTGCAGCAAAAAGGACATGCAAAATACTTGTTTAGAACAGCTGTGAAACTAAGCTAGCAACAGGAATTAGTTCTGCTGAAAAAATATGTCAGGGATGAGGAACAGCAGTTTGTGCTGTGGTAATCAACCTGATCTTCCAAAAACAGCAGTAATAACTAACCTCAAAATCCCAACAGGAAGAACAAAATCCATTTGTCTAGATATAATTCCTCTCATTTGGCTCAAAAATACTCCATCTTCCTCTTTAGTTGCAGTAGCCAACAGCACCCAACACCTTATCTTCATGAAAGAAAAATTCAGATTTGCCTCCTTGGTTGCAAGGCCCTGAATTAACTCTGCTGAACAAATTAAGTTAAAAAACACACCAGAGGTATACTTACAGATGAAAGAAAGCTCATACCTTCAAAACAAAGAAAGGACATTTTATTTAAATTACTTATTTATTTCTAAGAACTGTAGACACTCCTACCTGCAGGCCAGAAAAGAGAATTATATCTGTCCCTCATTCAATGTACAAGAGAGAAAAAACACACTGAGAACACCAGTTATTGCCAAACTGCTTTGCCCTACCCCAGGCCTTGCCCAGTTGTAACAAATTTAAGGAGTCACAAGTGTAGTCAGCAGAAGGGCCCATAGGCTGTGCTGCTCTGCTAATGAGTGGCCTGAGCAGAAATCTCAGACTCACTCCAGCAAGAGCATTAAAGTGGTAGGAACAGAAATGAGAGCTGGTAAAAAGATCTGTGAAATTTGTAGGTATAGCACACATATGCAGATGTTTAATGAAATAGTTAATTTAGTGTTTATGTTTTATCATCTTGCAGGTAACAAGTATTTCTGGTTGTTTATTTGGTTTTGGTTGGGATTTTTTTTTTGGGGGGGGAGGGGTGTATGGTTTTTGCTTTGACAGCTTAGTTGTTAGATGGATGAGAAGACAATAATCCTTGGGAGATATGGCACTACAACAGAATTTTTATATATTTTTTAATATAATGTATTTATCTTAATGTGTTGTCTTTAATCTCAAGGGTTTTTGCTTTTGAAATTATTTTAAAATATTCACCTATTACCTTATATTAATATTTTCAGTTGACAAAATATATCATGTATTCATTATTTAAATGATATTTTGAAATTTTAATTTCAGTACAGTATAGTTTTATTACATGATAACTGCTGGGCTGTACAGTTTTTTAAATTTTAATATTAATTTGTGGGAAGAGCAGCTGCAAACAAAGGGTATTTCCTTCTTCCCTCAGTACTAATCAATATCTGAAGTAGTACAGCCATTTCATTAAACTTTTGCAATGGGTGATTAGTGCCTCACTGTTTGTGGCTCTGTATGAGGAATAGTTCCTTATCAGCTCTCTAGGAAGATGTGTTTCCTGCTTCTTATCTCTAGAAAGTCTGGCTCTATGTAAACGCTTCTGTTAAAAAGTTACATTCAGACTGTACTCTCCTTACTTTCTGTAGAATTAGAGTTGGGTTAAAGAAGGTTCAGAGTGTGTCTGTGTGTTGATATAATTATACGCATTATATTTGCATAGACTTTTTACAAATTCTTTCAAATGAGAAGTGTGACAGGTGTGAGAGACATGGATCTAAAGTAGCTGGGACTCTGAAGTCTTGATTGTGTTTCTTAAAAACAAAGCTTCCATGGCTATTGGTCTTTGTTACAGGAACTCTCCAAATGTGATGCACAAATGACCAATTTAAAGTGAAATTTAGGAATGGGGATAGTTTTCTGATCTATAAGCACTGAAGCACAGTTACCTGTGTGAGACACTGTTCTTACCTAAATGGGGGAACATTCCAGGTTTGTCTGTCTTATTCCTGGTTTGTCCAAAGTGATGAAGACTCTGGATGCTTGTCATACCATTCTCCATTTTAAAGGGGGCAGAGGGGAGAGAGTTCTGTTTGCTTAGAAAAATAAAAGTAATTAACCAAAAACCTATGTTCCTGATATAATTATGACTGAACGCTAAGAAGGGATACTTGAATACACTCCATTTTTAGTGATAAAAGTCTTATTTTTGCAGTATTTCACATAATCCATATACAGAATATTTACAATACTTTATCTCTTCTTTGAGCAAAACAATAACAAAAACCTCTATTCTGTACATAGATGTCATATATTTAGGGCAAAACATGGGGATAAAAATTAAATGTTGAATTCACTACTCTTGACTTCAGAATGCTAAATTATTCTACAGAGTAGAACTACAGAAAATTAGGAGATATCGTGACTTTTAATTATTTCTATGGTTTCGTTTTGGTTTTGTTTGTGGAAAAAGTTAAAGGAACAGGCTGAAAAAGGTTTTAATGGCTCAGACAACATTCATTGAAACAAATTTTTCAATAAAAATCACTAGAAAAGATATCATTGCCCCTCTAACAATATGAAAATCTTGCAGTACAGTGCAAGATTGCTCATTGGCTCAGGTAGATAGATAAATTATACCATTTTTATAAAATATTTCTAAGACTATAAATTGTTGGGCTCTGCCTAAGCATGCTGGCACTTAGAATCCACCACTGCAATTCCATTGATACATATTAGCTAGTATTTTTGCAAGATCTTTTTAGACTGGAAGTTCTATTCATTTAAATAAATATTTTGTATAATTACACATAGGGTAGTACTATTTTATATTGATTAAAAAAAAAAAAAAGAGAGACTTCTTGAGTGGTAAATTACAAGTGAGGGCAAATTTAAAACAGTTGTCCTTGACTGCCTTCTATCTAGTGAGCGAACATAAACTTTAGTGATTTATGATAAGAGAAATAATGACTTTAATAAAGACTTGTTCAAGCTCATTTTTCAAAATATATAGTACATGTGATTATTTATTACTGATTTTTTAATGCTTCAGTTGTACCATGCAACACACATAATTTGCTTATCTCATTAAAATTTTTTCTATAGAGAGAAAATATTAGGTCATTAACCTAATATTACAAATTCTTTAAGCTAGATTAGAAGAGTGAGACTGAGATAATATCTTTGAGATCTTCTACTGAACTCTAAAATATTTCTTAGCTACTTAGTGCTTAACTGTTTAAAAGCTCTTGTCGGTGCTGCCTTGTTTGTGATAGTTTTGGAGTTTGTGTAATGATCAACAGTGAGTCAAGAGATGTAGCTTACTGGAAAATAATTTAAATCTTTTTCCCTAAAGTTTCACTAATGTCGTGGTTTTCATTTCTGTAAGGACAGAACTTATTATTAGACTCTGAAATTCTGATTTTACAAATAACCTTGTAAATTGTCTTAATTTAATACTTTTACTCTCTAGTGCATCCTTGACTTCAACTTTCCCAGAACATTTTACCCAGTTTTTTGACGTGTTAAAAACATTCACCAGCATGGAGACAGGAATGCTTCAGGGTGTATATACAGACTTAGGACCTGCAGAAATATATACTCTATGCTCCTATGCAGGATTTCTGGCATCAGTGAAATTTATCAATTCCAGCTGGTACTGCAGGATACATGTTGGGTTCATCCAGAATAGTTCCAAATATTTATTCATGACACATCATTTAAGAGACAAAGTATCCTAGGCTTCCTCAAATAGTCCTGTGTTTAGGTAATCTGTGTTTACCTGAATTCATACTTGTTTTTATAAGCAGTGAGGGGCACACTTATATGTGTGCTTGAGGTTAGTAGGATGAATCCATAAGTCAGTTTTGCAGCATGGATTGTCCTGGTAGGTAAAATGAGTGAAAAAGGCAGGTGAAGTTCACCAATAGCTGAGTCTATAGGGCTCATAGTTATACTAAAAGCTAAAGTAATCATCTTATAATGAGTGTTTCTGGATGGTTCAAATATAAGCAATTTAGAAACAGTGTGAAAAATTATTCTTTGTTAGAGAAAAAATGTCTATTTCTGTACATTTGCAAGATGCAAATGTGCAGAACTCTAGAAATAGTTTGCCATTATCATGTATTTCAGCAGTAGCCCTTTTATTTCTGACAGAGAAATATTTTGAATGCCGTTCAAAGTAAACCATGTTCCATTCCCCTTCCCTGTCAGAGTGTCAAAGATTAATGGATATGGATGATGAATCTTGATTACAAAGAAACTATGCAAGAAAATATAAAAAATCTTTTAGACTTCTTGTACTGAAGATAAATTTATCACAGCCAATCTTGTTTGGGACTGTGTGTCTTTACACAGACAGAGACATAGTTTATATTCTAAATATCTGAACATAGAAAAATGAGTTTACTACTCATGTCCAACTGATCAAAATGGCACATGAAAAAAATTAATTTTACAGATATCTCTTGTATATATTTTCAGAATTTCCAGTCCCATAAAGTTAAGCTTCCAACCAATCTTCTTCTTAAGCCATTTATTGCTTTAGACCTATCAAATATCCACATGAAAAATCTCCAAAAAGGGAAAAAGGTAAGTAGAGAAGTTTGCCAGACAGATAACTCTGTCTAGATGCTGTGACTTGACAGAAATTGAAGGAGTCAGAGCAGGAAAGTTGCTTTCCCTTAATGGTAAATATTACCCATCTATACAGAAAATAATCCTGTGAAGCCTGATTATGTACTCTATTCCAAAGTAATGAAGCAGCAAGCCTTATGGAAATAATGTCTTCACAGTACTCGGCAAGCTCATTGCCAAAGCTATTTCTATTCAATTTTCAAGCCTAGAAACACAGATACAATGCTTTTGGTATCACAGTAGTTATGCAGCCACCGATGAAAAGGATAATGTACAGTAGTTGTTTCTATTTATCCTGGCAAAATAGCATATTGGAGCTGCTGTAAATAGTATATCTCATTAGTTTTGCATTAGAAAAGGACACATTTTAAAGCTCTACATGAGAAGGTTAGTCTGAAATACTTTGAAAAATCCTGTTACACAAAGCCATGATTAAATCTTTTCCAATAAATTATTTAGGTCTTAAATAAATGGGGAAAAATTATTTTTTTAAATATGTATTTAACTTAAAGAACTGGGCACCGTTGCCTTCTGTAGAAGTAGAACTAGAAGAGGAATTATTCAGGTATGATTAGCTTATTAAAGGAAGTACAGAGTTTGGGTTTTATAATAGTACCATAATAAAGACAAGTTCTGGTATGTGTGACAATCCAGAAAGGGGATGATGTGGACTAATTGACTCAGATATATAGATAAACTTCCCAAAATAGACTGAGAGATGTTATATGCTGACACATTCAAAAACTTTAAACTTTTGTCAGCCCCTGAAATGTCTTTGCCTTTTGTTAAGAGTTAAAAAAGTGAAAAAGAAATGGAATAGAAGAGGCATTCAGGATGTTGCCTCATTGTCAAGAAGTATCCTACAGAATGCTAAATAACTCTGAATGCCTATGTTTCTTATATAACACAAATATAAATACATCACTGTTTTCCTTCTCTCAGGTCTTTCTAATCTGCTTACTATCAGCTGTGTTCATTGGTGGATGAAAAGTATATGGTAAGATTTTCATAGTAACTGTCCAAGACATTTGAACATTAAATCAAGCATCTTTCTTTCTCTGTTTTGGTCCTCTCTTGACTAAGCTATCTGGCACACGATGTGCCAATAGTGTATAATTCTTATTTCTTTTACAGTGTTAGATATATTAGTGACACATTAGATATGTTGTTATGAGAGATAGGTCAAATATGTTTTTTTTCTCTCTACAAATGTTTGTGACCACAGTGATTGGCACTTTAAAATGCAAGCTTCAGTTTACATAATTTCTGAAATATAAGAAATATTGCTGAAAAAAATAGTTTAGAGAGCAAATACATAATGATCTTAAATTAGAAGGACAAGCTGAAGTTACAATGTAAGCATCTCTTTCCCTTTTCAAATGAAAAAATAAAAATGGATAATAAGTACCTGAAGCCAGCATGTACATCAAAAGTAGGTAAATAAAATTTTTGAAACTTTTGAATTTTTTTTTTTTGGCCTTTGTAACTGATAGGTTTCAAGTTATTAAAATCACAACATAACCATTATAAAAAGAATGGCCTACGTGTTGTTATATTTGCTTACAAACTTTTTATGTTTGATTTCTTATGTTTTATTACTAGGATGGCTCTTTATCCATATAAGAACTGTTTCTAGCTCTGTGGAATGTGGAATTTTTCAATACTGGATTTTAATTTATCTTTCTTGATAGGCTCTTGATAAACCTAGAGGTGTTTTTTTATAGATGTTATCATTCATTGATTGAAACTGGTACATGTCCTCAAAGGCTGCCAAACACTGAATAAAGCTAACTATTTTTCAGAGGAGGGTCATATATATTGAACCTTTTCCTCTTGATTGCTTTGAAATTGGATTGTTCTCATAGTTACGTCTTCAGCTTATTTATGTGTATATCACTTTCTGCAGGAAGCACATTTTCAATCTTCAGAGCCAGTGTTTATCCATTAAAAGAGACATTTCAAATGCTTTTAGATTTAGTGAATATTGTGTGTTAAGAAGGACTTCACAGTGTCTGTGCTTTCACAGAAATACTCTGTAGCTGCAAGTATATATTTGAAGAGAATCTGCAGTTCCCCACTTGGATCAGAATGCAGATGTGAACATTGGAAGCACATAAAAGTGTTTAAGATTTTCACAACATTCCCAGATTCACTAGTATTCATTTAACTGTATGAAAAACATTTTGGTTGAACAAATACAAAGATAGCACCATGACAACCTGCATTTGATTCCCATTGATGAAATATGCTTTCTTGCATTAGAATTGGGACTAAAAATATATATAATTCTATCCTCTTAAATAATGTATGATAAATCATTAGGCACTAGAAATGTAGAAATAAGTTGCAACCCCTACTCATAAAAAGTGGTTTGAAGTGAAGTAGTACACACAGCTGAGAGAGAAGATACAAGATGCGGTGTCTACCTGCCATGGCCCCGGGTAGGTGGAAGGGTCCAGCCCCGTGAGCGGCACCTCAGGGGAGAATCGTCTGTCCCTGGTGGTGCTGAGCGCTGCTCGTGGGTGCGCAGCTTCAGTAACTCTGCACACTGAGAGGAGGTGAAGGGATGAGAGATGACACTTGTCTGCCAGCCCAAAGAGACTTTATTTACCCAGGTGGGGCAAGAACAAGGTGCTCTCTGAGTGGGTGCAGTGACAAAAGCCAAAGAAATCAAAGATTACAGCAACTTAAATAGGGGGTGGGTGGACAGGGGTGCAAACCTGTCTTGCCCAATGGGGATAAACCAGAGAGGGACGACACCAATTGCAACAACCTATGGTAACGTAACAGGGGTAAGCACAAGGTCAGGAGACAAATAGAAAAGCTAAACTGGGGTGATTGATACAGAACTTTCTCGAAGAAACTGGGGGTGGTTACAGGATTGACAGCCAAAAGGGTATAAACAAACTCAGATTGATGGAAGCAAATAAAGAGAAAACAGGGAGAGGTGGGAGGATTGGCAGTTAACTGAGGAGCCAAGTGGTGGGAACTTTTGGGGTAAACAACTTGGATCAAACAACTGTGAGGTGAAAAAATGGGGGAGCATGAAGGCTAACATTAATAAAACCAACTGACTAAATCAAACCACACTGCAACAACAAGATTTTCTTTCACACTCTTGTTCCAATAAGCTTCAGTTTTTTTCTTCCAAACACCTTGACTCTAATAGGTGGGTTCCTACATTTTCAGTTGTAACCCCTTCTGCTAAGGCTGACAATAACTGGGATAATTCAAGATAGTTGTGATTGTGTGTTCACAGTAAAAATGTCTGTCTTCTAGAAACTGTTTCAAGATTACAAGTTCATGATACAGTCTCTTTTTGTTCAAACAAAATGCAGTTCCACAAGTTCTGTGATACTTAATGTTGGTGTGTCAGCTACTGGGAAGACTACTGCTAGATTTGTTTGAACAGGGGATGAAAAGAAAAAAAAGAAAGGTTCAAGCACAATGTCATGGATTAGACATTACTTACATGGGCTCATACAAGGTCATGGCCAGATAGCTACAGGAACTGCCTCCACTCAGATCAAGATGATTCTCCTGAATTTAGTGTAGTTATGTTTAGGTATTTTTATGACTAGGAACAACAGAGTGATGTCTAGAACAAGAAGAAAGTGGAATAGAGTTAACCACAGTAGAGAATGAAAAAAAATCACACTATGTAAAGGAACAATTTGGAAAATTTAACATCCATAGCTGTCTTCTGAAGAAATTAGTTAAATAATTAGTCATAATTTTGGTTACTCTGGTTACTTTGATCAACATCATTGGAAAAAATGACAAATCAAGAAACATTATTTATACTGCTCAGAAAGAAGCAAGCAATGAAAAAGAGCTAAAGAATATGTTGTCAGGAAAGACTGGGCTAAGGCTTTCAAAATTGCAGGACTTTTGAGGAGGAAGTTTTGAGGGCTTTCATTTTGAGTTAAAAATTAATATATACATGAGAAAAGACTACCTCATGAAGGCAGAACTGAGTTTTTTTTAGAGTGAATGACTTTAAGTTCTGTCATTATTAAAAGCCATCAGTAAATTAATTTGATGAAGGCTTGTCTTACTTGATGTAAACAGTTTTTGTGTGAGGCGTATCAATTCCGCAAAATTATCTTTACTGTTTCTGTTTTGCTCTTGAATCTTTCCCAAGGGAAATGAAAGTATTCTAACATCTTAGCTATTACATCACACTCATTTATGAAAGATTTACCTGGTAAGTGCTCCCATATTAATTGTAGTTGCTTGCAAGTAATTCCTCTGAAACTCATAATTAATTTATCTTGTTAGCATTATGCAAGTCAATATCACTTACATCATTAAGAAGCAGCACTTTATGCTAAATCGTAAAAACCTTATAAAATGTAGTTTTATAGCCCAAAGCAAAAAAAAAAAAAAAAAAAAGGAAATCTAACCCATACTAATAACTTTGCTGTAACTAGATGCTAACAATTACTGTATGTGCATGCATTCAATTTCTTTCTGTTTTCAAATACTTGATGCCTTTAGAATAAGAATGCATGAACAAACAGTCACAAGACTGTAGCATTTGTCCCCAGGAGTGCAAGATAATAGGAGCCTTGAAATTACGGCACCAAGGTAATATCAGAGAACACAGCTCTAGACTGATCAACAAATGATCGCTGTTATGGTTGTGTAAAAAACCTGATGAAGGTACACTAACTGGCAGCACAGTGGAGCTCTCTGTAAAACAGGTGCAGCACAGCAGCTGCTGTTCCATATTCAAGTGTGCTGTACTGTTCTCTCTGATATTCTACACTGAACTGTCATACATCTTAGAGTTATTGTCATTAAAGGGAATTATTTCTTTGCATTTGATCTAAGGTTTCATTGGTTGTGCTTATCTGCGTTTGAGAAACACTTCTTATTTCTGGATGCAACTGTGGTGGCATCAATACGCTCTCCATCACAAAAGTGTCCCCTTATTCCCTTTAGTGTGAGATGGATATTTGTGTCCTGTGAAGGAGAGAGAGGAGATAAGATAGGCCCTAATATGTCAATTATTACAGCTCTTCTTCAGATGGATCAACTCAGTTTCAGGAAAACTGCGCCTCAAGGCCCTGAGCTTTGAATGGCTCATATATTTCATTGAGTTCTAATGTGTTCTTGAAATCTTTTAAGCACCTGGAAATGACAGACAAGACTTCTATTATCAGACAGTGAAACATTTTTCTAGGAAAGAACTATCTTAAATGAGAAGCTCCTCAGCTTCTCTGTTTGGAAGTTTTCTCCATTTCTAAAAGAAGAGATTAGAAAATAAATCCTGAATGGGGAAAAAAATGTATTTTAGCTCTCTATTGTGTTCATTCTAGATATGATGCTTTGGTAATAGGGAAATTGATATAGAAATTGGGATCAATGTATTCCCAAAAAACTGCTCTGCATTATGTTCATTTGTACCAAGCCAAGAATATGTATATAAGGTTTTGACTTATTTTTATTTTCATGTAATTATTTCCTGGAAGATGATACTGAAAGCACTTTCCAAGCATTTGGGCATGCCTCAAGAATATGCTAATGTAAAAAGATTAAGAAATAGAAATTTTTATTTACCAGGAACCATCTGTGTAAGAAAGGTATGTTTTAAAAAGGCAGCACATTTGCAGTTTAGAATAAAAGTTACACAAATAATGCCAGTGGCAGCTATTGCTGTTATTCTGGAAGAGAGGGTGGGGTGAGTTGACCCTGGCTGGAGGTTAGGTGCCTACCAAAGCTGCTCTATTAATTCCCTCCTCAGCTGGACAGGAGAGACAGAGAGAGAGAGAATATAACTAAAAGCTCATGGGTTGAGATAATAGCAGGCAGAAATCACTCAGCCATTATCATCACAGGAACAAAAAACTTGGAAAAGAAAATTTTATTTATTAAAATAAAATCAGAGTAGGGCAATGAGAAAGCAACCCAAATCTTTACCCCTTGTCTTTTACTCCTCCCTTCATTTTGGGCTCAGTTTCACTCCTGATTTTCTCTACACCTTCCCCCACAGCTTTGCAGGGGGATGGGGAATGAGGACCGCAGTCAGTTCATCACACATTGTCTCTGCTGCTCCTTCTTTCTTGAGAGGATGACTCCTTACACTCTTCCCCTGCTCCAGCATGGGATCCCTCCCACAGGAAACAATCCTCCATGATTTTCTAAAATGTGTCATTCCAACAGGCTGCAGTTCTTCAGTAACTGCTTCAGCATGGACCCCTTCCATGGCATGCAGTCCTTTGGGAACGACTGTTCAAGTGGGTCCTCCACAGGGTCACAGGTCCTGCCAGCAAACCTGCTAAGATGTAAGCTCCTCTGTCCACAGGGCCACCGGTCCTCTCAAAGTGCCTTCTTTGGGCATCCATCTGCTCCAGCATGGTCTTTACCATGGGCTGCAGTGAAATCTCTGCCCTGGCACCTGTAGCACCTTCCCTTCTTCCTTCTTCTCCGACCTTGATGTCTGCAGAGCTGTTTCTCTCACATACTCCCATTCTCTCTGGATACTGTCACATAACAGGTTTTTTCCCTTAACTAAATTAGCTCAGAGGTACTACCACTGGAGTTGATAGTTTCAGCAGCAGGTCTCTCTCAGAGGCCTCTAGCACTGGCAGTGTGGGACACATTGGAAGTTTCTAGAGGCTTGTCAAAGAAGCCACCTCTGCAGTCCCCATACTACCAAAACCTTGCTGGTCTCACCCAATATGGGGAAATAGGAAGGAAGAGCAACTGAATCTTGATGTTAGATATTAATTTATTTAAGCTGAGAGTTCTAGATAGACATTACTTGAAATAAAAATATTTTTGGCCTATTTGATTATTATAATGAAAAAAATATGAAAATTGTATCCAGCAATGTAGTTTTCCTAGCACAAAATTCTTCTCTTCTTTTTACTCTTCTGAGATGCAGACACCAGGGGAAAAACTTTGAAGAAATGCTATGAATGCTTCACTTTACACTTCGTGTTTTGCTAGCTGTAAATGATTAAGAGATATTAGTCTTCTTCCTAGTACAGTTTTTACTTTGGTGAATTTCAGTAAACTGAGACATAATAATGGTAACAAAAGTCTGTAGAAACCTTTCCTCCCTTTAGAAAAACTTGCTTTCAGAATTTCATCTTGACAACTATGTAATCATGTATATAAACCAGATTGGTAATGATTGTAAAGGTTCAGAAGAGAAATAGAAATCAAAATTATAAACTAAGAAGATGGCTTCTACTTGATTAGTTAAAATTGACCACCATGAAATGCATAAATAAGCATTTTTTCAATGTCATCTTAAGACTTGTTGCAATTTAGTGGTTAAGCAATACACAAAAATTAGAGATATTTCTCCCTTAAAATCAAGAGATATGTTAGTTGTATGCATAACTTCTATTAGTACTAATGGGGATTATACAATTCAATGCTGACAGAGTTATATGTTTTAATAGACATCATACTACCATTTTTAAAACATTAATAATAATAACACTTTAAAAATATTTTATTCTCTAAAAAACTTGATATCTGTCTAGTCAAAACTTCTTTTCCCTAAGCATTGTTTTTGGTTTTTTGTTTTCTTTTTATTTTAGTAATATGTTTTTACTTTGTTATTTTGTCTTTGTCACTTTTCCTATTTTTGTTTATACATTGGAATAAAATCATGTTGAAAGCAGATTTTTTGAGCTGTTTCTGTACTTTCATCATTGTTTTTCACTATCATAAATTAAAAACTTGAATTTTAAATATATATTTCTGTTATTTTAAAACTCAGAGTGTATCAAAATTTTATGGTTTTAAATAAATAATTGATTCCATTGCGACTCAGAAATTATTGTCCTAAGATTTATGCTTATATTTAATAGATACAGAAGAGTTTAACACATAGTGGGCTTACTTATATGCCACCTAGAAGAAAAGCATATTAAATTCATAGCTTGCCAAGTAGGAGAAAAAGGAGAAACAAAACAAAACCAAAACAATATGGACAGAATTAAAAAGTATTGAGTACAGGAAAGATTTTTAGTGTCTCAGACAAGATCTGTCACCTGCCATGGATTATCACTGAACAGTAAGCTTTATTCTGACATAGAGTTAAGGCTGTCATCAGTTCAAAAAAGCCTGATCATGACACTTAAAGAACAAGAGACCTTTTCTTTCACCATTTGTAGCCACTAGCTCTTTCATTTAAAGTGCCAATTGACCCAGAGCTGATACCAGTTCACTTATCTTTCAACTAAACCTTATAATAATTTTTCATTTAACTCCTTTTCCAAAACTTTCTGTGATTCCCTTACAGTGTTTCTTAATATTTTTTCCCTTTATTGTTACAATAAGCTACAAAACAGTAATTATGTCAGTGAAGACAGGATTCTGTTAGTATATGGTTAATACAGATATGATTTTAAATGGGAAGAGAAGATTGCCTTGTCTGCCCTGATAACTTTCTCCTATTTTTTCCTATTCTACATTGAGATATCACAGGAGATTAAGCATGGAATGTTGTATTTTTGTACAGGGTACTAAAAGAATTAGGAAGATACAAATGCTTAGTTGCTTGCTTGAGTTAAACAACGACATTCTTCAGTATTTAAAGGAAGCTTTTAAGAAAGATGAAGATCTGTAAACAAGGCCTATAGGCAAAGGGTAATGGGGAATAGTTCCAAACTGATAAAGATTAAATTTAAATTGGACATAAGGAATATATATATATATTTAATACAACAGGAATGATGAGGCACTGGACTGATCTGCCCAGAGAAATTGTGGATGTCCCATTACTGGAAGTATTCAAGGTCAGGTTGAATGCACCTTTGAGCAATCTGATCTATTGCAATATTTCATTTACCAAGGCTGAGGGGTTCGACTAGATGATCTTTATAATTTGTTTCCTATACAAACTATTCCATGATTCTATGAATCTATTATATTTGATTCTATGGTTTATGATTCTATAAATATAGCTCCTGTTAAATCCTTGAGTAATACATATCTGTTGTTGACTTCAGTCAAATTTACTTGACCAATTCTTTAATTTTGTACTAAATCTAAATTCAGTTCAAGTTTGGGAGTCCAACCAAAAAATGCTTACATATGTTTATTTGGGATTACTTTTAATCAGTGAATTCTTAATCCAGAAATAGATTGTCTGCCCCTTTTTAAGACATTTTTTTAAAGCCACTGCATTTTATCAGAGGAAGAAACATAGGAACTTTTAGTTTTCATAGTCCATATAAGACAAGTAGTATCAATTATTTTACTTCAATATATTGAATAAAATCACAAAGTGTGTAGTTTGAAGCCTTTTGTTTCTAAACCAGAGAGAAATGCAAATTTAGTTCTGCACAGATTGAAATATTTTTATCATATAGAGTAGCCAAGATATGATGAACATTGTTTTTTAAAGCACCCCCTAACACTACAGTATTTTTAAGTTGCTTTTTTTCTTTTTTTAATTTCCTTTTTTTTTTTTTTTTTTTTTTGTTTCTTACTATGGATTACAGCACAGTAACTAATTTAAGTAAAATAAATCCATAATTATTATTGTTCTTCTGGCTTCCATATAAAATCCAATCTGTTTCATATAAAATCTAATCTGCATATTTGTAAAAGGGAAAGCAATTTGACCTTGCAAAGAAAATAAATATCTAAATGCTCTGAGCCAAAGGTAAACACCAAAATGACAGCTCTTCAGTATTACTCAATGTAATTTATGCCTTAGCAACAGCATCACATCAAATGTCAGACAAATCACTGTCCAGTTTTAGTTCAGTAGTTGGAAGGAAATTATGCCTGAAATGCTCATATATACATATTAATCATTCATAACAAGATTTATCACTGGAAATTTATGTGTAGTACAGTTAATATTTCAGAGATAGTGTTACAGAATTCAAGTTTATTTACTACACCAAAACTGAGCTACAATTCACAAGTTTTTCCTGAATTATTCTCAAGAATTATGGTAGATCCATTTACTACAGAAAAATATTTTATGTACGTGATACTATCCAGAAACTGCCTAGTTTTCCACACATATTCTTCCTTTATTTCTTGGTGAAAAACTCATAAGTGAGACACTGTCAAGTTGCTTCCTGTCATTTAAAGTATTTCCAGATGGATTCAGTTCAGCATGCACATAATTTAGACTTACAATTTGGTTTAAATAGCAAGGCTAGCAATTGCTAAGAACACTTACAGAAAGAGGAAAAGTCTGTGAGATTTAATTTTCATGTTAGAACAGCAATTTATGTTTTTAAATCAAATTGTCTTTTTATGTGTCTGTCCTCTTTAGGATTTTAGTGTTTTGACTTTCCCTTCCTCCCCCAGTTAATATAAAAATGCACTTAAAGTAACAAGCTTAAAAATCTGCTGGGGTTTCATTAGCTCAACATTTTTGAAAGCAACGCTTTTAAGAAGGGCATGAGGCAGAGGTAGAGATGCCTATAAAAGTGTTTCAGCTTTAGATTTTTCAAGGAAAATGTTTATTTTTCAGAGCACATTTGCAGAACTATTTTTGTGATTTTTATTTAAATTATACTTTTTAATTTGACAGTTGAAATAATATACAAAACATGGTAATTATGTGACCCAGAAGGCCTTTACCTTCTGGATTATAATAATACCATAAAAGGTTAAACATTCAAGGTGGAGAGTTCATTATCTGTGGGGAAAAGAGTTATTTGTAAAAAATAAAATAATTCATTTTTTATAATATTAGTTGTTATAAACATGAGTCCTATAGTTGTACTTGCTTATATTTCCATCTGGAATTAAGTCTGTTAAATTAATATTCAAGTTATTGTTCCAGTAGCTGCTGATTTCTTTCACATTACAGCAATTCTAGATTTGTCTACATGCATTTATACATATTTAATAGAAACCTCCCCCTACCTGGCTTTTATTTTTGGTATTCTTTTCCTTGTAAGATAAAGATGAAAGAATTCATATGAGATTTTCTAACTGCCCATAAGAATTTCTGTTTACTTTGTAGAAAACTTATAAGAGAAGTCTTTACCTATAAGTTGTAAAGCTAAATCAATGACAAGTTGCAAGGATAGATCCATACTATCAAGAGTTGTACGCAGAACAGACATGTCTCCTCAAAGAACAAATCACATTGTTCCTGACAAGGACTTATTTTGACGATATGAACTACCAAAACACTTACCTAACAAGAAGATATCTTTAAAAGACAAAGATGTTTTTATTATGAAAGTGAAATACCGAAATGCACATTCGATGGTAATACGAGGCAAGAATAACAAATTACTGATTATCTAATTTACAAAGTTAAATCAATTGTCATAATTACAACTTTTAAGAGCTGTCCACATCAAACAGGAACAATTCAAAGAGAACATTTATATCTAGAATGCTACTGATAATACACCAGTGCTCTGGCTATTGCTCAGCAGTGCCTAGATAATATCAAGGATGTTTCTCTAACCAGCCTCTCCGGCACCCACTGCCAAGGGGAGTAGGCTGGGAGTGGGCAAGAGTGGACAAGGAGGAGTGAGCTGAGGTGGGCATTCATTTCTAGGGTGTTTGTCTTCTGAAGTAACTGTGACTGGTACTCAGACCCTACTACTCTAGAAGTCTCTGGAAATCAACTGCTGATGGGAAGTAAATAATACATATTTTTGTTCTGTTCTGCTTTACTTCCACACTCTTTGCTTTTCAGCATTAAATTGCCTTTATCTTGACCCACAAATTTGTAATATTTTCTTCCCTGTCATGGTGAGCAAGGGGAGTGATAGAGCAGCTTTGTGAGTATGTGGTGGCCAGCTGAGGTCAACACACCACAGTATATTTCCTTAATATTTTCTGTTGCTTTCTTCTTGAGGAATGCTCTCATCACATAGAATTTGTGGTCTTTCTATGTGGATTCCTTCTGACTTTAACAATTCTTTCAGAATTACATCAAACTTCTTATTCCCCAATTATCAGGCACAGAATCTGACCCTGCTGTCTTGATTAAAATTAAATGGTTGTTCATTTGGTAAACTTCTCTCCTCCTCTTTTCTCCTCTGCATCCTCTTTGTATGTCTATTTGGATTCTTTGCTCTCTCTCTTCAACCTCTTTCATGTAAGAAATGGAGCAAAGGTACTCTTATCTGAATTAATGCATCCTTTCTCAGTAGAAGTGTATCAAAGTAAGGCAAATATTTGTGTTTAAATGTTCCAAAAGAGAAAACAGATTTGGATTAAGAAAAGGAATGTGAATAAAGGATTTTCCATGGGTTGGGTTGTTTTTTTTTAATATGACTTCACAATGTTGTTTTCCCTGTGCCATGTTTTTCTAATTCTCTTTAGATCTTCACAAGTGTTCTTTTTGAGTTTGGGAGACTGAAGAATAAAGTTAATATACTTTTACTAATAAATGGGTTGGAAATTTTCAGTAGAAAAAACTTCAA
This sequence comes from Lonchura striata, assembly GCF_050655825.1. Classification (NCBI taxonomy): domain Eukaryota; kingdom Metazoa; phylum Chordata; class Aves; order Passeriformes; family Estrildidae; genus Lonchura; species Lonchura striata. The sequence continues at coordinate 54,127,413 of NC_140703.1, read as the reverse complement.
CAAGAATGTGCAGTTATAGCTAATCAGTATATAGAGTACTAGTCAGAGATTATTTTCATAGATCCTTAAAAATACACCTTCTTATTGTTTCTAATTGTTATGTAAATCTGTGGATGGTTAGCAAAGCCTGCCTTTTATCAGTTGTTAATCAGCTGCACTCGCAGACTAAATCTTTATACATAAATAGGTTCTGATTGTGCTGATCAGAACCCATTATGAAACTGAAGGAAAGAGAATAAACATTTGTTCTCAATTCTCATTTCACCCTTTCCTTGGTTTTGACTAGACAGTATGTTTGCATCTTGGCTGCTTGAAAAAATAACATCTGTGTGACATAAGATAATGAAAACAGAACAACTAAATAACGTACATGAATATTTATATATATATAACTACACACACACATATATATATGCAAACACATAAATACACATAAAATTAGAGAAGTCTGGTACAATGGAGATGATCCATGCAGCAGTTCTTTTCTTAGAATCTCACTACAATTACAATATTAATTTCAGTAATACTGAATTAGCCTCATGAATTAATTTCAGTCATGTATTATCTGAATGATTAGCTTCTGTAATGTACTATAACTTATAAATCAGATACATGTTTTGTTCATGGTCCCATGCAAATAATTAAATTGCTAATGATTAAAGTAATAATTAATATATTTAAATTAAACTTGTGAAGAAAAGCCTTAGCCTAGGACTTGGAAACAAATTTGTGTTTCTATTATTAGAACAATTGCAATTTTGTGCAAGTTACAAAACACTAAAAGTAAAGATTCCTACTTATCTGGAACTTAATCTTTTTTATTTTTTTGAGTACATGCTTATCCCAAGAGGAATTTGGAAGAACTCTTATGTCCTAGGATTCCCACACCATAGAGCAGAGACTAAATTTCACATTGAAAGTTAAGAATTGAGGCATTCACATTCTCTAGACAGAGATACATAATTCTGTCTCTCAGGAGAAGCACACACAGAAGAAGATAAAACAATCTTTATCTCTGCTCCTTTGTTTTCCCCATGTGGAATTTGGTATGGAGATTGTTTGGAAGTGATTGCTTGATTGGATTCTGGTGAAGGTTGTTTGGGTTCAATGACCAATTGGATCCAGCTGTGTCCCGGATTCTCAGCAGGCAGTCATGTGTTTGTTAGTTAGAAGTGAGTTGATAGGTAAGTAAGAAGTATGTATGTAGAATAGGATAGTCTCTCTTTAAATAGGATATTAATGTAATATAGTATAGTTTTAATAACACTATCCTTCAGCCTTCTGGTCTGCAGCCAGACATCATAATTTCTTCCCAGTTGGCGTTGCCTTTTTTACAATAAAAATCAGGTCTATTCTTCTCAACACTAAAAGCTAATCACTACAGGTTGTAAATTAGAATTAGGCTAATATATAGCTCAGCTTCATATATTCAAAATCATACTTATTATGGAGATTTATCAAGCCATAAAACTCTTGTTCCCATTGCTACCATATTTAGCTAGTTAGAATACATTTCTCTATGTAATTTTGAGAGTTTTGTAAACCTGTCTTCAGTATTGATGATTTACTTTACTTCTCCATGTCAAATTTTAATGGGGATCCAGTAAAAATGTGAATAAGTAAGCAGGAGTTGAAATTCAAATAATTCTGCTTCTTAAGAAAGGTGATAAAATATCACCAGCATAAAATAAATGTAAAATACAATAAAACACAGTAAGATAAATAAAGAAAAAGTATGTAAAATATTGAGATGTATTATTATGTTGTTAATTATTGAGAAAAGTCAAGGTGGATGATGGTGTAGCTATTTAAATTTATTACCAATAGAGAAAAAAGACAGTGTTCATTAGAACATATCTAAGCTCAGTGATCAAATTTCTATTCAAATATTTCAACTGAAACCTTTAAATATTTGAGAAATTTGTGTGTTTCAAATGTGCAAAATAAATAAAAATTATAAAGCAAAAAAAGAAAAAAAAAGAAAAAGAGGTAAATGAAAGAGCAAAGACAAGGACTTTGTGAGAAAATAATAGAATGATATCTTTGCACTGGTAGTTGAAATGTTTTCCTCTCTCTAGGCACAAAGTTTATAAGAAATCCGAAATTTTACATACATTCCCTCATACCCAGGTAGTTATTTCTCCCATACCCAATCAGTAATTTTTCCTTTATAAAATGTTTGTGAACTTTGTTAAAAAATAAGAAATTATTAAATTAAACTATTTTACGGCTTACCTATTGATTCACAGTTGGAGCAGAAGGGGGTAAAAAAGACTTGTGTTTTTTCATACAAGCTGATAATAATTTTATTTTTCCAGTTCTTCCCTTCATTCTGCCAACATCCTTCCTTATTATTGTCTAGTCTATTCTTTCACTTTTTCAAAAAAAAAAAAAAAAAACCCATACTCCATCATTCTAAATGAGTCCCAACTTACTTCCAAATGTGTTGTTATTTCTTTCTGCTAATGATAGAGAGCCTGTAGGTTTACAATTGTGAGGCACACAGTGTGCATATGGGAGAAGTACATATAGTCACATTGGGATTAGTTGGTATGTATTACATGGATCACACAGAAGGCAGTATTATCCGAGATTCAAAGTAATTTCTTTTAATAAAGAACTTTTGGGAAATTATGGCAATTTTACATGCTTCAATGAACAATTTTTTTTTTCAAACATGCTACAAAATGTACTTTTTATTTAGGAAAAAATGTGACATTCTCTGCTTATCAAAATTGTAAAAAGCTTTGGCATTCACTGTTCCAGCAGGTAATATTCAAAGTATACGTAAAAGTATAAAAATATAGTTTCTGCTCTGATTTCTGCATATTTTTAACTCACATGTTTTGCAGGCAGTGCAATAACAGAAATTTCACTATAGGAAATAAAAATAAAATATCATGTATACAAATGAAATACCTTTTTTATTATTTAAAGAACCAAATAAAATAAGCTCATTCCACTTTTGTGTAGAAGAAAGATTTTAAGGTGGCTGGTATGAGTTTTCAATATAATTTAATGTCATTTTTATAGAGCTTGCAAGAAGTTTTCAGGTCAAAACAGAGGTTTCTTTTTTTTTTCTTGTCTCAATGCACATCATTTTAATACTTGAGAAATAGAGTAGGAAAAAAGGAAGATAAAATCCTGAGCCTGAGTGTCTTACACCATATCTTCAGAGTGTGCCTGCTGTTCCTCCCTGGGGTAGGGCTAGGAACATCACTTGGGATGTCCCATCTGGAAAGTGTGCTCTGACACAGATGCTAAGTAGAAGGGATGCAAGAAAATGCAAACATTTGTTTGTTACACCCAGGATGTGAACAAAAGATAAGATCTCCTGAAAGAGTTATAGGAGGCAACAGCCTGAGTCCAATAACAGAGGGAAGGAAGCTAAGAGCAGAAAGAAAAAAAGAAAATAAGAAAAGCTCTCAGGAGGGCTTTTGAGAGCAAGAGAATTTTCTGCTTTTCACTTGTAACTAATGAGAAAACATATGTGATTCTTGAAACTGAGAAGGAGGAACACTCAATTCTGTGTGACTGAACAGTTTGGTTTGGTTTCTTTTTTTTTATTTTATGTTTTTTTTAAATTTGTTTGTTTATTTTTTCCCCCACAGTAATTTCTTCTTCTCTATTCAAAGGAAAGACTGTGATAGGAGCATTCATGTGCAGTAATAGAACACCTGCCTGCATATTTATTTGGCCTATTAGGCATATTTTGATGAAGGAGGATACTGGTGATAGATTAAAATAGACCTAAAAAAGAAGGGAAAACCCAATCTTATTTACCTAGTAAGAAAAGATTTAATGTGAATTGTCTGGATGATGGGCACAAAGATTCAACATTATGTAAGCGGAAGCTCTCATAGAATCAGGAGGACTCATTCCTTCTCAGAAGAGAGGACATTCAGCAGCTCTTTTCAAGTGTCTGTACAGTACCACAAAGTACTTAACAAAATAAAGAGGAAGAAGTAGAAATTCTTGAACCGACACAAGTTTATGCAAGGATGGGAATCACGGAAACTTGGCACAATATCACAACAGATGCTGTACAGTAATGAGTGTAGACTGTTAAAGAAGAGCAAAGATAGGGGAGAGTCACATCCTGTGTTACACAGCACCCTGCCTGCATAGGGCTCCAGCATGAAGCCAGAGACATATTTTTTATATCTCTAGATTAAAATCAGAAGATTCTGTGGTCAGAAATCTAGTTTTGTGGTAGTCTGTTATTTTGCAGTTTGCTCTTCTGTAGTAGGTTTTGAATATTCCTTGTTATAAGTTTGTAATGGTTCATTCCATGTACCTCATTTGGCTTCCCTAATGGTTCAGCCCTGAGTGGTTTACCGCAAGATTCTCCTGCCAAGTGTCTGTCAAGCCATCTGTCAATCTCCTTGTACCGCCTTTGTTCCCTTCTGGAATGTTCCCTGTCCTTCATCCCCTCCTCGAAGCAAGATTGGGGTACAGGGCTCGCTCCTTCCCCTTGGTGGCTTCTATTGAATACCCTTACCCTGCACCCCTCCCCTATCGATAAAAGGTTGTGTCCTCCCCTTATTCCCGCCTCTCGTTAAAAACAGCTTTTTACCCCCAGTTATTGTCATTTGTCCCTGAATTCTCTGGGGAAATAAAACTTTCTGGAACTCAAACAAGTGACTGCTCTCCATTCCTTTGCCTGGTTTCTGGTGCTGTGCTGCTCTGTGCTCCCCACGCCGCAGCCGTGTGCTGCAGGGAGCCACGAGCCCTGCCCGCACCAACACCCGGGGGGCTCAGTGAGGGTCTGGGGCGGCTGCTCCCGTACCTGCACACCGGTCTGGGGAGTGAGCTGGCTGGGGAACATCTTCCCTGTGACCGCAGCATGCAGATACACAGTGTTGTTCATGTGGCAAAAAAGATGGACTCAAGAAGTCTGGCAATTTCTGAAGATAGCTTATTTTGCTAAGTAAGAAACTTTTTCCACAAATTAAAGTGTAAAAATGAAGCTTACAGGAAATGAACAGACAACAGAGGTGGCAAAAGATATGCAAATCATTGCTAAACATTTTAATTTTTTTGAGTGTTTGATCATTTAATTCAGCTGAGGGTGTTGAAAGAACTGACTGATGGAATTGGACTACTGCTGTCATTCATTTATGAAAAATCCTACTATTCAGGAGTTTTCACTGACAACTCAGAAAATCATGTTGCATCTATTTTAAAGGAGAACTCATAAGCTAAAAATAATTTAATTTTACTTCAAGACCATGAAGTATGTTGTCTCAGAGGGCGTTCATAAATGCATGATGGGCAGGAAGGCAATATAGTTTACAAAGCCAAAGTTCCTTGACCAAACTGAGTGCTAAATGGTGCTACTGCTAAATGATGGAGTACCAGGAGAAGGAGATAGCGGGTGGCCCAGCTCAACTACAAGAAGGCTTTTTCCTACATCAGTTCCATGTGGAAGCTGAGGTAGTATGGGCTGCATAAACAGAGGCATAGGGCAGCAAAAATTTGGCTTAACTGTGATAGCTTTATAAGGTTATGAGTTGCAACACAGAACATGGGTACTTCTGGATTGGCAGATGGGGGCAGACTGAGATTCTTCAGAGTACCTCAGTGACATGAGGTGGCTATGTGTGTACAACTGACTCAAGCTCTATATAAATTCCAAAAGTTAAGTGACATAAATTCCACTCTTCCTTTCTGTTTCAAAACTCTTTATTAAGAAACAACAAACCAAAATGAAACATAAATTGTAAAATGCTGATGGCTAAAGCAAGTACTGAAATAACACTCCATATTCTGTATCTTGGAAATACGTATTTGTTACAATTTTCTCTGACAAGGCTCAGAACCATCATTTTCAATCACATTAGAAAGGCATAATATCCTTTTATTTTATTTTAGAAGAGAATAAAAAATAAAGCATAATACCAGAGGAATGTTAATGAACCAGTTACAATGAGTTGTAGTCAACTGAATTCTCTGAAAGTTAACATTTCTTTGTAGGTATTATTTTTTGTGCAGTTGAAGCTCTTTTTGGCTTCTTCTTCATAAAAGGTGTAGATTTATGCTTCTACCTGGAATTATTATTTCTCATTTTTCAAAAAATATATCTGCATATCTTTAAATGGTGTAAAAATCACACCTCCATGTTCTGAAAATCGTATAAATCTATATGAAGTCCAGGGAACTACCATTCTTCCAGCATTACAAGAATAATGGAATGAGTACACACTTCTTGATTGTCAAACCTCTTGGCTTTTTGGAGTCAGAGAAATGAAAAAAACAGGCATTCTCCAAAATTTCTATACAAACCATGCTCAGTTTTAAAGGTTGCTGAAACTACCTGCATGTCCGCTTATGATCCAATATTCTTTTTAATATATTACTTTTCTAGTCTGTTAACTGGCAAAGTTAAATGATAGCTCAATGTCTCCCTTATATGTATTTCATGTATTGTTAACTAGAAATAAGTTTTATATTCCAGAGCTCAAAAGTACATTAAGTTGCTGGTTCATCAGAGGAGTAAGGTAACCAGCTGCTCTTCATTGACATTTGCCTATTGATTGTGCCTAATAGTTACAAGTCCTTGTGTACTAAGAGAAAAAAATATAAATACGTTTATCCAAGATTTAATGTACCTCATGCATCAGGATGAACATACAGGTAGAAAAAAATATCTATTATCATCTTAGTTTTTAAGTCTCATTGGAAAAAAAATATCAAATTATTAAAATAAAAATGAGGCTGAAAAAACCCTAGCAATAGATCACCTTTTATATCTCTGGCTCAAGCTAGCATTATTTATTCTGAATCTTTGAGCAGATCAGAAGAAAACAACTCACTAAGTACCATAATATCACTCTGCTGCATAGCTTCGCCTGCTGTAACAACTATCAGAAAATAAAGTCCTCTACTTAGGTGCTCTCAGTTCTTTTGTACTAAGAGCCAACATTACTTATACCTTCACATTAACTGCCAACAGGGTGCCATTTTTGTCACCACCAACAGCTCGTCTGATAGCATGCTGCCACTGCATGTGCTGGGTTCTAAGCATGTTTTAATTATTCATTACTTCAGTAGAGAGAGCTCTCCTGCTGTCTGTATCTACAGGCAAGCACAAACACCAGGCTTAGCATCATTTGCTACTGCACCTCTTTCCCTCAAAAGAGATGCTGAATTTTCTGCTTTTTTAATCAATTGATGGTCTGCTTCAGCTTTATCTTCCATTGAAAAGCCAGTTGCCCGATTTTCTTGTTCTGAAAAGGGACAGGCTCCCTTTTTACTTGTTTTAGATCCTTATGGTGGAGAAATTGCTATTAATTTCAAAGCTCAAAAGTTTTATTTGATGAAACTTCTGTAATGAAAGAAAAACATGTTAACTGCAAATAGAAAACATCCTTCAAAACTTTTTTTCATTTCTTTATCACAGTCATTGAAATTTTCCCATGGAAATTGACCACCATTTTTAACATCCATTTCTATTTAGTTGAATATGCTAACTTGACCCCTAAAAAAACTACCATGCTCATAATATATGAATATCGAGCATTTTTTATATGAAAAGTCTTAGCATCTTCTTACGAGGGCCAGCTCTAAAGAAGAGATGCAAAATCAATATTACCTGAAGTTACAATAGTATCTGAAATCTTGCAATCCTATGGTTTATAGTATGAACTGTAGTGAAAAGTCCTAAAATCTGGTGATCAGCTTCAGTATAGCTTCTCTATTTTTAAAACAATTATCTAAGCCTTGCTTCAGTTTGAATTTATTTCTTCAGTGTGATTGATGAAAATTATATGCAACATTTTAATGCCTTCTATAATGATACGTTTTCTCATTGCTAATGAAAATGTTGACTGGTGTACATGAACTATGTATATAATTCTAAATCCAAATTCTATTGATGATTTATAGCTATTCCATAAAAGACAAGAAAAACCTAATGATCTTTTGATGGTAGGTGTAAAATCCCCACTGTGTGTCATTGTGCCCTACTAAATACAAGCTAGCTCTAAACAATTACAACAAGAACCCAATTTCTATATCCTTCCTGAGCTATGAATTGCTTCTGTGAGGGGAAACACATTATGCCATGCTGCAGTCTGGGCTGAGAGAGAAAACACTGCTGACTTGTATTAGGAATTATTAGAGTCTGTACTTGGATGTAACTGAGGTACATGTAAAATTTCCTCATGCCCACATGCAAACAAAAAAACATTTTGATAATCCATAATCTTGTCTTTCAAATATCTCCTTGCTCTTCTCAATAAACAGAAAAAAGGTCTTGATTAATCCATTACCAAATATTTTGATTGGTTTAGATCTTTCCTAGCTCCCATTTCTATGATGTAAATTTCTACAAAGTCAAGCAATTATTTCTCCATAATACACATATTCTCTTTTGTATTTTAAATTGCTTTACTCTTTTGTCATCAAAAACATTTAATATATCCCTGCTTTCTTTTTCCCCGGTTAATTAACAGAAATAATAACACTTATTTGAAACCTCTCCTTGATGAATTTCACTGTTCGTTTTTCTTTATCCCTGTATTTTTTGTCTTACAGTACAATTTATTGCTGTTCTTCTAACCAATAGTTTCTTATTGTAGCTAATTTGTAGGGCAGGCATATAGGATATGCTTAAGTTCAATTAGAATAAATCTACTGAATTTTATTGAGTCGGGGGGGAAAACAAGCCCTCCCCCCACCAGAAAACCATAACAAACCCCTAAAATGAAGGTCAGTCTTTACTATGCAGATGCTGTTTTCTAAAATACCTAATTTATTAAGACTTTGCTTTTAGAAAAGCTGCAACTTCAGCCCTACATTTGCTATGGCTGCTCTTTCACATGAATCAAGTCACACACATTTTGTTTTCTGTGAAAAATTTTGCAAGATCTTCTTTGTTCACTAAAAACAAGTTAAATACTTTATTTGGAATATTCCCTTAATGCTAGGATAAGCAGATTTAAAAAATTATTATACTATCTCTTAATCTGCATTTTCAAAATTATAGTTTTAGTACCATGTCTGCTTCCAGCAATTAAAAAAAAAATCAATATATGAATATCTAAATCTGAAAATTACTCTTTCAAGTCCTCATTCTTTGTCCAAAATTGCCATTGTAGTACTAACCTCATAAATCTTCTCCTAAATTTAAAAATATTTTACAATGTCTATTTTCACTCCTTTCTTTCTGTTTCATCCATCCATGTACATGCAGATCTACACTTTTCAATTTATTTCCATTTTTCTGAAAACTTGTTCTTCAATACCAGTATTCCAGCTGCAACTGCTAGATTACTGGTTTTTATCTTTTTTGTAACACTCAAGGATTGGTCAAGTAGTTTTAGGTTTTGGGAATGTCCTTCCAACAAAGTATATATTTGGGGAGTTTCTTTGATGTGTATATTCATGTTGCATTTTGGAAAAAAACTACCCAACAAAACCAGACCAAAGAAATACAAAAAAAAAAAAAAAATCCCCCAAATCTTTAGGAGCAATACTATACCTTATTTAATGTAATAAAGGAGTATATTTAGATTTTACAACACCAAAAAGTTTGTTTCTGGGAGTCTACAAAAGCTGAAGTTGTGTTACAGAGACTGTTCTCATATATATTTTTATTAATAGGAATATTGAGGCATCAAAAATCACAGGACAGTTTAGAAACCATGGCAGGAAAATTCAAAGCTCATAGAAAGCTCATAGACACAGGGCACCAACTACAATCCTAAAGTTGTACTACATTTATATTTTGCAAATACAGAAGGCAGATTTATCATTGAGCTCTTGACTATTCAACAGGCCCTCCTGAAAGAAATTTTTAGGAAATTGAAATGGAACGTGAATAAAAAGAAAAGGAACAGATTCTGAAGTTATCTTGATGGGAAGATAAGCAGGGTACAAAAACTGTCTGAAAGGCTGGGTTGAGATAGAGAAAATCACTGGAGCAAAGTCTAGTAGGTGGCCAGTAACTAGGGGTGAACCCAAGGGGTCGATACTGGCTCCAGTCTTGTGTAAGGTCATTGTTGAAGATCTGGGTAGTGGGGCAGGCAGCTGGCTGAACATGAGCCATCATGTGCTCAGGTGGCCAAGAAAGCCAGTGGCATCCTGGCCTGTATCAGCAGTAGTGTGGCCAGCAGGACCAGAGTAAGGTTGTTCCCTGTTCTCAGCACTGGTGAGGCCACACCTCAAATCCTGTGTTCAGTTCTGGGTTCCTCAGGGGAGACTGCATCACTATACAGCTCCTTGGAATGAGGTTGTAGCAAGGTGAGGGTCAGCCTCTTCTGCCAGTTAACAAGTTACAGAACAAGAGGACTGTTGCAGGACAAGTTACAGGACTTCAAACTGCACCAGGGGCTGCTCAGGCTGGACATCTTGAAGAATTTATTCACTGAAAGTGTTATTAAGCATTGGAACAGATTTCCCAGGGATGTGGTGCAGTTGTCTTCCATGTAAATGTTCAAGAAGTCACTGAACATAACATGTGGAAATATACAAAGAACTTGGGTTTTAGATCTGGAATTGTTGGCAGTTTTGTGCACTAAAGAATAACCTTAACCAATTGTGCTTTCTTGTGGACTTTCTGCCACTCTACATTAATATAGAAATTCCTTGTTTCTTTGCGTGAGTAAATTTCATTACACACTCAGATTCACTCAGTCAATCTCAGTTGAGACTCTCCAAGTAAGAGATACTTCTGACATTCCATCCTTATTAAGTGTTGCACATTGTTATTGTGAATTAACCACATCCATATTCGAAGTGCTTCAGAGGGAAACTTCATCTCACATATTGTGAAAATATTGTTTGTATTTGAGCTTCAGATGACCCTCTTTAAATTGCTCTACTGAAACTTAGAGAATGCTCTAAGGAAATTTTGTTCTAAATGTTCAAACCAGGCATCAAATTACCACAAAAAGAACCCCCAAAATACCAAAAAAATATTGCAAAATTTCCAACCAAAATCTACAACACTTTTGTTTCTTATAATGTAGAACAAAGATTTATATAAAAATTAATTTAAAACGTAGAAAACATGATTAGTTTAACCAAGTCTAAAAATTAGTATTTTTCATGTTCCAGTGTTCCAGCTAATTATCTGGTTTAAAAAAAAGTTATTTCCATAACATTCACTGGGAGTGACTTTTGTGTGTATTTACCAGAATAAAGGTCAACAAAATAATTGAAATTAACCTAATGATTATTTGAGCTATGCCATATGCAGAAATATTCACCTTGAAAATATTGTAATTTTTAATTAACTAACAATAATTCATTAGTTAAAAATTAAGTAAAATTAAACTGCTTGAAGAAAATCACTCAAAACTCTTGATTTTTTTAAGCTTAGAGAAGCATAAAATTTCTACCATCATTTACTTTATATTCTGGTGTACTTCTTAGCAAACAAAGCTAACTTTTTGCTTCAAGGGACATATCCTTAATGACATAGCAACAAATTTATTTTACTTTCTACCTCAGGCCACAAAGCAAGTTTAAGTTGAAGATGTATTTTTTATTTACTTCTATTTTTCTCTAGCTTCCTACCAATAATGAAAACAGGAGAAAACCAGGAGGAAACAACCCCAGTTTTAAATAGCAAGAGAGAAAAAGCAGGGAGAAAATTGTGTAGAAGTGCTTAATACAGAAAGAAACAGACTTACTTCAAATTGGAAAAGGTATGAGGGTGTTGCATTGCATTCATAGATTAGGTGTGAAAAGGAAATCTTTGATTAGGTGCATAACACAGTTAAGCTTCATAAGGAGATAGGGATTCAAGCTGGAGTTCAAGGGGGGTGAAAGAAAGCAAATTCACATATAAAAATCACATTAAAAGATGACTTAGTATGTCATCTGTGTTCTGTTCCTCAGGGCCCAATGAAGTAGTTCACCAGAGCATGCCAAAGGACTTAGGGGAAGTCACTTAGAATCATTCCAGTATCTCTAAGAACTTGAGAGAATAGATGGGGGTCACAGACTAAAAAATTGAATATATTTGTCTATGATGTTTGGCAAGGGATTGATATTTTTTCTTGTCCTAGGTTGACTGTATGATGCCTTTATCCCCAATCATCTGCCCTGTTCATGTTGAATAATAAGTTCTACACCTTTAAGACTTGTTCCAGGAGGGAAGGAGTGGGGGGAAGAAGCACGGAGTCTGTTTTCAAGAACTGCACTCCCTCCTCCACATTCCTGCTCCTGGACTGAGTTGTCTGCGTCCAGACGGACAACGAGACAGAGCTCTCCTTTGGTTTTTTTCCTAGTCTAGTTAGTTTAGCTAGCTGAGGCAAAGTTCCCTGGACTGTGGTTTTTTCCCTTTCCCTGGACCTGCTCTGGACTGTACACCAGGAGAGCAGCAGCAGCGCCGGTGGCCCTGGGGCCGGGCCTGGGCCATGGCATTTCCAGCGCCGGAGGGACTGAGCAGAGACTGAGTGACCCCAGCTGCAACCTGAGGGATCTTTCTGAGATTGTCTCTCTTGGAGTGGCAAGAAGTTTTGTTGTTTAATATTGTCTAGGTTTGCTAGTTTAACAGGTTTTTTCCACTTTTCTCCAAAGAGGTATCTTTCCCGAACTGGTTGGGGGAGGGGCCAATTGAATCTGCTTTCCTGAAAGAACCCTTTTGGGGGTTTTTCCCCAAATTTGCCATGAACCAGGATATTTCTTATGGACTGTAATAGCAGTTGTGACATATCAAAACCACAGAATGATTGACTCTCCCACAAAACATCCCAAATATAATCTCAGCTCTTATTTGTAGTCATTCAAGGTGGCTGGAAAATGATTCTTCAATAATAGTTATCAATGGTTTGGGGTACAATTATAAAGCATCTTAAACTGAAAAATGGTGTCAGAGTCAATTTTTACTCAATGGTATGATAGAAAACAGAGTGTAACTTCTAATATTTACTGATGACATCCATCCAAAAGAAGATTAAGTTTGATAAAGAGGCTCAGACTTGAAAATGAGTCTAACAAATTTGTTCAGGATGTGTAGTCAGAAAGATGAAATTCAATTAGTACAAAATAAAAATGCTTTATTTCTCAAGGGGGACAAATACCAGTGGGGAATATCTGGGTAGACATCAGTATAGCAAAGGGGAGTTCTAGCAGTAACCCTGTATTATGCACAAAATAAGTGCCAAAAGTGTGACATAGCTCTAAAATAAGCAAGTCTCATTTGGGAATATAATAATAATATTTTTTTTAGAGGCATTCTAGGTCTGGAAAATAGACTGAAAAGAAATTTCTCTCCCAGTTAGCTGTGAAAATGATTTGTCTCACAGAATTCAGCTCAGTTTAGATAGTGAAAGAGTGTGAGAAAGAGTTTAAGGACTAAGCCATCTGACCTTGAACTTCTGCTTGATTTTGGTTGAAGTCAAATAAAAACCTAAAGAATAAATCTGAAGCAGATACAACCATTCGTCTATCAAGGGCACAACAACTACTTTTTAGATGTCTGTCTAGAGACAAATTTCACAGTTGAATGCCAAATTGTCCAGGGAGTAAGCTTTCAATTTTTGTCACAAACATGGTCAGCTAGCAATGGTGGTCTGAACTCTTCTTTGTTACTGTTTTAAAGTTGGAACTCAAATTCAAAGGAAAGAAAAAAAAAAGAAAAAAAAATCCCCTATAACCAGAGTGGAAAAAAAAATTGAAAGGAATCTTCTGCTATTTGCTACAAGCATGCCACAGCAGGAAGGCACTTGTGATGAAGTGCCAATTACTTTTGAGGTCCCAAAACTATAACGTCAGGATCTAAATCATGTGTTTCTGTTCCTGTGTTTTTTCCAGAGGCTCAAACCCTGCTGTTAGTATTGTGAGCATCTAAGAAACTTGCTTCAGTGGAAAAGCTGAACATAGAAGTTAATGCAGTAAATTGACTGTTTTTTTAAAAAATGGACTTTTTTATATGTATTTGAGTATTTTATCATTCTGATTCACCAGATTCACTGTGCCACTCTTGGCTGCTTAAATGACTTGTCACCATCAATGATACATGGCCATACTGCAGTGATTTCTCTGTAGGTAGCCAATGTTTTCCTGATTAACCATATCATGCATTATAAATAGCTACATACTTCGAAGTGATATATAATTGGATTTATTTCTCAATAGATATGATTAATATGCTAAGACTAGGACACCATTGCAGAAAATATTATGGAAGGTTTTTAAACCTTTTCCCAAAAAGGTGGGATAATAGCAGAAATATGGAAAATATACAGAAAAAATCTAAGGCAAACCAACTTCCTCCTGTTCTCAGAATCTGATTTGTAAGTATAGATAGAATAGAGATTGCAAGTCATATGGGAGAACGTATCTGCTGAAAAGATCTTATTTTCTATGACCACTGTTATTTTCTTTGTGGAAAAAGCATAATCATATTCACTTTAATAAAACCACATACAGTAAAAAAAAATATACAGAATTATTATTCAACCTTTTAAACAAATCATCTTGTTCTATAAATCTGCCGTGCTGTTTTTATACCAGTTATAAAATATGTTCACCACATTACACCCAAAGGCATATCTCCTAAATATGTAAATACCTATAGTAATGAGATTACAGTACCTCAAAATAATTTAAGAAATCTGCATTGTTAAACTTCCTTTATGCAGAAATCTGTTTATCACTGTTTATGGTGGAAAACACAATTAATTTTTCTATTAAATGAAAGCAAGATTAACATTGCTAGTATTTTCTTGAGCTGTAACTCACATATTTCTTTTCTTTTCTAGCTGAATTAGAAATGCATAGTCAAAACAGACACTACTGGCATTCAGTGTCTTGCTCAAAACCACTAGTCCAGCACATCTGGTTATCTGTTTGCACAGAACTTATATTTGACCTTGGCTAAGAATTATCATACAGAATATGCACTGTTAATTTGTAAAAGTCATTGAAGAACCATCAGAAAATTTTGGCTTTGAAACTTCCTGGATCTTAATTGGATGAAACCAAAATAATATAGAATAAGCCATATTTGTTTGGTTTGTTTTAATTAATTTTTTATCTGCTCTGTTCATGTGATTTAGAAAAGGAAGATGAAATAATTTGGCTAGCTCTAAGTGTGATGTGCAGCAAAAACAGCACAATAAAAATACAACAAACTTCTATTTTTCTCCTTTTTTAAATATAATTGTAAAACAAGATTCCACCAAATGACAGGTATCCAATTTAGAAGTATGAAGTTACCTAATTAAGGAACAAATGCTGCATCAAAAGGTGAAATTCAGCTGATTTTATTTCTGACATCTGTGATGCAGACATTTGCAGGAGTCTATACCTTGGACTCTGTACTGAGGGAAGAGACATTTCAGGGTCAAAGTCATGTACATGATCAGAATGAGATGAATCAAGCTTTGGACCCAATTGTCAATATTAACTAGATCTTACTATAAACCTTGAATTATTCACTCAAATATGAACAGCTGATGTTAGTTGAATCAAACAGTATTATTGAAGTAATGATTTCTTTTCTGGGTGTATCTTGCACCCATAGTCACAGATTATGATAAAGCAGCAAAGAAACATAAGGGAAAGCACTAGAGGGAAACATAAATTTAGAATTACGCCAAATATTTTGGTATGTCTGGAAAAATATTAGTGCCAGTATATAAAGAAAGATGAGTTTCATGTAAAATTCTGTGCATTCACACCAGGAAATCTATAGACTATGTGAAAAGAAAAATAGCCAAAGTGGACAGAAACGCAGACATTTAGATTAACTAAGTTTGGTTTATAAGTTTTTTAATCTATAACATTAAATTAGAAATTAAAGGAATATTTCTAATCTCTGAAATGTTGGTAAATTCTCAGCCCAGTGGTATCACGACTGACAACAAGTCATTTTAAGCTTGGACTGACTACTTGATCAGAAAAATATTATCTGATAGTCATGCTGATATTGATTTTCTTTTAATAACAGCAATATTAATGTCCAAATGCATGTATTTAGCGATCTATATGAAATGTAAATTCTAATAGCAGTATTTTTATTCTGAAAAGAGGTAACTGTGTCTAGAAAAACATCAGGCTGTCTTTAGAGGAGCTTTTGTTTAAAATCTATATCTTCTATTTTATATAATCTTTTTCAGTATCACTATTTATATTACATAAAAATAGTTGCTTTATTATGAAAATTAATGTTTGCTGCTTATTGTTTAAAATTCTTTTAAAATAAATATATTAACTATAGAATTTTAACAGCATCCCATAGTGTTCTTTATTCAGAAATAAGCTTATACCATAATCATTTGCAGTGCAAACATAGCTGTCATTTATCTTTGCTTTGTCCTTCTAAACCCTCCTAAACAAAGTAGCCAACAGTAAACTGTAGGTGTGTTTTATAGACCTTATCAGTCTTTACAAAATACTTGTAATCTTAGTCACTTGTATATATGATTGCCATTTGTTACCTGAAATTAATTCCTCTTCTTCAACTCCATCTTAATACATTTTTTGTTTTCTCCTCTCTTGATTGATCATGGCTAATAAAAAGTTCTAACAATTTTTACTTCACTGATCTAATTCTTCCTTAAACTTGTGTATTATTTACATAATTAATCTTCCTTCAAACCATTTCCCTACAATTTCAGATCTTCTCTCTCCTATCTCTTCTGCAATTGTGATTGATTATGATTTATCAGGGGAGTATTTTCATCTTATTTTCTGCCCCCTTGGGTTTCTGTTTTAGTCACACTTTCAAAAATTTTCAAACTCATTGGTGTGATTATCAGTTAAATAGCTATATTGATTTTTCAAAGATTAAGATATAGCTCTAAATCTGAATAGGACCTTGATTTCTTTCACAGCTCATCCTGCCTCTCATATATTTTCTGTATTTTTTCTGCTCCAGAACATCTGCAAAATACATCAGCAACATCATTATGTGGGGAAACACGGCAGAAGTGTTTCAGAAAGGAGAGAAAATGGTCCAGATTCTCCTGAAACCTGGTCTCACCATCAAGAAGAACAAAGTTAAGAGACCTGCTCAAGAGATCCAGTTTTTGAGAGTAGAGTGTGAGTAAAGTGTGAGTTAACTGTGTGTGACCCAAAAGTTTTCCTCAGCAGAGAATAAATTAATGACAGTCAATGGAATTGAAACAATATAATAAGAAAATAAAGTATATATCAAGACAAAAATAAGTTAATAAATGGTTTAAAATGCCTGTATTTATTGCCTTAGTATATGTGCAATACTTACAATAAGAAAGACTGCAAATATTGTTGTGAATGACTTAATGTTCACTTCTTCTGTCCACCTTTTAAACTGGCTAAATAAGCTTCATATTATTAGATATAAACTTATAGACTAGAACCATAGAATTCCCTGTCAGAGGAAGTGTTCAAGATAAGGTTGGATGGGGCTTTAAGCAGTCTGATCTAATCAAAGATGTCTGCACTCATGGCAGGGAGGATGATCTGGTGTCTGGCCTTTAAAGGTTCCCTCCAACCTAAACCATTCCTTGCTTCTAAAATGTTAAACAGTATTTGTCCTAGTCCAGACCCCTGAAGGACATCATCTATTATGGTTTCCCCTTGGACATTGAGCAAGGTAAAAGGACTATCATTTTTTGGTCACAGCCCATGTTCTCTGTCTGTAATCACCTCCCTGTCTCCCATATGTCTTAATATATATTACTCAACAATCTGTTCCATGATCTCTCTAGTCAGAAGATGAAGCTGACTTTTTTAAGTTCCAAAGTTCCTCCTTTTTTCTCTTTTTAAAAATTATTTTGATGTTCTCCTTTTTCCAGTTGCTGGGGACTTTGCCTCACTGACATTGCTTTTTAAAGATGATGGATTTATTTAATGAGGACTATGAAAACAAGAATGTTGAGTTCACTCTTGAACAAACATCAAAAAAAGATTGTATCTCAAAGAAAATTAAAAAAACTGATGTGCACGTTATTGGGATTATAACAAGTTCTTGTTAGTGATACTGCCATAAAAGTTGAGAAAGAAGTGTATTTAAACATAAAGTCAAGTCCAGATGCAATACTGTTTAAGTGCAAATAACTAATACATACACTGATCTTCTGTAAATTTAGGTGTACCATTTGAGAGAAAATTTAGCATTAATCAAGAAATTATAGTGTGGGAGAGGGATGGCTACTTATATGTCATAAAAATTTTAAAAGCTTGACAAATACCACTCAACTTCAGTTTACTGCTGAAGTAATCAAGCCTATATCTTAATATCTAGATAGTTTCCTTTTCACCTATGAAAACTGCAAGCAAAAGTAACCCAGGCTGATAACTGTAGCCATAGTGGTTGCAACACAAAATGTATTTACAGATAGGAGTCACTTTTTCTTTGGAAGAGTGGGATTGATTCTCATTATTCATTTGAAGATTTTGGGGGTAACTACTGCTAGGGAGAGAATAGACACCACTAGTCAAAGTCCAAACACATCCATCCAGTTTAGTATTCATGATCAGAATTTATTGGTTTCTGTATTTATATTATTTTGTGTATTCTATCTAAAAAATCATTTGCAGTTTCCTGTAATGGTTTTGCTGTTTTTAAATAGTCAAATTATCATTCTAATCTTCAGTGTATAATGCAAGTAGTTGAGCTTGGAAGCTGATGAAGACATTTCCATATAAATCAGGAAAACTTTCAAATAAGTAGGTATTAAGTTTACATTTCTATAATCACAAGACTAGTAAAGCATGAACCATTCTCTCATTTACAGTTTATGTATTATCTTTATTTGATAACCCTCAAATCCAACATCCCAAAAATCATGTGGTGGACAGTCTAGCTATCAGGAAAATAAGAGCAAACATGTAGAAAATCAGACAGAGGAACCCCTGTAAATTTTGGAGTTGTGTTATTGTAAAAGACACCTTTAATAAGATGACTTTCGAGTAATACTGCATAAGATTTCTGTATTCATAATGCTCATTTTTCATATTTCTCAGTGGATAATACATCAGAAGAGCTGTTATCCAACATTAAGCATAATACAATGGTTTTGTGAAAGGAAATGTAGGGCAAATTTTATTTATTTGTTTCATTTTATTTGAAAGTTTATTTATTAGAAGTGTTAAAATTTTCATAATTTGTTGTCTGTTTCAGTTTACACCATTAATTTACCATTTCTTTCTGTTGTTCTTGTCCCTTGAGATTTGTGTTGGTCCTTTTTAGACACTAACCTAATTAGTAATTATAAAATAATATAATGCAAATAGCAATTTGAATTGCTTTAAACCACCAAATACTCATTGTCACAATGAGGATGTATAATAACTCAGGATTACCAGAAGATAATATGGTTGCTTGCTAGGGCAACTTTTAGCTCCTGGTTGCTATTGTCACTACCAGAAAAAAAAAAAATCTATAGGCTGGTACTACACACCACGGAACAAAAAAGACACCATGTTGCAGTGGCTGAATAGATAACACATGTCAACTGTGAGAAGTACAGTGATTTACTTTAATAGAAACATTTGAAGTTTCTCTGAGTCACTTATCAGTGCCCAACAGCTTATTTCATTAGTATTTTCATATTTTCTTATGTTTTTAAAATCAGTCTGAGCAAACAGTATTAAGATCATGTGTAATTTACTCTTGTACATTTTGGGAAATGTATTTTTTAGGGAGAAAAAAACAGGATTAATACTCTAGTCTGTTGAGCTATAAGTTGACTCACATGAAAAGTAGAAAAAAAGACTAATGTCAATGTTTTAGCTATATTGTAGCATGTGTACTTGACATTGTAGTTTTCTACAAAATGCGTTTTAGTGAGCCTGGCACAAAAATTGGAGGACGCTGAAAAATCAAAACAGTGGCAGTATAGCAAAATGCTTAAGGCTTGATAAGAAGGCATGCTGATTGTTCATCACACAGCTAAAGTTCTCTTTGACATAAGAGATGTTTCAAGGATAGATCTTACATTATGCAAAAAAACCCCAACCCAAGCCCATTAGTATTTGCAGAGCAGAGCATAATGCAAAAGCAAGAAGCTTTTAAGTAAAAGAATCTCCATATATTTTTGCTAAGGAGAAATTTGCCCTTTTTTTAATGTAATAAGTTCCAGTTCAGAATTAAATTATGCTGAGTGTTATCTGGTTTACATAGCTTTTATACATCATTATTATTACTATCATCATTATTATTATTCAATGCATTATGCTCTGGTCAGATTATCATTGTTTATGTCAAACATATTTTAACATAAGCAAACTTCTTCTAATCTTCTGGACTATAACGTCTGCCTCATGCTTCATCTACTCTCTCAGTCTGATTTCACTATAATCTCTATTACCAAAACTGATGTAATTAGATCTGTGTTTTAGTGTTATAGTGAACTACACACACAAAAAAATCCCCAGTATAAGAGAGCTTTGAAGTACTTAGTGAAGTTAATATTTGGAATCTCCAGGTCAGAAATCTCACTTTTACATCTTTTAAGTCAAGCCTAATATCCACTGCCAAATGGATTTACTTAACCTAATTGTTATACAGAATAAAATAAGGGGTATCTTGTACTTGCTCTTATTTTATTTAGAGGGTGGAGGATGCTCTTTAGAGATACAACAACAGATAAAAAAATTGCAATTATATGTTAAAATAGACCTTTTCTGTTTCATTAGTGTATTGGGTTTGGTTGGGATAGAGTTAATTCTCTTCACATGTATGTAGTTCTCTTTCCAATTTGTTCTGAAAAACACCCTTGGTAACAGAGAGATGGTTTTGTTATTGCTGAGAGGTGCTTACACAGGGTCAAGACCTGTTTTGCTTCTCATTCCACATGACCAGTAAGGAGGCTGGGGTTTCTCAAGAAGCTGGGAGAGGGCACGGCTGGGACAGCTGACCCCAACTGATCAAATAGATATCTCACACCTTATGGTGACACACTCAGCATATAAATCTGGGGGAAGAAAAAGTAAGGGGAGAGCTTCTGAGTTATGTTATTTGTCTTCCCAAATCACTATTATGTGCGGTAGAGCCCTGGTCCCCTGGAGATGGCTGAACAGCTGCCTGCCCATGGGAAGCAGTGAATTAATTCCTTGTTTTGTTTCTCACTTTTGCTCTTTGTACCATGCTGTCTTTATTGCAACCCAAGAGTTGTTTCTGATTGTTGCCCTTTTGACTATTCCCCTCATACCACTGGACTGGGGGGAAAGCACAGGGCTGTGCTGCCTACTGGAATTGCACTACAACATCTAGTCATGGCATTTGGCCAACCCTTAAGCCAAAAACCTGAAAATAAAAGACATGTAAACTGTTAAATTTGCCCTGAAAAGTCAGGAGATCAATTTAGTTTTGATCCTGAAGAAATATCAACACAAATGACTTCTTCATGACAATGTATTAAGGTTATAAGGTTTCAAAATAAAAGACCATCTTCTTGAGAGAGAATAAATTGTTCTTCCCTATGAATCAAATTTCTTCATAAGACAGTAGTGTAGCACACTGGTTTTGTCACACTGAGATCTTGTGTAACAAAAAAATAACCTCAACACAAGTCTGAAACCACAATTCCAGTTTTTGTAGTGTTCTAACAGATGTACATGTAAGTTCTTTTTAAGTTGTTACTGCTTCTAGATTTGTTTGCTGTGACTGAGTGATCACTTGCGATTTTGTCTTTATAAATGCTGGAATTGATTTTTGCCCCTTTTAAGATTTTACTGTGAAAATCCAGAACATATCCTTGACCCTAAAGTGCAGCAGCAGCAATAGCAAACAACATATGATACAGATTTGTTTGTGATCAAGCATGTCAAGGTGAGTAAAACCTGATAAATGGATTCGCCCACTGCCACACACATCCTGTTTTTCCTGACTAATATATAGTGGCATTTTTTTTACTGAAGAATAGGAAACTCAATGTATTACCTACAGAAGACATAGTGCACAGTACATAAGACTTTACTTGGCTAAATAAAACATTGCTTGTGTTACTTTCTAATAACCTAACTATAATTACATTTCATAAAATAATATTTTCTTTTTGTTAAATAAGCATTTCAGGTACTTTCAGTATTTATACCGTGTCCAAGTCTCCTAAAAAAGTAGTATGCCATGTCCTGAAATAAACTCACAATACATTCACCCCTAGTGTCTGAATCAAATATTTATATGGTAATTGCATTCATATTGCAAATAACAGTAAAGCATTAAAACTCTCCAATATATCTGAGGTGCAAAATCTGTGCCCTTTCTTTCAGAAAACATGTAAGCGAAATCCCTCTAATGAAGCAATAAACTAGATTGTGAAATTCATTTGTTATCTTGTTTGATTCATTTATTACTACCAGTTGGAATTTAATACCATGTAAAATCTGT
Organism: Lonchura striata; assembly: GCF_050655825.1. Lineage (NCBI taxonomy): Eukaryota > Metazoa > Chordata > Aves > Passeriformes > Estrildidae > Lonchura > Lonchura striata. Next base: position 54,105,134 of record NC_140703.1, on the reverse strand, counting down.
CCCACCAGTTTCCTTACACACATTTTCTACTGATGAAAAACATTTTCTTTCCTGCTGTTACTTTATAACAGGGAAGTATTATATTAATTTGAGAAAAATCCTTTCATTCTCTCTATTACATTGATCACAAACAAACCCACATCTGTGGAAGATGCAATGTCCCCTACCTCAAAAGAAATTCGCTATTACAATGGGAAACTGAAAGAAGAGCAAGTAGAAAATCTCCAGTTGTTCAAGCAGAATTCTCTGTTGCACCTCACAATGCACATGTCATTTGGTCATGCAGATTAAGGCAATTAATTTTTTGTTGCTTTTCACACCTGACAAATCAATCAGACAGTGATATAATCAGTAACAACAAAGGCTTTATGGAACTCACAGTAAACAAGACTTAATTATTGCACTCTCCCTATAGGGGGTGCACTCTAGGCAGCTAGACTATAATGCACATTAATTTTGCCTCTTTTTATTTTTTGTGTTCCTGTAGAGATTTTTATAGCAACTGAATTAAACTAATAGCTAGAGACTTTTATAAATTAATAATGCTGCAAAATTGGTTTGTCTGGAGATAGAACAGCTTTTCTCAATACCCAGAGAATGTTGAAATGGTTGTAGTAGAGATATAGAGACAGCATAAATTTAAAGTACATGAAACAACTACTGCATTTGTTTTTCAAATTAGTTCTGAAGAGAAAGCTATGTAAGCCCTTTTAGCATTGTCCTGATGTTCTTTTCAAAAGGGTTGTACTGTTCTTTTAAAATATAACATTCTGAATTGTGTAAACACAGTAAAGCATGAGCTTGTTTCTAGTCATGTTCCTTCTGCTATGAAAATTTTATTGTATATACACATGACTGAAAGGGGGCTATGGAGCAAAAAAAGCCATCTATTACAGTCTGATACACATCCTGTGAGAGTTTGTGTACCATGGAAATCCCTGTAGACTGATAAAATTTAAAGGTGCTATGCCTACTATAAATCTTTTAAAGCCATACCCCCCATTAAACCTGTAGGTGTGGGTATGATGATGTGCTTTTGATGTGACTGCTGTAAGAGCTGGTGTTGCAAAGGTTCTTAAGAACTCAGATGAGTAACCTCTATTTTAAGAGCAAATCTTCAAACCTAAATTTTCTTATTGAAGTACCTCAAAATATAAAAATGACAACTAAAGTACCTTCCCTTTCATCCTGAAGTTGCTTAAAGGCTTATAATTCTGATTTTGAGAGAGATAAAAACAGTTTGCTACTAATATTTCAGTGTAAGCAACTGCAATTCCAGAAAAAATTGGTTTCCTATAGGGAAATTTTAGAGAGGACTTAAACAATAGTTTAATAGCTGAAAACAGGATGACTTCAAATAATGATAGCTTGGATTGGTGTCTGGAAAACAGATTTATCTGCTATCTTTTAAAATGAGATATTATGATATATATATAAATAGTAGTGAGGATGTAGTAGAAGTAGAGACTGTAAGGAATGTGTATGATTCACTGTTTTGGAATAAAGAGACTAGAATGCTATAAGTGTTGTAAATATTAAATGAACTGAAAACTGACTCACCACTGGTTTCAAAACTGGAATTATCCATAGATTATGGTTGCATGTGCATAACATGCTAACATGCATGTTAGACATGCAAAAAAGGCAAAAAAATTTCATAATCCAAATGGAAAAGAACAGTGAAAGAGAGACAAATTAGGAATGAAACCATTTACTGATATTGGGGCGACAAACTGTAAAACCAGTATGAATTGGCATGAATTCCAATTATGGAGGCCATCTGTGAAACTATATTTTCATACTGAGAATATGGTCTGATGAGTATTGTGGCAATTGGTATAAAGTACTTCAAGAAATTCAGAACAGAGAATAGCATGTAAAAGTAAAGAAGTCAGAATGAAAACTGATCACACTCATTTTTAAACCTGAAACTCTGCTTAAGCTATACTGATTTGAAATAAAAGATTCTGCCCCAAGTATCCTGTCATTTCAGACTAATAGGCTGAGGTACAATGTCTTGTGCCTCAATGCTGACAAAACATTAATTTACATTACAAATGCCAAATTTAATTTTAATGGTGATGATAGTAACATGCTGTACTTGCAGGCTGTGGTGGAGAATTCATCACTAAATCATGTGCTCTACTGGAAAATTTTATCTAGTCCAGAATCAAGTAATTCAAAGAAATTACCTGGGAAGGTAATGTGTTATGCTGAAGTCAGGCTAGTGCCTGCCTAAAGTTTTGTAATCTATGTATTTGTTTATTACAACAAGTGGTCAAACCACAGACTGGAATAGTATTTCTGGGTAATAAGGATGATAGAATCCTGACTGCAAAGTTTAATTTAAGTACTTGTTATGGTCAAAAATATAAATGGCACCAATGGCACCATATGTAGGAAAATTTTCTCTGTCATAACCTGTACAACAGATAAGAGAACTGAGGGTTTTATTTATTTCCAGTTTGCAGTACTATCAATCAATTTGTGCACATAAATTTTGCAATTTCAAATGAAATTATTTTCTTTGATATTTCAGGTAGAATGTCTCATAATGACTATATTGCATTAACTCTCTTGAACACACATCAGCATTGCTACTGTGATTTTGCATTGACTTCATTTAGGTTTTAGGAGTCTTTAAAGACAATTATTACATGTTCAGTATTTCCACAGAAGGTGGAAATAATAATAGAGAAGCTCAAAATATCATTTAGATATCCATACTTGCTTAGCTGTACATGTTTCTAGAGTTTTGACTGTATTTCTTTTGACTATTAGGCATCTAACATTCATTTAGATGCTACATTTAAAAAACTAAAATCAGTTGCCTCTCATTTGGAATTCAATTCACTTTCTCAATCATTACTGAAATATCTTCAGTGCTAACAGCATCATCATTTATTCCATCTCCTGCCAAATTTCAATTTAGTATAAAAATCATCTAAAGAGATTAACTTTTTATAACCTCTCGGGTACAGTTTTCTGTTCATTATTAGAATTATTGCTTGGTTTTCATGCTATTGTTTGATTTGTATTACTGTACTGTTAAAGTCTCACTTTCTTCTGATACTGCTTTACCTTGCTGCTCCCAAATCCAGATATTAAGGCTCTAGATTACCTTTCACCAGGTAACACTGTTAGCCTAAATTCAAGCTCTTTATCAGATATATTGTCTGCAAGCACAAAAAATGAGGTGATATTGATCAATATATAAGCCTTAGTGGCAATTGATTTTCTAGATTCCTCAAGAAGATTGGACCCTATTTGAAATACTGCACAAAAGTTTAATGGGAAAAGCTGCTCCACCATTTGGATATCTGGGTGTTTTAGCAATTTTGGATCTTAATACTAACTAAATTTGCTCATCAAAATGGATGTAATCCATGTAATTTTCGTGTGTGAATTTGGACATAAAACTTCACAATATATTGAGAAACCTGTTACAGCCTCATAAACACTTGCCATAAGACCAGAATTCAGTGCCATTAAGATGATTAAATAGCAGAAGCATCTCCTATAAAGGGAGAAAGAAATGTGATTATTCAGAATGCAGAAGAGAAAGCTCCAGGGGACCTTATCTGTGTGTGCAAAAAAATGATGATTGAAAAAGACCCAACCAGACATCTGGTTTAAAAAACAATAATTTATTTTTAGACAAGTTTGTCTTAATGTCTATAATTTTTAGCATACTGTCACTTAAATTTAAGCTGAGCATTCAATTTTTAATAACTTTTTTTCTAATCTCAAAACTATAGAGTAAATACATTTTCTTTTAGTTAGACTGTCTCCATTTTGTAAAAAATATGGGTAAACTCTTCATTGGTATAAAGGCTCGTCTGTACGATTTTGAAATCAGTACTACAGTGGGATCCCTTGACTATCAAGGATCAATTTTTTTTTTTTTTGTCTTAATATTCTGCCTGTACTCCTAGTTTGTCTTAGAGGTCTCAATAAGCAGAAAAGTTTTCTTGGATGTGGAATTACATTTCCATGTACCTCTGATACAAAAATAGTTTGCTAAAATGTCGTTCAGAAATTTTTAACTGGTGCTCAATTATTACAATTAGATATATAGACACTGTGAAACAAGGCCACAATAACTTGTAGTTTAGAGTTCACTCCTAACTCTTGAAAAATGGGAATGTGGGTTCAGGCCCTTGAGGTTAGCTCTGTCCCATAGACTGTGAAATAGATGATTTGGTAATGGCAACTTGTTACTCTCATTTTGAAGAACTTCTTTCATGTGTTTCTCAGATACCCAAAAGAAATGGTCTCTAAAATACTGTTGCAAAAATGCAAAATGAAAAAAACCCACAGTATTTCTTTTCCACAAAAGAAAGTAAAATCTCTGTTTTCCCATTCTTCCAAGATCTCTTCTGCTGCTGAAGTGAAAAGTCACTAAATTATCCCACAATTTTCATAAATATATTAATTAAATGTTAAACCAAATCCATAGAGGGTTATTTTTTTCAAGTTAAATTTTAAAAAATCACTCCAGAGGAGGAATGTTCTTTATATATTTATGGGTAAAAAAATACCACAATGCCACAAGTTTTCAAGTCATTATGTCCTACTTGGCCCAGAGGCAAGGCTAACATTGATCTTAGAATCAGTTAATATATACTTGCTGCTTTAAAAACAGGGGGAAAAAAACACCTTTTCTGATTCTATTTATATTGTACTTTTTCTATTATACTGTTGTTATCAGTACTGTGTATGTTATTTTTATGATCAATGTCATGCATAGATCTCATTTTAATTTATTTTAATATTAATATAAATATTATTGCAGAAGCCTCTTGATACTTCCAAGTAACAAAGTTTTTGTAAGTTTTAGAATTCTGTAACTGAATGAGGAACATTCTCTGATGTAGTTATTTAAGACTTGAAATGTAATAGCATAAAGGAATGCTCTCTTGAGGTATTTCAACTAGATGATTGCAGGTAGTCCTTCACTGGAAAATGTAAGTAATGCAACAGGGGTATTTTTGTCATAATATAATCATATCCCTAAGGCTGTAAAAGATATGAAATTTTGCAGAATATCTATAATTCCCAAGGGGAGTGATTATCTCCTGACAACTACCCCGCAGATTCACCTTGCTGCTTTTATAAGAAGTCTGCTTTGTGTGAGATAATGCAGTTTAATTTCCTAAAAGATAAAGTCAGTTTGACAGCAGTTTCAGCATGTTTCGCACAAAATAATCTGTCATTATGAAATAATGTAATATTAAGAATGTTCTCTAGCTATTGAGAGTCCTCCCCCAATTCAGTCAATCAGCATAATAATAAAGATGAGAAAAATTATATCATCAACAATCTAAGGATATTGGGAACTTACAATAATAATTTGGAAATATTATGGAAATTTCACTGTCTATAGAAAGTTATCATATTTTCCATGGTAGTTTTCTTGGTTTTGTTTTGGGTTTTTGTTTTTGGTTTTTTTTTTTTTTTTTTTTTTTGTTTTGGGGTTTTTTTTTGCCCAGAATATTGAAATAAGTAGAGTTCAATACTGTGCTTGCAAGAGTACAGATGAAATTGGGCTACATTTAATCTTTTTTGGGTAACTATGATGAATAATAGTCCTTAACTTATTGTCATGGTTTGACACAGGCACAATGCCAGTGCCCCCATGAAAATGCAATCTCTCAATTGAATGCTGTGAAACGAGATCGAGAACAGAGCAAAGCAAGCTTAATAACAGAAAGAAAACTTTATTAAGCTACTACTATAAAAGGAAAAAAAAGGGGAAAAAAAACCACACACAAAGATCAAAGTGAAAACCTTCCAAAGCATTTCTCCTCCCACCACCCAACTCCAACATACCACAGTGAGACACAATCTGGACCCCAATCAGGTTTCCACCCTCCAGACAATCAATACTCAGTCCATCGAGGGAACAGAGTCTCTCCTGTGCCACAGACCCCCCAAGAAACACAGCTCCACATCCTGTGTTTCCATGTCACACATGGCACCGCCCGGAGAAAACGTTTGCTGTGGTGACCCTTCTCCTTTCCATGCACAGTGCTCTCACCACCAATGCATGGATGGACGGACTGCTTTTAGGATTTTTCCTTTCAAGGATGTCCTGCCAAGAGGGGAAAAAACAACAGTTCAGTTATTCATTTTTTGGGACCACAGTCTCCCCCTATTTTCCCCTGGGGCCGACAGTCCAAGACCAGAGATCTTCTTCTCTTCTCCTTCTTTGAAGACAGGGGGCACCACCACAAACCCCCTAATTTTTCTCTGTTTGCTCCACTTCTGTCTTTTCCAAGCTGAAGCAGGTCTCTTGACTCACTGGCATCCTCCTAAAATACAGTCTCTCTTGAAGGAGAAAAATCTATTCAGTCTATGGCCAACACGGAAAAGTCCAGCCACTCCATCATCTCCTCCCACCTAGAATTTCTCCTTCTAACATCCCAGGGTCCAAGCTGTCTCTCTTCATCTCCTTCAAACTGAGGAGGGGAAAAATTTCACAAAGCTTTCAATTCTCAAGGAAGGGTTAAAAGACCTGACTCCCTGGCTGGTTTTCTGCCTGGATTCTCCGACTCCCACAGGCAGCTGGGCACCTTGCGGCTCCCCCCGCTCTTCTCCTTCCCTGCAGTGAACTGGTGACAAAACTGCTGCTGTCTCTTTCCCCCTCTCGAGAGAGAGACTCTGGGGGGGAATGGAGACATCCCAGATTCCTCCACCCTTCCATCTGCAGGGGGTTCCAGTCCCTCCACCCTTGGGCCCACCTCAGTCAGGCCATGGGCCTTCCCCTCCCCACCCAGCCACGGCCGGGCAGGGGAGAGGCTGCACTGCGGCTGAGCGGAACCAAAGAGAGCGAGTTCCCCTGGGAATTCTGCTTTTAACCCCTCTGTGTTCTCAGAGGCATGTCCACCTTCAATTGGTCAACATCCAAATTGACCTCTTCTTTCTGAGAAAATTCTTTTTCCGTGTCAAACCACGACACTTATCAATGCCAAAAGCAGTTTGAAGTTGTTTCGAAAAAGAAAGCTAGAAAGCTGCAGACATACATTCTATCCATTAAGGTTAGTTTAATGTGTCCCAGTGACTCTGCATTATGGCAGATTAAGTCGAAAACAAAGTGCAGAACAAAGAATGACATACTTAGCATAAGTGACATATTAAAACTTAAGTATTAACTAATTATCTAAACCCATCCCTTCACCACTGACAGAAAAAAATGTCTCCAGATAGAAAATCTTATTATCCTTCATCTCAAATTTAGCCAATTGTTTATTGCTTTTCCCCCCAACATATAAATTCATCTTTTAAGAAACACATTTTTCTTGTAATCATCTGTCGCTAGACTCTAAATTGTGCAAATCTCCATTGAAGCTACATTTGGCCGTTAGTATAAATATTCCAAAAAGTAACAAATGGTAAAACGTGTTGTCATCAGCTCTTCCTATGCACTGATGCAATAAGAGGTCATTCTAATATCTAGTATCACAGTGATATACTTAATTGAATGATGTATGTGTTAGAAAAATCCAAAGAAAAAAACAACCCCACCCAGCTGCTTAACCACACCCAGAAGACAAGATAAAAAAAATAGCAAAAAGAATCTCAAATTCACAAAATTCTATTTAATTAAATTTAATTAAGACCATTACATTTAAATGACAAAGAATCTACTTCATCTTTCCAAATTGGCACTTCCAAAAGAAATACTCATAAGAATAGTGGTTCCAAAAATAAGTAACAAAGGATTTGCTAACATACGTAAGTTTGTGTCTTTTTGTGTCTTTATGCTGAATATTTTAGTCACAATCACTAAACATGAAAATAGATTAATTTTTATTCATACTAACACATTATTTTTATTGGCTCAACAGACTGAACTGGGTTGGATATCAATATTAGAAATTACTTTGAACAATGTTAGTTGGAACTGGGAAGAACTAGTAGGATATTGGATTATTGGAAAGCTAGAGTAACAGAATAATGTTAAATAAATAAGAATACTTGTCAACTCTTTTCGAAATTCATTTCCTTGGCTGGGTTCATGCTTTTTGGCTCTTTTCCATAGGAAAAGGAGCATAAAATGCTACAAAGAATGGCTGGTGGGAAACAAAGAAATTATATCTTTAGAGTAAATTTGAGCAAATTAAATAGAAGGGTACACCACAACATCCTTGCCTTAGCCTTAAAAAATGAGAAAAATTGAAAGGTAGGAAACTACCGCTAAAAAGAATTGATACAAATAGTCCATTTAATTATGAACATTAAATTAACCTTTCTCTTGGTAAAGGTCCAAATTGTTCATCCCTAGGATTTAGTCCTATGGGCTTATACAAAGAGATAATTTTAGATAACTGAGCTTATTAAGTTATCAGCCTTGAGAAACAGCAGGTTGAGAACAAAAAAAGGACAAGATGGTTTTAATATACAAGATCATACTGGAAACTTAATGGTCTCATGGACTAGGCACTTTATATAGCATACAATGCATAGTCTTTCATATATGTGCAGAAAATCCAATAAATCAGATTTTCTTCCACACGTGCAGATCAGCCATGCAACACATATGCATTTGAATTTGTATTGAAGCATTTTAAATTCATTTTCAAGCCCACTTTCAAACAAAATCTCACATATATGCACCTCAGCACAAGACATTACCTGGAAGACATAATGTTGAAATACTAGGAAAAATACATAGGACTCAAGATTTTGCTGTGTGAAACTGAAAATGTTGTGCTTCATGGAACTTTGTATCAAGAAACTACCAATATTTCTGGGAATGCTAAAAGACAATTAAGTAAACTAAACTCTAGTTTAGCTTGATTCCAGCAGAGTTAAAAACAGTGGCTCTCAAAGGAGCTGAATTCCTTCTGTGCTTTATGGAAAACCAAAACTATCTGCAACACTGATAAAGAATATTTTTCAAAACATTTGTTATTTTATGAAAACTAAGCTTTCTCAAAGACATATCCCTAGCCATGAAAAAGTAATGGGATTTTAAGCAATTTGTAATTCAGATGAAGTAGGAACTATCTTCAATCCCTACAGTATCCTGGCTAGCTAATGAAGTATTTATTTTACATATTTTTCTTCCAAGCCTTTGATATTGTTTGACAATATCATTTATATGGACTTCCCCAAACAATATTCCTTCTCTGAAGAATAATTATACCTTCATTACACAGCACTGGACATGCCCAGACAAAAATAATAGTTCAGAGTTTAAAATTCTTGTGATTTACCTTCTGTAGGCCTGAAACATGGGTTTGTAGTTTGGCAATTTAATAATGTGGGGGTATCACAAAAAAAAAATAAAGCATAGAAAGTTAATAGGAAATATTTTGGTAAAATGAATTACATTTAATTAGTGATTTTAGAGAAATCTATAATCACTAGCTGGAAGAGGAGATGTTCACCTCTCTTCAATATAGATCAGCATTTTGAATTCATAGGTAGAATGAAGGATTTTACTTAATGTATATTATAATATAAGTTACGAGGAAACTACTTATCTTAGTATTTTGGCAGAGTTTACTTTAAAATGTCAAGTCACATTTTCTTAATTAAAGGCACCACTAGTATTTGGAATTATTTCTAAGACATCTGAAGGTTTACTGTTTAGAAGTATGAAAGGAAATTTAATATTAAGGCAAGTAGAATCACCAGACAGAAATCAATTATTGGAGAGCATAACATGACTCTGAAGCTCTTGTTTTGTAATAAAATTTTGCCATGGAAATATTTGAGGTTTTAATAGAGTTGAGAAATGGATGTATTCTGTTTGCTAGAGGGATACTAACTTCGGCACTTGTGATGTGGAACAAATATGTCTGATATTCTGACTAAAAATTTCAAACTAAATGAAGAAATAAATTTAGAATCAAAGTGAAACTACAAGAAAGCAAAATGGATTCCTTACAGAACTTGAATTACCCAGATGTAAGCTCTGTATGAGTCTATAGATCTCTCTACTATAGAAGGAGATACTTTTGTGAAGTGAGAAACTGACAGTGTTGACAGGAGACAGATAAAAACCAAACTATAGGACGATAAAGGAGTGATCAGGAAGAGGTTTCTCTCTGACCAGAGAACTCACACATCTTCTGAAAACATGGTTTACACATTCTGAAATATTTTTAATCCTTTCTTTCTATGTAAAATATATTTTTGAAATTTAAGGCTGGTTTTCATGCTTTTTTATTTTTTCTAATTGAAAAATAAAAACAGTGAAAATAGCCTTTTATATATTGTCTCTCCTTGAATCTTATCTGAATCCAAATTGTTAAGTGATATAGACCATACACTCTTACCTCCACATTTTTAAAGGAAAGTGAAAATGGTGCAATATTTTTCCTATGGGTCATCTATTAGGGTGATGTATTTCCTAATTTTTTTTTTCTAAAGTAGAAATTATTTTCTTATATATCCCTCTGCTAAGTACTGATACTATTAAAAAAAAAAGAGACTGTTACAAAAATGTGGTTCTAGTCTGGTCTGACTCAATCATTTAGTCTGATTTTTTATTTTAAGAATAACCTAATTTTACAATGGATACCAATCATCAAAATGGGACTGGAAATCCTTTGCAAGGAATCAAAAAAGAAATGTGATAAATAAAGTGGTTTTCAATGTCTCTCAAGTTAGGTTAAATACTCCAATAAACCTTAGATTCTATTGCACAAGACTCATGTAGCTCTTCATTATTTAGAATAGAGGGACTGTAGTTAATGACAATACAGGAATTTTGGTGCATAAAAAGAAAAATAAATAAATAAGTATACTGTACTAACTGTGATCCCACAAAGTTCATAAGTGCAATTTAGGATTCCAAATCCAAACTGATATTCTGAAAAGTGTTATGTAGCTGCTATTAAACTGACTGGTTATTTTGGCTAGCCAAATTTTGCATTCCAGCTATATTGGTATAAAAATTCACTTTTTCAGTTACCATGACACCTGAAGTTTAAGGTCCAATATATCCTAATTTTAATTCTGCTGCAACAGTTAAGAGTTTAACTCACAGTCACCCATCCAAGACCTAACAGAAACGTGTTTTGGAATCATTGCTACATCATCTGCATATATATGCTATTAGCCATAGGAAGAACAAGTGATGATATGAAAATATTTGTGATCAAAGCATTCTTTCAGGATACGTGAAGGATGTCCCTTTTCACATGCTTTTGCCTCAGTTAATTTAAATTTTTGAGTGCAGTCAAAGAATCACAAAATGAGAATATCAGTAGATTACAGAATGATTGACCTTGGAAGTTAAAGCAGGTTTAACTGGACCAGATGATTGCTTAGGTCTATGACCTGTTGGGTTCTGAATATCTTTACAGATGGAGATTCCACAGTGTCTCAGTTGCTCAGTTTCAAACTAAAAAAAAAAAAAAATTCCTGTGTTCAGATGGAGTTTCATCCTTTTAATTTGTTCCATTTCCTCTGGTCCTGTCACTGGGCACTACTGAGAAGAGTCTTGATGCCATTTCTTCATTCTCTCCCATCAGGTATTTATACACAATGATGAGATCCCCCTTGAGCCTTCTGTTCTCCAGGCTAGAGTTCCAGCTCTCTCAGCCTCTCCTCCTGTATCCATCTCCTAAAAGTTCTTAGTGGCCTTGTGGTCTACAAGCTCCAGTAAGTGTGCACCTTTCCTGCGCTTGGGAGCCCAGAACTGGACACAGTGCTTCTGATGTGGCCTCACCAGTGCTGACTAGGGAGGAAGGATCACCACCTTTGACCTCCTGGTGCACTTCTCCTACTGCAGCTTTGGGTGCCACTGTATTTCTGTGTGACAAGGGCCCACTGCTGGCTCTGGTTCAACGTGCTGTGCACTAGAACCCTATTTCCTTTACTGCAAAGCTTCTATCTGGATATTTATGGGATTTAAATGGCTGCAGAAAAAGAGTTGATGTGTGCACATGTGTGTATATATATATACATAGAGACACATGTATATTTATACATCTGTATTTCCATAGTTACAGAGATATTCTAGAAGACATATTCCATTCAGATATGTCAAGCTTTCTTCAGTGCCAGATTCCTGCTCATCTTGACGTAGTTGCCTAATTCCTATTGTGTCCTAAAGATATCTAGTCCTCTCAAAAGCAAAGCATAATTTTACTATGCTGGCAGTGAAAAACAAAGAGTATTTTTTCAAATGGAGATGTGTTTTCATTTTAGAAGGTGTGATACTGTACAAGGATTCTGTATTAAATTATTGCTTCAGCATAAAAGTAAGGGCTTTTAAAACACTGTAAAATATATAAATTAAGTACATTAATAGATCAAGTATATTAATCACAGCTGTCTACATAAAAAACTAAGAACCTAACATGCTAGACAGGGAAGTGGGCTCTCATTCTGCAGTGAGTAGAGTATGCTTTCTTAACTGACTTTTTGGCTCAAAAGCTATTGTGAGCATAAATGTTCCTAACTTCTCCATTCAATCACACAGAACACAGCAGGTGTTACACATGGCCAAGTCTCTGTGGAGAAACATTATACTGCAGTTGAACTGTTAGTGTATAAAAGTACTGATCTGATGTCCAAGTATCAGACTTCTCTAAAATATAGTCAATGTAGACATTTTTTTGTAGACAATGATAATATTCTGTGGTCAAAGAATTCTGTAATTTGTTGACAAAGCTGGTCTTAATGTTATTTTATAAGGGGATTTTTGGTGAGGTTTTTTTTTTTTCCTTTTTTAGTTTACACAGTAGATGTACAGGCAAAATTGGAACAACAGAAATGTTTCTCACTCAAAGGTTTTGAAGATCTAAATCTTCTCTGAGTCTTGTATAAATATGCCTATTTCACTAGCACCTAGAATTAGATGGTCATTTTAGAATAATTGAAGATAAATTGTTCATTTGACTTAATGCTAGCCCAGAAAAGTATTTCAGTATTTCCTTTTATTTCTCTTCCTGGTTTTCATTATTCTCTTGTCACATTACTTGTTCATCCTGCTTTGAATTGTATGGCTGTATTTCAGGCATTTATTATCTCTCTAATTGCAGAATTATTGTATTTCAATACCAATATTGTAATAGAGTAATACAATGCATAGTTTGTTCCTGAAATTTTTAGCTGTCAAAAGTATGAAAAAAATAAGGTGGTCATGACAGGAAAGTAGTAAGAATAATAATCAATTACATGTTATCCTGAGCTGATTTCTTGTTGTGCTCTAGATTTTTGAGTATGTTTCATAGCATCATATGCAGATTTAGGAAAGAATAATGCATTTCCTTTCTACCTTTCTGAGTGTCGTATTTTGTGCAATGATGCTACAAAATTAAGGATTAGAGATTAGCATATAAAATACTTAAGATCCATCACTGATCAAAGGTATTCAGCCAATTCATACAATTGATCCTTATGTATCTAGATTAAGAACATATCTGTCCTTCATTGGTTTACAAAATCTAAGAATATCACAAATAGCGATGTAGGTATTGGTCATAAAGGTTAGAAAAAGTGTATTTATATGTATTTGAGGAGAAGTGCACAACTTAAACAAGATAGAAATGAAATGTGTGTGTATTGTTACCTGTGTATGTTTGAAAAAGGAGAGATGCTAAGGAGTGTGACTGCTCTGCAAGTATTTCAAACAGATCAAAGACAGTGTGTACTTTTTAATGCACTAAAATGAGCCACATAAAATAAATCTATATAGGGGGTTCAGGCCCAATTCTGCACCCAGTTAAATCAATGAGAATTTAGCCACTAATTTCAAAGAGATTTGGACAGAGTCCAGAATCAGATTAAGAAAATAAATGTTACAAAATATTCCTGTTTTTTTTTTTAAAGTATCCAAGTGCAGTTTACTCAGTGTGACCCCAAAAAACTTAGTGCATAATCAAAAAAAAAAAAAATTAGCTGTGTAATTTGATGCCAAATTAATCCACCTGGACCAATTAACCCAGAAAAGGCTTCCAGACTCAGCAATGTATTATCAATAGAAATAAAATCATAAAGGAGAAAAAGGTTGAGTGAAGAAAACTTCTTAAGAAAATCAGAAGAGAGTTAGGGATTATAATAAAAAAGCAGAGATCAAAGATCTTGAGATAAGTTTTCATCATGGTTCAAGATAATACAAATTATTTTATGATACTTATAATTCACTGAAGCACTGAAAAAAAGTTGGCAAAACACTGTTGAAATGCTATTTAAACTAGTGTAACTCTATTGAAATCTTTGCTCTTTTTTTTTTTAAATTCTCGTTTTGAGAATTTCTGCTAAATTTTATAGTATTTTAATTGGCTAAAAGTAACTGGCACACTCTTATCCCTGAGCAACTGCAATTCTACTAAAGCACAGTAAACAAAATATTTGATTACTGGAACAAGAACTGTACATTTATACAAGTGTGGGCTTCTGTTGCTTACTGGAATCTCACCTCCTTTCATTTTTTAGCTATTGAAATTATGACAAAATAAACATGGAAATTTAGAAACTTGTGTTTTCCTTGAAGAAACTTGAAACTTATTTAAATTCTCATAATAGTAAAAACAGCATCTGAGGTAGTTGATAAATTATCCACTAGACCCCAAGTTGTGTGAAGAGAAGCAGAATAAATACAGGCCAAATTATCTTGAAATTATGAAGCAGTACCTGGTTTCATGTGTCAAAATGAAAGGGAACAGTTCTAAGTTCATACTGGATTACTGTTAATACATAAACTGAATGGTGTCTTCAAATCTCTTTTTTTTTTTTTGTTACCCTTTTCCTTTCTCACTTATTTTTCTCTCTCTTTTTTCTCTCTTTCCAAAAAGTTCCCTAGTATTAGTGTAATCTAGATTTTCCATTTTTAGAATCTGCAAACTCACACTTAGTGTTGTTCACACTGTTTGCTGGCAACATTTATTCCCCTTCCTTACAAGAAGATAATAATCTAAATACCTTAAAATGAATTTCATATTAAAGGTTAACTATGTAAATATTCCAGATCCTTATGAGCTGGAATAGAAATTGAAGCTCAGAATACAAACAATCTCAATATACATCTATCACAACAGCATTGCTAGTACAAGTAGTGCTTTCATGAATATAGAGGGCAAATATGGGCTGTTAATGTCTTCAAAAATTCATACCTGTGCATTTTTAACTCAAATTATAAAATTAGTCATTTGTATTTGGACTAGTTTAAGAAGTGTTTTTTAAAGGAAAATAACTGTAAAAATTAATTTTATTTTATATGTATTTGAGTGTACATTATACATAGCGGTGTTGAACTTTTTTAATTGAAATAGCATTTCATATGAAAGAAAGCAGAACTTATTACTATCTTTTCCCAGGCTCATTATAATCCAAGTCATAATGGCATCATCCACACACAGAATTAATGTGGCTAAATCTGCATTTCATCAAGATTTTCAAGTGCACTAATTTGCATGATGCAAGAATAGTAACTGTAATCTCCTTTCCTCAGGCAGATTCATCAATATTTGGGACTTTGTAAGTGAAACCAAAAAAGAACAAGATAGAATAAAGGAGACAAACAGTTCTACTGTAATTCAATCTTAATAAGAAATTGTCAATTCTTAATAAAGTCTTTTCCAGTCTACTTTCTATGTCTGTAGAGCATACTAGAAGTTAGAATTGTATTTTCAATTATTTGTTCCAGTATATTTCCTTTAATGAAAATTAAATAATAATTTAGTATCCAATGTTTGTAGCAAATATTCAGTGGCAGATAAAAGATAGCTTCATGCTGAAGGATGGAAGGATCTAGAACTAGATGGCTGAATGTGTAAGTCATGATGGAAGTCATTATAGTTTTCTGTAATACAGTGAGCTTGATAATATCTCATAGTTCATTGATGTAGTCATAAGAAAGGAAATTCATATGTAATAGCTTTTGAGAAAAGTTGAAGCTGACCCTTTCACAGCATGTTTTTAATTGAGATTTAATTAGGTCTGGTTCTGCTGAAATTTCATTCAGGACAAGTAGGCACCAAGATGGAGTTTGGTGCAATTCAGCAGTTTTGGTTTGGTTTGAAGTCTGCAGCATCTTTGGCAGAGTTTTCATAAATAAACTAATCATTGTTTCATTGAGTATATTTATATAGTATCACTGTTCTTGGGGGAGGTAAAAAATATTTTAAAATCTTGTATAAGTGCTTCACCCTAGGACATTTTATGGAACTTTTAATGTAACATGTAATGCTCATCCATTGCAGAGAATTTTATGGGGGAATGGAGGGAGGAGATTTGGTTCTCTGACACTAAAAATCCTCATGAGTTTTAGGAGTGTGCCGCCTGGTCATTCAGCCACTATTTAATGCTTTTTTATCCCTGATGACTTGCATTAAATATTATAGGGAAAAGAAAGAGAAGATGAAGGAAATTAAAAATTCTTCTTTACTACTTTTATTCAAGACTGCTATATGCTTATCTATAATTAATTGTGCTCCATTAATCAGAGGATGTGATTTTGTTATTGTTCTTATCTGATAAAATTCACTCACATCAAATTAGAAGTATTAAATTAATTACAAAATAGACAGCTGTAGGTAAAAAATAAAAAAAAATATTATTAGGAAATATTTGCAACTGTTTCATTCTAATTACTAGAAGTATTTAAAATTACAGTTGTATTTCATACACTCTGAATAATTTCTTTTGTAAAGCTATAAATGGGTCTTTTTTTTAATCTAAAAATAACCTTTTGATTTGCATACTTTTAAAGGAACTTGTTGACTTAGCTCTGAGACAAAGCTCTCCTTTCTCTGGCATGTCTCTGTAGAACATAATAATATTGTTTCTGCGTAAAAGACCCCCCATTCTAATTGTTTGAAATTTTCATGTTTTTCTTTGATATTTCTTTGATTTCTCTTACTGCATTACGCTTTCTAGGGGTTATGGAAAACTCTAAATAGATGTTAAGTCTATTAATTTTCTGCTTTTGAGAATAAAACTGTTAGGTCACAGAATTGTCTCATGCTCTATTTTTCCCAATCTTGGGATGACATTTCTATAAAATTCATATTTCCAGACTGATAAAAATATGTTGTTAGAAACCAGTACTTCCTGGTACATGCTACACATTTGGAAAATGTAAATTTCAAGTGCCATTGACACTATAAAAGATTAAATTGGAAGAATTTCACATCATTCTGGTCTATTTACCTTTTTAACACTGTTCCAGAATCTTTTACACACTTTTACTTTGCAACTAAAAATCAAATTTCTATATTTTAAGACACACTTCTTCACCTGTAACAAAACCTGTGCAACATATCAGATCCTTTGTATTAAAAGAATTTTAAAAACTCAAACCAGTAAAATAATACTATTCTTTTGACTCAGGAAGAGATACAGGGCTAGGTGAAGTGGGGAGAAAGTCTAGCTAATATGCTTAGAAGGTGCAGTCATAGAACAGTGACTGTGTGATCTACTCAAAATATTTTTTTGCTGGCCACTGGTGTCATCCTTGAAAAAATACAATAAGCAATCTGAACACAGTATACATTAGGCAAGCGCAGAACAAATATGACTTTAATTTCATTTTATTTTAATAGAACCTGAAGATTATTTGAAGAATGTTCTGAGGACTCATTGCTTCTCAAAAAGATGAGAAATTTACTTAACAGAGAAATTTTCTTTGTTCAACATATGAGAGCAACATTTTGAATATATTTAGGTAAAAAATGGATTTTTAAACCTGAAAATAATTAACTTGCAACTTGTTATAGGAATGAAACCATCTCTATGACAACATAAGTCCCACTTGAACTTCCTAGCTATCTTTTGCAGATGCATAAAAATGTAGTCCACAGATTGTTCAATGCTCACAAAAATTAATTGCCAAACACAGCAGTTCTTAAACTACTTGAGGTCCACAAATAATTCACCTAATTTGTACAAAATCAATTAAAAAAACTCATTCAAAAGTGCCTTCTGAATATGTTTTTTGAAAGCCTTTACTCCCCTCTGGAGGCAAAATGAAGAAAAATGGTATTTCAGGAGAAGACAAGGAGTTACTGATCTTACATTAGATGATAACACAAATGAAACTTTGCCTCATCCCTAAGACAACCAAGACACCCATCTAGCTAAGGATAGGTTTGTGCTGTGATCTTTCTCTAGCAACTCTTTTGAACAGTTGTAATAGTCATAAGTTGCAGGAAGGTTCAGAGGAAGGATCTGTGACAGACCAGAAAAGCCAAAAAAGCTATTTAGCTCAGCCCAATATAGACATCAAAGGCAAGTTTCATTTTCTTAACTATTAGTGTTTATCACCATATTAGCCACTGTGAAACCTCTAACGCCTAACACCTCTATAAGTATTTGATTCTCAGAGCTCCAAGTCCAGAGTTATGCATATTGGCCTTCCACGCATCCTGATTACACTATGGTATGTGAAATTACACCATACAACTGTTTGTGTATAAGCACATCAGTTCCTATAGCTCATTGAATGTAAGGGAGGTTTGGAAATCTAGACCTCCCTCTAGATATTACCTCAAGATTCTGAATCTAAAAATGAAACACTCTTTGTTGCTGAGTTAGTACAAGATCAAGTTCTTAAACATAGGAATCTTATGAAATTTTAGGCTTCATGGAGTAAACTGGTTCCATTCCAGTTACCATTCCAGAAAGAAACATACATCATGTATCACCTACAATACAGTCCACAAGATGGGTCCACAAAGGGAAGATTCTATTTAACTCATTTGGTATCCTTCTATGATAAAATCATACAGCCATTGGGTGAATTGAAGAAAATAGAATGATAGACTATCCTGAATTGGAAGGCACCCACAAGCATCATTGAAATTCAAATTATGGCTCTGCAGGTGACCACCCCGAGTCACATGATGTGCCTGAGAGAGTTGTCCAAGCACTCTGTGAACTCTGTCAGACTTGGTGCTGTGACCACTTCCTTGGGAATTCAGTTTCAGTGCCCAACCAGCCTCTGGGTGAAGAACCTTTCTTTTCTAAAACCTAACACAAACCTCCCTGACACAGTCTTAGAGATTACCTTTCTGCAAGAGGTACTGCAGGAAACAATATTCACACTAGGTTGTTCATGCAATATTCATCAGACTGTCTCTCCCTCCACTCACAATATTTTATATCTACTTTTTCAAATTACAATATGTAGAGAAATAGCTATTTGGTAGCATCTACTAGCACAATCAGGCTAGTTTTCTTTGGGCAAAATTAAATGTCATTATACCACAAGCTGGAGCATAACTTATCCATGTATTTCTTCAAAACAATAAGCTGTTAATAGCCATTGCTGCAAAGACTTAATAAGATATTACAGACTTTCCACATTGTTGATTCTAAATATAGCAATTAGACTCAGTTACAATAAACTTGCAATAAAACTAGAAAGACAGAGAGGCATTTAGGAAAATGCTGTAATTCAAGTAGACAAAAAGCTGAAATAATCAACAAAGCTAAAATGTACAAATAATATCCAGAATTGGAAGAGACCCACAAGATTTCACTGAGTCACTGAGCCAGAATACATTTAACAGAAAAAGATTAAAAATATTCTAAAAATTTGTTGTCATTATCATTTCAGTTATATAATGCAGGGTATTTTTACCAGGAATCTTCTGTATTAAAGGCTGAAGAGGTAGATCTTGCCTCCTTTCCACTGTGCTTTTTAGTTCCAATTTAGTGCTATCACAATCTTTTCCAAAGTACACATTATATCTGTGACAGTTGGCTATCAGCGGCTCACTGAGACCCCCAGGCTGGGGTTCGTGAACTGTCATTGATTGCAAATATCTTGTTTGTTTTATTTCAGGTCATAGTGAAAGAATTTTTTATACTCGTCATCCCTCAAGACTCTTTATCATTGTGACTAATAGAAATTATGATTTTTATGTGTGAAGACCACATTCTTTACAAAAAAAAAAAAAAAAAGATAAGTCATAAGTCCTGTTCTTTTTAACTGGTGTGTATTAAAACCCACAATGACTCAAGAAAGTTCTTCAAGGGTACCCTAAGGACATGCATGATTTAATATAAATTACCAATCAGTTCTTGGGCTCTTAGGTGCAAACTAGAAACACTGGAATGCCAAGGTGATAAGAAGTTCTAGGATCCTCTGAGCAAGAATAAAATTCCTTTACTGAAAAATATGAAAGATGATACACTAGCAAAGATATCACTAGATCAGGTTGCTTCCTCCATAAGATTGCACAAGTATTTGATAAAAAAATTGAAATAAACTCAGATTTTACAGGGTTTCTCACACTTCCTTTGCTTCATCACTGGGTGTCACGCTATGGCACAATCATATTCTGTCATTAGGGGTGCATAATGGTGACAATAATTTTTGTCATATATATAAAAATTTTCAGCTGCTTCTATAAAGAAGGAAACAATGACCCTAAATCCTAACAGATTTATCTAATGTAAAATATTAACTATGTATAAATTAAAGTAATCTTAATACTTTTTCCTACTTCATTTGTGGTCTATTTCACCAGTTTTTTTTTTCCTTTGTGACAGTTCACTATGAATTAGTAGCTAAAGAAACATGACAAGCTCAATAACATACCTCAATATCAAGAGTTTGCATCTGTCTCTCTGATAAATGCCTTGTACACGTTTTCACTCTTCCAAGACCTATTTATACAGTGTTCAGCTGCCAGCGTGAGTTTCTAATTTCATTCTTCCAATAGTTCTGTGGCCAAGGTTTTTTTCAACCTTAAATTTTTACCAGGATTTTAAACAATGACATCATTTATACTGGGAAAAGTCATAGTAAGAAGAATTGCAGTTATCTTTGAATTAAACAAGAAAAGGGAGAATACACAGGCTTATTTTCATACAGTGCAAAACCACTGTTCCTAGCCACAATTTTGTTAAATGATAAACCTCACCCTTCACCATTACTTTTTTATTGCTAGTGCAAAGCAATGTTTCTCTGATTTTCTTCTTATGATTATGACTATTCCATATGTAATTTGCATAGGTAATTCCAAAATGAAAAATGGTGCATCTGATGGTAATTACATGTAACATTCAGTTAGTTAAATTATAGTTAAATTATTTTAATTTACATTATAGTTAAAGTATTTTAATTTACTTTATAATGACTTTTAAAATATTATATGTTGCACATTTACATGTTAATATCTGAAAATATTAACACAGTTATACCTATAGATATAATAATATTTCCTGAAGGTCAAGGTGAAACAATAACTTCTTTGAATGAAATAAATTCATTTCAAGCAGTCATAATCATTATTCTTTTTACTCTAAGTAACTGGAATGGATAACTGATGTATCTGATAAAGTTCAATCTATTTCTGGAATGGGAGCAGCAAAAAAACCGCAGTGGAATTCATGATTCACTGCACACTGACATAACCATCTGCTGAAAGATACAATGGCTGAGTTATATTCTGGATGAGCACCTACATCCCACCTGGGACCCTTTTTGAATTATCTTCTCTCAGTGGTCAGGGAGAAGTTGTAATCTCCTGGTGATTTTCTTTTGAAATACATGTGTCATCAAGAGAAACCAGTAAAGGTGTGAGGTTGGAGAAAAAAAAATATTTTCTTCTCAAACCAAATTTTTCTGGTAAATAAGCAAGCAATATGTTTTGGGCTTAAGTCTCCATTAAATTTGTGATCACATTAGTCAAGTAAGTATTATGTGCAAAATAAATACAAAGGTTTCATGCCATATCAGTAGTGGCCTAGATTAAGTAAATTCCAATGTGAGTGTACTGATTCTATGACATGTTAAAATTATGCCCCATGTGAATATTTGCTTAAATAATTGTTTTATTTCCATTGTCATGTATGTCATGGTCCTCATGTTCTGTAGTGGCATAAGTCTTCATGTCTGGAGTTGGTTTTGGGTTTAGCTCCAGACATAATGGGGCAATGTCAGGTCATAGTGCAAAAAATAGGTAATACCAGAGATGCAGATCCAGAATACCTTCCTATAGATGTAACTGCATCTGTAGAATATTTTAATCACATCTGTGTCATGTGAACCTCTATGTTATTGAGTTATGTTATCTGAGTCAAATAACTTTAGGAAACTCCACTAGCAATGCTAGATGAATTTAATAGAGAAAAGAGAGATAAATTAAAATTTTAATTTTTTAATAGCTGACAATAACAGCACTTTAGCTTCCCAGTCAGCAAGATAATATGGCAAATTTCCCTATTTCCACTTTGACATCTCCAGGATGAGACTAAGGAGTGGGAAGAATAGGTTCATGCCTAATGCTATACCTTCTGTAGTTGTAACAATACAATAGTCTTCCCTTTGCTAAAAATTTAAGGCCTTGTTGTTGCAAAAATCTAAACTTTCAGTCAAGTATAATTTTAAAACTACCTGTGAACTGTGGTTTGAAGCTGCTTTATGAAAGTTGTAGGCAGATTGAGATATTTGGATTCTGCATCTGTACAGGTAGAATACAGTTCTGAAGAGATCAGCAAATAACTATTTGGTCTTATTGAGTCAAGATTTTCTGCTCTTTTTATTGTTTGGTGGTGGAGAGTGAATTTCCCTTTACTGGAGTTGCAAGTTTCCCTTTGATTTATAGGTATGCAGTATTAAGGAGCACAGTCTACCAAGTGAGTCATACATTAATTTGAGAAGTTCTTTCTATCAATAATGAGGTTTTTTTCTGAATATTTTAAAATTTATTCCATTTTCAGATGTGAAAATATTTTATTTAATGCATGCTAATTTATTTTCATTATATTTAATAAACTTTAGAACTACTGCCTCCATCTGCCTTGAGTACGCGTTTAGTTGCCTGCCTCATTTGTAGTCATACCACTTAATGTGGTTCTGCCTACCTCCCAAGCTACCCTTAAAGTGTGAGTCTTCTGAAGTTGTTCTCTTCAGGAATTCTGAAAAAAAATCCACTTAGGATGATACTTCACTTGGAGATGCAGAGTTACTTATTCTTGCACAGGAATGGTAATTTAAAGCATTGAATATATTGTTACAATAGGCTTTTTGTTTAGCAAATTAAATTAGCAAAAGTTGACTGTATGCAAAATTATGTAATGAGAATTTGAGTGATATATATGTTCTCAGTAGTTATTACTATGGAAGAGTTTCTGCAGAATATAGCATGGATATGTTAATTGTATGGATTTCTGGTTTTATAATTGAAGATTATTTTCTTTCTTAATAAAATAAAATGTGAAATATTTCAATTTCACTAAAGTAATGAATATGCAAAAACATAAAGGAATTTAGGTGGAACAAGATTTGGAATATTGTTTTTAGCATAGCAGAACTGGCAAGTGTACAAATGACTGAGATCATTTTCTGCTATCAAATGCAAAACAAAAAACAAAATCTCTTTCAATATGGCAAGCAGAGTGTTTCTGTATGATATAAAAAATTCTTCTGATCTAGGATGATGCTATAGGGAAGCATTAGTAAGTCCTAAAGCAAAAACAAATATGCACTTTAAAACTTAATGCTTTTAAAACACATCAATGCATTCAAGCCACCCAGATCTACAGTCACTTTTTGCCTATAATCATAAGGATATTTACTATGTTCTTTTACCTTGGTCTTCATTACTGCCACCAAAAACCTTAAAAGACTTTTGGATAGGATTATTACAGAAATTGAACCTTAATTGGAACTTAATCTCTATAATTATGCATAATTACCCATGTTTATTACTCCTACGATGAGCACACATTTTTCTTTAGCAGTAAGAAAAAATGAATTAAAGGTTCTAGAAGCACTGGGTAATATGATTTGTATGCACTTCACTGACTTTATTAGCCTGTATAGTTTTAAAATTCAATTAAAAATGTATTTTCACTCTTTGGCCTTTGACTTTGCTAAAGCACATGAATAGAGAAACGTACAAGTCTTGATGACAAGTGACAGCAGTTTATTTCTTTTATTTCTTGATACATGGGCCAAAAATGATGTATTACTGTCCTTTGTATGACTTCTTTCCACTCTGAAATCCACAGATGAACCAGTGTACAAACACAAGGTGGGCACATTTAATCCAGTTGTATTATTTTTCAAGGATAAGTATGATAAAATCAGACTTTCTTAGCCTCAGTCTTTCCTTAAGTCTATTTAAACTACAAGTCATGTTGGTTGTCACCCCAGGGAGTAGATTTGTGATAACATGGCACAGTCATTTGTAAAACTACTCTTCATAAGTAATGCAGCATGCTTGGAAGAGTTTCACCATTTGTAAAGAAAGAGCCACATGTCGTGTGTTCTATTTGTGCATATTAATTTTTCTGAGCTCAATCTTTTAAAATTTGATAGCTGTGTCAGCAATATTAATAGTCAGTGGCCACCACCATCATCAATTTTGTGAAATCAGTTATGAGGTTATATCCATTTATTTTTATAGTCACAACAATCATTGCACCTGCCTTGGCATTACTTACAGATATCATACCGATTGCTGTTCCAAGGATAAGGAAATATTATGGCTGCAAAAAAAAGTGCTTAAAATACACCGTTATTCTGATTTGGTGGTAATCATTCTCTGTGAGGAAAAACTAACATATGATCTAGGGCTTTTTTACTTAATTCTATTTTCCTTGTTTAACAAGAAAATTCTATGACGTTCCTTAAAATTAAATTAATGGTAGCACTACTAAGGGATACAAAGTCAATGTTGTTTTCATTTACATGTTCCTACCAAACCAGATTAGCATTACCAAAACCAGATTACCATTAGAAATTCAGGCCTGATTTAGTGTGTGTTCTGTGTTATGATGAAAGATGACAGTAATGAGGCTGTATATTTGTTGTTTAATTTTTAATTTTTATCTTTTTTTTTATCATGTGGGAATGATTGCCTGAAATTTCAGTATCGTATACTATCACTGGAAAAGGAAAAATACAGATATGCAGCAAATTCAGATAAAGAAATATAATATTGGTATTAATTATGTCAGATAGATGCTAACCAGTGTAGGGTAATTATATATATGTGAATATATGCATTCATATATATGTGTGTATGTGTTTATATGTGTCTGTGTGTGTGTATCTGTGTCTGTGTACACTTTTGATTTTGTTATCCTACTTGAATTTCTTAAATCTGGAAACAATGGAAAAAGAATGTATACGTGATCAAAATTGTCACAAGGAAAACTGGAGAATCCTACTTCATCACATAGAAAGAACCATATACTAAAACCATATACTAAATCTATGTCTGAATAAAAATAATCCCTGATTAATATTTCATCAATGACTGGATAATCTAAATAAATACACTTAGAAAAATATGCATAATTCTTCTCTTCCAATTCCTTTTCACGAAAAGGAATTTTTCACAAGAGTTTATTGAGAATAAATTCCTTTTCAATGTCCTGAATTAAAGGAAGGAATAATTTGATTCAGTTATCTAAACATACCTGTGTGTCTTAAGTTTAAACACACTATTCACCTTCAGGTTTTCAGCTCTCTAATATGAAAAAGACACAGCCGTCTCCAATATGAATGGCTTTCAGTATTCCCTGTCTCCTTACATTAGATCCAAGCATAATGGTCATACTTCTCTTTTATTGGTACACCTGTATCCCATGCTATTCACCTGGAAAGTACCAGGCATAGTTTTTGTTGCAACCTTTTGTTACTATGCTTCTACTTAGTCCCAAGCTTAGTTTTGTATTTTACATTATACAGTAATTAAGTACAAGACCATGAGTATAATATTAGAAAAAAAGACCACTGGTGTTCTTTTTTTTTCCCTTGAAGACCCTGATCAGTGTTCCTTTCTTTGTCTTTTTAGTTCAGTGATGGCTGAGTCCATCTTGTGGGTGTTTGTAAGGGGGTTGCTTAGTTCCAACATCCCTGCTGTACTCTGGAAGAAAGAGAGCAATGATTTGCAAATGCTCACAGAAGATCTAGGCATAGATAGATATCTTTATATTTGTTTAATTATGATGCCAAATAAGATTTTGAGAATTATGCCCCAACAGATTCAGGCATTTTCTAAAAGTTTGAAAGTTTTGAATTATAATTTTGTAAATCTCAGCTTCACTCAAGTCATTTTCTTGGGACCTTTTCATTACATTAGATATAGCATTAGATCTGTAACTAGGACTGAGAAAAATTATTTGACAGTCCACCATTTATTAAATATTTTTGTCATTTTCAGTGTGTGAAAGCATCACTAATATTTTTTTATTAACAAAATGAGCTACTATAAATTATTCAACAAGGACGTTGCATATAAATAACCACCTTGGCAAAAGAATCACTTATTCAGTTAATTATCAACACTGACTGCAGCCATTAGTAAAATTTGTAGCATACATGGTTACATGCATCAGGTCAATTCATTAATAGGAAGGGTGCGGTACTGATTGCAAGAAGGTCTAAAGAGCCTGCTGTGATTATTATTTGGAAAAATAATGAAAAAATTAAAAAAATTTAAAAAGACAAAACACAGACCAACAAACAAGAATAAAACCTCTAATAATTCCTCTAATTTTTTTAAACAATAGCTTCACCTCTGTTAGCTCACCTAACAGATACTAACTGCACTAAGAGAAACAGTATAAAGAAAGGAAGTATGATCCAGATAAACAACAAAAGAAAAGGTTAGGCAAAACCAAATATCTTAGGCATCATATATATCAATAAATCCAATCTCTATAAAGTAGTCCTCAACTGCAAGTTTGTCTTGCTTTACATTTACAACATGTAAATGTTGTAGATGTAAATACACTAACCTTGTATTCAAATTTTCAGTATGTAGGTAGGGGCAAAAAAATATGATACTTATACTAGAAATAGTAATGATAATATGCAGCTTTGACTATATGCCTGTAATGATGACTTTTCCTCTTAGGAATAAAAAAAAAATCTTCCAATAACAAAGACATAGAGAAGGAATGAATATATTGAAAATTCCTCCAATATCGTAGAATTACAAAAAAACAAATTTACGCATCATTTAAGGACAAAATCCAAGTAAATTAGGTAATCCAAGTGAGATTTAAAATAGATTTTCAATTAAATTATTTTTATTTTCATTTTTTATGAACCACTCCCCTTTATCCCTTACTCAGACTTATGAGGTTTGGAACTCATTCAAGCTTTCAGTAGTAGTCAATTATATCAACTGTGATTTCAAGGGATTTCATAATATCTTTCTAAAATATGTTTAGTGGGATGCATTTGACTTTTTTTTTGTTGTTGTTGTACAATGATGGATTTATTGTTAAAATTAATTATCTCTTAAATAGCAGTATAATATATTGGACAGCTGCATAAATGAGAAACCTTATTTCATTATTTGTATATGTCGTAGGGAAATTAGTCTCAGAATTAGAATAAACTTAACAATAATCTGTAGTATCCATGCAAGACTGCTGAAAAATCTTTTAGATAAACTATGCACTGTTCATATTTCAAAAATGTTTTATGTAAAAGGAGTGGTGGACTATCCTTCAGCAACACCTTTTGAGTAAAAAGGTAATGAGTAATTTGTTTAAGGTACTTCAGTAATTAGCTCATAGCTTTTCTTAAAGCTACATGAGACCAGATAAAAAGAGGAAGTTACACCTCAGCACATTACAAAATTATGTTTAATTGCTGATATTACTGAAACAAACAAATCAGCGAGGTTTCACAATATCCAGCTTCCCAGTCATCATTATTTTCTCTCACAAGGTCTAAACAAGTTAACATACTGAAATTATTGAACCTATATAAATTTATATGCAAATCCATTTTAGCTGTCTGACAGCAGTTCACAGGTATAAGGAAAGATAAATAGTTCATTTTATTACATTATAATTAATGCAAATGTTTTCACAATGCTAATTGGTTAGGTTTGTGTCATTAGAATCAAAAGACATGAATGAAAAGTTTTTATTACCTTCATTAATGTTAAACTCAAGAAGTGCAGATATTACATTGCTGTCATGGGTTGCATATTAGGACTGGCAAAAACACCTTTCTGTATGCTAACACTAAAATTTTAGAGCATGTTATCAAAAGCAATAAAACCTATGTCTGGCTTTTAATGCCTTAAGTATTATAATGTCGATATAAATAGTGAAATGGGAGACAAAACATATTTAATCTCTTTGTTTTGCATGTATCTGATACAATTAATGTAATAAATAGGCTAAAAGTTTTCAATATTTTAATTTAGAAAAAAATGAGACGGTCAAAGACTGCAAGACACACTCAATGTACTCATGCTTTGAAAGCAGAGAGGCTTTGTAAATTTGTGCTGTTGTTGAATTCGTCTTCCTTAGCTTTCCTTAAATACCAGTTCTATATTAGTAAAAGATGTTAAAAATGTTCTCAAACATTCTGACTTTGTGAAGTTTTAGTCTTCAGAAGGTTGTTTTTATGAAACAGCTGAAACAGCTTGCAGAATATCTATGATTGAGTGACAATAAATGATGATTCCAGGTAATAGTAGTTGCATATTCTATTAATCATCACATGCCACAAAAGGGCAAACTGTTCCAGTGCCAGTCAGAAAAATACCTGGGGACTGGCAGCAGTTGAACATGAGCCAGCAGGGTGTCCATCTGGCCAAGAGGGCCAGTGGCATCCTGGCTTGTATCATCACTAGTGTGGCCAGCAGGACCAGGGCCGTGATTCCCACTGTACTCAGCACTGGTGAGGCCACACCTCAAATCCTGTGTCTAGTTCAGGGCCCTTCAATTTAGGAAGGACATTCAAGTGCTGGAGCATGTCCAGAGAAGGGCAACAAGGCTGGAACATAAATCCTCTGAGGAGCATCTGAGGCAACTGGGGATGTTTCACCTGGAGAGAATGAGGCTCAGGGCAGATGTTATCCCTCTACAACCACCTGAAAGGAGTCTGTAGCCTTGTGGGGATTGGTGTCTTCCCACAGATAACCAGCAACAGTACAAGAGGACAAAGGCTGCACCAGGGAGGTTTAGGAAAAGTTTCTTCACAGAGAGGGTGATTGGGCATTGGAATGGGCTGCCCAGGGAGGTGTTGGAGTCATTATCCTTGGAGGTGTTTAAGTCAGGATGTGGCACACCTTTTAATGGAAATAGAAACTCAAATTCATCTTAAAATCTTTCTTCATTTTGACACTGAGTTGTGCGCTTTCCACTGCTACTAAAATTTCAAAACCAGAAAACGTTCATGCTCATATTTCAATCACCTCAGCTAATTTTAGATATCTGCAATATAAATCTTAGTAGCAAGATTACAACAGCATATATTAAGCTGGTAGCATTTAAGGTGAGTTTCATGAGACATAGGTGCTAAGTAGTCATCTACTTTACAGTGAAAACAGTTGAATCTTCAAATTCACTTCAATTTCCCCCAAAAGAATGACTCAGAACACAGCACAGAAATTTACAGAAAAATAAGGGTATAAAATTATACTATGGGAATGTTATGACTTCATTGTTAGTTTGGCACAGTTTTGGACTACTACAAGTAAAAATATCAAATATTTCATCAAATATTGTAAAAAACCCCTCAGATATTCCCAAAGGTCACCTATTTACAAAGTAATTCAGTTGAAGAGGAATAATGATGTTCATTGTAATAATGTCTACTCAATAAAAAGATATAATGGCTTCTGTCCCAACAATATTTTTACAATCTTTCTCAGGAGAGGTAGAAAATTACTAGTAATTATATACATATAAACATTTCCTCTGGATGCTATTAAAAGTCTCCAGAGAAGTGGTATTAAGAGCTGTGTCTAAACAAGAAAATAAAAGTATTTCATAGGATAATATGATACTTAGGGTTGGGCAAGATCTAGCCCTCAAAGTATGCTTAACTCTGAGGTCCAATTGACTAGTCCAGTAAAGTCTAGAAAATTTCCAAAGCTGGAGACTGCACAGTCTCTGAGAGTTATGCAATCATTGCCTGACTGTCCTTTTAGAAAAAGGTTTCTTCTCATAGCTAGTCTGTTTCTTGTTTGAATTTGTGCCTGTTGCCCCTAACCCTCCCACCATGCATGACTATGAAGAGTCATGAACAATCTCCTCTATCACCTCGCCTATCTCCAGTTGTTACTGAGAAGCTGCTGTTAGGTTCCCTTGAAGCTGTCTCTTTTCCAGGCTGAATGGGTCCCTGTTCATCAACCTCTGGACAGGTATTCCACTCCTAAACATACTGGTGGCCCTCTGCTCTACTTGTTCCAGCTTATTTGTGACATTCTTTGTATTCAGCAGGCACAAAATTGGAAGCTTTATTAGAAATGTGGTCTAATGATTGCTGAGTACAGAACAACCATCACTTCCCTTGATTTTTTTGTTATTATATGGTTATCATAGATGCATTTGATCCATCACTGCTGACAAGATGCACTATTTTTTTTTCCAGCTCTCTGCCCCTAGGACCCAGCAGTTTTCCTCAGACCTATAGCCTGTAAGAAAGGTAGGACCTTCCTTCCCAGGCTAAATTGTAGCATTTTCCTTTTGTATTTCATTAGTTGAACATTATCTCCTGTAGGGAAATTCATCCTTTCCAACAATCTCCTTTCTCGAACCTGTTAATACAGACATATGTGCAGACTCTTTACTCCTCTGGTTGATCGTTATGGAGAATAATCTATTAACCACAACATTCTGAGCCAGTTCATCCAAATATTTTATTCTTCATCTTGTTGCTCACCTAGCCTGTCCATAATGTACTAACTTTAAAACCAGGACATTGTGGAACACAGTGTCTAAAGTCTTGCTAAAACTGAAGAAAAGACAATGCCTACTCTTTCCTCACCTATGAACCTGATTACAGGACAAGAGGAAATGGCCTCAAGTTGAGTCAGGGAAGAATATAAAGAATATAAAGAAAAAATTCTTCTCCAGAAGCGTTGTCAAATATAGGGATAGGCTGCCCAGGTAAGTGAGTTTTTCACCACCCCTGGAGGTATTTAAAAGACATATGGATATGGTACTTAGGGCCATGGTCTAATAGTAGACTTCACATGCTGGTTGGACTTAGCAATCTTAAGAATATTTTCCAGTTCAGATATTCAGAAAATCTATGATTCTCTGATCTGATCATATAGGACAGACAGGATGATCAAAAATTATTTAAATACATCTGCTACAGCCATAGCCACTCCAAGATGCACCTGCTCTGGTCTGAACATATTCATGGCCACAGACTCCACGGTGTTCTGCTCTCATGTGGAGCTATCCATAGGTCACAGTTCCTTTGACTTGAGCTGACACTGGACTTCCAATGTGTCCAGTAGACCAGCACAAAACCAGCAGCAAGGCCCTGGCCATTTGCCAGTCCAGGTGTGGGAGGGGGTCCCATGCATAGTCCACCTGGGATGCCTTGGGAGACCACTTCTGTGTAATTTTCCCACCTCCCCTGATGCCAATAATTTATCCCTGTTCATGTCCATCATTGTTTGAGCTATCCCTTTGTTCTGGAATGTTCCTTGTTTTTTATGCCTTCATTGGTTCCCTAGTGTTAGCCACCCCTTCCCCCCTGTCCCCATCGGTCCTCACCCTGTCGGCCATCCCTACTCCTCCCCTGTATCGGTCCATTATTGGCTGGTTTGTACCCCGAACCTCTGATCCTGTTTCTGATATATACCTTACCCCACCCTCGGGACCGCGCGCTCAGAGCCCGCTCCCTTCCTGAGAGTTTGTCTCCCTGCACCTCCGACTTCACTTTTCCCTCAATAAAACCCTCTGGAAAATACAGCAGCCTGAGCATCATTCTGCCTCGGTGGAAGCCTCGCTATTGCTATCTGGCTCCGGCAGACCGTACCCTCTATGGTGTTCCTGGAGGGATACGTGTCCCAGACGCCACACCCAGGTTCATCCCCATTGCTGTAATCCAAATGTTCCCAGCACAGCAAAACAGGATGATTGGCAGAACAGTAGTGCAGTGAGCAGCAAAAGGAAAAAGTGGCCACTAATGAGCCCTAGGCTCTAATATACAGTGAGATATGGAAGTCCTATGGCAAGCACAAGGGCCTGAAAATCAATAGCTAAACAGCAAGAGCCAAGCCCATTCCAATAAAACCTGCTGTTATCTTGAGATCTTCAAGTCCTGTGGTGGATGCCAAAGAGGACTGCTATGGTTTAATGCCAGCAAGCAACTTAACACCACATAACCACTTCTTATACACTTTCAACATGTGGAGGGAATCAGAAGAGTAAAGCTGAGAAAACTTGTGTGTTGAGATAAAGAGAGTTTAATGGATAAAGCAAAGGATAGCAAAACAATTGATTCATTCACCAGTTCTCATGAGCAGGCAGGTGTTCAGCTATCCCCAGAAAACCAGAGCTTCACCATGTGGAATGGCAGCTTGGGAAGAAAAAATGCCAGCACTCCCCCCCACTTCCTCCTTCTTCTTCCCTCAGCTTTACATGATGCCATATGGCCTTGAGCATCACTTTGATCAGTTGGGATGTATCTTTCTGTCCTGGCTGTGTCCCCTCTCAACTTCTCGTGCACCCCCAGCTTCCTTGCTGGGGATGTGGGGTGAGAGGTAGAAAAGGCCCTGTCTTTGTGTAAAAACTGCTCAGCAGTAACAAAAAAAAAAAAAAAAAAAAAAATATTCCTCTGTTAACCAACACTGTTTCCAACATAAATCCAAAAAATAGCCACATAACAGCTACTGTGAAGAAAATTAACTCTATCCTAACCAAAACCAGCACACACACCCAACTGTCTTTGACTCTTGTCCTGTGTAATTCATGCTCATTGCTTCCTCTCATTTTAATTAATCATGAGCATACTGGGTCTGGTTGGGATGTAGTTAACATCCTTCAGGGCAATATTTATGGTGTTGTGGTTTGACTGTTGCTGAACAGGCTTTCTCTTCATACCACTCTATTTCCTCATGCAGACTGGGTGTGAGCAGGAAGTTAGGAGGAGATGTGGCTGGGCAGCTGACACCAATTGTAGTATATAAAATAGTGACTGGGATACTTGTGACCTTTATTTCACTGTATCAGTCTTATATACCAAACAGTTAAAGCCCAACCAGAGATCATAGGAAAGTCTGGGGAAATTTAATGCATAAATGATGACATAATTCCACACAAATGTAAAATTTCTGCAGTAATTTAATATGACACTTTTCCTCTCTTGATCCATATATTGTATATTCTGCATAGTAGAGAGGTTTGACATTGTATCAAGATCTAAATATTAGTGAATAAATGAATTCCTATAAATGCACTATATAAATACAAATGTTTATTAACACCATATGAAGGCTGACACTAACATAATTAAAATGATAGTCACATATATTATAAAGTTCTACCTTTTTTTTTTTTTTGCTCAGACAGAAGAGATTTATGGAAACAATTGTTAAACCTGATAGCATATATGTTAAATTAATGCTCGCCATGTTTCAATTTTCATAATCATATTTAAACCTCATTTTTGTAAGTCTAGAAGATTAAATTCAAGACATAGCTTCCGAATTTAAGATAATTTCTGTATAATATCTATTTAAGATGAAACAAAAATGAACACTGTGAATAATTTTATGCAGATGAAAATTATGATCCTCTTGAATTGTTAATATCTAAAAATAGAGATTTTAGAGGAAAGCCTGAAGAAACAGACTATGCATTTTAGTAATATAGGAAGTGTGAATAAAATTTTTTGCAAAATGTGATTTTAAGACAATCAATAGATCTTTCGCACTGCATAGGGCTTCAGATAAGAAAGCTCATCAGAATCACATTACCTGAATGTGAAGGCAATCTAGTCTATCCAGTAAAAAATGCCCCATGTGATGCTGTGCTTTTTTCACCTGAGGAATATTGCCTTCTAATTTTTTTTCATTTTTATATCACTTCTACATTGTTTTTCACTGGGTTTTAAGTAGATAGGAGATCATAAGTTCATAGCTTACATATTTGTATGTTGTAGTGTGAGCTTAAAACAAGTGTACTGCTACTGTTAATGCATTGAAATTATATTAGCCATAGCAACCTTCTTTAAGGCTTTATTTAAAAGTCTATATATTATACAATAAAATACACTGCAGTATTATAAGGAAAAAGAGAGATATCTAATACATTTAAATTATTTTGTAAATGGCATCTGAAAAACATATCCAGATATCCTAAAACATTTCAAACTTGTATTGTTGAAGGTTAAGAACCTGAAAAGAGTCCTTTGATTTAATAGCAGAGTAGGTTTTCAGTTAAGCTCCTAGGCTTAATTCAGTTGCCTAACTTAGACTGATTTTTATCACTGTTATAAATATTATAATGTTGTTCAGTTGCCTAAACTTAGAAACCTAGTGATGTTTGAAAAGCATGACACTAATCCCCTTAACTCCATCTGGTTCTTTAAAAAGTTCATGGCTCCCATAGGTCCTCTTCCAGACTCATGGAGCATGGTTCACACATTGTAAGACTTCTCAGGAATCTCAGGTTCAGCACCTGTCATGACTTCTTCACTATATACTCTATTTGCTTCTTGGTGTCTGAGACATCCTCATAGAAAGGACAGTTGTGGCTCAGCACTTCTGAAAGACCAGTCCCTATACAGAATACCTTGGGGAGATTAGGTAATAGTGCACCTGAGTGGACATGTTTATTCCCTCTCCATTTGTTAAAAATGGCTTTTAGGAGCATTGACTGAACAGAATTTTATCGTATTTCTTTATGAGATAGAAATTCTTAATTTTTTTTTTTTTTAATGGGAACTCAGGTAGTGTGTAAAACTAATAAACTGAGAAAGCTAGCCATTAGATTTGATTACATAAACATTCATTTTCCTTATTGTTTTGAGTTTAAGCACACATAATGTTAGTAAGAGAGCTCATGTATGAGTAAATTAGGAAGGGGAATATAATCATATGCTAACATTCAATTTTAATAATCAATGGGGAAAAAAAAAAGACAAGTAGGGTAATGAATGATAGATTTCAGAAGTAAGTTATACTTCTTTTTGCATCATTTTTCTCAGTTTACCATAGGGAAACCATCATTACAGATGCATAATGATGTGTGTGACACACAGAAGTATCTGATTCAGTGAGAGCTTTTAAATATTTTTTCTTTTTTTTTCTTGTGTGGATAGATACATATGCTGTCAGAAGAAATTACAGAATAATGTGGCAATACTTCTGATAATATTATGTGAATCCAGTTTACTGCAGGTAACACATTTCCTTTCTAATTCACTGTGTCTTCCAGCATCTCTCTGACAGAAAGTCGCTACCCTTAAAATTCGAGATGTTTTTCTGTGCCAAGAAATGGTGTAAAAGTAGTTCCCATGGGGAAGTGCATAAATGTGTCTAGATCCACGCTATTAAGTTACTCTGTCCAAGCAAAGATACACAGTCTTCGGGCTGAAATGT
This sequence comes from Lonchura striata, assembly GCF_050655825.1. NCBI lineage: Eukaryota > Metazoa > Chordata > Aves > Passeriformes > Estrildidae > Lonchura > Lonchura striata. The sequence continues at coordinate 54,069,888 of NC_140703.1, read as the reverse complement.
ACAGTGCCTGGAATTCATCTTAAAGTAGATTGAATATATTGGTAATACATTACACTTACAGCTGGGACTCCTAAGCCCTAATACACCTATTACAAAACAGTTCAAGTGGACTTAGTTTGTGTCTATGAGAGTTTTGGAACTCAGTTATGATTTGTCTGAAAACCTCAATAACAGCTGTTTTAATTCATGCCTTTGTCTTCTGATACATGACACATGACTTGGGGAGGAACTGGAGGACAATTTTAAAGATATTTTTAAGGTAGAGAAACAAAACACCAAACAAGGGTAGTTCCACTTCCAAAAGTGAATCTTGCAGCCTTGTTGGACAAACTAATTCAGATCAAACATAGCAAAAGTTCCAACTCATGTTTACACAACAAAGAGCTTGTCCCAGTCATGGCCACCCACTGTATCACACTACAGAAACATTACACCGTTTGGCAAAGGTAGTGCTCTGCTTTATGAATTAATTATAGAATCACAGAATATCCTGGAACACACTAGGATCACCAAATCCAACTCCTGTCCCTTCATAACATGAATCCAAAAATCATACAATTCCAAACACTTCCTGAATTTTTGTCAGGTTTGGTGCTGTGATCACTTCCCTGAGAGGCCTTTTCCAGCGCACAACAACCCTCTGGATGAAGAATCTTTTACTAAAATCCAACTTAAATCTCTCCTGACTCAGCTTCATGCCATTGCTTCAAGTCCTGTCACTGGGCACAACAGAAAAGAGATCATTGCCTGCCCCTCCTCTTGCCCTCATGAGAAATCTGGAAACAGCAGAGGTCTCCCCTCAGTCTCCTCTTCTCCAGGCTGAGCAGAACAAGTTAACTCAGCCTATGAAGGCAAACCTAAGAAATTTTGCAGCTTTCTTTACATACACTTGAAATACAATTAAACACTAAATCTTTGCTAAATTTTCTCTGAAGTTCCAGTCATAAAACCCCAGGAAATCTGCTTTCATAACAGAGGGACTTTTTTCTGTAAGAATATAATAGCAGGTCTTGGAAGAGCAGGGAACAGAAAATCTAACTTATTTTAGTATTCTGAGACCCTTACTCAAAAGGAAAAACTGTATGGGTAGAAGATTAAATTGGAGGAAATAGAGATCCTTATCCACAACACCAAACAAATTATTAAGGCTTCCTTATATAAAGCAACTTTATAAAGAAAACAACTACTACAAGTAGAGATTAACAAGAACATCTTAATTAGATCGTCATTATTACTTGGCTAAGCATTTAATTAGAGCAACTACAGCTACAAAAAGCAATCAGAAAATCAATTAGGATTAGAAGCAAATGCAAATCTATAAAATATTTGAAAAAATTTTCATGAAATCCATGAAAAACAGTTCAAAAAAAACCTCTGTATTTAATTTAGATAACAGTGAACTCAGAATTTTATGCAGATGCTGAGAACCACCCATTTTTCCCCCACCGATTTTCACAGTTACATTTTTTCACATCACATGTGGATGTGGCCTTAAATATATTTAAAGAGGAATGTATTTGAAAATATTAAGTTTAAATTTTTTTTCTTAGGTACAAATAAGAAAATTTAGAACTGGTAAGAAATCACTTGCCTAATCTCTGTAGTACTGACCAAAATTTTTTACCTAGAAGAAAAACAAATATTTCACTTTAAGTTAACTGCATAACTTGGACTCCTCTTTTTCTTTTTAAAGATTTTTAAATTCCACAAGTAACATTAAAAGATTTTTTTTTTTTCATTAAATAGCTTCTCAAGATTGGTTCTTAGTTAAGATCTGGTTGTTTTATGGTTGCATAGTTGGTTCCATAGAATTAAATGCTCTTAATCAATTACACAAAGTGTATTACAGTGTTCTTTGTTGCACAGTTATACAGTTACAGTGCATTGAGTATGATACAGTTCACCCTTCCTAAATAACAAGTCCTGAATTTTCAGTGCATTTACTTAGCTGGCCTACTAGAATCTGAGTTTGTTGACATGCAAGATGCTTCATCAAATCTTCAGTGTAGCCAGGGTGAGGGTGTTGGATTTTTTTTTTTTCTTGATTGTTAGATTTTAATTTATTTTTTTCTTTGTATTACATACTTTCATTTCATTTGCTAGTTGAGCAAATTGTGAACATGTAATTTAACAAGTACAGGTTTTGTCATTATGTTTTTAATGCTAGTAGTATATGTAAAAGCAGTTCTAGAAATGTATTAAATGGCAATAAAATTATTTGCACTACTACTTTAAATAATTGCTGCACATTATTATCCTCACCATTCTGTATTTTCAAGCTATGAAAAGGCTCATTGCTGTACCTAATTTCATAGAACAATCTGTTTTCAGATTTATTTGAGACTCCAAAGTTTTAGCAAAGAAATAAAGTAATTTTAAAATGAACAAAAAATCATCGTGATCTATAAAACACAGGATGTTTCTCCACTACTCTCATGGAATAGCTTCAGGGTCTCTGCTCTAAAGCTATTGGCCTTTTTCTGACCTTATGGAGGTAAGACACATACACGAATCATGATTCTTCCTTTCCTCTTTCCCCTCAAGTCTTTAATTGGGAAAGGCTAGAAAACCTGGAGATTATGAACCTGACATGATATACTGACTCCAGCTAATCTCTCTGTCTGGAGGGCCCAGTCATATCTTGCAGTTTCTTAAAACTGTGTGTTCACTTCCTTTCAAAAATATGTCCAAACATGTAGATATCATCTGAAAACATTTGTCAGACCTTGAAATTTAGAATATCATTATACACTTCTATACAGACTCTTTTTCTGGGTTTAGATGTTTAAAACTGAATCTGATAGAAATTAGTGTACATCTGAAACAGAAGAACTGGAAACCATTTTCTAAATCTATTTTGTTGTCTTCACAAGTAAGTACAAAGATACTAAGTCTCTATTAAAAAGACTTATTTTTGTGATTATGTTTTTGTTTTGTTCTTTCATGACAGTAAGATATTTGAGTAACACCATTAATTAGCACAGGACACTACTTAAAATTTCTGAGTTTGTTTTTTTTAACACTATCTGATGGAAACAAGGTATTTTTTTTCATTTGACTCTTATTATTTTGAGTTGAATTTACTGCAATAAGATAATCCCCAAATTACTTACTCCGTCAGTTTCCTGTGAAAGTATATTGCTGATCACCCCAGGCTACAATAACCTTCTAGTCAGCAGAACTGAGATATAGTTTTCATTGTTGGCTTCTATGCCTGTTAGTAGACTTGTAACAATGTCTGCTGGCTGAAAAATTAGCAAAATTAACCTTTTCACATCTGTTTCGCAGTAGGCTAAGGAGAAAATGGGTCTGACATCCTCACTTGTTTTTTCTTGCTGAGCAGTCCAAGCAGTGAGAGAACTAGAAAATACAAATTTCTGTAGCCATTTAATTCCATTTTCTTTAACTTTGTTACAAAGGTATGGCAAGGTAGAGCTGATATTACATCCAATTACACGAAATATCTCATTCACTTGAATGTAACTTCTTGCTTCTAGCAGAATTTATGAAAACAAAATGAAAATTGACAATATAATAACCAACTCTAACAATTGCAGTACATCCCTCCTTTGGCCTCCTTTGGCTTCCCTATATCTAACACATAAAACCAAAATTAATACAAGGCTGCTATTCCTGTTCTTTGCTTCATGAGTCAGAAGAAAATCGACTGACCTTTCCTGTCCCAGTAATTCCAGCTTTATTGTCACAGAGTTTTAAGCAGCATCCACAATTTTTATGCTACCCTTAAGAGTGAAGGAAGCACTTTGCAAACATCTACAATGATCTCAGTCCTTTAAAATCCAAGATATTTTAAAATTTGTGCAGTTGTATACAGTTACAATCAACTGTATACTCCATATATACACGTGTGTATATATATATATATATATATATATATATATATATATATATATATAATATATATATATATACACACTGTATCAACATTTCATCCATGTTTTCCATGAACTGACTTGCCTTTTTCTATCTTCTCACATTTCAGTTCATTGAGTGCAGACCATCAAATGTGTGCACTTATATATTACAAATATATCCACTTCAGCCATGCTAAATAACATAGAGTTTAATTATTTTAAAATTATAATTAACAGAGTATTTTTTTTATGTTTTGGAGAATTAGAAACAAAAATTAATTTAATTTAAAGCCATTTTAAAAAGATAGGCTCATAACATCAAGTTCTCATTCAGAATCTTTTTTTTAAATAGGCTGCAGCCCAGAGGGCATTTCAATAAGACTGGATAAAGCAAAACGCAGCAAGAAAGCATTTGAGTTCGTTCATGCCATTCTGGACAGGTTTATAATTTTATACTCCATTTTAGTTTATATGCCTAAGGAAAAGGTGAGATCATCTACAGATTACTAATGGCCTTAAAAATCTATGTATTTAAAAACCTAAAAGGTGATTTATGATCCAGAATAATATACTGGAAAACAGTATAATCCAGATCCAGAATAATTTTGGAAAACACTTGGTTTCTTAGGCTAGATGCTTGTGTGGTCTAATACAAGGAAAATACATTGCATGTAGTTCATGAGAATGACACAAATAGATACTAATTCCTTTTCAACAGTAATCCCTAAATAACCTAGGAGTGCACACTAAGATTTACTAGGAAAAAGGAATAAATATTTACAGTATCCCTAGAATCAACATTTTAAATAGATTTGAAGAAGAAAAACAAAAAAATACTTTTATTTCAAATTTATAAAAATTTTTCCACTTAAAAATATTCTAAAATAAGTAACTGATAGTTTCTTTTCAGATTCCAGTATTGACACTGGAAAGATTTTACAGCATGGCAAACCCATCAAAATCCCTACATTTTCTTTAGTTGCTATCAATCTTACAAAAACAAACTAACATCAACAACAAAAGTCCTATTCAGACTATGGACAATTCAAACATTCAAATTATGCTTCAGAAAAAAAAGAATGCTTCAACTAATGCTTTTATGTGAAACATTCTTCCTGAAAAAATGTAAGGGCACACAAAAATAATGAATAGAATGTGCTTGACCATACCCTATAGAATTATGTCATGGTAATTAATATACTGAGCACAGACAATATAAGACAGTCATATAGTTTCATCGTTTTAATATGAATTAGGAGAGTTACTAAAAAAAGTGTAAAGACAGAAAATAAGATGGAAGGAAGAATTTAAATAAAAAACTCAATTTTGTTATTGTAGTGATGAGCAAGACAACAATCTACTACTTCTGTAAAATACACTGAATATGTATTTGTGCAGTAATAAATATTTTGTCACATTCCTGCAATTTAGATGAATACTATTCAACATCTTATAACTGAAAGTAATTCTTTGCTTTTGCAAAGAATTTCAGGGATTCCTGAATACAAGAAAGACCTCAGCTACTACAAGTTTAAGTGCTTCAATAGCACCAGTTTCATCTAGGAGCTAGCTTCTTCTACTGAGATTCATATTCTTGTTTGTCTCCCTATTTGTGACTCACCTCTGGTATAGCTTCAACTGCTGCCAACAAATCTTAAAATTAACCTTAGAACAAAGAAGATAAAAAGGGCTGTAATCTTTTCTTACATATCCTAGGATAAAAATTCTTGCCTATCCTTTGGGACTGAATGTTCTGGCACAGTGAAATGGAAGCTGAAAAAGCTGATTTTTAGTAGTTCCGGTGATTTAGTGAGTTAGCTCTCTAGCACGATAATCTTATGGCAGCTCAGCAGTATTCTAAATATTATAAAATCCTCCTATGTTATACAACCCTTCTCTTTACTTAATCTTTTGGTATAATAATTTCTTTCTTAATTTTCCCATATAATTTTCTAGAAGTGATTATCTTCTCCCTTAATTCCTTAAATTGTTCTGCTTCTAACTTTGATTTGATCCACTTCTAAACTGAAACAAAACTGGCATACTTAAAAATTTACCTTGTGCCTTAATTAGTTCTTTTCTGATTCCATTTTTAACAAAGTGGAAAAGCAGATCCCTTCACTCTTTTCAGTTAGATAGTTGTGAGAATAGACCTATATTGGGTTTATGCAGCAAGGTTTCATGAGTGGCTTCTGTGAGAAGATGCCAGAAGCTTCCCCTGTGTCTGACAGAGTCAATGCCACCTGGCTCCAGGATGGACCCACTGCTAAATGAAAGGGAGTTCATCAGTGACGGTGGCAGTGCCCCTGGATTAGCCTGTTTAAGAAGGGGAAAAATTTGCTGTGCAACAGCACGTGCAGCTGGAAAGAGGAATGACAATATGTGAAACACATCTGCAGCAACTCTGCAGGCACCAAAGATGTCCCTCTGAGCAGAGATTTCCCTGAAGCCCATGGTGCAGACCATGATGAGGCAGCTGTGCCCCTCCAGCCCATGGAAGTCCATGGTGGAACAGAAATCCACCTGCAGCTTTGGAAGATCTCACTCTGAAGCAGGCTCCTGAGTAGGACTCATGTTTATTAACGCTCAAGTTCATTTGAAAAAGCCTAAGTTTATTTGAAAAAGCTCATTCATAGAACTGGAGATTACATTGGACACCCCTTTTGTCAGAGTGATGATAGTAATGCTGAAATTACTGATGTCTCACTGTAGTTCTTTTTAAAGATGTGTGGCACACACATTGGTCAGCAGTTCTGCAGTTTTGTATTTGATGGTTGTCAGATATCTCAGGGAGATGCTCTGCAGCCCTTAGTTTCACCTAATTTCTCTGTTTGATCAAATGCTTTCTGTATATTTCAAACTGACCTAGCTACTCTGAACTATTTTATAGCTATGGTATGACAGCTATGGTAATATACCTAACAAAAGACCCTACATAGCCTTTCTTCTATGGACTTCTAATCTCCAGTTTCCATTTCTACAGTACAACAATTGGAAGAATTATTACTTGCAAGCTATTATGAAACACTGTTCAATTAAAATTGAAATTCCCTTTAAACAAGGAAAATCAAATATAGCTCAGTTCTCTTTCTTCAGATTTTGTTTTGTTTTGTTCTGTATTTAATTTGGAAAAATAATACAGGAGTTCTTCAAACCTACTCAAGAGCTTCAGCTTTTGAAAACAGTGCTGCTACTGCTTTGCTCATTGGCTATCCACATTCATCTCCTTTTGAATGAGACTTTATAAAGATGCTTGCATTAATCTTCAAAAAATGCCCAACAAAAAGGTTTGCAGAGCTGAAGATAAGACTGCATAAATGTTATTATAATTTAAGGAACAAATATTTTAATGGCTATTATAATTTCTTTGCCTCTGTTAATTTAACTGTTATGTTTTTTAATTGGAATGCTGTCATAGTAAGTGAAAAAACAAAGCTTGTTTCCTGTGAGAACTTTGATTCATAGTTATGTATTATCAACTGAACCCTTTCAAATCTGCTATATTTAAGAGGACTCAAAAATTTGATATTTTGCTTTTTTTTTCCTTTTCTTACTAACTGTTTCACTATGGGATTACAGGAGGTTAAGCTGTTTTCTTAAGCAAGTGCTTTCATTATGATAAGAAGTACAACACTGCATTGGTTTCTGCCTGTACTGGCAGAAAGGAGGTGAATAAGCTGAATAACATTGGTCAAGCAATTCTCTTCTGTGTCTCACTTTTCCCATGTCTAAAAGACAGAAAAGTTACTGTCTTTCTATACAAAGCACACAAATTCTAATGGAACAGTACAGTGAATATAATAGCACATAGAATATAATCAAAATTATTAGCACAAAGAGAAACAAAACTAAAATTTTCTTGTAAGAAAGTTTTATGAAATATACCAGGACAGGTTTTATGTCCACATATTATTTCTCTGTAAATGACTGAAGGGAATTTGGTATTGTCTCCTTTTGCTAGAAAGAAAAGAAACTGATATTGGTGGGAACTTTATTTTAGGAAAAGCCAAGTGTGGAATTGGAAAGAAAGTAGCAAATCATAGCCTGATGAGCAGCGCACTTCTATTTGTCCAAGAAACTGGGAATCACTCTCGATTTGAATAGTTCTATTGTTTCCAATGTAGGCCAATCTCTCATGCTCTGGCAATACATCTGAAAGGTTTCACAAATTGTTGGAAGACAGACATCAAATAAAAAAAAAAAAAGATAACTGAATTTCATTCAGGAACAGGTGGATTGAATGCATATTCTATTTTGGGCATGGTTCACTTCATTCTGATAGAACAACTCATTTCCTGCTGTCAAGTCCTCTGTTTCATAGAGAAGACAGGTAGGACTCTGGCATAATCCTGCAGTGCAGGGTACTGAGCAAGATGCCTTGTCTGAACTCCCATAACACACCAAGATGTAACTCTGTGTTGGTATTCTTGTCAAAGCAGCAGAGACAGTTCAGTGAGTTTGGGTATTGCTAGTTTGCCATCAATTATGTTGGAAGGACTGTCAAAGCATCACCATTTAGTAAAATGTTGGTGTTTGAAAATGGCTTATTTTAAGCAGAGCTTGAAAGGTGAGCTGTGATGCCAGGTGAAGCAGTTTGTCTGCTGTGGCTCTGAGTTTGGCAGCTGTTATACTGAGTAAGCAAATAAGAGCAAACAGTGGCCCAGTACACACATTGAACTGCCTGCATGTTAATGCTTGGGTTCATTGCCTTATTTTAAACACTTATTATGAGAATCCGTCTGGATTTCTGGATTTCAATCTGGTCACTATTTTCCAAACTTTTATATGCTATTAATGGGTAATCTCCTGATTACATCTTTCTTTACACAAATACGGCATTGATATATGTTTGTTGGAAAAGGTGTTGTATTGCATATTTGTCTCACGCAGATAGCAGGGAGTCTGTTGTGTTACACTGAGTAGTTTATTTAGTAATTATTTTGCACTGGGTGATTGGAATTTTGCACTGAGCAGTTTTTATATTTATATTTTTATATATAAGTGATTTGTTTTCATCACATGGTTTGTTCCACACACCCCTCCTTCTCCAAGGTCCTGTGGTGGTAGTCTTACCTCAGGTCAGGTCCTCCCCTTGCCCCTCCCATCAGTTGTATCCCATTGGCTATGGTCCCTTTCCTCTGCCCCCCACCCCTTGTGTTTAAATCCCTTGCTACAAGACCCTCGATCTCTTTTTCCTTTGGGATACCCCTTTACTTCCTGGAGGTGTTCCACAATAAAGCTGTGGGACATTCATCTTGAGAAGAGTGCTTCACATCTATTAACTTGTTCCTTTTGGCAAAGCCGGGGTCCAGAGCTAGCCAGGGACCCCATGAAGGCTTACGTAACAGCAGGAGTCAATCCAAATAAATATAGATACTGTCTGATTTTAATTTGTCTGATTTGTCAATGTTTGAACTAACTGCTCCCAAATTTGTTAATCTCTTTGGAGAAATGGACAACTTGACTCAAAGAGGAAGCTCAAGTTTTCCTAAGACTGTGAGTAAATTAAAACTAGTGACATAAAGTTTTGGCAATTTAAACATGTAGTTCCTAGTATGAAATTAGTTTCCTATTTCCCCTGCAAAAATGATGGACATTTTTGCTGCTTTCAGCTCTTAGTTCCACCGTTTTTGAAAAGAAAGAGAGATTGTATGCTTAAAAGTGTACTTTACTTCTTGGTACATAAATGCATTTCCTAGTAACCTCTTCTGTGGGAAAAGAGATAAAGAACCATTTATAAAAATCAGTTCTTTGGTCTTATGCTTCTAAATGTGGTATTCCATTATTTTTATCTTAATTTTTCTACAACTTTGTCCACAAAGACTTCACTGACTTAATGATATTTACCACTTTAAACAAATAAACAAACAAACAAAACCACCTAGTTTTTGTTCTTCTATATTGTTTTTCTAAATTTTTGGGGTTTATGAGGTAATTTATTTCTAATTTATATATTCAGAAAATGAATGTGTTTGGATTTGAATTATTATATTTTTATGGGTTTTTTTGTCAATTCCTGGAAAATTTCTTTTGATTTGCATAAAAATCCCTGTGATATCAAATACAATGGTATAGTACTAGCCAAAATACCTGAAATAGTGACCACCAATGTAGCAAGATAAAAAATTGAATGTGACAAACTAAATTGTCAGTGCAACTTATTGGTCAGCTAACAGTAGAACCTAACTTCAATGTCATATTAAGGAATGTACATTTTCCTAACAGTAGAACCTAACTTCAATGTCATATTAAGGAATGTACCTTTTCCTCTGACGTTAGAAATCATGAATCCAGATTTCTGTTTTCATTGTTACTTCAATTCTGATCAAAGTCATTTACATTGAATAAATTAAAGCTAAACTAGAAGCACTTGGTTGGCACTGGAAATACAGCTACATTTCTGGTCAAACAGCAATCTTCTGAAATGTTCTAGGTAAAATCTTCTTTAGAGTATACTTTTTTAGAAGAAATTTAAAAAAAATATCTAGAATTTATTCTAACATACACATAAAAACATAACGCTATGAAATTCTTATAAATCATGTAAGATACTATATTTCACACCACAAGTCATTTTCTTTAGGAATTCCCAAAATAAAATTAGAACTAGAATTAAAATCATAGATAGATAGATAGATAGATAGATGAATGATAGATGGATAAATTAGATAGATAGAATAAGAATTTTGCTATTACATGATGTGAGTTTCTAGTTAAAAATACTGGCCTGCCCCTGTTCTATACTCAATGCAATTTCCATTCTATCATATAAAAATAAGTGCATACTTCTTTTCCGAAATCTTGCAAAAAATGTCTTTCAAATGACTGTAAGTATCTTATTGTGAGGGATTCTTTTACAGTTTTCTGCTAAATCTCTTGTAAGTAGCAAGTTCACTAAATAGAAACTACCTGCAAGGATTTAACAATATAGTGCAAGAATTCATATGTAAAATATATTATTGTTACATTGATGAAGCTTAATCATATTTTGCTTTGCTAAGTCTTTTTGAATGCACCAGTTTTGTCTGTTCATATTAAAGCCTACTAAGTAAAAGAGGTTTGAAAGTGGAGTATATTTCTTGGTGCCTGGAGTCTTATCCTCTTGAGAAAGGATAAAGCATGAGGGTGTGCTAAAATATTGTAAATGTGCAATTAAAGGGATAGAAGTCAAACCATGTTCAGTTAATTTCTTAAAGTTTCAGTCTTTTACCCAGCATTTTCATGAGCTGGTGTTGCAGTACTCTGATTTTCTGGGCATTATGAAAAAAAAAAAATTAGTGCATTTCTGAGACTGACAAGAAATATTTTTCTCAGCAATCTGAATACTAAATTACAAAACCCTCTCTGAAGAGACAACTTCTTATTGCACAGTTAATGCAGATGAATTGGTAAAATGAGCCCAGGAGTATCTTCTGTATGTAATCTAATAGTTCCTTTCCAGTAACAGAGATGTGCTGTGTAGATATTAAGTAAATATTTTATTAGCTAAAATTAAATCACAAGCAAAACCTATTCAGAGGAGTTCACAAATATTTTTTCTGAAGTTTTTAGATTGTGACAATGACAAGAGTTATTGTAAATGCAGGCAAACCCAGTGGAAAGAAATGATGATGTCCAGCTCCAGTTCAGTAGGCTGAATAATTTCTTTATTATAACTATGCTATAATACATTAATATACTATATAAAGGAAGATACTAAAACTACATACTACTTGTTCTAACTACCATATCTAACTCACAACTCGTGACCGACCCTGTTTGCAAGAGTCCAGACAGAGGTGGATTGGATTGGCCATCAGGCTCAAACAATCCTCACCAGAATCCAATCAAGAAATCACCCCAGGTAAACAATTCTCCAAACACATTCCATGTGTGAGAAACAAGGAGCAGAAATAGAAATTATTTTCTCTTTCTTTCTCTCTGTGTTCATCTATGAAAAATCCTGAGAGAGAGAGAAATGTGTTTGCTACAAACAGTACTTCTGAAAATACAAAAAGGATTACTATCTGAGCAATGCAGAAGATCACTTTCCAAAAGCAAATTCTGTGCAGCAGAAGAAAAGGAAGTAAATGTAAAGTGATGATCTACTGATGTCTACCTGGACAGAAAAAAATTTATTTTTTCATTGCACTGCCCTGTGCATTCCATTATGATTAATATATTCATGATAAAAAAATCAGAGTTCAATCAAAAGTGGTTGCTTTTAACAAAAGTTCATTAAAAGAGAATTTGTATTTTCCATTCCTTTACACATAAGCAACTATTTTCAGGTGGAGATACTAAATTTACTTTTTTTCTCTTTTTTACTGCTTTTCCTTAGTATAGGTATCTTCTGTGTCACTTTGCTCTCAGGCTATTTCCCAAAAAAAAAAAAAAACAAAAAGCACAAGATATTCAATCTCGAGACTAAATTATTTGACACATCAAAAAGAAAATTGCTATTTTACTGTTAACAGAGGATAAGGAGTGGAACAAAGGGGTAGTGTAGTCTTTCAGGTCTTCTTCTGAAGGCATGAAACCTTACAATCAGTGCCCATCATTGCCTTGTGCACTGAGGATGGGGAAATGTTCAGTTAGAGATTGCTCATGGCTTTCGTACTTATAACAGCAATGCAGAAGGGCAGGGGGTGTAAGACTGCAGCTTCCCTGAGGCTGAAGAACTTTCACATTAGCTCTTCTCTTGTTATAAGGATTTTTCACAAAATTCTTTGTGCTGAGTACTCAGAAGAGCTAATGAATTTGAGCATGTGAATAATCTGACTTCTTCAATACTTTACTATTGCTAGAGCCTTGTGATATGTAGTCACATATATGCCCATATATTGGAATTTTAGACTTTGTTTCTTGCAGAACATTTGCCTTGGAAAAGGCACTTCCACCTGCAGAAATGTGTTATCTACTAGATATGTCTTTTATTTCTAATCTCAATCTCTGACCATTTAATATCTTCTGTAGTTCCTTTTCTTAGCAATAAATAGTACATTTTTCTTAAAATGGGCATACTGTGCTTTAAATTTCAGTTCTAAATTATCTATCTAGACATTAAAGTTGCATTTAAGCACTTTGTAGTGATGGATAATTGATGCCTTAACTTTCTACTGCTTTTTTACTAGTGGTTGATGGAGTTCATTTGAAGGTAGAGCACCATCCAGGAGAGATAATTGGGAGGTGTTGGCTGAGTGCTGAGCCTAATGCAACTTAGAAAATGTACTGCTCTAAAATCCTGAATATATTTCCAGGAATTTCTGCCAAGTTAACCAACACATGGTCTTACTCTGGGTGCTCAGAAGTACAACTCTCATGATGTGTTAAAATTTCCAAAGGTGAAAAGGGCATAAATACCTAATTCAGGAAATAGTAACTATTTCTCAATTAAAAAATGCTAAGAGTTGCAATTTGCTCATACTGTCATCACAGGAAACAAACAGGAAAATATTAATCTTTTTGAACAATTAGTGGCAGAAAATATCATGATATCCATTGTATAATGGTACTGAAAGCCTGTTTAGGGTGCATAATGCCTTTTAGATTATATTGATATTCTATAACTATAACCCATTAAATATAATTATAATATGCACTGTTATTATAATAAAAATGTTTTAAGTTTCCTTGGGAATGACAATCTTTTTCTATTAAGAACAGAAGTGTTACAGAGTGTTTTTTTCTGTTAGATTCTACAGGCAGTAAGCACATCTCCTGACAATATCAAAAGGGAAACATTATCTCTCTGGAAGTGATGCAATTCCTCAAACTTAGACGTCCTGTTTCTTTTCGGATGTGTTAGAATGTTAGACTACCTGAGACTTCCATAACAGGTTACTAACAATGACTCAAGGCCCGTTACTTTCTGGAGTGGCAGATAAAGGCCAGACTGGATATCCTGGAACACTGAAAATAATAAAACTTTATCTGCTAGTGGAACTTAATCCAACTGAGGTATTGGTAGGTTTCCCTAAGAAGTGACCATCAGGTTAATGCACACAGTATCTTAGGCTTTGCTGCTGACTCCATCAATCCAAAGACCCGGTTTAGCCTGAAAGGTTTGGGTTTTACCATTTTTCTAAATATTTCTTAGTTTAGAAGCTCTAGTGAACTACTGGAAGAATATCCAATAGGAATAAGTGGAGCTTAGTATATTGATTTAGTAATCGCAGATATATCTTATGGTCCATCTGGAAACACTTGTTGGGGTGAGATTGCTTTCTTTTGATTTTTTTTTCTTTTGATCTTTTGATTTTTTTGATTTACCAGCTTATAATTATAATTATATTGTTTTAGATTTTACTACTGTCCCTCATGATAATTCCACTCAGAGAAGAACTGCATGACATAACAATAAAATACCTTTATATGTTATGCACTCTTGCAACACTATCAGAATGTCTGTATTTAAAAAAAAATCAGATCTCTTTCAGTACTTAGGGCAGTGGAAACCTAATTGTATATTCAGTGTTTTAACAACCATTTTAAATAGCACTTTATGTAATTTAAGTGTATTTACAGTTTTATCTTGAAATGTTCAGTTCCCCTATCTTGACATTTTCTCACTGAGACTACTATAAACATTAAAATCACTTCATAAAAACTGAGAAGAGGCAAAGAAACTGATTAACAGCAAAGGTGATAAAGATTAAATCAAGTCCTGCAACCTGCTCATCAATATTTTCCTTTGGATTTTATGTTAGTAAGCATGTACATGTAAGAGGCATACAAAATCAACTTTCCTCATTATACTCCATTGTTTTGGTTGAGAGAACAGCAAGAGAGAGCTGGAAAATTAAGCAGATGCTTATTTCTGCAGCATCTGTCACGAATGTTTGCTAAGTCTGGCAAAAGCAGAAGACAGGTGGCTGGAGACAATGCTAATCCAGAAAAGACGACCATTATGAATAGGTGGGCCTAGGACTGTGTGGCAAATTTTTTATTAAGTCCTCATGCTATTTTCTTTACACTAATAATTAAAGTCATTTTATAAAAGGAAGAAAGTAGACTGAGTTTTAAAACTTTTCATTCAGACAAAGGAGTTCCACAATCTTGGAAAAAATAAGGTAACTATGTAGGCTTTCTAAGCAAGTCTTTTTAAGTTATGTTATTAGAAAATATTTCAGTAACTTTCCAGAATTTTTCCTAGCTGAGTTAAATAAATGAAAATTCCCCAATTTTTATTATGTGTATTTTTCTTCTCTTGGATGCTGTATATAAGTAATTTTGCTATACCCATACATTTTCCTTGATTTTTTCCCTGTCTATCCTATTCCACTTTATTCTCCTGAAATTTCCCTGGTTTTACTCTGCAGCTGATGAATACAGAAAGATGTGTATTTTAGAACCATATTTTTCAAAGTGTGCTAACTTAGATAACACTTTTTTTTTTTTTCACTGTGCCATAACAGCACATTCTTTTAATGAAAAATTGTCTTCCTTAAACATTTCAGTCATAGCCCAAGCCCTTAAAAGCTGAGGGCAGCCTTCTGTGAGACCTTTGCCAAGATCAAAGTATAAAAGGGTCAGAGAAAAATCTCTCTAATGCTCACCTGGGGAAAATGAAACCTTTATTATGACAGGAAAAAAAAGAGTTATAGCCAGTAACTGTATGAATGCAGTGAATCCATTGAATTTATAGTAGCTGTTACAGAACCATTGAGCTAATGCTGAAATGTGGTACTTTATACTGGTTTTGTTATGTTTCTTGAATACAGAATTCTGGAATCAAAAAATGTCTTGGTTGGAAAGGACACAGAATCACAGAATTATAAAATATTGAGGGTTTGGAGGGAGGTCTGGAGACTATCCACTCCAACCCTCTGCCAAGGAAGGGTCACCTAGAGCAAGTGACAAAAGAAGACATCCAGGTGGGTTTTAAATGTCTCCAGTGTGGAAGACTTCACAACAGCCTGTTCACAGTGCTCTGGTATCATCACTGTGAAGTTCTTTCTCATGCCGAAGTGAAACTTCCTGTGTTTTAGTTTATGGTCATTACTTCTCCTTCTGTCACTGGGCAATGCTGAAAAGAGTTTGACACCACTCACCTTTGAAATATTTATATGTATTGATGACAGCCCCTCACAGCCTTCTCTTTACCACACTAAACAGGCCCAGCTCCCTCAGTCTCTCTTCATAAGAGAGATGCTCCAGACCCGTCATCACCTTTGTACCCCTCTGCCAGACCATGTCCAGTACTCCTTGTCTTTCTTGTACTGCTGAGCTGAGAACTGAACACAGCACTCCAGATGTGATCCCACTAAGGCTGACTAGAGAGGGAAGATCATCTCACTCAGTCTGCTACTGCGCTTCCTGATGACCTTTAGAGATTATCTATCTATATCATTGTCCAATATAATCAAAACATAATCTCTTTCAGTTGAAACCACTGCCCCTGTGACATCTACAGGCCTTGGTAAAAAAGTCTCTCTTCACCTTTCTTATGAGCCTCTTTAAATACTGAAAGGCCACAATAACATCTTTCCAGTGCCTTCTCCAGGCTGAAGAATCTCAAACTCTCTGAGCCTGTCCTTGTAGGAGAGCTGTACCACTCCTCTTACCATGTTCATGGTCCTTCTCTGCACACAGTCTAACAGGTCCATGTCATTCCTCTGCTGGGTCCCACACCTGGATGCAGAACTCCAGGTGAGGTCTCACCAGAGTGAAACAGAGAGGGAAAACCAGGTCCTTCAATCTGCTTTCCTTTTTATCCGTCCCAGGATACAATTTGCCTTCTGGGCTGAAAGCTCACATTGCCAGCTAAGGTCCAATTTTTCATTCACCAGTGTCCCCAAGTCCTTCTGTCCAGGACTGCTCTGAATCAATTTGTAACCTACATATCTCCAATACAGTGACAAAAACATTGAGGGAAACAGTATCTTATAGAAGTCTAAGTATATATAGTTCAAGTACATATAGAACCTCCATAAGGCTTCATCTCTCTGCCATAGAAGGACAGTAGATAATCAGGCATGATTGGTGATAGATAAATATAATAGATAGGTAAACATATAGATAAACAGGCCCTTGGTTACCTCTTTCTAATTGGCTCCCCATCTTCCATATGTTTTGAGATATCTTATAGGAGGATCTCTTCCATGATCCTCTGGGCACAAATATAATGCTTACTGGTTGTTAGTAACCTTTTTACCCATTTAAATATGGTAATGATATTTCTCTTTTCTCAGTCATGGGAGTCTGCCTGACTGCTGCAACTTTTCAAATATGATGGAATATGGCTGGACAACTGCATTAGCCAATCACCTCAGGACCCTGAGATGCATCTTCTTGTGTCTCTTGAGTTTGTGTATGTTCAGTTTCCTCATGTGGTTTCAAATCAACCAACCAAACACCACCACCTACATAATTCCATTACAATGTTTTTATTCATTACAATGTTTTATTTGCATATTTTGCAAAGAGTGATAATCTGGTGAGTTTTATCCCTTTTACAATTTTTTTCACTCTCACTAGTAGTTAAATTTCTGTGATTTTAAAATGTAATAAAAGAGTGAGCCTTAACGTGTAAAATTCCTGGTGAAGAAAACTTTCCTTGGAGAAAGTGTTTTCTGTATTCTACCTAGAAAGATAAGCTAGGAATTGATAATTTCTGACTAAATGTTAAGGAAGGCTTCTATGGAAAGTCTGATTTCAGCAAGTCAGTAGCTTGCAGTGGGATACAAGTAGGATACAAGTCTCAAATTATAGCAAAAAGTCATCCAGCCTCCTTTTCTGGATGTCCGAAAGGCTTGTGCATTTAAACAGGACAGGTTGGGATTTTTTAAATCGTCCCTTGAACATAAAATTATGAAATCTAACTAAGTGGCAAGGGCTAGAGTTAGAGACAAAGATCTTCATAAGGGAATGCTGTAAAGATCATTGAAATTACCTTTGTTTGGCCCGGAGGAGAAAAGAGGTACTATTAAAAATATTTCCTGTGATTAAGATAGTTTCACATTATGTGCTTAGGTTTATGAACCTTCCTGTATTTTTGGTAGACAAATGGCAGGATAGTGGATCACTATAATAGTGTAGTGAGGTAATTTCTATATTTTTTCAGCTTGAATGGATAAGAAAAAAGTATATTCACTTAGCAAGATAATTTTGAGCTTTAGCTAAGAGACTCACAAACCTATTTTATATAAGCAATCAAAGAACAGGAATCTAAGAGAAACCTGCTGAAATACTAACTTCTAAAAATTGATTTTGCAGGAACTAGAAATTCTGCAAATAATTTTAATTTAAGTAATTAAACCAAGATTTTATTTGGAAAAAAATATATGAAGAAATATTTTTTCCTAAAGGTTTTCATTGTCATTAAATATGTTAACTAAAGAAGTGAGAATATCTTCGTTTCTTATAAAAGTCTTTATGTCAACTATACTCACTTTATTTAGAGTTATGAAGGCAAGCAGATAATCACATCTACTTCTTCAGTAATTAATTATTTTTATTTCCTAGTTTTACTCTATTTTTTACATTCAGAAACTTTGTGCCATGACTTTACTAATTTGAACCAAATATGTTAAATAAAGTAATTTTATGCACACTTTAAATTTTGCATTATGGTAGGCAGAAATGCAGATAATATTGATAATTTATAAATCCATTTATAAAATATAACTACTTATCACAGCTGTAGTCTGGGCACCTGTGACTCTAACAGATGTTTTAAAGTTACTTTCTCTATGATAAACAGATTTCTGACTAGTTTATGCTAGTATGTTGGGAAACACACCACCAGATTTAAATAAACATATATTTCTATACTTTTTCTTGTTACACAAATATATGGAAATTCCATATGGAATCAAAATTCAGATTTGTTTTCCTGGTTTGTCCTGACTAATTTTTCAAGATTTTGTTATGCAAAATTTCTCTAGCTATCCTGATTCCCAAAATTTTCAGCATTAAGTAAGTCAGTATTTTCCTAGTCTTATGTACTATTTAACCTGCTTACATAAGAGAAAATACCATAATCTATTTTTTTTTTAATATTCTATTATAAAGAGTCTAGCAAAATAATCAACACCCAACCCACAGGTATGTGAATTGATAGAACTCTAGACTAAGTTAGGGCAAACAATGCAGGCTAATATATGATGTCTTATACATTTTTGCATTTCACCACAACTAGTAACAAGATAAATAAAAAAAACATTATAGCAGGTAATGACTGCATTAACCACACAGTAGAAAAACAAAACAGTGAATATAGAAAAACACAGGGGCAGCTATGTGAAACTCAAGTTACCTTGTTTAACCTAGAACATAAAACATGTTCTTGCTTAGAATCAAAGTGCAACAGTAGCAGAAAAAAATATTTAGTTGCTTAGTTAGCTTTTAATTGTAAAACTTAAATAAATAAAAAACTGTCACATTATAAGAAACAAAAATATAAAATTACTGTGGGTAAATATAAAGCTCTGTGGGTTGAATGCAAAGAACTAGTAATAAAACAATGCCAACACAAATCATGGAATTTTAAATCAATTGGTCATCTAAATGGCATATTTTGCCCTGATATTCATCTGATGGGTTTTGAAGGACTTTGCTGACATCATTACAACACTACTCTTTCTTGACTTTTAAAAAAAAATGTATCCTGATGTCTTCAAAAGTGAAAATATCACACTGTCATCCACAGGAGTGGCAACAAGGAGAATCTGGGGAGGGTGAACAGTCTCATTTCAGTACCTGAGCATTCTTTATGCATTAATATTGGACCAGATTCTGCTTACTCTCAGTGTCAACAACCTGAGCATCAGAAGAGAGAGTACATCAGCAGATACGCAGAAAACATCAAACTGATAGGAGTAGAGAGAGAGAAAATACCATCTCTGTTTAAATGTTAAATTTGTCTTGAAGCATAAATGCATGCAGGAATTTGGATGACATTTTCATGGGGTAACATGGAGATAATTCTTTAATGGATAGAGAGAAAGAAAAAGATTTGCTGAAGAAGTATAAAGAACAGTTAAACAGTGGAAGAAACAGGAGCTAACACAGTAATGGAAACAAAAAAGGGCTATATTTCAATAAGAGAAATTTAACAAGATTGAAGGCAGCCAGCTAAGAAAGAAAAATGTGAGGTACTTGAAATTAGAAAGCAATCACTAAACGAAAAAATACTTTGGACAGAGCAATTTTATTAAAACATAAAGGTATAGAATATACTTTGGGGAAAAAAGTGGGTATCATTGTCCAAAAGAAACTCAATACAGACAGTATGACAAAGCATCCAGTAATGATAAAGAGAATTGAAATAAAAAATTATGTAAAATAGAGTGAGTATTTTAAGTTTGCAAAGCATATATATGTTCAATTTGACATGAGATATTGGAGCAAAAAAATGGTAAAGAGAGCTGCAGCTGATTACAAAACATACCTAAATAAAAAAAAAATTCTATAGGGCAAATAGATGAAGTAAAGAAGAAAAGATAGCCATAATGTTAATTGCATATTCAGAAATATAAATATCAGTGGAAGACGGAAGGCAAGGAAAATCTCTTTCTGAAAAACAATAAAGGATGAAAAAATGCCTAGAACAAGTTACACAATTTTATTAAATTAGAAAAATGGGAAGACTGAGAAAAAACAGACATATTCTTCAGCACATGATTTTATTTAAAAAAAATAGTTTAAATGTTCGAACCTGAAAACATTAGCTGAAGGTGTATTTAGTACAGATCTAAGATGATTTCTCTTGTTCAAGAAGCTGTACAGTTCACTGTTGAGTCATAGCCATATATGGACATAGTATTTTCCAAGCCCATAAAAAGATTTCTAAGAACTATTTATGACCCCATTCCAATGACTTTTCTTCTGTTTGTGGTTTCTTGTTTTTCACTTTTATTGATTATATAGAAGTATAATATTTCTACTAATTAATTCTGAGTATTATCAAGAGGTTGTGATAAGGAATTAATGTTTCAGTATAAAGTTACAAGTCTGTTTCGTTTTACTAATCAAAGAACCTTGCAAAGAAATCTAAATAACTCATAAAATTCACTAGAAGTATTATCAATTTAATCTGTTGTTTGTTTTTGTGGGTTTTTTTGTTTTCATAAAGAAAATTCAGTGTTTAAATGCATATGCCAGAATGCATATGCCCCTCCTGCATAGTATACAATGTTTTTTACCTCAACACAAATTCAGCCTAGCAAAATGATGGTGTAAGGACTCTTAGCAAGTAAATGTGACTTAAACCCCTAGTGTTCACATCATCTGCAAGAGCTGAATGACTGAGTGTTGTATGTGTATTGTGACTTTGCCCAAAGACAACAGCTACGCTTGAGTTACCATGTGCATAACTCTGGTCTCCCTCATTTTCAGACTCTGGTATTTACCTAGACACAAATTTTCCAAAGGATGTACAGTGCCACCTTCATTTTGTTCAAGTGGTATTTTTTGTCAATTAGTTTTGTTGTATTGCAGAGGCAAGACTGTGATTAAAATAGTTCATGCACAGAATTAGAAATATGTTGCTGTCAAGGAGTCTCACTATATCTGTGTTGTACAGCACTAGGTCAACATATGTTGCATGGAAATAAAATGCAGTGTTATCATTATTACTTCTACTGTTTCTTCTCAAGGACTTTGAATCCTACTATTAAGTCTGACAATACAGATAAAATATCAATTATTTTCAAGATTCATTTCCTTGAAATTATTATATCAGTTGAGAATGTGTTTCCTCTTTTCCTAAGTAATACTGGTACTACATGGCTGTTACAGTCTTCCATCCCTAATTTCTCTTTTTTATAAATAACATCTATGTTGTCACTACACATACCACATTTGGTATCTTTCAGTGCTTTTTGCTTAAAAGTCAGTGAGCAGGAACAACTCAAACTGGCAAAATAGAGTCCAAGAACAGAGATTATGAAAGAAAGAAGGACTAAAGAGGTGTTTATGTGGGAGGGAAGAAATCTTAGAATACATTTGCAGCTGTAAACTTGAAAAGCCTTTTCCCAGTACCACCACAAGTGCTGTGCAGATGCTGTTCTGCAGCAAGGTGAATACAATAAAAACAAGTTGCAGTGTAAAGGCTGCATCACCATAATAAATTGTAAGACCTTCAGACTCAGATAATGACATTACAGATACAGTTATGGTATATTTATTTAACCAAGGGCAAAGTTGTTGAGACACTGTTTCATTTTCAAGAAAGGCCTGACAAGGCAGATGGCAGTAATGGCACAGGACAAATGAATTTCTCCCGTAGCTAGCCAATACAAAATACAGCACAGCTCAGGAGGACAGAGTGTGTGCTCTTAAGAGGAAACATAAACCAATGAAATTAAATACCTACTGAGCATTAATAAACCCATTAGTGAGCATTAATAAAATAAAAAGGCTCACTCATTTACAGCCTTGGGAGTCAGCATCTCCATTCTCTGTGAGCTATTTAGTGGGGCTGGAAGAACGATTTGAGGGGGAGAGCTGGGAAAAGAGTAAATCAGAAGGTACATTTTAGTTAATGGGCAGGGACTGAATATAGCTAAGGGCTGAATCAGCTGAAGTGAAGGTTGGAATGAGTCTATGAGGAAATTAATAATTCTGTATACAAAGAGGGGTTTTGATAGCATGCAGTAAATAACACCTAGGGACACACACTGAACAATGAGGATGAAACAAATCATGGAATAGCTGCAGTTTCCTGAGCCACTGTCCTTCAGCCTGAATGAGGTGTGGGTATGGTAGGAAAAAAAAAAAGGTCTGTAGTTAAATATCATATCAGAATGGGACAGTATCAAGGTTGCTTGGTTCTTTATTTGGGATTCCCATCCCTGTCAACTTATCTGCCCAGTAATGACTGGATTTAATTTTTCCATAATAGACTTGGTTATGTCTCTCCTTTATTTCTCCTCCTGTCTTCAGCCTCTGTCATGTATATCTTCTTTCCAAATCCTGTTGCATGCAGTGCTAATGAACCATATCCACATTTCCAAGAAATCATAGAACAAAAATTTGAAATAAAATGAAACAAAACAAAACAAAAAACCAATCCAACTCAACCAAACACCAACAAAAACCCCAAAAAACAACCAACCAAACAAAAATAACAACTACAAAAAGCCCCACCAAATCAAACAGAAACAAAAACCCTAAGAAGAAAACTGTACAACTCAGTACTAGTGCAATAAGTAGTTCACCAATCTCCAGTAACCTATCATTTTAAAATGCTTGTCATGAAGCTCGGTCCCTACTGGAAAGTCAATATCTCTGTGCCAGGAACAGAGCTGCAAAAATATAGAAGGTCAAAGTGCATTAGAAATTGTCATACACTATAACCATACACATTTTGTGAATCTTTGATCTCTCTGAGGCTTTTTTTTTTGTATTTTAACACATCAGAGAATAGTAACTTGTCTTTCAAAAATGTGCTGCCACCTATACTTAAAAGCAAGCTAACAAAAAATTATACATGTACTCTACTGACTTTATGTGCCTCACTGAAGCCCCAAAACTGGAAACATGGTGACTTTTTCCATAAACAGTGGAAAGCTAAAAAGGACTGTTTAGTGAGCTGCAGCATCCTCTGGACTGTCTATCTTCACTGTTTGTAGATGACATAGAGAACATTTGGCCTCCCATTAAATAAATTCTATTAGAAAAATTAAGAAACTTCAGATGTCAAAACTGTTACTGAGCAATCTAAATGTCATCATAATGGTTAAGCATTTTTGCCTATCTTTTTTTGCAGACCCACTTCTCTGACAATAAATAAAAATATAGGAAATATTTTCTATAACTAACAGTTTAACTACAGAAAATGACATTTTGTGGTATTTCGATTAATTCCATGTTTACAATGCTTCTTTATTTTACACCTTATATATTTTATAATTAAATTAATTTTTGTTAAATCTTCCCTTTTAGTTCTTAAATATGTGAATTTCTTTCTAAGGTAGAAGCTTCCTGAACACATTCTGTCCATATGCACACAGACTTTATCATGCAGATTTTTTGTATTAAACAACTAAACAAAGAAGTGCCCCAGAGACTCTTATCATAACACTGAACTGTCAGTCTTCATTTATTGTTATATAGTTGCAAAGATTGTTTATCCATTCTTGCTCTATTTATCTAACATGAACTTCTTTACTGTTCAAGGTCACAGAGAAAGAAGAACTGTATTTCTAGAATACTTCTGATTTGGACAAAAACATCAGTCTTCAATGAATTTTTTTTAGAACACATTCCATTGTAATGCAGGAGTTACATTGCAAGTGAAGGTTTCAAACAGGTATATCATAATTAATGAGATTACTTTTATATTCTGTGAATTACAGACAGGGTTTTGGTGAAAATTAAATTTTATTTAACGTCAGATGTTATTAACTTTGTTGTTTTAAATTTTTTTAGAGTTTTCTCTCTTGTTTTAATATTATCAATATCATAGTTATGAATTTTTAGTTTTCAGATATAATAATTTCAAAGGTATATGAAATGTCTGCAGTTGTGTTCACTTGCTTTGTGGCTACTTGCACAAGAAAAATAGTTCTATTTATTGTCTAGATTTTTTCAGAACTGAATATGTGAAGTGATTCAGATATGGATGGTACAGAATAAATATAAAATGGGCAAGGTCCATCTAGCTCAAAACTTTGGTTTTGACATGGCAGCCAAAACGAAGTATTCAGGTAACTAAACAAGAAGAGAACAAGGATATATGAGTCTTCAAAATAAGTATCTTAGTCACCATACATTTCCAGGTGGCATTTTCAGGTAACCATCAATAAGCTTAATATCTTGCTGCTGTATAGTAAAATAAAGTTAATATTTTTAAAATGTGTGGTTTAAATATAAAACTGGGAGTCCTTCTTCCCATGTATTTCACTTTGCATTTTATGTTGAAATGCTTTCACGTCTTATGGAATCTAAGATAACTTCTCTAGCAAATAGATTCTGAGTGTCAGCAGTGCATGTATTCTCATTCTGCTCTTGAATCATATTTCAAGGAATGACTATCAAATGGTAACAAACAGGTATAATTTATTTTTTGACGTCTGCCCATAAAAATATTGTGTGTTACAATAATGAACATTAGATTTAACCATGCTTTTTTGTTGTTTTTCTTTTCATATGGACTTCTATACAGTGAGCACAGAACTGAGATAGATTAATGTTTTTACATAAAATACCAAGCAACATGGTCCTGAGACTATGGTCTCCAGGACTCATACACACTAATCATGATTTATTTTCATTAAGATGCATTAAAAATGAAATTATTAGGACCACAAAAAGCTATCCTTTTAAATAAGATTAACCATGGAAATCTACCCTTCTTTCATTTCCCTATATGAAATAGTTAAAACACAAAACACTCTGTTTTCTACAGCTCACAAAAATTACTTGAAGATATTTGGTAATCTACACTTCTTGCCTTTTCTTTTTATTATTTGTTTCCCTTGTTTTTGCTTGTTTGTTTGTTTTGGTTCTTGTGGGTTTTTTTGGGTTTTTTTCTCTTTTATATTTTAATATTTTGATTTCAATGCCTTCTGGAGAGGTCAGTTCTTCAGCAGGCAATTCCTTTCTTCTGATGTGAACCATCTAAAGCTTAAGCATCTAGTGAGGTGTTCAACTTTATTGAGGAATGAGAGGGATAGAGGGAGAGAGATGATGCTATTGAACAAAGTTAAATCTAGGTAACTAAGCTTCAAATGGCTGAAATCAGATCTGATGAATTCCATTCTTAAGAGCTTAATGAACTTCTTGACATACTATAATATTTATAGATGACTCAAAGCTACTGAGATACATTAATAAGAACAGAATAGTAAAATCTGGACTGCTCAAGGTAAGAACCATAAGATTATGACGCTCTTTGGCCTTTGGTTGACTTTGCATTTTGGTAGAAGATACAAATTTGCCCTCAATCCCTTGGGGGTAATGTGTTCAGTGCCACTTGATATGTCATAGTTTGTGACATATCAAGAGACCTGAGAATCAGGCAATTTGATATCCCATTGTACACTACATTAGACTAGTTCCTGCTGTCTTGGCTTCATTCAAGCTTGGGTAAATAGGTTCTGTCTACCTACATTTCCTTGGGTTTCAACTGGTTGTGCTATTCTTCTAGACTTTCTGCTTCAATTTGTTATGTAATGCTCATGTGTGTTCTTCAGTACTTACTGTATTTCAGTGGTAGGTGAAGTGAACATTAATAACACTTACCACTTGCACAGGCTGAATGAACAAGTCTACACAGCACCTGGAGTTCCAGTGATGAGAGAGGCTACAAAAGTGGAGAGCAGATATCATTAAACCATCCTTAATCTTTGTTGGTGTTCACAATCCCAAATATGTGAGTCACATATTAAATGTTTTCTTTGTAATGAAGTACTATGACATACTGTAGAGGACAAGTAAGCAAAAATATATACATAAAAGACAATATAAACATGTCTTGATGCAACATACAAGAAATACAACACTATGTGATTCTTTAAAAGATCACATCTTAAGCCAATGTTGCCAGTGTGCTCTGTGATAACAGCATCCATCTTACTGTGAACTTTGGGGAACCAATGACAACCTTTCCAGTGGCTGTCTGGAAAGAGTGACCCAGACCTCTTGTAGGCATGCAAACATAAGTCAATCATTACTTTGTTAATAATGGGCAGCCTGGGCCTGTAGAGCTCTCCTGCACAGCTGCACACAAGGATGTCCCCCTGAGTAGGGATGCCTCTCAATGTTACTCCTCAAGGCTAAGTTTCCTTGCCACAAGAGATTGTCAGTGAGTGATTAATAGCAAGCTAAAATTTGAAATCTTAATTAAGTTATATAAAGGATTGATTGTGTACATCTCATCCTTTAGACATAAACCACTGACCAGGTTTGGGCCTAGGATTTGTTCCAGCAACACCTAGATGCCTCTCTGAGATGGAGTTTAAAAAGCAAGGGCATCCTTCTGGAACCGTGACTCAATGGGTAGTACTCCCCGATAGCTTTATCTGACCCTGCTCTCTATGAAGTATATAATCAACTTGTTAATCTTGTTAAACTTTTGTCTCATTAATATTAAATTTTGTTAACTCACTGCTTTTTATCGATAAATTATATTGTCTCTTCTCTCTTGTGAATGAAGTCCATTACTCCATCTGCAACAGAGGGGTATGAAAAAAAAAATATTATCAGATAATTTGCTGAAATAAATTAACTCATTTTTTTGAACAAACAAAAAATATGCTTTTCTACTGGAGCTGAAAAAGGATTTTTTTCCCCCCTGATACCTATAATAATTTACATTTTGTGAGATTTGTCATTGGTTAACTATTCCTCTTGAAAAAGTAATTAATTTATCATTATTGGAAAGAGCATACTGAACTAACTAGGACAGTGACTTAAATAGAGTCTTACAATCTAAGGCCAGAGGCACTGTCTGATCACAAGACAATGCATTTCACCCAGTGTCAAATGTTAACAATTTTTGTTTAGATTCTAAATTCCTAACTCCTGTGACAGTAAACCACAGGAAGCCAGAGGCATTATTTGCTTCTAAGAGGTAAATAATTTGCTACTCTAGACTGTTGTCGTATCCTGTTACACATCTATTAGAATGTTAATATGAGAGCATCAGCATATACACACTGGTCCACCTTCTCCCTCTGCTCGGAAACAAAACATTTCCTGGCAACATTGGCTTAAGAAAATGTTCTACAGTATCCTACAATCTTTTATTTCCCTGCAAAAACCTCAGCATCTTTTCTGTGCCAGTAGTTAAAGCGCCAAGATGTCTGCAGCCTGGACCTTGAACATAATATCTAAGCTTTCCATAGATCTAATATCTATGGAAAATCTTTCAAGCGCATGCCATCCTCTCTGGCCATGTCCTGACTGCACAATCTCAAACAAATGCACATTAGTGCTTTTATCATCAATTTCCTTTCCCTCTTGTATCTCACAGCTACATCTCTTTCTGATTCCTCAGGTAGATATATGTCAAGGTACTATGACACACTCCTCCCAATCTGGACAGTTGGGATGAGAATCTAGGAGTCCATATCAGGAACGTAATAGTACAAATTTTGTCTCTGGCATTAAATGTTTACTGTAATCAGATAGAATCAATTTTCAGGGAAAATGGGAAACAGAAGTCCAAATGTTTAGTGTTCTGAAAGACATATAATGAAAACTGACAGAATACAGGAGTCACAGAATAGGACATTGGAAAAACAGTTACTCTCTCACTGCAAAAATTAGAAAAAATTAGTTTATTTTTTGTGTGTGTGAGACATTTCTGGTGCCATAAGGAGCTACATTTTTGAAAAGATATTGAATTCTCTGAAACTTTTCTGAGAACACTGACATTGGAATAAGGACTTGGTTAAAAAGAAAAATGAATCCTGGCAGCATAAGAATGACATTTATCTTAATTTACTTTAATCTCATAATTAAAAAAAAAAAAAGGAAAACTATAAAACTGAATAATCTTAGAACTGGATCATGGGCAGTGCTTTGTCTACATAAATTATTTTTGAAATCTATGTTTCAAAGAAGTTGCTAACCACATCAGGTCTGTGAGTGTGCAGGAACAATTGTATTAAAAGACCTTATTTCACATAGAGGTGATGTTACAGGGTTTACAGCACA
Source organism: Lonchura striata (assembly GCF_050655825.1). Classification (NCBI taxonomy): domain Eukaryota; kingdom Metazoa; phylum Chordata; class Aves; order Passeriformes; family Estrildidae; genus Lonchura; species Lonchura striata. The sequence goes on along the minus strand of NC_140703.1, from coordinate 54,041,425 downwards.
GGAGTTGGTGATTTCTCAAGAGTGTCTCATTCTCCTTTTACTAAATGCACTATAGGCAATGCTGGCAGCTTTAATCTTTCAGAGAAATCCTTAGAATCGGCCACACTTAGTAAATTTCTCTATGTGAGTCTTATCCTCTGGGTCCAAAGTCTTCAAGCTAGAGCCTGACCTACAGTGAAGTACTGCTTGCTTTGACTTTGTCCCTTCCTCCAGGCACAGATGAATGGGATATGATTAAAACAGGTCATTTTAAGCTGGAAATCCTTCTGTGAATGAGCTATGAGGGAACCCAGGTGACTGTCACAAATTTCTAGTTATGTCAAATAAATCTCACACAGACTATCCATGAAATGCAATCAACTATTTTAGTCCATTTTCACTACTTCTGCAGACACTAAGTTGCCAAAAAATCCTGTTCTAGAATATGCTGTCATGATGAGATAAAATTTACAATGATAGGCAATAAGAAAAGTTGATATTGTATGTTGACAAGTGGCCCCAAGCCCTTTCTGTCTTTCTTTAAGTAGCCCCAAGACTCTTCTAAAATTCTAAACTATCTTGAGAAATAGCAAAACAAGAAATCATGCATGTACACAACCCAGTACTTCAGTTTTCCCTGTATCACTGTACATATTTGAAGATGAGAGGAATTACTCCGCTTTTCTTCTCTCACCTATCCCTGACTTCATTTCTCAGTTTTAAGATCCCTTAATTATTTCCTCTCTTTCCTATTTGCATGTCTCTTTAGATGTACAGGATCGTCAAAGAATGATAGCTGGATTCTTACCTCTTCTCTCTTATGCTTCCTTTATCTACCTAGTGCAAGAACACTGTGACACAAGATGAATTGACTCTCTTAAGTAATTTCCAGCATATTAATGCTAAATTTAAACTGAGCATACTCTTGTGTAAAGTGCCTTAAGAAGAATTGCTCCTCTCATGGTTTTAAAGTTGTGGGCATGGGAGAACGTAGTGGGAGCATACACTCCAGCTGGGTAAATAGTGATTGTCTTGAGCAAACAAAGAAACCTCTTTTACAGATCCTCATTCTTGAGTCTGTGTCAACAATTATTTCCTTCTTTTACTTGGAATATTCAATTCTTTTAAATCACATTCCTACCTTCCATTTTGTATAATGATGTCATAATAACATGGTTTCTTTTAGGATACAGCTAATATTTTAAAGTTCTAATGGTATTTATCAAATAACACAATACATATGAATACTAATAGTATCTTTTGATATTTTTAACATAAGAAACATAGAGAAACATACATAAATTGATGAAAATACAGAAATTTCTCACACACATCCTGCAAATCAAACAAGTAAAATATACAAATTTCAGATTGTGTTTAACTATTGAAAATTATCTGAATGGACACCTACCATCTCATCCATGCAGATTCCTGAAAAAAAACATAGACAAATAAGTAATGTTCACACATCAAATCCCCCTCATACATTTCACCACAGCCTCTGTCACTTCTGGACCATGACAGAAACTAGGCTATCAAAAATTTATCCACTTTTACTATCTTTAGTCCTTTTTTGAGTTCTGTCTTGAAAAATGTTAGAAAATTTGTTTCAAGCCTTTGCAAGTGATCACATGGATGCTGTGTTTGTTGGTTTTGTTGTTTTTCCTACTATCAGGAAAAACAGGAAAATATTAGGGGCTTATTTTCTTTGGAGTGAAGATGTGAAGATGAAACTAAAGACATACAAATTTTTCTTCAGAGTGAAGAGACTATATACATAAACATTTTATTAATAAGAATGATTATATATCTTTAGTCTCTTCATCACTCCAAAGAAAAGCAGTTCTTTATATTTTCCTTACTACATGTTTCTGCAAGATCTAAATGTACTACCAATTCTGGAAAAGTTCTTTGTATTAATGTTAAAATAAAAATATGAAAATTATATATTGCTGAGTCTGTAAGTATGCTGAACCTCAGATATTGTTACACTACTGTCTAGAAATATTTTCAAAGACAAATCTGAACTCCATACAATTAGCTTCCTGCTCTTTAATATGTGTCTTACATAATTTATCTGAGAAAAGTCAAATTTCATTTACTATTGAATTTGCTCTTGAAAAATTAGCACAATTTCAGATTACAGAATCACAGACTAAAATAACAAAAACTGAACAAATGAATGCACGAACAAAATTTGTATGACAAACTTAATGATTAGTAAAAATATTGATAACAAAGGAAATGATAATCCTTCTAAGAGAAAAATAAATTGGAGTTTTTAAATGAATTGCAGGAATAGGTTCTTTCATGATAAGAAAAATACACATAAGAAGAGACCTTGCAAATTCAGATAATAAGAATTATTCTTACATTAAAAAGCAGATTCATTTTGGGACTTCCTTAACAAATAGGATTGATAAGCAAACACTAAATGGTCTAAGCAATTTTAAAAATGCCATAAGAAATTGTTTCCCAAAGTTTAGCCAAGAGAAATTGCCATTTGGCAAACTCAAGTGGCTTGTCTTCTTGCTTTGAAATCAGACACAAAATCAAGTACTTTACATGAAAACACAAATTTTGTTCTCATTTTGACCATACTAAAACACAGAACAATAATTACTTTGACTACCTAGTTAACTCTTGTTCATTTTTCAGGTAGCCATATATAAATAAAATCTCACAGTCAACACATTTCTTCTCTTTACAATGCAATGCGGCATATTTCAGGAATACATTGGAGAATGACTCAGATGTTTAAGAATAATTTGGTAGTTGATAACTGGGGAATAAACTGATTTACAATCCAGTAATGTGAGAACCCCGGGTTTGTTTTGGGGTCTCGTGTGGTGGTGAAGTCTCTCCTCCAACCCATGCTTCCAAAGAGAAACTCCGCAGTCTCTTGTTGTTTGGTCTCAAGATGATTTATTGTTAGTTATCTAACAGATTATGTTCTCGGGCTGCGGCCCTTTGGTCAGAGGCCCAGGCAGAGACGCACACACTCCTGACACCCTGACTGTCCGGTGTCTTCTTCTCTCCCCCCGCCCAGGGCTGCTGCTATCTTTTATATGATATATTACATATAACATGTTTGCAATTATTCCCCAATACCTACTACCTATATTACCAAGTGCTTTTCTACTCTAAACCAATCTGTGAGTGCCAACATGGAGGCAAGGAAGAAGAAGGAGGAAGAACAGGATCAGCCCACTTTCCTCCATCTTAGAACTTCTGACCCCCATGTACAAAGTAAAAACCCCCCTGTACATGTGCTAAAACCCCCTGTACAATACTAAAAAAAATTCCCCTCTACTTTGTAACTACTTTTACTATACTCTCTAACCTTTTGTGACTGCTTGTTCCACCTCCAAAGTTGGTAATTCATTCCATGGCTCAAACTCAAAATCACAGCTGTTTCCAGCTGCCTGACGGGGTCTAGAATGCTTCTGACCAAGGCCTGGAACCTTTAAAAATGTCTGAGAGACATTTTGAGTTCCCACACAGTAAATTACTTGCTTTCTACTTCTGCCAGCACTGACACATTTAGTATAGGTGCTTAGTATCTGTTTCTGTTGTCTTCATTATCTGAGCCTGCTCAGAGTGTAACGAGTAGCTTGCTGAGGCTACAAACAGGAAGATAAGTTGGATGTCCAGCTAGTCAAACTGAAAACTGTAAGGGTCAATGTAGAAGTAGAGTTTTATAGTTCATAGCATATGTGAGGCAGTAAAATTATTTTACCTGAGTTGTTATACAATGATTATAACTAAGAGAAAGCAATACACTGTAGTTCTGCATGGCTGCAATGAGAATGCAAAATAATATTAAGCCTAAATAACTCTGGATCCATGTAGATTCAATATTCATTCTGATGAATATAATACAGGATATTATATATTTTGTTCAGACGAGGAAGAATAGCCCTCTAAAATTTTAGATTGCCAGTCCACAGAAGGTGGTATGGTCAGCTGAGTTTAATTGAATAATTGTCCTATGCTGTCAATGAACAGGCAGACATCCCAGATAATATGCAGGGGTGAATAAAATAATCCATATAATTTTGATGCTTTGCCTTTCCATTTTATGTATCTGGTCTTACAATGCCTTCAGATAACCGTGTTTGTGTTTGGTTTGTACTTCCTGTTGGAGTACAGGGGACCACAGGAAATCACAGGGTCACAGAATCATAAAATTACTTGGGTTAGAAGCACACCTTAGAAATCATCTAGTTCCATTCCCCTTGCCATGGGAAGGGGAACACCTACCAGATCAGGTTGCTTAGGGTCCCTTCCAAGTTGGCCTTGAACACTTGCAGAAACCCAAAATTTCTCTGGGCAACCTGCTCTAGTGCTGTGCTATTCTCTGGAAAAGGGCTTCTTCCTAACATTGAGCATAAACCTCCCCTCTTTTAGCTTAAAATTGTCTTATCAGTATTTTCCTTTGTAAAAAGTTGCTCTCCCATTTTTTTCTAAGCTTCCTTTAGGTACTGGAAGGCTGCTATAAGATGAATCCCAACTCTTTTACATGTACACACATCCATTTGGAATCTTGGTCCTTCTAGAAGACAGGCATAGATTGAAGTTCTGCTCTTTGTGTTTTTACATAATACTCGTCGAGTGAAAATATTCACTCATGGATTAAAAGTCTACCTTCTAATGTATGAGGAACAGAAAGACACAGTTTAGCTCTCCTGTCCCACAGCTGAGCATGTTCTCCATTAGAACATGAAATCGTAAGTAGATATATTTCTAGTGCCCCCTGGGATCATAGTGTCAGAGGTATTTAGGAAGAGAGAAACAAGTAAAAGGAAAATTATGCCTAAGGATTTTCCTAGAAGAGAAGGAGACTTAAAATTCTCAGTCCATTCTTGCAAATTTAGTTGTTTATTATTCAGTCATGATCTTACAGGAAACAAATACCTGGCTCAAAAGTTGCATGAGTCTCAACTGTCTGTTGTACTACTTCAAGTGTATTTTGCATGAGTTTAAGAAAAATGCATATATGGAAATGAGAATTTGGCATTCATCTAATAAAAATAATATAAATTGGAATGGTTTTACTAGCTGATTCACTCCTGAAGTGAATATACAGTGCTTTCCCAAGTGTGTCTCTAGTTTTCTTGCCTCTATGTGAAACATGTTCATGGTCAGATTTTATAGGAAATTTGATTTCCATATAGTGTCCACACACAGCACTAATAAACTCCTTAGTATTAACCCACAGTTTATTTTCTAGTATCTTTTAATCTGAAAGTTCTAAGAGAGTGAAATAAAAAGAATAATTAGGTCTGTTTTATTATCCATGTATATAGCAGAAGCTCTATTCTGTTATTTCCAGTGTTAATAATAAAAAGAAGTGGTGCAAGTATTTTTTTCCTCAATAAAGTTTTTATTCTAAAGCTCCATTCTTTACATCAGTAATTTTGAAAAGCAAAATGATTTTTACAGTATAGATTTCTATTTGATATTTTAAAACAAAGTAGTTAAGTGAGTAAACAGATTTGCAAAGCAATTGTAAAGATGAATTGACTTAAATAAAAAGGTAAGTATGATTTTTTTTTTTACAATACATTATATCTATTGTGAATAGTTCTCTTGCCATTAATGAAAAGCTAAACATAAATGTAAGTTGCTTTTTATGTGTTGTGGAGAAGTTTAATTAACTTACCAGTAGGTTCCCAGCATTCCTGAGAATATGTACTTGAATAAAATAAGTTCATTTCTAATGAAGGATATAAAAGGTGATGCAAGATGTAGAGGTCAGTGTGTTTTAGGTACTGATTTCAACAGAAGTTTAATTCATGACACTTGAGAGAAATTTGAGTAAGATTTAAGGGAATAATCCTGGAAAATCAATTACAAGACTAAAAGCAGTTAAAAAAACCACAATAGGATTAGATTTTGGATTAAAAAAAAAAAAAAAAAAAAAAAAAAAAAACCTAAGAAGAAAAGAAAACCAAGCCTATCGACTAAGTCACATGCATTAATTAAAAAAACATGTTCATACATTGAAAACTTTTGGCAGAAAATAATAACCATTAAGAAATCTAGAAAAAAAATCTTACATTTTTTTCCTGAAAACTTTTGTATTTGACTTTAAGGTTTATACCAGTGAGACCCCAGTTAGAAAACAAAGACATATTTTTCAATGTATTTTCCTTCAGAAAATAGATCATCTTTCTGGGAAGTTTTTCATTACTTGAAATAATAAAAAATTAATTTATTTAATCTATTTTGCAATTTTTTTAAAAAATATTGATAAAAGTATATCATCTTACTCCATATTTCTTGGACACAAAGCAGATTTTTATTGTATCATATTACTTGCTTTTAAAAATAACATTTGATCTTTAAAAGAAAATGACAACATCTCAAATTTTGACCACATTTTTCTACCTAGTTATGTACATTCTTTGCTTTTAGGGTAATTTTTTAATCAGCATAGCTGAACCCTTTGCTGATGTTTGTTTTTAGGGACAAATAATTTTATTCTCTCTTTGGATTTTTGTCCACTTTAATCATAATTTCATTGTTCTAGTGAATTCTTCCAATTTAATTTTAAGGTTGATCTTTTAAGGCCATATTACGGAGAAGGTAATCACATCCAGGCACCTTAATATTCACCCATAGAGATACTGAATCATAAAGAACAATCTGGGTTTTTTTTCTAATTAGCCAGACAGACACAGGGTATTGAAAATGGATGTCAGTGACAGAATGAATTTCAGTGTGTTGGAGTGTCAGAATGAATGTCCTGGAAAGACATAAAAAAATCAAATAGGCAAGAGTTGTTTCTTTCACACATTCTTTTTGTTCTTATAATAACTTTGAGATGCCCTCAGATCTTTTTTAAATAGCTAGTTTAAAAATAATCATGTATAGCAGATTGAGTGTTCTAAGTAAAAAATAGTCATGGTTATATGCAATCGCAGGGTTTTGAATGCACTTTGAGTGTACTAAATTACACGATGAGATGATTCCTATTTCTTCAAAGCTACAGAAAGCTTATCTGGGCAAAGTACATCAAAATACATTTAGAATGAACGTAAAAGCAAATTGCTAGTCCTGTAATAAAGATTGCAGCAAACATTGGAAAACATAAGGAGGATATCTGATCTTTTATAATAGAGGGAAAGGATCCAAGAGTGGAAGAACTGCGGTAAAGGAAAATAAACCAGCACCTTATAGATTAAATCAATGTTAATACTGTTGCTTTATAAGAGGGACTTTTTTTTTTTTTCCTGGTTGATAGAGACTATAACTTCTGGTTTAGTTAAGAGCATTACATCTTGGAAAAAAATGGAAAAACCTCCCCTCCTTCCCCTGTCAACCCCATGACTCCCTACCCAGAAAAGCCCAATCTGTGGTAAAATTTTTGCAGATAATGTGAATTTTTCATTTCCCATCTATTCATAACTAATAAAACTCATTCTTCTTATTTTTTGATGGACTGTATCAGTCCTCAGAAAAAACATTTACCTTTAAACCATTAAAAAAAAACAGCTCGTACATATGAGCACTTCAGTCTGGATATTAAGAACATAGTTCAATAAAGTCAGTAAGTGAAACTCAGAAAATCTGAGTTTCTAAATAAATTTAATAAAACGCATTTTAAGAAATTTTCATAATCATAATTAGATCTAGTCCACAGGTGTGCAATTTCTTATCACAAAACTCAGTTCCTTCACTATCAGGTGACAATGTTACAAATGTATTTACTTTTAATAAAATTGCCAAAATAGAAACTTCTGTACTTGGCCTTTTTTGGCTTACTGACACTTTTCCACACTTGACCAATTTTAATACCTAATTATATTTTTCAATGGCCAGGAACAAAGCACCTACTGAAAGATGGGATGTGACTTTTAACTGTGCGTTATAATAGACTACACAGGTATGATCTAAATAATCTACTTTCTGGGGAGTTAGCTATTTATCCTGTAAAAATTTACAAGATTTTTTTTTTTTCCAGCAAATGTACCATAATGATCACGGTTTTATTTAACTTATGCGAAGACAGCCTTTTTTTTTTTTTAATTTTGACTGTTGAAAAAATAGGACTTTAAAAAAAAAAACATACAAACAGACAAATAATCTATATATCGCAACCATTCACAGTGAGTGATAACATAAAAAGTCAAAATAATCCAGTAGCAAACTAATTATTATTTTTTTAGTAACAAAGGCAGATTTTCTATTGAGAACCAAGAAGTCTACATTAAATTAGAAAGGCTGCATGAAAAAGTAAATATGAAAATAAAATTTGGATTAATAAGGATATATCTGACTTTAGAGATAGTAAGTATTCAAAATAATAAATTATGTGCACATACATATTACTGTTTAGATGCCAAGCAATAATTATTGATGAAAAACAATAAAAAATAGTTTATGAAGGTAGGCTAGAAATTGTACTTGGCTACTCAGGAAGATGATTTTATATTTAAGTGAATTCACTTTGTATCTGAAAGAGACTTTGACTTTAAGAGGAAAGAAGTGATTCTAATATAGGTTCCCTACTGAGGAAGTTGCCACTAAGTAGGAATTCTTAGAAAATTCTGCAGACCCATGTCAAAGACACAGAAAAATCTTACTTACAGGGTATTTATGTAAACATAAGTAGCCATTTAAAATTATGATTTTCTACTTTGTTTTAAAAGGACTTAGAGGAAGCTATGATCAGAGTCTCTATCTCACCTAAGTATCTCTAGTGTGTAAAGACTTGTATTGTGGCCTCAACTAGAATCATCAGAGTAGATGTTCTACTTAAACATGATTGTCTTAATAAAATCAAAAGATCTCTTACATCAACTTAGAAAGCAATGAAAGAAGATAAAAAAATTGACACTTCACTTATTAAAATAATGAAACATCAAAAATCTGTGCCTTCAACTTGCATGACAAACTAATCAATATATTCAGAAGTCTACTCTATAACTTAAAAAAGAATATCACTCAGGAACCTTAATGTGGTTATCTTATTTCCCTGAAGTGTTGAATCCCATGTTTCAGAGCAAGATTAGTAAATAAAACACAGTAACTTAGATGAAGTTAATGTCAGACCATTTCCACAAAAATCTTTTTAACCTTAGCTCTGGTTCAGTTTGTTCAATGAAACATGAAGATTAATAAAGCTTTCAAATCTTCTCTGTTGCAAGAAGTACTAAATGAAAACAGGAAAAGTGCATGATGATTATATATTTTTTTCAGAAAGTTGTAGGAAAGAAGGAAGTTAGATATGAGTTAACTAGCAGTGTAAGACAATTCTCTCTGCAATGCACATGATTAAATAAATCATCTGAAGTAATTAAAAATGAAAACCAACATCACTTCCATGGGAATATATTACTTGCCTCATGGAAACAGAGGGGATGATGGACTGCCAGTTAAAATGTAAAATGAAAATATAGTCTGAAAAAATCTATTAAGGACAATATATAGGTATCTGGTACAAGTTAGTGAACATTTTCCCCTACCTATTTCCCTAGGTAAAATCAAATATAAATTGGTTATGACTGTTTTTCAAGGCAATATCTGTAATTTTAAATTAGTTTTTAGTTTACTTTTCCATTTATAGCATCAACAGAGATTTTGGGATGCAAATAATCCTTGTTGCCAATGGCATTAAAATGAGATAGCCAACACCTATTGGCTGAGTGGTGTGGGCCTGTAAGGACATATTAACACTTTTTCTTCTGAACAGATAAGTACAATATACCAGTTAACACATTTTAAACACTGACCCTGTTTTCTTCTATAGACCAGACTTCAAGAAAACAAGAACAACCTTCCTTTTGTGGTTCTACTCAGTAAAGAGGGCACAGAAACAAAATAGGGTCATTTACCCAGCTTAAAAAGTTGACAATACTTAAACTCTGGGAGACTGATCATAACATCCATTTTTCAGAATTTAAAAATCACAGATTTTTAGAATGTCCTGATTAAGAAGGGAGGCAGGAGGATCTTCAAGACCAACTCCTGACTCCATACAGGGCAAAACAAAAGTTAAAACATATTTCTAAAATGTTTCATGAATGCAAACAATGTTGGGGCTGTGATCACTTCCCCACAGAGCTGGTACCAGTTGCTGAAAATACCCTCACTGAAAAACTTTTTCCTAATATATAATCTTAACTTCCCCTGTTGCAACTGCAAATCAATCCTTTGTGTCTTATCAGTAGTCACAAGAGAAAAGAGATCTGTCTGAGACAGAGGACAGAGCTCTGTCTGCTCCCCTCCATGAGGAAATTTTAGACAGTAGTGAGGTCACTCCTCCCTGCACCAACAGCCTCCCCTGCTATCTTTATCTCCCTTTAGTTTTATAGATTTTGAATTTTTTTTCTGCAATTGTCTTGTCAATTCCATATGGGGTTTGGGTTTGCTCATAAATGCCAGAATACAAATACCAGGTCATTTTCTTTAAAGGCAACAAAATTTCAGACTAAGTAGGGAAACAATACATTTATATGAATTATAAATTTCAAATATGTCTGCACTAGGTCTCTTTCACTTTATTTTTCCCTTGGCTTGTAATTGGTACACTTGCATCATTTTTCACTTAAGTGCTGGACTCAATGATCCTTCTGGGTCCTTTCAACTCAGACTATTCTGTGATTCTGTGATTTTTGCAGTACAAATCACTATATTAAGCAGAAAGTGACAACACTGACTTAGACACTTCAGAGTTCACTCCATTAGCACCTTGGAGAAAAAAAACCCACAAAAGGTACATTTTGATATAATATATCCAGTATAAAGTTTAAAGTTAATCTGTGTCAAAACACAGATTAAAATAAAGAATAATTTTAAAAGAGTCAGTAATATAGATTTTAGTATTTGTCCTTAAAATAACTACTTATATTCTAATTGGCTGCAATGCTGCATTTTCTGTAACTATGTTCTGGCAGTAAATCTACCTAGGATGTATTAGATTTCTGATGGTAACTGAAACTTAGCTAAACATCATTAGCATTAAAACATTCAGCATGTTTTCTTTCTATATTTCTTCCATTCTAAAAGAACAAAAATAGATAAAATGGAAAAGGCAGGAAAAAAAATCAAAGAAATGTAAGTCACACACACATGTCATTACAGCACAGCCTCTGTGGGAGTCCATTAGAGTCAAGTGAGATAAACTAGCATGGAAAGCTTTTCCTGTGCAAATTGCTGCAGCAATATGACTTTATTTTGTCACTTATTTCAAACTGAAGGTGTACAAACACTGATTGCTTAGCTTTTGATCTCTTAAACATGTTACAAATGATTTTTCAAACAAAAGCAGACTTTTAGGGGTCTTTGCAGTTACAGTTCGGGGAAATGTAGGTCATACAAGAGAAATGTTAATTAGACAGGGGATTAAAAAATATTTTGCACTCTTTATCTCTGTCATAACCATCTATTATGGAAGCAACAAGTTGATTCACTATTTGTTGAATTAAAAAATATTGCAGCAAGCTAACTTTGAGCCATAATTTCCATAATTGGCTCTTGCTTGCTGTGTATTAAGAGGCACATCCATTTGATTACTTTTCTTTTAAAAAAATCCTAAAGAAACATCTAACATTAACTGCACATTAATGTTTCATTTCTTATTGTGCCTTTCTTCAAGTAGTCAGAGTATGGGGAAAATTATCTTTTCACAACCAAGATTTCACTGAATTATGTAAGTCATAGAATTATTTAAAGGGAGAGAAAAAAGACACTGTTTTAGTTATATTTTATTGCTCATGAAGAAATAGGCATGATATTTCTATTATTTTCCAGTGAGAATTAAAATTCAAGTGATTTCCTTACTGCTATAAATCTAAAGTTATGATTTTTTGAAGCAATTAATTTCAAGAGAGACAGTGTGATTATACCTTAGAAATGACAGTATACAGAGCAGAGTTTCTATTTTCTTCCATTAGCAACTTAGTTCAGTCAATAGATCCAAGTAAGTAGCTCTGTTTTCCCATAGTCTTTCAAAATAAGAATTGCAATGGCCAGCATTGCTTTAGGTTACCACACAACCATTTACATTCTGAAAGGTCCAGCTGACCTCTCAGGCAAAATGATACATTGCTTAAGTGATACTGCATTGGTGAATGTAAAGTGTTTGATTTGTTCCAGCACATAACAAGAGGAATGTCACTACATCTAGATGAGAATGATGTGATTAGAATAGTTTGGGATTTGGAATAGGATTAAGTGCATCTATGCCCCATTCTGAAGAAGGATGGGAGAAAATCAAGAAAAAAATACTTGGGGAACTGTGAAAAAACAAGATTGTTAAGACTGAAAGACAGCGTATTTATCCAATTTTATACTGAGGCCTAAAACAGCGTTAGAAGAAATGTAAGAAATATGTAAAGTTTAATTTGAACACTATTCTGGTTATTCTGTGTAACAATCCTTCATAGATGTTTTAAATTTCGCATAAACAATTATCCCTCTAATTCTGAATTTGTTTGTGGAAGTTCTCAAAGAGCACAAAGAATAGATAATGCCTTCTGCAGACAACTGACATTGCTCTATGAAATGAATGTCCCTTGCAGGTTGAGCTTCAACTGGGGATTGGGCTAGGGTAAAAAACTGAGAAATGATTTTTCAAACTGAAGCTCAATAAAGATTTTTTTATTTCTTCTACTGACTTTCATTAAAATAAGTTAACACATCGTATATGTATATATTTGTCTCAGTCTGATACGGGGGCTTTCTTGCTTTAGGTGCTCCCATATAACATTATTTTACATATTCTACGACGCCTGAGATACCTGCAGAGACCTGACAGATAAGAGATGACTTTTAGAAGTTAAGTTGATACCCAGTGGATTCTCTAAAGCATGAGATGATTAAATAAAGTCCTATATCTAGACATTTATATTTAGCTTTCTAAAATATGAATATGAATCCTCCACATCAAGGAAGATCACAGATTCACAGAGTGGGTGAAGTCCTCTGCCCCAAACTCCTTCTCAAGAAGGTCTTCCTAAAGAGATTTGCCCAGGACCATGAATATCTTAAAGGAGGGACATCACAAACTCCCTGAGCAACTTGTACTGGGGCTCAATCACCCTCATGGTAAAAATGTGTTTCCTGGTGTTCAGGTTGAACCTTCTGTGTTTCAGTTTGTGCTGATTGCCTCTGGTCCTCTTATCAGTCTGGCTCTGTCCCCGCTGCAAAATCTCTGTGGGTATTTAGACGAACTGATGAGATCCTCCTGAGGTGATTTAGGCTGCACTGTCCCAGCTCTCTCAGCCTCTCCTCATATGAGAACTGTGCAGTCCCTTCACCATCCTTGTGGCCTTTCTGTGGACTCTCTCCTATGTGTCCCTGTCTCCCTTGTGCTGAGGAGACCAGACCTGGACACAGCACTCCACGCACATATACCACCAATGTTTGACTAAAATCACCTCCCTTCATCTGCTGTGACAGACTGAACTGCAGCGTAAATTTATCCCTATTTGAGAGTGGAAAAGGTAGCATTAGAAAAATTGTCATCTACTCAGCTACCTCCAGGTTTGTTCATTTCTTTATATTCAAAAAAACAGTTTTGATGTAGAATTACAATATTCAGACAGTTATATAGACTTCTAAAGAATGATAGGTGACACTAGATGTGCTTGCTGATTGAGTGGCAAAAATTTGAAATTCATACCTTAAATTTACAGTGAAAATTATTCTAAAATTATACAATAAAGTTAAAAATTTGCAAAAAACATCACAATTTTAACTGTATGGCATATTTTATGCCACATTTTTATTTACCTTCCTGGAATCACCTTTGGAGATTACTGCTGCAATTATTGTTTGTAAACCACAGAAGCTTATAAATGTCTGGAACAGGTGATTTCCAATATAGAGTACTTATATATAGGCAGGAGGAATTTTAAACACATAATTTGTTTACTTATTTCTTTTTATTTTACTCTTTGTCTTTTTCCCCCCTCTAGTTTAAATGCTATCAGTCCTTGAGGACATTTGCTATTTTCTTATTGAACGGCATGTGCATTCTACCAGAAAACTTGAATCCTATGAGGAAGAAGGCACTGTTTAAGAAGTTCAGGAAACTTTTATCTTTCTCATGCTGTATTTCTTTCTTCTTAATGTTCTGCACTGTCTTAAGACTGTGCCTAGCATTCTTACACTGAAATTGCCAGCATATAACAGGGAATCCTCTATTTTGCATACTAATCACAATCTTCATTTTTTTACTTACTTTTCACGTACTACTAACTACCTTTTTATTTCCTAGTATTGTGTGTTTCTTCTTCACAATGTAAAATTTGTCCCTCACAATATCTAATAAATTTAATTTGTTGAAAATTTACAACTTTTAGGTAATTCCTTTACAGTAGCATACTTTACAACAACAAATGTCCTTGGATGTTGACATATATAATGAAACATAAAGGCAAAAGTGTTCATAACAGGCCAGTTGATGAGCAGTAGTATCTTTTTGCCTTGCAATGAAAGCATTCCAGTAAACACAAGTTCTTTCAAGTGTCTGAATTGTCCAGCTTTGAGACATGTCCCTGAACTGTTGAAAGAAACACGGAAGAGTGTGCAGTTAAATATCATATTGCAAGCAAGAGAGTTCTATGAATTGTCCATTAGTTTCCCAGGACAATTCATGCATTAAAATAAATCAGTAGGACAGTTTATAAGCTGTAGAAACTACTTGAGACTACTACATTTATCCATTTTTAAAACAGAACTTCTTCTTTCTTCTGTTGATACAACCAAAATTACTACTGCACTGTTCCACTGGAACTTTTAGGCTGATATTCAGTTCCTATGGAGTAGGAATCTGAAACACTGTTGTCTAAGCAGTTTCTAAACTCTCATTGTGGTTTTATACGGATCTAACAAATGCAGTTGTCAGAATTTAGAGAAGTAGTCAAATGGCTGTGAAGTGCAGACTTTTCCTGGCAATGCAGCTCTCAAGACTTCAGTGACTGGGATTCAGTAGGCAAACATGAAATACAAAGCTGCTTAGGTCAAACAGAAACTATATCTTTTCCAAAATACACTTGAAATTGACATACATCATCTGTGCATTTTTTTTCTACTTATCTAGGATTTGAAAGTAGATGAAAAACTAATTTATATCAACTTTTCTAATGATCTTAAGAAATTTCATCCATTGTTCGTCTGAAAAGAGAGTTAGTAGGAAAACTTAGAGAAAAGTGAATAACTTTTTTTAAAATGGTAATTCAAATGATGGGTAAGATTTTCAAAGACAATTAGCCATGTGTGTAGCTCTTCACCTTTCAAATTATGCTTTACATATTTGCCTGTTGCCTCAGAAAAAAAATCTAAGCATCAGCACCCTCTGGAAAACTTGAAATATGTTCTTTGGCATTTTTATTAGTAATTTTTAAAATTCTCAGTTCAATTCATGTGATTCAACTGTTTTCAAGTCAAAGTACAAAAACAGTTTGAATTTGAATATTAGAAACTTAAACAGTTAAACCATATGTACATAATGGAAATACTAATATAAGCAATAAATAATACTTAGTCAATGAAAATGAGCAATGGATAACATGGAAATACCCTTTCAGACCTGTTTTTGACTTTTTAAAACCATAAAAATATGTCTGTCAAATTGCATTGCCAGCAGATTTACGTACACAATTATGATACTGAGATGATAAAACTTTATTATTCATTGTTTTCTTTCAGAAAGAAAGAAATTAAGATTACATTTCTAATAATATGTAAACAAGTGTTTAGGATAATCTAATTATATTGTTTGATTGCATTACTTCAGGAAACAATCACTTACACTGGTTTAGGACTGAAAATAACCTACTACAAACATCCAGCCAGGGCCTCTATTACCCCCTGCGTAAATCATGTCCTTCTCCAGCAATTTGATGGATGAGTCTCTGTTGGAACCTTTTTCCATGCCTGCTTGAAATACACATTTTTTGAACACATTATAGCCTCTTTCCAGGCCATAAGTACCTGGCACTCTGTGAAAAGTGAATACATCTTTCCAACCGCTATTTGGCTCTGATATGAAGAAATTACTGTCAAGGTTAATTATCCCATTCAAAATCAGGTCTCACCTGAAGGCTTTCCAAAATGTTTCTGAAGTACCAGAGAGATTAATTTGCCAGACAAACTGTGTGAGATGCATGTCGATGTCTTAGTATAAAATTCATCATGTACTTCAGATCCTGAATTTTCCTTTGAATGTAAAAATTGTCATATATTTTCAGCATTTGGAGTTGTGTATGAAAGACCAATAAGAAGAGTAAACTACCATTAGAAGGAGCTAAACAGTTGCAATAACTACTTTTTAAAAAATATTTTACCCAACTCAAACTGGCAATCACTTTAAATCAGTTTGCCTTGCTGTACTTGAAGTTGTTATTATCTTTCACATATCAGCTGGATAATACATTGGTTCCATACATTAATCTCTCGAATTTTCTAGCTTTAGAGTTATTTTAAAATGCAGATAATAGTTCAGTCAATTTCTCATCTTATATAAAGCTAAAAATTATCTGTGGTGTGATTTTACAAGCAAAATAGGTGTCTTTTGCTAAAATATCCAGCACACAATCCCCAATTATTAGGAAAAAACTCTTGCAGTATAGTTTATGTTGCTCTTATAAACCAATTTTAATACTTTGAAATCTTTCCTTTTGTATTTTGAAGAACAATTAGTTTTGAATCATCTTAATAAATTATAAACACATTCAAAATATGTGTTGAATATGACATATTAAAGTGATTCCATAATTTTAGCTGCCATGATTTTGGCTATAGTGATGCCTCAGTCCTAAACCTGAGGATTCTTTTAAAAAAATAATATGTTGAAGTTCAGCTGACTGCAAAGGAAAATGTGATTTGAGCACTGTGTGAGCACCAGGGTGGAAATGGGTTGCAATGAACACAATATAAATATGTGGGTGCTGACATGTACACAGATGCCTCAATAGCTCTGAATCACACTCGCAGTTCAAGGAAATAAGATGCAAAGCATTATAAGCTCAGCAGTGCAGACAGTTGTATATTGTGAAATTCCTTGTGTGGCAGCCTGTAAGCTATAATCAGGAGTTGTATTTTCTCGAATGCTAAATTCTCCAAAGAAATAAGGAGAAGAGACTATATAACTCACCTTCAGTAATAAAAATTTCATCACTTCACCTAAATTCTGCTGCCACACACAGTTTGTTATGGTTCTGTGAAACTTATTAAGCATAGTGGTTATTTGAGTGAGCATACACAGTCCTTCAATTCATAGTGATGGCATTTTTTGTTTGGAGAGGAGATGACATTATGCTGCTTTCATTACAGCCTGTCATCAGCTCTCACTGAGATCAGTGGATTCCATCTGAACACCCAAATAATGGAGAATGTGATAGGTCTATGAAAATATAGTGTGGAGCTTGTGCTTTGATTTAACACAAATTTGATCAAATTATTTTCAATGCAGTCAGTACAGACCACTGAACAAAAGCAAATTCCTGGGGAAGGAGGAAGGGAAATGAGGCAAAGAAGAAAGGAGGAGAAGAGAGATCTGAAGGGACATCAGCCTTTCTGTACTTCATTGTTCACTGACCTCACAAGCCACAGCTCCTCTATCACAGCTCCCACAGCTCCCCACAGCTTCCTCTATCACTTCCAAAACCTACTTCCAGCATACTCTGAGAACAATCACTCCAGCTAAACCTTCCAAGGTTTTTCTCTAAACAGAAAGAATTAATTTGACCTAATAAATTGGAGATTTTTCTACTGATGTTACTATATGATTTTGTTGCATTTAGGCTAAAATTGTGTTTATCACAAATCTTAAATACTGAAATCCTTAGTGAAAACTAGATCAAATTATTCTGGCTATTTTCCTATCCATTAAAACTATGCTACAAAGAATTGTATTTTGTTTCATTTCAGTTTTGCTTTGGATGTTATCTGCTCACTGTAGTACTAGTAGCATGTATATAAATAAAATAACAATAATAATATTTATAGTTGGGGCTTAACTACAGCTGAGCTCCACACAGGCACATGTTCATTCCCTTCCAGTGGGAAGTGTAAAGAAGAAAGTAGGTAAACTAATGGATTGAGGTAAAGACATAAAGACAATGTAATGGGAAAACTAAAACCTGCATAGTTAAGCAAAACAAATTAAAAAAAAAAAAATCAGTCACTACTTTTCATCAGTCAGCAAGTGTTCAGCCATCTCTGGGAAAGCAGGGATTCATCATGTTTAATGGTTACTTGGGAGGACAAATGCCACAACTCTAAATATGCCACCTTTCTTCTTTCCTCATGATTTTTGGGGGGGTTTGGGTTTTGTTTTTTTTTTTACTGAGCTTGATGTTTTATAGTACAGAATATTCATTTCACCAGCTGGGGTAATTTTTTATTAACATATTGCAATTTCATAGTATGAAAAATATATAAGCAACCTTCAGAATAGTTTTCCATGTGGTATATTAGCTTAATTTTGCAGATACAGGAACACTAAACTGTTAGGAATTAACTTTATGCCTGGAAGGAAAAATAGAAAATTAAAAAAAAAAAAGACAAAATATAGTTCTCATGGGTACTTTGTTCAACAGTGGATGAACTTTGTAACAAAGATTTACAGAGGTTTTGTGACTTTACACATCTGTTTAGATGTCTTGTAGTGTGAATGGTTATTCTGCAAATCATGTCCTGCTGAGAAAGTTTTGGTATAAGGCTGTTTCTCTTGGCTGATTTGTTTTACATATATCCAATCTCAGCTGGATGCACAACCAGGTGCTGAACTAGTACACTAGTTTTCATCTCGTTTTATCTATAAAATATTGCATGTTAGGCTATTTCAAATACATCTATAGTTTTTATGTTCTGTGGTGTTTGAATAGAAATGTTTCATTTTCACAGCCTAGATTTGTGACTTGTCCAAATTTAGCAAAACCTCTACCTTAAAAAAAACTTTTACATGGTATTAACTTAATCTTGTAAAATGTCATTTAATTACATTAATAATATGACTGCTGTTTTATCAATTTGCCCATAATTATGTTCCTTAATATTTGCCTCAGTGGTTACCCATCTTACTGTTATTGGAGATTAAGGACAACCACACTACTGTCATTAGTCAATATCCATTTTTCTTCTCCTTTGAATATTTTCAGTCATTTAGTCATGAGAAATGGCAACATACATATAACTTCAGCTATGATTTGAAACGCTAGCTTTTTTCAACATTCCTTGAATGGATAATCACTCAGGAATATTATTCAGTGAATATTTAATCATAAAGAAATCAGTTCATTTGCAAACAAAAATCAGAAAAGAAAAAGCATTCTAAGATTCTGTGATTCTTATCTGGAGTCACCCTGCTGTATTTCTCCATGCTTCCTGCAAGATTACTTCAGTCCACAACAAAGTCAGTTTTGAGGATTGTAGCCTTAGGGGATAATTTGAAGAAATGCAATTGTAGTCCTGTCTGTGGGAACACAATTTATGGGTCATGATGGACAAGGACTAAAGAATGCAGACTGATTGTAAAATCTTAGAGGAAAAACTATTGCAGATATTTTTCTTCAACTAAGGAAGCTGATAATGTGTAGTTACCAATAAGAGAAGCAAATACAGAACATAAGGATATAAAACTAAAATATTTTTCTATGCAATCAAAGAATATCTTAGGCCTGATGTTCTCATTAAATTAAATTTAGATTATACTAACTGCAAGTGTTGATGATACTCCAGAAACCAGAAAAATAACCAACCAACCAACCAAACTAGCAAATTAATGATGTCTATCTGCTTCATTACAAAATATCAAAAATATTTGTTGCAATTTATCAAACCATGAAGATACTATATTAAATGATTAAAAGGTAAAAAAATCAATGACTATAATTTTTTTTTTTCTGGGAAAGAAGTATTTAGGGTATGATTCTAGAAAAGTTTTATGTCATTAATTAGTACCTCAGGATTAAATTATATTGCTTCTCATTAACTTATCTGAAAATAAATTCCTTTATGTATGAAAAGTAACCTTAGATAGAACAGTGTCTCAGTTTTCCATTCTATATTTCAAAATAAGGGGTTTTGCTAAACTGGGACAAGTAATAAAACTAAGCCTCTGAAAAGGCAAAATCTCTATTCAGACTCAACAGAACATTTTAAAAACCCTATAGAACTTAAATAATATTATAAACAATTTTAAAACAGTTGTCCATTACAAATATAGGAATTATGGCAAATATAATAATGCTTAACATGAAAATATAGTCATAAATATGAGTGAGTAAACATATAGTGTATTAAAAATACAGTGGTAGCAAGTGATTACAGATGCAAAAAACTAGAGAAAATTAAAAAATATTTTAATTTTAATTTTAATTTTAATTTTAATTTTAATTTTAATTAATAAATGTTTAAGAATACGTGAGGATTGCAGTATGGGGCTTTTGGGGTTTTTTTAGTTATTTTCAGGTAGTAAAGATAAAAACCTAAACTGTTATTTTTTTTATAAATGTATGTCTTATACTTGAATACATATATAATCTTACAGTTTAAACTCTAGAAATCAGTCTAGGATCTCAGTTCTATCTTCTGGAACAGTACATTAATTATAATACATACTTATATTTCTATAAGGAGAATGACAGCCTTTTTGTTCCAAAGCATATCCTAGATTCAGTCCAATGAAAAGAATGCTCTAGGGACCATCTTTAACTGTCAGTAAAACCAAGAACATATCTGTCTTCTGTGTAACATCCCCCAACAGTGTTTTAGTGGTGTTTCCACCTGAAAATATACTTTATAACTATTTCATAGTACATAGAAACAAATATCAACTAAAAAAAACCCCAAAGGAATAAACAAACAAACAAAAAGACCCAAACCAAATCAAACAGGAAACTATTACTTGAACTGCAGACCTTTTCAGAAACTTTGAATTGGAAAATAAGTAGGTTAAAAAAAATGTTTTCTGGTACCATCTCACACAGGTGTTATTTGTAGAATATGAGCTAGAATTTACAGCTTGGTCTGCGAATAGGTATCACTCCTTGAGGTAAAACCTTAAACATTGACAGAAAACACTTAGAAAAAAAAATGTTTAATATGGAAAAACTGCACATAATTGGAAAACTCCCTGCCTCAAAAAGTTTTGACAATATAGTAATTTTTTTTAAGAAAAATTTTATTCAGACACTATTGTCCTACCCACAAACTACTATTTTGTCATTCTCTATGACAATAGGTGAAATTTGATGCACATATCAGAGATAAATCATCAAATACCTCAAGTTTTAAGGGATCCATAAGGATCACAGTTCCTTATTCCTTGCGGAACTAAAAATTGAACTGTATGACTAAGAGCATCATCCAGATGTTCTCTGAAGACAAGAGGTGCTTTAAATGTGATCAATTCAGGAAGTTTTTGATAGAAAAATAACTCATGTTTAATAATTATGTAGTTTACTACTATCAGAGATAATATTCAATGTTACAATATCAAAGGATATCACATCAAAAGAAGTAT
Organism: Lonchura striata; assembly: GCF_050655825.1. Taxonomy (NCBI): domain Eukaryota; kingdom Metazoa; phylum Chordata; class Aves; order Passeriformes; family Estrildidae; genus Lonchura; species Lonchura striata. Next base: position 54,019,962 of record NC_140703.1, on the reverse strand, counting down.
GACCAGGACTTGAAGAGGGATGATTGTGCCCCTCTACTCTGCCCTCATGAGAGCCTGCCTGAAGTAGTGAGTCCAGCTCTGGAGACCACAGCGCCAGAACAACATGGAGTGGGTTCAAAGGAGGCTATGAAGATCATCAGAGGTTGGAGAACCTCTCCTGTCAAGACAGGCTGAAGAACTTGTGGTTGTCCATCCTGGACATGAAAAGGTTTTGAGGAGACCTCATTGAAGTCTGTTGGTACATAAAGGGGTATTATGGATGGAAGGAGAAAGATATTTCATATGGAAAGGTAGTGACAGGAAAATGGAAAATAGTTTTAAACTGAAAAAAAAGATGTTGGGAGGAAATTCTTTACTCTGAAGGCTGTAAGGCACTGCAGCAGCTTGCCCAAAGAGTTTGTGGATGCCCCATCTTAGGAAAGGTTCAAGGCCAAGTTTAATGGGGCCCTGAACAACTCAATCTAGTGAGTGACATCCCTGTCCATAGGAAGAAGGTTGGAACTAGGTGATCATTAAGGTCTTTTCCAATCCAAACCATTCTATGATCTTATTCCATTCAATTCTAAATTCAGTCAAATTATAAGGAACATTTAAATGGGATTCATCTTACCAGATGCAAAGAGGTACTTTTTTCATATAAACACCTGAGTCAAAGCCCACAATATCCAGATTTTTCTCATTGTGAAATGTTAGCTTAATAATCTCTATTAGAGATTTCTATTCCTATTATTTACACTGAAACATTTTGGAGCAACAGGTTTTGCACCAATATTCTTCTGGATTACAATGAAAGGAAACTAAATTTTCACCTCTAAATATCTTCACCCTCTGTCATCCCTGATATCGCTAATCTCTGATGTTCTTTCTTCATAACAGATGATTCTGTCATCTTCATAACTATCAACAACCTCAACAACTTTGTCGGTTGACAATTTTTTTATTTTGTTTTGGAATGAATGAAATAACTGATTCTTGGGAATGTTGATAATTTAGGAAGTTCTGAAAAAAATATTTATGAATTTGCTTTTTCTTTATAGTTATATTTTTGGAAAATTTATAAAAAAGAAACAGCAACTAACATAATCAGTGACAGGATAATTTGACTGATCTATTTCTCTTTGCTAAGTGGCTAATCTATCTGACTGAGACATGTTTCCATTGCTGCACACTCCTCTTAATAGTTTAGTGTAATACAAAGATCTTATTAGTTCTGTACCTTTGCCCTCTGGCACACAGTTGCACATAATACTGGTTCTTGGTCCAATCAGAAAGTAAAACAAACCTGCTCTTAGTTGCTTGTAACAGAAAAAGTGCTGGACACAGTTCTACATCACTGATAACTTCTAAGTAAAAAAAGAATGAGGGAAACATTTTACATATAAATATTAGCATATTTCTAGTTCCTAAAAGAGTTTCAGTAAAAGTAGGAACATTGCTTCAGGGCAGGTTCACCTTGAAAAAGCATAGAAGGTAGGCATTTTCTGTCAGGTTTATATTTTTTCTATTATTTGTTAAATTATAGAATATAGGTATCTAAACAGCCTCTTAAAAAGACCTAGAAAAGAGCTTGACTTGAATCGAAAGATCATAAAACACTCAGGAAAGGAAAAAAAATCCTCCTGATATATAAAGGTGAGTAGGTAACACACATTTCAAAAGGACGAAGGTGATATTTCCATTGATGCAAATAACATAAAAAAGTTCAAGAAGAAACTGTCTGTCAAGGCATAATAGTAGAAGTCTGCTGAAAATAAACACTTAAAAATACGTTAAAGCAAGAGACAGATTGAACTTAAGATGTACCTAACATTTGCTGCCACAATGTTGTGTGGGTGTTAACACGCAAGTAAAAGAAGAATGAAAAGCAATTTTTTTCTTTCAGAGATTAATTCCAAGGGCAGTACTCACATTTTTCTGGGTACACGAGTTTACACAATGCATTCTAAAGTGGAAAGAAAGGAAATAAAAAATGCAGAAAAAACTTTATATATTAAAAAGTGATATAAATTTCTTAAACCAGCTTTAAGTAAAATTAAAATTAAGGATGCATGAAAATAAGAAATTATACATAAAAGTATGTTATTCAAAATTATTTTAATTTGAAGTAGTGCAAAGAAAAAAATTAAAGGGGAAAGAAATAGTCAGTGAAGTCAGTGAAATCTCCCTGAAGGAATAGACAATAAAGGGACATATTTATTCCCAAGTAGACTCAGAGTAGTACATATGCCTTAAAAACTGTGTCTGCCTCTCATACCCTTCCACTCAAAAAAAACTCATATGAGCAGGAAAAAACAGTCAATGGCAAAAAATGATCCAAGTGAACTTCCTTACATGTGATGAACAATTGAGCAATTCAAAATGCCTTAAAATTCAGAAAAGAGATAACTGAGAAACATACTAGAAATTGAATTTCTTAATATGAGTTTACTATGACAAAAAATCTAGGGGCTGGAGATGGATCTGTAATGTGAAAAGCTGAAATTAAATTAAGTAGTTCCTCATCACTAAGTGATCTACCGGTGCAGCTTCTGGAATAACCGTAGATCATAGAATAATTTACCCTGAAAGGGACCCCTAGAGATTCTTTAGTCCAAGTCACCCATTTGAAGCAGTTCCTATCAGACCAGGCAACTCAAGGCTTTGTCACAATCTTTGCAGGCAAGCTCACACCTGCTGCTTAATCGTCCTTGTGATTAAAAACCCAACCAAATAAAACCAAATTTAAAAAATCAATAAAGCAGCAAAGAAATAAAGAAACTTTTACTTTCTATCTGATTGGAATTCTCCATGTTCCAAACTGTAGTCAGTCACTTTTTTTGTCCTGTTACTGTGTGTCTTACAGAAAAGGTGCCCTTTGTACCATGCTGTGAAGACAATCAGTAAGATCTCCCTTAGCCTTCATGTTAAGGATTTACAAACTCAATCTCTCAGCATCAAAGTATGTGAAGATGTCTGCAAACATCTGTGTATTGTCACCTTCAGAGATTAAATGCTGAATTAGATGGATTTGCCTTGAGCAAATATGGACACTGTGCACTTTAGGACCCCCCTGAGCCTACTGGGAAGGAGATTTACAAGGTGATAAAACTGAGAACAGCCAATATTGAAACAAAATATGAGGAGACATGAAAAGAAAATTATTAATTGGAATTATAATTAGGATGTTTTCATTTTCTCATGATTTGCCTTCCCAAATCTGTTAGATATTAATAAATTCAATAAACTACTCTTTCTGTAGTTAATGATATCTTATATTCAAACATACTGCAAAACTGGTTTGTATATTTTAGGGTTTTTCGTTGGAAATGCTTCATGAAAAATATTTTAAATTTCACAGGATTTCATTACAAACTAAAACTGATGGTCTTTTGATTGGACTTTTTCCTCTTATTTTTTCCCACGCCTTTACCACTGACTTTTCAAAATGCTTCAATTTATGACAAGAAGCAAATGAAAGCAACAATGGAACTATATTTTTGCTACTTTAAAGTTTCACAAAATATGTAGAACAAGCTTAAGAATATTTGTCTGTAATTACAACAAAATAAAAAGAAATCCGAGACATTTTTATTTCTATTAAACTCTGAAGAGGGAACAGAAAAATGAAAGAGTATAAGACTAAAATGTGATAAAAAGAAAAGAAATGGACATAAATTTCAAACAATTGAAAAAAAAAAAAAATATTTCTATAATAAATCCTATAGATAATTTATAGAAAACCAGTTTTATTTATTAGTTTGCTATTTACATCTTTGAGGAGTGCCAATAAAACCCTTTTTCTTTTGAGATAAAGACTTATGTTTTGAAAATCAATCAAATGTTTGAATTTGAGACTTGCTGAGAAATGAAACTGTGATATACAGCCAATATTTTTAGGCATATAAAGTCTGATGAAAATATAGGGAAGCAATGTGAGAGTACTTTGTTTCTTCCAGACCAGTTCAAAAGAAAATCCTTTAGAACAGTGGTAATAAAAATTCCTTTTTGATTGTTGTGGTTTCAGCTTGTAATTTAAATTGGTGTTAACACTGAAAGTAAGCTGATTCCATCAGAAGCTACAGAGCCTGAAAGAATAAGACATAGAAAGGTAACAACATGATACTTAGTAACTCTCCCAAAATTGAACTTGGATACTAAGATTCTACTAATTTTATTGTTTACTGAGTCCAGAAAGGAGTCAGATTTTGACTAAACTAGTCCTTCAGGAATTCTCTGATCCAGAATGGTATGCCAATGAGGATCACAAGTCCTGTCAGAAAATGTATAGCAGCATGACTCCCTGTCCACAGAGCAACAGGTCCTATCAGGAGCTTGTTTCAGCACATTCTCCATGGAGTCATAGTCTTCTTCAGGCATTTGCTCGAGAGTGTAATCATCCATGAGGTGCAGGGTAGATATTTGCTCCATCATGAAACTCCAAAGGCTGCAGGAGACAGCCAGTTTTGCCCTGGTGTTAAGCATGGGCTGCAGGGGAATCTCTGTCCACCACCTGGAGCACCTTCTCCCTGTCCTTTTTCCCTGACCTTCCTGTCTGTAAGGATGTTTCTCTTACATATTCTTGCTCTTCTCTTCAGTTGCTGTTGTACAATATTTTTTACATTTTCTTAAATATGTATTCACATGTGTGCTACCAAGGTCATCAATTGTCTCAGCTCTCACCACCAGCAGGTCTGTTCTGGAGGCAGCTGGAACTGGCTTTGCCTGATGTGGGGAAAGTATTTGATGTCTTCTCACAGTAGTCACTCCTGAAGTCCCCCTGTCAGCAAAAATCTTGCCATGGAAACCCAACTGTGTGTATGTGTGTGTGCATCACAGAAGAATCACTGGAGCAGATTGGTTGAGGTGAAGCGCAATAAAAATATCATCTTTCTGTAACTTCTGGAAGGCAACTGAGCTGTGAATTATGACTGTTGTAGCTGATGTCACAATATGTTTGCTTCCACCAAAGCTGACTGTCACCAATTTTTAACACGGACATATATACATGTGAATCTGTAAATGTAGTCTGAATGCCGAGTTATGTATACGAGGAGAAGGACTGATATATAACTAGAAGGCAAGTTTTCCTTGTGTGAGTAAATGATGAGGAGCAGTAAATCTCTAACAGCACTTCAAGTCACAGTCCTGAAGTGCTTTTTTGTATTCTATTCAAAACAGATCACATGGCTGGTAAAGCTCCACAGTTACATACATTTGGGTGACTCATGACCCTCTTTGTGTCTGAAAAGGTGACTGGAAAAATGATTAGCCATACTCTGCTAATAATGTAGCTTTTGGGGCTGTAATCAATTAAGTCAGAGTAGAGCAGTTCTGAAGTGGTGTCCAGACTTCTGGGGTGGTTATATAGTTTAAATGATTGAAATCAGACTTCATTACAGAAGGAATAAAAATACATAGGAATTAAATGTGATATATGAAAAATCAACTCAACAGTTCTCTGTATTTCCCTTCAAAACTTAGTTTCACTACGAACTTATATGAACTTAATTCCCCTTAAAATATTTCTTTCATGATTGATTATTCAAGATGGTAGTCTCAGATCAAGGCTTGCTGAAGAAATGTCATTAATAATTATTATTGCCACAGTAGTATGACAGCGAAGGCTGAATCCAGGCAAAGATTCTGATTGGAAGGAGAAACTTTTGGTGAGCTGCAATTACAAAGAAACCTAAATAAAATTTTGCTTAACTACAGTGATCATGGAGAGGGGAGTAGAAGACAGAAAATGAGAGAAAGAAGATAGCTCAAAAGAGAGAAAATTAAGAAAAAGGAAGATATAATCAGGTGCAAGAATATTAGACACCTGCATTTCTTTCCTAAGTGCTTCATAAACTCACTGGACTGGAATATGCTTTCACTTAGTAAATTCAGGAAAATTTCTGCTGAAGTCAACAAAAATCGTATAAGGCCCACTGTGTGTACAGACACAATTCCGTATATTCATTATCTGCCTGTTTTGCAAGTAGACGTACCCTTCTGTGTTTGCTCCAAGAAACCTGAAGAGCACCAAGAAACCTGAAAGAACCTGGAAGTATTTCAACATAAAAAAAAAAAACAACCTCCCTTTGAAGCTGGCCTTTGGACCTACTGCGCCAACCGGACAGCAACATTGTGCAGGCATGGTATTACCCTGGTTTTCAACTGAAGAGCTGTATATGGATGACAAAAGGACAATGAGGTAAATTCACAGGATAGGAATGACAACATTTCAAATACAGACAGAATAATATGATAAAAGTAACAAAATAATTTTGAAGTGGGATAGGAGGAAGCAAAGGAATATGTTATATTGATATCCTTAAATAGAGTAGGTTTGGCTATTTTCTGTGGATGTTAATAAAATTCTGCTGCCAGAATTCTGCTACATCAGACTCTTACTTCAATTTCAAACATTTTAGAATGCTTTACATTTTACATGTTAGAATTGGAAAAGAAAAAAAAAATGTTTTAAAATAAGAAAATTCTTATATATATATATATATATATATATATATATATATATATATATATATATACACACACATATATTTGTACATGAATGGAAAAATAATCACACTCTTTTCCTCCATATTAAAATGTTCAATTTATGTTCAAGTGGAATGACTAGTTGCAAAGGCTGGTTTAACTAATTTCTTGGCCACAGAGAAACAAGAATATTGTTGCAGTAGAATCATGTACCATGAAAGAGCTTTCAACTAAATTATGAGTGATGAAATACATAGTATAGTTTGCCTATGACAAAGAATATGTCAATGCTCTGGTGTCTTTCTGTGTGAAGTTGCTATGTACCTGATCTCTCTCTCTCCCTCAGCACAATATACAACACCACAGAGGCTCTGGTAAAACCCGGGGATAAAAACCTCTTGCTTTCTAAATTTGTACCATAAGATAAGGTGGAGAGAGTTGTTTGACAGACTGAATAATCACACACTGTGCTCAGTTTCTTCTTTTCCTGTCAAGAAACCTATTCCACTCCATATGGAGAGATCCTCTCTGGTATTATTCTGTACTAGAAAAAACATCATCTCTTGTCACAGACATGATTGGATACTGCAGTGTGATTCAGACACCTAAGCTTAGGCATCTAATGAGCTGTAGATTCTACAGGGTGTCCCCTAGCTGCCAATTTGCAAAGTCTCAGATTTCCTCTAGTCCTGTGTCGTTACAGTTAGTCATAGAGAAATCTTGTATACTGTATGGTGTCTCAAATACCATGAGAGGCTTATGTCTGAAAACTAACCCAAACCCTAGACAAACTGTGACTGCATTCAGATTGTTACACTTAAATGCCTTTTTCTAACAGTAGAGCATCTGCTGCAATAGAGAGAAGATGCTGAGTTCTGGCCTTATCTGTTTACAAAATGACCTGTCTTGAACAGCTGTATATCTCTTCTCTTTTCTCATTTCCTTCACAGTTGCAGTGATTTGCCACCTATAGGCTACAGTCTGTTTTGTCTGAATTTCATTTGTGTTAATTGAGTTTTTTTTCCAAATTAATTATTTTTGCGTTTGAAGTCAGGGCATGGTGAGGGATATATCCATTATGGTGTCAGAGGTTCTTTGTGGAATAATATGAAGGCCAAAGATCATATTCATTCTTCTTGCCAAGATGTGTGACTAGATTGTACAGCCAGTCCTACATTTTGGAGGAAGTTTTTTGATAATTCCATAAATAGGTGTTTATGATCAAAAAGACACATTTAGAATTATATTTGACATAATTTTTACACGGTAACAATATGTTTTGCTGTATTCATTCATTTGCAAATGAAGAACAATTAATGAATTAGACTTCATAGAGCCTATTGTGTCTAGATCTGTTATGCAATAAAATTTGCTTATAGCAGATCTAATTTGTTTGTGATATTCATTATTAAAAGTACTACCTGAACACCTCAAATAAATAATGCAAATCCACTGTTACCATGTAGAGTTCGTTTTGCACTTCAGTAGATTTAAGAACCCATAGCTGCTTCTGCAGCTCATTTATGCTCCAATGGCAAAAAGTATTTCCCTAGGAAAACCCTGTCCTGTAGTTTTGACTGATATAGTTTCCTTCAGAGTAGCTTGTATGGGGCTCTGTTTTGAATTTTTGTTGTAATCAGTGTTGATAATTCAGGAATGCTTTATCTATTGCTAAGCGCTTACACAGACTCAAGCCTTTTTCTGCCTCTCATCCTGCAGCACCAGTGAAGAGACTGGGGAGGGCCACAGTTATTTGGGAGAGGACATGGCATGAACAGCTTTCCCAACTGACCCAGGGGATATCTCACAGCATATGGCAACATGTTCAATGCAAAAAGTTGGGTGAAGGAGGAAGAAGTAAGGGTGTTTGTCTTCCCAAGTCACTGCTACTTTTGATGGAGTCTGGCTTCCCTGGAGGTCTCTAAACACCTGTCTGCCTGTGGGAAGTGGTGAATTAATTCCTTGTCTTGCTTTGCTTATATGGGTAGTTTGCTTTATTTATTATATTGTTTTTATCTCAACCCACAAATATTCTTTTATCCTTCTGATTCTCTCCTCCATCCCAACAGAGAAGAATAAGGGTATAGCTTTGTGCTACCTAATTTCTGGCTGGGGTTAAACCATAACACTACTTTCCCCGTGATGGAGAACTCCTGTTACCTATTCCACATTAATTACTGCACTGTCACTCAAATTTTAAAGCTTTGCATGCTTTAATTGGCTTTTGTATAGAGAGTTTTGAAAACATTGAACTGTCCCTTATATGCTTTTGAATATTTTTCTAAACTCTTTTAATAATTCTAATGCAAATTCGGTACCTTAAAATACACACAAAAATTAAAGAGGTAGTGTTAAATTGAAAGGAAACACTGCCTCAAGGGTAGTGAAACTGACCTCATAACTATTGACAGAAAGGCACTTAAAATTACCACACAGAAATCTGTATGACTGAAGTTTCACACTTTGGGGCAAAATATTACATAAACAATATTCATAATAAGATATGTATTAAACATATAAACTTTATATATTTAAGGTCATCACATTTTTTATGGTATTTAATGTGAGGACATAATTAGTCTTGTAGTACACCTATGGAGACAGAGAACATATGAAATAACCTTGTACAAACTGAAGAAAATTAAATAGAAAGGCATATTAAGAACTGGCTTTTTCTAAAAGAAGTTTTGCAATTTTCTGTGCTCTACCTTGACAGAAAAAGCTTTGCTTTTCCTTTTTTTTTCATACAATGGTTTTTCCTGTAATATACTGTCATATTTACTTCTTATTCAAATTCAAGGCCCAAACATTTTTCAGTGAAGTCAATGAAAATATCCTCTGTGATTTCAGCAAGTACTACACAAGGCCATTTGAAGATGAAACACAAGTTATTATGGAGGGGGAAAAAAGCAGCACTCTTTCAGTTTGTGGGTTTTGACCTTTAGGTTCATGACCTACAATTTTTACTTTAAAAACTAAGTCAGTGAAAAGCTATAGAAAATGACTCTATAATTTTCAGACCTACTTTTTTATTGGAAACTTCAATTTCTTTCATGATAGTCTTAAAAAGTCAAACATCATTTATTAATGCCAATGATACATAAAGTTGTTGAGGTTTTTTTTTTCTCCTTTTCTATTTGAAGTCAAGAAAAGGGACTTTAAAAGTTAGGAATTCTCTCCCACATGTCTTCTCAGAGAGTTATGCCTTCCTCATGTCCTTAGGTAACTTTTCAGGGCTTTGATTTACACTTTTATTAGAGGCACTAGAAATCCAAGGAGTCATTGGAAGGATATGTGTTTCAAGGTCACTAGGAGAAATGAATGAACAAGGAAACTGACAAAAACTATGTGATAAAACTTATACTGTCTCAAAAATGGTTTTCATATGCTATCAAGAAATTTTTCCTTGTCATCAATAAAATTTTCAAAGACTATAAACTGTCTCTAAAATAAACCTTAGTCTAATAATAAAATATGCCCTAATGATGAATACTAGAAGTTTTCTCTAATATTCCCAAAACTGGATTAGACATTTTTAGGTTTTTCTTGAGTAATGATCTCTTTTTTTGAAGTCATAAAAAATAGAACGCTTTATGAAGTGGTAATGTATGAAGTTTGTATATATGTTTTCTGGGTCTATACCATCTTTTATAAAACTGTTTCTATAGCTAAAATACACACAAAATTTTTATTTTCTAGTGACTTAAATTTGCCTTTCCATTAGGAACTTTGTAGGACACAAGAATAAAACTAGCTGAAATAATATTATTCTGTGCAAAAGAAAGTGTAGATAACATAACACACAGTGCTGTGTTCAGCTGTGTAGATCTTGTTATGGCTTCAGATAGCTGCTTACTTAGAGATTTAGTTTCAGGTATTTGGTTCTGAAAAAGTAGATGGCTTCATCCTATATAATCTTTATATGCCAAAACCAGACTTCTCTATCATATCTTATTCAGCTTTAACGTATATTTACTTTTGAGCTCTTCAAGTCTTCTGCAATGCAGTCTGCTAGCTGATAAGGTTTTCCTCCCATCATTGTTTTCTTCTTATTGTAAAGCTATGATGCATATCTGTAATTAGCTGGTAATACAAAATAAGTATATTTTCCTGCTTCTGCCATGGGCATATGCAGTAACAAGCTCAGATCACTCACTTTTTCTATAGTGAGAAATAATATCTCAAAAAAGACATTTAACTACTTCAGTAAATTTCACTCAAACATTTTCATGGATAATCAATCAATACCCTGAGCAATGCTGATACTTCACATATAACTTGTGTTTATATATAACTTGTGTTTATATGTCATTACAAGGAATATACGTACATCATGTTACTGTAGAATTTTCTGTCTTTCTTATCTTTTTACCAGGAGAATGTAAGTCTGACCTTAATGCTTTGAAATCCAAAATACTCACAGTCCTCACAATACTGGTTCCTGATTAAGCTTAACATTCTGCTGATGTATTGCCAAGCACTGCCTCTAAGTTGGTCTTTCTAACTCTTCCTAAAGCTCGATATTTCCAACTGATATGTAACTGTATTATCATCTCTGCTGTTAATCACTGAAACTGAGAAAACTAATCCAGACTTTTGCTTTCTGGTGATTGGCTGCCCTTTTCCTATGCTATTTCAATATAATGAAAATAGTGATAATAAATTATCACTACTTCAAGTCTCTGACTCTTTACAACATTGCCCCATGACACTAAAGATAAAATTAAAAAAAAATATATAAAACTTTTCTTCTGATTCTTGGGAAACATGGTTCACCTAATCCAATGGAAATAAGAGATGATCCTGAAAAATGCTATACAATTTCCAAAAGTGCATTTCTTAAAAAAGGTGACTCAAACATAGGTAACACTCAACTGCAGCTTAGAAAAAACAGGTATATTTTATGTAAACAGTTTCATCCTGGCTTTCACCCACTTAACAGCACTGAGACATCTTTTCTGCATGTGTCTACACCTATGTCAAGTAGCAACTTTACACTCCTACTGGTCTTGATACTTCTTTCAGTAGCACTTGATGCCTCCAGAATGAAGTCCCATTTTTCTGCATATGTCACCATGTTAATTTAACATTCTCTTTCTTAGATAGTTTTTAAATTTGCCTCTAGCTTTATCCATGTCTGTGAGATTAGATCACTTTGTTAGAGCATGGTAATATTAATGCCAAGGTTGTGGGTTTTGATCACTGTATAGGTCACTGATTGAAGAGTTAGTCAAATGAGTCTTGTGAGGCCATTCCAATTTAGAATATTCTCTGATTCAAATACAGCTCATTATTATTACCTGTTGTTTTATTCTTCTGCAGACATGCTGACACCTGCGTTTCTAAATTGTCAGGAGGTAGACTATCAATAATTTCAATGGCCCTCCTGACAGATTATATTTCTTCATCATGGCTAAGAAACACAACTAAAATTCAGATGTGGATCTTAGAAACATCCATGTTATAATATATGATTTGAAACTCTAGTAGTATCAGTATATGACGAGGCAGGGTTACATTTTCATATTCCAAAACAATGTAAAAATAATTTAACACTGTACCCAGCATAGGTACACAGTATCTCAGTATAGCCATTCAACATCTCCCACTGATGTTACAGAACCAAGAAGATCATCAACTCTGCTAGTCCTTCTGCCATGCCCATGAAATATTTTCCACTCATTCCAACTTTAGTCAGTAGTTAATTATACTACGAAGCATGATTGACTATATTGTTTCTATATTGAGAGAGCTCCATTAACTTTCAGCAAGACAGATGATCAATTTTAGGAGCCTGCTGCTTATGCACAGAGTCCTTCCTGCTGTGCCCCAATTTATTTGCAGGACATTTTTGTTACTGTACTCACCAGGATGTATTTTATAGCCTCATTTCTATCTCTTTTTTTTTTTTAATATGGTTAGTGTTTATATAAAACTAATCATTCAATACGTGTTAGTATTTTCTTATAGGGTACTCTTACACATTTTATTAGAAAAACACATTTTTTTCTCATATGGAGTTAAGCAAAATTTCCCTGTAATATAACTGGAATGGACCTTTATCAGTTTCTGCATTTTGTTGAGATTATATACACCTAATTCACTGAATGCCTCCGTATTTGTGGTATCCACAGTTAGAAAGAAGTTAGGTATCTCACATCAGGGAAAGGTCCTCAAGAACTAGGCTTAGGTATCTATGGAGTATTAAAAAATCTTAATTATAGTTGGAAATTTATTTGAATTTTTGGTTGAAAGTTAGAAAATCTATTCAAGTTTTCATAAATTATTTGTTTGTGAAAGAAAACCCTAAGAAAAGAACAGATGAGACGTATCAGTTGCAAAATTTATTATCCATAGAGGCAAATTAACTTCTGGAAAATCAAACCAAATTGTAAAACATGAGTGTCTTTCAGATCCCCCATACAAGACATATTCCCTTTTTACTTGTCAAGGGAAAGCTTAACTTCCAGTCTTCAGTCTATCCTTGCCTTGGTACTCTAGCAAGAAGGAAACTAAAATACAGATGCAAAAGACAGAAATTTAAGGAAATTATGACAAATTCGGCTAGGTCCCACAGTCTCATAATCATGATGGCAGTACTGTTGACACCATTCAAGCCTTCTTCCTCTTCAATTATAACTCAACTAAGTTTTTCTATTGCAGATACTTCAAATTACTCAGTTTTAGTATTTTCCTGACTACTGTCTTGTCTTTTGGAATTTTCATTGCCTTCTCTGTTAAAGTAGAGGATAATTTTCCATACCATCTTTCTTTATCCTTTTTTGTCTGGAAGCCATATTTATCCCTTAATTTCTGCACCTGCTCAGAGCCATAAACACTGCATAGGTAGGAATAACTTAATGAAAGACTCCTGCTTTTTGCATCAACACTTTGCCATTATGCATAAATAATGGTACTGTATTCAAAAAACTCTAACTGTTTTAATCACCGCCAAAGTGAGTGCTTCCAGAGTATCTGCTCATCTTTTAATTTCATTTTGTTCTTCAGAACTCACAAGTTATTCCACTTTGATTGTTATCATAGTTCATTTTTTCTGGATTTAAACTTGTCCTTGGTCAGGCTTTCAACTCATAACAATTTAAATTGAATTTAGTGCAATATCCTATAATTTTTTAAGCTTTAAACACTGTACTATTTTGTAATGTTAAATATTTTAATTGAGTTCTAAATTGGGTTTTTCAATTAACAGGTGTAATATTTGTTATTATGTAACACACATAATAGCTTGGACTTGAAGCAATGCTTTTAAAATCCCAAATTTTAAAAAATCCCAATGGTCTGCAAAAAAATTTTGAAGAGGGGATGGCATTCATGTAAATTTCTAAAATGTGAGTTGTGACATCTGTCTTAAAGTACCTGTCTCCATTTACTAGGAGAATATCCAAGGCAACTCATTTAGAATAGACAATCAATATTTTGACACTCAGGACAGTTGTGCTGAGGTAAATTGGGATATGCATTTCGTCCACAAGGTCTCCAGAATTGTCTGCTCAGATTAAGATGTTTATTTGTTCTACAGTTTCAGTCAATTTTCTCTTTCTTATTTAAAAATGCATACATGAAATTGATTTACTTATTCAAGTGTAATCTTTCAAATTCTCTTGAAGAAAATGTCACAGCTCCTTGCTTTGTGTTTGTATATATATATGTATGTATGTATATTCTTGCACACATATAGAAGAATTTATGTACATTTGCTAAGCAAATTTCTGTTTGGCAACTTCTGTTGCCTTTACAAAAAAGGGATTATCTTCTCTTAAATCTCTTGTCATATCTTTTTCATTGCTAGAGAGCTCTAGCTACAAGGACTACTTTGGCAGCACCACTGTTTACAGTTTTTACTTTTTTCTTTACGTATTCTGCTTGTTAATTAACCTCATGTTCCTTCTCTTCTCAGGCAGTAATTTCTGAGACATTTGTATCGTTGATTAGTTTTATGATGGGTCTTTGGTGTAAAAATTAGGTATTAAAACATTAACAGGTATTTAATAGGAGAACATGGAAAGGAGCAAGAGAGGATCTAGGGAATTAAAGTATTTTGGACTGTATATCCCTCGTACATGCACATAGCAAGAAAGCAGCACTTTCAAAAGCCAGTTTAGGATATGAAAATTGCAATCTCTGAATTGATCCTGGGGTGATAGTCACCTCTTTTATTTTGGTGATCAAATAAGAATCCTATGGAGATCAGAAAGTATATAGGTGTGAATAGTTGGGTGAATAGTTTGATATGTTTCCACCAAGATAATTAAAGGGCTAGAGACTCTGCTCTATGGGTACAGGCTGAAGTAGTTAGGTCTTTTCCTGTAGAGAACAGTGCTCAAGGAGGACCTCATCACAGTATTCCAGTACTTAAAAGGTGGCTACAAAGACAATGGAGGCTCTCATCTTCACAAAGAGCCCCAGAGACTACAAGGAGCAACTGGTACAAATTGCACAAGGAAAGGTTTTATCTTTAAGACAGATTGTTTTTTTAGTAAGAACAACCATTCACTGGGAAAAAACTCTGTAGGGACACAGTAGAGTCCCCATCACTGTAGGATTTAAAGATGTCATTGGACAGTATGATAGATAATCTAAACCAAGATTCCTTTATTGCAAAAGCTTGGCCCAGATGATCTTTTGAGGTCCACTTCAACCTGAGCTGTTCTCTGATTCTCAGGTTCTGTGTTTAATTCACACATTAAGTTGAACAAGGAAACTCAGCTAATATTCCAAGTGGTATTGTGGTCTACCAAACAACTTGAAGGTTCAGCTATCCATATAAAATCTAGGCATCTTCCTCCTTTCCTTCTTCTCAGGATTCCTAAAGTTTTTCCCTAGTACAAGGATCTATCTCTGACAACAGAATCAGATCCACTTTCTCCTTCTATGTCCCCTGGATTTTGCTGTGTAACACTGTCAAAGAAGAACAAAAAAAAAAAAGGCCCAGAAAGAAGATGAGGCATCTCATGTCTGAACTTCAAAGAAATACAGACCCATACTTACATGCTGCAACTACATAAAATATTGTTTGGAGCTTTTTCAGCTTCAAAAATGTCTAGGAAAAGAGATTATAAAATGGAACAGAAGTGCAAAGGTACTCCTACAATTATGAAAGATAAGGGCCTCAAAATATTGTGAAAACTCATCCACATTTTTCCAAGCAGCTTATTAACATGTTTAATATTTCAGCTCAGCTTTCAACTGAGAACGTCACATGATAATGAAAAACATAGAAGTGGCATTTTGCCTACAGTATATATTTCTTTTTTAGTTTTTTTTTGTCTTATGTAAAATTGGTTATTGACAAACATATTGCACCTAATTCAATACTTTTCTAGGTGAAAACTCTTGCATTTCAAAGGGTTTTCTTGGCAATGCAGACTTGCTATGTGGATAAGTTTTAACAGCTAATGAGTTGTCTTCAAATGATAACAATTTAGCAGGATAGTCAAGAAATGGAAAGTGTGAAAACTTATTATAGACTATACTTGCTGTGCTGGTTTTGGCTGGGGTAGAGTTTCTTCACAGTGGCTGGTACAGGGCGGTGTTTTAGATTTGTGCTTAACACAGAACTGATGATATAGAAATGTTTCTGTTATTGCTCAGCATGTCTCACAGAGAGCCTGCTTTTTGAACTGCCATGATGGTAAGGAAGCTGGGGGTGCTTGGGAGGTTGGGAGGAGAAACAGCCAGGACAGGTGACCCAAAGTGATCAAAGGGATATTCCAGATCATATGGTTCATGCTCAGTATATAAAGTGGGGGAAAGAAGGAGGAAAGAGAGGACATTATGCGTATTGCTCTCCAGGAGATAGCTGAACACCTGCCTGCCCAAGGGAAATTTAATTAACTCCTTGCTGTGTGGTTTTCTTTGTAAGTGCAGTTTTTGCTTTCCTTATTAAGCTGTCCTTATCTCAAATCACAAGTTTTCTCACTTTTGCCCTTCTGATTCATTCCCCAAACCCACTGATGAGGGAGTGAGTGTGTGGCTGCGGAGAGATTTGTTGCTGGCTGGGGTTAAACCACGACACTTGCATTCCTTGAAATAAAGATAGTTCTACAAAAAAAGACGATCAACCAACCAACCAACAAACCAACAGCCTCAAAATCTCTAATGTAAAATCCTTTATAAGTATAAACCTAAAACTGATAAGACTATGACCTGGGACTGTGTCAGAGATAGAAAGAAGCAAGTAAATAATAAAAAGAAATTATGAAAGCCAATGTCATTAGCTTATTAGAAACCTTAATGTTGACAAGTTTATTATAAGCATCAAGACAAAGAAGGTTTTAGGTCAATTTGAAGAAGGATAATGACATAGATCTTCATAAGTTTAAGTAAATAACTAGAGAATTTAATAGATTCACATCTTATAATTTGAGTGGGAGATGATGGAGACTGACCATGATGAGACAACTAGGAAAAGGAAGTGAAATCTCCATTAATAGCATGTGATATAAGAATAATTTTGAAGAGTTATGAAACTGAAACCATGCTTTTTTGCACATCACAAAAGAGGTAAGGGGAAAAGGTACAGACAAGACTAACAAACTCAAGAAAAAATATTAGGAAAAAATATGAAAAGTATCCATATATATTAAAAACAGGACAAAATATGAAAGTGCTTATTTCACAAAATCAGAAAGTGGACGTCACCATAACTCCACGGGTATACGATACAGCTGGATGTAAAATCATGTTCTTGTGCCATGAAAACTTAAAGTTTCAATTCTATTCAGGTTCTGTTTGTCATAACCTCAACTCATTCAATTTTTTTTTGTGCTGGAAAAAAATATTTTGATACCTTAAAACAATACTGAAAATAAATAATGAGATATATGTGATAATCAAAATAATACAAATGAAACAGTGCTTTTGAATAATCAACAATACTAAAAACATTAGACAATATTTTAACCCTTTAAGGGTGTGTCCTTCATAAATAATATGAAGAAATCTGCAAAAACACAAATAACTGATGAGAAAATGTTTATTCACCATTATTTCATAATAGTCTACGCATTTCATAACAGTCTTTTTTCTTTAGCTCATGGACTACTTAGATACTTTTCTTCTAGACCCATTTGCAAGCTTCTGAATTGGTACTGAGTGATTGCTAAGCATCGTGCCTGATTCAATCTTATTTTACATGCAGAAGCTCTAAGCACTGTATTCAATATTATTACTTTATTAGATGCTCTTAGAATACTTTTTTACTGACAGCTAAATGAGATTTCTGCTAACAACTAGCTACCCATTTCTGGCCTTAAAGAAGTCATTTACAAATGCAGCGTGAAATGAGGTGTTGCCAGTTTTTTGTTATGTACTTAAACAAAATTCAGGTGCCATGAAAAAGGAAAAAAAACACCATCAGCTAAATGGAAAAAGCTGTGCTTTTTAACTGTTTTAGCTTTCTTGTTACTTGAATCAATTAAGAATCCTCTGTGCCTTGCCACAGTATGTGGCTCCTACAGCATGAGTATGTTATGCTTCACTTGTTCTTCTATAATACCTCCCAGGAAGAAAAATGCAGATTTCTTTACTTTTTTTCTTCCCCCTGCCCATAGGTAGCACAAGTATGCATCCTGAAAAATGTTTAACATTTAAATTATAATACTTGGGCTACATATTCTCATTAATTTTCTTATTTTATAGTTAATTTATACTTAATTTCTGTCATGGTTTAACTCCAGCTGGAATGAAAAGCCCCACATAGACACTCACTCACTCATCACTCACTCACTCACTCACTCACTCACTCACTCACTCACTCACTGTCCTGGCTGGATAGGAAAAAGAATAAGAAGAGCGAGATTAAGGCAGTTTAGGAGGTAAAGCAAAAGCTGTGTATGCATGGAAAGCAAAACAAGGAATTCATTCACTGCTTCCCATGGTCAGGCAGCAGTGCAGCCATCTCCACAAAAGCAGCGTTCCGTCATGTGGCATGGTGACGGGAGACAAACACCATCACTCCAAGTGCCCCCTCCTTCCTTCTTCCCCCATCTTTTATATACTGACATGACACCAGATGTTCTAAAATGTGCCTTGGGTCACTTGTGGCCAGTTGTCCTGATGTGTCTCCTCCCAATTCTTTGTACATCTCCAGCCTTTCTCTCTTAGGGCATGGCATGCGAAGCAGAAAAGATCTTGATTCTGTGTAAGCCCTGCTCAGCAAGAGCTAAAGCATCACTGAATTGTCAACACCATTTTCAGCACAAATCCAGACCATAAGGCCTACACCAGCTGCTATGAAGAAAATTAATTCTTTCCTAACCAAAGCTATCAGAATTTATCACTCATGTTTTTGAGACAATTGTTTCTGTGACTGCCTAAATTTAGCAATAACTTTGACTACACATGGATTACTGCACTCACAGACTTCTAAATAATGTCCAGGTTTTTATGGTACCTATAGAAAGACAGTGTTTTTTGACCCTGCAAAGAGGGAGAAACTGACCTAAAATAATCACAGAAACACAAAATGGGTCAGGTTGGAAGGGATTAGTTTTCTTGGACCTCTCCAAGGTCCTTTCAGGGCCTCTTCACATGGATTTTTCAGAGAAGATCCTTGAAGAGGCTAAAATTAGCTCTCCTGAAGTCCATGTCTCTAATCTTACTTGCAGAAATAATAAAGATCACAGTTGCACTTACATATATGTATTATAGTAGAGTCTATGAAAATTAATTATTTCAGTAAGAGCATGCAATTTTTATTAGAAATATCAAAATACCTGGCTTTGAATGTGATTCTTCTCAGAAATAAAACCCAAAAAACTGAAAATCCAAAAGAACCTACCTAAATCCCCTATTTGACCTTCGCTGAGTAAGGAAGCATTATGTGTGATGTTTGCAGAAGTATTGACTTAAAAGTGGATTTTGGCTTTGGGATCTAAGCAGTGTTAAGATGAAAATACTCAAATTGTCAGTTCTGTCCTTCAAAAGAACAAAAGTAAAAAAAAATCCCTCTATATTATATAATTAGATTTTCATTGAGTCCTCTTCAAGTTAGTACTCATTGAGAGAAGTAGACTCTCTGCTGCCAGAGCCAAGATTATGGAACATGTTTACCTCATAAAATTTCTATAGTACAGATCAAAAATAAAGTATGCTCTTATTTTGCTGAGGTTTTTTTTTGTACTTTCAGTCTATTGATATTGGGTGACTTTTTGGGAATGATAAAGGGATTCTAATCTTGTTTAAATATTTATACTGATGATTTAAATGTAACTGCATTCCTAAGCTCTACCAGTGCTGTTTGTCAGATCTGCGTGCCATGCTCTCTCCTAAATTCTTCAAAGACAGAACTTTTTTTTTTTTTTTTTTTTTTTTTTTTTTTGTGCAAGGATGTTTTAGTAATTGACCAAATTCAATACAAAAGAGAAATATTTTTAATTGTAACTGGAAGTGAATGCACACTATTTACTCTTGGCTATTCACAATAACATATTAATGTCCTGTTTATTAGTTGCAGAAAAAAATAGTTTCTTCTAGCTTAGTTGGGTAGAAAAAACATAACTTTAATACCAAGGAACTTATTATTGAGTGACTGAAAAAAAGTTTAAATTTCAAAAAAATCATTTTTCATAACTTAGTTTAGTGTCCAAGAATTTGAAGGTTTTTTTTAATATAAGAAATTTAAAAACTGTGCCATTAAGTAATGTCACAGTTTAAGTAATTCTTAAGTACTAAAACATAATATAGAAATGCTATGGAAAAATTATCCAAACAGATTTTGGTCTCCTCATAATAAGTGTACTATAGAAAAATTCCATATGTAGCAACAGTTAAGCTTATGTTCAGAATTTTAACATGCTACCAGACCTCTTGAGTTCACTAATCCAAGCTATATAGACCTCTTTAATTCTTAAAACTTGAGGACATGCTCACACATTTTTCTGACTTTAAATATACTCTACAATATGATATTACAGCATAGGAAAACCATTTGTATTATAGTGGAAGCTAAATAATATTTCTAGAAACATTGAAAAATATTGTAGTTGACACTGAAAAAAAGAGTAAACTAAACCAAAATTAATTTAAAGTTTTTTTTTCTTGTATTTATCAATGAAATCCTGGTTGCAGTTTTTCATAATCATGTAACTAATAATCTTTTAACTAATGGTATTACTTACATAAGTAAATCTTACATATAAACAACTACTGCAAAGCTGGACTGCACTACTCTACCTACCTTTATTTTATTTTTCAGGAGTAAAAAATAAGTTATGTAGTTTTTATCTTAATATTCTTATCATAGAATCCTATAATTATACAATGGTTAGGATTAAAAGGGGCCTTAGGTGATTAAAGATCAACTAATTCCAACCTCCCTTCCATGTACAAGGGCGCCTTCAACTTGACCAGCCTACTCAAAGCCACATCAACACGGCTTTGAACATTCAAGGGATGGAGCATCCACAACTTTTCTATGCAACCTGTTCTAGTGCTTCAACATCCTCACAGTAATGATTTTTTTCCTTATATTTAACCTAAAGCTACTCTCTTTCATTTTAAAGCCATCCCTCTTATCACCATGCGCCCTTATTAAAAGTCCCTCTCCAGCTTTCTTGTAGCTCTCCCTCAGAGCTGGGAGGGATTAGAGCCTTCTCTAGGCTGAACAAACCCAACCCAACTCTCTCAGTCTATCTTCATAGAGGTGACATCTTCATGGTTCTCCTCTGGACTCACTTCAAGAGGTCAAGGTCCTTCTTATGTTGGAAGCTCTAGAGCTGAATGCACTAGTATGATCACACATCTTTTCATGCAGCCCAAGACACAGCTGGATTTCAATGTGTCTGCAAACACAAGCTTGTGTTGAGCTTCTGGTCCATGGCGAGACCTTCTCAGGGCTGCTTTCAATCCGCTCTCTTTCCACTCTTGTGCTTGTGCTCTTCCAGGTGATCGTGCACTTTTTCTTATTGAACCTGATGAGGTATGCATCATCCCACATCTCAAATCTGTCCAGTCCCTCTGGATATAATCCCTTTCCTCCAACACGTCCACCACATGGCTTGGTGTCATTGGCAAACTTGATGAGGGTGCATTCAATTCCATTGTCCATGTCACCCACATAGATGTCAAATAGTGCTGGTCACAATACCAACTCTTGAGAAACAATATTCCTTTCCTTCTGAGAACCAGAGTGAATTTTCTTAAGCTTATATTTTTTTTTCTCAAAACATGTATACAATATTTTTCTAAAATGTAATTTTAAACAATTGAAAAATATTAGTCTCAGGTTGAAAAGAACAAACAAGGAATACATTAATAGAAAACAAGGTAAGAGATTGATGCTCTTATTTTAGAGCAGGTGTGTTGTATTGCTCTGGGAAATAGTTTCTGCCCCCTCCCAGAGACCCCTGTAGCTGTAACCATATTATTTTAACCCTTCCTTCCTTTCTTGACCTAACTGGCTGAGAGCCAAGTATCTTTTCCTGAGCAGGAGTCTAGGTAAGGCTATGCTCTTCCTTGTTCGCTCTCCCTCTTTCTCCCCTGGAATAAATACACTGTGGGTTAGAGCCTCTTTTGGAATCTTTATCCAATGCCCCTGAAATATTTCCCCCAAAGCCCTCTCAGATCTGGCCTAGACTAGTAACTCCAGGGGGCTGTGGGGGTGGGTATTTCACGGATGGGAAAGAGAAAACACGATGAAAGAAAATAAATGGACATAAAAGTTTAGCATAACAATCCATAGAGAACAAATTCATAGACCTGAACTACAGCAAGTATAAATGACAAATAAAATCTACTAAATATGTTTTGTAAATGCCTTTTACTTTCTTATTTAACAGGTTTTTTTAAATACTAAGGCTGGATTTTTGCCAACGTTTAAAGTAAATATAGGCTTTAGAGTCAGGGGATGTACTCCTAAAAGATAAAACAAAGAATTGTACATTAATATTCTCAATGACATTCTTGATACCTTAAATTGATTTGTGTGTATTCTGACAAGGGTTTTCTACAACCTAGTGGGTTTATTTTTATGTATTTGTGACTAGTCTCCAAAAAAATGATAGTTTTAGATTTTCAAGGCATTCATATTTATCATAAATTTGTTAGTGTTCTGATATTCTAGTATGATGTCTAAACTTAAAAAAGAAATAAATATTGAAATAAATTTAGAAATTAAGTCTCTACCTTTCAACAAAATAATATGTCTTAAAAAAATAACACCTTCACTATGCCCCTTTCTAAATAAGACATCAACATTTAATGATCCTCGAAGTTCCCCTAAAGGCTGCTTGGAATAACAGCCTTTTTGCAGCAGATTCAGGGGCACCGAGTATCCTCTTAAATGAGTAGCAATCCATGCACAGTATTTTTAGTGACTCTTCTGCCTGCAGATGTATATATTAGGTATAAACATAGACACAATCTCCTGCATATTTGGAACAAAGCCATTTTTGGTTATAGTTATTATCTAGAGGTATACAGTCATATATCAATACAAGTATTAGGCTACTTTATATCAGTGCATAGAGGTCTGTAAATTAAAATATAGGTATATAAGCAGATGTACACATATTACATATATTTATACATATGTGTGTATAGATAGAGATATATCCATTATGGTGAGAAAACAGCAAGGAACGAAAGAGATAATTGAATTTTCTGATGTAATATAATAGTCAGCATGACTCAGTCTGCATTGCTATTATGGATCAATGTGTTAAATGGATCTTGCTGCCTGAGTTTCTGTTGCTGCCAGCTATCTTCAAGCAGTGATTCATTTAGTCAGCTTTGGCTTGACTTTGGAATAGCATGAGACTTGAAAATAGGATCCAGATATCACATCAAACTCAGTGACTCAAAAGAAAGCCCTAAATATTATGGAGATCTTCAGTAATTTAGCCATGAATGAAAAGATTTAGTTAGGTTTTCCATGACAAATTGCAGTTTAAACAAATTATATTTTACTGGATATTAAAATTTGAAATCATATGCTGAAAAATTGAGTTTCACTTCAGAATGATTCTGCTCAAGTCCCAGGCTGGAAACTGTTGCAGCCTCTCAGTGTTTCCTGGAGCTCTGCGGAGGCCAGGATCTCCCTAGGGCTCAGGAGCTGGGGAGGACTCAAGGTCTGTCAGGACACTGTCTGGCAGCCAGCACCTGTGCATCACAGATCAGTAATTTTACATGAAATTCAAAAGAATACACAAAACTTCGTACACAACCCTTCCAGATATTGTCAAGCACCTTCAGAAACCGACAACTGAACATAATCTCTTTGATTTTATCAATAAAAAGGCATAAAATATATGACCAAGAACTGATATGAACTAATCAGAAAAGCTGTCTGACACAGGAAGTAAATCTCCCGTTGAAGACATTACAGATAGTGTAAAAGAAATACATAAGCTTGTCTTCATCTTTCCACTTAGGAATCCATAACCTCTTCACATTGTCATCATGAATTCTGATCACAGAGCCATGGATACATGCTAATAAACTCACATTCTGTCATTTTAACTATTATTGTGTATATGAATATGATAGAGACAGAACAATTGGTATGGTGGCCACAATACTGATTCTTCAAATCAAACATTTGAAGGTTACTGTAGTATATAATTGCCATATGTATTTCCTGAGGTTTGATTTTTTTTTAATCTTTGACATTTCCAAGGGAAAATAGGTTTAAATCCCACCCAAATTAGCAATGTTTCCTCACTATTTCTTTTAAAGTAATATAACTTCTTAGAAGAAATATCAAATTCTATTTAATTTATTTTGTTTCACAGAGGTATTTAACTCAGTCCATTCAGGGTAACTAGCCTGTAAGAAAGTAACTTTTTATTGCAGCTATTGTCACCCACTAGTAAAGACAGAAATGCTAGTATTGGTATGCTTCAAGTGTTCTGGCCTTATATAGAAATTTCCTTGCTTTGCATTAATATTTTCTGTAAGCATTACTATTCTATCTTTGCAGCCATTTGGGTCTGACTAAGTAGGGGGGAAAGTTGGGTCCACTAAGTAGGGGGAAAAAAATGGAATTTTACTTCAGGTATACCCATATGCTTAAAAGACCTACACAGCAAAACAACAGATAATTTTTCAAGATTTAGCAGCCCATATACTGAATTAAAAAGAAGTAGTGGGATTACTTGAATGACTCACCTCTGAATCTGGACAGCAAATAGTGCTAAAATATTTTATAGCTGAATTCTGAGCTGCATCCTGAGAACTTAAATGCTGTAAAACTTAGGAAACCTTTTATAAAATATATTTTAATATTACCTTTCAATTGAAATCTAATTAGTAGATGTAATAATTTGTCACACAAATTCTAAACTGCATTTTAAAGCATACTTTTCAGACATCACCACTGAAAGAAATAATAACTGAATTAAAATCTACCCTTGAATGAAAGTGCATCAAATATATATAAGTTATTTTCCGTAGAGTAGAAATACATTACTTGCTGTGACAGAAAAGTGTAATGCTAGAGTTGAAGACATTTATTATAAAATTTAGAAACTACTAGTACCACCTACTGGCAGAACTGCAAAACTGAAAAATATTTTCTGTTTATAATATTCTGTAATGACAATAGCAAACAGATTATTACAACTCGAATATCATCTTTGATTGCATACAATATGCAGTTAGGTATAGGAGATTAATTTGAGTACTTAGGGTATATTTTTTATGAAGTCAGCTACTCACCAACTAGTTATAAACAAAAAAAAAAAAAAAAAAAAAAGGAACAGGGAGAAAAAAGCAAAAAGAAGTCATGATTGCAGTTTGCTAAAGTACATAATGGTACAATTTAGAAACTAGTAAGGAAAATCATCTCACACTTCTAATTAGGTACACTTATTTCTTAGCTTTCTTAGCTGGGTTAATGCAGAAATTCCATGCTCCTTTTATTCAATAAACTTTATTGATATTTCACTTTTGACAACCAGCAGCATTAAATTGGCATCCAGTTTATCCTTTGCTGTTTTGAGAGCCACATAAAATTTCAATATGAATGAGAATTAGTTTGATCTGGATTATCTCAGATCTCTAGACTTCCTTCCTTCCTTCCTTCCTTCCTTCCTTCCTTCCTTCCTTCCTTCCTTCCTTCCTTCCTTCCTTCCTTCCTTCCTTCCTTCCTTCCTTCCTTCCTTCCTTCCTTCCTTCCTCTTCCCCTTCTCTCTTCCTCTTCTCTTCTTCTCTGCTTTTTCTCTCTCCTCTTTAAGCATCTGAAATCTAGTTAAACTCTCCCCTGCCTTTTTTAGGACAATTTGCAAGAAAACTTTTGTTAGACTTTGTGGTTAGCAGTACTACTCTACACTTATTAAAACCACTATGCAAAATAAGAAAGCAGCTGGTCTTTTACTCAGCAGGTAGCATGTTTCATTGAGGACCTCAAACTTTCTGCAAGTTGAAATAGCAAGCCTATTCAAGCCAAACAACTTGAGAAGAATCTATACTTATTCTTACCAGAGGTATGCAACTAGAAAAAAAATGTTTATTTTCATTATAATTTCCTGGGGCACCAAAAAATGTTTAAGTAAACAATTATGTACCTTTTCCATTGCTAACTCTATTATAGTTGCCTGGCCAGAAGCGCCTTATATTAAATTATTTGAAATATTTAGATTTTATATTTATATGGCTTAACTGTGTCTCACTTTTCATCATTTATTTATTCTGTTTCCAGTCAGATCATCATCTCCATTGTCAAATTAAGGATTAAGGTTAGTTAAGCATGACCTCTCCTGTCTGAATCCATGCTGACCATCCTTAATCAATCTATGTGGGTTTACTTTATGTTGGACATTTCATATGAGAGTTCCTGTATTTTCTCCCAGAAAATTATAAACTCACTGTTTTCCCTCATGACCATTTAAAGGAATATAATGAAGTTCTCTTTGATGCTTTTCAATCCTTAGGAATCTCTCCTGAGTTGTGTGAACTTTAAAAATGTCAGTAAAGAATTAAATTATTTCCCTACTTGGTTCCCTTAGCACTTTTTTGCTGATCAGAAGAGATGGAAATATTTTAACAGCTTTATTAGATATGCTCACTCACTGTATTTACAGTTGTGTGTCAAATTGGGGAAAAATATCTGCCTCATACAGCTGCTACTTCATCTGTCTGAGAAGAGTAAGAATAATTAGAAGACTGTTAGAAACAAAACCCAAATACAAACGAGAAAAAAAAAAAAAAAACTAGGAAAAAAACAACCACCAAATAGGAAATGTTCTAATTAAAGCTGAATGAATCTTTTCTTCAAACTAAATAAAAACCAAACAAAACACCAACCAAACAAAAAACCCAAACTGAAGTAAAACAAAAAAAACCACCCCAAAACCAAACCAGACAACCCCCCCAAACCACCACCACACCCCAACAAACTAAGCAAACAAACAAACAACAAAACACATAAAAAAAAAAAAAAAAACAGGCATAAAAAGAGACATTTCAGCACTTTCTTTTGCTTTAAGAAGTGAGAAAACACAAAAAAATCCCCAAATAAAGCAGATCTTGAATTCTGGTAAAAAATAAAAGCATGTAAAATGTAATGAAAAAAAGCATATGTTTTAGCTGCTGTCCGAACTTCATACATGCCACTTTTTAATAATTTTTATCCATTCTTTTTTAGTAGGTTTTTTCCAGTGGATTTATTAAATAATTTTTAAATAATAAAATGTACTGGAAAATTAATGAAATTTTTCCTCATAGGTAACATAAATATTCAAGGATATTAAATTTTATATTGTGAGGTTTTAAGTTTGGTTTTCTGTGTTAAATTTGGGTATGTTTACATCTCATCTATTTCAGAGCTTTCTTTAGTACTGTGATATGGAATGAGGTTTCTTCAAGAAAACCAACTCAACAAGTGACTGCCATTTGTTAAATTTATTTTTGAAACATTACCATAAACAAATACTAAAAGTGTTTATTTTACTGGATTAGACTCAACAGAGAGGCATTTGTTTGCTTTCTGAACTTAAAATATTAGAAGCATGGAGGTTTAACTTTCTCATACAATAAAATAATTAAATTAGACCCTGCTTTTTTACCACTAGTATTTAAACTAGGGTTATACTGACAGTACACAATTTTTATGAAAATATTTGAAAATAAAAAAATTACTGTAAAATATTATTTTTGCATAATCTCAATGCTAAAAAGGCTTTTAAGTAGCCACAAAGAATGAGACAATGGTACACAGACTAGGCATAATCATAATTTTGCATGCTCTAGAACAAAAACGTTGCTAAATTGGTAGCAAGGGCTGTTCAGGCCTTTCTACATCATGCTGTTTCCACGGAGTCTTATTTCACAGAGGTCTAATAACTGTGTTTTCCCTGAACATTTTCTGAGCTCATTGTCACTATCAAACAAAAAACATTGATCGCTATGCACTGAGTTCACTTTCTCCTGAATATAAATAGTGGTAAAAATCTCTTTCTGTCCTAGAGGAGCAGAAAGGAAATTTTATTTTGTTTCCTCTTTAAAAGATAGAGTTTAACAGGTCAGTTGGTGAAGCTCAAATGGCAGTGATTGAAGAACCAGGGCTGAAATTAAACTGTATAGGGGGATTCCAGCAGCTCTGAGTCTCATCATGATCTGGAAGCCCTTGGCAGGACACCAGAGGAGGGGCTGGAGCTTCTGGAGCTGCCAGAAGCAGCTGTGGGTGATTTAAATGACTCCAGGGATCGTGAGTGACCTGGAGCATGGCAAACAGGCATGTAACACATCAGTGAGAGTGTGGCAAAACAGTTTGCAGGGCAGTTTGTGCAGGTAGGATGAGCAGGAAGGGATCCTCTCTGGCCATGGGAAAGGAGCCAATAGAGTTAGCAAGAGACTCAGTAGCTGGTAAGAAACAGCAAAGGGATCCTTTTAGCCCCAGTCTTACAGGCATACCAGATTAATCTTCCTCAGTTATGGTGTTGACATGCCCTGAAACTCAATCCCATGTAGCTGCAAGGGTCACTGAAACAGCTGTGTCCAAGACTTCCAGCCAGCCAGGCCTGCCTATGGTAGATGGAGATCTCCAGGTCACAGAGTGACTGATGCCTCTTCTAATGCTGGGGCCAGCAAACACTTCTTTTGCAGAAGATGTGCTGTGTTTGAGGAGCTGTGTCATCAGGTGAGGGAGCTACAGGAAGAAATGGACAGGCTGAGTAGCATTTGAGCAAATGAGCAGGACACAGACCAATTTTCAGAGATGCTACAGTCTCAAGACTCTTGGGAATCTCAAACCTCCATTATAGCGGAGAAGCAGATGGGCTCAGAACCCTGCAGAACCCAGTCCTAATTAGTCAAAGGACTGTAAGCCAAGGATTTGTTGCAGATGAAGACTGTAAGCATGCACCAGGAGGAAGATTTCTCCTTCTCAGAATTTGACTAGTAGGACTGGTATCTTCTACAAACAGGTATGATGCTCTGGAATGCCAGACAACTGATGAGGTAGGCAAAGGTCCTTCTGCCATAGTGGGGCCTCCTAAAACAACACCACCTGTGCCCTGTACCTCAGCCTTCTTTTTCAACAGGAAAAACATAAGGGGAACAGATAGCTCAATGTGCAGACCAGACCCAACTCACAGGAAGGTCTTCTGTCCCCCAGGGGCATGGATAAGGGATATTACTAGAAAATTTTCTAGTCTAGAAAGACCCTCTTGTTAGTATTCAAACTGCCAGCAATGAAATAACAAAGTCCAAGAAAAATCAAAAAAGGCTTCAGGGCCCTGGGATGATTGGTAGAGGGATCAGGAGCACAGGTAGTGATTTCCTCAATCCTTCTGTAACAAATAATATTTGTGGGAGGATGGATTGTGAGAGAATAGAGATAGTGCTGAAAGCAATCTCACCCCTGAGGAGTTGCTGCTGTGCTAATTACCAAAGAGTAGGAACAGCCTTGCCTTTAATAGGTCACAGCTGTGTTCAATAAGGATGATCCAATAAGGATGGGCGTTATAAAAGAGTGGGTAGCTGCTTGAGAGGAACAGTTGGAGTCAGTTGGCTGTGCTGCTGTGAAGAACAAGGGTCAGGTGGTTGTGCTAGGGACAGTAAGGATTACTATGTGCTACTAGGGACAGAAAGGGTTATACTGTCATGATAGGGACAAGTGGAAGTCAGCCAGCTGTGTGGAAGAAAAAGTAAAGGAGCCAGTGTTGTGAGGAGCAGCCTGTGAGAGCTCACAGAGCAAAGGTATGACAGTCTTACAATAAGGTAACTAACTGGTGATGACAGTCAGTTTCCATCCATGGTCGATTGGTGTCAAGCATCAGCACCAAAAATCGGTGGCCCGTATGGGGATGGATCCTGATAAACATTGATAGGAATAGGCAGATCCATCTGGTCGATGCATGGTTCTGAAGTTGGTGTCAGTGGAAAACTTTTAGGTTTGTTGTTCAGGATCTACTCAATGCTTGTTCAGGTATACTGACATGTGTCTCACAGGGGAAAAAGGGTCCTAGCACAGGAGCTAGTGGGGCTAGCTGACAGAGGTCTATCTAACTAACAAAGGGACAAAATCAGGCTCACTAGTGATGAGCAGTGGCATGACGTGCCAAAACTTGTAATGGGGTCCCTCAATCTACTTCATAAGCTATTGACTTTAATGTACCACACCTGAAATGTTTACACTTATGCAGGAAGCATGAGGAAGAAAAAGCAAGTGCTCAAGGCTTTGGCCCAGTCCCAGGGATTTGACATCATTGCATAAGTGAAACCTGCTGGAATAAGTGATGTGATGAGTGCCCTGTTGAACAGTTCCAGGCTCTTCAGGAGCAATAAGCAGGACAGAAGAGGCAGAGGGGTGGCACTGTATGTAATAGAAGGGTTAGAATGTATGGAGCTCACAGTTGGCAGTGGCACAGTTGAAAGTCTCTGCATGAGAATCAAGGGGCAAACAAATAATGGAGATGTCACTGTGGAAGTGTATTATAGGCCTCCCAGCCATGATGATGACATCAATTATTCTTTGAGGATCTAAGGGACACTTCCAAGTCAACTGTCCTGTCCTTATGGGGGACTTCAGCTTGCGAGAAATATGAATGCCAGTTACTTTAAACATTAACTGTACCAGAGGTGGTACAACTCAGGTCAGAAGATTCCTAAAAAAACCAGGATGACAATGTTATGGAACAGATCCTGAGTGATCTGGCTAGGAAAGATGACTTGCTTGATCTACTGCTTGTCAACAGAACAAGTAAGGTACAAAAAACATGGTGGCCTCTATGGCCACAGCATCCACAAAAAGATCTGGTTTTTAAAATATCTCTTGACAGATGGAAAAATACCATCAAAACTTCCACTCTGGACATGAAGAGAGAAGACTGCAGGCTGCTCAGTGAATCAGTAAGGTCCCCCAGGAAAATGTTTTTCCAGGTGATGAGGCCCATCAGTGCTGGTGACTCTTTAAAGTGATGGTGATAACCTGCTAAGGGCACAGGAGCAAGCAATTGCCAAATGTTGGAAGTCAAGCAGGTGATGCAGAAGGCAATAGGAAAATTATTATTGGCAGTGTAAAAATAACATCACTGTGTTATAGAATGAGGGTGGTCACCTCACAAACAGATTGCCCAGAGAAGTTGTGTCAGCCCTACACCTGGAATTGTTCAAGGCCAGTGGGATAGAGTTCTGAGAAACCTGGTCTAGTGAAAAATGTCCTTACTTACAGTAGGTGGGTTGGAACTAGATGACCTTTAATATCCCTTCCCACCCAAGCTGTTCTATGGTTCTATAGTTCTATAAATGGATAATTATTTTCCTAAAGAAGACAAGCACAAGACAGTCCTTAAAAATCCATATAAATACTGGGTAATAGAAATGTAGAGAGCAAGAGTTGCAAGGCTCTTTTCTTCTTCTCATCTCTAATTTTTTTTTTTTTTTTTTTTTTTTTTTTTTTTTTTTTTGGAAAACAGCAGCCTCAAAACTATCTTTTGCAGGCAAGAAGTAATATTGGCTGGGGGAATCTTATGATCTCTGGCAATGATGATCTGTGTGGTAAATGTCCCTGATGAAACCATGGCTGTGTTGCTCTTCAGCCCTCATATGGATTCGCTTTATACCCAAGCAACCCAAAGCATCTTTGTTAAGGATTTACATAATTCTTCATCCACAGTTATAGACTTTTATTGACAGTGGAAACTAAAACACAATCTAGTCTTCAGCATTCTTCACTTGTGCTTTAATAAATGAGAAGAAACACCTGTAAAATATTGAAAATATGTTGCTATTTTATCTATAGTCCAGTACTTTTGCACTTAAAGTACAGTATGATGAATGGGGGAACTCTAGCCTTTAATTTTAGATCTCTGGAGACAGGCAAGGCAAAAAAGTGTTCTTGCACCTTTCCAGAGAATGAATGTGTATGCCCTGCTTTGGTAACTCCAAGTGTGTAAGCTACTTCAGAAAGAAAATTATCAAAGAGCAACATGACTGAGCGTATGAAATAAATACACACAATAAAGGAGTCATAGGTGTGTAGTGAGAACATGATGGCAACTGAAGTTAATCAAAGTAGACTATACAGCTCTAATTGAAATGGGACTAAATCTTGCCCTCTCACTTACAGTCTTAAGTGATACTTGAGATCTTCAGTGCTTTAGGCTGTTGAAAACCAGAGAATATCCTGCACTATGAGTTTGCACTCTACAGAAGAAAGGGGTCAGTCTGTTTCTTCGAGGACTTCATAGCTGTTTCTTTGAGGACATCTTTTGTTTCGTTTTTCTTTCCTTCAGTAACTACATTTCTCATCAGTCTCTGATAAGGAACAACCTTGTACTATGTCCTAAGAAACTTCTATCTGTGATTTTGTTTTGATTTGAAGTATAGCAGCCTTTTGCTACAAGGACTTCTGCAGTAACACATTAAGACTTCAATACTCTTACAAAGATATTCACTAGTATTTGGTGCAGGGGGAGAAAGGGAGAAGTCGAGACATAAACTGTTAAAAGTTAAATTCTTTGTATTTAGAATATTCTACCTGTCTACAGACATTAATATAATATTATATAATATTATATAACAATTACATGACAATATAAATAATTATTTTTCTACATTTCCTGGCAAGGTTTCTTTTTATTTCCTTGTACCTCTTGCTTTCCAAAGTTTCCATAATAGGCTTTAACACTTTTTAAATTATAGAGATGTTACTTAATATGTTTTGTTTTGTTGGCTTCTAGTTTTGTTTTATCTTCCCCCCACAAAACAGAACTATCTTATAGTAGCGCAATAGGAGATGGGAAATGCGAAGATGCTTCCCTCAGGTATCACCAATCTCTTTGCTCTGCAGAAGCTCCACTCCAGTCTCCCATGTCCTTCTGTATCTTCTGGGTTTACAACACAGCATAAAATGGAAGCCACTACTTGCATATACATGATACCGCCAATCAACTTTTCTGTAGAGGAGTGAACATCCTTTTGTATTCCAAGAGACAGAAAATTCAGAAAAGGGATAGATCCAGATCTTTATCTCTGTGGATTGTGTTTGTGTACTGGTTTGGGGTGGAATAGAGTTACTTTTCTTTGTAGAAGGTTGTGAGGGTCTATAGTTTGCATCTGTGACCAAACAAAGTGTTGGTAGCATACCAAGACTTTTGCTATTGCTGAGCAGTATTTATTTGGTGTCAAGGCCTTTTCTGTTTCTCGCTCTCCACCAATAGTGTAGACTGAAGGTACACAATAATCTGTGATGGGACACTGTCAGGACAGACCACCTCAAGTGAACAAACAGATATCCCAGACCACAACACTGTGTACTCATCAATAAAAACTAAAGAAGGAAATAGGGTGGAAGATCAGAGTGATGACATTTGTCTTCCCAAGTAATCATTACATGTCATGAAGCCTTCTTTTCTGGAAATGGTTGAATCTATGGAAATGCCCTACTACTTAGTGTATTTGGTATAGGGTGGAGGACCTGTACCTGTTTTGTGAACAATGTTTCCTTTAATTTTTCTGTGGCAATCAAATACATTATCATTTTCAAACCTTTCTAGGAACTCACATATGGAAGAAGTCTGGTTTATAGGCCAGCTTCAAATTTTCATGAGAAAGATGAAAGACTATTCAACCAAATCAATATTAGATAGCTTCTGGATATATGCATGAACAGAGTATAAAGTTCCATGGAAGGCTGGTGTTAAAAAGGAACACAGCTAGGAGGATGAATACCTCTTGCTGTTGAGAAATGGATTTTTATGACATTGACCTTTGTACCTAAATATCCAAAGGAGAATTTGGAATTTAGATATCAATAGTCTATGTGTGTGTGTGTATGTGTATATATACATATATATAATATATATATATATATATGTATAGAAGAAGGGATTGCAGGCAACCTCAACCCCTGATAAGCCACTATTGTACTAATTACCAAAGAGGAGGAACAGCCTTGCCCTTAATGAGTCACAGCTGTGACTAATAGATAGTGTGATAAAAGGGATGGGTTGGCTGGTCAGGGGAGAACCTGGAGGAAGAATCATGATTCTAAGGAGGGGCTGATCCTGGAGGACTGGGCAGAAACAAGTGAGAGAATCACCGCTTTGATGTTAGTCTGGGTCTCCAGCGAGAGCCTGCTGTTGGAATCTGAAGTTATAGTCTAGCAGAAACAGCCTGCATTCAGAGTCTGCAAACTAATATATGAAGTCATAGTATAGCAGGAAATAACTGCAGCTAGAGTCTGACAGGGGATCCAGCAGCAGGAGCTTGCTGCAGAGTCAGGAATAGTTGGTGTCAGGATAATTGTATTGTAAAGAGGAGTAGACCAGGACCCTTTTCATGCTCTGATAAACAAGAAGTTTGTGTATTGGCTCATTTCTACCCCTAATGAGTGGGCTGCTCTAGCATGTGCCTGTATTGCATATATTTATAAAAAATTCTGGTAGAAGAAAGAGATAGAACTAGAATAGATATTGATAGACTATAGATATAAATAAAGAATTATAGGATGGTTTGGATTGGAAGGGACCTTGAAAGATCATATTAAAGTCCCCTCTAACCTGCATTGAGCATTTCAATGATGGACTGTAGGCAGTTTGTTTGGGCAACCTGGTCCATTCACTCACCATTCTCATAATAAAAATGGTTTTTCCTTTACCTAAGGTAAACCTATATTCTTTCAGCTGACAAACATTCCCCCTTGAACTATCACCATATACGCCTGGTAAATAGCCTTTCTCCATCTTTTCTATAAGATGCTTTTCTAGGCTGAAATTCTCTGTCTTTCCTTTTAGGAAAGATGTTCCAGCCCCCTGATCATTTCTGTGGCCCTCATCTGGACATTCTCTAACAGGTACATGTCTTTCCTGTGTTCAGAACCCTTGAGATGGATGATATAGTCCTGGTGAGGCTGATTAAGAGTGGAATAGAGCACGGAGAATCACCTCCCTCAATCTTCTAGCTGAGCTACCTTTTATGCAGCTTGTGATATGATTGGTTTTCTGGGTTCCATGCTCACATTGCTGGATCATGTCCAATATTTCATCCACCCCCAGATTCTTCTCTGCAGGGCTGCTCTGAATCAGTTAAATGCCCGAGCCTGTGCTCATGCTAGGGATTGCTATGGCCTATGTGCAGGATCTTGAACTTGGCCTGTTGATCTTCACAAGCTTCATTTACAGGCCCACTCATCAAGAAGTGGTTATACAGATCCCTCTGGATGGAATCCCTTTCTTCTAGCAAATCAAATGCATCACTCAGCTTGGTGTCATTTGCAGACTTGCTGACAGTGGAGTTTATCCCATTATCTATGTCACTAATAAAGATATTAAAAAATACTGATCCCAGAACTGACAGCAGGGACAGTGCCCATTAGCAGTTTATATTTTAGACATTGAGCTATTAGCTACAATTCTTTGGGTGTGGCCATCCATCCAAATCCTTATCAAACTAAGACTCCCTCCATCAAAACCATATTCCTGCAATGTACAAGTAAGAACGTTGTGGGGGATTCTATCAAAGTGCTTAAATAAAAGCAAGTAAACAACATCTGTGGCTCTTCCCTTGTCTGCTGATGCAGTTACTTCACCACAGAATGCCATGAGATGAGGCAGGCAGAATCTGCCCTCAGTGAAGCCATGTGTGCTGTATCTAAGCACCTCCTTATCTTCTATTTTAACATGTCTTCCAGGACAACCTCTTCCGTGATCTTTCTGGGTGTGGATGTGAGCCTGATTGCTCAGTAGTTCCCAGAGTCCTCCTATTTACCCTGTTGTAAAATGGTCATTAAGTCAGCTATAATATTCCAGTCTGGCTTCAATATTAATATAGTGTATAATTCAAATATATATATTTATAATGTTTAATGTATAATATACTAAATATGCTCTATGATTATATGAGCCTATATATACTGTATTATGAGAAATATTATGAATTATAATGTATTCATATTTTACTATATAGCTTATATAGAGTATATATAAGCATATTTCTGCTATAGCATCTCCAAGTTTCACACATTAAAAACATTATTTACTTCATATGACAGTATTAAAAAAAATCTAAAAGTTAAAAATGCATAGATGATAAGAGTTGATAACTGATGGTCCTTGGTGTTCAGAAATTAGAACTCAGTGTTTCAAAATTTCAGTCTTTTCCATCATTACCTAGTATTTTTGATGTAAGTTATGAATTTGTTATTCCTGCTTATGCTGAAAAAAAATAATACCGCGCTAAACCATTAAGCATAATAAGACTGCTTGAAGAATATGGTGCTGTTCAGCAGTACAGTCTGCAAAATATCAGCATGAATATTATTTCAAAGTATTCATCTCAAAACAAAAAGCAAAGTTTGACAGACACAGAAATAAAAAATTGAAGAGAAAATTACAAGCCTGTAAATTAGACTGTTTAGTCTAATGTGCATTTTTGTTAAAGCTGAGAAAAAATAAAGCAGATAGTTACAAGAAAATGTAACTGCAAAACAATCACACAGAAAGCATTTCTGAGATGCCTGCTAAACCAGAGCTGAAAAAAAACTAGTAAATCTTTGTGAATTAAAAGACATTTATCTAACTATTTGAAATACATTGAGATTATAGGTATGCACAAAGCATGTAAGATATTGTTATCGTGGCAGGCTGAAAAATTATTATTTAGCTGGACCACTCTTTGTTTCTCTCTTAAGAAAATGGTGCATTACTGGTTATATGAATCATCAGCAGATTTATGGGATTTAGTAGTTAGGAGCTGCAGTTTCTTCATTATCAAAGCAAGTACAACTGAAGAGATGAAAAAAACCTGCGTCATGAGTGTTATAAAATCTCAGAAGATAAAAACAAATATAATTTTCTTTTGGAAAAAAAGGCAAACTTTTTAATAATAGTTTTGTTCTTTATCCCTCATGGGTATGTTTTCACACATGACAAGTTTAAAACTAGGATTACCATCTCAGAAATAAAGCTAGTTATATAGCTCATTTTACACTGTGCAGAAACTCTCCTCTATCAAAAAGTACTGAATTAAAATAAAACATGACAGATAAGAATTGTAACACTAAGGTGAAATACCATACACATATATATTACTTTTATTTCATTTATTTAAAGAGCTAATTAACAGTCTGCATTGTGGGGAACCGAACACTGTATCTTCATATTTTATCCAGAATATCCAAGTAGATAACATTTTCATTGGCAAAGTAGCATTAATTTCTTTAAAAAATAATGTTATCTATGAGGGGTTGCCTTTGTTGAAGCCATTTTTTCCTGGTTATTTTACTAACAAGCTGACACAGTGATAATGCTATTGTACGACTACTTCTCTGATTTCTTCTTCATCAGTACTGAGAATGCCTTTCTTGACTACCATCTGCAAAGCATCATCTCTC
Source organism: Lonchura striata (assembly GCF_050655825.1). Lineage (NCBI taxonomy): Eukaryota > Metazoa > Chordata > Aves > Passeriformes > Estrildidae > Lonchura > Lonchura striata. The sequence goes on along the minus strand of NC_140703.1, from coordinate 53,982,701 downwards.
TGAATCCTTCAGGTCTTTTTATATTTGAACTCAGAACATCATCTGATTTCAATATTTCTTTCCATCCTACCCTTTTAATTCTGTCTATTCATCTATTCACCCTTTCTGGGTGTAATAATTCTTTTTTCACTTTCAATTCTCCAGGCTGTCCATTGCCGCTGTTATAAAACACCACCTTAGAAAAGTCCTTACACTCATTTCAAGCTGTGCCTATATTGTCAATCTTCTCTTTCCCAGTAATTTGCTTCTCAACTCTACTTTGTGTCAACATTCTAATTTATTTTGTTCTCCCCACATGCAATTGCCATTACCTTCCATGGTCTTTCAGACATGTCACTTCTCTGTAGTCACCCTAAATCTCCTCTTCAGCTGAATTCTCAGACTGAAAGGTTCTGTCACAGCTAATATTTCTTCACAGATCTAGAGATAATGAATGGTAGTGAAAGCAGTGTTTATTGTCCAATACATATTTGACAGCGGAGTTCAGATAATACAGAACTGGAAGAGTGAGAGCTTACAATAGTGGAAAACTTTTATTACTAAAATCAAGTTTCAGAAAGATACAGAATGTAAGCATAAGGAAGTTTAAAAAGAAAGAAAGTGTGCATTAGTGAGTGTATGCTGAGGAGTCAGATACTACATTTATGATCTGTAAATGTGAATTAACAGAAAGGGCAAGAATTAATAGAAAGGGCAATTTGGTTTTATACAAAAATAATTTGAACTTTGACCAGGTCAACTGTTAATGACTTCCTGTATCTATTTTTGTTAGTTTTATTAAAGAATTACATTGTTCATTCTTTCAAAAAAGGAAAAAAACGGTGCAAGTATCAAAAATTAATTGCACATAAGGAAAATAAACTAAACAAATCAGATCCTGGGTTAAATTTTTTAAAAAATGAACACTATTACAAGAACTAAATTTATAAAAAAATTGAGCACCTTCTAGATAACATTTATCAAGCAGTATAAAAACATGAATTATAGCTTTCAAAATCTAGAAAGAGAAATCATCTTTATATAAATTTTATCAGAGTTTTAATGGGCTCCAAGCACAGTATCTGTGTTGTTTAATATAGAAATAAATAAAGCAAACTTAACAAATTGCTTTCATCTGCTGTTTTGCCTCCAAAGAACTTTAGTTCCTTATTCTTTTGGAGAAGAAAAGCAGATAAAGAAATAAATCAGATATATTTCTATTTATAATATTATTTTTCCATAAAATAATGGGGCTTTTTTACCTTAAAATAGTTGTCTTTAATAATGCCAGGTGGCATTATGCAAACAAACTGGACTCCTAAACAGAACCATATAAATATATAAATGCATATATATATATATAGGATACATACACATGCAGGTGTGTATATGCAAACACAAAACAGTTTTCTTCCTTTCAGTTATATCCTTATATTTGGAGTTCCATAAATAATCTTTCAGGTAAAAAAAAAAAAAAAAAAAACTTACTACAAGCTCACAAAAAATAGGATTATATTATATATTATATATTGCCTATGCAAATTGTAACACTGAAGTATCAGAGTAAATATGCTTTTAAAGTCTTTAAATATGTTGTTCAACTGAGTTGGAAATTTTGAGATATGGAACTACATATTAATTATTTATAATTTTCCAGAATTTCAGGGTTAAGAGTTATTTTGCATCTCCTTTGTAAGAAATTAGGTTATTCAAATGCACCATAGGCCATTATTATGGTGTATTAAATTAAATTAGTTGGTCATAGGCAGGCTAGAGACGAAATATGTAACTCATAGTGTTAAAAAATATTACTGATCTATATACCTTTGCTATGTAGAAAATGCATAATTTAACTGTAACTAAGGGTTTCTTTCAAAATGTGTAGAACTTTAGGGTAATTAGGGTTCATGTCTTTTTTACAAATTGAGATATAAATCCCAGTTGTGGCAATATAAATGCCAAATATGTTTATGAAAAGAAAAATAATCTAATAATTTAAATTAAATCTCTCATTAGCTACATTGACTAAAATAAAATTTATAGTGTAAGTTATTTCATATATAGGATGTGAACCAGCATTTGCTCAAGTAAAGGAAGAAACAATTACTTTTACTTAGCCCTTGTATGAATATTTATTTTAATAGTGGTAAGGGAGTGTGCCTTTATCCCACAGTCCTGACCACTGGATCTATCTTTTCCCCTTTAATCTGTGTTAGAACTAGTTCAGTATGTAATTTCTATTTCACACTTCTACAGTTTACTTCTTTGAATCAGCCCACATCAAGGATACTTTTACCTTAAATATGCAATTTACCCTCAAATAGACAACAGCTTTTTATCACTGTATTCTATTTTGCATATGTGAAAAGCTTAAAAAGCACCAAGTAACAGAAAAACAAGAAGTGCAATCAGCTTGTGGACATAACAATGAATACTCAGCAAATGAAAGGAAGATGACAATATTATAATAAAAGATCCATCTTCAGAATCTGAGGATATGATAAATGCCTGAATTTCAGTTTTGAAGAAGAGGAGACAAACAGAATATGTTTTTTCTTCCTATTTGCTTTGTATTGTGTCAATAATGGGGAAAATCACCTCCAGTCTTGCAGACCTTGGTGCTTTATAATATACTAATTAGAGAAAAACCTCACAAAGAACTTAGGATATGTTATGGCAACACTCGTTACTTCAGGCACTTAGTATCCCACTGGGAGAAAGAACATGCAGCTGGTACTGTGTGATGTCCTGTAACTTCAGTGTTTTTTTATGGTTTCTTACAGTTGCAAACAACTATAAAAGTTGAGTATCTAGCCTCAGTTGTGCCAAGTCTGGCTTGTCCCAAAGATACCCAAGAAGTGGAAGTGTGGTGCAAGTTAACTCTGTTGGCTAAACTATCTTTAGTGTAGATGGCCCAGATAAAAACATGGAATCAAATGATCTGTGAGATAGAGAATTATTTATGCATCTCTTAATCTCACCTGAATTCTGCATGTTCAGGTATTAGATTGTTTAGAATTTGGCTTTCACTCTTTTGTTTTACTAAAACTATTGTCCTCTGGTCATTTTTGCCAATAAAGCTTACCACCTACTTGTTCAGAATGTGACTTTAAATAATTATAAACACTCACACAGAGAAATATAACACAAAGATCTATAGCTGGTTTTTTGAATGGTGATGTTGCTACTTGAATATTTCATTCTTTTACTATTCTAGAGTTTCCAAAGGTTTTATTGGTGTATTTTTATATGTTGGGACAATATTTTACTTTAACTTATTAATTAAAATAAAGACAACAGTATAAGTTAAATTAATTTGATAAAGATCCTACCAAGGATCCCACCAGAAAAACAAAAATTAAAAAAAAAAAAAATTAAAACAGAAGGAAGAAACCCATCCCTTTTTGTTGTTTGAAATAGTACTCAAATATAAATAGTTTTCCTTTACCCTGATTTAAAAATTTCTTTTCTAGAAATAAAATTGTGATAAATAAAAGGCCACCATTGTGAGAAATAAACCTGCAGACAGAAAGGTCAGAGAAGGAGGGGGAAGAAGTGGTCCAGGCACTGGAGCAGAGATTTGCTTCCCTGTAATCCGTGGAAAAGGCAGAGATGAGGCAGCTATTCCCCCAAAGCCCATGGAGGAGATCATGGCAGAGCAAAGAGAAAGTGTCAGAAGGAGGGAGAGCCAGATTCTTATGTATTGATTATAATAAAAAAAAAAAAATCTACTTTTATAAGTAATAATTTCACCATTTTGCATTATGGCATGTACACAGTTCCATTTGCTTATTTCATCATTCACAGCAAAAGGTAATGATGTCACAGTCCCCAACCCATAATTATATTTGGTTGATCAGAGTAGTGGTGTTGTCAGTATATCCTGACAAACATGACTGAGAAACACGACTGCAAACATGAGTTCCCAAATATTGTTAGGTAGGATAGTGACATTGGTAGGGGAAAATATTTTCTTTTTCCTTTCTCTCTCCCTCTGTGACAGAAGTTGCTCAGACACATGAACATGAGAGTCCTGGCTGAACACTGGACCCTGTGCCTTATTGCTGGTATGTCAGAGGCAAGTATCAGAAGGGATCTGTTTTATTCAACTGGAACGAAAGTGCTACCTGTATTTTGAAACTGAACTAAAATCTTTTATCAGAGATTAATGAAGGAAATAAACCCATAGTGACATAAATATGAAGCAAGAACTAAGCACATAAATGATGCTGTACTGTCCATTTATAACAAGTATTACAATACTGTAGATGACAATTCTGGCACTGGCAAGCACAGCTAGCTTACTTTAGCTTTCACCTTTTCCAAAACTATATAATCACAATATTTAGTGTAGAGAGGGCATTATACACTGGTGTATCTGTGCTCTATGAAATGCTGAGTTTACTTTCCTTACAGTTTTTTGTTTTTAGTATTCAGTTAAGATGAAGTTTAATAGTAAAGTATGGGCTCTCAAATGAAAATAGCACAGTTTCTTGATATTCCTGGCAAGCATACGTGATAAAATTTACCTTAGTTTATATAATTTTACATAATGTAAATAGCAAGAGAGTGGCTGAAGTTTAATCTATGAAATCCAAACATCATAAATCATCTAGGGATTTGTTTCAGGGATTTTTTTCTCTGATAGAGTGTAACTTTCATGTAATGTGATTGTCAAAATTTCAATATGTGTCAATATTAATATCTATCTCTTTAAAATAATTATGTACACACAAATGTAATAAACTGGCTACTGAAACAAAATTATATACAGCAGATAGCAATCATGTAATAGCAAAAGCCTCACTGACCAATCTTTCCCAAGTTTAATATTAGCTTGCTGGCTTTGGTCCCATGCTGTTCTTAAAAAGCTGAAGGATATTTAGGATTGTAACTGCAGTTATTTAGTTGCTGACTGAACAGACTAAAAGCCGTTTTTGTCTCATTGAAGTTCCATAGAGTTTAATATTGAACAACAATTCTTGTCAAGATCCTGCCTTATGCTATTGAAGATACACGGTATGATATATGCTTTTTCACTCATCATATGAAAACATATTAAGATTCTAAACTTTGATAACTCTACAGATAAACACCATATTACAACAAAAATTAAAGTTCAGGTCAAACTGAGGAAAGACAGAATGATAAAAAGGTGAGTATAACCAGCCATTGCTTCTGAGCACAGAATCATAAGCAATGAATGCAGCACTAAAATTACAGACAATTTGGAATCAGAAAGTCTGTAGTCAATACTTGTCTGACAGCAGTGAATACAGATAGAAAAATTGTGTAACAGGAAGACAGTTTATTTTATCTTTTTACAAAAAAAAAACCATGTTGATTCCTGCATATTTCTTTATGTGCTGTTGTAATTTCATGTCTCAGTCATTAAGTAAGATGGACATAAGATTTGCAGAAAAAAAATCAACTTAATTATTGCTAAATACCTTACACTATGCAAAATTAAACAAAACAATACTAGGACTACAAATATCCATATTTCCCTCATAGGTACAAGAAACAGTTTTTAATTCCCTAAAGTAATTCAAAGAAGTGTGATATGTTAAGCTGCCCTCTAAACAGTGTGACAAAACATTTTTCATTTGATATTGAGATGCAAATAAAAATTTTCTTTCTGGGCAGCTGTGAAAGCAACACAGTAAAGGATTTATTTGAGGAGCATAAATTTAGGAGCCCCAACCATTTTATCACACTAATTTCCTTTTTTTTTTCCCCAGAACAAAGAACTGAATGACTAATTTAGTGAGAAAACAGTTCAACAATACATTTTCTATCCCTCAAGCATTTCTTTAGATCTAAGCTCCACTGTATTTTGAAATTACTTATGTCAAGGCTATTGAGATTTCTATTCTTAGAACAATAATTTGTTTTTGCATAGAATTACTATCAACTGTTTTGTAGTCTGTGAGCTACAGAGGCAGGCAATAATAGAGAAACATTCACATGGCCCATTTACTGGATAAGGTTGCATAAATTCCATCTGATTATGTATAAGTGGTTATTAGGATAGTATCTCAAACAAGAGCCATGAGAGAGCTATAAATCCTCAAGCTGTCTATTACAGAGTCATTTTACAGGATCTGTGGGTTTATGAGTATTGGATACTTGGTTGACTATGATTTCTAGACAACAACAAATGGTATTTTTACTGGCAAGCTTCAAAGCGTAGAGGTAAAGTTCCAAACAAGCCTGTTCTTTTAAATCAGAAATATTAAAAGCAAATGGGAGAAAAAGTTATTGATAACAGCAAACTCCTTTGGGACTTGAGAGAATGGAATTGTTAAACCTTGGCAGATTTCATGAGGCATTATGCAGTTCTGAAGAGAGATACATTTTCTTATGAGAACTGAATGCAGTAACTTATCAGCATAAAGGTTTGAATTTGCATAGATCCTTGGGCTGTAGCACAGAGAAATGACAGAAAAGCTACTAGTATTCAGGGGGCAATTTTAAATCTAGTAGTTTGTGCCAGTTAAGACATAAAGGCCTGATTCTTTAAAATTTGTTTGTTCATTAATTCATTCCTGTTGCGGTGTGGTTTGATTTAGTCAGTTGGTTTTATCAATGTTAGTTAGCCTTTATGCTCCGCCATTTGTCCCCTCACAGTTGTTTGATCCAAGTTGTTTACCCCAAAAGTTCCCACCACTTGGCTCCCCAGTTATTTGTCAATCTTCTCATCTCTCCCTGTTTTCTCCTTATTTGGTTCCATCAAACTAAGTTTGTTTATACCCCTTTGGCTGTCAATCCTGTAACCACCCCCAGTTTCTTCGAGAAAGTTCTGTATCAATCACCCCAGTTTAGCTTTTCTATTTGTCTCCTGAGGTTGTGCTTACCCCTGTTACATTATCATAGGTTGTTGCAATTGCTGTCGTCCCTCTCTGGTTTATCCCCATTGGGTGAGACAGGTTTGCACCCCTGTTCACCCACCCCCTTTTTAAGTTGCTGTGATCTTTGATTTCTTTGGCACTTGTTCCTGCCCTCACTCAGAGAGCACCTTGTTCTTGCCCCTCCTGGGGAAAATAAAGACTCTTTGGGCTGGCAGACAAGTGTCATCTCTCATCCCTTCACCTCCTCTCAGCGTGCAGAGCTACCAAAACTGCGCACCCACGAGCAGCGCTCAGCACCACCGGGGTGGCAGACGCCGTCCCCTGGGGTGGCTCTCTCGTGGTGGCCGCCCGGCCTCACACGGGCAGTGCCAGCAGCTCATCCCACCTGCCCGAGGTCACGCCGCACATTCCTTTTCAAGATCTCTCATCCCTACTGTGATCCAAGGCTATCCATGAACAGAGAGAACTTCAAGTGAGACAGAAAGAAATCCTATGGTGCTAAAAAGGCTTTGAGGGAGATCCCATTACTGAGAATATCCCAGGATGCAAAAAGACATAAGTGGTCACATTTAGAATATTGCACCCTTAAAATACTGTCTAGACCTTACTGATTAAGGGTGACACACTTTCCTGATACTTTCAAACCTTTTCTTTTATGCTACCTATCCAATGAAAATTGCAGACAAATGCTTGTGTCTTTAAATTTCCTATTCAAATTTGCGAAGTTTGGTCATTTTGTGTGGAAAACTTATGAGCAGTTTTGCCACTGGAATCATTATTGAATTACACAGAATCAAATATTTATTTCAGTTTTGTATAGCTATTTCTCTTTTTAGTATCTCTTATGAAAAATAAACTTTGACTAATAGACATTTCTCTTTCCTGGATAGAGATAAATCTTCAGATGCAAACCTGAGACTTCGTATAGGATGAGCAGGAGCTATTTTTGGCATAGACAAAATAGAACCTAAAGTAAATTTGAATAGAACCTACCCACAAAATAAATTATGTTCAAAACAGCCAAGATGTCTTGAGACATGAAAAGAGGAAGATACCTTTATTTTTTTCTGGTTTATATTTTTTTTTCAAATTTATAATTAGGCTAAGGGTGCTGTGCTAAGCAATTCCTTTGTGTCTTGATGGCTATGGTATTTGGAAGGGTTTGCATCTGCTCACTCTTTAATTCTCCACTGAACTTCAGTAGTTGCATTCATTAAGATTCAAAATGAGACATGATAATTTGAGCTTTTATTAAATGCCAAAAACTTAAGAGCCTTGAGGATAACTGCTTACATTACTATTTCTTAAAGAAAGTTGAAAATATCTCTTGAAGGTGAACAACTAATAATGACTTCATCATCAATGTAATGAAATTCATTCAATAAACTACGTTTTTTAAAATATTTTCTGTAAAGTAATATCTCTTAATCTACTTGAGGCCCTTCACAATCAAGTGGAATTTTATTGCTTCTTATTAGAACATTGTTATCTTGAAAAAGTGGAAAATTATAATTATCTTTTTAAGTTCAGACTTCTAGCAGATCACCTAATTTCCTGACATTCTGCCCCTTGCTTGGTACCAGCAGCGTAGGCAGGAAGCCTCCCAGGTTTTTTCACCAGGTGTGATTCTGTACAATAATTTTACCACTGTGCAGATGAGATGTGTCATGGCTCTCACCCACATCCACAAGGCTTTGGCACTATCAGCTGGTGCTGCCAGACAACTCACACTCTAAGTGTCACACACTAAGTGTCACTGAGAGTCCACTGGAGACATGCCATCACTTATGATCCTGTTTTTGCTGTCCATGATTGGGTGAGTCAGCTTATGGATGTGTTGTTCCTTTCTTACTGTGTCAATAAAGGTTTACACTATGATGTTTTGTTAGATTCCATTTCTTTTCAGACCATAGAGCAGGAGTCAACATCTGTCATTCATAGGGGAAGGGGTGTCCACAACAGAGAGCTATGCCCAGACTGTCTACTTGGCTGTAGGCCAGCTACCTTGTTGGTATAAAAGCTGGAGAGACAAGCTCAGAGGAAAAAAAAACCAACAATTTAATCGTTGAAAAATGAAGGCAGACAAATTAAACTAGAAACAAGCTGGAAAAACAAGAAAAATATATCACTATAACCATTTGCAATCACTTGGGAATTTCCAAGGAGAAAACACTGGGATTTTTATTTTTTTTTTAAGCAAGGTAGTGTTTTGTGTTTATGAAGTGTGTTTTCTTGAAAAAGAAAGAAAGAAAAAAAAGTTCTCCCTTTTGGGCAGGGGCAGATAATTACAGGGGGGTATTCTTGCTTTATAACATAATAATTACTACAGCTCAATGCTGTTTCTTTTTGTACTGAAAGGCAAAGCACAGGAAGGACAGAGATGAGAACACAAGTATCATAATAACGGAGCCAATCCAGATTAAAATAATGAGGGAGGACTGCACTGTTTGGGATCCTAATCCCAAAACAAAAGTTTGCTTTACTTATTTAGGGGTGTTTTGTTTACAATACTGAGATCTCTATAGAATTTCTGTAACTGATCTGAAGTTTGCTCCAGCACTAAGACTTCATAACTATAGCACTGCTGTTCCTCCTCTGAGTTAACTCTGTCTTGAGGTGCATTGCTCTGCACTAATGCCAAAGAAATCTGTACAATAATACTGATTTTTAGAACCATTTTGTCAGTTTCACACTGCATTGAAATAATTTGAAGTATCATTCAGTCAAAATCATAATTGTTTCTTGACTGCCTTTTTCTCCTTCTCCTCAGTCAGTTTTGGAAGTCCCTGCTTGAGTAGACAGACAAAAGATAGTGACTGGCCAGGAGAATAACCTCTTTAATTGCATTCAGAATTTCAACTTTGCAGCTTTTATTAAATATTAGTGAAAGCATTTAAGAAGTGCAAATCATGGTGCTCTTTTTAAACAAATTCCTTCAGATCATCTGTGTGCCTGGTCAACTACTTAGATATAAACAACCAAACTACTCATTTCATCTGAAATTCTAACTACTTCCACACATGATAGCCAAATATCAGAAAAAAAGTCCTGTATTCATTCTTGTGGTTACTGAGGTCATAATCAGGGCAGAAGAGACCTTCTTTCTCTGACCGTAGTGATTTAATTTAGCGTGTAATAACTTCTTCCTATCAAGTCATAATAACTTCTTCCTATCAAGTCACTTGGAAAATTGAAATAAATTATACTGCAGCCTTGTATCAAAAACATGTTTTTATTAATTGAAAATACTTGCCTGGGATAACCTTCAGACAATAAAGCAGAAAAAGACACATAAGGAAAATCCTGGCTTGCTGCAATTTTCTTTCTAGAAATTTTGAATTTTAGCCATTAAGCTTAACATGACCTTCAAGACTGCAGGTTTTTATGTCTTTCTTTATATTCTAGAGGATTTTTGCCCCAAAATCTAAATTTTAAAATACAAGAACTAATTTATCTTTCTAGAGCTTTTAGAAAGGAAAGAAGAGGCATATCTTGCTTGTCATTAATATTAGTTTCTGTAATAATGTTAAATAATCTTTTCATTTGTCTAGGATCCATTGTGAAAATGTGATAATGCATCACATTTCATCAAAAAGACTGAAACAAAGCTATACTCTATTACATTTCTCTTTAAATTTGAGTATTTTTTAAACTACTGTTTTCAGCTTCATATTATTGAAAGATGTGCTCTTGCTGTACTTTAGGATCAATGGTATCAGATCATATTGATCTCTGTAAAAAATTAAGCACATGGATATAGGAAGATATCTAGAAAGAAGCTACATAATTTTCCATTATAGTTAAAAAATTATCAATAGACTACAGTAGTTATAAAATCTCAGGTCTCTTAAAGGATGGATATAGAGGCCAAAATCTCACAAGCAAAATATTCACGCACTATGATGATGCAGTCCGTTCCTGTAGTAATCACTAAAACACATTAATATTAAGACCACCCTAAAGCAGAAAAAGCAACTCTGGCTGCAAATATGCAGTGCTACCACTTCTTGATGCAATAACTAGGACAAAAGTTGCTGAAGGAAATGTTCAGTCTGTAACATATCTACTGGCTGAAAGAAGGGAAAACAGGGTTGGTAAAGAAGGGCATGGATAAAAATTATCCTCAAAGCTGGATTAAAACTCACAGCACTTTTAATAAGAAATACAATAGAAACTATGAGTCAACTCAGACTTTATTGTTCCTACAAAGCCAGATGACTGCACATTCAGTACTGTTTCTAAACTCACAAGCAGATCCATAAAATAGGGAACTACCTGAACTTCCTTCAAGAACTCAGAATAACTTGTATTTTTACAGCAAATGCTATAGTGTCCCTGTGACCTAAAAACATATCAGTATGGGTTAAATTGAGTTTATTTTTCTAAACTGAAGATATACATGCTGTAGCTAGGACCCTAAAATGTAATGTACGTAGGACTTGCAAACCTGTTAAGAGTCCTCCATCACAAAAAATCACATGGAAAAAGAAGGTTAAATAGCATGGTTAATCAATAAGTTAATATATGCAGATGTATAGAAGTTTTGCTCATTGTATACTGTAAAACTACATTCTTAGAAATTAAACAAAAGGATGAAAATGTAAGTTTATGTGGAAAGGTAATTTGAATAATTTAATTATTCAAATCAGTAACTCTTGTTGTTGATGTGCTGCTATAAATTGAATGAAACTTCTGATCTATTAACTAGAAGGATGAAGCTGCAGAAGGAGTTAATTTGTGCCAAAATTTTCAAGAATGACTAGTCTCCTTCAGTGACAGGTATTGTTAGGGTAAGACAGAAGGATAACATTTAAATACCTGCTGAACCAGAGAATAAAAATCTATAGCTGACATGAAGCAGTAGAATGTGGCATTATATTTTACCAAGTCCACATCATCACATCAAAAACACCTGGTGAAAATGACACTTAGTTCTCTTACTTCTTGTCACTCACAACAAGCATTAAATTTCAACAGCAAAACTCTATACACTTATTTCTGCCTTTTATGGATATGTAGATTTTTTGGTTTCTAACTTTTCTTCTATCTGCAGTTCTGGGGTTCAGATGGCTGTGACCAAGAGTCAGAAAAAGAAATGTCAGACTACTAAATCTGCTCAAGAAAATATCTGACACTTTGATTGGATGTCAGCAGAGACATCTTGCATAGCAGAAGGATGCTATCGGTAGATCAGCCACACAGAAAGAATGTAATGAATCCAGTTACTAAGGATTCTAACTTTAGTGCTTTACTTAGAATAGACGCTGTCCTCACATCATAGCTGGGCCTGCTACAAGCATGATTTGTTTCAACTGGAATTTTAGAGTTAACTCCACAGACACTTCTAAAATCATATAACATTCTGTTAAAGAGTACATGGTCTGTAAATGGCAACAAATTGTGATAAAAGCAAAAATTAACAAAATTTTAGTTCATGTCTTATGCTGCGTATTCTATGCAGCAATATCTGTCCATTGTCATGGGGAAATGCCTAATATTTTGTGTCCCTGGCCATTAGAATGCCTCAATTTTTAGTAATTCCTAAAGTTTCTTCTCCTGTGATGTATTGTTCACATCAAGTTTGCAGTCCATTGTATCTGATGGCTGATTTTTCTTAATTAAAAAAAAAATCCCATATAATTTAATTGAATCGCAGTCTGTGTGATGAGTTGGATCCTGACACTTCTTCAAGTTGATATCATGGCACTGCACCATATTAGTATAATAATAAACAACCCATACATTTGCCATTGGATTGCACTGGTTGCCTCTTCTGTATTTCAGGAAAAAAAAATCAAAATAATGGTCTCTAAAACCCTCATATTACTGAAGGACACAAGACCACAAGTATTTGCACCAAATGTTATTCTACTAGACAAATTTTAAAAAGCTTAGGTGTATTTTCAGTTTGTGCATGTGAATACAAAATAGGTACTCCAGAAAAGCTACTCATCTAAATGTTCCCATAAATGTTCCCATAAATACTCATCTTTGGGTTATCAGTAGCTACTATTCTGTCTCTGCTTGTGATTGTGGTTACAAACACTGTAATAATATAAAGGTGCTATGATTGCAATGCAGATCTGTGATTCCAAAGCAGTAAAAACTGACAGTAATCATTTGCTCCTCATTGGTCCACCTGCTGTAACCATGTGGATCTTTCTGTAAAGCTATTATAGAGGCTATACCTGGAACACTAGACATAACAACATTTCCCAAGGCACAAACCCAAGACTGTGGGATGGTAATTTTTTTGTTCTTGTTGAGCAGGTCTAAAGCTGTGCACAAATCTGCAGCTGAAAAGCTGCATCTTCAATGATATTGGGTTCCAATTTCAGAAGTAATTTTGAAATATACATGCAAATTTTAATGCCCACTTGTGAGTTTTACTATCACTGAGAGTCTTAGATTTTCTGTTAAACTCTCAAACAATTCACAACTATACTCAGTGCAACACTAGGTACATTAAAATGTAAGCTGAAAGATTTTAATATATTTTCATTCCAAGGCTGCTTAAAGAGTTACAGACCCATAATATATCTTCCACTTATTCTCCTTATGCATGGTCACTGTATATTAGGACTTCTCTCAGATTACTTATGGCTCCAGGAGAAAACAAAGTACAATACCCATTTTAAAACCCTTCTAGGTGGTATTTACCTACTGTTCAGAATTAAATGGAAGGCAATGCTTTCCAATGATTTAATGGGATAAATGAAAGCAATGAGTCCATAGTTTAATGTAACAGCCATACTGTGACTGTTCAAATTCAGCATTATTACAAAAAAAACAGATACCTTTCTTCTTGAGAAAAAAAATCTCAATTTTTCCTTCATTAAGTGAAGGTTCTTCTGCAACTTCACAATTTATCATACAGAGTGTCAAATAACAATTTCAAATAATTACTTTAACCGAACACAAACCCACACTTCTTATTTTAGTATTAAAAAATTCTATTAAACTAAACTAAGTTTACATCAATTAAATAATTTTATGAGGGCATTTTCATAGATAAATGAGCTGTTGATGCTCCATAGCATACATAGAAGTGTTATTCAGGCCCCAGAGTAATCATGTGAATCACACTGTTCTTTTCTGATTCCATTTCCCTAACCTGGTTTTTGAAAACAGGAGGAATTCCATAACTCATCTTGGTGTGGCTTTGATTCTCCCTAGAAGAGGATGGGCTCAGCAGGGAAGCAGCTCATGAAGAAAGAGCTGCCAGGAGATAAGCAAGACCCAAAGAACTGTCAGTCAGGACATGGTTCTATATTGCTGTGTGCAAGCAAAAACCTTATTTAAGTTATGTATTCTAAGTGAAATATGTAACTCCAAGTTCTTTATGAAACCAGGAAAGAGAGAGAGAAAAATTTAGATTTTTTTATTGTATGAGAGCTTCAAATGCTTCATTATTCATTTAAAAGAAATCAAAAATGTTATATAATATGAATAGTAAACTCGTCACAAGTTTTTTGTGACAATTTTTTATAGACTGAGTCAAATTTCCTATTCCACAAAATATTACCAACCAATAATATTACCAATATTAATATTATATAAATTTTAAAATACAAAGTCTTTTAAGAGTGATTAAGGAACAGTTATTTTTATACCATCATACTTTCATTTGTTAGACCACAAAGCAGATTTTTATCAAATTATACACAATAAGAATTTAGACCTTTCCACTATTCTGTGTATTTTATTTCATTTCAATATGTTGAGTTTTATACTATGCTAAAGGTTAATGCCAGCATTTCTGCTTTCACTCTCTGAGTTTATTGAAAGCCTTAGGACACATAATGTAGTAAAAAATACTTGTGAGAGAAGAGTAGATTCAAGTTTTTTTTAATGTGAGAAATGAAAAACACATAAAGAAGGAGAGTTTTTCAATAACCAAATCTTGAAAATACAGCAGCAGGAAATTACAAATACTCATACAATACTACCTTTCCACAAGTGGTCGATAGACCTAATGTAGAAAATTCTTATTTTGTGAAGTCTTGTGCTGATCAGTTTTAAAGCTCTACAGTTTAAGAATAAGAGATGAAAATAAGAATAAGAATAAAAATCTTGTTTCAGTTTCTAAGTAAACAGCTAGCTCTTATGACTACAGAGAAATGCATGAAAAATTAACCCAAATATACCCAGGGAGCTGAAAAGATAGGAGTGAAACCCAACTTTTTCCATAAAAATATTGCAAGTTTTTGGGCCCTGAGTCATGCATCCTTAGCATTTTGGTCTTGACAATACATCTAACTCTGATTAACTGAAGGTACTGATCCAGACTCTGAACATGGAAGAAAATTAGGGTGAAAATGAAAATGAAATGATAGAGTCCATGATTGTGAGGTAATAAAGGAGTAACAGTAGCAAAACCATGACAATGGATTTCCAAAAGAGACAGTTCATCACATACACTCTGGAAACAGGTTGATATGGTAGTAAGGGAAGGATTTTTCAGGCAAAAATAAAAATAAGAAATGGAACTGCAGGGCAACTAGTAATTTCCAGGATGGAAAGAATGAACGTGGAAGAAAAGTAACTACATATGAACAAGTGTGTGTGTGTATATGTGTGTATATATATATGTGTATATATATATATATATATATATATATACATATTAGCATGAAAATTAATGACTTGACACTGAAAATAAACCCTACCATTTAAATGGAAACAAAAGTTTATAAATCAGTATAAAATAAAAAATAGAATAGGAATTTAGAGGAGAAAGATGTCAGATATGCAAAGGAAAAAGACACCAAAATTTTAGCCCTATGAGTATGAGATAAAAAAATAAATAGATTTCTTAATATTTGTCAAGGAAGGATATTGTGGCTAATGGGAAAAACAAGTAGAAGATGAAAAAGAAAAAACTGTAAAGATCAATTTATTTTCAACGGCATTCTTGAAAAAAGGGTTTGACTGTGATGAAATGTTTAACAAGTAAAAAATGGGCCTGAATGAAGAAAGATTAAAGATTGTGTAGATAAAGGTATTGAGATAGCATGTTCTTATGAAATTTGCTATATTTAAAGAAGATACTCAAAATCATTTCTGACTCATTGACAAGTATTATGGAAAGTTTATAAAGGAAGAATGAAATCTCAAGAGACAGTAAAACAGCAAATACAGTATCTGTGTTTGAAAAAGAGTAAGTAAGCATATGGGGGGTTTACAGCTGGGAATTACAGCCATTTTTGGTATCTGAAAAAATGCTGGGACAGATTATTAAACAATCCATTTGTAAACACCAGAAGGATAATAAGATTGTAAGAAACAGCTTAGAGATTTATCAAGATCAAATAATGTAAAATAAATCTAATTTACTCTTTGCTCAAAATACTGACCAAGGAAGCAGAAGAGAGGCTGAAGAAGATATTTTTTTCTTTTACTTTGCAAAGGCATATAGCCACATGAAATCTCATAACCAAATTACAGAGAAATTGTGTATAGTAAACAAATATAACTCTAGCACGTATGGGGATGAAAACCTTTTCACAAAGGGTATGTATTACTTTCTAATTGCTAGCCTTGGTGGACTACTCAGGTGTGATCCATGTGAATACAATTAAAGAAATATATATGTTCAAAATGCCATTCAGAATACATATGGGTAATTCACAGAGATGTTTAAATGGGAATTCAGCAAAATTGTAAAGATTTCTATACATTCTAAAAATAATCTAAATTAATTTAAACATTTTAAAATAGACTGATGTGGTTTTTTTCATAATGTTGAATGATGATACTGTTTAATTTAAAAAACAGCCATCAGATATATGGGATAGGCATACATCAAGAAAGGCTATTAAAGGAATTACCAGAAACCTATATTCTAGATTTTTAGTTGTTTCACTCTTGTGTCAGAAGACACAAGATTTAGATTAGAAGACACAAGGTTTAGATTCCTTCCTTGTGTTGGGATGATATTATAGTAAACAAGTGAAACAGTCTAGCATTATATTTAGGAGTCTCTTCCTCGAACAAAAAATATAGTTGGTTGTATCTAAGAAGGTTTATGGTTTAAGTATAGACAAATTCTCAGTGAATTTGATAACTCTGTTTTTCTTAATAGCATTTTTATTAACACTATGATTAGCTATTCTAGGACAAATAAAGTATATCAAATGTTAGTACATATTTGATTACTGAGATTTGATTCCTCTGTTAGTTAGAGTATGGTGCTAAAACCACCCCAGATTGCAGGTTCAATCCCCGTACAGACCATTCATTTAAGTGTTGGACTTGATGCTCTTTGTGGGTCTCTTCCATGCGACCTCTGCTTGGTCTGAAAGACATTTCTGCCATTTTCCCATTAACAGGGTCAGCCAGTAGCAAAGTCGTGTTTCCAAGAAATATGCACAGCCACAAGCAGATCCACACAGGGCACAGACACAGTGTCATGGTTTGACACTGGCACAATGCCAGTGCCCCCATGAAAATGTGATCCCTACCTTGAATGCTGTGAAGTGGAATCTAGAATAGAGCAAAGCAGGCCTAAGCTTAATAACAGGAAAAAAACTTTATTAAACTACTACTACTAAAGAAAAGAGAAAACTAAAGAAGGGGGGAAAAAAACCACACAAAGATCAAATGAAAACCTTGTAAAACATTTCTCCCCCCACCACCCAACTCCAACAAACTACAGTGAGACACAATCTGGACCCCAATCAGGTTTCCACCCTCCAAGCAATCGATACTCAGTCCATCGAGGGAACAGAGTCTCTCCTGTGCCACAGACCCCCAAGAAAACACAGCTCCACATCCTGTGTTTCCATGTCACACATGGCACCGCCCGGAGAAAAAAGTTTGCCATGGTGACCCTTCTCCTTTCCATGCACAGTGCTCTCACCACCAATGCATGGATGGTCAGACTGCCTTTAGGATTTTTCCTTTCAAGGATGCCCTGCCAAGAGGGGAGAAAACAACAGTTCAGTTTTTCATTGTTTGGGACCACAGTCCCCCCCATTTTCCCCTGGGGCCGAGGGCTCAAGAACAGAGATCTTCTTCTCTTCTCTTTCCTTTCCAGGGCAAGGGGGCGCCACCACAAACCCCCTAACCTTTTCTCTGTTCACTCCACTTTCGTCTTTTTCCCAGCTGAAGCAGGTCTCTCGACTCACTGGCATCCTCCCAAAACACAGTCCCTCTTGAAGGAGAAGATTTGGTTCAGGTTGTGGCTAACACGGAAAAGTCCAGCCAAAAGCCACTCCTTGTCCCCCTCCCATCCAGAATTCCTCCTTCCAACATCCCAGGGTCCAAGGTGTCCCTCTTCCTCTCTTTCAAACCGAGGAGGGGAAAGGAAAATTCACAAAGCTTTCATTTCTCAAGGAAGGGTTAAAAGTTCGAACTCCCAGGATGGCTCGATGCCCGGACATCCAGCAACTCCCACACAACTGGGCACCTTGGAGCTCCCCCCGCTCCTCCTTCCTCGCGGCTTTCTCTCTCCCTCTCGGGAGAGGAACTCTGGGGGGGGGAAATGGAGACATCCCAGATTTCTTCCACCCTTCCATCTGCAGGGGTCAGCCCGGTTCCAGTCCTTTCACCACCCTTGGGGCTTTCGGCCTACCTTTCTCAGGCCATGGGGGCTTCCCCTCCCCCACCCAGCTCGTGGCTGGGCGGGGGAAGGTCTGCACTGCACGCTAACCGGAACCAAAGAGAGCGAGTTCCCCTGGGAATTCTGCTTTCAACCCCTCTGTGTTCTCAGAGGCGTGTCTACTTTCAATTGGTCAATATCTAAATTGACCCCTTCCTTCTGGAAAAAATTATCTTTCCGTGTCAAACCACGACATTCCACCCTTCGCCTCTGAGAACACAGACTACAAAAAAATCATTATCAAAATTACATTCAACACATTCTACATAAAACAGAAACTTACACTAAATCTCCACCCCAATTCATCTCAAAACCCAACACATGCTTTGCTCTTATTCTTCCTGATCCCATTTCACAACATTCACCTTATCACCATCTTATCTTATCTTATCTGATCTTATCTTATCTTTTCCCGGTCAGGGAACCAAATGTCATGGTTTGACACTGGCACAATGCCAGTGCCCCCATGAAAATGTGATCCCTACCTTGAATGCTGTGAAGTGGAATCTAGAATAGAGCAAAGCAGGCCTAAGCTTAATAACAGGAAAAAAACTTTATTAAACTACTACTACTAAAGAAAAGAGAAAACTAAAGAAGGGGGGAAAAAAACCACACAAAGATCAAATGAAAACCTTGTAAAACATTTCTCCCCCCACCACCCAACTCCAACAAACTACAGTGAGACACAATCTGGACCCCAATCAGGTTTCCACCCTCCAAGCAATCGATACTCAGTCCATCGAGGGAACAGAGTCTCTCCTGTGCCACAGACCCCCAAGAAAACACAGCTCCACATCCTGTGTTTCCATGTCACACATGGCACCGCCCGGAGAAAAAAGTTTGCCATGGTGACCCTTCTCCTTTCCATGCACAGTGCTCTCACCACCAATGCATGGATGGTCAGACTGCCTTTAGGATTTTTCCTTTCAAGGATGCCCTGCCAAGAGGGGAGAAAACAACAGTTCAGTTTTTCATTGTTTGGGACCACAGTCCCCCCCATTTTCCCCTGGGGCCGAGGGCTCAAGAACAGAGATCTTCTTCTCTTCTCTTTCCTTTCCAGGGCAAGGGGGCGCCACCACAAACCCCCTAACCTTTTCTCTGTTCACTCCACTTTCGTCTTTTTCCCAGCTGAAGCAGGTCTCTCGACTCACTGGCATCCTCCCAAAACACAGTCCCTCTTGAAGGAGAAGATTTGGTTCAGGTTGTGGCTAACACGGAAAAGTCCAGCCAAAAGCCACTCCTTGTCCCCCTCCCATCCAGAATTCCTCCTTCCAACATCCCAGGGTCCAAGGTGTCCCTCTTCCTCTCTTTCAAACCGAGGAGGGGAAAGGAAAATTCACAAAGCTTTCATTTCTCAAGGAAGGGTTAAAAGTTCGAACTCCCAGGATGGCTCGATGCCCGGACATCCAGCAACTCCCACACAACTGGGCACCTTGGAGCTCCCCCCGCTCCTCCTTCCTCGCGGCTTTCTCTCTCCCTCTCGGGAGAGGAACTCTGGGGGGGGGAAATGGAGACATCCCAGATTTCTTCCACCCTTCCATCTGCAGGGGTCAGCCCGGTTCCAGTCCTTTCACCACCCTTGGGGCTTTCGGCCTACCTTTCTCAGGCCATGGGGGCTTCCCCTCCCCCACCCAGCTCGTGGCTGGGCGGGGGAAGGTCTGCACTGCACGCTAACCGGAACCAAAGAGAGCGAGTTCCCCTGGGAATTCTGCTTTCAACCCCTCTGTGTTCTCAGAGGCGTGTCTACTTTCAATTGGTCAATATCTAAATTGACCCCTTCCTTCTGGAAAAAATTATCTTTCCGTGTCAAACCACGACACACAGGTTGTCATATAATCAGCGTCAGACAAGGCTCTGCCCTCAGAAACCCCCACACTTAAGACTCACCCCAGACACAAGCACACACAACCACATACCCTAATCCTCTTGAGCTGGCAGAGGCAAAAATCACTGGTGCAGCACACACACCACGCTCACCAGGGTCACAAACACACACAAACACACATACATAGATATATTAATGAATTTCCAAGCACCACCATGGCCCCTTTGCCAACCTGGCACCCCTACCCAGCCACTTTTACCTACCCCACAGGTCCCTAATAGCCAGCTGCTCCAGTTGTGTGTTCAATGGATACACACAGCACTAGTTCTACAGGCACACCACTCTTGTGAGTCCTCCCAAGATGAAACCTTCACCCACCTGGTATTCCTGTCCAAACCCAGAACTTCTTACTTCTCACATGGGCTTGTTGACAGTTTGCCAGTGAATCCACACACAGACACAACACACACCCAGCTGGGCATGTGTTACAACCTGCCCCAGAAGGCAAGGGTAAACCAGGTTCTTATTAAGAGATCCTGTGAGGGAGATTATAGTAAATGACACTGAATAATTGGTGTTTGTAAATATATATATGTAGGGTTTGTTTTTGAAAAAATTTGGTTGCAATAGAAAGCAGGTATATAGCCATTTTGGTTGTTATTATCTACAGCAATACAAAAGTGCAAAAAATAACAGTTAAGAAAATGAAAGAAAGAATGAAAGTAGAATGATAAAGAGTGCCTATCCATTGGATCCAGAAATTATACTTGATTGTTGCAATTTTGATGTCCCTTGGTTGAAGTGAAGGTCATATTCCTGTTAAAATTATGATCTTGATCTGTCAAAGAAAGTCCATGAAATGCAAAGATTTCATGAGTTGTATTCACTTAGGTGGGAATGACCAATCTCCCCTGTGGCAAGGAGTTTTACGCTGCATGATGTAATACTGTAAGTCAAGAGTCCAAGTGGTTCCAGCTGCCTATTAAGTCAGTGCAATTGAACCCATTAAAGCCCCTCATGGCTATCAGCACAGATGGATACCTTCAGGCTACCTTTGAATGTCCCAGTACTTCCCAGGGAAGTTATCACAGTTGAATTCACTTAATTGAAGACAAAGAGACAATACCTCAACCTACCTCACAGGGTTTGGCTCTTTCTTTGTTTTGTGCAACACCAGCTGTTAGCCTGAGGTGTCAGTGTGGTCTCCATCTTCACCTGGGAGGTTACTTAGAACCTTGACAATTTTTCCCTGATTGTTTGAGCCATCAGCATTCCACTCTCCCTTCCAGTATCACTTGTGGATACATGCTTCTCCCCAGGCCTGAGATGTTTGGACAATATAGTGCCCCCTTTACCTTATCTCAAGTTCCTATCACTGTCCAAATCCTGTTAGCAGGCATATTTGGGGAGGAGTGGGCTTCAATGGTCATAGATGAGCAAGCGCTTCTTTGCAGTTTGCCTTAGTGGGCAAAGGTCCTCCAATGATTTTAGCAATGTTTAAGCCATCTACCATTTCAGTCTCTCAGGAAGGTACAGACACTTGCATCCAGCAGTCAGCACCCGATACACTGGGGTTGTGTTCCACGGTCCTGCTCCAGCCACAGGCAGGGAGCCTTTCCATTTACCTTACTCAACCCTGTCCTCAGCTCAGTAGCTGGCACTGAGTCCTTGCAGCACTGTCACTCATGGAATAGACAGCAGCCTTATGCAGAGATATCATTAAAACATTTTTGTACTCTCTTCTCTTCTCCTTTAACCTTCCTCTCAGGTTCCCTTTCTGAGCACATTGATCTATGTGCCAGTAGTTCAACTGACATACCTCTGAACTCCCCAGATACCCAGGATCCTCACATTTGCATCCTTATAATCTCCAAAGAGCAGCCTGGCCCTCTTTGAAGTGGTGCCTGCAATTTCTTAGTAGCTCCTTAGTTTGACCTGCAAGGTTGTTTTCTTGTAATTGTCTCCATTGTTTTTGTGAGATCTGCCTCCTCTGCTTCACAAAGTCCTTTGTCCTGTTTTTGGCTGGGATAGAATAATTTTCTTCCTAGTAGCAGGCACAGTGCTGTGATTTGGATTTGGAATAGTGTATTGGGTCTGGCTGAGACAGAGTTCATTTTCCCACAGCATCTCTTCCAGTGCTGTGCTCAGCATTGGTAGCAGGAAAGGTGTTGGATTGCACACCAGTGCTTTGGCTACTGCTGAGCAGTGCTGGCACAGCAACAGCACTCTCTCTCCAACATTATCCCCACATCAAGGGGCCAAGAGTGGGGAAGATACTGGGAGGAAACACAACTAGGCCAGCTGGCCTAAACTAATCCAAAGGGATATTCCTTACCATATGACCCCAGATATAAAAGCTGACTGGTGCCTTCATAACACCAATTTTCACGACTTCAGAAAATTTGGTTGTTAGGGTAGAAGACAGAAAAGCACACTAAAAAAATGCTAACATATTACTTTTAATTTTAGGGGTTTTTTTTCTCTTTTATTTAATTTGTTACATTACTACAAGCCTTCTTTTGTACGTCATGTACGTTGTTATATGTAACAAAGATAATTCGCACCAGTAGAATATAATTTATGTAATATTTGATATTATTAAGAAAAGTGCACAATTCGGCATTGGGTGTTGCCCCACATATTTGGAAACCGGTCCCTGATAAAACCTCATTTACAAGTTAACACATGTAGCTCATCCGGAGATGGGTCATTTCTTGTGGTGATACCGGAACACTTGGGCGATGATCATCCCAGCAACGACTCAAGATTGGAATCCCTAGAGCCCTCCAGGATGATACATCTGAATGCCATGTTCCAGGAGCTACATCAGGGAGATTCACCACTTCCCACATTAGTTTATCACCTGTTACCAGAGTTAGTGAAAGAAAAACCTGGGTCTATTTGTGAATTGATACAGATATTAAGCCCTTTCTTGTATCTAAGGCATTCTTTTCTTTAGAGATGAAGAAGAGATTGAAATATTGCTCAGCATTATCTCTTTCCCTCGCTTGGGGAAAGAACTTTACATAAGGAAGCTGGCAACTGGATTTAAGATTCCTTGCTTTTGTGTAGAAACTTTTGCTCTTCATCTAGCCCATTTATATGTACATAAATTTATTGGAGAAGACATCATCAGGTTGTTATGTGTAATATGAATAATTTGCACCTATAGGGTGATATATATATAATGTTTTATATTACTAAGAAATATTGTCAGAAAGCACGCGAGTCTGAGCCAGGGGATTGTCTCACGTATGTTAAAACTACTGCTGATAAGAAAGAGGAGGACTTCATTTACAAGCTAATACACGTAGCTCATCTGGAGATGGGTCTTTCCCAAGGTGCTCCTAGCAACTTCCAAGCGATGATTGTCTCGACAACTACCCAAGATTGAGATCTCTGGAACCACCAAAAAGATACATCTCAATGCCGAGTACCCGTAAGTCAATCAGGGATGTACATCGCTCCCTGGACATCGTTTTGTTCAACTCAGCGCAGAGAAAAGAGACTCTATGAATATGTGAGACTTTGAATGGAAAGGAAAGGCCAATTGCTGAAAACCATGCCTTGAGCAAAATAAACTGTATTGTTATAAATGAAAGCTCCAATTTATTAAGAAAATTTATTAAATGTAGCAAATATAAATTTAGAGAATAGCAACAAAAAAAAAAGCCACCATCAAAAAAAGTCAGTGCTAAGCCTGGGATTGGCACTGGGTGAGACACAGGTTTGACCGCTGCAGCAGAGGGTCCTCTATGCTTCACACTGACTGTCTTGTCTGACCGATTTTTATACGATTTTTCTTGCCCGAGACAGAGTCTCTTTTCTTCCTTTTTGGACTAGATGTATTCATGTGGAGTTCTTTTCACTGTGGCAAGTTGAACAACACATGTCCAGAGAGTGATGGACACCTGTGATGGAGCTCCTGGAATTTGGTATTGAGATGTATTTCCCTGATGGCTCTGGCTATCTCAATTTCAGGTATTTATTGCGTATTTATCGTCCAGGCTTCCTGGACCATGATGGATGATCCATCTCTGGGCTGGCCATTTTCATTTGCTTGTAAATGAAGTCCTCCCTCTCGTCCAGGTGGTTTTGACATTTGCTGCAATCCCTGTCACTGGCTTGTGTGTTTTAAAAACTTCTTGTAAGAATATATCTTAGCAGTACATAACTATAAAATATATGACAATTCTATTTCCAGAAATTATCATACACACATATAACATGTATAAAAACCGCTTGAGGAAGACAGCTGGTGTGAAACTTAGGGGACTCTATGCTGTAGTGGTCAGACCTGTGTCTCAGCCAGCTCTGATCCTGGGCTCAGCACTGTCCTTTTCTTTGTGGCTGGCTCAGACAGAATTTGATTGCTAAATAAAAACCATTTTTAATTTTTTAATTTGGCTGGATCAATTTTTACCTATAACAAGGTATTAGCCACTTATTTCTTCTAAAGGATGGATTTTCATTCACCTGCACCAGAAGTTCAAAGTAGAAGCAATGAGATTCATCCCTCATAGACACATCTTCAGCCCTAATTGATCTGATCAACTCAAAATTATGTACATTTCCCGACCTCTGAAAATGTTTGATATTTTAGAATGTCTATTCTAAAGATATTTCTTCATTAATAAGACAAGTAAAAAAAATAATTACAGTACTTCTTAGTATAAATAACTAAACTAATCCACAGAATATTTTTATTCCCCAATTAAACTTCTATTCAGTAGTTGTGATTTTTTTCTCTGAAACATCGTATAAACACTAAATTATTGTTTCTTTTTTCATAAAAATAATTTCAAATAAATTTTATGCACTAAATTCTGATAAAAAATTAAATCTTGTTATGGATAGTGAATTTTGTAGACTTTTTCTCCTCCTCATTCATTTTGCCACAATCTATTTTGAGTACAAGGGAAAAGGTAATTTTCTCCCTATACCCATCCATTTGGCACCTTTGTGGGTATGAAAGAATAACTCTTAAGTTTAATGGCAACTCATGCAGAGCTGTATTCAAATGCCTTCTTCACACTATTTTTTCTTAGGCATAATAATGTTTTAGTTTTGAATTGGCTGGGTTAAAACTAACTTTTCATGCTTTGGGGTAAAACTGGGAAATATCAGTTAGTATCCAGTGAGATAAGGTGATGTAAAAGAAGAGTTGAACAAAGTGAGACATAATAATTTCCTTAAACCTTTCTAGAGCTTGAATGAGTAAGGTATTTGTTCCCTATGGAATATTTTTCTGCATAATTTGTTAATATTAAATATATTTTTTTTAATTATTAAGACTTCCTTGTCATTTATACTTTAAGAATATAGTTTCCTTGAAATCTTTAGCTTAACAGGGAACAAAAGAGTGTATGAAAATCTGTTAGTATCTGGTGATCTCTTCTGAAAAGGATCTACTATGACTATTTCTTACAAAGGAATATTGAAAAGTCTACCTTGGTTCTGCTTCCTGCTAATGAAAATGACTGCCTCAAAAAGTTATTTAGTGAAATTCTGTGAAAGTCGTCACATTACTTGGCATCTAAAGAAGGTACAAAGGAGACCCAAAGCAAATGGAAAATCACAGCCAGAATTAAGCTAAAATTTAATCTTAAAACTAGATTTGTAGTATGCTGTCCTAAAGTTTGAATATTTGAACTAGAGGAAAAATTGAGGGTTGGCTTTATTTTTGCTAGATTAAAGAAAAATAACACAGAAAAAAACAACAGCAAGGGCTTCAAAGAATGAGAAGCAGAATTCACATTGGTCTTGCAACAAAACTGCACAGATTAAACCCTAGATGCAACTAACTTGCATACTACTAAGTATTTTAGGATACTCAACAGGTTCTCAAAATTATTGAAAAGGAATAAAAAGGTACTGACTGATAGAATTGGAAGTATTAAGGAAAGAGATACTCAAGGAGTATAAATATTGATAATAGGAAAGAAGTCAGGAACATACAGCATAGGTAGAAGGATTAGGTGGGCTTATCCTGTGGGTTATCCACTAATATAAAAAGGTGCCTGAATTGGTCTCTCTCTCTCTCATCTGGAATTTCTACTCCCCTGTAGGGGAATATATAACACTCTAAAAACTAGGAGCACAAAATTAGGATTACTTAGATTTACATAACAACAAGCTTGAATTCACAAGTGGCTTAGAGTAGCTGACTGGAAGTGTGAAATATTAAAATTAGGAAGTGGAATTGGAAGTTTTAGAGAGACCATGTAAGTAGAATGACATTTAGACCAAAATTCATAGTATTTAATATAGGAAATGTATAGCTTTCTGATAAGCAGCTTCCACAGAAGGTATCAGACAAAACCACAGCTTCTACATGGGGCTGTAACTTCTAAAAATTAATGAGATGTTTAGAAATAAAAAAGTGAGCTGGAAATTGTGGCAGGGAGGACTGTGGATGTAATGGGATATAAGAAAAGGAACAGTAAATGAGTAAATGAGTAGTAAATTATAAATTCATGTCATTGCTCCCAAGAGTTCTTAGAGTTACTATAATTGCTATCTAATATGTCAATCATGAAGTCATATTTGCCCTTGCTGCTACTAACTATATTAACATCTATTGCCGACTATAATAAATATATCACATCTATTCAAAATAGCCCCAATGCTATATCAGAAAAAGACCACAAAAGCAAAAATAAGCTCTTTCATAGTGGAGAAGGTGAAGGGTGTCTATGAGGTTTAAATCCTGTTAAGAGAAAAACAGCTAAAACAATTAAGATGCTTAATTACAAAAGTAGATTCTTAAATCAGAGTAATTTCTCTTGTACTATGTTTGAGAAAACTAAAAGTCCTGAAACCTAGTAAATCCCAGTAAATCTAAATAAATAGACAACAAACTAATTTTCTGTTTATTTTCCCTGGTATGGGGAAATATTATTATTTATTACTTACATTCAGGGGAATTTATTATTCCCCTGGATGTAATGGCAATCTTTAGGCGTCCACTTCTTCAGCCTCTCTCTGTATTGTGTTATCTCTTTGAATGCTGAACAGCTCTGGAGGATTACAATTTTGCTACATTCTGCTTTTTCATGCAGTGATAACACTCTTAATCATGATTAAATAAACAGACTTAATTAATATAATATGTATTTCCTGACAGTACCCACGTCAAGAAGATCTCTACACTCTCTTCACAAAAGCTATAAGCACAGAACTGGCTTGAAAGGTATGTGATATTAATATACATATGTACCTTCATCTATCTTCTTGCACACTTAGGGAGAAGGTTTTTTCCTTCTAAAAGATGTTGCTGACCTCTTAATCACTTTGCCATGGTCTCATCTTTGGCAAACTGTGCTAGTGGATCCATCCACTGTCCTGTATTTTTCATCCACAATGTTAGGTATTTGGTGTACATTGCAGGAACAGAAGATGGAAGAAAAAAGGAAAAATGCATCTCTCTACCTAATCTGCCATTTGCCTCCATATATCTATTTTTCAAAAATATTAGTCTGTGAAATCGTGTTTCTTGGAGTAATAGTTAAAATTGTTTGGCAAAGAATGTTTGTTTGTTTGAGTTGGCATTTTGTTGGATTTAGTTTTTTTTTGTTTGTTTGTTTTTTGGGGTTTTTTGTTTGTTTGTTGTTTTTTTTTGCTTTTGAACTATCCGTTTGATCATTTCAGTGTAATGAATGGAACAGCTGACTGTATTCTTGGCCCACTTGATCACACATGAAATGTATAGCATTCCCAATTATATGAATTGATAGTTGGATAATAATCTGAATTGGCTAAAATTATTTCATCCTTCTGCCTGGGGCATATAAATGATCCTGCAATGGTGTACATGCATTAGGATAAAATCAATTTTTAGTCTGGGGAAGAATCAAATAGATAATGGGAGTGGTGAACATATTCATCAATTTTAAGCAATAATTCAGGATTCAAGTATTGAAGAGGGAGAAAATTGTTTTATAGGTGCAAATACTAAGAAGTGAAATCCTCATTAACATTGTCTAATCTTTTTAGTTTGAACTATATCATTTATCTGAACTGCATAATTTAAAGGTCAGGCAAATCTTCCATTTTTCAAGTAAGAATACAGACCTTGACTTTCAGACTTTCAAGCAGCTAAAAATAATTTTGGACAGTAGCCAAAAGTCTTGTCAGAGAGAAGGCTTTGATTTACAGGTGGTGAAAACTTTTCTCAGTCTCAAATGACTAGGTTTTATTGCCTTTGTTAGTGGGGGTCTCTTAAAACAAACATTTCCTGAGCCAAGAAATTATTTTTTTTTTTAGAGCTTCATCTGATAATTCCAATGGCCGAGATCTGAGGCAGTTTATGTGGTGTTCAGCAAGATGTCATGTTTATTAGAGCTATAGAAGACATTTATTGCTTCACACACTGGGATCTCTTTTGGAATTCTTATTGAAATACATGCCATTAAATCACCTTTAGCCAGTTGCTGCATTGATGGCTGTGGGCATCTGCCAAAAAGCAGAGCCTTAGGCTGAATATAATACCACATGGTTTGGTTTGATTCTGACTGTTTTCAACTAACTTTTGAGGGGGAAAAAAAAAATCTAAGGTTTAAATTCCTTAGTCAAACTCCCAGTAACAAAAAGTGTGTTTGAGATATGCAGAAAAAATCTTTTTCTAAAACATGCAAAGTTTGTGTTTGGTTTTTTAAATATTTATAGGCTTTATAAACTGAAAAGCAAAAAGTCTGTTCATTGAAATAAATACACTTTCCTGCTATGATTTAGAAATTATTAAGTTTGTTTAAGAATAAATTATTAAATTAACATTTTGAGATACTGAAGATATAGATCATGATACTGGTCAATGCAATATACTCACCACACATTTGGAAACACTGGAGAACTGGAACCCAAGATTCTTATGGCTATCTCTCTGATAAGTAATACCTTTCTTGAGAGGCAAGATCAGCAAATCAAAAACACAACATTCTTTATGATTCCCTTTTTTCTACCATTTGAAAATCTAGAGTAAAATACCACTTGAATTTTTCTGGTTCTTGTGTGATTTGATTTCAGAGAGAAGATTCTCCACTGTACTAAAAATAATCTCTATATCTTTGTATATAAAGCTATAAAGCAGGCTTCTGGACCTCCAGAAGTCCCTTTCAAACTAAAATATTTAATCATTCTTGTCTGAAAAAAATCATTGTGAAAAAATGCAATAAATTATTTTAAATGGAAGCCTAATTATTGAAACCAAAAAAGTGATAACTAAAAAAGATTACTTTAAAAACTTGTGTATCTCCTACATCAAAGAAAATTGGCATGAGTTTAAAACAGCTGATGAGAAAGTAAAGAATGAATGGAACATAGCGCAGTGTTTAAAATGGTGTAAAAGTTTATTCTCTCTAAAAAGGGTTGCTAACATAGATATAGTGGCTAGGTCTCTTAGTGAACTAAATGTTAATCCAAGTTTCAAGGAGGGAATCGACAAATCTTCTCACTGCTTGTCACAAAGCATGTCACCTGCCACATAAAAGAAAAAAATCTGTCATGGATATATCGGATTTAGACAACTAGTTTAATCTAAGTGTTTAGTTCAGAGATAAATGAAGTGAGTGCTGGACTTCCTACCCAATTCAGTCAATATAAACCATATATATCCCTTTGCTTTTCCTAAGGTTCAAGAGATACATGTGTTGTAGCAAAAGAGAGAACAAATTAAATAAAACAATAAATGATATATCTCTGATAATCTAAGATGGAAGACCTCCTTCTGATCTGAAGGAGAGGAACTGAAGCCTTGGAAGACTGAAACATTCCAATGATGTATTAGATTAACCAGAGTTTATAAAGACTTGCAAGTGAAATCCTTAATTTTATTTCACTATTTTAGAAAAAAATATATCTTTTTCTATAAAAATATTTGTTTCTATTGTTCTTCTCTTTACATTTTGTCTGTAATATATATTTGGATTTCTTCTAAAATTGATTGGAAAAACACTTGCTGTTCTATCAGGTAAGTCTTGAGACTTACCTTAGCTATTTCCAATTACTACAAGAAATAGTAAACTAAATCCATATACTTTATATCATGTTAGTAAAACATATGTTCTCATTACAGTTCTGAATGAGACACAATGAAAGCACATTTAACAATCCCCAAAACAGTACAATCCATAAAAATCTATTTTGGGGAATAATTTTAATTGTTAATCCCATTTTAATTGTTTTACTCTTTACTTAAATCTGCTAAAGAACCTCTAACAGAATTCATCCACTGGGAACTGGTAACTTTAAACACATTCAGGAAACAAGCAGGTAAAGAATTAATTCATGTAATAAAATGAAATTAGAAATGGAATATAATCTTAAACTTCCTCACGTGATATCTGTCATTATTTCAGAGCAGGAAGTAACTTACTTCTAGATCTCTATACCTAATTAAGCTTAAACACATTTTTCCTTTTTTTCTGCTTAGCAGAGACTTTGTACATGTGCATATGGCCTGAACTATGACATTGCAGGTTGATAGGTAGCTGAACAGGCAAGACCCACAACACCTAGCTCTGTTCTCACCTTAGTTGAACACATATTAATGTATCTTCATGGTAGATATTCCTGCTGGAAGCTTTGAGCAGAAACTTCCTTTTACTGTGTCTGTCTTTTTGCACTAGAATTAGAGACAGTAAAATGATTAAGGGATTGACATGCAAGGAGATGCTGAGACAGCTGGGACATTCTAGCCTCAGAAAGAGAAAGCTCAGGTGTATTTTATCGTTGTGGATAAATACCCGATGAGAGGGATTCAGAAAGATAAAGTCAGAATATGCTCTGTAGAGCCCAGAGAAATACAGTTTGCAACACAAGAAACTCTAGTTAAACATAAGAACTTTTTCTTACTGTGAAGGAGGTCAGACAATGAAGCACGTTGCCCAGACCGGTTGTGGAATCTCTCTCCATCCTTGGAGGTATTCAAAACCTCACCATACACTACTCTGACCAGCCCACTCCAGGTGACATAATGATCTCCTGAGCTCCTGCCAGCCTCAGCCATTCTGTGATTCTGGGATAGTTTCTAGCAGAGTTCTTTGATCCTTAATGAGTAGTGCTAGTCAATTTTATGACATGTGTGTATATAGACAGATAGATAGATAACTTAGTATTAAAGAAGATGGTTAAATTACATAAGATTTTGTATTTTCACTGATAATGGTTTTGACTACTAAATCTTAGGTAATTTATTGATTAGATCAGTAACAATATTATAATCATTATAGTTATTGTTATGCTTTTATTTTTGCTCCAATCTTAAATACTCTGGATGATATTCTTCTTGTATGCCTTTTTGTAATTGCATCCTTCTGGAGATGCTTTTTTACCCCTACCACTGCACATGGTATGTCAAGAGCTAGCCTGAAATAGCCAAGACAAATAGATGCTTTTTATGGCCAAAGTTTGAAGACATTAATTATTCCTAAACATTTGCTACAAAAACCCCTCAACAATGATGACAACAACAAAAACAACAACAAACAAAAAACCCAAAAACCAACCAAACAAACAAAATCATCACCCCTCCCCAAAAAGAAACAACAAACAAAAATTAAGTACTGTATAACTCAAAAGGAAGATTAATTAATACTAACTTGGAAATGTAAGGAAATATTTTTAGAGGTGCATTCTGAAGCAACATATTTTTTTCTTAAAAAATATGTAAAAAAACCCCTCTCATGTAATTTTTACCACAATGTAGAATAGGAGGTCCATTTCCTTGTAAATAAGAAATATCTCTTGAGACATTTTTTCTTGTCAAAAAAAAAGAAATATAAATCCCTTCTGGAAGTAGGGGAAAAAAGAATTTTAATTACCCTAAGCCGTATGACAGTTTGCATTTGATAGCTTGACTTTTAATTTCAGTGGTTACTCACAGAACACATTGCATTTGCTCAGCCATATGACATCTTATTCCTATTACAAAGATAAAGATACATTTTCTTTTACAAGGCCAAATTTCTGAGGAGCGGTACTGATAAAATTGGCTTGGCATCAAGCACAAGAAACTATCATGCTGGGCTAGCCAGTATTATGATTATCCATGTGTTTGTAATGTAGTTGATAAAATATGTAGTGCAGTGACTGAAGTTGTTCACAGCCTGCTTACATATTTCCTCTTTAGTACTTTTAAAGAAAGATGAGTCTAATAGAAAATTCCTGCAAAGAGTTTTTCCTTCTCACACAGGAGAGCTCTAAAAAACCTCTCTTATTCTTATTTTCTGTTCTTTTCTTAAAAATAAACTAGATTCTTCTAGTTTGTATCTGATTAACTCAAAACTTTTTTAGATTGTGTTCTTTGTATTTTTCAGACTTTTCACAATTACAAAGAATTTCTGATCTTCATTTGTGTTTTAGAATTGTATCACTATTAAAAGCAGTATCTTTGAATGTATTTTTCTTTAATAAATATTACTATCAGTTTTGCAGTTTATAATCAGAGTGACCACTGTTAGAACAGCCCATGGGAAGGCAAAATGTATAATTTAGATATCTAGATGTCAAGTCGTCTTGACCTTACTCTTTTGTTTTCTTTTCCCCTCATGCACATGGGCCACTTTCTGTCCAGGAGGACTCCCAGCACACTTTCTGTCAAGCTTCTTTCCAGTCAGTGGGCCTCACAGTCTGTCTTGGTGCCTTGGATTATTATTGCCCAGTCATAGGACTTTGCATTTCCCTTGTTGATCTTTGTAAGACTCCTACCAGCCCATTTCTACAGTTGTCGTCACTCTGAATGGTAACACAGCCATCTGGTGGTACCATTCTTTCCAGTTCTGCATCATCTGCAAAATTCCTGAGTGCACTCTGTACCATCATCTCGTAATTAATAAAGATGTTAAAAAATACTGGGCCCCGCAGCAGCCCTTGCAGTACATTGCTGATGTCTGAGATTCAGATGGATTTTGTGATGCTGATAATGAGCCCCCAAGCCAAGAGGCTCATTTCAATTTTCAATCCACCTTCAAGTCCTAGTCACTTCAGTCCAAATCACTCTGCTGTGTTAAAATAGATTTTACTACCATATCACTGCAAACTTATTCAATCATATATATAAAATCTGCTTTAGTACTTACAATTAATAGTAAGACTAATGCAGTTGGAATTTCTCTAAAAGTTTTTTTTTTTTTTCATAACTCTAAACATATTTTCTTGCACCAAATCACTGAAACTATGTTGTTTAAGGTAGATGTTATTATGGTTAGGGAATTATAAGATGCTTCCCATAGTCAAATAGAATCCATAGCTAGAACTCATATTAAAGCGATGTGAAAATATTATTAAATATGTAAAATAATACCTTTTTCTATTATTGCTGAAATTTACCACTGTTATTAGATTAGTGGAAAAGGATCCCATATCCATTTCTTGAAAATTTGACTGATCCTCCTAGGTACATAAGAATAAAGTCATACAAAGGATCATTGCAGAGCTTCAACATTATAATCAAGACATTCTTAATATGTTGAAAAACCTCAGATACAAACTAATATTTTTATTATTCTGGGAAACAGTCCTTTGTTTGTTTACCTGACTGCTCTTTCCTTGATGAAGAATGCAATTTGTGGCCCACTGAGTTATTTCAGAATGGCATTTCAACACTCATTAGGAAGCATTGAATATGCTATGACTACAAAAAATAACACTTGAACATAAAATAAAAAAATACAGGGAGTGCTTTAAAACTTATGAATATCCAGATCATGAACAGTTGCAAGCAATTTTTATAAAAGCAAAATCTATTTCTGAAGGAAATTAGAAAGATTTAGTTTCCCTCAAACTTACCCTTTTCTTTAGAAAGAATAGCAGAGAACAGAACTATTTCAGAAACTCATAGTTGAAAGCTTCTTCAACATAAACAGTCAAAACCCCTCATATAGGAGTAATGCTAAAAGGAGTTTCAGTAACATTTCATGGTCTGAAAATCACTGGTACAAAACAAAACTGGACTAGAAAAGTACATTTCTACAAGCAGAAAACAGAGCAACAGAAATGCACTTCTGTCTTGTATAGTGACCTGACTGGGAAA
Source organism: Lonchura striata (assembly GCF_050655825.1). Lineage (NCBI taxonomy): Eukaryota > Metazoa > Chordata > Aves > Passeriformes > Estrildidae > Lonchura > Lonchura striata. The sequence goes on along the minus strand of NC_140703.1, from coordinate 53,948,415 downwards.
TGCTGAAGTGTGAACCAGAAAGACCCAATTGCATGAGGCTGCAAACCAGTCAGCTCTGAAATATTACTTGATAACACACAATTCAACTGCAAAAATAAAAGAATGTCTGGAGTTCAAGTTCTACCTAGTCAAGCTGTGAGAACACTGTTCATTTTACTCAGTTTACAGGATTACTGTCATTCAGTCAAAAGGCAGACACTACATATAAATTTAGAACAGGTAAAAGTGTTGATTCAAAGCTAGAAATTCTTTTGTTGATGGCCCTTGTCTTACCCTGATGTTATTTTCTATTTGCCAGCGCAAAGAGATCAACACTAATGGGAGCAGTGTTCATTATCATCTGGTGGGCAATAGCTCAGTTTTGTGATTAGCAAAAATGAAATACTAACTTCTCTTGTCCATCATTATTTCAAATCTCTACAAAAGCATTTAAATTGTTAATTATGCTAAAAAGCTGTTTCAGTATTTATAACTTTTCCTGCATTCATATTCCTGTACTTGATGATAAAGACGTCGTGTATAACCTGATGATCTACTCCCACTGCCTTCAGGAAAGCAGATAAGCTTATTCATGTCAAAACATTTAATTATAAAGCTGATCGTGTTGCTTTAGTACATCTTCTAAGTAGGAAAAAAAATCTTAAATTTTATCTTGAAAAGTCTTAAATATAAAATAGGAAATAGACATGTAATTTAGGAAGAAAGTAACTTGGCAGTTCAAGGTAATTAATGAGCTTCTTATACTCTCTAATGATGAAAATGACTACAGTACCCAGAAAAAAATAACTCTAATATGCGATAAAATTATGACACATAATGAAAAGCTGCTTCTAAAACATATGCAATTAGTAATTGTGGTTTCACTTCTGTTCATAGCTTTGCACTTCCCGACAGTTAACAAAATAATAATGTAAAATAAATATGAATAGTAGAGTTGGCTAAAACATAGTGTTCTTTTTGTTCAGTAAAATATTCATTTCCACCACATTTTTTGCATTTGCATGCAGATGGATGAACAGAAAACCAAATGAAATAAAGTGGAGTTTTCATGAAGAATTTATTTACTTTACGTGAAAGGAAGATAAAGGGTATTTTTCCTCAATGTAGTTGAACTGCATAACTGGGGGGATTAAATCTGGGATTTACTTATTTCATGTGATGTGGAAGTTCCTCTAGGGAGGATAGGGGAAACTTGCAAAATTATCGAATTATCTAAATTTCACAGAGATTTGTTGTGATTTTTGCTGTGAGTTCTAGGTAGGACTGTAGAAGTGAATTAGAGTGAAATAAGTACTACCAGCAAATGTAAGGAAAAAATACACTGCATATTTCAGATATGCAATTGTGCTGTATGCTGGGATTTGGTGGAAATTTAAAAAAAATGCTGTGGGAGAGACGCAAACGTGTTGACAAAATCTATTAGAACATTAATACACATTTAAAAAAGGGGTGCCCAAAGAAGGATATTTTCAAAAGTTACAGGTAGTTAGAGATTTTAAGTGTGCTGAAAGAAGAGTTGGAAAACTCGTTGCTAAGGGAAATTTTAAACTGAAAGTCCTAGATGAGCACAAAGTATTGTTCAGCAAGAATTCAGTCATTATTGGTCAGCTCATATAGACTGTGCATCATGTTTTCTGTCCCCAGTGAAGGAATTGGTTTGCTGGCATCAGCCTTCTGGTTCCATTTGCACACTGCCTGCATTCATGTAGTATGATCATAGTTATCTGCTAAGCTAAATGAGTGATGCAAATGAGGCACCAGTTTTGCTTGAGGTGCCTTCCAGTCACACTGTAGAAAAAAATAGCTGCAAACACTATAGAAGCACCAGGTAATGAAAAAAAAAGCATACTTCAGGAGTATTGGCAGTAAACACACTAACTATAAAATTCCAGTTATATGAGGTCTAGAGACCCTAATATAGAGCCAAAGGAAAAGCTGTCTACTCTGAAAATTATTAGATCTCAAAACCAAGAAAGGATGTCTATCTGCTTAACAAATAATTGTCTGAACTTTGCTTTGGGTATGAAATCCATTGTTTTGTTAAGAAAAACTTAAGCTTGCTCTAGAGGCATTTAACATAGCCAAAGAAAACCATTAAAAATTAATACTGATCTTGAGTTCTTGAAGGAAAGCTGACACAAGTGCAGGCATTCCAAATAATAGTAAAAAGCCTCCATCGCTATGTGACTTAAAAATTTATAATGGCTTTTGGTAAAATGCCATGACTCCAACCCACACAAGGAAAACAAACAATCCTCATCTACCATTGTATTAGGCATTAGAAAATTTGTAACTGCATCCTGTGGATAGAACTGAAGTTGGTTTTTTTGAACAGAGATGTTGAGAGCAATAAACATTTTAGAAATGAGTAAGAATTTGAAAATGGTGAAGAAAAAGCAGCAATGGTGAAAACAATTAAGAGGCATACAACCGTAAAGACAAGAGTAACAAAGCTCAAGAGATTAAAACAAACTAACTGCAAGGAAATTTTTCATGTATCAATCACAGTTAAGTAATACAAAGGGGTCTTTTGTGTACAATATTTAGAGGATATCTTTGTCTTAGGTTTTCTACTTGGTTTGATACAGTAGTTGCTTTCTAAATCACTGTAACATTCTGTCATACGTGTTGTGTGGGCAATAGACACCCCTGTAACTGTGCATTATGGGAACACTGCTACCTCCTGTTTGTTTTGACCCAGCCCCCAACTAACATCATTTGCCAGCTACTGAAAAAAAACCCCAAAAAACAAACAAACAAACAAAAAAAACAAAACAAAAACCAAACAACAACCGAAAAACCCAAAAAACAACAAAAGAAAATAAGCATTCTCTATTCACAGTCTTGTATTCATGGATCCCTTTCACTGTATGCCATAAGATAAACTTGAAGTGAATTACCCTTTAGGTAGTATATATTGTTTTACATTTCTGTAGAAATGAGGTCTAAAGCCATGAGGCATGTGTTGAGGGGATTACCATGAGAAAGGAATTAATGTGGGTGTGCTAGACTGCTGATGAAAGTGACAGGTTATCAGGCAGAGGTTATTTTAACCTCAGGGGCATCAAAGAGGGAATGATACCAACATGTCACACCTTTACACAAGACCTATTGGGGTTTGTAAACAAAACTCTCTATATCTCTCATTCACATGCAAAGTCTCTGCCTCCCTTACCATTATGACAGATATCTGGTATTTGAAATCCTCCATGGCAGAGGATAAGAATGCAACATCATTTCACAGACAAATCGACATGCTGGCTTCTCTCTTCTCCCCAAAGCAGGGATGCATCTTAAATAAGATTTGAGTTCCTGACTATATCAGATGACACCTAGGTGAAACAAAGCTTAATTGATTGCAAAGTTAATATTAATGAATTATCAATTGATTTTTTTTAGCATGTCTATATGTCTATTTAGCATTTCTCTGTGTCTATTTAGTACTAATGCAGTAAGTGTATTTATCAATGGTAATTTCCAAATTCATATTTTCTTTGCTTCAATAAATTGCAATATCATTGCATTTGTAATTGTGAAAGTTTTGATTGAATGCAACCAGTCTGATAGTGTCAGACTATTATAATTAGAAATTAAGAGCAGCCAACCTCATGTTGAAGTAAGAATTTACTGGAAATAGCAACCAGATAAGAAAACAAAGAACAACAACAAGATTAATAACAAAATAAGTAAGACAAAGAAACTATTTGCATGGAAAACTTGCAGCAAATACTAACCACCTCATCAGGGCCCAAACACAGCCCACACCCCCCTCTCAGAAGCCAAAGTCCCTTTTCCCTGGCCCTGCCCCTGGCAATGACATGAGATCGAGGTACATTAGGGTCTGGCCATGTTCTCTACCACCTATTGCAAACAATTGGTCCTGTTCTTGCCTGAAATCAGAGCAATAATATGAAGAAAAGGAAGTCACTTAAATTTGTCAGTATAACAAATAGAACAAAATTAATACAACAGTAGCAACCTTCTTTCTAGTCTATCTTGGTTGTGTGATATGGATGGTTAAAGGGGGATTTTGTAGGCATTAAACCCATCTTCACTCAGTGGCCATGAATTATGAACTGATTGCAATAGAAATTTGAGGTAGCTGGTATGTCCTGTTTTAGTCTGTTTCTGTCATGAGAATGGCTTAGAGATGGATAATTTAATGTAAAGGATTTTAGAATATATTTTTGTTGCAGGACAAGATGAAAGACTAGTGGCTAAGATGTCAGTTCTTTGTTGTTTGAAGGCAATATTAAAAGTAACACCGCCTTAAAAAATTAGTCCAGTTCCCATTAACAGAACATCTTTGTCACTCACCTAATTTTGCAAATTTCTCAAAAGGCAAATAAAATCTTTTTTCACCTTTCTTCTTCATTGCCTAATGAAAAAGGTATCATAGTGAACAGCTACATGAAATAATCTAATGGGGCATTTAGTGTCATAAACACTGGTATCTAACAGCTTGTGAGATGATATCAAGTTACTGGAAATATGTACCTTTCTGAAGAAGTAGCTGTCAGGTACTCCCATAGTGTCTACATTTAGGGAACTGAATACCAGCACTAAAACTTCATTTGCTTTTACCTTGCAATTTGATGTGCACAATTTTTACATCTTTGATGGATTATATTATTTCAGGTGATGAAACTTTTTAGGTAACTTCACATATTGGTCTATTGTCCCCAGTGCCCTCATCCTCTCTTTGCTCTTTCTCTCTGCTCTTACCTTTTCTTCCTTCTGGCCTCCTGCCCTTTTTCTGTAGGACAAAACTGAGTATTTTCGTACAGCCAGGAAGCCTAAATTTTACCCAGTCTTCCTGATGAGATGCCAGCCTTTATATTCCATGTCCAAAAAAGTGCTACCAAGACCCTAATTTGTTTTGCCTGAAATAAGTGTTTGATAAACTGACATATATTGCCATTTTGACACCATTTGTGTCAATATTGTGCTCTTGCTCAGAGCTGTATGATAGATAATCCTCTAGTACCTACTGTTGCCTTAAACTATTAAATGTAACTTTAGGCCTTGTCTTTTTCTAGTTTATTGAAGATCTATCAGCTTCTTATCTGTGTTGGCTCCAAAATATATGTCAGCAATGTATCAGTGAAGAATCTTAAATCTTCCTGTTGATCTCTTTCAAGTTATTTTAATCAGCCTATGTTAGTAGGTATTCTATCTTCCTGTTTTCCCAGAAATAATCTGGGATCTTTTTAGATGAGTCATGAAAAAGTACTTTTCCTTCTGATGACTGCAGATATATTCTTCTGCAATTGATATAATCACTTCCAAATTCACACACACACACAAAACTGCTCCCCACTCTTCTACAAAAAAATGACTTGTTTTTATGTGTTTTTTTTCTTTCTCCAGCACATACACATATATACACATCACACATTTCCATTGCACTTGATAAGATTTTTTCATTCATGGCAATGAAGGGGTCCTACTAGTGCAATACCTCTTCACAACTTTCCTGTTTCTTCATCCATTTTATATATAGAAGAGTCTTTACTGTTTTCTTTTCTTCTTGCCCTCAGTATCCCTGATGCCTCATTTCACTTTCCAGGCTGTGTCTATCTTTGAGGAATTGGTTCTATTCTATGACATGAACAAACATTACTTTTTCTCCTTTATTGCATCTTGTTTTAGAACACAAGCCAGAATCAAGGTGAAGCTGAAGTCTAGAACCAATTATTTTCTTTTTGCTATGCAGGAAATACTCATGCTGCTGCCTGGTTATTATTTCTTGATCTAGAGACTATGATAATTTATCAAATTTCTTTATTTTCTGCACACCCTGTCTTATAAATGATCTCACTATTTTCATCTTTAAAACAGTTTTTTTGTTGTTTTTTTAATTCTGGAAGCAGCTCAGCTCAACACAGTCAGTCCCTTACTGGCACTGTTGGGTGGTGGAGGGAAATGGAAAGAGAAAAGTTAGGTATTTATATATTGAGCAATAAAGACAATTTTAATAGCAAAAGCGGTGCACAAAAGGACAAAACATCAAGAAATTCATTCTCCAGTTCCCATAGGCAGGCAGATGTTTAGTCATCTCCAGGAAAACAGGGCTCTGTCACCTGTACAAGTGACTTGGGAAGAAAAACACCATCAATACAAATTACTCCCCTTCCTCCTCTTTCTCCCAGGTTTACATGCTGAACAGGACACCAAATGGCCTGGGATATCCCTTTGATCAGCTGGGGTCAGCTCTCCCAGCTGTGTCCCCTCACAAATTCTTGTGTTCCCCCAGCTTTCTCACTGATGGGGTAGGTTGAGAGGAGGAAAAGGACTTGGCTCTGTACAAACACTGCCTGGCAGTAGCTAAAGCATCCCTGAATTATTGTCAGCATGAATTGAAACACAACCTTGTGTATCAGCCATTGTGAAGAACATTAACTGTGTTCCAGCCAAAACCAGAACATATACTGAGCACAATTCCTCAAGTATTTAAGGGTAGCTATGGAACAATATCATACCACAGAAATGAGTCAGTATCTAAACCAACGTTTCTGGTAGGGGATAAAACTCTCATGATGAATAATTCTTGAAGTGTATGTTCATTTCTTGTTCTCGTATGACTATTTTATGATTTTCATCAATAAATAAAAATGCCGTTGAATTTATCTCCACTATTATTTTTTCATTTTTAAAGACAATATTGCAATATTAGTTCTGCATCAAAATATTTTCACAGCATTTGTCACAGTCAATTCACTTAAGAATGCAGAGGACATATGAGATTTAAATCAAACTAAATAAAATAGAAAGAGACTTACGTGAAAATAAAGACTGAAATCAAAACTGACTCTTTATGCTTCTTTTATGAACTTCAGAATTGAATCAAAAATGTTAGCAATAGAATTATGTTTTAAGATATGTTAGAGACTAAAAGAGGCAAACCTTTATCCTACAAATTCAGATTTTTATCAATCTAAACTGAACAACATAATGTGCATCCTGTTCTGTCAATCACACAAACTTGCCTTTTAGGCAAAAGGCACCATTTTTCTTCATTCCATGTAAAATAAATATAGAGATATAGATACATATATGTGCATCTGTGCATTTGTGTGACTTTTAATCCTCAAGGCTACAGTATATATGTATTTCTAGACCCATCTGGCTACAGTTAAAGCCATTAAATATATAATATTTACTTGACATACCAGTTACAGGAAGATAAAAGATTTTAAGAGCTTTATATTTCTATTAACTCAGTTCAGGTAGATATATTTTATATAAACAAAATTGATTTTGAGAAATATTCTTTAAAAGCAAAGAAAAAACAATGATGACCAACTTTACATATAGAGATATACACAGAGAAATATATACGATGAGAATAATTCTGCTTTAAAGAACATAAAAGAACACAATTACTACTAAATTGCTTTTTTTAAGATAAATCAGATCCCATACAAACACTTTCCTTTATTAATTAATATTAATATTCATATTGGAAAGAATAGAGAACTGCATAAGAAAGAAAACTTCTTTATGAAATATACTGGTTTCCATTTCTATTTTAAATTTAGAAAGAAATAAAAGAGGGAAGATAATTTAACTCTTTGGCAGCAATAACTGTGAATTTTGAAGGAAACAAGTCAGTTACAGATAATACATCAGGCTGTTTGAAGTACCATTCTATTCCTTCTGAATAGACCTAAAAAAGAATAAATATGACCTACTTTGAATTTCCTTTCTTACTTTACTGCTTCTTTCTCTTACTCTAGTGTTTCACTCATCTACTGCTCTTGGGATATGAGCTTCCTAAACATGTCCAACAATGACTGTATTTTTGTTCTTACTTCCAAATGAACACCCTCAAAGAAGCAAAAAGAAAAAAAAAAAAGGCCATAGTCACATGGTGTTTTGAGTTTGAAAGACAGACTTATCTGCCCCTGGGCTAAACTAAGAAACTACTCTTGTTTTCCAGTTAAAAATATATCAATTTTGCACTTGTGTACATTCATTTCTGCAATTAAAAGGGAATTGTGCACAGCTTATATAAATGTAGGTCTCTGCAGAGCAGAGCTAACAATATTAAGTATTTAAACTTAAATTTGTTTAAGTTATGTATTTGCAATTAATCCCACCGAAGTTGGGTTTGGTTTTGGTTGTTTTTTGGGATTTTTGGGAGCTGGTGGGTGGTTATGTTTATTTGCTTTTTTTTTTTTTTTTTTCTGATTTCAGGTTTCTGTGTGTATAACTATTAGTGTCATTCCACTATGTGATAATGTTCAGTTGACCAGTTCAGTCTTCCTACAACAATTTCTTCTCTGAGAGGAAGGTTTCTCCTGTGAACTCTGCAGCAAAGTAAATATCTGACACAGCTGAGATGCTTGTCTGTAAATTTGAAAAAGACAAGGGTCATGCTTCAACATTTCAGGTAAATGGAATAAGAAGATTTTAAGCATCCCATTTTACCAGATATTCATCAATTAAAAAAAACCCAAACATACATGCTTTTAAGCATGCCACCCCTATCTAAAAGTGAGGTTATTTTGAATAATTTAGTATTCAGAAATTATTATGTTCCCAGCAGTTTAACTTCCTGTGAACTAACTATACCAATTATACGAAATCTTAACAGAATAAAGTTCCTGATGGTTTTCCCAAATTAATTTTTAATGTACTGACTTTGAATGACAAGGCAAGATATTCACACTCCCTACTAGTTACTGTCAAGAGAATGCTTAGTCCCTGTTCCTTGCAACCATGGCAGATGTAGGTCCTGCTTTACTTCTTACAGCTGAAAGCTCTCTGTTTACCACAACAGTCTTGTTCCAGTCAACATCATGAAGTTCCTACAACAAAATCAGGGATGTTTTAACATCATCACAAGTACAGAGAAATTAAAACTTTAAATATAGAATTTATTTTTAAAATAGTAAGAAGCTAGTAGGAAGTTTTCTGTAAAGCTGCAATATTTAGTAACAGGAGAGATCCATAGAAATAATTTCACCCACCATAGTTACAAACCTAAAAATGGTAGAATTTTTACTAGAATAATTGACCAATATAATGTTTTAGTCCATTCTGCTTTTACAGAATATAAAAGATGAGACATAAAGAAAAGCTTCTGACAAATATTATTAGGACTTCATCCTAATGAAAGGACTGAGCTCTCAGCATTTCATTGCTTACCTCCATGGCAGCAAAAACTCTTCCCATTGTTATGAAGACTGAGAAATATATATATTGTCAGTTTTAAGGACTGAAATGGAAGAACTCTCTATTTTCTGGTCTGTCACAAGGTGACGGAAGATACTTAACAACTAGATAACTAAACATGGCTCAATTTATGCTCTTCTAAATAAAAACCAAGTTTCTAGTATCTCAGAATATGCTCCAGAGTATTTGCAATGCAGAATGCATCATGATTGGTCACCTTCAGAATCAATTAAAAGAAAAAAAAAATAAATTTCAGTATGTACTTTTTCTTATCTTAATGAGCAAATATGTCAGGTAATTGTTACTCAAAAGGTGTGATTTTTCCCCACTAAATTTAAAGGGAGTTTATAGTAGTCATCTCAGTGTAGATAATAACACAGTACAGCATGCAAAGTTTGGCAAAATTTATCCTCTTCTCTGATACCAGAATTTTGCTACATCCACCATCTGTTGTGCCTGAACAGATTCCATTTCCATCTCATTCTTGAGCTTTATGCTTTAATTTTTTCTTTTGTGTTTGTGAGCATATTGGAAGGTGTCATAATGCACAAAGCTAACTTGGGGATCATGACTTTTTGCCACTAAAAAAAAGTTTTCTCTGAGTGTGAATTGACAGAGATACATTAAAGACTTCTACAAGGTTTTATGCTGTTCTTATACAGAAACATATCCAAGTGTGTCTCCCATAAACTGGACAAACAATACAGACTCAAAAGGATTACCAGCAAATGAGAAAAAGTCACAGCTGCTCTGAGATATATGATGATGATGATGATGAAAATCTTATCATGACTGACATTAATTTCTTACAATGATATTGGCTTATGATAGTAATAGAAGCATGTGGAAGAATCACCAGCAAACGGTTAAACTGCAAATGAGATAAAAAGGAAATGTTTTGTCTATAAAAATACTTTGGTTTGGGAAGTTCAAAAGATGGAAGCCTAAAGTGTGACTTTGTTCCCCTATTTTTCATGCAGTTAGCCATCCTCAAGTTTTGTTTTCTTTGATCCACTATTTGTCTAAAAAGATCTATTTATGTCTAAAATAAAAATAAGTCTTGAAGGATATCCAAGAGATTTTTTTGACAATTCCTTTCACAAAGAGAATCAAAACACCTTTCAAGTATTTTGCTTATATCAAAAGGTACATTTTAAAACATAAATCTCCCATTCTTGCATTTCATATAGATTGATAAATGGTGAAACTTGCACAGATATATATATATATATACACACATATATAGGTACTATATTATTGCACATCTATTAATCTACTCAACTACTCCTAATGTGCTGTCAGCATCAAATAGTGCTAATAAACATAAATAGCACTGCTTTGTTGGATTTTTAGAAGAGTGATTATTTTAAAAATTTGTGAATATATGAGCTCAATTTTAGCTAAAGGTATGTGTGCTATATCCAGGTATCAAAACAACCTTTTTCCCAGAAGATGATGAAAAATGAATATCTAAATCAAAGGCTGGATATTTATTTTTTTGAATTTAAGCCTTGTCATTTATTTATTTGCTGTTTTCTCATGCTTTCAAATACTTCCCAGTAGTCTATTGTCATCATCCAGTATATGGCTCTTTCTTTTGCATGTCTGTTGGGGTTGCATCTTTTCCCCCATGGTAAGGCTTATCTAAGTTGTGCTGATGTGTTTCTGAATCTGTCAGAAGCCTTGTCTGGCTCCAAATCCAATAATTAAACCATATATAATATGTGGCTGCTGGACTTCCACACTGATACATAAGTATGGATATCCCATGGTGTAGGAACCCAGACAATGCAGTGATTATTTGAAAAGTAAAGTAGATAATTTGAAATATATTAGGAAAGATAAGGATTTTAACAAGGTGTAATTCTGAACATTATACAACATGTGACAAGTGGCATTGCTTTGTAAATTTTGGTGCAGTGCTTGTTTTCTTTCATTTCCAGTATTGCCATGGGATTATAGTTATTTCCAAAGTCCCATACACACAGTAACTAAATTCAGCTGCTGTGTGAAAGGTTAAGTGTAAGGCAAATGGATTTCTAGGTTACTGTCTCAAGGACATATGATAGGACAAAGTCTTCACAATCCAACCAGAGAGTAATCAATATGGAGCTGCAGACGTTCCTACAGAGCTCGTAGAATATAAATTGAATTCTAGTTTTAAAATCCCTCCTTATTGAAATAGCTGCCTCCTGCCCTGGGATTACACTGCTTGACCTCTTCAGACACAGCAGATGTACCCGCTTGCCTTAGTCATGATTTTTCAAGATACAGGAAAGTATCCCTACAATATTATCATTCTTTCCAGAAGATATAATGTGTACTTAACAACTACTCCCACGACTAAGAAAAACAAAACTAAGTAGAACTTTATACAACTTATGAAATCAACATTTTTTGTGAGAATGATTTAATTAGTACAATTATGAGCCCCAAGTATTTTTAGTTTGTGAAAATGGATAGCTATCTTGTTTAGGAATAGGTTTTTATTAGTGTACTATGCAAATAAGATAAGTAATTGATGAGCTGTTAATAAAATTGTACCATGCTTAGAGTAGGGGAAGTAGCATAATAATTATGCTTGAACTTTAATAGGATAAAGGAATCTGGTCTGAGATGTTAAAATATATCAGTCTGTATAACTTAGATCATCAAAAATACTGGATATTCAAGAGTTAATCAGTTCTGACTGTTAGTATCTACAATCAAAATTGTTATTTTAGGAATTTCAGTTTACTTTTGAAAGCAGCTAAAACTATTAACTCATGTTTTCAACACTGGAGGACTTTAGGGATCAAAGTATTTATCGGCATTTTCAGATGCATTTATCGGCATTTTCAGATGCTTGTTATTCATAATTATACAAAACAATTCAGCTTTTGTTATCATCCGCAATATCTACAGGGAGATGAAGAAACAAAGTATTTCTTCATCTGTATGGGTCTGAAGTTTGATCTGATCATCTTGGGTTCTATCATATATCAAAAAATATACAAAATCATATGAAAACAAAGGAACAAGCCAGGTTATTTAATTCACACATTGAGCATACTCTATCTACGCAGGACACAGAATTCCATTTTTCTTTCATCACATTCATACTTTACATTCATGGTACAATTCTTCTGTAAAGAACATTTTGCTTAGCAAGTTATTGTGTTTTCCACAAAAAAACTAAAATATCCTAGAGGCAGAAGCATTCAAACTATTTCTTTGTTGGTAATTCTCTAATTTGAAATGAGATATTCAGGAAGACAAATTTTTTAAACAAGGCATTTTTTTGAAGAATGTTGCACAATACAGTCAGGTGAAAAGCTTAAATGCTTCATAAAGCCATTCATGAATGAACAGCAAATAGCTAAAAATCATACATAATCATTTTGTATCCAAAGATTCAAAATAATGTCAATATTCTAAAAGATCCTCTGAAGTAATAACTAGAAGAGAGCAGGTTTTCTATTGTTTCTTGGAACTTTGTTTACAAGTACTACTTACAGGAAGACTGACCAGCTGTCTCTGAAATAGTTCTGCACCTCAGTGTGAAACAGATTTGGGGCTTTATCATTTGTTTTGCATTCTCTGAGGCTGTTAGCTTGTGTGAGCTTTTTTATTTCATCTTCCTCAGACCATATTTTTAAAATGTGCATTACTTATTTAGAATTTCTTAAAAATGTATGTCACTGAGTTGAAAAACTCCTTCAGGTTCATAGCTGTAAAAATCAGATGAGGCGGAAAGTATCTTCAAAAATTTGGAGAATTCTAGGCAATCCAGGGACACAAAGTGATTAATATTTAATTATGCAATAAACATGGGAAAAAAGGCTTTACTTCTGCAGTGGCTACTATATGAGTGATATAAGAAGGTTCTGTGACAGTACTAAGTGCATAGAGGAGGAAGACAGAACTGCAGTGAAAATACAGATTTTACTGTTCATCTTTTTCACCAAGCTGAGAGAGCAGAGACCAGATTTTATCTACTTAAAATGAAGTTAAAGATGTCAGTGCTGAGCTAGGTTATTTAAGTCACCCTTTGGAACTTCTACATCAAATCAATCTTGAACAGAGGACATGTCTAAAACTGCAAATAGTTTTGCTTCCTGCTTATTTTATACAAGCCCAAGATAAATGAAATTTAGGCAAAATTACAGTTATGACACTCTGCAAAACAATGAAGGGCATATGGATAAATTGGTATGTATTTCAAGAACGACAGCATAATCCAGCAAAGCACTTAGACTTTTAAAATACTCCATGAATGCAGATGTTCAAGAGTGTCATATAGGAGTCTCCTCTAGCCTCCAAAGATAGGCCTTCCCCCCCCCCTCCCCCCCCCCCCGGTCATGCATCAGGCCTCAAACTGACCCTTTTCTGGCATATGAAATTGTGCTGGAATAAATGTCCACACCTATCTGTCTAGAACATAGACTAGAACAGCAGTTACCTCCTGTGAAAAGGCATGAAATAATCTTCCCTTCATGTAACTTGCTGGAAAAGTCCAAATATCTAGCCAAACTTAAACCATGTTCCACTCAATCAGGCTACTGGCCAAGATAGTAGGACAATAACAAGACAGCAATCAGACCACTTTTTAAGGAAAAGTAGTCTAAGGCTCAGTCTTCAGTCGGCTCTGCACAAAACTTGTCCTCACAATTCTTCTGGAAGTTATACCCCTTGATGGTCGGAAGTCCTTTCTCCTCTTGAATAGTGAATACAGGCTAGACACAAGCAAAAAAGCATTTTGTTCTCTGAACTGTAGCTGGATTTTTCTGCAGTAATTCTCAAAAATTACAGAAAAGTACATGCACTTTGTCAAGGCTGATCTTAGTTCTGTGCTGTCATTAAAAAGGCAGGTATCAACTTTGCCAGCTAGCTCCCTGATGTTAAGTGAAAGACTAATACCTACCTTAATAGAATGACATTTCTAAGAACTGTAGGAATCTTATCCTCAAGCTAAATGGGATATCATAGGTAGTGCTAGGCAGATTTATAAATCACATAAACTCAATTACTTTCTTTATCTTATATTTTTAAACATATATGTATTTTTTATCTCTCTGTTGGCATTTTGGCTAATGTAGATATCTCAGTGAACAATAAGCAGCATGTAATAGATCTCCAACATGTTATTCCATCTTCCTAATATATTCTGCATTTCTTGTCAAAATCTGTGTCACTACTGGGAAAGGTTTGTTTCCAGAACCAGATAATTCCCTTTTAGCTATTTGGCCTCATAATCAACTCTTCTTTCTGCTGAAACCTGCATCCCATTTACAATTTATTCTCACTGTTTTCAGTACAGCTTTTCACACATATGGAAGGTTAAGAACCTTCAGAAAAGCAGTGCTGAATGTTAAGTTAAATCATTAGAAGCATAAATTGTTCTAACTCATTCTTGATTTCTTAATTCAGAAAGCTTTTTGGCTTGTTAACAGTCATCACACACCTAGTTTTGAAAGACAAATATAAATTTAGAGTTGCTATAAAAATACCTACCTAGGATGATCATGGAGGATGCTGTTGTCAGAACAGCAATCACAGAAACAAGACAAAAATTCTTTCAAAGAATATTGTGGGAGGATGGATTGTGAAATAATAGAGATAGTGCTGAAGGCAATCTCACCCCTGAGGAGGTGCAGCTGTACTAATTACCAAAGAGAAGGAACAGCCTTGCCCTTAACTGGTCACAGCTGTGTCCAATAAGGATGGGTGTCATAAAAGAGTGAATTAGGTAGTTGAGAGGAGAGTTGGTGTTACTTGCCTGTGCTGTGAGGAGTAAGGGGCAGGTGGTTGTGCAAGGGACAGGAAGGGTTAGGCAGTTGTCCTAGGGACAAGAAAGAGTCATCTGGCTGTGTGGAAGGAAGAGTAAAGGAGTCAGAGTTGTGAGGAACTGCCCATGAGAACTCACAGAGAGAAGGTATGAAAGTCTTACAGTAGGATGTTAAAGTGATGGTATCAGTCAGTTCCCATCCACCATTGACTGGTACCAAGCACTGATGCCAACAGAACATCAAGCAACTTGCAGTGGAACCTTTTCTGCAAGCAAGGCTTTCTGGCTGAGGCAAAAGTCAGTGTTTTCTCAACTATACATGAATTTAAAAAATTACAAAGCCATGTAAATTAGTTGTTATAACAGAACTGAATGCTAGCTTTGTTAAAGGTTAACGCTCTTACCACTTCTGGTACCTCTTTAACCAAAATGTTATTCTGTTTTTCATGGCAGTCAGTTGGAGAATATCAACCAGTCCAAACAGATGTTACTGTATTGTAGGCTCCCTCTCTTGAATAGGCAGCTCTCTTGCTGTAGCTGAATCCAGGAAACAGTAGGCGAACAAAAGGCCAGGCCATCTGGCTACTTCAGAGTGTAGCATTACTGAAGATGACTGAAGTATTATTCTAAAACCTCATAACTTGGTAGTGAGCACAGAATAAGGAATATTAGGCCCAAATCCTGCAAAATTAAGGTCATTTAGTTTAGCAGGGGTATTTACATTAAACCTTTTCAATAAGACCTGGTATAACAGGATGCAGAGTTGCTTCAGTTCAAAGGAAAAGCTGAATAGGCTGTTGGAAAAATGATTAAAGGACCTGTGTTCTCATCTCTAGAATTATGCAAATAACAATTTTATCTTTTGTTGGGTGCATGAGATGTATTTAAGGCTAAAAATGTCTTAATCCACAGAGAAATCTATTTGTAGAATTAAGCATCAAGAAGATATTTTTAGGGTACTTCAGTTTATCCAAAGTAAAGCAAAATTAAACTATAAAATGCACCATGTATAGTGAAGAACCTTCAGAGAATTCTGTCCAGCTTGAAGACTTTACTATTTTTCTTCAGATAGTTCTTAGTTTGTTGGGGTTTTTAAGTAAGATATTTTAAATGTAGGCTACCCTTTCTGAGGAACAGAAATATGTACTTTCTCTGATTAAAGGATCTTTTTTTCCTAAAGTGTTCTCATGGTTTTTTTTTTTTTCATTGGCAGGGGTGGATTTCAGTTTGTCAGAAGTAATTGCTTAGCATAATGTCTTTTGGCTCAGATGTGATGACTGAAATTAAAGGCAGTAACAAACAACTTGCATTAAACTCATTATTATAAAAGTATATGAATGTCAGGTTTTGTATTTTGAATGTAATACACAGTTCAGTGTTTGAAAAAGATGAAAATGAAATGTGAACAATGCCCACTGAGGCAGAATGTAATGTTTTAATATGCAGTTTGTTAATGTCTTGTTGACCACTTTCTAAGCCTCAAAGAACTCTCATGGTGGAGCTAGGTCACAAGAAAAAAGACCATTTACCTAAACCTGGGCCTTATGAGGTTTTATTTGGCACAAAAAGTCTTCTGCTGACCATGACCCTCTTGTCTTGTGCACTGCATACAAAGAGGAAGAAAGATTGAATGCATCTGCATTCAAGGGATCTTGGTTTAAATCTTTCCCCCTGCATTGTCATCTGTTTCTCTGCAGTCTTGATAGTTTTGTAAATAAAATAGCTATGCATGGGTAAAAGAGACCTTGGCACTTGAGGAAGTGTATCAGTTAGAAACACTGAAGAAAATTCCTGTCTGAAAACCTTTCCTTCCAGGGTGTCGGTGCCTCTTTGGCAGTTTTCCTATATTGATTCAGGTGCCATAAGTCAAACTCATGACTAGAAGCTGAAGAGAAAAAATATTTTTTATTTTACCATTGACATAAATTCAGAAATAATTTCTGGGGAGGGGGGGGTGTTTTTTTGTTAAAATTTATTCTTTACTTGTGATTGAAAAAATCACCACATCCTGTAATATAAGAAAACCTATGTTTCTTTGCTTTAATTTAGTGTTGTCACAAATGCAAGAAAAGAAAGCAAGAGTAAAATAATTAAGTTTTTTCTCTGGTAGGGAAATCTGATATAAATATATTTATTGGTGTCTTTCTGTAATTACAGCAACAATATGACACTAAACTCAAAAATACCTCAAGATATCCTTTTTACATAAACTTAATCTGGATTACAATTATCTCATTCATTTTGTTTACCATTGCTCTTGCAATTACCTTGTTCTTCCATCTCTAGTACATTTTCGGTATGAACTGACTTTGATTTATGACAGCCTATTTCACCTGAAAATTAAAGATACATTGAACCTCATTCTGTGGCATTGCTCTCTACATGCTCACTTTTTTTTTACATACATATTTATTCATTCATGTGAAGTTGTCACAGTTCAATTTAGTTCAAAATCTCCTTATACACAAATTTATCCTCTCATCCACAGAAAATGAATTTTTATTTATCATGGCTACCTAGAAACAGGTAAACAATAACATTTTAAAGCTGTCAAAGTCTTTGAGACTGCTGAATCTACTTACTGCAGTTCTTGCCCTTTGACTGTGCATCTCAATCTTTGCAATGCTTTTTATTTATGCAATACTAATTTGCTACAGGATACAGAGGCTCAAAGATGTAGTGCCAATAGGCTTGCAATGGCAGGCTGAACTGAATAGACCAATTGAGAAGCCTGCCTGGTCTTTAGAAGTTTTTATGAGGTCACATCAGAAGCTGCTGTATTCTGCACATGGGTTTGACTTCAAAGGTGGAGCATACCTTGAGAAATGTGGACATATGTTCCTGCATTTTTATAAGTAAAAGTGATATTATTTTGATTTAGCTATGTGATTTAACCTTTTCTGGCGCTTTAATTAATCAAAAGGCAGAACAAAGCACTGAAAATGTGGACTTTTCATGCACCAAATATGTAGAAGCGGTGAGGAGGAGATGAACATTACAAAAGACAACTGAAAACTAAAAGAAATGGGAAAATAAATATAAGGATATATAGGGAAAAATGCCTATCAGACAAGGAATAGGGATAAATACTGCATAACAGGATGATGCAAGATATAATCTGGAAGAGAAATTATGTCATGTATGGTGTCATATAACTTGACTTCAGTAATGAATTTGCGCAATATCCTATATTATCCTTATAGCCAAAGTGATGAAGCAGGGACTGGGTAAGTGGAAAATGAGCTGAGCAGAAAACTACTTAGACCATCGTGATCAAAGCTGATCATTACTGTACTGTGATACTAATAGAAGAATCACTCGTAACTGATGCTTCCCCTCAAGAATCAGTACTTGATCCACTACTGATGAATGTGTATACTAAAAACTTGAATGATGGCATGGAGAGCACTCTGAACAGCTTTGCAGACAGCAACACATACAGTGGGAGCAGTCAGTATGCTGGAGGGTAGAGCTGGTATTCAGATAAACTGTAGCAGGCTGGAGGAAGGACTGACATAAATCTCATGAAATTCAGAAATGGCAAATGATAAGTCATGGATCTGGGCATGAATAATCACATACACCAGTACAGGTTAGAGGCTGTCTATAATATATATAGAAGTGTCTCTCTACATATATACACTTCTACTTTTGCAGAAGTGGACTTTGGGATCCTAGCAGATGAGTAGAAATTTGAGCCACCATTGAATCCTTGTAACAAAAATGGCTAACAACATCTTGGGTTGCATTAATGAGATAACTGCCTGTAAGATGGCAGAAATTTCTTTTTTCCATCTATTTACTACTTGTGAGGTTACATCTGGAGTGTGACATCTAATTTTGAACTCCCTTGCACAATATAAAAAGACACCGATGTATTGGGATGCATCCAGCAAGATACTACCCAATGTTCATTGTACTTTAGGAAAGCCTAAAGTACAAGGAAAAGCTAAGTGGATTGGATTTTTTTCAAACTTAGAAAGAGAAAATGGAGGTATTAATTCACATACCTAAGGGCAGAGCTTGTGGAGGTGGTCCCAGGATTTTAGTTGGGTGTCAACAACACAGAGGGTAGGAAGCAACAGACTGTAGTTAACATCAGAGGTTATTCTCAATTGATGCAGGAAGCAAGAGCTATCAAAGATAGTGGAATATGTGGTAGGATTTCTGAGATACATGTGGAATTTCCCTTTCTGGTGATACACATATTTTGGTCGGGCAAGGCCCTCAACAGCTTGATAGAACTGACCCAGCTATAAGCAGTGGATTTGTGGTGGGTTAACTTTGTGCAGCAGTGAGGTATTTACCCACAAGGAAAAATGTGACAAAAACACTTATGAGTCTAAATAAAGATGGGGAGATCACTTAGTGATTACCATTATGTACAAAATGAACCTGGGAAAATTAATTTATTGCTAATTAAGATAGATTTTTTGGTGGAAAAAAAAAGATTAAAAATTAAAACACCTTTCCCTGCACCCTCATCCTTGGTTTCAAAGTCTCATTTCATTCCATTCTCATCGTATCTTACAGTGGATCCATTTTGGAGCTGGTCCCCTCCAACTTAAATTACTCTTTGATTTGGTGATCCAGTGTTAGTGGAAAGCAAATGGAAAGATGAAATAAAGAGACTTATACACACAGCAATAACAACTTGTTAGTACAGATGGATGTATGGAGACATGGACAAGGAGGAGGGAGAATAAAAAGGAACAGCTGCTCATCAGCTTTTTTCAGTGTATATATGAGTACATCAGTAATCTTTACCATGGTGAAATTGCAGATCACTTGTGTATCATTTGTGTATCTGTGATCATAAAATGTACAAATAATAGGCTTTAAAAGTAAAACACGTATTATGGAATAGTCAGAATTGCAGTATCTTAGTATTTTTAGATAGCAGTGTTGATAATTTGTAAACAAGTCTTCATTAACTTGACAAGACGATTTGCAGGACTGATTAATGCATTGAATAAGTAAATAGATAGGGCTCTTTGTTTAATGATTAATTTGATGGAGAAAAAGTATGTAGGTATAGACATAAATATATTATCCTTAAAGGTATCAGTGACTGATGTATTTATCACAATTTTAGTGCATCTATGCCACGGGAGGTTGTATCAGCACAATGCAAATCTTTTTATAAACAGAAGTATAGTAACAAAGAAAAACTAAGTGTTGGTAGAAGATGGTTTCTTTTTTTGATGTACCATTATTGTCTCCAATCTTTGGAAAAAATAAATGCAATCAATCCAAACTTTATCTCTGTCCATATTTCACAGAAAGTATGGTTTTCATAAAATAGGTAATTGCAGTGCTCTTCTTTAGCTTAGCTCTAGTCACTACTGTGATTCTCAATTTGATACTGCCCTCCAGGGAAATACCCACACACTTGTCATTTGGGCTAGGAGTGCAGTCATCACTACAGAGAACCATTTCTCATGCTTGTCACTCAGCTCTTGAAAGGATACACATCCACATATTGTATATCACATACATTCCACACACCATAAACAATCACCTTGCACTTTTGATCTGCACAGAAAAAGATGACTATTTGCAGAGCTTGATATTGGGATTTAAATTGAAATGATGTCCAGACAACCTAGAAAGTGCTTAGCACTGGAGACTAGTGTAAATACATTCTGTGTAACACTGAAATTAATGCTTGTGATTTATTTGTTACAAAATTTCATAAACTAAGTTTTCCTATGCAGTTGAGATTCTGTTGAGAATTTGTGCTCACAGGAATACTTAAAACAGTTTTAAAAATACCATACCACTGTCCAAGGAATTCCATGTTTTGTTGCTGAATACATGGGCTTTGTAGGATTTGCCTAATATGCTGAATGCATTCATATGTTAATAAATTTGACTTATTGATGTTTTATTTGACAAAGCAATAATTTGCATACAGACTTCTACAGCTGCAAGATATTAATGTCTCATGAGATTAGTTTTTTAAAAAAAATAAAGAAAAAGATTACCATTCCTTAGGGAAAATGGACATCAAAGGTTACTCTGTTCAAGAATAAAGTTGAAAACTCCATTCACACTGCGGGAAACAATGGAAGTTTTATTACAATCATTCAAAGATGCAGACCAATTTTGCATTGATTCCTCACAGAGAGGAACTGATCTGCCTAAAAATCTATTCAAAAGAGATATAACATCTTTTGCATTTACTTATTTCTACATACAATATGTTCATCATCTTGGACTCAAATGGCTGTATTCTGTGATTTTATTTTTATTCTGAAAAGAGATTTCCATCTTTTCTTCTTCCATTCCAAGAATATGGTGCACAAAGCAGTATGGAGCTCCATGTGAAGCTCTGTTGAAGCTAGAGAATTTGTTATAAAGCATTTACTTTACAATTGAAACTAAATGTTTTCTCAACTACTTTTTTTCACTTCTGTTTTCTACCCATTTTTCTCTTCTTTCCCAATATTTTCATTCTTTTCAAAGTACATAAGTGAACAGATATGCTACTCCACACCTTAGCTTTCATTTCTCATTTTTTGCACATCATGTTCTGTTGTTTAGTCCAACCTCAGCAGATGTACATTTCATGAACATTCAAAAATACAGAGCAGGTTTTTGCACAGTTCCAGCTGTCTCCTTTTGTTCAACTTAAACTAACTAATCAGAAACTGAAAAACTCTAGGCCAGTCAGTACTACAAAGCAGTAGTAGACGGTTGAAATAATCTTCCACCAATTTGGAATAATTATAGTTCCCCTAATAGAAGTTATTCAATAAGCAAAAATGGAGAGTATAGTTCTAGCCTTTATTCATGTTCAATATTTTTGTCCACACTCAGATGCTTATGTTTTTATTGTCTACACTGATCACTAAACTTGCTATAATTTATACAGTCAGAGGTGTTAAGACCTGTGTTTTCATCTTTCTTCCAGCTACTATTAGTTCATTTAATTATAAGACTGTAGGAATTTACTTTAACAGATTAATAGAATTACTTAGGATGCTACATAATCTTTGCATAAAGTAGATATGAAATTCTCTATGGCAAATGATGTAATTCCAGAATGACGTGTATTAGAAAATCACAGAACTACTATTTCAAGATGAATGTTAAGTAGGAAATTACTTATTTCAATTTAGTGCCTCATTTTTTTTAGACCTCTATTAAACACATCCAAAGACAATAAAGTTGGCATTCTATCACTTTGAAACTAGGATTTAATTCCAAACACATATAACAAACCCAGGTAACATTTATGTACATAATATTTTATTTCAAAAACAGTGAAAGACATTTGTATTCGTAGTGTAAAGAAAATGCTTAAATGCATTATTTGTACCAACAACAACATAAACAACATTAAAAAATTGTCATTTATGTCTTAAGAAATGGAATCTAGAGAAGGTATTTTAAATGTTAATATTAAGGAAAACAGATGTTTGAATAATAAACAGGGAAGTCTTTTTACTATGTTGAAAGATAAAACTTCTGCAGTAAGTTTTTTGCATTTATTGTTAAACTAATCTTGTACCATTTTGAGTCTGAGTGGAACCAAATATCATTCTGTCTTATATAAGATAGTGTGGCCAGCAGCACCAGAGCAGTGATTATCCCACTGTACTCAGAGCTAGTGAGGCTGCACCTTTAGTGCTGGGCCCTTCACCACAAGAAAGACATAGAGGTGCTGGAGCATGTCCAGAGAAGGGAAAATACTTCCTCCTAAGAAGCTGGTGAAGGATCTGGTGTACAAGCCTTATGACGAGCAGCAGAAAGATCTGATATTATTTAGCCAGGAGAAAAGTACATTCAGGGGAGATCTTATTGCTCTCTAGGGATACCTGAAAGGAGGCTGTTGCAATATACGGGTAGGTATCTTCTCTCAAACAACAAAAGATAAGGCAAGAGGAAACTGCTTCAAGTTGCACAAAGGGAGATTTAGATTGGATATTAGGAAATCTTTCGCTGAAAGTATGGTAAGACAGTGATAAGTTCCCATTGCTGAAGGTTTTTAAAAGACCTGTAGATGTGGTGCTTAGGGAGATGATTTTCTGGTGGACTTGGTTTGGCTGTTCTTGATGATCTCGAGAGTCTTTTCCAACATAAATTATTCTATAATTCTATGGTTTTAAAACACAAATGTCTTCTGTGGGTTTTTAACTTCCATTTAAATCTCTGATACCAGACCTCTGTCAGAAACAGAACACACTCTATCTTGTATTCAAGTTATTAAATCTGTTCTATTTTTCACATTTTGTAGAAGAGTGTGTTTATGCTTCCAGATAATATTCCAAAGAAATTTCTCAAAACATATGCAAATGTTAATCATGATTATTTAGAACAGTGAAGAGACAGATTTAAATAATGAAATAATTACTAAAAGAAAATAAAAATAAAATAAAAAAAAATATTTCATTATCCCAAACTGAAAATGCAACAAATTTCTTCTTAAATCTAGTGATTATGTATACTTTCAAATAAGGTTTAAGTCCTGAAATAAGAAATTGTGTTGGACAACCAGGCATTTATTCAGTTTATTCAGACTTCATCATCACTATCATCACTATTATCACCATCTAAGTGGATAATTTTATCTTTCACCCTTATTGATTTTAGCTATATTCTCATCCTTTTGTGATGTGAGTGGTGTTGCAAGTCAATCTTTATCTTCTTGTAATTGGCATTTAGACAAGATGTAAATCAAAAATGTCTCTTTCTGATTCAGACTTTCTTTCATTTTGCATACATCACAGAGAGGCTTTAGTTATACACACATACACATACATTGACACACTTCCTCAGCCTCCTTCTTCCTCTCTCTCCTCACACTGAAGAAAAAAAGGAGGGTCACATTTCATGTCTCCTTGAATGACTAAACCATGTTTTTTGCCTGTCTCATTTTGAGCATTTAACTGTCATAAGGGCAAAGCAAGGGCCTTTTCATATATTTTGAAATAATACATTGTCTCTTTGGAGATAGCACTGTCATTTGTTTTCATTTCACCAGAACGTCACTCTTCAGATTGAAATATATATTAAAGGGAAAGTCCACTTTCTGAGAAATGCGATGAAACGGATGAATTTTCTTCAACTGCCTTTCATCTGAAACACAATCCTCTTACAACAAATGGTGTGATGGATTATAAAATATATTTTGAAATTCAATACTCTTTTGTTGCTTATATTATTGTAATTCTAGAAGAGAACACAGGAGACAAGTTGTCTCCTTGTCAAAATTACAGCTTCATTTTACAAGCTTGTCTATATTTATGTAATTTTCTCAGAAACAGTAATCTGAAATAGTGTATATAAATAGATAAAAACATTATTTTTCTTGTATCTATTCTTATGCTATATATTATTGAAAACTTTATTTCCCTGCAATAGCAGAAAGAAGGAGAATCAAATAGGCTTTTAGATTTATAGAACTCAGCAGTCAAGAATACAGATGGGTTTGAATATGACTTACTGTTTACCTGTGTATTTGAAGGAAATTGCTGAAGTATAATTCATTCTATGGACAATGGCTGCATGCTTGTTGGTGTGCTTTGATGCCTTTATAAGTTCTCATTACCAAAATCCAGAGGCTACAAAAAAGAAAAATTGGAGTCATGGATATTTCAACATCAGGCAATCCATAGACCATACAAAGATTTTCCTATTACACATCTAAAGAGATGTGATAAACTCTGATTTTGATCCAGCAACAACAGAATGGTGATTTACAGAATGCTTCAATGAAGCATGAAGCAAAACACATATACAATGAGATTGTGAAAAATTGTCGATTATGTCTTTGTTGTTGGTCATGGGCATTATTGTTACTGTAGTAGTTTGGTGGGTTTTGTTTGTTTGCTTCTTTGTTAGTTCATTTGTTTGTTTATTTTTGAGGGGGGGTGTGGTTATTTTTTAAGATGATCATCTGGGAATGTATGTAAACTTATGCATAGCACATAGGCCTTACATCTAGACAATATTAAGAATGACAAAATCTCCAGTTTGTTTTTTTTTTAGTTAAAAGATTTATTTACAAATGGACTTAATCCATCTCTTTTAGTTATTTCTACTTATACTCCCCTGAGTTTGTTTTCAAGAGAGCTTGAACCTACTCTTGAAGCTTCTTTCCTGTGTTATCTAACTCTATCTGTTTACAAGAATATTCTCTTTTTTTTCTGTCCTCAGCAAATATTCTTCTCATCGAATTAATATTATATTAAGTTTTAACATTCACTAGAAGTTACATAAGTTGTTCATAGATTAATATGAGACCTCTCTGAATTTTTTTTTATGTTGAAAATGCATAGAAAGTAGAAATAATAATTTCCTCAATGTTATGTATATGTGAACATGTATCTGCACAGATACAATAAATAAAAATAATGCCATGTCTACGGGGATTTTTATATTAATTTATTGCCTCATCATTAGGCAGGAAAACCTGCAAAATCATTCTATAGGAGAAAGGAGATTTAGAAAGCTTTGAGCCATGGACAAAAAATTTTTTTGAAATGTATACAGATCCTCTTTTCTGAGTCAATGCACACATGGATTTCTTTGTTTTGGTCTATTGATGACAAGTCATATTCTGCATTCGCAAAGTAAAAAGACTTCTCAGGACAGAAAAAAAAAAAATATTATCATCAGAATCATTCAGGATTTTTCTTCCTCAGGAGAAACCTTAGCCAATAGAATACATAATTTTGTGTAGTGAGAGAAAAGTTGAAGTAATTGACCCTTTATTTTCATTTTCACAATTCCATGATTCCAAATGTCTAATATTATTGATAGAATTTATCATCACCATGGTTAAAGGTATCAGAGAATTTACCGCAATATTTTGAGGCATCTGTATTCTTAATGCAATTCCAAAAATACATATTAAAATATATTTTATTTTTGTAAAAACACAATTATTAAATATGAAAAAAACCCAATCCTGTACTGTGTATTGGAATCTGACATGTCTCTCATACACAGAGACATGTCAGATTCTAATACACAGTATTTTTCTGCATCTATTTCTTTCACTTCAAATACAGAGACTAAATTGTTTTTGAGGAAGGTAGTACAAAAAAAAGTCTGGCAGCTATTTTTAAAGCATTACAATACACTACATCTGTCAGAATCTAGAACTACTCTAAAATATTGCAGTAATATTCACAATAGGGATGAATGATCAAGTGGATACATTAGCTAAAACGAAAGGAGCAGCAAACATAAGCAAGATAAACTTAGTATATAATAACAGCATGTGGCTGGACTAAATGTCAAGAGGGTATGCAAAAATTGTTATATCCTTTGATGTGTTTTAGGTGAATATTTCTGTCTATTCCTTCATTGAGCTGTAAGTTTGCTTGTAAGAGCAACATATGTTTTTCCAGACTAGGACTTGTACCATAAGAACCAAGTAATATTGAGATGCTAACTACATTGAACAATACAAGGATTTAATGAGAATTTATCTTTTTGAGGCTATCATACACTTTGTGTGTGAAATATTTGCACGTGTATGAATATGCAAGCAGACAACTGCACCTCTGCTTCTCTAGGCTTACGTTATGACTTTTTAAAAAGTAATATACACCAGCGACTGCAAAGCAAGCGTCTCAAAACTCTCACAAGAATTGTGTGTATAGATTATTTTGCAATTTAGAAGACAAATGGGGCAAAAGGATAATGTTTTTCTCTTTTCTTTTTTTTTAATTAAAAAGTAAAATAGTACTTTGTCACTTTAAGCAATGAGCAATTAGAGGAAAAGGATGTATGCAAGCATAAATACTTCTGTGAAAATGTAGCCCTTTATTTTTTCTCCCTAACTAGTGATATTCTGTGGATTTAGATCAAATGATATGATGAAAACTGCATTTTTATTAAGGTCATCTTTAACCAAAAGCAACAAAACAAGGGAGAATATTTAATCAAGCTTTAATTGTGTAAGCTCCACAAATGTGAAAAAAAATCAAAAAACAAACAAACAAACAAAAAAAAACCCCAAGCAAAACTAAACAACTTGTTTTTCCTAAATACCTCATGCCCAGGCTTTGTTGATGAAAATATTAGTTTTTCTTCCCTGAATTATTTTAATTGAGCAGCCCTAGAAACACATTTTTGACAAACACAACAAATACCTCAAAAAACACATGTGGATCCAGCACAGACTTTGCCTGTTTAAAAGCATACTAAGATGGTGACTATCATTTCTCCAAGAAGAAAAGCAGGTAGGTGAATTGTTTGTCCTGTGTGAGTCATGTAAGTGGGTTAGGTAGGCCCTTATTAGTGGAGTTGGAATGTGGTATTATCTCTGCTCTACAGAATCTGCTTATTCAGTTTTGGAGGAGCTCAGAGTGAAGAGGTCCTGTGCCTCTATCTACTTGTTATCATCCTTATTGTAGTGAATATTTCTGAGGGAACAGTGAGCTTTTCTAGATACAATTCTTATCAGGCATTAATCAGATTAATAATCAACTGCTGAGAAATGTGTTACTTCAGCTAAAATTTGGAATCAGTTTTATATGCAAAACATATAGAAGAATTATTAAATTTGAACATTCTCTTTGCTTTGGAGGCAGAATTCTGCCTCCAAAGCAAAGATAGATTTGTCTTCTGCTAATGAAAAACTTAATTTCAGCAAAAAAGAAAAATTAGTTATAAAACTAGGAAAACCAAAGATGTAGAAAGCATTAATTTCTCCTCTCTAGCTGTATTAGCCACCATGTGACTAGTTAAGTAGATATCCTAACTGGATATGGCAAGAAAAGACATCTAGTATGAGTACCAGCTGTAGTGAGAAAATCTTGTATTTACTACTGAATTGCAACATGAACAAGTTTCGTGGACATAAACTAAAAGGAAAGAGTCTTTTCTTATAAATAGTATATAGGAAGTGTTTTTCTTTTGGAAATAAATAATCTAAGATACCTTTCTAGCAATTGTATGTGTTTTTGAGGCACCTATCTTTACAATCCACAAACACTAACATTCTTGTTTTCTTTTTGCTTCTTATGATTCTCTTCCCCTGTATCCTACATATTTTCCTATGGTGACTGAAAGATAAATCTCAGTGTTGCACTCTTTCTTTTTTGCTGACACTACAAGCTAGAATTCAACAAACACAGGAGCGGAAATTTTTTTGTGTTGCTACCATGGTAAAGGTACCAAAAGATGATGATTCAATTTCTGAAGTACACTGTCCTGTAAGATATATTTTATTTACTGTAATTTTTACTAGGAATCTTGACCATATATTTGTATGATATTTTAATAAGTGTAATCTGTCTCAATACGGCAGCTTCTCAGAAGATGATAGTACTTTGCTAGCTACCGCATTTCCAATTCTAAGAAATACACCTGAAGAAGATATCTAGATAGTATATATAAACTGAAGGAGCTGGTAAAAGTTTACACAAATCAGTGTTAAAATACATGCTTACAGGATGCTTTACTTTCACCCGTAGCACACAATGAATAATCAGAGTTAATTGTAAGATAGAGATAATACTCGTCATTCACCAATGACAAGAAATCAATTTTGCACCAGGAGCAAGGTAACTAAGCCATTCCTTCTTATGGTTGCTTGCTATGAAAGTTTTGACTTGAACAGCTACTTGGTGAAACCCACTGAAATGGGTACTTGCAAAAAATTTATTATTTGTGTCCTTCTCAATTGGTCAAATTGAATACTACAATTTAAGTTTCCTGAATGAAACTCTCAAAAGATGTATTTTCATGCAAAGATTTTAAGTTAATATTTTGAATTTTTTACTGTAGAAAATCCTTGGGATAGACAGGAATATGAGGGACTTCTTTAAAAACTTACAGTCAGACCCTACAGCTATTAGTTTGTCTACTAATTTCCCAGATTAGTATGTGTGCATGTGTATGTGAACACTTCAGGTGGGGGAAATGTCAGCTAAAGAATGAAAAAAGATTAGCAAAAATTTGCTATGATTGGCTGGGTAACATTGACATTTACTGTACCAGAAAATTATGGAAACATTAGAGCTGTCAGTCATTTCTGTGAATTAGTTCTAAAATAGGGTTGTAGAGAAAGTATCTGTTTAGTTTATTTTTTTAAAGTGAGTTTCACAGAAGCCACAGAAGTCTTTAGAAAATGCTGTCATAGAAAGTCTTTTATTTCTTTTCCCCTCCAAACAGTAAAGTGAGGTACTGAGGACTACAGCATTAGTCTAAAGATCACTGTAGAAAAGTGAAAAAGAAAGAGAACTTGAGGGTCAGAAATATAAAACAATTCAGTGTGGAATCATATAATTTAAAAAGGCATTTTTTCCCCAAAACCTGAAATTTGTAAAGGTCAAACTAATTTATACAACTTATTTTCCTTAAGAAATAAACAGTTTTACCATAATGCTAGGAAATGTTTCTTCTTTATTACTTTCTTCCTTGAGAACACTCTGCCCAGGAGGCAATTTCTGTAATTCACTGAATGAGAAACTGGAAAAAACAGAGAGAATGATGGAAATTCAAGCACCTGTGAAGTTTGAATGCATGTGCTTCAAGCAAACTCCTTTAAGATCAGTAATTTAACCTATCCTATAAACCTTGCTCTACTGATTTCTGTTTCTCAAAGCAGCAACAACGTACCCTGATGCTAACTTTTTACAGGTTAGGAAACTGTCTCACATTTGACTTATTGTATTTTTTTAAATACATAACACAGTGATATTAAAAGAGTTACCCATTGTAACAAATCTCTCTGTTGCAGGTAGAAAGATGAGCAAGATGTCTGAAAACTGATCCTCATTTAAACTTTATTACTGAAAGTCTGCAGTGTCATCCAAATGGCTACAGGAGAAGCATAAATCTAAAATCCTATGGCAAAAAATAATTTCTAAAGAAATATGACTGCTAATGCATGGCATTTAATTGTGAAAAAAATTACACTATCTTTTTATACCTTTTAAAATTCTTATGTACAAAAACCTAAGGATACTTATGTAAAACCCTATATAAAAAGTATGTTATGAGGTCTCTAGCATCTGACTAGGACTGCAGTATGCTGAAAGGTGATTTGTTATGCATAGTCAGCATGTTGGCTGTACAGGTCTTTGCACAGCAAAAATCTGTCACACTCTTCACATCAACACTTGGTGAACAAGCCTGTTTATTGCCATAGGCACAGCTTTGGATGCCTCCTTTGACTTTCCTGCTTTTCCTGCCAAAGAGTATGTAATGTTCGCTGCTCATATATATTTTTCTCCTTCCTCATCTTGCTGTCTTTATACTGTTAGTGGCTAGAAGCTTAGATAGCTCCTCCCTAAGCTGTAGTAAACTTTTTTATTTTTAAAGGTATTTTGAAGTTGTTTTTTTACTTAATCTCACTTCCATCCACAGTCCTCTCTGTCCATTAACCATCACACCTGGTATACAGCTTTGGCCATGATGAAACTTGTTTATTCATTATACCATTGACCTTGTCCATTTACGTGGACAAACTTCTTCATTTTGGGTGACTTTGCCTAATGCTGTATGTTATTTTGGTGAAGTTTTGAAGCAATGACTGTTAGGTCCAGCTTCAGCTAGCTCTAACCTTGGAAATACAAAAACTGTAATTGCATGTTCATTCTTGCTACAATAGTCACAATTTGATAGACTTCACCTCTCTCCAAGACTGAAATTTTGATTATAGGCTATTTGTTCCTCAGACACAGAAATTATGCTACAGCCTAATAATTGTCTTTACTTTTCTTTTGTCATTTATTTTTTGTTGAAGCATTTGAATTGCTTCTGTCACAATCTGAAACAATTCATTAGTTCTAATTTTAAATTATTATTCCCAGAGTATGTGTGTGTATGTATGTGTATGTGTATGTGTATGTGTATGTGTATGTGTTTGTAAACACTCTTAATATTGTAGCAAAATCCTTCCTTTAAAGCAAGACCTGCAAGCAGGACTCATAGATCTGTCTAAAAGTTGAGAGAATAAATTTTCAAATCCTTCGAATTAAAGGTGTTTTTCAGGTCTAGTCCATAATATGGACTGCAAGAGAGCACATTAAGTTTTAAGTGTGAAGTGGGTAAACAAAGCAATGTGAACAAAAAGGGAAAATTATTTAAGATATAAAATTGTTTCATTAGCTGAAGATATTTGTGTCTTCAAACAGACTCAGACTGCGGGTCCTCTACTGGGAAGCTCACAAAATATATGAGGAGAAAGGCAACTTGTGGAGGCTGTCTAAACCAGCATTCCTGCTCCAAGCGTGGTTACATAGAACAAGTTGTCTAGAATACTGTGAAATCAGGTTTCTAATCTTGTAAAATAGACATTCTTCTAAATGTCTATTTAATCTCCTAAAATAGGCATCCTACAACCTTGCTTAGCAAACTAATCAGCCTCACAGAAGACACAGATAGACAGAAAGGTAAGAAGGCAGAAGTAAAGAAAAATAAAGTTTTATGTTCAAAGGTCCCTGTACTCCCTCTGTCCCCTCTGTTCACACAAAAGACAATTCCCTTTCTCCCCTCGTCTGTTCTTCCTGATGAAACAGTGACCCATCCGCAGCAACACTCCATCCATGTGAGCTGTCTCTCCACGTCTCTTTGAAATCAATGAAATTGCAACCCTTGGTCTACTCAGATCTCTACCTCCCTTCTTTTGTTCTCCATTGTACGTGAATTATACAGGAACTTCAGAAAAATCTCAGTTATGTTAATTTCATGGAAAGGGTATGAGACCTTTTTCTTTAATGCTGTCCTACAGACACTTCCTGATTTTTGTGTGTAGAATTCAGATGACCTCACTTCAGCCCTGGAGAATCATGTATGCCCAAATCTTCTTTACCTCAAGTAGAAAGGTGTCTCTAAATGTAGAAGGTGAAAGAAAAAAACAATTTTGAAAAATCTCTATAAGATGTATAACCAAGATCAGAATGAAAGTAGGAATGCCCTCAGTGAAGCAAAACCACAGATTTAGTCAGATATTTGAGAACCTACTTTTAACTTCTTTTATTAGATGACTTGCTTCAGACAACTAAGAAAACACTTTAAATAATAAGTTATACAGGCTAAATTATTCCATACGGCCTTTTAATCAGATCATTCTGTTTAATTAGCTATGAATAAGTCCATTAATTCATAGGAGAGAGCTCACAGGAGCTGTCTTCAAACACAATGTTCCTGGAAGGTAGGAAAGGTATATTTACCATAAATTTTGTGTCCATTCTCATTCTGAATTCCTTCTATTCATCTTGTGGTCATACAAAAATTCTTCTACCTAAGCTTGATACAATCAAACAAGGTTATGATATTTTATTCTGCAATAGTAATCAGCAATATCACACGAAGAGCTATCTGTAATTAATGTCTACTAACAGTGGGAATTGCAGCACATGATTGCATAAAATTAAAGCCGAAACAAATTTATGGAGTAGTTTCCTGCTACTAGACCGTCTTTATGACTGCAGAAAGATAAAATAAAATTACTTCCATTCAGGGAAAGTGTTAAACATGTTAGGAAAGCCTCTGAAACCATCAGCCTTTGGAGCCCGGGGACTCCTTCATGGCACACCCTGAGATGCAGACCTGTCAGTCCCAGGCTGTTAGATAAAACTGATGCTTTCTCTGCAAATCCATCCACTGTCAAGGCTGGCTCCTAAGCACAGAAGACACTGGTACCAACAGCCACACAGACTGCTGCTGCCAGGACACTGCGCTCAGCAGCACACATGGATAGTGCTCATAAAGGGTAAGGAAAAACAGCCAAGTCCTGTCCCTAACCTCTGGCTGATCAGGACTGAAGTTCACAAGTGTAAACACACTTTCCACAAGTACACTCATACTTATGTAACGCTCTTGAACATCTGCATAGGCACTAAACACATCTGATCCCAACACTCAGATCCTGGGCCCACTTACCCAGTATAAAGGTCTCCTCCTACTTGCTGGGTATTCCAGTCTGAAATAGTGAATTGCACATACACACACACAAGATAAAATTCCTGGGTTCATTTACAGGTGTGTGTGTGTGTGTGTGTGTGTGTGTCCCAGGTTAAGAAGGTCAGAATCACTAAGTTCTGCTAGTGCCCTCAGGGCTTTGATACATGCCATCTGAAGACCCACCAGGTCACTTACTCATAATGAATACTTGAAATATCTGATGGATCAGCATGTAAATTAATTTTTTTTCATTAGATGAGAGAGTAATCCATCCTTACAAAATATAAGTAACCATTATTCACTTAACTATTCATGATGGCAAAAGTACTTAGTGTACGAAGCAAATTAAAATCAGCAAATAATATTTTTATTATAATGTTTGGTGTATTGTACCATAAATATCAAGTCCATAAATTTAAATAGTTGTGTAGTGAAAATGCAAGGTACAGAACTTCAAATTGTACTAATAATGCAGTAGCTTTCTTACCAATACATCTAGAAAAATCATGAATCAAACCCTCTCAAAAATTTTATGAGCCAAGAAATTGTGGAATTAAAATAATGTGCTCTATATTACACCATTTATTCACTCCCATCCTTTTGCACTCATTTATGTCTCTATTCTTAATAAAGCAGACTGGGAGAGGAAGATCTTTGCACTTGACTATCAAGAGTATAGAACATATCTCAGATGGAACACATAATAAAGTAGTGCATTATAGGTGGTTATGACCATCTATAGTGATACTAATTAATGGGCAAATGATGATTAACAATGTTAAGTGAATGAAAAAAAGTAACAAAAACTGGTTTCTCTTTTGAAAAGCACTATTTATATAGTCACTGCATTTCCTCTGTAGCTTCTCCAAGACATCCAACAATGGCTTTGCTGGAAGCTGAAAGTGTCTGCTATGGTCTGTTCATGTATATCTGCAAATAAAAGTGAGAAATGGCCTTTGTCCCCATTTTTAGTTCAATGCATGACTGGCAAGATGGAAATCAGGCTTTTGGGGAGGGGCAGATTTTCTGAAAAATCACTTGTTTTTAAGAGCTACTGACCAAAAGTAGAAGATATAATGTCATGATGAATTTCAGCTAGTTACACCCTAAAATTTACTTATTTGTAGACAAAAAATGACACAAGTGAAGCAAAGTTTAGATAAAACTCCCAAACCCAAACTTAAGCAGATATCATAGAAAAATGAAAAGTTTTCTAAGCTATTCTTATTTCAAAGGATTATTATGTATTATTTTACTTAATTACGTGAGACATTGCTGCTCAAGCCCCATAAAGAAAACCTTTTAGGGTAAATTATAAATACGATTAATTACATGACAATAAAAACATAAAAGTTAAGACAGTTTCAAAATATATGTCCTTGGGTTTTTTCCCTAATGTTATTGAAAATTACTTTCATAAAAAAGAAGTTAAAGAGAACAGTATTTTGTGTGGGGAAAAAAAATAAATTACAATGAGATTTTTTTTTTGGGGGGAGGATTCTTTCTTTTTTGTTTGCTTGGTTGGGTGGTTAGTTTGTTTGGGGTTTGGGGTTGTTTTGTTTGTTTTCTTTGCGTGTGTGAGGGTTTTTTGTTTATTTCTTTTTTTGTGTGTGTGTGTTTTTTAAACTTCCATAAGAGCAGGATTACTGCTGAAATCTCAAAGCTATGGAATCAGAACTATTATCATTTTTGCATCTATATGACAGCATGAATAAACTAAACCACATGAAATTTTGAAATGTTTCTTTACTAAAAAAAGATCATGCAATTTTTGAAAGATGAATCCAAACCTTTAATATTGTACATTGACCTAATACTTTCTTGGATAAACCTGCAGTTTTCAGAGCACAGATGATTTTAAATTCAATCCATAGATAAAATAATTCTACCTCATTAAACCAATAGTGGCATTTATCAGGCACCAGAGTAAAAAGATAGAGAAAACAAAATATTCTTATTCAGATGGCAGTAATAAAATAGACATCATTTTCTCTGTATCTCATATCTGTTGTAATAAAGAACAAAAAACATGCTTCTCAAAGTCTTCATCCAAATTTCCAGGACTTTGGGCACTAGTGATTTCATTATTCATTTTTTTTCTTAGAATGTGAACATATTTTAGCTTTCTATTGTTCTGGAATTAAAAAAAAAAATAAAGCAAATAAAAATTTAGATTTCTGATTTGGGTGTAAAACCCTCATGAAAATAATAAGTTTTGAAGAATTTTTCAAGTATTTTTTTAAACAATTATGCTAAACATAAAATTATGTCTTCTCCAAAAGTTCCTCTTTTCAAAAAAAGTTAAAATGCATCCAGAAGTTATAGCAGAAAGTATCCTGCTGCCAGTGCAAGATATTGAAATCAGAAAGGTTGCTTTAGTTTTTATTACAGCTCCTTCAGGTAAGAACTGTAGAAAATTCTCATGTTTAAAGATCTTTGCTCTCTCTTTAGAAAATTATCTGACACTAAGTAATTGAAATCTATAACATTGATTTGCTTTAATTCATTGCCCTTTTAGTGTCAGCTTCTGAAAAGATGTGCATAATTTGGGTATAAAAAAGCTTGATCACTGATTCAGGCTCATAGCACCCAAAATTTTCTATATGTACATTTCATGTGTGGTTATTTCAGGTGCTTACAACATAAAAGGATTTCCAGTTCTGATATCTTTTTTCATACAACTCAGAGGATTCAATCAAATATTTCAATACAAACTATGCACACAAGAAATAAAAACAAATTAAAATTTATTTTTAAATAAGATGCAAGATTACCCAATAATTTCAACAGATTGTCTGTTTAAAATATCTGTGGGCATCAGTTATTACACACAGCGTAACACACAGGCTTTCCATATTAATTAACTATAAAATACAAATTTTAATTTACTAAATCATGTTGCTTTATTATTTCAGTCATGGTCCATTTTTTCTCTGATACTGTCATGGGAAGGCTGGAACAAGGATTTAATATCTTTGAGTTAAAAAAGCTCTTAAAAGTAAAACATTCTTCCTCTTTATCTTTGGTGATTCAATTTATCAGAGGAAATTTCACTTTATGTAGGAAGATTTCAGATAATGTCAAAAACCACAAAGATAAATCTGAGATTAAGTAGGCTCGAATATATTCTTAACTCTTGTAATAAAAAAGTGCTGTCACTTTTTTTACTAAAATTTATGGAACTTAATCCATAAAATACATAGATTTAAGCAGCACAATATTTAGTGATAAACTCAGAAAAGACACTTCAATGGGGCCTGAATAAACTGCTTGTTTTGAGCAATATGTTGAAAACATATTTCAGGTGTGCTTCTTTCATCATCCACAGCTGCATCATTTGTAGCAGTTATCACTGCATCTGGATGACTTTCAGGTGACTGAACAGGGAGAACAAATGAATAAAAATTAAAGGGAAAAAAGTTACTGCACTCACAGACATTGTAATGTTAATTGTTCTCCTGCTACTGGGTATGGCAGAATTCTTCCCCTTAAAATACACCCTCCCTTCCTTTATTCCTGATACTGTTCCTAAAGAAGGATAAATTAATTGTCTGAGTGGCTTAGTTTTTCTCCACACCCAGTCAGTAAAAGAAGTGATCAATAAATAATATCGAAACCCCTTGGCAGGTTCTAGTGGTTTTGAATATGGACATAATCAGAGTGTATTTGCCTGTGGATACTCCGTGTACTTCAAAAACAAAGGGAATTCTTCAGTTACAGAAGCATTCCGTACATATGTACAGAACATAGAGCACAAGTATATACATAAAAATAAACATCAATATGTGCATATACAAAAAAAGACAGAGATGTTAAAAGCATAAATTCCAGAAGACTAATCCAGGAGAAGAATATTATCAGCAATATTCAGTATATTAGAAAAACTCTTTGCATGCTTGCTTACTTAGTGTGAGCATTAACAGTCAAATAGATGACTGATTCCTAAGGTATGACAGAGCATAACAATACTTCTACATACATGCGTTCACGATCAGGGAAAAAGAGCTGATTTTACTAAGAAATAAAGGCATACAATACTTTCTTCATTTTTTAAAAAATAATCCTTTTGAAAAGGATGTTTTTTTATGCTTAAGCTATTAATCTTAAAAAATCCAGTCAATGAAGCAAAAAAAGATTAAAAAACCCACAACCTATTCTGTGGCTACTAGTGCAAATATTAAAATATTAATTAGATAAGTTATCAAAAAAAGGGGCAACTTTGTAGTAAAATCCTATTTTTAATTTTTTTTTTATATTGCCTGTGCCATGTTCCCTTTCTAAGGCATTAATATTAAAGAGGTGAATAAACCATGTATAGATGGTTTAAGTCTATAATAATGGTACCCTTACATATTAGTAACATATGGGGTGTGTAAGTGCAATGCTAATGCAAGTTCTAGATTCTTAGGGATGGATTAATATGTATTTAGCATGTGTAAGGAACTAGTCAGCATCTGACATGTTAGACAGAAATATATCTGCTGAGGGCCTGAATTTGCAAGAGCTGTAGGCAGAACTCTATAGCTGCAGTAATGTCACTGAAACATGTTTTAAATGTTAGAATAAAGAGAGCAGAAAGAAGGTACAGTTGGGCAATTTACTTTA
The DNA here is from genome assembly GCF_050655825.1 of Lonchura striata. Taxonomy (NCBI): domain Eukaryota; kingdom Metazoa; phylum Chordata; class Aves; order Passeriformes; family Estrildidae; genus Lonchura; species Lonchura striata. Next base: position 53,910,989 of record NC_140703.1, on the reverse strand, counting down.
AAATGGTGGAAACTTCACAGTATTTAACATACCGCAGATAACACAACACTTTTGAAAAGTGCATTGTGCCATTTCTACTACATCACTTTTTTTACTGTTCAGCTTTTGTATCCTTACAGCACCATGATTTATTATCTGCTGCTAGTTGCTCTTCAAAGTAATTCTCAATCCATTTCATTTCCTTCATTAGCTCTCCCCTTGTTTCTCTCCTTCACCCTTAATCTCCCTTGCTAACCTTTCCTGTTTAATTTTCTTTTCCTATTTAAACACTGTATCCAAAATGCATCCTCCAGTTTTAAGAGCAAAATCCCCAGGCATTCACCTTTCCATTCTTCAATAAAACTCCACTTGCAAAGCGTGTAACTATCTCAGCATGTTATTAGTCAGTGTTGAGCAAAAGAAATGCTGCAGTGCTAAATGGAGTCATTAAAATGCCTAGTGACAACAATAAGTGCTTGAGGAAGCTGGCATTTCCCATTTGCTAGTCTAATAGCTATATTAGGGCCATCTTTCTTTTGTGGAGAAGATAAAAGGAATATATTCAGTATTTGACTGTTTCCATTCTCCACCATCTCACTGCTTTTGCCCTGACTTTATTCTTCCTCTGCCACTTCATACCCATTTCTGGAAAACTGTAAAGTCTTTTTCTCATAACTTTTACATCAATACTAGTTTTAACATCAGCTTCAATGAGCTGTGTGCATCAGGTTCTGGAGAGGAAGGTGGATCTCTACTAAATGCTTTTTGTCTCAATGAGTGTTAAGTGCACCAAGCCTATGTCTGCTTGCCTGTTACAGATATCTTAGGTGCATCTTAATAGGCTACTCAGGATGACAAGAGAAGCATAAATATGTTAGCACAGCAATCAACACAAGCTTAATTGACCCTGATGAGAAGCAGGATATTTTGTCTAGAGGCACAGAGCGTTCTTGTTCTTGTGTCATGGAGATACTTGCTAATCATTAAATTAACAGCACTCTTTTTGGATTCCAAGTGGTAGGCCAATTCTGATGGAATATTTTATGGTCTTCTACAAAAAATGGTGGGTTTGTTCTGGCTGTAGTTTCTAAGTGGATGGTGGTTTATATATAAATGTATGAAGTGCATCAGTTTTTTGGGGGAGTTTAAAATATATAAAAACAAGTCAGTGAACACATGGGCCTTGTGCTTGTTTCTTTCCAGTGATATAAAGTATAGAGAAATTCAAGTATTTCAGATCAAGATTTATTCTCAAGTCTTCAAACAGTTTCCTGAGATTTGTTTGTAAAGCAGAAGCATCAATAAGGTAAATGAAGTAGAGAAGCTGTACGTAAAAGAAGATGTAATTAAAAAAAAAAGAAACTGAAAAAGATCACTGACTATTTTTTAAAGCATAAACCTCTCAGTTTATCTAATATAATCTAATATCTAATATCTAATATCTAATATCTAACATCTAATATCTAATATCATCTAATATCTAAAATCTAATATCTAATATCATCATTGAACAAATGTTTGTGCAAGCCTAAGAATTAAAAACATAAAAAAGGTCAAAATTCAGGTCACTTTCTGTTCCAATTGCTAGCTTTGCCTTCATGTCTGCATCTCTCACTGGACACTCATTTAACATTCCTGTCACAACATTTAGTCCACTTTAGACTGTACTAACTGATAGAATAAATTATGCAATATAACCTTAAGCAATGAATTGTTAAGAGAGTTGGTATGTCCTGTCATTAAGCATCTGCTATATGTTGAGCTAGAATCTCCAGACTAAACAAAAGAAGTGGCTGATAATAGTTCCATCTGTCATGAAACTAGGGGGAAATTTGCCACATTAGTGAAAATACTTCAATAGAATAAATATATTAATTTTTATCTGAAACTTTAGAGAGCACATAGGAATGCAGATGCAACTTCCCATGACAAATAATGAACATCAAAATTAAATTGTTGATCTTGTGTTTATTGGATTCTTACCTCAGATAGTATGTACAGCACCATTTTAATGCTTAAATGTCATCTGGTTTGGCTTGTGTTTTGCAGCATGTAACTGAAGGCTTGTGTAGGTTTTTTTGTTTGCCTTTTATTTTTTTTTTTTCATATTGACTGCTGTTTCTATTAAGTTATGCAGATTTTCTTTGACAGTTTTACTAAAATTAAAATTTCTTCTCTTAAGGAAATGATCAACAGACCACTGACATATTTAACCTTTGTGGTTTTTTATGACATTGTTGCTGAAGTGCTGAATTTGGAGGAGCTGTCATATAACTGCCAACTAGTCCCTTTCAATGACCTCTTCTCTCCATAGTTCAAAAATGCTGAAGCTCACAAGAGAAAGAACAAGGTGTCTGTCAACCTATAAACAAATCACAGTTTTCCAGCCTTTTTTTTTTCGTAAATTTGAGGGTTTTTCTGCACTTTTTTTTTTTTTTTTTTTTTTTTTTTTTTTGTATTTTAAGCATAAGATAGTCATGGATGCTTCAACCGAAATTTCTCTGCCCACTGCCCTAGCTTTGGATACCTACACTTAGAGGTGCATAACCCAAAGTTTCCCAGCTTTGTCTTCTTCTGTCAATCAGATGAATGCCCCCCCTTGAAGTTTCCTGTTCATATGCATTGATTATTAAAATATAAAATCTACCCCTGTTGTCAGTGATCAGTCCTGAGCATGATCCATATAAAGTAGCTATTGATAAATATATTTTCCTTGTGAATATCTCCTTTCTATAGATGTTACTTCATCCCTTTATGTTGCATACAGAAAGAGCAAGAGTAATATCTTCAAAAATGAGGTAAAACTGATTCATTTGGAGTGAGGACTTTTAATTGCATATATAATTAGCAAGAAAAATAATAAAAATAATTAAATTTTCACTTTGAATTGACTGGTTTTTCATTTGTACTTGGTCTTTTATCCCCCTGTTTTCATACTCAATAGCTAGAAATGTAGATAATTAAATAGAATGTATTTTTGGAAGTTTTTTAAACCTATTTTATTGTAAAGTATTTTAAACAATAATCTAGGCCTAGAGTTTCTAGTTTTATTTTTACTTATTGCATTTGTTCTTAGGAAAATAATAATAAAAATTTGACAGAAAAAAATATTTGTGGTTTGCCTGTTTCTTCCAAAATTATGATGATCAGTTTTCACACCCTGTAATTCCTTGACCTGATGCAAATATGTTGAAAGAGCTCTGAAGGATAAAGGTAGCCTGAAGCGTAAGGAATCAGTTGTTATTTTCAGAAGTCCCAAACTGCCTTCCTTTATTATGAACACTGAACTTAACATTTTCAAAAGCTATCACTCTCTTTTGCAGAATATTTAATCTACATGTAAAACAGCTTCAAATGTGGATCCTTAATGCATGCAAAAAAGCCAATAGAAAAGAAAATAAACCAAACCACAAAATTCAACAAAAATGTGCCACTACTACTTTCAGTTAAAATAAATTAATGCATCAAGACATGCATACAGTAAAAGATCTAGAAGAAAATTGGTAAGGCATCAGAGACCTTTTTAAAGTGGTGTTGCAAATCACAGAATCACAGACTGGCTGAGGTTGGAAGTGACCTCTGGAGGTCTATGGTTCAACAACTCCTTTGCTCAAACAAATCATAGTTTGTTCCTCAGGACTGTGTCCACATACCTTGTGTAGACTCATTAACTTCTCTGGGCATCCCGTTTCAGCATTCAGTCATGCTCATGGTGAAGAAGTGTTCCTTGAAGTTCAGAAAGAACCACCTGTGTCAACTATCTCTAGTACCTGTTACTGTGCTCCACTAAAGAGAGCTTGTCTCCATCACTTTGACCCCTTCCTTCAGGTATTTATATACACTGATTGATAATTTGCTCCTTGAGCCTTCTGAACAATCCTGGTTTTCTCAGCTTTTCCTCATGAGGGACAGTCTGTTCCTTTAATCATCCTTGTAGTCCTTTGAGGACTCTGCAGTGTGCCCATGTCTCGTACTGATGAATTCTGAACTGGACACGGTACTCTGGGTGTGGGTTCATCAGTTTTTGAGTAAAGAGGAAGGATAATCTGTTGTTCTGACACTGCTTGCTGAGCATGAGATTCTGCAGAACACCCGGCCTCATTAGCTTCTCTGCCACATAGAAAAGGAAGTCATGAATGCACTCTGAGAACTTCCTGTACTGCTGTGTTCCAAATATTAGGGTGGTGGAAGTGCCCATTGAGGAGCAGGGTCTGTGAGTATGAGGCTGATTCTATCTGTCCTGATTGTCTTGGTTCTATGGAAAATAGAAACACTGCCACAGAATTGAGCTAGTGTGGATGAAATATATTCAGATTTTTCAAGAAAATATGTATCATTTAAATTCTATGCATGAGTTTAACTGTCTTATGGATTACTGTGCAGTGATATTCCAGATAGTCACCAATTTTATTAAATTTTATTTATCTGGAAAACACAAAAGTTTAAACTTTGACTTTTTTTTTTTTTTTAAGACAGATAATGCAGCTTAGCTTTGTTCCCTTTATTTTTAGTTAAGGAAATATTCAATTTTGCTTTTAACGGGACAGCATAACCTTCCCAGAAGCAAATTCCAAATGAACATATTTCAACTACATTATCTGATATTCCTATTGGCCAATTTACTCCAAACAGGAATTTTGCATAACTGTGTTTGTCTCCTCATATTCTAAATTAGCTGCATGACAGTGCAACATGCATTGGATGGGAAATTAATTCTGCTCTGCAATCTTTCAGAAAGATACACTTGTCTTTGCATATGTCCTTTCAATTATGTCAAAATAATAATTTTGCTAATTCCAGGGTTATTTAACAAGTGATAAAATATCTGACATTTCACAGTAACAGAATTTAGTAACAGACACTTAATGACAAATTTAATAAATACCCATTTTTGTTTTGTGGGGAATTTAATGCTCCATTTAATATTAGAAATTTTGGAGTACATTTTTTAGAAATATGAGTTCACATTAATCAACATAGAGTTTAATTTGCTCAAATTTATGATCTAGTTCTAGATTAATTGCAGGCGTGCCCTGTATAAAAAACCAAAAGCATAGAATTTTAATATACTTATGCCAAATCAACACAGATTAAAAAGTAATCAAACCTGAAGTGTAGGAATCTAGATCTAATTTAGAAATCTTTTTTCTAAATTTTAACTGTGTCTGCCAACAGTTTCATAGTAATAAATGTATTTGTTTTTCTTAATATAAATCCCATGTTAGGTTATAGATTGGTCATCACTACATAAGAAAGTAGATAAAACTGCAATATCTTACCATGTAATTGACACACTTTCCACCAAGATGATGTCTGGACCAAGAATCAGCCCCCTCAAAATAATCACCCACATTTCTGCTACAATATTTTCCAGTGAAAGTAAAATATCTTCCAGCAGGAGAGACAAAGGGAAGAGCACACTATGTTGGGTAAACTGTCTCACATGTACTGCATGGCAAAAAATACACACACGTATTTGTCCCAGTTTTACTATTAACTTAAAGTTTACATTAAAGTCTTGAGTTAGAAAAAAGTGAGATGCCATTCAGTTCTCAGTCAGAATCAAAGTTAACGTATTATCCTAGCACTTTATTACAGCGAATTTTTAATTTTCATTTAAATTAATGAGATAAAAATAATAGCTCAAACTCTATCCCTTATGTTTGGCTTAATTTAAAAAGTAAATTAAAAACCAGTACAAATATTGTTTCATATACACCATTTTTTTTTTTTGTGATGCTGCTTCTTCTAATATTTTCAGTAGCTTGTTGCACAGATGTCATTTGTGTAGATTTCCCATGTTCTAACAAGAGGTTACTGGTTTGCCAAAATATTTCTTTGAAATAGTAAACTACTTAAAAATGGATTAATATAACTGCAATTCTAAATGAAGGCATACATTTTTTGATTTCTTTTTAACTAGCAGACATATTTTCTCCAGAACAAAGGTAAATCTGGTGCTAAAATGAAAAGAATTTATTTTCTTTTTTCTATTTATAATCAAAAGATTTTTTCTCTTTCTTCTCATTTTTGCCATTATTAGTAATACTGAGCAGTTTCAAAGACAGTTCATTTACCCTGTCCATATTGCTGCTATTACAAAAAAAATATTTGGGGATAACACATAATTTATATTTATACTAGCTAATCTGGTCAAAAATAGTAGGTTGTAGTCAATTTATTTCCAAGGAGATTATAAAATAATTGCATATATAATTTGTAAAATATTTTTAATAATCACTCAATATAAATACTAGACCGAGACCTCCTAGAAGATTTCTTTTATTTCAACATTGACAGGTTAACTACAAAAATTTTAAACATCTGCTTTGTAGTTGCTTTGCAGATTCATTTAAAAATTAATTGGCAGATTTTTACCTTACACTTTGTGCATTTGTTATATAATCTATTCCACTGACACTTCAGTTAGATGCAGATCCTTTGATGGGTTGGATATAAGATGGAGTTTTGAAGTGAAAACCTCCAGAAGGTCTATCAGAATCAACAGAAATGGTCTTTTTTTCATTCTTGGGGCATCATTTAATGTTATTATATTATCATGGCTATGTGTGTTGATATTTCACAAATTTCCTCTGATGACATTTTATTGTAGCTCAAATATTCAGCACAAGAACAGAAGGAAATGCACAATATTTTGAGCAATACAAACATTTCAGATGCTTAGCTTCATATTAGTCAGAAAGAGAAACTTATTTTGCCTAAAAACTTACTGTTTCTGTGAGTTTTTATGTGGATTTTTTAAAATACAGGTAATAGTTTTTGAAAATCTACAAAATAAGGACTAATGCATCTAAATTAGTACCTTTTTCTATTGATACTAAAAAATCATTTAAGTGCTTTCAGAGAATTGATCCAGCCACCCAAGATTATGCCTGCCTCTCTTTCTTTCACTAAAATAAACATCAAAGTGCAATAATAGTGGATAAAGTTTAGATCCTTAGAATACAGGGCAAATTTATCCAGGAAATCAGGATTGCTAGGAACATATCTACAATATCATCACCTATATTTGTCAACGTTCTCCTTCTCAAAAGTTCTTCTTCTATGAGTAATAATTCAGTTCAGAAAACTTAAATGTCCTTTTTGGGTTCTTTTATGAGCAATGATACCTTTAGAATTGTTTTTGTTGTGTGTATTTTTCCTTAAAAAGGAGTGGTTGCGACAGAAGAAAACCTCTAGAGAAATTGCATCTTTGCTGAACAAATAGGTATGCCCCAGGAGAGAAGCTCCAAAGCCTGTAGGGTGAAAACTACACAAAATGCAATGATAGGAAGTGTGAAAAGGACTCAGTACCACCAGGGATTTGGAGTATTCACAGAGCAGAAAGGCTGAAAAGGAGTAACAGGAAAAAGACAGTCCAGCTGTCGTGGGGATGGAAGGAGAAGGTAATGAAGGATCAGAGTTTTCTCTTAGCAGACTTTTTCACAATCTAGAAACTGCAGAATATGCTGATGCCTTAAAGTATGATCCACTGGATGCAATAGGAAAAGAAAATTATAAATTATTCAGCTACATTTTTTATGATCTAATCTCCTCAAGCTTTCTCTGTTTAAAAGTGTCTTGGAATTTTTAGTGCATGTTTTCAACAAAACTGCCTTCCTAGTTTTAGTGGGTTTGGATTGGTTTTAGGTTTATTTAAAATATTTTTCTATTGGTTTTTGGGGAAGTTGGGGGTGTTTCTTTTCTTTTTAAGGTTTTTTGAGAAATATAGTATAAAATAACTAGTCATATCTATGCAAAAATGGCTTATTCAGGGCCTTTTTCCTTATTGGTTTATAGATCAGTGGAAAGTGAAGCTGGGAAGGAATTCAGGGTAGAGACCTACTCTGCCCCCTACCAGCTCTATCGAACCATGTCTGAAAAATTATTTTCTAAATTGCTATTAGGAAGCATAATGAACACAGTTTCATATAATGAACACAACTCATTTTCTGAAATAGTTTTCAACTCTCTCCTGTCACTAAAATATCTTTTGGATAAATTTCTCTCATGCATTCTAACCCCATCACTTCTCAGTCTATTTGCAGAAGGTTAAAGAGGCAGCTCTTTCCTTTTATCATTTTTTTTGTTGTTGTCTTGTACATTTGAAGGTATTTTTTGCTGATCATCAGCCTTCCCATTGTCCAAATGCCTTTTAAACACTGATGTGTTTAAGCAAGTCATGCTTCATAGATTCATATGATCATTACTGATATCATTTTTGAAGGTTTTCCAGTTATTCCACATGTCAGAAATGAGCATAATATTTCAGCAAGAATTTCCAAATTATATTCCTATGTTTTCACATGCAGGCACACGCACTCATATGTGTGCATGTACATCTAAATATACCTAACCTATGCACACTTAAACTAAAGAATTTGTTGGCAGTTTGGAGTTTTTTAGGGTTTGTTTTCGGTTCTGTTTTTTTTGTAGTTTGCATTAAAGTGGTGCTCTTAATTGCTATAATAATTTCAGAGGTTAGACTTTTAAGCAAACAATAAATTCATAAATTAATTACAAAATTGAGAGAATGAACACTGTCCAATGTACAAAAGCAGTTGTTCTGTACTCATAAGATAAAGACTACCTGAGGTGCATACAGAACTCTTGGAGTTGGAAGGGACTTCTGGAGATCACCTAGTCCACCCCATTTTCAAGGCATGGTCACATAATGCAGTTTATACTCTGGTAGCTCCTTGTCTTTTTTGAACTGTGGAGACCACAATTGAAGACTACACTTCAAATATGGCCTCACATCACCTTTGACCAACTGGCCACACTCTTCCCAATTCATCCCAGGATCATTGGCCTTCCTGGCCACAAAGGCACTGCTGGCTCTCAGGCATCTTTTCATCCACTAACACAGGACTGGCCCTTCTCAGCAGAGCTGGTCTCCAGTAAGTCAGCCTGGGGGATCCCTGGGAAGTATCACTCACCACAAGCCTCCAGCTGGATTCTACTGCACTGATCACAACCCTCTGATCTCGGTTGTTCTGATGATGATCTGATGATGAAGTAATCATCAGCATCCAATCATCAGCATCATAGGAAAATCCTTATAACAACAAAACCTTTAATCTCAGCAAGTCCACGAGTGAAGTGGACTTCTATTCCACTTCTAGAAGTAATTTGTGGCTTTCATGTAAACTTTCATATTTCTATGCACACACTAGAATACTAATATACAGTTTCCAAAGGAAGATAATTTCAAGAGCTGCTGACATAATAATCAAGTAAAGTTTACAGTACTAAAATAAACAAGAAACAAACTATTTTCTCAAACTAAAATTCTTCAATGGAATTTTAATTTCTCCAATCCTTTGCAAACTATTTAAAGACCTAATAAAGAAAGTTAAACAAATGAGTCATGAAGTCCAATACTAAACCCAATACTAGTTTATGTTGATCAATATTATAATTTATTTAATGCAATTCAACTTCTTTTGTGATTTTTGTCTACTACACAATGTTCCTTTAAGTTGTCTTGCTAGTCATTCAATTATTGCAGGGAGATAGACATTCAAATTAAATTAAATCCAAATACTTTGACACATGGGAGACATTTAGCAGCTGCTAATGTGAAACACTAAATTGAACAGAATCTAAACAAGAGTTTTAGAAAAACTCCTCAAATGAAATTGCTTTCCCTAATGCTTCTGTTGTTGATCTTCCTTCCCCAGAAGAATCTTCCAAGAGAAAAACTTTCAAGGTAGCTAGGATTACAAGTTTGTGACAGGGGACACAATCTTACTCAGCAGCAGCATCTCTCAATAAATTTTTTTTTTCTTCATCTTTATTACCGATACTGCTATTCTTCTTTAGGTTTTGTTTCCATACAAATTCCATAATGCCAAAAAATTGACATCATAATTAACTATAGAAAACATAAACTAAATCTAAAATTTATATTTGAACTGTTAGAAACAGTTCTTTCCTTTCTACAAGACAAATAATCAAACAAGTTTGTTTAATCAACGAGCTAACCACATGCTGGTTTTTTGCATTTACTATTTATAATATTTGGCATTTATAACATCTCTGCATCATAGTTTTTTTATCTATTAAGAATTATTATAGTATTATTTTAAGTCTGAAAAACTGATGGTTTTCTTTTCTGAATCCATACATCCAGGCTCAACAGAAAATGTGGCAAATTTGTCTTTTAATAAAAATATTTGGCTTGCACCATTGCAAAGCACAGCAAGATATCAGGACCTAGCTGAGCAGTGATAACTCAACAACTGAAAATCAAAAAAACCCAATAATTTTAAGAAAATATTTTTGCTTTGTTGAAGGACTATAATGATTTTGAAATCTTGAGATTTACTATCCCATGTCTGTCTGCAAGATGGAATACATTTCTACAACAAACATTTTTGTGAGCATGTAGATCCCTTTAAAAACTGTGCTTCACCCACTTATCAGTGAACAAGATTAAGAGGAAACAGTTTATGGAATTTTTTAAGATGACATATCATACAAAAAGATAGGAAGTAAAAGGGGAGAATAAAAGTGATAATTAAGATCCAATAGCACCTTGGAACAGTTTTGAATTATTTAAAGATAATCAACTGTAGACTTCTTATGCAATAGAATGCTGAAGTACCATGCTACTTAACCAATGTTGCTTTTGCTCCAGCAAAGGAGATACACAATCTTTGCTTGCTGTATGCCTTGTCAATAGGGCTTTGACTGATGCAAACCCATAGGGATATCATAAAGTCTCAGGGCAACCTAGCAGCCAACCTGGAGCACACTTCTGATACCCCTACTTCCCTTTCAGTCTCTGGGCCATAATCTCAAAACTAGTCCAGCTGCATATTTTCTATACATTTTACCTTGCATGTTTATTTTAAAAGTTTATCTTGAACACTCACAACAAATAACATGTCAAAGGTGTGCTAACTGAATTACTCTATCACTTCAGAAAACCACTGAAATTGCAAAATTAAGCAGTTTTTTAGGTCAGCAAGACCAACTCTTAAATGTCTGTAAGAAGTGTGTGTTTCCATCACTTGGTGATTTTATAAACTTACGTGAGTACCTTTTTTCCCCCTTTAATTTAAATATTTGTTGCCAAATGTCTGTCAAGACAAGTATAAAGCGTACCCTGTAGTGTTTTCTAAAATTTTATTGCTGCTATTAAGAAACCATAAAGCTTTCACAGGGTAGTGACTATGTTCATGTAAAAGTGAGCAGCAAATCATGAATTTCTACGTTACCTACAATGGCCAGACCAGTGTGAAAGGTTTGGTTATTCTTTTCCTCAATATTTTTTTTCATTAGCAAAAATCACATTAGAAGTGCAAAATTTATCTTCTCATTTTAAAAAGAAGAAAAAGACTCTCACAACAACCTAAGCCACGCTAAACTTTGTGGTATGTGAAAGTAAAGCCTTAGCATAGCATTTTTAATTCCAGTATCAATATTCATTAAAGTACAGCCTACCTGAAGGCTAATCATAGCAGACTATTAGATAATTCTCCAACAAGTTTTTTCCCTCTCCTTTATATAAGCATAATGGAAAATATTTTAGCATTCTTTTAGTCAAGAAAATGTGAGTATCAGAGTAAAGAGATACACAGTAAATCTTGACAGAATGATTAAATGCCCTAAGCCAACAGGCAGCTAAGGCAGAACACAGGACCCATCAGGACTGTGCTCCATCTCTTCACCTACCCTTTGATTCCAACTCTTTTGATTAAGGTGTCCTTGTCACAGAGGTCAGTTTAATTCTATCACATCCAAATATTCTAGGTAAAGTGTGTTGCACATGTGCAGACTGCAGGCTCATTTGTTACATTATTGTTTGCTGCCACTTCTGAAGGTAGGTGTCTGTTTGAAGAATGTGCAGTGGTTGGAGGGTCAGGGGATTTGCATAAAGCTTGGCAAGAACCTCTTCAGGCACAAAGCATGGGGTGCTACCACTGCCTGTGTGCACAGAAAGCTCACAGCATTCAGCTCATGGAAACTGATGTTGTTATGGGTATATCTAGCTCTTTTTTTTATCCCCAAATAATAACAACTTACCAATACCTTCAGTGCATTCAGCATGAAACTTTCATTTACTGTTCTGTTGCCCAGTTTTTCTTTCTCACCGGTGTAATCATGGCCTGCTGAATTGTCCTATATTGTTTGCAGATAACTGATGACTCTATTTTGAAGGTATTTAGATTTGCTTATGTTATATTAGTAATTATAGCCTTCAGGAATTAAAAAATACTGTGGAAAGTAATTAATTGGTTTAATCACAGATAAATGCTTACATAATTATACCAAAGACATATATGTGATTGAAAGAAGATAGGAGGGAGTGATTGAATATTGAAATAAAAATTAGATTTTTTTTTTTTAAGTGTGCCTGGGAGAGGTATGTTTGCCTTTTTTTTCTTGTGTTTTATTTATTTAGTGGAAAAGTTCCTGTGACATGAATATTCATGTACTTCAAAATTTTCACATCTTACTGAGTAACTAGAACACAAAGATCTTCCATAACTTTTGTGATTTTGTAATAATGTGCAAACTCATCACCTGCTTTCTGCATCTGAAATGTAGGTAAACAAATATCTACTCTGCACATATGTCCAAGTAAATATAATGCTAAATTCACATAGAATAACTTTTTCCTTCATACAGAGGTGAACAAAAAATCGAGGGGTAAATACATCTATGACTTAAACTCATCCAAAGCTGGATGCAGTATTCCATTATTCTTTTCTCAGGTGTGTTCAGTAAAATTTTCAGCTCCTTGATGCTCAAGAGTTTTGAAGCAGATCAATATACTTATTACTTACATGAACTATGTTGTAATCTGAAATTTCAATACCTGAAAGATAGCTGCTTAATACCTATGACTAATGTTCGCTAGCTCCATCTTAAAGGGAAGGACTCTGATGTTGTTTATGAAAAAAGTCTTTACATAAGAGTGTTTTCTCATTGCTATCCTCAGCTTGAATAGAGAGGGGTCACAGCATGCAATCAATTTTTTAATTTTACTGAGGTCAGTCACTGCCCAAACTTTTTGCCTCTCATTTTCTCATTCTATATGATTAATATAACATATCTGCCTGCTTTAGTCTTCATAATGAAATTTCTCTTTCTGGATTTAAAACATGAAGAGCAGGGAACTATGAGTAGTGGGAGGACTGTGCTTGCATACTAGTAGATTCTCCAGAGTCCTTCCTTTTCACCTAAAAGCTGAAACGGTAGACAGTCTTTAATTTCTGACCTACTAGATCTGTTTAAGGACATACATAGTTGCTATTACTCTTGTCACATTTCACACATCAGGTTGGTAAGTAGAATACCTTTCACAAGGCCAAAAGAGTAAAAAAATGCATTTCATTAGTAGGAAAACTATTTTATGCAGTTCTATTTCACTGAAGATTCTCTATAAACTCTTAAGCAGCAGTTTCAGAGAACCGCAAATTTCTTTCCCTGTTTCAATGGTCATATACAGTACATTAGAATAATTTTAACTGAGAAGAAAGCTAAATTATGTGTTGGGTAGTTCTCCTGCAGTTTATGGCTACTTCTTTAAAAGTGCTATAAAGGTGTTTTAGATTAAAAATGGTTCATTTTGATCCAAAGGACAAACTACTTCAAAGCTATAAATGTTTTTATTCCACAAAGAACAAGTGTATCAAAAGGAAGTTTTGTTGACCCAATCTTGAGTAAGACTGAGTATTAATACTCTCAGTGACTTTCAAGTGGGTTATTAATAATATAGTATGTTGAATGTAGATGTAAAGTTAAAATGTTAAGTTTACCAGCAAACCCCCAAAGATTTATCTGTGAAAGTATATTCTAGACAGCATATGCAAAATACTGAATGAAAAATTCTATACAGATAAAGGTAATTCAGAGCACTGTCAGAAATTCACATATGTTTTCATGTAGTGCAACTAGGGCTGTCTGTAATGGAGGAAGAAAGCACTGATAGCTGAATCCCTGGAAGCTGCTTCTGGAAAAAAAATAAATATATTCAGTGTCAAACTATGAACAGCTGTAATTTTAGATTACTCTAGTGGAGTTATTTATGATGCAGGAAATCACTGCAGTTCCATTGTCCAGTGTGACTTTGGGGATTACCTCATAAGGCACCATTTAGAAAAGCTATGCAGACTTACAAAAACCATTAAAGTATTTATAATTTTGCTTACCTGGTAGTTTAAAATTTGGAGCTAAATTTTTTTCATCAAACATTTCCTAACCAACCCAAGAGGACTGTCTGTACATTTGCCTATAGTTATACTGGTTGCCAGTCTAATATTTTTTTGTTGCAATCTTTACATTTACATTTCCAGAATTCTACCCAACACACCACATTTCTGTCACATTAAAGTGATACATAATTTTCTACATAAAACAGCCCTGATTAAAAATTAAGTCCTTTTCAATTACAGCCATAGATTGTAGCAGTAAAATGTAACATGAAGGAAAATGCAATTAAAGCTGTAGTGAACATTTATATAAATCAAAAGTCGGTAGTGAAGCAAATATAACGAGCTAGTCAAACTGTGACTAAATCAGATTTGTTAAAGTTTTGTAGACATATATTTTCACAGAAAAGAGTGTTGATTCATTTAATTCCCTTTCTTTGGACCAAATACTGAGATCACTTTTGAATTATTGTGGTCAACCCGAGTTACGTGAACGTATATCTGATTTTTGATATTTCAGTCTCTGAGAATTACAACCTGATGGTCTTTATAGCTCCACGACCCTAGTAGTACAGTTACTCACCCATCAAATCATCTCCAGCCTGGGAAAAACATAATCTATATTTAAAATATAAGGAATTTACCACTCCTAAGATATTAACTCCTGAGATGTTAATACCTGCCTTAATTTATACTTCTCACATGTTGAGATCTGTCAGGAAAATGTCAGAGTTGTCACAGGAAATCTAATCTTTGAACAAATCCAAGAGTTTTCACAGCTTCAAACACTAAAGGTAATTTCTGTAAGTATCTCCTGCAATGTTATCCCTACATCTGCATATGAATCAGATTTTCATATACAGTCACCATAGGGATATGTAGTGTTTTTTCATCCTTTTCAGAAATCCTGTATTGCATCCAAAATAGATTTATGCTGCATTATTTTTTTTGTTGTTTTATGCCAGTCAAGTCAATCAAAAATAATATTATTTCTCTTTTAGTATTAAAAAACAGAATGAATGTGCTGCTACAGACTTTGTGATGCAAATGTTCCAAAGAAAGGAAAAATCAATGGTAATGGAGCAGTAAATGCTAAATGTGTTGTTCATGATGAGTTAATGTTGTAAAAGAAACATTCATTTTAGATGTCTACAAAACCCAAAGATTTTGAGAGACTAAATTCTGTACAATTAACAATCTCCCTTCCATACCATCTACCACAGATACCAGCTCAGGACTTTGTAGAGACTGTTATCAAAGTTTAGATACTTATCTAAAATAGCTGATCAAAATGTCAATACCATCTTATTTGACATCTGTAAACTGTTTTTCTGTAATGACATCTCAGATATCTGTGTCTCTGTTTGAAGTTATGTTTTCAATACACAAAGATAACAAAAAAATGGGGATAAATTGAAGCACTGGGAATTGGAAGAAGGCTTCTAATTAACAAAATCTGATTCTAGGAGAGCACTAGAGCTGGAGTCACGGACTAAACAAACAAGAATTTAAAGAATAAATTATCATAAAAAAATTTAGGAGTTCAAAAAATAGGTACTTATCCTTTAATCATGCCTTTCATTTCTGTAATTTCTAAGATTCATATAAGTTTTTTTCCAAAATAAATCCATGAAGAATTCAAGATAACATATTTACAAAGGAAATTAGGAAAGAATATGAATTTTCACTGTATTTCTTTCCTTAAATGTTGTGTATGAATGGAGAATGGTTGGTCTTATGTCTGTTCTCATAATATGCATCTTCCTTTCTTAGTGAAAAACACTCATGATGGTATTCACCCACTAAAAATAGCTACTGACTCTCCAACTAGTCATCCTAAATTTCATTTAGAGCAAATGGAAAAGATTAAGATATTTCTAGAGAGTAATTTATTTTATTCTAAATCAGACATACAACGTGTTAGATTAATCACACCCAAAAAGTGCTTATTTCTCCACATTAGTTATCATATGAATGCAGGATGGCTAGTTCAGATGCAGATAGTTACAGTATTGATGTCTGTATCTAGATAAAAGTAGTCACCAGATTGCTTACTTTGGATTCTAATTAGTATCTATTTAGCAAGTTAAATTCTTAAAAGTTTCTACTACCACTAAAAATCGCCATCTTTGGAATTATTAAAGTTTATAAAATACAAAATTATGCAAACTGAAGAAAGTTATTTCACCAGCTTCCCAGCCCTGAGCCATAATTGTATTGGAACACTAACTGTGAAATATAAAACTGTAATCATGACTTGTAGAAATGCAGAAGCCTAGTTTTGAGGAAACTTCCCTATGCAGTTGAAGAGGGGGCTATTAGAATCAATATGTGTATTTCAATTAATACAAGTACCAACCAAAAGACACTCTATAAAGACATAAAAATTCATAAATATTTTGACAAACATTTAGTATTACTTTAATTGCAGTAGTATTCTGCAAGATATTCAGCCTTATATATACGTTTGATGGAGTTCAATAATTCCAGAACATATTGCAGTTGTAGCAACTATGTCAGTATATGAATCATCAGCAAGATACAAGACCTAGCAGGTTAAAGGCAAACTAACTCTCAGAGGACCAAATCACTAATTTTTTTTTTTTCTTCATTTTATTGGCAGTTAAACAGTGACAGCAAGTCAGATTGTTTTTCATGATTGTAGAATGTGATATTTACAAAGAATCAAAATGCACCCTTGAATCTATCTACCATATGCCAGTCACTCAGAGAAATTAACACAGATAGACTAAAGTCTGTCTCTGGGTTTGGGGATTTTTTTCCAGTATTCTTAATTTCACACTTCATAAATTATTCTGAGGTTTTTACTAAACCCTGTTTTGTCAGTAGTCCAGGATATAATGATCAAATTATACCAGAATAATAATAGATAACAAGGAAAGGATATATATCTCTCTGCAATGTGCCTATGTGATGAATGTACTGGGGTACTGTGCTACCATATTTTCCTCCAATTATTATTTTTAATTTCTGGCTCCTGTAAACAGGAATCAGCTTGGCTATTCCAGGATATTCAACTGTCAGGAGACAGTAATTCACTAAAAACTTTTTTTTGATCTATATTTTCTTAAAGCAATTTCTTAGGATAAAAGGACTCGAACTTGGCTTCTCTGACTATTTGTCTTTGGGGCATTCATGTCAGTATCTTGTTACTACCTACCATCTTCAATCTTGTTCAGTTAACTGTCAGCATAGCCATTTACTTACCATGCAAACAGAGTCAAGATTATGCTTAAAACAATAGCTTCTAGCTCTTTCCAGCTTCAATCATTAAAAAATACAACATTCTGGTCAATTGAGAGAGTAGCTGCCAGTTTTGTTCAAAAATATAATTTAGCAAGTGTAGTAAATAAGAAATTAAACTGTAATGCAATAAAAGGCTTTTAGATTGACTTCCACAGAGCTGTAGCTTGGCTGCTGTGTATATAAGATAAAAATAATGTATGCAAATTAGATTAAGTTGAAATTAAAGATGTCTAGCAGAGAATGGCTAAAGAAGCCAATTTTATTTTATTGTTTGTAAGTGGATAAATATTTTCCCAATAGCCATGAAAACAACAGAAACTGTGCTACTGAGTTCATTTGAGTTTTTAATTCACTTCTCATCCTCCCTCAGAAATTACTGGTGCAAAGTTGTTAAATCACAAAAATATATCAATCTGCTGGCAATCCAAGGTGAATTTTTAATATTTACTTGGAAAGTAGCACAAAGCATACAGTTTATGAATAAAAATTATTTTAAAAATAATTTTGTCAGAAATAGTTATTTACGAGATTATAATTTGTTGTTGTGCTCACATTTGCTACCTTTTCACTTATATACATTATTAAGCTGTTGACAACTGGTGATATTGCTACAATTACACAATTTTACCTTTGATTTCATGCCTTCACGCTTTCCTTGTCACTTCCTTATCTTCCTTTGAAAACATACAAGGGCCACTATGTATTTTTTCCTTAAATTTCTTAATATTTTTCCTTAATACTAAGTGGAAAGTGGCTTAAAAAACTTGCACATGTATTCACACCTGCTCAGATGAAAGGCTCTGCAGTGCCAGTTCAGTGCCCTCTGCTTCTTAGACAATTTGTTATTTCTCCAGTAAGGTATATGCACCAGTTCTATCCACTTTTAAATTTTAAGAGATCAAGATAAAGCCAATCCTTTTGTTCAAATATGCATAAAATCAAACAAAATAAGCATCTGTCTTTGATGCAAATGAGAACTTAAAATACTGTCTGTAAACTCCCAAATGTTTCTTTGAGGATTTTATTGTTCACAGCAGTATTACTGTTTCCATTTTCCAAAGGAAAGATGAGACTAAAAAAGATAAAGGAATGAACTCCCAGGAGTAGCCACTTGCCTGAGAAGCACCATTAAAGCCCTCTAAGAAGTTGGTTTTTAAGTTCATCAGTGAGGACTACATAGTATTATCCTCTGTATGCTGCTCAGAGTTGTAAAGGAAATCTATAAAGGAAATCTGTGGCAGTCTTGGGAAAGTACCTACAGCTCTACCTATTCAGGTTATTTAATTCTAAAATAATTAAAGTAACTCATCAAAGTAATTCACAGATTCCATACTTTTAATACAAAATCGTTACATGGAAGGCCCATCTTCATCATATCAGTAAGAGTTAATGTCCACATTAATCTTAAGTATACCTAATATATATCAAGAATAGCAATCTTGATAGATTCTTAGCAACTCTTAATTTAATTTTGTTTTATTTCTCTAATTCCTCAACACTTTCATTGTGTCTTCTAAAATGTTGGTATTGGATTTGGCCAGATGCCAATCATTCTGCTTGATAATTATTATTGTTGTTGCTGCTATTACTATGTTTATGTGATTATCTCAATAATTTGAGAGTAGATGATTGTGAAATTGGTATCTCAATAGAGAATTTCTTGGTGGTAAAGCTGGTCATGTTCTGGAAGGCTTTAAGGTGGCTATATTTATAGGATGACTTCTTGATCCAGTGCCAGGCACAATGTCATCTTTCTTCCCTGCAAGTGACATAACTCTGACTGTTGCTACCTGGGTTTGCTTTCAGAAGCTGTTCCTCTCAGATAATAGAATCTTAGAATTGTTTGGATTTGAAAGGACCTTAAAATAATCTATTCCCATTGGCAGGCACCTTCCACTTCCTTGAATACTTCCAGGAATAGGGTATGTATTACTTGACAGATTCCCTTAGAAACAAAATTTCAGTACTTCTACTTTCACAGGACTGTATCTGGCACACTTACAATCAAACCAAACTTTAAAATCTGATGATGTAAACATTTTCCAACTCCTCAAAAATAGCTGCGTCAACACTGTCAAGTAGCATGTTTTCACATCACTACAAAATAAATTTTTTGATTGACTACATTGAATGAATTCTGATTCAGTCAGAAGTTTTTCTTTTGAGATCCACTATCTCATTGACTTCAAAACAAAGCCTGGATTCATTCAGATGACACTTCACATCTAACAGGCTACTGGGTCAAGTTCCTTACATGTTTCTATTACACAAAAGTAACATATATTCTGAGATTCTTTTGGTAATGATGCAGTAATAATGTGGGCTAAAGCAGAACCTTCAGATTACTTATAGAGCTGAAAGATAAAACAAAAAACTGCAAAAGCACCTGCATAAGTACAGAATGAGAAGTACAACTTAACAATAAAAAAGGCATGACACAAATCCTAAAGGAGATTTAGATCAAATACGGTGCAATAGGAACACAGAATAAACTTTTCTCTTCAATTTTGAAACTACAGATTATTGTCTGAAGTTTGCATATTCAGTAGTATCAGTGTAACCAGTACTTGGTAAGAGGACTTAAACAAAAGTTTAAGTTTCATGTCTCAAAACAGTGACAAAGAAGGAAATTCCCATAAAATAAGCCACAACAGAACTTGTGGTAAATGCAGATGGCAACAACAAGAAAATGATAATTCAAGGCCTGGTGAAGCATATCCAGACAAAAAAATTACCACCATGGCAAGCTGAGGGAGAGGAAGCAAGTGCTCATAATATGCCACATCAAGTTATGGGAATAGCATCTATGTCCTACAGGATTTGGACAGTATAGAAGTGGTATCTCCAGAAGAACAGCTCTGGGATGTGAACACCAATACCAGGGTGAAGTACCAAAGGGATGCCACAAGAATCCACATCATGGTGACATCTTTTGCATAATCTCTCTCTCACTTTCTTTCTCTTCCTTTTCCCCTTTGTTTCTGTCTTCCCGTATCTTTTTATCTCTCTCTGTCACATTTATTGCTAAATAAAATCCATAGTATTGACTTTGGCATATGGTCTTGTTTGCACCTTAATTTGAGCAGAGACATCTCTTATGATTGGACCATAATACCTAGTAACTCCTATTTGACTCAGTGAGATATGTAACGTAATGAAAAAAATAATTTTAATTTAAAAAATATTCTCTAATGCACAAAGGGAAATTTTCAAGGTTTGAAATCTGCTGAGCTCTGCCAATTTGTGATTTGGGGCAAATTTTACTTCCTTTTCAAGCAATAAATATAATTCATTCTGTAACTACAGCATGTAGAGGTTGAGCCCACATAATTTATCTCATGTACAGATGAAAATATGAGACTTTATTTGCAGCTAAATGCAAATGGGTAAACAAAGGAAATGCTCCAGTGTGAGCAATTAAGTTAAAATAAGCCACCAATCACCTATGGCATTTGTCCAAGAATCCCAGTGATATCAAAGGAAAGAGGAGCAGTGCTGGTAGGAAAATTATGCAATTAAATTGTATTCTGCTCCTACTAAATTTAATGAGTCTTCAACTAGTGACAAAGGAATCAGGATTAGACCTTTCATCATTAAATAGCTACTAAACAAGCGAGCTGACAACACTGTACTTCTTTTTAAAGAGGTGCTAAAGATGATCCAAGAAATTACTGCCTGATATGCTTTTTTCTGGTGTTAGGAAAAAATGTTCTCACACAAAACAAAACAAAAAAATCCATTAATGGAGGAGTCGTAAACCACCTAGACAAACCTAATACATTAGGGAGAAACCAATAATGACTTTTGAAAGGTGACTTATGCCACCTAGAATTCTTTAAGGACTCTTGCAAAATAGACGGTAGAGAAGCGTATGTACTTAGCTTGATGTAGTCCTGCATAACAGAGCTTGCTCCTTTGTGTAGTGCAATTATACTACCATAATTCTACTCTCTTGGAAAGGCCTGGTACAAGCAAACATTAGATGTAAAATAAAGAATAACCGAGACTAGAGAATCTTTCTGCATAAAAATATTACATAAAATCTTCATCACTACAGCTAAGTAAATCCTAATCTGGCATTGCTAAACATCTGGCTTTGAAAGAATGAAAGCATATGTGTAAAAAAATGTGCATATTCAATCTATTCATTCTCAGATTTAATAAAAGGCATGTAAATTTCATTCCATCTTTTACATCCATGAACACAATACCAGTTGTGCCTCTTCTAATTTGTACTTGTTTATTTATTCAGATACATTTACACTTTCATGCAGCCACACCCTGAAAGCTATGTTTGAAAAATTGTCTCTTAGGGTCAAATTCTTCCACTAGATTAATTTTTTTCCCTGAGGTAGCATTATTTTTTATTAATTTAAGAAAAAAATCAAATATCTTACATAAGATTTTGTTTCTTTTTTTGATTTCTTATTCAACCATTCATTACATTAAATCCTGTTTAATTAAGTAATTATTGAATACAACCTTATATAAAACCTTTTAATTTTCAAAATATAATACACAGCACTTGAAAATAAATGAGAAAATTTTGATTAGACATTTAACATTCCGTGACTGTGGTACTTTGTTAACTAAAGTATGCTATTATTTATGGTACATTAGAAGTGTAGATTGCCACATATATTGCATTTTTAAGAATAAAAAATATAGACTACAAATGGTCAATTTCAAAGTAATTACAGTAATGTTCACGGTATATAAATTCCACTGGAGTGAATGATTTCTGATTTATATGCATTCATGTGTTGTAGACATATTTAATAATTCTACTGATGCACACAATTTGCTAACACCATATAATGTTTGGAATGCCAGACTTGAGATGTTATTCAAAAGTGATTTCTTTCAAAGGTGTGATAATTTGCAATTTGACATTTTTCCTTGCCACCTTAGTCTTCCCTTCTTTTTAGGGAAGTAAAACAAGGCACATATCCATCCAATTGCTAGAGCCTTTCCTTTACATTCTCCTGTCCATTAGTGCATAGGGTGTATTAGATGGTGCTTAATTTAGGCAACTGTTGAATATGATTTTCAGATGCTGCACTGGAAAATGCTCGGTGACCTTCTGTAAAGTTAATCAACTGCATTTATTCAGTAATTGTTTGCTCAATCTATGCCTCAAATTTTGCCATTCCTTCTTCACAAAGCAACTACATATATTATGATGCGTTAGACTGGTTACACAGCAGTAATCTTCAGTTCTCTTAAATTTCACCATCAAACAGAAAATTTGGTATAGGGACCTCATCATGATATGTGGTGTCTTTATTAAGTATATAGATCCTTTATTATGTCCGGTCACTCTTTATGAAACACAGAGCAAGACACTGACGACCATGGTGTCTTAGCTGGCACTATTTGGATCTGTGAAGCAGAAAAGAACAGTTTTGTTCTCCTGATACCAATATTTTATCACTTCAGAAAAATTCTATTAATCACAACACATGTAAAGAACAATTACTGTAATACTTACTGGATCCCAAAATAAACAATAAATTTAGTCTGGATGGGACTTCTAGATCTTATCTAATGCTACTTTCTGCTCAAAATCGTACCATGTTCACTGCCAGAGGAGGTTGCTCTGGGCCTTTACAGAACAGAGGGAGCTTGAGTGGGGAATTTGGAGGCTTAGCAGTTCTAGTTGCCTCACTATGCAGCCAGCAATAGCAAGTTCGCAAGAATGAAGAGGAAAAACATAAAAATCATAATTACATGGTTTTTTTATGAGAACATCTCTGAAGGAAAAGTGCAGAAATATCTTTCCCAAAGAGGTCTGGGAAACATGATCAGCATGATCAGCTTTTCCATATATTGTACAAATTATTTACCCTTAGAGTAAAATAATTTTTTAGACAGTTAAACCCTGTGACGTAGAGCCTGGATTGTGACCTCCTCTATGTATTTCCATGTTGCATATAATACATTCTGTCACTATATACTATGGTGAATCAGGATTCAGCCATAGTAGCTAATTATCCACAACAAATAATCAGGCATGATTACATGATGCACATGTCATGTGTATTTGCCACACTGATAAGATGAGCCACTGTTAGGCAAGTAGGGAACAAGACAAATGGAGATAGATTTCTTCACTTAAAAGGCCTCAATCAATCTCATTTTTTGCAAAATACTAATTTCAATTCTTTAGTTTATTTTGAAAACCCTATGATATTGCTTTGGGTTTTTTTTCATTCTGAAAGACTGAATTCCTTTTTCTTTTGAAATCTAGTTTCCCTGCCTCAGGAAGGTTAAGTTTCTTAAGACAAGTTATAGTATAATTAGAGAATATCAGATTATAAACGAGGTACCACTTTTGGGATTTGAAAGTCTATAGCTTTCAGAAAAAACTCACACTGAAATATAATTATTCCAATTTCTTAGCACATCACACTGAGTCAAGCTCGAGGGTTCATTTTGTAGCTAAATGGTAACATTTTTCTTATTAATGAGGAAAGCATTTTAACCTGTTGAAGTAATGTATTTCTGGAAATCTCTAAACTTTTATTTGAAAGCACTAGGAAGACAACTCACTTTGTGTTACTTCTCCTGTGTTACTGTCTGCTCTTGTATATTTTATTCTATTTTGAAAAAGAAAACATTATATCTGTTTATTTTTATTCTAGAAAGAGCAAACGTAGATACAGATGAAGCACCAAGATTTAAAAGCAAATTAATATGTGGAATCTGTCAATAAATAACAATCCTTTGGTTTGAAGGAAAAAAAATGAAATTAATGAATGAAATGAATGAATGAATGAAATTCCTCATTTAATGAAATGCCAATGGAATTAAATAGGGAAAAAAATATATTTTTATTCAGAAATTACACTGGTGGCAATTTATTTGAAGATTAAAGATGATTTTTAAATTTTCTTTAACTTTGTAATGTTTTAAAAGATGGGATTAAATTTTTATTTTCTTTATTCAAGCTAAACTCAGTTCCTTAATATTTAAATTAAAAGACTGATCATATATTTCTAGCCTTTTGTACAAGATATATTTTTCTAAGAAATCAAAATGGTTTCTTTAATCTTTAAGTTATAAAAATTTTAAGTTTTTAGCTTTGAAAATATTCATTTGAAGATTAGGAGATAAGAGGTAGAAATGTGTATGCTTTGGATATTTTTAAAACAAAATGAAAGGAAAGGGCAAAGTGAAGTATTTTTAAAAATCAGTTTTCTATGCCATGAGAGGCCACTTGGATCAGTCAGGTATATCCTTTTAGAATGTAAGATATTAGATAATATTAAGTTTTTAAATGCTGTTTGAAAAATAATTGGTTATTAGCCAAAGGAACTTGAAAGAAGGCACATAGGCATTATTAGACACTCAATTTTGAGAAAGGAAATCTCCTTTAAGAATGGAAGATTGCTACAATGTGTCCCCTGAGCCTTCTTTTCTCAGGCTGAACAACACTAACTCACTCAGCCTGTCTTCATAGGAAAGCTGTTCCAGCCCTCTAATCATCTTGGTGGCCTCCTCTGGAGACTCACTTCACCACGTCCACGCCTTTCTCATGCTGAGGCTTCCAGAGATGGATGCAATACTCCAGGCTGGGTCTCACAAGGCTACAGCAGAGGGGTAGAATGATCTCCCTTTGCCTTCTGATCATGGTTCTTTTGGAACTGCCCAGGATATGGATGCATGTCAACACGTTCCATGAGCATATCAATGAATTCCATGCACCTTCAGGCTCTTTAAATAGTCTCAAATCTGATGTTCTTCCATAGGTTCTTCATTTTCCCAGGCCTTGCCTTTGCCATCTGCAATTTGAGTTTTGTGACTGGAGCACTTGCTGGAGAGACTAAGGAAAACAGTTATTGAATATTTATCTTAGCCTTCTCCAAGTAAGCAAGTTTCCCATTTCTTTCTGGAGACAGCCCACATATCCCCTAGTCTTTCTTTTATCACCAGCAGAAGATTTTCTTGTGGCACTTGATTACCCTAGGAAGATTTATTTCATCTGGGTCTATGGCCTTCCTAACCTGACTCTTGGATCCTCAGAAAATTATTTTGCATTCTTCCCAGACTATGAGTTCTTGCTTCCATCCTCTGTAAGCTTCCTTTTTGTTTGAATTTGTCCAGTAGCACCTTGATTCTCCATGCAGATCTCTTGGCATTTTTGCTTCATTTACACCTTTTTGGGATACATCACTCCTAAGCTTGGAGAAGGTGATCTTTGAATAGTAACCAGCTTTCTTGGGCCCCTCTTTCCTCCAGGGCTTTATCCTGAGGAGGCCAAAGCCTGCCCTGCTGAAGTCCAGGGCAGTGAGTTTGCTGTGCACTCCCCTTGCTGGCCCAAGAATCCTGAAGATGCATGTCTATAATTTGTCTATAATCTGCCAATTTTTTTTGTTTTTCCATTAATTTGTTAATATCAAACATTTCCGTTGTAGTGTTTGTTTTTCATAGTTCTGTATAGACAGCTTAAGAAGGAGAAAGGGTGAAGAGGTAAGGGCAGGGCAAAGGGGATTGATCTTCAGGGGAGAGGGCACAGCCACCAGGAGTATGCAACCAATAAGGGAACAGGGAAAGGAGAAACCAGGGATCAGTGAGACAGAAGTCCACGAGGGAGTCTTGTCTTTTCCCCCAAGGAGGAATGAAGTCTCTGGTGCAATGCCCTTGGGAACTGGCTGGGGTGGGAGAGGGAATTCATGGGATACTACATTTACTGTAGTCTTTGGGATACTACATTTACTGTAGTCTTGCTACAGTAAATGAAAATCTGCAATTCCAAAAGTACTCTGCATAATTTTTAATTTTTTGTTTATATGAATCATAAAAGGAAGAACTACACACTGATAAATTGAAAGACAACAATTAGTTTGAAAGAAGATATGCATTTTATACATGTAAATCATAGAAGTCAGATAAGCAATTTATATACCTATCTCAGAGATTTAAGCTGTGAGTTTTCAAAACAGCTCCAATGTTTCCCTTTGCAAATGGAATTCAGTATTCTGCCCTAGGCCTAGACTGAGAATCATTGCCTAGGGGAACAGATTTAAAGGTCTGTTTTTGACTTTAATTGTACCAAAGCAAGCTGTCCGGTATCTTTCTAGACTCTGACTGGTATGACAGTCAGAGCTGGTGCTAATCTTATTGTTAATGTCAAAGACCAAGCGTGACGGCAGCAGACAAGATAGGCTCTAGTGAATGACAGAGTAATCAGACTGGAATAAAAGTAGCTCATCCATAAAGAATCAGGCTGTGGGAAATCAGTATCAGCATGTCCACATGTTTACTTCTTTTTTCATTCTGATGGCAGTTAGATTGTTTAACAGCATATTTCTTTGTCAGAGATTATTTGAAATTCATGTTATTCTAAGACTGTAAACCTAAAGGGATACAAATCATTAAGTCTGCCTGTATTATCAGTACTGAACATTTTAAGATATAGTGAACATTCTTATGTGAAAATAATTCCAGATATAATTTAACAATTGGGTATTGTGAATGTCCCCAGTCCTGAAAAATGACTTTTCAGTTTTCATTCCCTGTCATAAGAGATCATCATATATCTTTGATAGTCAAATTCATCCAGAAAAAAAAAAAAAAGGAAAAGAATTTGAGCATCATTTCTACAGCAGCAGAACTATGACACCCTAGCCAACTTATAACCTTTGCGAATTCCTACTTAAATGGAGTAATAACAGATATGGACCCATAGCTCTGAATACAAGAGCAGTAGAAAGGGTTTACCCTTAAATGTACAGTTAAACTTCTAACACTTTTTGTTGGATACACTTAAAATTTATAGCTTCTGTCCCTAGCTCTTGAATAGATTCTCAAAGATTTTAAATAGAAATAATTTACAAATATTATTTGCAAGACACTTCAAGATTACAGGCAATCAAGTTATTTAAGCTTTTGAAGGGAGAGGATGGCACAAAGCTGTTTGCTTACGGATGATGCATCAAGTGAGGTGGTGATAATGAGAACAATGGAAAAAGATCTGACCATTCTGCTTCATTCACAGGTTTATATGTAGCTGTGTGGTGGTTGACTTTGCTTTTTTTTTTTTTTAAAAATAACATATAAACTACTTTTCATGATCTGTGACACTTTATAAGAAAATAAATAAATAAAGTAAATAGGAGTTCATTCCTCTTTGGGAAAATGAAAAGATGAATGCTTGATCTAATGAATGCTAAAATATTTTGTTTAACCTGCAACTAGTTTGAAACTTTAATTGGTAGGTTTTTTGAAGTTTTTTTATATCATGAAGCACTGTGTAACACAATTGAACATAGACACTATGCCAGGCAAGTTTATTGCCTAATTTTTGATTGGTTTAAATTCATGTAACTACCCTTGTTTCATTGTAATCAAGGTTCAACCCAAAGAAAGGTAGTGTTGTGTTTTCAGTGTGGCCTTCAACAATATCGGCAAATACCTTTGGGTAGATGTCCTTCTTATACAAGCAAGCTTGTCTGACAGTAGAACAGAGGCAAAAGCAGAATTTTGGTCTCCAATTTCCATCCTGACCCTGTCTGTGATGGTGTCTCCATGAGAGTGCAGCAAGTGCTGTGACAACTGCATTACAGTGATAGTGCTGATACTCTCTGACTACAAAGGACTTGCAATGTTCCCTTTTTGATACAAAAAGAGAGAATAATGTCTCCCTCTATTTTTTCTGCATGCCTGGCAATGACTTGTGTGATTCTAGCTCAATGGGACATTTTGTGCTGGGGTCTTACTTTAAGTGAGAAAGAGGGGGAGAATAAGGTAAGGCCATCAGAATTCTTGCTGATGTACAAATCTCTTTGAATAAGATTCAAGAATGCCTTTGAAGTGCCACAGTATGGTCTCTATTCAATTTTCAAACTGACCTGTTATAAAGCCTTAGAGGAAAAAACAATTCTGGTTTTCTGGCAAGATCTAGTTTTACTTTCTTTTAACTGCATAGTAGTATTCTCTTTCCACAAGACAGGCTTCTAAATCTTGATGCTGTTGGCAACAACAATGAAACATAAGAGTTATGTATTTCTAAGCAAACATAAATTTACAAGTCAAACTAATTTTATATAATATTTTGGCTCAGGAAGGTCAGATTTTAGATTTTGAATACAATGTAAGTACAAAATTCTCACTGTGTGATATAGTGGTCCAATACTTAACACCATTCCTTAAATCTTATCTTCATCAGCCATATTTTTGCCTTTGTGTTAGGCATTTCAGTAAACCTGATGTTTTCTCACAGCTAACTATCTATACTACTCTTATTTTCAATTTCCAATAAGCTCTGCTTGTATGTCAACAGCCAAGAATAAATATATTCCAAAAATCTCAAGTCATTCAAAGAGTTCCAGACAATGAAATAATATCCTACTAAATTTTGTGTGAAAGTGCTGATTAGTAACAATAAGTTTTAAGATCTTTAATTGGACTTTGAATGAGATAATTAACCAGCTGCTGGCAAAAGAGTGGCTAATCCAATGCTAATCTAAACATGTTTTTACTGTAAGAGAAGAAGTGTTCATTTATAATTAATCAATTTTCTCAGTATTCATAGGTGAATAAATACTAAATGCCTAAAAGAAATATAGTAAAGGTTAGATCTCAAATGTAAGCAATCAGAAAATGTACTCCAAGCATAAGTAGTAGCTAAAAACTCAAGTGATTCATTACATGATTTGCCCAATGAACCTTTTCACCTAGAAAGGTTGTGCAGTGTATGTAATTTACTTATTATTAATTTTCATGTGATGTTGCAAGTTCAGGAAATATTTTAGCTCTCAAAAATATTATAATTTCCATCTATAACCTCCCAGACAATCCATGCTCTTAAACTGGAAAGGGTGAATTTTATTTTATTTTTTGTATTTGTATGTAAAGCTCAGCATGGAATAGGATTCTAGAATTAGAGGATAGAAAGACCTGCTTTCAGAAGACACTGAAATTGGACTTTTAATTTCAGGAAAAGTCACAAAGCAAAATATACATTAAAAGAAGGAAAAAATGAAAGAAAGAAGCAGGATATAGAGCAGAACATAAAACATTTCAGGTTATGTGAATAAATTTTGAGATATAATGCTTGACTTGGAGAATGAATGAGGGTTCAGTTTAGCATAGCTTCTCAGCATGGCATCATTTAAAATATACAATCAATACAGTAATAAGGATTCTCGGGTCTTTTGTTTGCTCAATATTTAATGAGTATCCCTTTTGTACAATTACAAAGTTATAATCAACAGCTAAGAAATGGAAATATCAAATTCATATTACTAGACCAAGATGATCCTGTCTGAGATGTATCCATCAATGCAGTGAGCAAATACATTTTAATTAAGAAGCTGATAATCAGTGTTAGTTTTATGAGCATCTGCATAGTCTTTCAAATAAAATCATCCTACTACCTGGCTGAGCTAGGCTATTTGATTACTTTATTTAATTTCAGTATCAAATGGTCCATTTACAGAAGAATTTCTCTATTTGAATCTCTTTGAGATGGCTATTTTTCATTAATTGACTTCAGCTGCATGCAATCAACTTTGTTAAAAAAAAAGTAGTTCAAAAGAACAGATTAAATGATAAATATTCAAAATATAAAATAAATTACATCTGTGAAGCAGATTTAATTTCTGTACTTCAAAATGTGCCATATTGTAATTACAAAGATTTAGGTAAATTTAACTACTTTATGTAAACTCAATAAGGCAAATCCAATTGTGTTTCATTTATTTTAAGTTAATTATGCTATGTAATACGTTTCTTTCAGTTTGCAGGCAGCACTGGCAGTACACAAGCTGTTTATGAAACTTTAAATTAAATTTTTGAATGTACTCAAGATAGAAAGGAGAAAAAAAATTATGTTAACAAAAGAATTACTAAAATGAACTGAGCCTTATAGTTTATTCCTTCTTTTCTTTCAGGCAGATACATGAAATATATGTATATGTATATGTATGTGTATGTGTATGTATGTGTATGTGTATGTGTATGTGTATGTGTATGTGTATATATATTTTTTTTTTACTAATAGTAGCCTTTAAGCATTTAATTTTTCAATGTTTCATTCAAGAATTAGAAAACAGTGTTTATGTAACTAAAACATTCTGGAAGCAATATTAATACCTGATATATATGTTAACTAATAGTCTGGACTAGTCTTCTGTTTTCAATTCAATGTCACATATTTGATATCATTGTCAGAAACAAAAGAAACACTCTTGCTCTAAGATTTTATGTTCACTGGATGGCAAAACATATTTTTAGGTTTTCTTTTGGAGAAAATTAAAATAATTTTCTATAATACAAGTGATCAACACTGAAAAACATAACTTTTTAAGTATAGATATATATCTGTTCCAGAAAAACCTTGATAAACCTCACAAAAACATAACATTTATTAATGTTTTCAAAAAATGTTATGTCATTATTTTAATATTATTCAAAGTATTTCAAATAATCCTTAGGAATTCTTGCAAAACAGCACATTCTCTACTGGATAACACTCTGTCAACCAAGAATTATTTTAGCCATAATAAAATAGTGTATTCAAGATATAACCTTTATTATTTGTGTTCACAAATGTTAAATTACTTTAGAGTAAGGCCTTGACTTGGACCGAAGTGTAGAAATGTAAAAAGAATTCCCCTTCTGGTTCTCTGAATTAATTTACAGATCCTAGAAAACTTGAAGAAAAATTATTTTGTTAAAATGAAAAATACACATCTCCAGGGCTTGAAATCAGTATGTACTCATTTGACTTTTACAAGCAAATACCTCAAATTCGCAATATGTTGGAAAGGTGAGAAATTGAAAGCTTTTAGCTGAAAAGAGACATTAAAAAAATAAAAGTCACAGGTTAATATTTGCTTTATCTTTTTGTGTTAGTGTTTTGATTGTTTCCTTGATTATGAAGAATCAAGAGAGATGACTTTAAGAAATCCTTTACTTAGATACATTTTGAAAGCTTAATAGTATCACAAATAACTGGTAAACCTGGTGCTTCAAAGAGCTATATCTGCTTCTGATGCATTTAAAATGTCTTGGAGTACCTCAGTCTGTACTCCAAATTGGTTTTTTTCTTTAGCTTGTCACAACAAATAGCAACATTACAATGTGATAGGTAACAAGGAGTTCAAATTCCATACTTAATAAATATGGCTGTAGAACATTAAAATACCAAAACAAAAGGATGACTTTTGCTGCTGTTTCTTCATGGCAGAAATCCATCCCTTCTCTTTGAAAGTCCTAACCTCCTGACTGGCTCACATAGGCAGAAGAATTACACAGATTTGTTCACTCAGACTTGCATTTTGCTTTAAGTTATATTTTCACTTGAAATACTCCGGGATGTTCAAGGATGTTTAGGATGCTAGCTTTATGTACCTGAAACACATTAGGGAGGCATGTGACAGGAAATTTAGATAGCAATGTCACAAGAAGAACTCAAAGGACACTAGACAATTACATACAGCTGAATTAAAACCTAGAAATAGGATTCAGCCTCAGATTCAAACACCTAAACAACAGTTATAAATTTTAATTTTCTGATGTCTGAAATATTACAAATAGCGGGCAAGGCTTGATACAACACTACTGAGAAACATTTGCATCATGTCTGCATCAGCCTTTTCTAATGAGGTGAGATATTCCAGGGCATTTAGAACCACACTAAATGTCTAATGTTTAGGTAACTGAAACATTCTTCTAGTTGATACATTCACTCTAGAGAGCAATCCAGCTCACCAAATGTAGATGTCTATTCTAGGATGTGATCAATATGTCTGGAAATCATTAACTGTGCTGAATGGATGTTTTTTGACTAGGGTGAATTTAGCTGTTATATAGATTCTTATAATGGTGGGTATATAAATTTAGCTCTCTGAATCTCTGAGGTTCAGGCCTACCCTAAATATTTTTCTCTGATTCATATCCATTTGTCTTTTGCCAAGTTTAAAATGCATGACTTGTCCCACTGCCTGTCATTTACAATACCTTTTCACCACCATCAGTCTCTACTTTCTCCCTGCAAAGAAGACGGGGACTTAGCAGACTGTCTTTGTAATCAGTAGGAGCTGTTCAGGAAAGAAATATGAGGTGTAGTCCATGCTGAATCATCCATAATCAGAGGAGCCAGAAGCTTCTGTCCTTGTCCAGTAGAAAAACTGGAAACATCATTTTTCCTTGCCTTATTGGGATTTTCATGGAAATCTTTCTCTTGACCTGGTCAGGATCATCCACTGTAGTAAATTTTACTCATCTTCCATCCCTCAAGAAATCAAAAAGAAGTTGAAGAATTTTCCTCTAGGACTTCCAAATTTGAATACAGTGGAAATGTCTGTATTACTTCCCCATTCACCTTAGAAGAGGATCAGGTCCCTGGTAATTAAAATTACTTGGAAACTTCCTTAGATATTTGCCACTTTCAACAGTGCAACACTGTGAATTGAGCTAAAAATCTAGAGGCTCTTCAATCTGTTCTTGAGGTTTAGATAATTTTTAGTTTGTGAGTTTCAGAGTTCATTAAAATCCTCAACTATACTGGGCCATGAAAATAAAATGAAAAATAAACTTCAGTACATCAAGGAAAATATGAACATTGGAAAATACAAGGAATAAAATTTTAAAATTAAGAGCAAAAATGGAGCCAAAGAGTCAACCTTTTCTACTACCTGGAGGAGATGGACTGCATTTTCTATACTTGTCTGGTTTTTACCAAGTACATCCCATATGCTTTCTTTACATTAGTGATCCTTTGAATGGTTTTATTCCTCTATAACATATAAATATCTCTATCTTCTTTCTACAAATAGTGGTCTAGCATTTTCAGTGGCATGTCAGGGAAATTCTTTCTCACAGATCAAATTTAGCAATCTTATGGTGTTTTAGCTTTAAAATCTTATCATTGCAAAAGAATACAGATATTGCAGTAAAACAAATAAACAAGGTATGGGATTAGATATTATACATATACACAGACCTCCATGAGATCAGTACTCACAAGCATTTGCACATATCCATAGGAATTAGTAGAAAAACTCATGGTATTAAAAACAATCAAAATAAAATATCTTCAGGGAATTAACACTATTCTTTATGCTATTTATTCTCACTCTCTACTTTTATAATTCCTTGAACACTGAGTATTAGAAGAGAAACAGGAAACATTGTGAGGAGACACAACACTTTGAGATGGCTGTAGCTTGTTAAGCAAAGATGTTTCAGAGTTCCGCAGGTTCCCTTCAGCTCTTCCCTCATGACAAGACAGAATATTTTCTATAGATTCAAAGATATTCAAAGCAGTAAAGATGAAAGTGACTGAAGAGATAAACAACTTATAATATTCAATTATAATATAGAACACTGAATAAAACACCATAATACCATTTTACAAATTCCTACCCTGGCTATATATTAAACAATTGTGCATTTTGGGTCCTCATATCTCTAGGATCATTTGAAAGAACTATATAATATTGGAAAAGTAAAAAAACACGCAAGACTATGGAAAAAATATTTTGTATAAAGAGCAGTTGATATATGGAAACACCTAAATCTAGAAAATGAAAGAGGGAAATGATAAGGGTTTATAAAAATTTGTATAAGATAGGAAAAAAGTGAGCTAGGAACTTATCACTTATTTTGAAGTACGTGAGAACTTCATGTGTGTTCATGAAGTAGGGGAAGATATAAACTGTTACAAAACAGCCTTAGAGAGGTTGTTCCTCCTTCATTGCTGGAACTGTGGAGTATATTACCATAGGAATTACTGAAAGAAGCTTACACAAAAGTTAAAGCAACTAGATACATTTTCAGAAGAATAATTGCTTAAAAGGTATCTGAGTTTCTGTCTAATTCCATGAAATTAAAATTCTACTTTTTTTTAAAACCATGTGTTCCTAAGAAAACTTAAGAGGAAACAGAAATATGAATACAGAAGTATTGACATAGTGTCTAAGTTTTTGTGTATGGCCATTGAATAATTTTTCACAGACACTTTACCTTAGACTAGGATTCATTCCGATGTGAATCAAGGTTAAACATTTAAGGTCATTTTGTTCTTCTACAGAGTTTCTTGATGCTGAGACATTATCATTATTTATGATAGGATTTTAACATCTTTGTTCATTTTATGGGTGTCAGATTTGGGATCAGCTTTTCTGAAGAGATGAAAATTTCCTTACAAAATAGGTATCCATTACATTTTCTATTATTTACTAATAAAAAATTCTAAAGACTCCTAAAAATAATGATGTCTTAGTCTAGACAGTCATAATAAGCAGAAAAATTTTATCTTAATCTCTCTTTAAGATCTTTGTTATAAAATTTGAACTTCCCAGGATTACTACATTTAGGGATTTATATTTTGGTTTGTTTTTTTTTTTTTTTTTTCCCCGACCTTTTTATTTTGTATTCAGAACTACTTTAAAAGCTTCTGATCACTAAAATGGTCAGCTATAGATAAGGCAGGGAAAAAGAAAGAAAAGACAACAAATATACTGAGTTGTTGTTGAGTACCAAAGTGTTTCCTTCTGCCGACTGAATAAATGTTAACAATGTAGATGAGACAAATAAAGACAAAACATAACGTTTGCACAAGGAGATTAAATAAAAACTACATAAACAACTTTCATAATGGTATTTTATAAATACCAGTGCTTAGGTTCGCAGTATTCTCTTCTGTTCATTTTTTTTCTAATCTATTGCAATGTGTTCATGTGTATGTGTGCATGTGTAAATAAAATATATATGATTCTATGAATACTTAAAATTTGCTATTCTGACAGATGCATGAAAGGGCAAGACTTAGATCTTCTTTGCTCAATGTAGTGTCACAGATTTTGCCATGTGTAAAAAGCAATTTTTACTTTCCAAAAGAGCTGTTCACAGAGTGGAAATATATTGGAGATTGCATATGAGGAGATCAAAGGCTAAAAACAGCAAACAGTAATTTTAATTTCACTCTTTAACCACATGGAGATGATTCATTCACTAAAGTTTAAGTTGTATAAGGAGTTAACTTGTCTCATAAAAGTAACCTGAAGAAAGGTTTCTAAATCTGCTCATGTTTTAACAAATATTCTTTAATTATGTTTGTTCCTCAGTTATGTGTAAGTAACTCTTCATTTAAAATAGTTGCCTTGCCTCTGAGTGATCAAAAGAACTTAGAAGCAAGGGGTTTTTTTCATTTTTATCACTTTATTATTTTATCTGTATATATTTATCTCTTCTTAGAAATTTTTATGATTTAATCTCTCCTTCTTTGTCAGTTTCACTTAAAGTAATCTACAATTTGTCATTTTGGTGGATTTTGTAAGCAGTTGATTGTCTTTTCTGTTTATGTAAAACACATCCAGATAAGCTATACATCAATTTATTTCCTCTTCTTTCACTTTTCTAGGGTGAGCCATAAGATGGACAGCAGCCCTGTACACCTTGGCTGCTGTTTACAGGAAAGAAGAATCCAAATACAGGCAGGAATTGAGGTTCCTTCTAGCAATATGGGTAGGAACCCTGTCATATCACACACACAGGAAAAAAGACCAAACTAAAAACTAAATGTAATCAGAAGAAAGCCACACTCTTTGCTTAGTGAAAACTTTAATTGCATATTTCAATATTTGGCCTGAGTTGTGAAGAGCTGCAGTATATGGCATTTATCAACAGCTGGTCTCATGCAAGATGCATGGAATAAAAACCACATTACAATGGGGTAAGCTTGCTGAACACATTTAATCTAAGTTTCTACCAGAGGAGAACATAGTAAACCACTGTTACCCAGTTAATTCGTTTGTTAAAAACAGTTCTCTAATTCTGCTTATGGCAGACACCTATCAAATTTTGTCATTGAGAGCAGTAAAATATCAGTATTGAAAGTCTATAACTGTTAAAAGTTTTTGTGTGGCATTAGAGGCTCAGGGAGAAAGTAGATGTGAATTTGGGTTGTTAAAGATACTGGTAACAACTTACTATGTTGAAAAACTGTAGAAGAGAGAAAGGAGACCACTCATACAGCTATAGAGTTCTTCAGATTTGTCCTTGATAAACATTTATAAACATTTGTGAAAGGAATGAAAATAATTGGAAGAGAAACATGTATGCCTCATGCTGACAAAAAAAAAAAAATATGTTTGAATATGTTTGTGCCTAATAGATTGGAGAAATTGTTTGAGAATTGTTTATTCTTATGGAAAGATTGCCCTGTACAGTGCTGCCAAGGACAGTTTCAGCTTGAATGACTATCTATATAATGACATTCACTTAAGTTATAGTGACTTAACTTTTAAAGTAGACATCACTACAAAGTAAGAGGTGCATAGACTTTTTGTGTTGTTTTTTTTTTTTTTGTTTTGCCCTTCCAACTGAATGAAGAAATGAAAAGTGGTATTAAAAATGGAATTTGAAAGACACATGTTGTTCCATGAAAGTGTGTTCTATGGGACCAAAATTTCTCATACTGAAAAATAAAAGATTGTCTCTTCTTGTATTTATATTTTTACTTGTGAAAACATTCAATTTGTTCTTCCCCATAGACAGAACATTATGTAAGTGATGGGTTTTTTTACCCAGTGGAAAAAGAAAGGTTGTGATTCTATCTGTTATATGTGGATTGTTTTGCACAGTAATATGCATTTTCAAAGTCTGTGGGTAATTGTTTTTACTGAAGGACACATGATTTTCTTCTGAATATACCAGTTATCTGTGCTCTTATGCTTTATTGAATTATTGTATTTGATGAAGTAAACCCAAATTCTGTATCCCTCATTGTAACTTGCAGACAACCTAACAGAAAGGTTCTGGCAGATCAAGCATGTATCAGAGAAATGCACTACTTCAGGAGCACATTTTAACAGCACTACAATTAAAGATGGAATTGTGCCTTTGCTAGAGAAGAGACTCACATATTCCCATAGGAGTGGATCAAAAAGCTCTACTAAATATGCTTGTTCAGGCAAAAAGCCAATACAAATAATTAAGGTATTGCAGTTATGAAAGGCAATAGTTAACATGCAACATCCTTCTCACCTATGTAAGCAGAAGAGTTGAGAAAGAACATACATTCCAACACGTATGTTTTTGAGACTATATTCTTTTTTCAGTTTGACACCACAGTAATGTAAAGATGATCAAGTAAATACTATGTGTCAGGAGTGATGTTAGAATATGAGGTTCTCCTTGGAGACTAAGTTCCAAGAAAAAGTAAAAATTTAACATATTGCATATGCAGTACAATATTCCTGGGTTTGTGGTTGGTTGGTTGGTTGGTTTGTTTGTTTGTTTGTTTGTTTGCATTTTGATGTTTTTGTTTTGCTTTGCTTTGGTTTGATTTTGGTTTTTATTGTTTCTTTGTTTTTATTTTTGTTATTTTTTTTCTCATCACTACTCAAAGAAAGAATTTATTCCACCCTTATTATGCTTACTACCAGGAATTCTGAAAAAAACCCATGATAAACTGGTGACTTCTGAGAGGAATATAGAGCCACAGATTTATGTAATATCTCCACCTTCCTTATCAAAATGAAGCGCAAAATGCGTAATGCTGAATTCCAGAAAAATGTCCCTGATGTTCATCTGCTTATTTCCTGCCATCCCTGTTGCATGGCCATGTAGTACAAAGACAGGGAGAAAGGGAATTTTCATGAAATATTGTTGATGTTGTCTATATGGGCAAGGTTGAAATAAACATGGGAATCTAGTTCCTAGCACACCAGTTTCAGCAGTGGATAATTCTCTTGTAGAATACCAGTGAGCTCACTATTATTCCAAATGTAAAATGGAATAGCTAAAACTACTTCAAATGAACTGAGGAAAAAATAAGGTGAAAAAGTATATTTCTGATGTTGATTATTACAACAATGATGTCATGGTATGCTTTGTCTTATTTCTATTTCTTGTTGATCTGTTCTCATGGATGACATCCATCCAGCTATGGGTATAGATATTTTAAAATAAATATACATGTGTACATATATAGGTCTTTGTTAAGTTCGTGGGAAGGATTTTTTTGTCTTCTGCTGGGGCTTTGTAATGGAGCTTTATTTTGATCATGAAACAATAATTTGGGATGTCAGTTTCCTAAGTTGCAAATTTTAGCAATACTTTTGATATAAGAACATAAGACGAATAAATGTATTACACCAGTCTATTACTGACTGACAGGTTTTATGAGATATTTAGCTATTAGGTAAATTCCTACACTGTCAAGAAAAATAATTCATGTTTGTGTTATAAGTCTTGCTTTACACTTTTTGGCCTCCTAATTTCCAGGAACTTTTTCTCTCACAATTGGAGAGCTGTAAGAGTTCAGTGCACTTAATTGGAGTAATGTAGACATGAGTAAGAGTTGACACCATGTTTCAAAGCTTGTATTAAAAAAATTCGGTGACAAAGTGTATTCAGATAGATGATATCTAGCTAGCTAGCTAGCTAGCTAGCTAGCTAGATATATAGATAGATAGATGATTTATAGATAAAACCCTCTCAACATTTATATCATTTATCATGCTAACAGTAAACTGATAAGAAGAAAGCAAAATATCTTTATTAAGAAGTCCTGTTCCTGCAATTAAAAGTTATTTTTCACTTCTTTGCTAATGAAAAAATCCTGCTATATTTCCTCAGACTCTATTCCCCAGTCATGATCTCACTGTAAAAGTAAGTGATCACCAAAAGTTGATGTTGCGTTGTCATCAAAAGCAGGAAGAATCTGTACATTACTTATTGCCAAAATATGAGATAAACCAAATGCATTTTTAAATGTTAGACTGATTTTTTACAATATAAGAAACAACTTTATTTTAAAGGCATTGGTAAGCCCTGTAAAAAATCAGCAGGAGCTTAAAAATAATGAAAACTCATCATTTTACCCATTTGAAAGGCTGTTCAACAGAATATGTCTTTATTAGCAAAAACATAGTAATCTTTTAAAATCATCTTTTTTATCCTGGTAACTAGGTCAATGAACAAATAGTAAGTGGTCTGTGTTGAAGATCTTTGTAGATGAATAGTCATTTGCTATAGTAATTAGATCTAAAATGGCATTGAAGCAAAATGCAAATGTTGGGAGTCCACAAAAGGAATGTTTTTAATTGTACATATCATAACTGCTGCACAAATAGTCACAAATTTACTTTAATAAGACAGCTACCTGTTGTATCATTGGATTTACTAAGAAAGAATGGTACTAAATTATAAAACAAATTAAATAGAGGCTCCTCCATTTGTTCAGCAAAAATACACATTCAGAAATAGAAACCAGATAATGAAAGAATGTAAAAGGTTCTGTATTTTGGCATGTTCATGTTTTGGATAATTTCATAGTAATATCTCACATAGATTTTTCAGCTCTCAGGCTCTCTTTTTCCTATAGCCTCTCCCTGTCATCCTTTCTAGTTTCATGCTATCTGTTTAAATTTAACTTGTTCAGAGCTGATTGAATACTAATTTCTTCTTTCCTTTCTTTCCTGCAGCACTTGTTTCAATCATCTTTTCTTTATGGCCCTGCTCTCCATGTCACTTACTTTTCTCTGATCTTAATGTCAGCCTCAGTGCTACAATCCTGCCTCAGACCAATAAAATACATCTTTCCAGTCACATTTGACACAGATAATTTCTTTCTTTTTCTTTATTTATGAATCCTTTCCTTTCTTTTCACTAGTTATTAAATCACACTTCTTGACATTTTCTATATTTTTGAAAATGTTAATGCTTTTAAGACTAAGTATAATGTTCCTACTATTGCTAATTGCCTAAGTTGGTTCATATTTTCTTTAATGATTTGGATGATGCCAATGGCCTGCCAATTATATTTTATTGAGTTAAGGCAGACTACAGAGAGACAGGGAATAAATCATATTTAATGTATATTTTGAATAGAGCAGAAAGTAATGTTCTCAAAATACAGCTCAACATACACAAAATAGGCATTAATTAACACATTTCCAATTTTAAATATAATCATGCAAAGAGTAAGTTGTCTGGCTAGGTTATGAAATATCCAGCAGAAAAGCTTCAAAAATATCTTTACAGAATATAGATAGCTAATGCAGGAATATAATTTCAGACAAAGAAAGTAATACATGAATTTTCCAGGTTGCTTTCAGACTCGCTTTCCTTTTATCCTGCTTTTCTACTCTTCTGGCACGTGACATAATTAATTTCCTTCATTCATTTGTTTTGCACCCCTCATTTCTCTCAGAACTAAGAGATTTCCCTTTTCCTTTCTACCAACACATAACAAGAAGTGATCTCCAGTTATGAGACACTAAGGCAATATTCAAAATGCTGTGCTCTTGTTTTTCTGTCCTACATGGTGAGACACTGGAACTGTTCTCCCAGAGAAGCTGTGGATGCCCCATCCCTGGCAGTGCTCAAGGCCAGAATGGGTGGAGCTCTGAGCAACCCGGTCTAGTGCAAGGTGTCCCAGCCCACAGCAGGGCAGTTGGAACTAGATGATCTTTATAGTCCTTTCCAACACAGGCAATTCTATGATTATGATCTGCTTGCATGTCATAACACTTCCTGGGTTTTTTTAGCTTTTCCCCCTTTCTGACCTGAAGAACTTAATGTTCTTTCTGTTTTCTAACTCAATAACAACTTAAAATTGTAACACAAGTGTGACACCATTTAAGCTTTTCTTGTGGTCCGTTCAC
This sequence comes from Lonchura striata, assembly GCF_050655825.1. NCBI lineage: Eukaryota > Metazoa > Chordata > Aves > Passeriformes > Estrildidae > Lonchura > Lonchura striata. Next base: position 53,869,954 of record NC_140703.1, on the reverse strand, counting down.
AAAATATTATTTTCAAGAAGATTTAATAGGCTTTAAAGTACACCTTCCCTTTGTTGCTTAAGAGTTTCTTGTTATTTTTAAACACTTTTTTAAATTAAAACAGAGTAAAAATTTTTGTGCAGCCTCACTGTTGTAGCAGCCTGAACTGCTACAAGTGAAGTCCAGGGTAAAGAAGCAGAAAGGGCCTTTGTATGGTATCCACAGATGTTTAATTCAGCTCTGCAGTGAGCTGGTCAGGGTTCCCCAGCACACACAGGTCTCAGCTCTCACTGCCCCATCCAGAGGGGTCTGGGGGTGAACCTGGTCTCTGGGCACTGCAAAGATGAGGGCCAGTCAGGGAACTGGAAGGAAGTGGCTCAGGGACATAGGAACAGACATAGGAGCAGAGGAAGGAGCCAATGGGGTTTTAACAGCTTTGAGGGAAGTGTCTTGTGTCTTCCTAAACCAGGGAAATGCCCCCCAGGGTATCCACATACCGGAGCTAGAAGTACTACCTGTAAGCTGTGTTACTTTCTGAAAAGGGGAAGAAATATATAGGAGAAAGCAAGTATTCCCAGTAGATAAAATGAAGAGAAAAACAAACATCTGATAATGATCATTCAAACCTTGTGTTATGTTGAAAGTATTGTAGAACAGCATTGTAGAGTAGTAATATAGTATGAGAATACTCTATTATTAGTACTATATTACTATTAACAATATAACAAAATATTGTAGATTTAAAAAAACTATTCCCTCTCTGTGGGTAACACCCTTGACTGCTAGGAAGTGTTGCTTGATGAGCAATGTCATACAGCGGGTAGTACAACTGAGCTAAGGTAGGCTGATGCAGAGAGAATAACAGCCCTGTTAAAAAATAGAGTGTTTGTGCTTTCTGTATTTTCTATAACAAAATCAAACCTTGGCCTTTATCATCTATCATAGCAGATTGCATTATTTGTAGCTACAGTGATCTGGATATGTTTCCTACATAATTTGAAAAAATTTACCTTGAAATGTTTCCTCCTACATGATTTGCAAGTTTACAGATATTAGCTACTCTGGGTTTCCTTGGTGAATTGTAAGTAGAGATGAACTATGCTCTGTGACTTTATTTTGAACACTGAAAACTTGCAAGATGTCTTGTGGTTTATTCCTGAAGTGACTATGTAATATGTTCTTATTAAGCTTCTGTAAAAACAGATGGTGGCTTTGAGTCAGGATCCTCTGAGAACATTTTATAACCCATCTGCAAAGTGCACTGGTGTTTTTTATCTAGCTGTAATACTTTGCTGCTTCTTTTATCTTTTATCCCATTAAATACCTCAGATGAAATGGGATTAATATTATGATACTAAGCTATGTGTAAAAACAGACACTGCAAGGAAATGTGTATGAATGTGTTGGCAAGGCTATGAAAGTCTCAAAATGGCCCACATGATCAGGATTTAAAGTTTAGTTGCCTATATTACAGCCTACATCCACAGAGCATCCTCAGCAAGACAATTCCTTACACTGAGTCACCTAGAGAAAAAGTATTTGTGAAGGATAGTCTGTGATTTCACTTCTCTATTTGTACAGAGCTGACTCAAGATGTTGTTAAACTCCTTGAATGTTTTACTTTCACTGTATAGAAGTGGTTTTACTGTTTTGGAGGGTTTTATTTAAGACAAAAAATAATGTAAATAATTTCCTTGAAAAAGGGAGAGTTAACAAAGGAACTACAGGGTAAAACAATGAGTATGATTTGGTGTGCTCACCAAGCTTTAAATAGTGAAATTCTGTGAGATTAAAAATAAATTAGAAACCCTTTAAAAGTACTGGTGTTTTGACAGTTCTTTAAAAGGTATTTGACATTTAAATAATCTTTTTTTTCTTTCCCAGAATAATTTCAAGCAAAGAGCTTAAAGGCAGCCTGTTATTTTTTGCTTTAGGGGTGTCTACATTATACACACAATAAGAGCTTAGCAATAATATTTATGAAGCTAGTTGATTAAAAATGTTGTAAAATTTTAAAACCCTTCACCAAAGCCCTAATAAGGTTAAAGTTATTTTAAAGTGTTAACTTCTTATGGGTAAAATGACTAAGTAAATTGAACAGGTTCTCTTTCAGAATCTGAATTTCCTGCCAAGACCTATGAAAAAACACATTTCTGAAAACATTACATTTTACATGTGTAAAGTCCAAACTTACACAGGAAATGTTACCACCTCTTTCTCTTGTCTAGGAACTATATAAAATTTAACTGTCTGCTGGCTTGTGTTAGCTGAAGAGGCTTTTAAATATATAAATTTTTTTTGTGTGTACTGATTTTCAGTATCAAACTCATTTTTCTTATAACTTTCTGTACTGTCTTGAAAACAAATAAACACTGGAGTCACTCACACTAAGCAGTCTTTAAAAACTTTGTAAAGAAATCAAATGGAGTGTAAAGATAAGCATTGCAAAGGAAATTCAATACTCACACAAATTTTTCTGATATTGTATCTTACTTATTCATGCTATTCAAGTATCAGGAGACTCAGGAAAGCAATAATCTTCAATTTTAAAATATGTTCCACCCCTGAGGTATTAAACATCAGGTTATGATTTTGAAGGAGTTTTGTTTGGTGGCTTATGAGCTGAGCAGACACAGGTTTGTCCAAGAAGTTGGTACATCATAAATGGGTGGTCCAATTGTTTGGACTGGTTTCCCTGGGTGGTCCAAACTAATGGATCCCATAGCTCTTGGTCCTTCTGTGCTGAAGGGAAAACACGTAACTCCCTCTAAATGCAATGCTAGAGTGAGCTAGCACACTAACTACCAGAACAGACATTTGCAATATCTTTATATTTCTTTTTCTGAGTTCTTTGATGTCAATTACAGTGTGTATCAGGGGCTGTTTGATTAGGTTTTGGTGGACTTTTTGGGGTTTTTTTTCTCTGTTTTTTCCACTTGATATCAAGACCAGAGTTCATGGACGTGGATGGGACAATAACATTTCTCTAAAGTTATTTCATAGTCTGCAAATGTCTTAGCTGCAGTCTTCATATTCTAATTAGGTTTTAAGTAACCCAAAAAACAAAAAACTCAAATGATAACATAATCCACGAAATAAGAACATGTTTATACAGAGAATATGGCTGATGTAAGAAAATTGAAAGTTTTTTATGCAATAGCGATTGTCCAGTATCTGCTGTGAGTTTATTTTTGTGGACTTTCTAATAAAAAAATCATTATTCTAAAGGTATGATTTTGCTTCTGAAATTGTAATAAAAATAAGTAAATAAATAAATAAGAACATTTGAGACCTCTGCCCCCAAAATCTGTAAGCCCAGTTCATATTTCTAATATATCTATGAGAAATGAGCTAATCAGGAAGTAGATATGGAAGGTTAAATAAGATGCAAATCCACAGTCTTTCTATTTAATTTGACTATGATAGATGTTAAAATGTTCACAAGTAATCCATACACAAAAAAGCTCAAGTGTTGAAATAGGACTTTATCTAAATGACAACTGTGGGATTAGATCATATTGCTTTGCATATAAAAAAGTATTAGCTGCAATTTGGAAAGCAAATTGTTAGCCAGTACAGTGTGGGTTTTTTTTTTTTTTTCTTTTAGGAAGAGGGCATTTTTCAATATTATGGAACATGCACAGAAAACAGCTTCACACAGTTTTATTTCCCTCCCACATGTTCAAATGCAGTTTTTGTATGGTACATTAGGCTGTCTACCATTTAGTTTGTGTACAGGGTAGCTAAACCCAAAAATAAACATTTGGTGTTATAAGACAAAAGCAAATTTGTCTTAATTGCTAGTGCCATCCATTTTAGAACTAGAAGGTGGTTGAACTTTGGTGATACTTTGGGATCAGACAATTTTCATAAAGGTTTTTACAACAATTTTTAACACAGTAAACAATTTTTCATTTTGACCGGTAATGCAATGGACATACAAAAAAAAAAAAATTATACAGAATAGCAAACAAGAAAGATACATGGCTTGGTTTTAGCCTGATTTTATGTTAAATAAAGCAGTCCTACTCAAGCAGGTACAAACAGATTTCTTCTCCTGCTCATTCCACATTGTTACTTGATAACTATAGTCTGCTCCCTTGATCTGTTTTTGCATATAGAGGATCTGTGGGAGGTGTTTATTTCTCCGTGTCATGGTTTGAGACCAAATGGCATTATGGAAGCTAAATGGATTTGGATACCAAAGCAATAAAATCAGAGATAGATTAATTTTTACAAGTATGACTTCTCTGTGCAGTGAATCAGATGGTGCAGAGAAGGAAAGGAGTCAGGCACTTTAGTGCAAGATTTTCTTATGCATTTTTCCTGTCCTTCAGGAGAGATAGCACAGTCCTGGAGAAAGTTTAGACTGGTCAGTGCTGCAGTACCAGCCACACTCAGCATTATCATGATAATGGGGCAGGACCACAGGTTTCATTGGACTTTTTTCTGTTTCCTGTATTCCCTGTGACTCACAGAGATGTTCCTGGACTCTGGTGCAGGACTGTGGGCTTTCCTTCCTCAGAGAGTTTTTCAGAAATTCTTGTCTACCCCAGGATTTTTATGTGTACTTATTTATATGAAGGTCACTTCCAGATTTGATGTCTCTGTCGCTGACAACTCACAACCCGCTTCTCACAAACTCTGATGTTTTTGCCTTTCTTGGTTATCAGCAGGTTGTTTCTATAGTTTGGCTATCCTCTTCCTTGGGCTAGCTTGTCATTTGGGACAAGTGGTTGATCACCTTTAGTCTTCTACCTAATTTCCTAGGAAAGTTCATGGGCTTATGCCAACAGCTATTCTAACTAGGACCTAAGTCATGCCAAGTGCTATAATCCTCAACACTAGACTTCTAGACTTACAACAGAGAAACATTTTTTTTTTTTTTTGGTTTTTCCTTCAATTTCTATTGATTGTGAAAGACAAAAGGGGTAGAAAGGAGAACAAAACAATTAATGTGCATTCATCCCAACCTCAGTCTTTTAAAAGATTTTCTAATTAACAGTGGGAACATAAGTTTTTTAACATGACAGTTTTATTTTCTCCCCTTTAGGTATTTCAAAACTATTCCAACTTCTGTTTTGAAGAATACCTTAGAAAGCATCATATTGCACTGCTAGTACAACTAATGTAATCTGTTGTTCACTTTATTCTAAAGGTTTGAAGTTTCCAAAGAGGAAGAATTTGGAATTGTACCAAGCAAAATTCTTCAGGAAATACCCCAAATATTTGACCAAGTAATTGAACAACAGGAGTATATCTGAAGATATACTCTTCAACATGTGATGGGCAGTACTGGTCTGAAAAAGAAAGATTGCAAAGAAAAATTAAGAGTCCTCTCTTGACTGTGTATATAGTAAATCATCTGCAATAAGGAAACAACATGAAACTAACACTGCCACTTAGTTTTTTAGGGGAAGATTAACTATTAACAAATTAACAAAAACTAGATTCTGATTTGGTTTTAATCGGAAGTGGAATTAATAATTTCACATTGAAATTCCCATTCTCTGACAGAAGCACTAGTTTTCAGGATGCTCCCTGCTGCATTGCCTAACAGTGCAAAAAAAAAAAAAAGTTATGTTATGACCTACAATAGTCTGTGTGATCAACAGGGAGCTCATTAATGCTAAACAACACAAATTTAGTATTATCTTCCATTTCCTTCTGCTTCTTTCTGCATCTGTGTTACTTAGGGAACTGTGATCCACAGATGGATGCCTTTCATCAAGATAGGAACTAAATGAGCTGCTATAAAAGGAGGAGCATGACCACCTTTTTCATTTAAAGGAAAGCTTATTTAGGATATCTTTCTGATTTAGAAGACTGGATCAGTAAAGAGGAGTTTCACACAGGGTATGACGTACCACATTCAACTTAAAAAGAGTTTCAATCTGCAATAATCACAGTCTCAAAATAAGCCATTCTTCTGACTATAATGTACTTGTAAAAAAGAGAAGTTAGCAGAAGGAACTATTACATTTTTTTTTCTTTTTCAGAGCTTTGCTACCTCTAACACAGGTTATTCAAGATTGAAGATTTGAGATGTAACTTTTGTGAACTAGATTTTATCAGTGGCATTTTAAAACTGAAACATGGTATGGTAATGGAAATGATCAAAGTAAAAAAAAAAAAAAAAAACAAACCACAGGTCAAGAAATACTATGTATTCTAATAAGAAACTGTAATACCTATTGCTACCATAATAGAAATTCGGAAAGGTTTGTCATATTTCAAAGCTTAAATCAACATAAAATAGAATGAAACTTAGCATGAGATTGAAATTGCACAGATAAAATTAAATTAAATCTAAACCAGCAGGAGAGAAGTTAAGATTATTCTTCTTGCTTCTAACAGAAGATACTAGATCCATTCTTTTCCCCACAGGCCTTAAAATTCTCTGTGATGTTGTTAACCTTGAACTTATTGCGTTTATGGTCTTTGGATAGGGAGATTTAAAAGAGATTCAGAGGAGTGACGTGAATTGTGCAGCCTCATAAAAGTATTTTCACTGAACAAGCAGAAATAAATGCACACATCCCAGAATAAGTGCTGTCTAAACCAGTGAATCATGTAAAATACTACAGTCTCCTGTGCAATTATCTATGTGGTTCCAACAGCATTTATAATTACATTTGTACTAACACAACAACAATAACATGTCTACATAGTTTTCAAACCTGAATCAGCCCACATCCACCTCATGTGTGGGAGGGGGGAACTTGCAATGTGCTTTCATTGTTCGTTGCCATGCGAAACATGGCAAGATGAATTCATCTTTCCTACAGAACAAATCTGAGGGCTTCCAAGGTCTCCAAGTGCTACACTCTCCATTGGACACCATTACTACCAACAATAGCACAATTTATAGAATTTAATGCTTATGTATTTGCTTAATTTTTAAAAGTTTTTTCTCCTAGAATCTTTAGAAAATAAAAATGAGGAAGTTGTAACAGAGGAACCTGTTCTATCCCCAAGAACCATCATCTTACAAGTGAGATCTATATTCCACAGACAAATTTCCAGCTCAGAAAGATTTATCCTAACAACCCTTCGAATATGAACTCAATAGCAATGACAACAAAACACCAGCAGGAATTCTGCACAAATAATCATTATGTAAATAGCTCAAAAAACATTTCTACAGCTAAGTAGGTTACAATGTTCAAAATTGTAGAAAACTATCAGAGCTACCTTTACATAGCATTAATGAGTTCTTTTGCAGTATCACATCACAAAGTATCTAACAGCCTACTGCACAGATGAGTGTTACTTAGCTAAACAGCTCTAATTCAATTCATACAGTTCTGCGTGGTTATAGATTTTTGTTAAATATTTCTTGCAAAAATATTCCTAATGTACAAAGGAATGTATTAATGAACTAGATTAATAAGTGTCTTTAAATGTATTGATTATTCTGCTGCAAATAATACATATCTGGAAAATTGTGTCTTTTTTCTGACTTTATATTAATTGCTATACTCAAGGTCTGATTCCTTATGTATAGAACTAAGCCCTTTATTTTTTGATCTTTTAAGCACCTTAGTTTTAACATCATGTGAGAGACTGGACTATGACTCAAAACAAATTGTCCATTTGTGGAGGCACCAGGATGCTTTGCTGAAGCCAGGTTTGCAATTTCCTGAGGAGAAGGAGATGAGGTTTTGGGTGTGTGATGGCAAACTTCTGGTCTGCGCAAGACAGAGGGGTTGAACTTGTCACTGCCAGAGGCTACAGACCTAAGACCAGAGGCTTTGAGGCCAATAGAGGCAGACTCTGTCGAGACAGGATGGTGCTTTTCATCATGTCAAATTGCCCTCCCTTACACACAAGTCCCACTCTCCTCGTGTCATAGTTGAGACAGAGACAATACAAAGCAACACACTCCATTTTCAAAAGGCTTCAAACCTGTTTTTATTATGGCATGCATGATTTTTATACATTCCTACAAAACTCATAAATTAGTCACGAGAGACAAACAAAGTGCTTATTGGAATAGGCAGTTGCAGGTTTTTCTTATTTAGCCTTTTTTCTTTCTTGGTTTCTATGTGAACAACCTTGGTAGAAAATTCTTTCAGGAGTTAGCATGGATCCACGTAGTAAACTTCTCTCTGGTTTTACAGAAGCCACTGTAAAACCTCTTCCACATCCTCCTCCCTTCTACTCATGTGAGAGGCAGCTGCAACGTCTTAGAAGGTGTCATAAACCATCAAAGGTCCCTGAAAAGCCCCCAGACTCTTTTCTGAGGACTTCCACCAGTGGACTGCATGTGATCAAAAGACAGTGTAATACTCCCCCTTATCCCAAGCTTGGTGCTTGAACGTTTCCACCTGAACCTCAGTGTATTATTGGCCCACTAGGCTTTATCTCATGCCTACCCCTGACAGATCCTTTGTTCATCACTTTGACCTATGGCAACAATCAATGGCACCCACTGTAAATCCATGGCTGGACATTATGTATGCTTCTACTCCCATGCTTCTTTCTCTTTCTTCCTTTCTTTTCCCTTATACATTTTCCTAAAGTAAGTGATAGTTTTATGCTTTCATATTGCCATATTACTATAGATAATTATAACCCAAATGGCTATATATCTGCTTTTCATTGTAATCAAATTGTTCTAAAATAAACCCTACAGATATATATTTACAAATACCAATCATTCCATGTTGGTCCATCATAATCCACTCCAAGGGATCTCTTAACAGGAACATGGGTTACCCTCACCTTCAGTGGCAGGTAAGACATCACAGAATCTAAACCATAAAGAAAAAAATTGCTTTAGAGTTAACACTGTAAAAATTTTGCATTATGTATTTTTGAAAACCTGCAGTAGATTTTTCAGATACAGAAAAAAGAACAGTTACACAATTCTTTTAATTCTGAAAATATGTATTCACATTGGAAATTAAAATAGAAAATTTTTATGAAAATAAATATGGTTGTTTAGGGATGTAAGCCTGAACTGAGTGATAAAATTTGTATTAGTGAAGAAGGAATGAAACTTCTATTAATGGCTCATCACTCTCAGGAATGTCATTATTGCATAATTATAATCATCTTGCCTCTATGCTACTTTATTTTTAACTATTCAAAGACTGCAACTGTTTCTTTATCATTCCAGCTGTCAATATTTTCTCTATTTTTATGTGCTACCTTCAAAAGATAAATAATAAAATTATCAATTTAGGAGTGGGAGTAAGAGCTACTTTTTCTTTTTAAAATAAAACAACATATTTAGATCCATGTTTAATTTTTAGTTGTAGACAATGATTTGTTTCAATTAGTGATGCTTCTTGGTGGCAAAATAAGTACTGTTTCTTGAAGCAAAGCCTGTATAAAGATTACTCTGTTTCATATGTTGTGTACAGATAAATAGTTTAGACAAATAGAGGAGTGCTTATATAGTTATGGATAGTGACTGAAGTCATACTCCAAAAATACAAAGTATAAGAGTGCCATCTTCTGGAAATAATATTTTTTAGACTTCTCATTTCAATTTAATCCTTGGTTAACAAGAAGTATTAGTAAAAGATTAATGATGTTTACTTGCCTGTTTGCCCTGTGTCTCCCTTTTCATTTGTCTGTGCTGGTTTTAAAGTTAGTAGTTCCTCTACAAACTCTTTTCTATACAAGGGCCAGGAAAGTGTGAATTTAATAATCAAAGTTTAGGTTTTCAGGTTTATAAGTAGTTGTAAAATCCCCAAAGGTTAAAACAATCTGAACAGTAACCTCTTACGAGAAAAGAACCAACTTTATCTGATTCTAAAAAGTTTTAATCCTTTATCTTAATAAGCTTTGACAAATTATAAAATAAAATGAGGCTTACTTCTTATCGTTCTCTGAAATTTTAAACTCAATGAATTTCTCTCTTCAGCCTGTTCTACAGTGGGAGAAAATCAATGATTATTACAATATGAAACAATTTGTTCTTCCGAGTCAGAGAAAAACACACACACATATTACACACTAGGTCTTCAGAGCCTTAGAAGAATTTTACAAGGAAAATACTTTTGACTATTATTTCCTTTTCTAATTATATATGTAATTTCTACTAACTGATAAAAATATTCTAGTCAAGGTACCTCTATTTTTGATAAAAATTATGAAATGCAGTTAATTTTAATCCCACTGTTAATAAACAAACCCTTTGCTCCATAAACATAGATAAAGCAGGGACCCTTTAATAGCACAATTATTATTGACTTACAGAACTCTTTGTATCCATAAAATGTGTGCTGTAAACACATCCTAAGGATCTGCTCTGTCTGGGAGTTAGACCTTGGGGAAGTGATGTGTAAAACACTGTCCTACCTTCTTGCCTTGGAACCCAATAAAATCAAATCTCTCCTATTCTAATTCAAATGGGATTTTTCTGTCTGTGTTTATTTTATATATATTTTTTCAGTCCCCAGCCTTCATTTTTCATGTCATTTTTCGTATTGCTGCTACCAAAACAAATAATCGTTTGTCCTGCATCTCACTCATTCTTTGTGCTCTTAAAAGCCTCTGAAATGAAATTCCCTTTCTTCTCTGCTCTTACCTTCCCAGATTAAATATATCTATTTGTCATCCTTCCAAGCTTTCTACTTTCAACAATCACTCCACCCTTTTAGACCTTCTGTCCCAGAGGGATTTCCACTTTGACCAGATCCTATTTTCCATTCAGCTAATCAAAAGCATGCGCTACATCTTCTTTCAAAGGAGCTTTTAAAGTATGTTCTTGTAACTTTGTAGATAATTCTTTTTACTTAGCTGAGAATCAAGATAAAAAAAAAAATAAGACTTTGCAAATAGGTTTTAATCAGGTAAAATTTTATGCACATGTAACAGTTTTTCAAAGTTCTCATGTTATCAGTGTATGTATTACAACAGTTCTTCACCTCTTACCAAATGTCCTTTACATGTTCGGGTTGGTAATATATATGCTTGTATTGCTTTAGTTTCTATTTTTCAATTCCAAATTGCATTTCATGGTGTTTCTGCGAACTGTGAATACCAATCTGAGAAATTTCAAGTCTCACTACTATATTCTTGTATACCAACAATGTAAAATTACACTGTTATTAGGGTTCACAAAAGAGAAGTCTAGAAAACTGTCTTTCTTAAACACAGATGTTTTTTCTGTCTTGTCATTGTCCCTCTGTGTATGATGGAAGCAAAAGACTCCTGCACAGTTCTTGGAGAGGACCCAAGAACTGTAAGAATGTCAAGACTAAAGATATGCACATAAACACATTGCAGTACTATAAACGGTTTTGTAGATGTATAAAACTCCTTTATTGATTTAGCACTTTAATATTTCAAAACAGAAAATTATATCAAGCAACTCAGAGAAATATTTTACAATACTAAAGAATGCAATGGAAACATCGATCAGACTAAATGATCATTTCTTTGCCCAAAAACTTGCGACAATCTGTTCTTAATAAAATATAAAAGTATAACTGGGCATATATTAAAGTATATTTATCAAAGTGAATGAGGCAAGTTAAAAGAAACAAAAAATGCTTTTTTACTGTACTTTATTCTAAGGCCAAGGATTTCAAGCTGAACTCTGCCACCACATAGACTATGAACAAACTGGAGGCAAGGAGCTGAAGAGTGCTGGAAAAGACAACTGAATGAAACTCCTTCAGAGAGTACTCTTTTATTGTAAGAAACCACATATCACAGTTCCAAATCAAAATGGCAGTGCAACAATCAAATGGACTCAGATATCAAAAGACTCCTATCACAGATAGGATCACACAGGATCCTGTCCAGGAAGAAGGTTGAGCAAGCCAGTTGGTCACAGCACCATCCTAGTCCTGTTTGATGTCACATCAGTGCCCTTTTTTTCTATTTTACCATTCTTGAGAATCACTATTCTTTACAGAACACATTTTTTTTTAAATTTGTTTTTGTTTCTTCGCTTACAGCCCCTTATAGAGCTTTTCATGGCTCTATATGGCTTCTTTATAAGCTTTTTAATTTTTATGTGTTTTTTATTGTTTTCACCTTTTGAAACCTATACCAGTCAATATTTGTTTTGTTTCCAACCAAACATGGTCTTTCTTAGAGACCCTCAGAAAAAGATCTTGATGTCTATATTATGACCTAGCATGAAATTTCTCCAATTTTAAAGTTATTTCTATTAACATCAGAATATTTTTCTATCACAAACAATATTTTATCAAAATATGTGCTCTCTGAAAATGTTAAGATATCAGTGTTTTCTATCTAGTCCCTTACTTAAAATAGTAAGTATGGCCTCAGTACCAATACATGCAGAGTTTCACTGATAAATTCCCAGCACAGTAGTTATTCATATTTTTGCATTACGTTTATGTCAAAGAATTTTTTTCCTTAAGTTTGTCCACTTCTTTCTTTTGTGACACTCCTCTGACATATTTAATGAAGTTCAGAGAGGTTTTCTAGACAAAGCAATCAGCTGACAATGAAAAAAATCAAGTAATCAGACACAGTCTATTTTTAAAATAAGTCAATGTTGTAACAGCAAGTGCTACAACATTAAAAAAAACCAAAGTATTATCATGAACCTTGTGTTAAAATTGAGTAGTAGTATCTTAAACTGAAAATAACCACTGATTTGCAAGCTATTTTACTGAAAGCTGTCAAAAATTTTTGAAAATCATGGCCTTAATATATAAATTTTAATAGGTTATATATTCTAAAAAACCAAAAAGTAACAAAATAACATCTTGAAGTTATTACAATTATAAAATTCTGCCAACTTATCACCTCTAAACATTCAGTGTGACACAAACACGAAAAACAAATTTGGTAAGACAACACGGTATATTTAAAAGTCAAGCTACAAAATGGTAATGGACAAGGAAGACCCTTTAGCTGCAACTAACGTACTGTCCACATGTCAGGTTAGATTTTTTTTTTCAACTTGACTTTTATAGTTTGACACTGACTTACCTGGATGTCAAATTAAATTATACCAAAGAGAGGAAATAATCCTAAGTAATAGTGAATGGCTCTACCGTATTTTTTTTAAAAAACACATGGCTAATTAGATAGTTACAATAGAAAAACACTTTTTTTTTTTCTTTATCATCCACAGGTAAAAATAAACAAAGTTGACATTAAGATGAACTTTGAATCATATGCATGTGCAGAACAGCTATAAAGATTTTAAGTTTGGCACAAGAAGAGCTCTCCCTTTATTATTTATTTATTTAACCCAAAACTGTACCTTTTTCTATCTAAGTGAGAAATCTTAGCATAGGTACATATTGTCACAGTAGTAGTTTAAATGACTAGCTATAAGAATTTTAAAAATCCAGAAGTAATTTTATACATCAATGGTGAAACCAGGTGAGATATCTAAATTCACTTGTGCTGAAATATTTTCATATACATCTGTCAGTAAGACATCTTCAGTTCAAGGTATGCCTTTGAAAACAGGTCGCAGAAAAGAAATCTGACAGGTTCTATGAAAGAATTTTTTTTCTGGTCCATAACTCAAGAATACAGCCTTGAAAATGTACATAGATCTGCATGGTCAAAACTAAAGAAAACCCTCAGTAATATTCTAAACATGAAATTAGTAATTTCTGGACATAGGCACTCTACATAAAAAGATGCCAAAGCATAATTCCTCCTTTTCAGCTTACCAGACAACCAATTGAAGTTAAATAAGTAAATAAATAGATAAATAAGAAATAAATACGGTTACTCTGAAGTCCTCTGCAATAAATCAGAATACAATGAAACTGTGGTAGGCAGTGAGTTATGGGCAGAAATATTCTTAACATTTTATTCAGTATTTTGACTTTGGCTAAGAGGTCACAAAGAGAAAATATCAGAGGCCATCCCTATAGATAAAGACATAAGGATTAAGTGCTTATGTTAGGTTCTTCTGTTAAATAATGTGAGTTTCTGCATCTTCTACTGTCCTTTTGCAACAGGACAAGCAAAATGAATAAGCTTTATTTAAGGAGTTATTTGGAAGCTGAACAGTTAATTTGTCTGAAGGGAATAATACTTTGCAGTGTCTGATATAAATAAATATGTGAACTCAGTTTATTTTTTTTACTATTGAAAAGTCTATAAAGCCTCAGCCACACTGGTGAAGAGGAAGAAAGGACAAATACATGAGCCTGCTTCATGGACTTCTCTTCCCCTAACTGCCAGAATTTTTTCCATACTTTGTGACATCTTGTCATAACAGTGTAATAAAATTATCTTCATTTCCTAGAGCAATTACTCAAAACTCCCCTTGACATACCAGAAAATTCCTTAGCACACTACTATTATCTCAGCACAACGTACCTACTTTTAACAAAGATAAGAATAATTTGAAAACCCACAGTGTTTTGGTTTTTTTCTCTCAGTCTATTTGCATATTTCCAAGATCCTCAAGTATTCATTTCCCAAGCAATAATACTTTTTCACTGAGTAATATTTATCTTATTCTTAACAATTTATTTGTTTATAATGTGCTATATTTCTCTAAAAAATGAGTAAGAAACACCTACTAGGAGAGAGGGTGAAAAAACGCTGACAGAACTACAAAAAAAATGTCTCAGTCAAATTGTTAACAGAAGAAGGTTTGGAGGTAAATTGATAATAATCTATAAATACCTTCAAAGAGAACATATGAAGTGTTAAATGAGTCTTTGTTTTAATGATGAACATAACAGAAAGCAGTGAAATAACATGAAAAAATATTACTTTCAACTACACAAAGGACAAAAAAGAATATTGACAAGTGTTGAAATAATAGTCAGAATTAATAGTAAAACTGTGAAAAATTTATAAGGAAAGTATGGAACTGTTCACATCTTTAAATCAAGATGAATACCTTTCTGAAATATAGGTTTAATGAAATAAGTTCTTGAGCTCAATGTGGGAATAAATGGATAGAATTCTTTGTGATATAGGATGTCGAACTAGAGGGTCTAATGAAACTTCTGGTCTTAAAATATATGAAACTGTGAAGAGTTAACCAATAAACCATATGGTGATAATTTTTTCTGTCCAAGCCATTTATATGCAATAATTTCTCCAAGAACAGAAAGAATACACCCCAGGGCCTTGTCTTTCCTTGTCTTTTGCCTAATTATATCTACTTCTGAAAGCTAAATTCTGTGTAGTTAGACAATTATGCCTAGATAGAAGGAAAAATCCTGAATATTTGAAATTCTATTCATGAAAGACCAAAAAGAAAAAAAAAAAGCTTAATAAACACAATCTCCCAGAACCTGCTGCTAATGTGCCAAAGTTAATTTGATTTATCAATTTCTAAAATCTGCTAAAATTTATTGAGATAAAGCTCATTTTTGCCAGACAAAAAAATTACAGTTAACATAATGACAGTATTGGAACTAGTGAACTAAAGGTAACTTTCTGCTTTCAAAAACTGCCATATTGATAATAGCATTCCAAATAACATTGGATTATTCTTAATCAAATATCCTCTTCTCTGATTTTAGTCACAACTAATGCAGGAAAGTCCTGTGGTGTGCTGTGCATAATTTATTCTTGTAAAACCCACCTCCAAGCAGATGTATCAACTCACCTCCAAACACACTGGTTTTTACAGCAGGTTGATTGGGCATAGAACACTGATAACAATCATTTTTCATGATACACAGCACTATAAAAATACATATCCTTGCAATCGGTTTGAGGACAAGTCACTAATCTTCCCCTTTAGACAGTATCTTATCTTAGCAGTTGGCAATATTATGCCTTTACTTCTCAGATTGAGATGCTTATCTGTGTTAAAAATAATTTAATTGCATGTCTTGAGTATTTGTTTAAAACATTGCAGAAAATGTTTTTGTCATCCACCCTACACACCATAATAATCATTGGCCTTACAGAATCCTTGGTTCTACAATGTTATGTATGATTTTTCCATTCCTTGTTTCTTTTCTGAATCAAAACACCATTGCTAATAGATATAAAAAAGATTTCATAGCATTTAAGTTTGAAATAGGAACAATCTAATAAAAAAAATTTCTTCATCCATCGATTCTGCCTACCTTTCTTTTGCTGATAAAGTCAGTACTGTTGAGGTTATTATTTAACTTTTTGGTGTTTTTTTTTTTTTAATAAAATCTATACTTCTATGTGTTGGGGTTTTTTTCTTATAAGAAAACTGAATAATCCATGGTATCCATGGTATGTTGAACCAATTTTCATGACTGCTATTTCATCAAGCTGATTTGCTAAACTGTGTTCCTCCTCAGTTTCTCTCTTATGATATATATACCTGGACTTTTCTAACCCACTTGTGAGCTGGACATAGCCTTTTTTTAATTTAAATTGAAGCAGTGAAATAAAGAGAGCCTTAAAATTTAGGACACTTTTTAATAGATGTCCAACAGTTAGGCAGCAGTTATCTGGCACATTTAAAACAGATAAGGATAAAAATAAAGATATTACTCTGTTTCTACAGTGACAAGGCTTTTTGTTAAGGCTATTCAAATATTCTGGCTATATAGGGAACACCTTAAAGCTTGCAACAATGAAAACTAAGGAGAGGATACAAATAATATAACCTAACCAAAAAGAAACAAAATCTTTAAACTCTTTTAAAGTTCAGGTCTTGGACTGAAAGATACCATGGGGAGATGACAGATCTGCTGCCACAGAATTAAATTAAGCACCTATAAATTATATCACCTTGACTACACTTCTCTCCCAAATCCTCACATTGAACGAAGATTCATTACAGAATGTCAGCTTGACATGAATTTTAAATGAGTGAATTCTCAACTAGTTAATTACAAGTAGAATCTAGTTCTTTGTATTTCTGGAGCAACAAAGAAATATGTTACCCAAGACTCTCTGAAACATAAAAGCTGCATTATAAATTTATTAGAACTAGAAGTTCAACCTAGCCTAACCAGATTTCCAGGGTGACTGCTAAGAGAGAGAGATGAGGTGACAGTGAGAAAAAAACGTATCTGAGAGAAACCTTCATGGATTGCTTTGCCCACTAATCAGAATCAGAAAGTCTCAATACAATACTTGAATTCTGTACATTGGAAAATTCCTATGACCCTGTCTACCTTGTTGAAACTATAGTAAGGGAAATTTTGGTATCTTCGGATTTTTGCCAGCATAATTATTCAGAAATAAAACTGAAAACATTTCTTTTGTATGTAGTTGGCCATATCAACTAGAGGACAAAGTATTCATCAGAAAATTTGGGTATGTTTTTGAAGCTACAACCAAAACTACTGCGATACAAAGTCTTTATTTTAAAGAGACGAAAATTTAAAAAAATTATTTTGCACATATATATGATATACCCCCAGATAATTTTATGGGGTTTTTTACCTGTCAGTAGAACCCTTACAAGTAATTTAGAAATACCTTTGCAATATTTCTTATTTTGATTTATTAGTATTCAGAACAAGTTTTCCTCTGATTAATCCTTGATGTAGGAAGCTAAGAAATGAAATATTAATACAATCTGGGGATGTACTATAACTGCAATTCGTTTTTCCTAATTAGAAACTTGAACATTTTGTATAACAAGCTGCATTTTTCCTTACATGAGCTGGATTTCAAAAATAGCTGCAGAAAGACCACCAATGTGGCAAAACAAAAAAGTGGGAAAAGATTATGAATAATCACCATTCAAAGTATTTAAAATAAAAATCAGGTGAAGAAGTGATGCACCAACCTGTAATGCTTTTTTAAAATACAGGGAAACACACTTTACACAGTCATTCCTTCTCATTCTGTATCTTTATAAAAAACTGTGTAGAACATTTTGGGTGTACATCAGAAATGTAGGAAATCAGTTCTCTAGGTACTAAAATCTGTTGTCTAGAAGGTAAAGACATGAGTGGAGCTTTGTACTTCATGATAGTAAAAAATATGGCATTTTTATTTAATATGGAAATATAGTTTATCTCAAGAAGTCACTATATATTTGTATGATTATATTATTTATTATATTATTATAACAAAATGGATGTTATATAATTTTATTTACAGTAATAATCAAAAGAAGGACCATCCTTCAAGGTACATTCTGGAATACTCCCCCTGAGAATGTATCCTGTGAAGATGGGAACCTTCTGATTGCTGAATTATTTACACAGTTTCGTGATGATGCTTATTCCTTCATTGATCACTGCCAGTCTTAGAGTCAAAATGAAGAAGGAAGACAATAATTTATTTCTGATTCCATATGCTAAGCCAATAAAGCATTCAAACCACTGGAGTCCTCGAGAGGCTAGACTGCTTTGTGCCTTTGGAAAAGGGGAAACCAAAGGGCCACAAGCACTCACGGAGTCTGCAGTGGCAAGGAGCTGCTTTAGATAAAATATGGCCAGACAGTGTTCAGAGTTCCCAGAGGCCCAAGTGAAGAAAAAAGGTATTGAACTATTGAACTATAGAATTATTGAACACAACACTGATTACATAAAAATACCAGGGTTTTGTTTTTATTGTTTTTTATGAATTCTTTATATTTTTTTTTTTTTTTGTATGTGTGTGAACATTTGTGGGACTTTTTTTTTTATTGAACCAAAATCAAAAGGGTTTTTTTTAACTGAGTCTTCCTGAAAAATCTTGGTATATCTTTTACTCTTCTATCTCTGTAATTAGTGCTCAAACCAATTTACAAAGTTCCAGTGCAAGGGCAGAAATGTTATTGATTAATAGTTTAACTTCATACTAGAGAAGATTTCTTTGTTTCTTGGTCTAAGCACTCAGAGAATTCAGAGTTCTTGAAGACACTGGCTTTGGACTGAATAAAATTTTAGGCATGAAGACTTTAAAAAAAAAATTATAACCTCAAAAAAGACATTTTAAGTTTACTTTCACAACATACTACTTTGAGAAAAATCAAAGCAAATTTTAATTGTGAATGTGTTGAATGAAATATTTCTTGCTCAATATAAATATAAATTTATATTTATAAATTAAATAGAATGAAGGACAAAAAAAACCAAACCAAAACCAACAACACCAAACTGAAATTATTCCCCTTCATTATGAGCTGTGAACACTTCTATTAATCAATTATCAGAATGGTTTGATAAGAGGAACAAAAGAGTATTTAAAGTAAATAGAGTTAAAGTAAACAGAGGTTTAAGTGTATGGCACTTGGCAGAATCCTTACTTCTGCAGCAGCTGTTTGAAAAGAGCATGGCCTGTATTCATATGCCTATTCCATTTGAGGGAAGCTGTGCTGTTATGCAAAGTAGCTCATATAATGAGGATGATGACATCTGAGAGTGAAATGCTGACAGTATCACTGCTATTTCTTTTCTCATTTCTCAGAATGTTCTCATTTTACTGACTCCCACTTTCTAGCATGCATAGAACTAATATTTCTTGCATTAGATTTGGACACACGCTTTTCCCTTTTGTTTTTTTAATTTTTATTTTAATTTTTAATCACAATTCTAAATCTTCCCTCTTCTTTCTTTCTGTGTTTCTCGGAACTCTATCTATTTTCTGTTTATCTAGCCTAAGCTTACAATCAGTCCCCTAAAGACATCCAGACATTGTCTGATGTCTTGTTTCAGGCAGTGAAGGAAAACAAGTGTTTCCAAGGGGCTATTCTTTCCTACTTAATATATTTTTTGTAAAGAACCTCTAATTTCTTCGTAAAAGAACTAATCAGCTAGATCAAACTTTAGCAATGTGATAAGGTTGGGTGAGATGAACCCAAATTCAAGAAGTATTTGTGATGTTATTTTTGACTGGAACAAAACTGCTCTCTAGTTCAAATCTGTCCTTTTTTCATCTATTCTTTTGAAGAGGTACCACCTTTTTTCAGTGTAATGTTTATTACATCACCAGGACAAAATTAAGCAGGCTACCCAAGGCAAAACATCTCAGTATGTGTCATGGTTTGACTTTGGCACAAAGTAGACCCAAGCTTAATAACAGAAAGACAACTTTATTAAGCTACTACTATAAAATAAGAAAAGAAAGGAAAAAGGAAAAAAAAGCACACAAAGATCAAAATTAAAACCTTGCAAAGCATTCCTCCTCCCACCACCCAACTCCAACAAACCACAGTGAGACACAATCTGGACCCCAATCAGGTTTCCACCCTCCAGACAATCAATACTCAGCCCATTGAGGGAGACAGGAGTCTCTCCTGTGCCACAGACCCCCCAAGAAAACCCAGCTCCACATCCTGTGTTTCCATGTCACACATGGCACCGCCTGGAGAAAAAAGTTTGCCAATGGTGACCCTTCTCCTTTCCATGCACAGTGCTCTCACCACCAATGCATGGATGGACAGACTGCTTTTAGGATTTTTCCTTTCAAGGATGCCCTGCCAAGAGGGGAGAAAACAACAGTTCAGTTTTTCATTTTTGGGACCACAGTCCCCCCCATTTTCCCATTTTCCCCTGGGGCCGAGGGTCTAAGAACAGAGATCTTCTTCTCTTCTTCTGCTTTTGAGGACAGAGGGCACCACCACAAACCCTCTAACTTTTTCTCTGTTCACTCCATTCTGTCTTTTCCCAGCTGAAGCAGGTCTCTTGACTCACTGGCATGCTCCTAAAATACAGTCTCTCTTGAAGGAGAAGGTTGGTTCAGTTTGTGGCCAACATGGAAAAGTCCAGCCAAAAGCCAGTCCTTGTCCCCCTCCCATCTAAAATTCCTCCTTCTAACATCCCAGGGTCCAAGGTGTCCCTCTTCCTCTCTTTCAAACCGAGGAGGGAAAAAAATTCACAAAGCTTTCCTCTCTCAAGGAAGGGTTAAAAGTCCGAACTCCCAGGATGGCTCAATTCCCAGACTCCGGCAACTCCCACGCAACTGGGCACCTTGCAGCTCCCCCCACTTGCTCTTCTCCTTCCCCGCGGTGAACTCAGTCAGGCTTCCCCTCCCCACCCAGCTCGTGGCTGGGCAGGGGAGAGTTTGCACTGCACGCTGACCGGAACCAAAGAGAGCGAGTTCCCTTGGGAATTCTGCTTTTAACCCCTCTGTGTTCTCAGAGGCGCGTCCACCTTCAATTGGTCAACATCCAAATTGACCTCTTCCTTCTGGAAAAATTCTTTTTCCGTGTCAAACCACGACAGTCTGTATTCTTGGTTCATTTGAGATAAATTTCAATGTATAAGGGACATTCTCAGACATTATAAACAGCATGGCAAATTATACTTCAATTTTAAATTTCAAATATTTCTTTTATGTGATTAAATACATTTAGTAATGAACACTACCATCAGTTGTACAATGATAGCATACTTGAAGTCTAATTTGAATGGTATTCAAGCTATACTTGAATTCAAAATAAGTTGAATTAGTACATTCTCTAACATAGGTTAAAAAAGAAAGGAAAGGTCTTCACAAAATTCAATGATCAACATTCTTACAGACAAAAGGAGAGGAGGGGTTTTGTAAAGCAAAAATAACAAAGAATGATTATGAATCATCTAAATTCTCTGTACACAAAGTAAGATATAGAATAATTCAAGGAGGCATAGAAGTCATTAGATGTCAGATAGTTCTATCTCATTAGCACAATAAAAACTTAGTTTGATGTTTCACATCACTTGATCATCAGAGTGCAAGATCCACACATAATTGATAAAAACAGAGAAAAGCTAGAGATTAGGGCAAACACTTATTTCCAAAGCTTTAAAATGTGAATGGAATTGGAATTTTAAACAGAGAACTTACCTTTTTTATATGATAAATCTCAAAAAAATAAAGAAAGAATGGATGCTAAAGTTCAAAATTTTTGCACCCTTAAGATGTGCCTGTAATATTCAGACATATGTTCCTATGCATTTCTGAAAAATCCTCAGGGCACTTTTTGGAATAAAGCTGGGTGTATGCTCTTAATTCTGACCCACTCAGTAATAAATGCACTCTTTAGGAAAGAGAGGGATGTATTATTAGACAAGATGTTGAAGAACTCAGCCAGAGGAAAAAAGCACACTTCATCTTCTTGCTATCAAAGTTATTACTGAGAGCAGGAGAATAAAAGAAGCTTGGTGCTGGTGACCAGAATTGGATGAATATAATGTAGATAGCTAGTGTATGCTTGAAGTGTCCAGAAAATTCAAAGTGTCGAGAAAATTCAAAACAATGGTTGTAATAAAGGAAATAGTTAGATCATCATGTTTTCCAGATACTTGAAGGAATGCATGCAACGTATGATTGAATATTATAAAAGCAGTTACACTTTTAGGGGCAGTCCATATCCAGAGCAAATGGAATTTTTTGAAATTATTTTCATCATGTATCAGATTAAGGGAACAACAAAAAAAAAGTTTGTAAAACTGAAACACAAACAAGAAAAGGCAGATGCATTTTTACAGGAGATACAAATAAAGCAAAAATTAGGCAAAACAAAAAACATTTTTGTATCACACACAAGCTTTTAATGATATTCCCATTCTATAAATCTTACAAGCCTATCATCCTCTGGGATTTCTTTAATGGCAGCCAGTTTTATGACTCATCCTCTCTGTTCATATTACTTATCTTATTTTGAAGTATTAAAAAGCATAAAATCCAAGCTGACTCAAAACAAGAAGCAACTTGAATAGATTGGCATCTGTAGTACCAAAAATTTGAATCATGAGAAAACAACTTAATAAGGGAGGATTTTAGTAGCTTTTGGCATTCCACATATCTCATATGATAATTCTGCATCAGTCATTATCAACTGATCATCCAGTTGAAAATAAATCAAGATACTTTCTTCAAAGAAAATACTGATTATATTAAAAAAAAAATCTCTCTCAAAGAATCATCTGTCTTTGTCATTCTTTTACATGTTCTGTATGTGTGCATATATATATGTATATATATTAATTCAAATTTATATTTTCTCCTTGCTGTTTTACCTTCACTTTTTGAATGAATGAATGAATGAATGAATGAATGAATGAATTCATTCATTCATTCATTCATTCATTAAATGCTGCAGTATTTTTTTTAATATTTTTTAGGTTTTTTAAAAAGATGAGGTGGGATTCTGCTGCTAATTAGTACTGCATCCTGATACTTCTGACAGCACCATAGATCTAGACCCAGATGCCCTCTGAGATTCTATGTCTGTTAGGTGTCTACTTGGCCACAACCATTTTTCCAATGTGAATAGTAATGGTAGCAATGGTCAATGTTTGACAAATATAGACAGAAAAAAGTATTTAGTGACAATTTTTATACATCCATTTAGTTTCATGTGGCTTAAGTTTTCAGAAATAATTAGCCCTGGGTTCACTTTTACAGCATGAATAATTGAGAGTAGATGATAGAAATCCATCAAAAAGTGTCTTGTGTTTAAATACTTTGCCATCAGGAAATATGGTCTATGTATATTTTCTAAATCCTTTTTACCTGATTTCCTTAAACAATTTTCAATTAAAGTGGTCACTGTTATACAAGGGCGTGTAATGTACAGACTAAACATGAATGAGAAGACAGCTTTCTGTCACAGAAACAGGTAAAATGTTAATAAAACTTTGCCTGCTGTGAACTGTAAAATTTACCCTTGGGAAATTATCAGACTAAAGGAACAAAGTACTCACATTTAGTTTGAAACAATGATTTTATGTACGGAATAGCAAAAACTGCAATTTAGAGAAAGGCAGAATTTCATTCCAGGTTTAGTATTAATTTTGAAATCTAATCAAATATTTCCTTGATACTCACCATACAATAAGGTAAATTTGCAAAGGAACAAAACTAAGGTGACTCCATGATTTTAAGAATACATGATTTTAAGAATACATTTTTACATTCCATGATTTTAAGACTTTTAAAAAATAAAAAGAATCCCCTGTTCAGTAATTTTAAAACATCAATTAAAGTGACGCAATGTGGGACACATTTTGACTGAAATAGACACTTCTGATATGTATGTATCTATCTACCTATCAAAAATACAGTTATGAAGGAATCTGAACATGACATTGCTACATTGCTTAGTGTAAGTTAACATATATTTCATTCTGATAGTAAAACCTAAAAAATTTAGCTATTAGCCAGAAGAAAAATAAAACATCTTCAATCTAAGTCCAAGTTCTTTTCAAACACAACTTATATTGGTTTGTGATTTTCTGTTTATTATTATGATATCAAAAATATTTAGATGAGATAATAATGATATCTGTAAGTGAATGTGCATATTTATGATTGATTTTGAAGACAGAAGCCCAAACAACAGTGCTGTCTAGTTTAGAACTTTTAACTGTAAAAAACAGTGACTTGAAAGCAAATTTGACTTTGAAGTTTCTGGTAGAAGCCTGACTTTGAAAATAGAAAGCATGATCCAAATAACAATCTTTATGGAATTATTCGGTTTTCACAACCCATTGGTTCCATGAAAAACATCCTAGAACTAAGTGCATCAAGGGACATAGTGTATTTATTTAAATTTTTTCTTAAAATGAAGTATTTGCCTTTTTAGTTCTCTGATAAGACTCCCTCACATTCCATTATCTGATAGTGCAAAAACTAAGAAAAGAGGAAATAAAATTCTCTCTTTTCATGTAATGAAAAAACTGTGTAAAAATATTCAAGGACACCAGAGGAAACTACTGTACTAAACTATAATACACATATATGTAAAAATGCAGTATTTGAACATGCTCCATCTTTATAGAGTGATAGGATAACAACAGCTGATTTTATAGTAACTTATTTAACAAATGAAAGAAAGTGAAATTGATCAGTTCTAATTAGAAAAGAGAAAAAAGTAGCCATATTAAATAGGTTTAACAAAGGAATAAATCACTGACACAAGACCACAAAGGTAGAGGCATACACGAGTGAGTTTTGAAGTCTAAACTATCCATGTTTCTAAGATATGTAGGTTTTCTGGTTTTTCTGGTTTTCCCTCTGACCAGGACTCAGGTATCAGAAATAAATAACTCAATACAATTCATTAAATGTCTGGCAAAAATAAAATAATAATACAAAAACTCTCTCTTTTTACTGAATCACACTTTGAGAAATTAAATATCTTTATGAAGGCAGAAAAGAAATTTAATCTTTTCAACTAGAGTTGGTTTTTGCCAAATTATCTGTTTGCTGAGGGACCATACTTCAGCAGGACAGAAAGATAATGCATGTATATATAATTTTTTTTTCCTGAAGCACTTGATCTTATACAGTAATCAAATTATCCTCTAGTGGACACAAAGGAACAAATGTATCTATTTAAAACTAATGTGACCATAGACACCTGAGCTATTCAAGACATTTCTCTTCTGTTTGTAGATATGACACATGGCTAAAAAAGATTCACTCTCTCACTCTAGAGACAAAACTGAATACTTGAGAATGCCTAAGATGTCACTGTGATAACTTTTTTAAAAATTGTAAATTAGGGTGTATTTCCAAAGAGTAACAAGTTTCATTACCAAGGTGTACATAGTGAGTTTCTGAATGAGAAACAGCTGACTCCAGGCAAAATGATTTCTGATGGAAAGAAAGAAAAAATTTAAAAACTCTACAGGGCACCGAGTCAGTATTTTCTATTTACAGCATATTATTTATACTTTATAGATTTAGATTTATATTTTATAGTGTGACAAGAGTGTAGCAAAGAATCTTCCTATATTATAGAAATTCTAAATCTTGACCTTGATATAAGGCATCTCTAACCTTTAGAGTAAGATTAATGTGGTTATCTGCCTGGAAACCAAATGATTATATTTATTTTCAAAATAGAATTGCTTCAATGGACCCTTCATCTATTATTCTTTATGACAATACAAACTACAGAAAGATCAGCTGAGGCTTTGAGATAAAAAAAATAATCTTGGTCTGTAGGGAGAGGTGTGGCAACAGAACCTTCCTGAAAACATTTTTTAATTACATTCCATTTGTATGGCTTTCATATTCTGATCTCTTTAGCAAATGTTAGTAATATGATTGCTTTGCAAATTTATGGTAAATTAATTTTAGTCAGTATGACAGTAAATATCTGATATGCACAGATCCCGTGAGGAAAAGCAATCACTGAAGAGAGATAATGTTGTTGTAGGACAGGTCGTTAGGTAAGCCAAGCAGGGTTAAGAGGACCAGTATTCTGTTTGATTGTGTTTCTTCTTCACAAAAGCTGGATTTATTTCTAGCACAACAAACATTTCCCCCATAACAGTGAGGAACCCCTTTGGCAAGTAAAAAACTTTGTCATGCATTAAAAATGTATGTGTGTTTATCTACAGGATGCCACTTTATTTTCAAATGAAGAGGGACAGAGA
Organism: Lonchura striata; assembly: GCF_050655825.1. Lineage (NCBI taxonomy): Eukaryota > Metazoa > Chordata > Aves > Passeriformes > Estrildidae > Lonchura > Lonchura striata. The sequence continues at coordinate 53,843,804 of NC_140703.1, read as the reverse complement.
GTCTGTTACATGTGCAAGAGATTCTCTTTCACTAGTCATTTATTAGTAGTCATTATGTTCAATTATGGTCACAGAGAGTAAAGAAAACTCGACAGTTGAAATGTTACTATACAGCCTGGATATAACCCCTTCCCTCTTCATCTTTTCAGTGGTTTCCCAGGCACAGTCCTGGCTCTGTTCAGTGAATTTTCCTGCCAGTTTTTGAATCACACATAGCCTGCCAGGTCTCTCCTAACACACATCTGCTGCTGTACTGACTCCCCTCAGTAACCTGCTGCTCCATCAGATGCTGGCTGAAGTTCCTGCTCCTGCCAAAGCAGGACATGCTGAGCCCATGCCCGGCGGCTGGGCTGGCCCCAGCTGTGGGACTTTGCCATTGCTGCTTCTGCCTGGTTTCCATTCAGTGGCCCGAATTTCCTGCTGCAATACTTCTTTTGTCTCAAAAAGACCCAAACCCAATTCTGAACACACTTTTGCAAAAAGTCTAAAGAGTGAGGTACCTTTGTTAACCATGCTGGATTAATTCCTATCTACCTTCCTATACGCCTCCCTTCCCTTTGGTTTTTGTTTTGGCACTATCTCCTGATCCAAATATAAATAAAAAGATGCTTAGATTTTCATTTAGCACTGCTAGGCCAATGTAGATGAAAAAGAATTGATTGAGCACTACTTTGGCATGTTAATTAACCCTAAAACTTATATTTACAATGAGTTCCTTTTTACAATTTTGCATTGAAGAAACACAAAACTGCTGTTTTGTTTTCCACTTATTAAAATCAGAAAAGTTTGCAGAAGCTGAGAGATCAAGCAGCTATTTATCTTCGAAGAAACTTCACTGTGTGCCAACAGCCACCTCACTCTGATGAAGAGCTAAAATGTTGAGCTGAAAAAACTCTTGGCACACATTGCAGCAATGTTATTTCTCACCAATTTCTATATTTAGTAGGAAAAGTTATGTTTTTCCTCTACCCTATGCAACACCAAATTTTTTTTTTTTTTCCTTTCAATTAGTTAGTTGCTCAATTTAGTGGTTGTTCAAGTTATATTTGACAGCAACAGAAAGTGGAAGAAAAAATTTTCTAAAAAGTAATCCGTAGAGTATGCATTTTTGGAACAGTATTTAATCAGATAAATATCTTATGGAAATCAGTGGTAAATAAAAAAACTGCAATGTGCACACACACACACACACACACACACACACACACACACACACACACACAAATTCTGTGTGTCATGTATACATTTATTTATGCCTTTATTTATTTACATAATGGGGTAATTTCCTCAGAGTTTAAGCATGTTTCTATAGTGTAGAGGTCCATAGAGTGCAGTTTAAATAGCATATAACCCCGTGACAGATCACAGAATACATTACCATAATTGCTGTTGCTGAAGAAGTTACAAAATTTAACTTTTTATTATAAAAATCTGCATAGCCACACTTTTCAACATAAATTCAATTCAGTCTAAGTAACACATCTGTTGCTCTTACTGTCTGGTTTAGATACGTTTATTACTTCTGGAGTGCTAGCAATATATTTTATAAGGAGAGATGGAAGAAGAATATGCCCTGAGATTCTATTGCAAATTAGAGTTACTGCTGTCCTAAGGCCTTAGATGTTCTTTTTGTTCCCAAGAGGGGAATCTTTTTAATGGGATTCTGTGAAAAATCCCTGCTGGACATGTGGGTCATATGACTACAGGAACTGGAATTGTCAACAACACGCATTTTAAAAATACATTTTCAATTCTTTCTGTTTGTGTAATGGTTTTGAGCCTTCAGGGTTTCCATTTTCAAATGTTTACTTCTTCTAGCCTAAGTACTAGAAACTATACTCTTTTATTCATGTCAGCAGAAATGCTTCTATCACTAAATCATTCTAGAATCTAGGAATCAAGGAAAACATGCCTGAGTTTATGTACATGTCTTTTATAAGTATTTATATAAATAATACACATATCCATGTGTATCTATCTATTCTAAACATTATACAAATATATACCTACAGGCCATATTTATTAATTACTCTCTCTCTTCCTCAGTGATAAGTTCCTCAGCATCACCACTATCACTATCACCTTGGAAACACCTTTGGTTCATGATAAAAATCTGTTTTATGAAGTAAATCAATATAGATAATTGGAATGACAAACAGTGAAGAATATTGATTTGGGTTTGAAATTTTCCCTTTGTTTTCAGATAGATTTTTTTGTTTTCTAGGTTCACATTATTCCCACATCATAAAATATCCATGAAAGAAAAAATCTACAATAAAAAAGATTATCATTGTCACAAATTATCACAGTCATCATCGTGATTATGACTGCTATTTGATTTTGCCCCCTGCATTCTCTCTGAGATCAGCCAGAACACTCCTGTTCTCAGAGTATACCTATAAGCTTGTTCTCTGTTATGGCAGAAAATAAACTGTTTTCAGAGAAGCATCCATTATTATTCAACAAAGAAAACCAAAGACTGGAGTTTTATTATTTCCTGAGCACAGAACAAGTAAAATTTTTTTTCTTTTTTGATTTCACTTCTGAGAAAGAAATATTTCAGTATTGACCTTAACAGTCTGGAAGAGTAGACAAGATTCCAGGAGTGAAAATTTTTGTTCTATCTGTAGCATATGAAAAAATTCCAGTTATTTTTCATAAACTTTTTTTCCCCTGTATCCACTGGTCCTCACAAATTCATCCTGAAATTGTTAGATCATAGAAACTAAAATAGTTCAAAGTTCCTCTATCTAAATTTCCACTTTTTTTACATTTAATTTTTATATTATAGAGTTTTCCTAATATGTAAATAAAAAGTGGGTTTTTTTTTCTGACATATATGCGTACACGTGTTTTAGCATATCACAGGTTCCTACAGAGATTTGAAAACTTTTCATCTAAACTTGTGGTTTCTGAAAAAAGAATTGACTTCATGTCCTGAAATTAAAATATTTTGACTAATGTTGTATACAGTATTCAGACTGTCAGATGGTGTCTTCCATAATTGATTGCCCTTCCAAAATTTCTTCCAAAGTAGGTTATAGTATCTGATAGGCAATAAATTATAATGAAGTGAGTTTTGTCACTGAATTCATAATGCATCTGGTCTTTTGGTGTGTAATTTTACAGCAAGATGCCAAAGATTCATTTACTTGAGACTGAACATTGTTGATAAAAAACTCCTTATGAAAATGTATTGTTTTGACTGCTGCTTTAAAATTGCACATTATGTAGACATTAAATTAAACTGAACAGGGTAAATCTTGATTTTTAATTTATTTTAATGTAATTATAATGTTTTTTCTATGTATTGACTAGATTAATTTGTGATGCAAATGTTAGATTAATTTTGATGGAGAAAAAGGCATTCCAAAGTGAATCTCTGACAAGATGTTTATTCACTAATATTTAGTTAGGATGGACTTATAAAATACTCTGTAGGGAGTAGTAATATGCAGAGCATAAAAATCATATGCAAGTTATTTTTCTGTCAGTACAGTGTATTCTGAAGATATTGTGTATGTACACAGAGCCTCCTGTTTTGCCTGAAGCATCCTTTATTTCATGAACCTCATAAAATAACATGAAAAAATTCAGATTTGGTATTATTTCTGTTAGACATGCCCTGCAATTACTCCTTTAGAATCCTTTAGAGACAAAAACTCTCATTGACTCCAATTTGCATATTTTTTTCTTATTCTGCATTATTAAAAAAAAAAAAAAACAACCAAAAAAAACCCAAAAAAAAAACAAACAACAAATCCATGGAACCTGAGAGGTAAATTTTTAATCAGAAAAGATCATTCTTCAACAATTTTAAAGATCATTCTTCAACAATTTTTTATGATTTTGAGGTCTCATTTTCTCTAAATTCTTTACGTCTAACTCTTTTTCAGCCAAAACTGCAACATCACTGATAAGGTATTAAGGGTCAAGACTCACCATCACCTCTTGTGCCTTATGAGTTTAATCTGATGTGCTGCCCATTCTTTCTGAGACAGATCTATAAACAGAAAGATATTGCAATGCTGAAAATCAAGGTGATGAAAGGAAAAGAATCAATGCTGACCCTTTTAAGTATATTATAGGATGCTCTACGGTATGAAACTGTGCATGCTTGGGAAACCACAGGCTTACACAGCTACCATGTCATAGTGATTGAAGACTAAAGGGCTGCCAGCATCCTGCAGTCTCTTTCCTCTGCAGGGCCAAAGGTCCACAGGGGTTTCCCAGGAGCATACAACTCTAGGTGATGGCCTGCCCATAACAGGGGCAGAGGAACAGACAGAAGAAAACATTTAATGAGGTCAAAGATGTACTAACCACAATAAAGGTCGGGACATATTCTGTGGCATATTCTGCTAGTTATAAAATAGAACATGTTTTGTTATCCAACACACTTCAAACAAGCACATTTTAGTCTGAGATAGTTGAAGCTCTCCTATTTATGATACTAATCATTCCCCTTTATAAAACACTGAGAAAATTTCTATAATGACACTTTGCCATTTCCACAGACCACATCACATTTTTGAGGAAGAGACTTCAAACTAAAAGAAATGCAGGCATTCACATCAGAAAAGTTCACTTTGGTTTCTGTGAGGTGTAAGCTTTTACACACATATACAAAGCAAAGCATGTACATACACATGCACACACATTTTCATATCTTACTTTTCTGAAAGTTGAATTTCCCAGCAATGTGTTGGTGGCTTACCTGAGGAATGGCAGATAAATTATATGCAGCTATGCCAAATTTGATTGTCATGGGGATAACCCCCAGTCAGTTCTGGCCTTAGATGCCTGAAGCATTGAGAGAGGTAGGGATGACAATGGTGAGATGCTTCTGCTTCCTTACTTTGGCAGCAGGAGAAATGCAAGTCTACAGCTTTCCTGAACCAAATTCATGGGTTAAGTGCAGTCCTGCTCTGAGAACTCACACTTTATTCGTCTTGTAATGCAACCCACATGTAACAGGTTTCAATTCCATGGACCATATACACATTTTTAAAATAATCCCCAATTGTATATTTCTTTATATATTGTACAATGTGAACCCATATCATATGTTGCATGCATATTTCATGCACTAAATTATTAAGAAGGGTAATTGAGAATCTGAGGGAGTAATGCAACATTTTTCCTTTTATTTGTGTTTGTATGCTTCTTCGATTAAAAAAGCAGTTTTACATGACATTCTATACTATGAACAACAAAAACCAATCTTAGATAAATTAGAACTTAAAAGGAAATACTGGGAGATTTAAAAATGATTTTTGTTACTTAAACCTTGTCACTCTGACAGTAGGAATAAATTTATGGTGAGGGCAATTTAATCTTTATGACATAAGCTGAAATGTAATATTTTGTGGGATTCCAGCCATTTTACTTGAATTACAAATTTTGTATTCTTAAGGAAAATTGTTTTCAAACAAAATATCCTATTATCCTAATTTTTTTTTGTTGTTGTTGTTAAAATTCTAGTCTATTTCTAAGTGGGAATGATTGGGGTTGAATGATTGAAGACCAAATGCCAGATTCAGCTGTACAGCCTGCAGACTACAAATGATGCTTTGCTATTTTCCAAGCTTTAAAAAAACAGCCTCCAGCTAATTAATACACAGTATCACAGAGGTTTACATAGAGAACATAAAGTCTTTAATTTAGTTCAAGATAAAATCTGCCCAACAAGGGATAGATTAGAAAGACCCCTTGCATAGCTGGTTTGTGCCTGGACCCATGCAGGACCTTAGCTGAACTTCAACAGACAACACATTGAAGAAAAGGAAAATTAAATGGGTAAAACACAGTAAAAAGTGAAATCCACAACTAGCACTAGGCTTTTAATGTTCAGGGAAACTTTGACATGGGTACTGTATATGGGCAGACTTTAAGATCTCAAAACTGAGCTACAACACCAGAAGAAAAAATAATGGTAAACTTCATACATAATTCTCTCAATAGATTGCTCAGTTTTAAAACCTCCAGAAAGGCTGAATCCCAGACCTTTGTATTGGCTCAGAAATCTGCAGGCCATGGGCAGTGTGTCCTTCTACTTGACCAACTATTAAGAAGCACTGAGCTGAAATTTTGTGAGCCACACATTCTATTCCTCCCAAACGGGAGAATACCATCTTTTCCTAGTCAGACTCCAAATTTTCAAAGTTAAAGCAAATTGGCAAATTTTCTTGATACCTGATGCTATTTTAGCATCATCTGTTTGTTTCAGTAGGGATTTCAATAATGTTACTTTTTTTCCTCATTCATTTAATTAATTTTTCTTAATAGCTCTCACAATTTCCAGAAAAAAAAAAATCAAAAAAACATCCTTTTCTGTTTACACAACCTGTTTATCTCTGGACATTCTACTACCTTTAAATACTAAGAAACATATACATGTAGATTATACTCCAACTGTGTGTGTGAAGTACTCATACAAGTAGAACAAAGACACCTTCATCCTAGGTTTTGAAGGCAAAGGAATAGAAAACTGTATTACTTTAAAATATTCCAGGAAGATGTAAACTTCTTCAGTATAGAAAGATTCAAATTGCAATATTTATGCCAATACATGTTAATTTGTGGATATAATTGGCAAAAAGAACACTGACTCAGTACCAAAAATTATGTTGACTTTGTGTTGCAGCACAACAATAAATGTTCGAGACAAACATACTAATGGGTTTATACCTGGTTCTCTACAGTGTGCTTAATCTATGGTTTGTTCTTCATTTAGCCAAATAACTGAAAAATCAACTATTCTAAGAGGTATCTAAGAGATGACTGAAGTTACCACTACTCTATTTGTTACCGAAAATCTAAGAACAGAGGAGACATTGAATTTCCAGCTGGTTAAGCAAAATGAAATAAACCCATAACTTTCTATTGAAAAAAGTAATAATGAAAAAAAGTCTTGCTGATTTTCTTCACTGAGAACTCAGTGCTCAGGCAATAGGTGCTTTCTCAGAAATGCCCCTATGAAAATGCGTTCAGTGTTTCTTCTCTTTTTTGTATCCTACTTTTCATAAAATCTGGAAAACTTCACTGTCCCATTTTCATATAAAATAAAAGTGCTAGATATGAACCCAGTATTCCTACACTGGTTTTCCTAGTTTATTCATTCAGGTGCTAAAGAGTGCTGGCTGCTGAGTATCATTGGAATTCACATGCAGTCATACTCAAGAATAATAAAAATACATTTTTTTTTATTCACATCATACACAACAGGTTTTTTTTTTTCCATTTTCAACAGAAAATGGTTTTCTAATTCTGTAATACAAACCCAGACAAAATTGAATTCCCTCTCACAGTGCATAAGACAGAAAGAAATTAATGTATAAATGATAGGATTACAAATGTTCTGAGAACATTAACAGGAGGAGTTCACATTTAAAAATATCTCCTTCAAAGTTAATGTGAATAGGTAATAATAGGATTAATTATAAATTTTTAAAGGAGAAAAAATTACAGTTACCTGAGTTAAGTCTTTTTTTTCTATGTCAGACTACTGCAGATTTGATTTACTGGTTTTTGCTGTCTTATTTTCCTTGTTAGATCAGTAGCATTGGTTCAGTGATTGTTGCGTTCCAATATTTATTTACTAATTTCTTTCTTTTTTTTCAGGAGATAAAAATTATTTAAGCTTGGACTAAAGATTAAGAGTTAAGAAACATCTAAATTTCCACTCTTTGAAAAAATAAAAAATAGCAATGAAGTCCAAGAAAATGAAAAAAAAAAACAATTGCAATCTTATGAATTGCTTTTCATTCTAGAGTGAAAATATTCAAAATATCATCATCGATTTTTGTTTGTTTGTTTCAGTATTTTTTTTTTTTTAAAGGAATTGTGTATTTGGAGGAAGTGTTTTTTTAAGTCCTTGAAAATGTAATCCAAATCAATAAAAAAGTAAACAGTACAAAACCATGAAATTGGTAACAGTGTAAAGATTCTCTCCTGCATAGATCTGGAAGTTGCTGTGTTTTGAGATAACCAAAAGAACTTCAGAGCACTGCAAGAAATCAGGCAGACTGCCTCCACTGATTCAGGAATTTTTAGAGTCTCCACTACAGGGAAAAGAGTGCTCATATGCCTGTGAAGGGAATAACCATAAGGAAAAATAAAATAAAATAAAATTTAAAAACCCTAAAGGGTAAAAGAATAAAATCAATTAGAAACCAAACAATGGAGTGGGCAACTTTAAGTAGGAAATCCATTTCATAAACAACTGTCTGTTTACCAAACTAACCATCTGTTGTCCAAACAACAGTATAATAAAGCATGAAGCAAGTAGGAATAGGACCTTTTTTCAGTCACTTGGGAAATTATAAATTATAAGAATTCCTTTCCTATGTTTGGAGAGTACAGAATTTTTATGTATTTGACAATAATAAGATGCAAAATACAGTTGGGAATGTCACCAGTACGTTGGATGAAGGGGTAGAGTTACCCTCTGCAAGTGATTATAAACTTCTTGCCACTTTAAAAGCACAGCACAAACATAAATTTGACTGACAGGAAAAGAAGCAATGTTTTTAAACTGCAAGATAAATATTTAGATTCATTATAAGGAAGAAATTTGATAAGGTTGGTGTGGCACTGGAAGAGGTTACTCGGAGAAGCTGTTTAAGCTCCTGGAAGTTTTGAAGATTGGACAGGGCTTTGGAAATCTGTTTTACTGAAAGATTTCTAAGCCTGTAGCAGAACCTTTGGATTATGATGATGATCTTTAGAGATCCTTTCCATTACAAACCACTGCATGATTCTATGAAATTTCTTTTCAAGGGGAGAAAATTTGTGAATACAGAAAAAAAAATACCAAGGAAACAGGAGGAAAATATCTTCTACTCCGAAAGGTGGTCTTTTGATTATCATATAATTTATCATGATTTTCCCATGTATTTTATTCTCTGAGTCACCTCCAAGGAAATCAGAAGGAAATATCTTAGAAGTATCACATGGCCACTGTGAGATAAATGACAGTATTTTTATTAAAGACACAATTCAATATTCTATTATATCCCACCATCTCCCAGATTTACCTATATTTCTTCCCCAGTCTTCCCCCAGATCTAAGCAAAGTTATATGGAGACTATGTGCTATAACTCACAGTATTAGATTAAGGTTTGGACTCAGTTTTTAGCATAAGGAAAGAATTGTTAAATATATAAATCTACACATTATTCACATTCAGATGTCGTATTCTGTTTGAATTTCCTAAGTGTTCCAACTCGCATAATATATAAATATTTACAAGAAAAAGCATAGGTATTAATAATAAAGATAGCAAAGACATGGTAATATTTGAGAGTTTGCTTCCGAATCCTACAAAGTAGTCACAACAGGTTTATTGCACTTCAGGTCTATCTTTTCATATGCTTACTAGTCATAAAGTTTCTTTGTTAAAACAAAGAAAAATCTAAACTTGCAATCAAGCAGCTGTTCAATGCAGTAGTGAGCTATTTCACTATGGGTACAAGATTGTTGCTATTGTTTCTACAGTACTACTGGGATAGTTCCTTCTGGCCTTGCTAAAGTGAAATCTCTGTTAGAAAACTTCTAGACTCTGAAGTGCATACCTGCGATATGCATAAAATCTCCTATGAGTCAGATAGATCAGAAGAGTAGTACAAATAAGAAACCGGAATTGCACAAAAATTATAGAGGACATGGTACTGAACACCTAAGTAAAACACAAAAGTTACATAAACATCAGCTGGATTACTTTTGTGTTCAGAAACATGAAATTAATTAAGGTAGTAATAGATAAAAATATATGTGGCCAAATTAGCAAAGATGTTAGTAACAGTCATAAATTTTATAAATGTTATGTGCAACTTATAGGATTTCTTAATTTCTCATTATTTTCTCATTATTTTTGCAACTAAGACTTTGTAAATATTTCCAATACAACTTGTTTATTGTTTTAATCTAAAGCAATTAAAGAAAATAAAATACTTTAACTTCCTCAAATAAGCAAATTTTTTATGTGAGGTTATTGTTGACCAATAATTGAAATATTTAACACTTCATGTTGCAAAAACTGGTTTCATATATAATTTTGTTAGCATAACCCTTTCAAAATTACTTATGCTAAAATTTACAATTAGCATGAAAGGCACAAACAAAGAGGTGGGGAAATAAATTATCAACATTTGTAAGCAGAATTTCAGTCATTTTCACTGAAGGTTTTAATAATTTATGTATCAGGAGAGACAATTTCTGTAGACTATTAATTCACATGGGTTTGGTCACATTAAAAATACTGGGATAAGATTTTGAGTTTTTAGATAGTGTTTAATTCAAGATTTGGAAACAACTAGATTATGCAGAAATGGTACATCCTGAGATTTCCAATTAATAAAGATACAACCAGTTAGGAGGCCGATCACATATTGTGTCTCTGAATAGGCTTCTCAGATGGAGAAGGAAAGGCCTAGGAAAATGGAAGAATATGCATGGAGGGGAATGTCATGGAGTATTCAGGGACATTGTGAAGCCTGACACTGGTAACTTCAACAGCTGAGTAGTGCATACCAATGTGATTTTCCATCTCTTTCCAAGACTAGCAGTGATCTCTCTTGTAGAAGTGTGGAAGCCCAAGTAATTGTGCCTTTGAGGGAGGAATTCCCTTGTAAGCACCTCCCCAGAGCATATAGAAGGCGGACCTATCTGTCTGCAGATCTAGAAAGCCTTCTCAAATTCAGCAAATTGCTGTTCCAGAAAACTAAATCTTAATACAACAATCTGGTGACTTTCTAGTCAAGGATATCCAAGAGGACTGTGACAAATCCTGTTAAATTTTCAACCAGGATCTATATGTTATCTTATTTGAAACAGTTTGCTCATATCTTGTTCAGTAATATAAACTATAATCATACACCTGCTGATAACACACTTTCTTGTCCCACTTTGAAAAGGTAGAGACAGGCAAAGTATATTATTTGGAATGCAGCTATTTTATTCTACAATTATATATTTCTATTTGCCATTGTATCATGTCGGGGCCAAATTAGTGCCTTGCCTGTGAAGTTTGTAATGTGTCTTTTCTTCTTGCAAGAAAGTAAATCTGGAATAAAGCAGTTGCCTTGATTGGAGACAACCAGTCTTAAAATAGAATTTCACTGGCAGCTTTAGAGTACTTAGGTTGTAGGGAACATTACTAGTAGTTGAAAGAATATGATTTTTTTTTTTTCTTTTCTGAAATACTATCTAACCAGAATTTATTATTACTCATGTTACAGTAAGATTTTTCCTTCAAAATATATTATTTCTTCCTTCTCACTCATAATTTCAGAACTTAAATGGTGAGATAATATCCTGTCCAAGCAATAAGAGGTTGGGATGGGAATTTCTCTTTAATTTTAGAGAGGAAAAAAAGTATTTCCAGTTAATATAGCACAAACCACACTGTTTCCTGATGACTTTGCTGCTTCTCTATAAATATGTTCCCCTATAAATGTTACTGCATGTAAACAACTTAAAACAAGGCTTCTCTATTAATCAAGATGAAATTCTACTACATAGGCAGATATCCAATTCATAATGCAGAAGATATAACTGTCCTGCCATACTAGATATTACATTTCCACTTACTAATAAAATATCACAAATACAATATCTCATACAGAATAGACACAAACTTATTTAAATCCCAGATTTTAATTTGTCAGCAATATACCACATTGAATTTAGACTCATTTCCAAGTGCACTATGAAACTTAAATTAGATCAAACCAACCTACACTTTTTTTTCCTTGGAAACCTGCTGGTAGAAAATTATGTTCTTTGTATCTGACCCCAAGCACAGCATATTCTATATTCCAACATACACCATGAAATTCATTAATATGGAGACTATGTCAGGATTGATCTTCTTCTTATTTTCTGCTATTCCCATTGGTATAATGCTATAATTTATATATCTTTATTCATTCAATGGAATAATAAATATTGTAAGCATTATGTAGTTTTTGTAACAGAAAGTTGAAGAAACAGAGAAGTTGTACAGAAAGCTTGAAATTACTGACAGCTAGGGAACTTCTTATATTTAATTTTTCATTTATCTAATTGAAATGACATCTCAAACTTTTTACATAGAGCTGATATTGCTGTAATAAAAAAAGTTTTCTTGAAAATATGATTTTGCAGTCAGGGAAGGCATTTCCTTGATTTTAGTCTGTCACATCATTTAAAAATAAAGATAACCTATTTCCATTTTCCCCTAAGATTGCAAGAGGTTTAAATGAAGCTGTCATGACAGAAATGTAAAATGTGAAGAATAGTCTAAAAGATTACACAAAACTTTCACTTATGCTGTGGCTCTTCCATCAAAGGCTATTTGTTCCAATTTTCATACTAGCAGATGATACAGTGAATGTCACCATAAATAGGAAAAAAAACAAAATAGATGTAAGAGTGTATGGGAGAGGGAGAAGAATAATATAGTAGGACTGGTCTAAAATGAGCCCCAAAACAGGAAACCAACAAATAAACCATTTTGATACAATGACATCCCCGAAAAATTACCCTGCTAGCAGTCCCCAAATTTAAAGAAATAAAATCACAATAGAAAGAGTATTTCTGTTATCACTAGATAACTGTCATCTGCACTTTAAATTTATTTTTCTCAAAATAATGTCTTTGATTTTGGAGAGTTATGATGAAGGATGAATAATACAGCTGTACCCATCTAGGTAATTTTATTTTCAAGATGGACTGTCTCACCAAGTAGCACCATTCCTGGTTGCACCAAAATGAAACCACTTCTCTTTTGTTCCATGAACCAGATGCTGCTGCTCCATGGGTCATAGTGTTGCTCTATATTTGTGAGACAGCTTTAAGCAGCATATTACAAATATCCTTCATTCTGTGCCTGTTAAGGACACATATCAGATCATTCTCATGCCTAAGCTATCTTCATCCTTATGAATCCAGCAACAACAGGTAGAGTTTTCCAGGACAATATTCAGGATCATGTTGTACTAGAGGTTCTAAGAGAAACAGTTATTTCCTGCAGTCTTAAGGGACATTGCACACAGTGCCATCTAGGAGTTGCTGAAGCATCTTGGCCATTGGCATATGAGAGGTAGACCTGGTACCTCAGCTAAAGGAGATTTTTTTTTTTTTTTTTTTTTTTTTTTTTTTTTTTTTTTTTGTCTTCCTGGAGCAGTAGCTGCCCTGTCAAATGAACCCCATCTTTGGTATCTGAAGGGTGATGTAAATAATATATATAAATCTATAAAACCCGGATTTTATTTGTTTTTCTAATATGCACACATAACTAATAGTAGTTGATGGCATGACTTTTGCTACTAGAAAAGTGAAATTATGAAGTGTTCCCTTAGGCTAGGTTTAGGAGGGACTGTGTGTTAAGGCAGTCCTTTAAACTGTGCCTATTTTACTTGTGAATTGAACAGTTTTAAATTACAGGAATACTTAACCTGCATTGTTACATTATTAATTTCAGGTACTTTATCATAACTGATGTTTCCATGGAGAGAGGTTATGATATTCATTGCAAATGATACTGCTACTATTCTATGAACTCTGTGAAAAGTATCAGTATTAATTCCATGGATTTTATTTCTGCATTCCTTGATAAATACGTTGTGATGCTAACAGTATTCAATTTGAAAGTCAGTATTAGCTACTTTTTTCTAGACTATGTTGCAATGACTCCTGCCAAGCAAGCACTTGAAATATTGTCTCTTTTCCTTGCTAAAACAGCATAAGCAAAGCTTTTGTAGGAGTGAACACCGAGCTTCAAAGAATAAGAATGACCTCTCTGCAGGGTGCATGTCTACACCTACTTCTACTGCAATGTTAAGTTGGTGCTTTGTTGAGGCCATAAACTCCATGAAGGAGAAGAATGCAAAATTCATCTCTGCTTAAATGGAATTCAACCATCATATTTCAAGGAATGAAAATGGAAATATGGAGCACAAAAGTCAGTGAAAATTACTTTTGAGATAATAAAAGAAAGGGAGTACTGCGCTGTTTTCCTTTCTTTCATGTATTTTTATTTAGATTGGCTATATAAAGAAAAATTTTACTAAACTAGAGAGTCAAATCTACAAATGTAATTGATATATATAATATCAGAGCTAAACAGACTGTTCAGCAAAATTAGCAGTCTACATTCTACAAATTTGCATTCTTGCATATAAGTGATTCTCTATTTTACTGTACTTTTCAACTAACTAACCAAATAATTGAAAGTGGCCAAGAAAAGAAATATTTAAAATTAAGGGTTTTTTCTAACCTGATTTAATGTCACCTAACAGGTTGCAGATATTATTGTAATGGAAATACTTCTAGAACTGTAATATAATTGACACTTAAAGCAAAGGGTTCAGATGATAGTAGCATCAGCTCTTTTCTTAAATTTATAAAAATGAAAAGTAGTAAAGTAAAACCTAAAATAACAATGCCACTGGCTCAAATATAATAATAATGTTTAATATGTCCCTTGAAAATGGATGTCATGTCTATTTCCTGTGTTGTATGATTGTTGTCTAGCCAAACATTTCCTGAAATGATCATGGGAATACTGAACTACACTGTTATCCATCAGTACTTTCATTTTATAAGCATTAGTAACCAGTAAAATCAGCTTAGAAATATGATTTATTCAGCAGGGACACTACTAAGGAGAGTAAAAACATTACTGTGAGTGAGAAGTTTTATAAAATGTTTTTTTCATTGAACACCAATCTCATTACAACTTTTGAAATTCAGACAAAAATGACATATTCTCCAGCAGAAAGATAAAAATTTCCTTCAGGATGCATCTGAAACTGAGAAAAAAAAATTGTGTGGCTAGATTTCCCTTGTGGTATTAAAAGAACCTAAACCCAGAAAAACCCCTGCTGATATTTTTGTTTTAAAATGGAATTTAAAAAAAATATTTCCCAGCATAAGAAGGGCAAATGCACTGGGTAGATTTAAGGGAAATTAACCTGCACCAAATCTAAAAGCAATCATAATTCGTGTGTTTAGTACTAACAATGAAAACCACATTTTTTATGTATACATATTGATATGTAATTAAGTATATTTACACTTTGATATCTAAACCAAGATTTACTGTTATAACTATCTCCTTCTAAGAAAAACTTGCAAGAAATACTGAAAGTAAGAAACTTCTGCTGAAATTACAACTGAAACACATCCACAGGAATAATAAATACCCCATCTTCACATCATGCACTGCTGCGTCTCCCCCTCAAATCCACAGGAACAGATCCCCTGTGGAGCCCGGCCAGCTGGGCAGTGGGGCGAGTCGGGCAGAGGGAAGGAACTTCTCCTTGGATCCCGGGGGCTTGGAGAAGCTCCCACGTGAGTCCAAAGACGAGCTGGTCCCACAAGCAAAGGAAAGAGGCGCTCTCCCTCAGGATTAGTTCCAAAGTTTAATGAGGGCCTGGGGAGATGTCAGGCCACATCTGACTTTGAAGGACATCCAGAGCAAGAGAGAGAGGTCCCTTCCCGGAGCAGCCAGATATAGGGGGGCGGGGAAACCCGAGCAGGCAATGGGGAAGGACATGGGAGCGGCTCTCGGGGGGCAAGGCCTCAGAGTGACCCCTGAGGAGGGGTCGGGGAGGAGTCCCAGCCAGGGTCCAGTTACCTGGTGACCCTGGGGGAAGGATCTGGACAAAGGGGAAGGGTCACCAGGTGATGGACACATCACCTGGGAGGAGGCAGGGGGATGGGTTGGGGTTTGATGGACATACAGGTACTGATGGGAAAGCTGGGATCACCCAAACAGGTACAAAGAGGGGTTATGGAGGGACAAACCAGTATAAGGGGATATACAGTGAAAACACAGCTCTACAATGCACACTACCCAAACAACTACACTTTTCTTATTTTCTATAGGTAGACAGGTAGATTTTTCTCTTTAGAAATCTTTAGAGGTTTTGATATACCTGCATGTGCACCAAGAAAAGTAGACATTAAGCAGAAAAGTGACTAGACATCAGAGCAGTGTTCTTTAATCCACAGTCCCTCTGCTTATTACATTACTTTTAATAAAATGTCACATTATAGTATGGAGTATCTACAGTATTTCTGGTATCATCTTCTGCTGGATAGCACAGTACAAAGTGTGTCTGCTGCTTTTGTTAAACAGATTAAACAGAGGTTACTAAAAATAAAACTTTTGTGAAAGTTAATATCTATTTCAGACATTCTATTGAATAATTGCAACCTAAATTAGTCTTGATTATCCTTCAGTGTATAAATTAAAAAATGGACCTGTCAGAAGACTACTCATAAAATTTAAGGTAATGCTTCCAGTTCCTTTATTGAGCTCTATATCACCTAAAGAGAAGTGGCTGTGTATGTATGCATAAACAGTATTTATATCACTGATAAAACATGTATGTATTGATTTAACTGATAAAATACAGATGGATACATTTTCCTTCCACCAAAAATACTTTTATAGACACAGTCTGGGAGTCTACATAGAAGAATATTACTCATAAAGTACCCACAAATGCTAGATATATGTACAGTTTGAGCATGGGATTAACTACTGTAGCATTTATGCTTAATGGCAGTCATTAAATTTAAGTCTTCTAAATGCAGAAAATCACAGAACCAGTATCAGCTATAACCAAACAAGAAATCTTTTTTCATACAGACTGTCTTCACAGATGGAGAGTTTGCTTCTACTTTAATGTTTTTAGTACTGTCAGATAAGAAGCGCATAATAATTAGAAGCCAACTCAACTAAATTCTAAAATTTCAACACTAAGAGTTTTAAGTGTTTTTCTGCTCCAAATCATAAACACATAAATTTACTTCCCAAGTATGCGAGTGTAAATTGGAGAAAGACATTTTACTGTAACCAGTTGATGTCCTGAGAAGAACTCAGAAAGTCAGCCACTCTTCAGAAGGCTTCCTTCTTTTTCTTCGTAACTGGCGTTTCTAAGTAGCTAACATAGGTCAACTTTATGAATACTTAGCACCTAAGCTTCCTGTGAGTTTAATCATACAGAATATACAGAAAATAGGCAGTGTGAAATAAAATCTGAGTTGATTATGTGTTCACTCTTATTAATTTCTTCATTGCCATGAAATTAAGTGGAAGTGATATTTTCAAAGTATAAAAATTATCTTCACTTAAATTTTGGATTTATTTTCCTTCAACTGGAATTCATTAGACTAAAATGATACTGCCAGTCTGCTTAATATGCATTTGGTTTCAGCAGATGAATTTCTTAAATGTGAGGAAATAGACAAATTTTGTATTTTCTTTCAAATATCTTTTTTCAAAGGACACGTTTCTGTAATTTAGATTTTTTTAAAAAATCTCATAGCCTTTTGATTGAAAATTGATATATTTTCCACCAGTAATTTCCAAATTCCCTTTTTTTTATGAGTTGTGAAAAGTAATGCAATACATGTTGAATTTGTTGTCTTTTTCTACATTTTCCTTCATGTACCATATTCAGCACTCATTGTTTCTATGATTCATCACCATTACTTTTTGACATGGAAATGGTACAGGACATATTCTAATCAGGTCCCAAAACAAGCAGAGAATGTGAACATAAAATATGTGGAGGAAAAACATGTGAGACATCTTGATTTCATTTATTCCAGATAAATATATTGACTTTTCAATCAAAACTCTGCAATAACAAAATATTTTTCAAAACTCCAAAGTTTTACAATTGAAATAATTAAAAAAATCTCTCGGTGACTGTGACAGATATCTCCTGTATTAATCTTACACTTCCTTAACAGCAAGCAAGCTGACTAGCTTGTCCTCTTGAC
The DNA here is from genome assembly GCF_050655825.1 of Lonchura striata. Classification (NCBI taxonomy): domain Eukaryota; kingdom Metazoa; phylum Chordata; class Aves; order Passeriformes; family Estrildidae; genus Lonchura; species Lonchura striata. The sequence continues at coordinate 53,826,022 of NC_140703.1, read as the reverse complement.
TGAATACTGTCTTATGGCTAGGTCCATTTAAAGTACACATTTTGAGCCACATTAATGTGCAATCGCATGAATGTAAATACATGGAAATACTACCTCAGGAGCAATTTCAACTATTAGTCCAAGTGAGAGTTAAACACAGGGTATTTGGATGTGCAGTACTGCAAGCCTAATTAAACAGACAATTGCCAATGAAGCTTTAAAACTAGTCCTATTGCATATACAAAATAATTGCATACACAATTTGGCTTTGTCTTGCATCGTGCTTCACAGATTTATTTTTAAATAACAGCTCACTTTTTATGGAACTGCATTTCCCTGTGAAAATTGCTAAACATTCAGGTTTTATTTGGTTTTGTGTATTTGGATTTATGATTTCTTTATTTTCAGTTCTTATATAGCAATAATTTTCTTCACAGTTAAGAAAAAGAACAGTATCATAGAAAGTTTTACTAAATATCTTTTATGTGTATATTTTCATCAGTAATATTATGACAATCTTCCAAAATCCATATATTTAGCTATATTTTTACTATTGGTCCATAGATCCAAAAAAAAATAAAAAAAAGAAAACAACTAGGCACAAGAAGACAACTAAAAAATTAATCCATATTTTTTTTCTGAATAGATATTTTGCTTCTATCAAAACACATATAAAAAGCCATGGGAGAAAGGGGAAAAAATATTCAGATCATTAGGAAAAATATATAGTACCATCATTGAAGCAGTGTGGGCTCTTCTTGACAATAAAGATTTTAGTTCAAAAGCACTGAGTAACCTGAAGAAAGCAGCTTCAAAAATTGTCTTTTTTTGTGCCAGCACTGAGACAAACCATCTTAGCAAGAGGAATGCATCAAACCTTCTATTTTGCCACGGTCAATACCTAATCACCACGTAATATTCACAAATCTGGTAGACTAGACATCAGCTCCCCAGAGTTGATCTTCAGTGGAAATTCACCACTGCCCAAGCTTGTCTTTTATCAATACAAATAACACTCACTTTTTCAAATTATACTATTTTAATCTTTAATTTTATTTGAATACAGATCCTCAGATGCTCTAGGCAATGCAAGGGAAAACAGCAACTGAGAATTCTTCCCCTCCTTCTCTCTTCCATGGCACTTATAGTACTGATGCTGATGTTATTTTGCACAGATGAATGTCTATTTAGCCTTTCCAGTTAGATCAGGACTGTGACTATTCCAGGTTCTGTATTGTGAAAAAAAAAGATGTTTTTTTAGTTCTGCCTCCAGAGCTCTTGTTTAAACATGAGCAAATTAATCAACTACCTGTTTAGGTAGGAAATGTTCTGTTCAAATTTGCCACTGACAAATGTGTTTCAAGAAAAGCGTGGTTGTAGTTTGGGTTGTTTTTCATTTCTTGCTACTTGCTGAAAAAGAAGGCAGGGTGAATTAATTTGGGACAGAATAGATGGGAAAGATGAGATGAAGCTAATTTAGAAGCTCTGTAAAACTGTTTCTCTCTTTTCCTTATGCCACTTATGACAGGAAAGCAAATGCATACTCATAATAATTCTGCTGGTACCAATGGAGTTATTCTGTGGAATAATTTGACCTTCAAATTCTAGTTTTCTATTTCCTTACACCCTTTTGAAGTCACACATACATGCTCTGAATAAACACAGTAATTGTGATATTTGATGGTTTATACCTACTTCTCCTGTAGGTTGAATTAACTTATTAAGTGGGGAAGCTTAGTGCAGGGTGACTGCACCACCTCAAATCACCATTTCCCACACCCCCTTTAAAGTTACATCAAAGTTAATACTGTTTAAATTATTATAACTCTGTTTCTTTGGTAAGGCCTCATTTGAGATTTAGAAAGTGTCCTGTAAAGGTTTATATTTTAATGTAATTGATGTAATTTTTATTAAAAATACAGTTTTCAAATATAGATACAGATTGTGTTTTATTTATCTATGTATAAATGCAACATTTTATCTGGATTTTTTTTCACCACAAATTAAGTTCAAAAAGCTTCTGGAGGTTATGTAGGACAATCCTGTCTTTTGAAACATTGCTAGACATCTGATCTTTACTTAAATCCTGTGACACCACTGCCAACATCCCCAGAGGAAGACATCTAGCCTTTCATCTGAACAGCCAGTGGCCTCCCAGTCTGACTGTGAGACATTACACAACTTTCAGCAGTTGCAAAAGTGAGGCCAGGATCTCTCCAGGGTCCTTGTTACTTCCCCCACTTCCATGCGAGTGTGTCTGGTTAGCTCCAGAGAATCCTGAATGGTCCTGGATGTTGATGTTTAGGCAATCTGAAGAGGTGTGAGTTACTAAAGGTTTGTGTGCAGAAGCATGTAACTCAGGGTGGGAAATTCTCATAGTTTTTGAGTAGGCAACATTATTTGGTGACATCTTCCTGTTTAACCCACAGCTTTCCTTATTATATAGAAAACCTCTGCATATATATATTTAGGCCACATTCAAAATGCTGTGTGCTAAATATGATGGAATTGCAAATATTTGGCATTTTTCTTTTTCTGTAGCCCATCACAGTGTTTTCTCTATTTGATCTTTTGAAAGTGTGTCGTTGAAGAACCCCTGGCATGTATAATATTGTGAACATCATTTGTTTGCCTATTTGTAGTTATTTAGAACTATATAAGATATTCTTAGGTATCCTGGTATTCCATTTACCTGTCAACTTCCTCTCTCTTAAGTGCTAAGACTTAGGTCTTAGTCTTCCATATATTTGGGACTGCATTGACCACATTTTTGGTGACTTCCTTGTATATAAGAATATACAGAAAAATGTGCATTAGAAATCCTCTTGCCTTCTGGATTTTTTTTTTCCTTTTGGCTGAGATTACATAATTATCTCCTAATTTACTAATGTTTTGTACATAATTACAACTCTCTTAGTCAAGAAGCCAGATGTGCAGATTCCCAACAAAAGCTGATAGCCAGCAAAAGAAATGCTGTAGTACATCAAATCATTATTGTATTTTTGCGTTTCCCACTCACTTTTCTTGATTTAAGTCTCCTGTGTGGTAATGTTTACCTTACATGGTAAATAAGTGCTGCATTACTTGCTTGTGTACAAACTGTTCTGATATCCAGAGACATAAGGATCTCTATGGTATTCCCAAATGATGAAAATCTATCCAAACTCTTTAGGATATGCATGGCAGGCTCACATTTCAGGGACGGGATAGTTATATTACAGTTTATCATTGTGATCCACTTAATTTTAACATTAATTTTTGGCAGAAGCAAATAATATCTAGACTGCAAGCCATGAAAACCAAACAAAACAAGAACTTAACATTTTGTTTAAGAGCTTTAGATTATTGTGATTTTCCATTTACAAGTAGAGTTCTCAATGTAAAATATTTTATAAATATCCTAGTTTCCAGAAAATTTTATTTCTTAATTTTTCTCAGTCCTTCAAAATAGTTGAGGAATAGTTGAGGAATTAAAATTAGCACAGCAGAAAAATGAGTACTTGTCAAAAATTCCTGAGTAAAAGTCATGTCTTATTCATTCAGAAAGAGCAAGAATAAATGCATTATGTAATCTGCAGTAATAGATATTTACATTTCTTGCTTACATGAAAGTTATATTATCAAGCATTCTTCTGCAAAAAGAGATTCTGTGTCTGCATTAAACACTAGAGTTGAATACTTTGAAATTCTGGATAGAATTTTTTTTTTGTCAGTTAATGACTCTGCTTTTCAGTACACTGGCATTCAAAACTATTTACAGGAGGAATATAAAGATCTTCTAAACCTCTAAATGTATGCTATGTATGTAATTTGAAATTCCTGTCCTTTGTAAAATGAAGGAAAATGCAGCTGAATAAATATCTATCACTTGAAGAGAGGTATTTTGTTGTGCAGGTCTATTTATAAGCAATGAATTCAACACATTTGCAGAGCTACACAATATTATACCTTTGTGCTACTATACAGCAGTTATAAACAGGAAGAAACTATTTTTGCAAAATATTATTTGTATCAGAAACTGTCAGAAACTGCACCTTTTATACCTTGAAATTTGATTCATAACCTGTCATTGTTCTAGATTTAATTCCTTCCTAATTCAATATCAAAATAAAAAAAATGTTAATTATTCTGTTTAAATTCTGTAGTAATTGGATTTTACAATTTATGTAGCCCACCCATGATTGTTATGAAAAACTAATCCCAAACTCTTCATAAAAATGACTGTTAAACATTTAAGCTTTCATCAAGTGTGTTCAGATGTTCTTAAGTTATCCAAATAACTATTTCAGTCATAATTGCAGCCATGAGCTTGTGCTTGGGAGTTGGGCACCAGCAGACCAGGATCCGTGTCCAGTGCATACAGCAAATGAAGGCAAGCCAGATCCTGATGGCCTAGCAGATTTTATTGAGTTGTATTACTATTTCCTTTAAGATCACTGTTCAGAGACAAACTGACCCTTATATATTTTGTGCCATAACAGAATTTTGAAATAGAAAATAAAGCATTTCTTTTTATTGCACATGCATTGAAGTTTAATACATTTTCCTTCTCAAGAAGTCATTAAATGCTAGGTTGTTGGACTTGAGTATAGTAATAGTTTGGAGACGAAAGTAGGTTCATACTATTCTACTGCTTCCCTTGTGGCTGTATATATTCAGAGTATGACATCCACTTCTTTGTACGTATGTGTCTCTTCCATTGTAGTACCAATTTAAAAAGCGCTCCTTTGTGCAGTGTGATTAACAGGCAAAATCCCGTGCTTACATCACACATATTTATAGGATTGAGCAAGAGATAATTGACACAATGAGGACAGTACTGCAAAATGAATTTTAGCTGCTAAAATGAGTGACAGCTGACAAAGACTACCAATAAAGAATCCAATAGGTCAAATTAAAAATCAGCAGCCAAAGAAGAGAGAACATGATGTAAAGGAAACAGCTGATAAAAAGCATATTCTGGCGTTTTGAGGGGACTAAAGAAGAATAGAAGAAGATAAAGGCATTTGTTGTTTCTGCTTCCGATAACAGCAGAAAGAGGAAAGTGAGTCTGTCAGTACAGTATTTTCAGCAAATAAATAAATAAAAACTGTATTGGCAGCAGTCAGGCCAAGTTTGATATGTTAAGACATTTTAGAGGAGACTGCCACTGAGATTTTCAACCTGCTCTTCTGTCTTACAGAGCTGAGATAATGTTCTTTAATATATTCAAACTTTGGCAGGCTTTTATGAGCCAAAAGGAGTTTGTAGAACTTTTGAATATGACCTGTCTCTGCTTGAATACTATTCTCATAGGGTTTGTAACTTTATGTTGATTCCATGCCTTCAACTCAAGATTAACCCACATGGCCAATCAAGGGAACAATTTGGGTAGTGTCAGGTAGTCATATGTCATGTAGCACCATTTAAATTACTAAAATGCATGCATGGACTGGCATATATGACACACGACCTTCAGAAGAATTGGGAAATCTGTGGCCAGCAGGTATCAGCCACAGGTTAATATGTAATATCTAAGATGCCACCATGTTCAGGCACTAGAATTACACTAGAATTACTAGAATTCTTTTACTAAGAATCATGTAGGTAACAGAAGTAAGCCTTAGTTTCTCCCTAAAGTCTCCCTCAAGATTAGATTTTCTATCCATGCAAATAGTGACTGTGCTAGGATAGCTCTCTGTGTATCACGGGTACAAGCAGAGCCAGAAGATAAGCACTCCACAGTATAGTAATAAAACCATAAGTTATCTGTGAGTAGGGTGTTTGTTTTTTGTCTTCAAGGACCTCATAGGGAAAAAAATCTCACTTTAGAAAGCTGTTTGGATTTCAGCTCTAAAGCTTTGAGGCAATGTTTCAGGCAAGCACAATGGCATTACTTATCTCATTACACTGTAATTTAGAGGTGATATCACTGAAGTTATTAAGGTCACATACATCCAAGCCACTGGGAGAAGAAAAAATTAAGAGGTCTAATGAATTATGTAAAAACAGTGTTTCTCCTGGAATTTCTGCTCCTGTTTTCCAAGTTACATATTTCTCAACAAATTGCACATGCTACAAGATTTGAGCAAGACCCTGCATGCATTATCATGTACTCCCTTTGTTAAAGAAGGTAAAGCATTTATTGCTAAAAAGCTATTTTCCATGTTCAGAACTATACTGAACAGGTTATATGGTTTTTTTGATCCAAGAATTTTGTGTCATCTAGATAATGTTGTCATTCAATCTTGATAATCAGATGAAGTCTATTCTTCCCCAGTTACTAATGCTGTCAATTTGATATCTTCTTTTTTAAAAGAGATTGTTTTCCTCAGGGAGTTAGAGTAATGCCTTTGAAAACTGAATTTGACTAAAAAATTTAGAGTAACAAAAAGAGCACAAATAAAAACATATAAACTTTCCAAGGGGTTTTCTAGCTATCTTAGATGGGTTAAGGATATTAATAGCTTTCTGGAGGTGCAATATTTGCTCTAACTTAAACCAGGTGAAAGATAATAATTAAAACCTGCTCCTCATTTAGTAAATTATGAGTAAAAACCTTTTTAACAGCAGATTTTCTATCTGAAAGAGTAAAGGAAATAATTCTTCACTAGACTACTACATTATTCTTTGTCATAAGCTTTTGTTTAGCTACCACTCCTTTTCATAAAGAAGCATGTAAAAGGCACAGAAGGGAATTTACAAACCTGGATCATTCACTTTGAATTCTTGTAAAATGCAAGGAAATATTTTGATGCTATTATTGGTATACACAAAGTTTATATGGATGAGTTTGAAACTAAAATAAAACACAAAGAATATGTTAAAAACCTACCCCCAAATTAACATCAGGGAAGCTGTCTGGGTTGCATGTGTGTTAGCAAACTCAGCTAGAACCAAGACAAACTGGAATAGAAGAGCTTATGCTGATGGTCCTAAACTCTGAATTTTCAAAACAACCAATGATGAAGTTGCTCCATGGCCCATGCCTAGTTCTGAAATTTGCCAATGATCAAACCTTATGCTAAAGGCTCTTTTAAGAGGAGAACTGCATGGATGGTTAAATTTCAGCCTGAGAAGATTCCCTGCTGCTGTTTAATTAACAAGTACAGAAATATCTTAGATACTAAAATACTAAATTTCAGTGCTTCTCATTTCAGATAATTGTGACCAGATTCTCAACTCCTTTAATAGTCATCTCATTCTGAAATTAGATCTTCAGCCCATTGTTCCAATTTGTCAAGATCTCTTAGAGCCTTCCTCTACTCCAGCAGATCTACACTCTCACCTAAACTTGGTGTCATCTTTGAACTTACTGAGGATGTATTTAAATCCCCTTGTCTAAATAATTGATAAAGATGTTAGCACTGTCCCTAATACCGTGGCCTGAGTGACCAGCCTCCAACCATTCTCTGGGCCCAGCCATCCAGCCAGTATTGTGCCAAGCAAAGAGAGCACCCATCCAAGGCATGTGCAGCCAGCCTCTTCAAAGGAATGCTGTGAGAGACAATGGCACATGCTTTACATTAGATAGACAACATCCACAGCCTTTCCCTTATCTACTGAGTGTGTCACTTTGTCATAGAAGCAGAATTAAATGCTACTTTCCCCCATAATTTAACTGAAATGTGTACGAGTTGAAAGGGCCAGTTTAAGGGCTAAACTTTCCTTATTTTAATCAGTTTGATAAGAGAAAAATATTTACATTAATCAAGGCAGAATTTGAAGATAAATTAATTATATGTAGAGAGGCATGCATATTTCATAGGTTTTGTGATGTTAAATAATGCCCTTTTGTGTTTTCTCTTAGATGTGAAAATAAAAAACCCTGGCGTAATGGAGTATGGACATAAAAGCAATGCAGTAAGTAGTACAGATTGATTTGAACATAATTACCCTGAGTTTAGGTACATGATTTTGTTTTTCTATTATCAATCCAGTATAAAAATGAAGAGTTCGAAGCATGGAATCACCTTTGCAAATCCAGCAAGTAAAGAGACTTTGGATTGCCTGCCTGAAATTTCTCTTATATATCATGAAATTTGAAACTTCCTTCAAATATTTCTTAGTAAAAAGCCCACCTGTATACAGCATCTAAATTTGGTCTTCTGTAGACAACCAAGACTAGATTTTCTTGGTCCCACAACTGGGTGTCATCTGAAGAAATATCTTGTGAAATACTGATTTCAGCAAAAAGAATGTTATAGTCATTTTTATACCAGGTAGAGTATTAATGATTTTTTATACCAAGTAGAGGGGAATATTCAGAACATTTGGGAAAAGATTCTGAGCACGTACTTACAACTGTGCAAGTCACTTTAGGTTTCTATATTCAAAGATGAAAAATAAACAAATCCAGTCATCGTGCTTAGGGGAACATACATTTATTTACTCTGGATGGTGCTCAGGAAAAGCAACAAAATCCTCAGCAGGTTCAATAAGAACTTTTTCTTGCAACGTTTGGAACATTCCAACTGAATATGTCACATGGCAAATTTTAAATTAGCAATCTTTAACTTATCCAGACACAACAAGGCACTTAGCAAGGCATTGACAGAAAATTTTTGGTCTAGTTTACATCTTTCAAGGAGAAGATAGGAGAAGAAAGATGAGAAAGGAGGAAGAGGAAGAGGAAGAGGAAGAGGAAGAGGAAGAGGAAGAGGAAGAGGAAGAGGAAGAGGAAGAGGAAGAGGAAGAGGAAGAGGAAGAGGAAGAGGAAGAGGAAGAGGAAGAGGAAGAGGAAGAGGAAGAGGAAGAGGAAGAGGAAGAGGAAGTCACCACTCTAGAATTCAGCATTAGCTGCCTTCAAACCCAGGTGTAGTCAGGTCTGCCTTGCAGCACATATCACTGTCCTTTAATCTGTTCTAATCTGCTGGGGCCTTCTTCCAGGTGAGTTTGTGCTGATTTCAGCACCAAGTCCCGTGCCTGCATTTCACGCAGAGCCAGAACGTTCCCAGCTGGCCCTTGCAGGTGACCACCCCGATGGCAGCGATGTTCAGCGCTGATTTTCCAGTGCTCACACACCTCACAGCACAGCGCAAGGAGGCTCAGGGGTGCCGCGGGGAGCAGAGTGCCATCCCACCTCTTCCCCACCACCTCCAAACTGATTGTTTTGAGCCAGCCAGCCTCTCCTCCAGTCTCCAACAATGAGGAACAATTGATACAGTCTATTTTAGATGCCAAATTTCAGACAAGATGGACAAGATTACATCTTTTAAGTATCCATTTAATTGTGAAGGGATTCTATGCAACTAATGCAAATTTAAGGTATTAATCTGACTTCATGGTGTTTATTCAGAGAGGCAGACACAGATGAAGAGGTCTGAATTTAGCAAACTGTTAATGATTCTTAGAAAGGCTATGGTTTTTTTTTTGAGGAAGTATAATTAAATGAGGACTTTGATTTCTAGTGCATCTTTGAACAAAGTATCTTTTGCTGATAGTAATGATGAGGACAGCTACAGCTTCATCCTGTCTCTGATTGAACAGGTAGGAATGGAGGCATGACATGCTTTAGGATGTTAATTCTTCCTTCATATTTATGTCAAATCAAGTTAGGAAGATACTATAAAAATGTCTTTTCTCTGTCAGATACTGATTTGGTATGTTCCAGGAAATTAGGTCTTATTTTTTTAAATTACCTGTGTGCCCATGACTATGAATTTCACGAAGTAATTTTCAAAGGAAATAGAAAATGCTATCAACATTTAATTTCTGGATCATTTATTGTATTTTGCCTTATGGAAAGGATGTAATAAAAGAAAATTTCATATTTGAGATGGATGTGGAGATGTTCTCTGACAGTTGCTTTGTACCTTTGTTACATGATGATGGATTCTAACTATTTTATTTACCTAAAATACAGATATATAAGCTTTGCTAGTCAGCTTGAAATTAATGAAGAAAAGTAAGCCCATCTAGATGATAATGATGATTCATTTTATTTAGACACCTATGTTAATAGATATATCTCACCCTGGAGGTATGGATTTCTCTGACATGACTATGAAGAAAGTCTGTCATGACTTACTTGGATTTAGATGTTTAGCTTTTAGACATCAGAATTCAGGTGGGATAAATTTCACATCATGTGAGGTGAAAATAAACAAAAAAAAAGCCATTAAACCACCAAATTTGTAAATTTTTAATTATACATATGTATTAGTGCATGTACCTATTACAGTATGTATATATAATGGTATATATACATTTATAAATGTTTCTATTATACATATAGTTTGCAGTTAATGACTAGAAAGATTCACTTATTAGCTGTTAATATTTAGGAAGATAAATAGATTTCCTTTGCATAATTATTCATGTTAAAGTGTAGCTAAATTCTTGCAATACTCCTTGCTATAAAACAATTTTATGGGTGATGATACAGCAGTTGGCACAACAGTTCCACCAGCATCACACCTATCCAGTAGAAGTAGTGGCTTTAAAATACAGGTTTTTTTGCAGTTGTGATTAGTCACAGTCACTCTCAATCAGTTCACATTTTTCATTGGAGAAAGCTGGTCTCTAGAAACAGACTACTGAGCAGACTCTTTGTGTACTAGCAGATATACATACTAATAAATGTGGTAAGAGGTTACCTCCACAACCACAACAGAGCACAGAAAGACAATTACAGGAAGGGGAGCTCAAATAATATTCTGCTCTCATTACTGATAACCAGGACAAAACAACCTTTGTTTAGCAAGATGCTGGTTTATCAGCCAAGAGTCTTGTAAGAAGCTGAACCTCCAAAGTGATATAGTGTTTTTTATCATGCCAGTGTCCTCTCTTACACAGCTGTCTCAGTCACAAAACCTCCTCCTGGGAAGGTATTGAGGCATTTATACGTAGGATTGAGGGATAAAATCTGATGGAACATAACTGTTTAACTATGCTGAGGTGAGAGGCAGCTTTCATGTCTTAGAAGGGATCATAAGCCATCAAAGATCCCTGAAGTGCCTCCAGACTAATTTCTGGGGCCTTCCAACCAGAGGACTGCACATGATCCACAGTGTTTCAATAGACAGCGTAAAACTTCCTCCCCAGGGGAGGTACCTGAGCATTCCCACTTGGACATTAACCCGTTGAACTTTCTGGTTTGGGAGCTTTCTCCATGCCTGATGGATCAAGAGTGTGATCGATGGATATAGAAATTGCAACAAACAAAGCCTTGTGGCTGGATCCACAGGTGATATCTTTGCTACCTGCTCTTACCATTTCTTTCTCTTTTTCTTATATATTTTCTTAAGTGATGCCTTTATACTTTTATATAGATAATAAGCAAAACAGTTACATATCCCCTTTCCAATGCAACCAAATTCTCCTAAAACAAACCTGCTGTACAAATACATATATAAACACCAGTAATTCAGTATAATTTCACTTTAATCCACCCCAAGGGATCTATTATTGACAAGAACCTCAGTTGCCCCACCTTCAACAACAGGTGGCTGCTTCAGCAACAGCAAGCCCACATAGTGGCTGAGTGGTGAATATTTCAGCAGTGCACATGAGTTAATATGGGATGTTTTAAGGAGGAATGAAAGGAAGGAAAAATTGATTTAAGTGATCTGGGGAGGAGCAAGGATGGATAAATAAATTAGTAAAGGGGTAAAAAAGCCTGGTCATTTGTCAATAGTTTGATGTTCAGTACATGAGTATATATATCTATATCTATATCTATATCTATGTATATATATATACATGTGTATATATGAATTTTCACCCTGGAGAAAAGAATGGAGGTGTGACCTAATCACAGCCTTCCAGTACTTGAAGGGAGCCTAAAACAAAGACAGAAATGGACTATTTGCAGGAGCCAAGGGAGAATAGATTCAAACCAAAATGGAGTAGATTTAGATTAGATATTAGAAAGAATTTTTTTCTGTGAGACTGGTAAGGCACTGAAACAGGTTGTCCAGAGAAGTTGTGGATGCTCCATCCCTGGAAGTATTCAAGGCCAGGTTAGATGGGGCTTTGAACTTACTCTGACCTAGTGAAAGGTGTCTCTGTCCATGGCAGAGGGTTTGGAGCTAGGTGATCTATAAGCTCCCTTCCAACCCAAACCATTCTATGAGACCATGATATATGTGGCGAACATGACTGACCTATATGCATGTGCCTGGTTGTGTATGCTCAGCTTTGTTGAAGGTTGCACCTGGGAGCACAGAGCTGCAGCAGCCTCACCTCTGTCAGGTTGTTGGATCTGGCCCAGTGTTTTTGTCATAAGATGTCCTCTTACTTACCTATGTAGCTTTGAAGGTGAGCTCTGCTCCACATCTGACTGCTCAGATATAACCAGGTAAATGCACAGATATGCTTTAATAGGAAAATATCCAGGTAAGTGCCCACAGGTGTAGCCTTTCCCCAGTGGATCTACTGTTCTTTCTTAGAACTTAGAGTATGCAGTATTCCATCTGTTTTCTACATTAATAAAGTGAGGATGAGGCATAATGAGGCATCACTCAGCCTTTCTGAAATGTTAACAACATTGCCCTATGTTGTATTTCCATTTGTTTAACAAAAATAACATCTTAGCTTTCCTATCAATTTCACAACAAAGAGCAAATACTACATTTTCTGTCCTTGGGATAATCCTTTCTTCATGCCACTTCCATGGTCTTTTCACATTCTAAAATTCAAATATTGGTTCTGTACAAAGAATGTTCCAAAAATACAGTAAAATATTTATTAATTGCATTTTAAAGTATCATGTAAATCAATTAATGTAGATTTATTTCAAGTAGCATATGTCTCTTGAGCCATTGAAAATACAAAAATTCTTCCATATATATTAAAGTTTCTCAAAAGTCTAAGGAAAATAATGCATCAAAAACAAAAAATCCATAATTATTGCTGGTAGTTTTTAGTTACTGTAATTTATGATTAATAATACTGGATGTCTCCTACATATTTATAGTAGGCAATATTATTCCAGAACTTATGAATAATAAAAATAGGCATGTTTCCCATATGACTGATATGAATTCATTACTACTCTTGTTAAAATTCAAGTTAAGAACTCAGTAAATTGTGATTTATTTTTGTGTGTTAAGTGAACATGCAGGCATATGGCAGTTATTGATTTAAGCTTTTAAAGTTTACAATTAAGTAGAATAACAAGTATTTTATATAAGTTAAATAATTTGTGTGAAGAAAATATGCTTTATTAAATTTTTCCTTCTACTGAAATAGCCTCCTCTCTCCCTTCCTCAGTTCACTCTTTCTCTTTATTTATTTTATTACTCTCAGGCTAAATGGAATATAGAGGTGAGAACAAAGGCAGGAAGGCATGAAGTCAGGAAGGAAGGAAGGAAGGAAGGAAGGAAGGAAGGAAGGAAGGAAGGAAGGAAGGAAGGAAGGAAGGAAGGAAGGAGACAAAGTAGGAGAATAAGAGCTTTCAACAATGCATAAACCAGGTGGTTATTACTTATACTATTGTTAATATTGTCCATTATTTTTTCCATTAAGATAATCTTATTAGGAAGCCATGACTGCCATTGTTTTTGGTTATTTCTTGAGATATCCTAACTACTTTTGGGGTCTGACATAAAATTCTGTATTTCTTTCTCCATCTCATGCAGCTCAGAAGGCATGGAATGTGAATTCCATGGTTATTGCCAATGGAGAAAAGACACTCATGAATGAAGCAGTGCACTGTTAGAAATTGAATTAACATTCAGGAACAATCCTCCCTGTTATAAACACAAATAACTGATATTCTTAAAAAAAAAAAGAGAGCGAGAGTGACAGAAGGGCAGTATTTCCTAGTGTTTCTAAGCAAAACCAAAGCAAATAGATGATAAGAGAGTTAAGTATGAATTTACAAACTGTGGAATTCACAGTCCCTAAATATTGCACATTTTTATGGTTTGCAGCTGTGTTTAAATAAATCTATCTAATTATATTGAAGGCTGCATTGTAATCACAGGCTAATCCCATTTGCCTGCCCAGAACATGATAACAACGAGCTTGACTCAGTTATTAAGATTTACAAATAGTTTTGAATATATCCTAAGGTTCTCAGCTTCCTTCCTTCCTTCCTTCCTTCCTTCCTTCCTTCCTTCCTTCCTTCCTTCCTTCCTTCCTTCCGCTTGTTTAGTGTGTTTTGTTGGGTTTTTTTCCTAAATATAATTTACTTTCTGCTTCAAAAGAATCATGTTTATGACCTAAACCAAAAGTAAGAAAGACGGATAAGTCAATTCTTGACACTTTCCCACAAAGACCAGACCATCTGGACATTCTGTGTTTGTAACAGGTGCTTCTGGGACTTAGAGCCTAATTCTGGCCCAGATTCTGTTCTGTATGGGTGACTCCATTACTGTGTGGAACTGCACATTGCATTAATTGAAGGGACTCAGAAAGGCCAAGTAAAGTAATTAGTCAGTTGGTCATGCATAAAAGAGACTAGTGGCTTAGTGCCACCAAATGTTGAATGCACAGATGTACAGCACCATCAGCTTTTGCTCTCTGTGGTACTCTGCTAATCTCCGGCAGGTAGAGCAAAGATCTGTCTTAGTCCAGGTTTTCAGTCTCCTGGAAGCAACAACATAAATTTCATATCCACATGGGAGAGAAAATCATAAGTTTGAATGACCTAAAAAAGAAGCTACATCAGCATAAAATTGTCAGAATGGTAAAAGTGCCAGATGGGCCAAATGTGGCAGTTAGGTTTTTAGGTTCCAGTCTGAGATTTAGGTTTATCCAGCAGCAACTGGCATCTGCAATACAAGCAATACAAGTATAATGGGTGTGATTTTGATTTTATAACCTAATTTTTTGAATTATGCTGTTTTTCTTTTCCTGTACTCGATATTTTTTGTAAGCCTAGCTATTTTGGGGTCAGAGTTTGATCAGAATTGTTAGCTAGCATCACCTGGATAGTTAAGAAAATATCTTCTCTGTTACTTGTTTCCACTGAACAGTGGAACTAAATGTGGGCAGTGGGGGCATTCAAAAACGTTGTGAGAGTGGCTTATAATTCAGTTTTTGTGTAGATTATAGGAGGAACTCAAATCCTTTTTCTGTTTCTTTCACAGATGCTGTGTGTGTGCTGTTTTGCTGTACATCCACTCAGAGTGGGTGTAATCAAAATGTTTGGATTGCTGTATTTCACTGTAATGTAAAATCTCTAGAGTAAACCTTTCTTTTTAAAAGAGTAGTTTTTACTTTCTGATCAGAACAACCAGAATTAAGAACTGGTAAACTGAAATCACATTTTGCCTAGGCCACTATTTTCACTATTATATTAGGTTTTACACACATTGTCATGTTGAAATAATCCTTAGCAGCGTGCATTGCAATAATGTACCTCATGGCCTTCAGTCAAAGAGTTCACTACACAAATTGCTTACAACAGTAAGATGCAGTATTTGAAATATTATATTTCCCATGTACTTTGATAACTAAACAACAGTGTGATCAACTCCCTCAAGGGCCGAAAGGTCCTGCGGAGAAACTCAAGAAATTAGAGAGATGAGCAAACACCAACTGTACAATGTCCCACAAGGGCAAGGGACAGATTCCTCTCCTTTGACAGGGTGTGAAGACTGGGGGATGGAGGGCAACACTGCAGAAAGGGGCTGGAGTGTCCTGGTCAGTGGCAAGTTGAACATGGTCAGCAGTGCCTGGCAGCCAGGAGGGCCAGCCCTGTCCTAGGGTGCATCAGACACAGCATCACCAGCCAGGCAAGGGAGGGGATTGTCCTGCTCTGCTCCGAGCTGGGGTGGCCTCACTTTGTATATTGTGTACAGCTTATGGTGCCACAATATAAGAAAGATATTGTGCTATTAGAGAACATTGAGAGGAGGGCCATGAGGATGTCAAGAGGCTAGAGAGGAAGCCTTATTAGTGGCTGAGGTCACTTGGCTTGTTCATCCTGGAGGAGACTGAGGGAAGATCTCATCAGATTCTTCAACATCTTCATGACGGGAAGCACAGAGGCAGGTACCAATGTCTTCACTGTCGTGACCACTGACAGGACTCAAGAAAACATCATGAAGCTAAGATAAATTTACATTCATTTCTAGTGGAGTAAATAATTATTGGCATAATTTCAGCTGCATTGTTTTAGTCCAGTTATAGAGGGCATTCATAAAATTCCCTCTATTTCAAACCTCAGATTATTCTTTCTTTTACTCTAGATTGAGGAGGAAGTATGGCCTTAGTCTTTTTCATTTGTTGAAACTGACAGATTTTTCCTACTATTTATATTCCTAAATTATAAAAGAAGGGGTCCTACATGTCAAAATAACCAGTGTTACTTTAAAGTTTATATTTTAGTATGGAAACAACTACAAGAGCTACCGATTTATGTGAACTACCTCTTTTTAATCACTGTGACATTATTAAAGAGGAGAAAAAAAAATTACCTGAATGATAATATTCAGATATATCTTGGTGATAAGCATGGAAGAAATAAGATTTAAATAGTTCTTGGGGACTTAAAGTGAGGCAAAAAGACTGGGAAAGATATATGAACCCAAGACACTGATCTTGTTTAATATTATAGGTTTCAGTATTAATCATCTGCATTGCCTATTTAATTTGTGTGAGCAGGCAGGGGAATCAAATATCCTGGAGAAAAGGATTCAGAGGGCTGATCATCCTGTAAAGTTTTCAGTGGGAATTGTATATATTAATCTTCTGGGATTACTGAACATTTTACATGCCATATTTCAGTCCACTACCTAATTAACATAAAGAATAGAGCTGAAGGACAGTACAGAGAGATGATGTGATGTGTGTAGTGATTTAAACTGAATTGCCAAATTTAATTGTAAGCTCACTGGACTTTTTTTTAATATCCTGAGCACATAGTGCTTGATTAAAAAAGCCCCACATATCATTCACTTTGATCGGATAACAGATATTGAAAACAGGTTTATACTTTAGTTAGAATAAAGTATTCCTCTGTCCCTCAAAAATCATAAGGAATAGGCAAGTTACCAGTGTAATCTAAGATGTTCATGTGTCTGAAGTAATTCATCCTCTTTTCAAACAAAGCAAAGTGATTGTCATAAAATACATGGATTGTGTTTGAGCTGGGAAAAAAGAATGTTGCCTGGGAGGCAATAAAGATTGCAAACACCCTACCTTCATGCTCTTTTATTATTTATTTCTCTCTTTTCATGTGCATTTGGTAAATATACTCAAATATTTGGAATTATGAATACTAACGCTAGTCTATTTTGAATAATATAGAGACAATATATAATTTAATCTATGGATTTTCTTATAATTTAGAAATAACTACAGTTACTCCAAATTTGTGCCAAGGTAGTTAGGAGCAAAAGCTCACTTTCAGGGTCTATGTAAGAAAACATTTCATGGCAGCCATCAATACCAATGGCAAAAATAATTTAGCCAGATGGAAAATAATGTTTTGAATTAACAGAGTGGATGGAGAAATACAAAAATAAAGACTGACTTGCTAGAGAACCCTAGCTATATAAAACCTAATGATTTACTTCATATAGACACATCTTGTTTTATTACCACTGCCTCTTAATGCCGTGTTACTGTTGTTATGTCTTTTGAAATTACATCATTGAGGATAGCTGCACTGACAGGTCTACCATGAGCTGCCAGACGGCAAACTGATTCAAGGATAACACAACGGTAACTATTGTATTATTTCCTTAATTCATCATCATTTTTCTGCTGGATACTCCACAGATATAATATAGTTTCTCTGAACAGCTGGAATATGTGTTTGCATTTAGCTGTATGTATAAATTATATGATTGAGCAGCATGTTACCTAATTGTTTAGTGCTTCCGAGTAAACACCAGGCATATATCCAAAACATGCTTGATTTTACAATATTGTCCTTTATATTGAAATTAAACTTATAAAATTCCTACATAGTCTATACATTTGGTCCAATCCAAACTTATAACATTGCTGCAGCAGGGTGGAATAAGGAATAAATAACAATTAAAAGTTTTTATTGCTACCTTACCTCAGTTTTAATCAACTTTCTCAATAATGATAAAGCTTGACAAAGTTTTTAGACAGTAAAAGGACTCTAAGAGGAAATAGCATAATCAAGTAAGTAATGTAAAATTTAATCTGCTGAACATACTTCAGCACTTGTAAAAATATGCAGTTTTTGTCAAATGTCAGTAATGATTTACTATTATTTTTATTTTTGATTTAGTACTACATTTATTTATTTACTTACTTACTTGTTATTTGTGGACACTTAGCCTCTATTCTCTGTTCCATGACTACTGCTTATGGAAGCTGGAATCACCTGGACCACAGCACAGCCCCTGAGTGGTGCAGCTAAGTGGGAAAGTGTCTGACTCAAAGGATAAATATTCTTTGAGGAAAATCAGCAATTTAATGCTGCTGCTCCTACTCCTATTTGCCATCTTCTGTCTTGTGGCATAATTTAACCAAACTGGAAGAAAAATTTGGTCTTTCAAGAAGAGAATCAAAATTCTTGGCAAAAGAACAAAATTTTCTTATTGAGTACAAAGCCTGCTATCAGGAGAATCTAAGTATCCACAGACAGAACAAAGTCCTTTGGAACAGAATAAAATCCTTCAAAAGAAGCATAGGGATTCTTCAAGGGAAACAAAGAACCTTGAGAAACAGCAAAAGGCTTGCCAACAAAATAAAGCTCTCAGAGAAGAGATTAAGTTCCTCAAAGGATAAGAATGGACATTTGCATTGAAGGGAAAAGCTCTTCAGCAGGAGATTTTAGCTTTATGAGAAAATCACAAAGCCTTCAAGGACCAGTTTAAAGCTCTTCAAGAGGACAACAAAGCCATTCAGGTGGAGGAAAAAGCTGTTTGTGAAGAAAAAATTCCCTCAGTGAGGAGAAATTTGCTCTGCAATAAGGGAATTTGCCCCTTCAAATAAGAAAAAGGCCCTAGGAGGTTAGGAGAAAGCTCTCCAAAAGCAGCACAGAGACCTCCATGAATGGAATAAGATACTTCAAGAGAAGGAACAATGTTATATATGTAAAGAACCACGTGCTTAGGGAGATATTGCAGCAGGACTGAAGAGTTTAGAAAAAAGAGTCATTTCTGTTGTTGGCCAAATATCAGCAAGTAATGGATGAAAAAAGGCATCAAGCAGCCTGTTAGGCTTAGTGCAGAGGTCTTGCAGAAGTGCTGGAGCGTGGATGTTGTTATTTCAGATCCCTGAAGCCTAGTAAATTAATGTTACAATACCTAATGAATATCTGTAGATATCTGCTATATTGAGGTATTGAATATTACAGAAAACAACTTCCTTATTTTAGAATTTCAAAGGTTAGATTAACACATTTTACTATAGAATACTAGGGGATATTAATAGAAAATGGATTCTGATGTAATGAGCATTAGAGTCATATACAAGTGAGACTGTGACAGACTTTAATTTTTTGCATCTAGATTAACCAGTAATATAACATTTCTGATAATAATTGGTATTAAATAGTTTCACAATATGCTAACAAATTCTTTATCTTGGATTTTTTCCTTCAAAGATCCAGTTTTAACTTGAATTGTGAGAAAAAATTGCTATATCTGTGCTACTAAAAAAAGAAATATTATGAGCTTGAAATAAAAGAAATATGAAAGAAATATTAAGAGCTTGAACACCCTTTTCCTGGGCAGTCCACCATAATATTTTTCTCTGCTACTGCTTTGTGCAATTTCAAAGCCAACAGGTGTGGGTACAGATTTCAGTACCCATGAAAAAAATTGTGCTATCATATGATAAAAACACTGCCCTTGTGGTGTGTGAAAATATTATTTCAAAATCTCGATACCAAAAAATCCGGCCAAAATAAAACCAAAACATTGACCACACCTGCTGTGCATTTAGGAAATCAGGGACAAGAACTCATTGTATGGATGTGACCAGTCTGCTTTTGTTAAATCTAACCATAACCAGACTGACACACAAGTGGAGTACTTGACACACAACCTTGAGTCCAGGATTTTGTACAATATTTCTTGTTCACCCAGAAATTGAGTTTGCAAAAAAAAGAAAAAAGTGTTAAAATACAGAATACTTATTAGTGTAGAAGCAGTAGGGGTAGCAAAGAAAGTTTTCTAGTCATGGTTCCAAAAGTTCAAGGCAGTAGAGCAAGGACAGGTGCAGCTAGCACCTGAGGTAGAGAAATTTACATTTTCTTTCTTTTGCTAAATGTTGAAGTCTTAATTGTTATATCTCTGGCCTTAAAGACCAGATATGCCTTGTAAAGGTGAGCACAGTGTTGTACCAGTAAACATCGTGCCTGAGAAAACTGATGCAATATGGAAATATTTTGCTGGAGAACATTCAGGAGTTTTTTTTTTCTTGGTATTTCCCCGTGAGAACACTGACAAGAGTACTTTATCCTCAGTTTAGAGATTTTTTATTGATTCCCTTCCTTTGGATAAAGATATTTTGTATGTTAGAGGCATAGTCAGCAGATGTCTATCTTGCTTGTGGAGATCTTGTTTTGTGGTTTGAATGACCATAGAAGAGAGAGCTAAGGAGAGATGAACCGTGAACTACAGATCAGTACTTGAACATTTTTATGAATGTAGGCTAAATTACATTACTGCTTATGTAAATATTATATAATAATTTTTGAAATCGTGTGAGCTAAAAAAAATAAAAGAAACAAACCTCTATAACCATAAAATTATTTAGGTTGGATATGAACTTTAGGGATAACTCTTTGAAAACAATGACAGATTTCATGTTACTCATAAGAGGAACATTAAGAAAGGTTACTTTAGGATGGGAGAAGGAAAACACATCCATCTCCAGTATTTTTCTGGTTCTTCTTAGTTCATTGGTCCAGTACTGGACATGTCTGATGGGTCCTAGTTGCAGAGAGAGGTGGCAGACCTGTGTGGGAGTAGCTAAGTTGCTGTTTTATTCCTCTCACAACATCTCCGGGGGACATGGTTTTGTGGGAAAAAATGGTGAATGTACTCTGTAAGTATCCATCAATTTCTACGGAGTTGTTTTTTTCCCACTTTTTCATGCCTCCAGTAACAGGCACTCTTTCCTGGGCAGGTATAAATCAGCTGGGGGCTCCCTTGCCTTGCTGCATGTTTAGTTCAGGATGAGTTGCTTATGGCAGTGTCAGAGCTTGCCAAAGCCAGCCTACTGGTTTAGAGTAGTTTGGAGCCTTCTCCACAGAATGCCTCCTGCAGATACCAGAAACCCAGACAGCCTACCAGTTACACTCAATACAGTATTCCTGTACCTGCTTTATTACATCACCAGTATGAGAATGGTTTTGTCCCCTAGCCTGGACCTTGTGTCAAATAACTTGTTCAACTAGGTATAAAATGGGTGTGTGGGTGCATTTCACTCATGGGTTTTATTCCATACTGGATAAGCAGTTATATTTTCTGTGCCTTGCAACTCACAATGCCAATTTCCAGCTATTTTTTTCTTCTATTCTGCCCATTTAGAGTTGAATTGCAGCAGGTTTATTGGATAATGCTTCTAATCATGATTTGCAAAGTCCAACAACTCACAGTTTTGTCTGCATGGCAGTAGGAAATCTCAAGGATTGCTTCACAAGGTAGATAGAAGAATTTGTGACTGCAGTGGGCAGAATTTTTAAAACCTTAATGCAGAGGCAAAATTTGTTTTCTGGACAAGGAGTCAGGGCAGCAACTTGAGGTAGTTAAGACATGCATTCTGAGTCAAATGTCAGACTCATCCAAGCTGGATAGTCCTGGTTCACACATAACTGAAGTGATAGCTTGAGTTTTGTATCTCAGATGGGATATATATGTAAGGAACAAACCCTTACACAGACATAACATAGAATTTGCTGTTGTGCAGCAGAAATTTTCAGCTTTTGTTCTTTACTAGCTGTATGGTGGTGAGCTGAGGGAGAACTACCACTTTCCCCATAGGAACTTGATACACATAGCTGTGTGTCCTGTGAGATACTCACACAGAACTTGCACCTAAACTCATGGCTCCCCATATCTGTGAGGAGATGGAAGTCTTTCCTGTTTTATGATAGTCTCATACCTGAGTATGTTTCAAGTTCTGCTGAAGTATATGAAGGTGCACTTCTAGAGCTGCTTTCTCTAATCTTTTTCTTCCTTGGTCCCCTTGGAATTTTATTATGTGTTTAGTCAGAATTAGAGACTTTGATAATAACTTGGCAAGATTATGTGCTAGTGATGATAATATGCCTTTTGGAAAATACTGCATTAAATTCTAATTGCATTTGGGTGTATTTTAATTCTGGGATTGGATACTTATATAATGAATAAATATGGTGCCTTAATTTGTCTTTATAGCATTAATATGATTACATTTACTTGTATACAAATAAATTAATTATTCCATAAATACATTATGTTTAAAACATTACAAAATTATTGTGTGTAATTAAAAACTTCAAGTATGATTAACAGTGTTTCAAAGTATTCTAAATTAGCTGTTTATTTCCTGTGAAAAACTGAACACCACTGTGGTATAAGGAGTGATGATAAAGCTTCAGGTAAATCTTTATAATGATAGATTGACTTTTGTGTGATGATGCAGGTCTTGGACTGTAACAAACAATAAAGTCCTGAAGGTTTGGTGGTTTTACCGTGATTGGATGCCAGGTATCCATCAAATCTGCTCTATCACTCCCCTCCACAGCTGGACAGGGCAGAGAAAATATAAAAAAAGGTTCATGAGTTGAGATAGGGACAGAGAAAAATCACTCACTGATTACTGTCATAGGAAAAACAGACTCATAGGAAAAACAGCTTGGGAATATTAAATTAATTTATTACCAATCAGATTCAGAGAAGGATAATGAGAAGTAAAACAAATCTTAAAAACACCTTTCCTCCTTCATGCTTTCTATCTCCTCCCTGACAGAAGTACAGGGAGATGGGTAGTGGGGGTTACAGTCACTACAGGTTGTTTCTGTCACTGCTCAGGGAAAGGAGTCCTTCCCCTGCTCCAGCACGGCATTCCAGCCACAGGAGACAGTTCTCAATGAACTTCTCCAATGGGAATCTTTCCCACAGACTACAGTTCTTCATTAACTGTTCTACCGTGGGTCCCTTTCCTATGCAGTCCTTCAGGAACAGCCTACTCAATACAAGGGTAGTTGTCACAAGTCCTGCCAAGAAAATCTGTTTTAGCAGGGGATCCTCCCTTCATGTGTGCACAGGTCCCTGCCAGAAGGCTGCTCCAGCATGGGTTTCCCAAAGGTTCACAGCCCTTTTTCAGGCATCCATCTGCTCTGGCTTGGGTGTCCTCCATTGACCTCAATAGGCTTCATGGGGACGGCTTTACTCACCATAGTCTTCACAGCAGTCTTTATGGGAATCTCAGCTTCAGCACCTGGAGCACCTCCTCAGCCTCCTCCTTCACTGACCTTGCTGTTTCCAGAGTTGCTTCTCTCATATATGCTCACTTCTCTCTTCTCTCAGCACGCTTAAGTCTGCACAGTAACTTCTTCCTTCTTAAATATCTTAGCACAGCAGTGCTACTACCATCTCTGGCTCAGCCTTGATGATCTGCAGATCTGTCTTGTAACTGATTGGCATTGGCTTTGCTGGACATGTGGGAAGCTTCTGGCAACTTCTTAGAGAAGCCAGTCTGCAGCCCAACCCCTCTATGAAAACCTGGCCACACAAACCCAATACAAAGAAAATCCCCAATCCCAAAACCCAGTTACCAGCAGTGTTCATCAGGGATTAATACTGAGGCCCATGCTGCTTAACGCCTTCATTAAAGACCCACAGAACAGGATGGCATGCACCCTCAGCAAGTTTGCAGATGACATAATAACCAGGAGGAGTGACTGATATTCCCAATGGTTGTGCTGCCACTCAGATGAACGGACTGGGGACTTAGACAGATAGGAACCTAATGAAGTTCAGAAAAATCAAACACATATTTCCCCAGGGAAATTCCTGCGGAAGAGTAAGCTCATGTACCAGTAAATGCTTCCTGCTGACCATCTGGAAAGCAGCTTTATAAAAAAAACAAACTGTTCTGAGGAACTCCCTGGCAGACTCCAAGTTGAAGAGGAGATGTCAGTGTGACCTTGCAATACAGAAAGTTAATGGTATCCTGGGCTGCATTAGAAAAAGTGTTTACAGCAGGGAAGTGATCCTCCCCCTCACTGTGGATGAGGCCACAATTAAATAGTGCATCCAGCTCTGGGCTCCTCAGTACAAGAAAGGTATGAATTTTTTGAAGAGAGTAAAGCAAAGGGCCACTGTCTCTCAGTTTAAGTCATTGAGTAGAGACTGGCCTACCTGGAACTGTTCAGCTTGGAGAAGATTCAGGGGAGTGTTATGCACATGTATAGAGCTAATTTGAGCAGGGGAGGAGAGCAGTAAAGAATTTAGAGCCAGACTCTTGTCTGTATTATCTAATAAAAAAACAAGAGGTAATGGACAGAAATTAAGATATAAGAAATCCAGGAATTTTTTTTATATATTATTAAAATCCCCCACTTTTTATTGTAAGAATTACAGACTTTGGAATAGGATGTCCAGTGAGATTGTGAAGCCTACATCTCTGGAGATATTCAAAACTTTAATATCTTGGACGTTTTCCTGGGCAACCTCCTGTAACTCGTTCTTTGAGCAGGGGCTGGACAGCACAATTTGCAGTAACCCCTTCCAACTTCAACCATTCTGTGATTCTTTGGCTTACCATTCAAGATGTCAAGACCATTGATTGTGCTAAGCACCTTCTACTTCTAGCCTAACTTGAAGGTTTCTTTCCTGCCATGGTGTTTCTTTAAATTTTCAATGGGCAAACAGGCAGAAGAGTATCAGAAACAAGCGTTACACTGAAGTACGGACAATGTATTTAAAGAGGGATGCTTTATCAGCAGCATCATATTCCAGTTCAGACCAAGGTTAGTAAAAACAACATTTTCTGAGGATCATTTCTACTGGGCATTTAACAGGTATCTAACTGAATGGGATTTGAATTGCAACTTTTACAACAAAGTAAAAAAAAAAGGTAAAAAGGAGAGAAATGCTACTAGAAGTCTTTAAGTGTAACTATAATATGCAAGGTGTTCAGTTTTAAGATATTTTGAAAACACAAGCCCTTTAACGTGATCATTTTTCATATTATTGTTTTATACATTATCCCTTTTCCTTCTATCCTTCTTATCATTTTCTACCATGGTTAAAAATGTGAGACAAGGGATAACTAACATAAATTGAATCTGCCTTGTAATTGATGCTTTCAAAAATTGTGAAATTCCCAGAACTATAGGTAAACAATATGTTTTACATATTTCCATTGCCACAACAAGAGAGAGAGGAGTTAAAGGGAAAGTAATTGCAGGAAAATAGCATTGCAATTTCCCTTATCAGGGTGTTAAATTCAATGTCCTGCTCAGTTTCTTTCCCACTCATCTCTCTAGGTTTCTAATGTTCATGTAAATGACTCATGAACTTTTGGAGCTACCTGCACAGACACTGTTAACATACAGGAGGGGATAATTTTTGGTAGCACATTGAATGTGCTGGTTTTGTTTGGGGTAATCAATTTCCTTCACAATGTCTGGTATGGGGCTGTGTTTGGGACACAACAACATACATCTCTGTATTATCAACACAGAGCTGATAATACAGAGATGTTTCTTCTATTACTGAGCAGGGCTTACACAGAGCCAAGGCCTTTTCTGCTTCTCCTACTGCCATGCTGGCAATGAATATGGGGGTGCATGGGAGGTTGGGAGGAGATAGAGCTGGAACAGGAGGCCCAAATTGGTCAACGGGACATTACGGACCATATGGCATCATACTCTGTATTTAAAGCAGGGGGGAAAAAAAGGAAAGTGTGGGGGATATGGGGTTTGAAGGGATGGTATTTGTCTTCCCAAGTCACTGTTACATGTGATGGAGCCCTGCTCTCCTGGAGATGGCTGAACCCCTGCCTGCCAATTTGAAGCAGTGAATGAATTCCTTGTTTTATTTTTCTTGCATGTATGGCTTTTGCTTTCCCTATTAAACTGTCTTGATTTCAAACCATGAATTTTCTTGCTTTTACCCTTCTGATTCTCTCCCCAATCCCACAAGTGGGGGAGTGAGAAAGCAATTGCATGGGGTTTGGTTGCTTGAGGGACATTTTTTTGGTTACATGATCTACATAAAAGATGATGTTAGCTACAGAGACTGCAGGCACATAAAACCAAGATAAATATGCTGTGGGTATAAGACACAAGAGAAACAATATCAAATTCTAACATTAGAGGGAAAGGTGAAACAAAGTGTAAGATGCAATTTTATTTATGACGATTCAAAAAAATATATTTGTAATTTGGATTAATTTTACAATGAAATATATCTCCAGAGAGTTCTTCCAGATGATGGACAATTCTGTAGCACCAAAACCCTCAGATTTGAGGATTGTTAGGTGATCAAAATTATTACAGTTCAAATTTCAAATATCAGAAAAATCTCATACATCCTGAAGCAGCCTTGGGAGCTCAAAAATTATCTCACTATCCAGAACCCTTTGAGAATAAAAGGAAAGTTAGAGGGCTTAAAGATTCCAGGAAGGGGTAGCACTACTAGCAGAATCACAGCAAAGATGCAGAGAGATGAATGCACATCTCTTCAGCTTTACTGAAGGAGCAAACATGCCAAAGAAGATGAAAGTGCTGTGCTGTAGAGGATTTGTAGGTGTTTTGCAAGGAGTTTACAGAAAAGGTACATCATTAAAACTATGTAGGGAGGAAATCTTCAGTAGGGCATTACCTAAAAGCTGTATCTCTGCACATTGTGAGTTTCAGTCTCAAGCTACTCAGCATCTTACATTACGCTCTTGGTTCCAAAAACAGAACAAATTAAATCCTCAGCATGGTGCCCACCATGAATGACCTTAGCTCTGTCAAGTGTTTGCCATGCAGTAGTGAATCTAATAAAAGTTAGAATCTTCCAAACGTGAAAAATAATTGCTAGAAAAGTCTGGAATGTATTATCAGCTGGTAAGCAGGAACAATTTCTTCTGGATAAAAATTGTATGCCCTTCCTTGCACTGTAGAAAAGATCCTCTGTTCTTGTAAGATGTTAGAAAAAGTTGAAGTTACCACAGCAGAAATGTGCTCAGCTCTACATTTAGCTCCTACAAAGGACTCTTTTAAGAAAGTTTGTGCCAGCCTAAGGGAAAGCTATGAAAATATGGTTTTGTGTTAATTGTCTGGAAAAAATATTTCTACCCTTTGAAAATACTACATTTTGAGTTGCCCCAGGCAATTTTTTAAACTAAGTAGATATCTCATTCAAACATCCTCATGGCATTAATTGGGAATATTAAATAAAATATAAAATTGACAGGGGCCCCAGAAGGCAGAACAAACTGTTAGAATAAAACTTATTAAAAGGATCAAATTATTGAAAGCCAATAAAATGAAGACAATTGATGTATAAATTCAATATACAATCTCTTTGTACCAAGGGATACATATCCTGGTTGGCTTAAAAATTTCTCTGAGCCAGATGCATAGTTTTCTGTTTCTTCCCTACAGTTACAGACATTGGATATGCTTCAGTTAATGTACCCAGGAGTTCGTAGACATACTAACTTTTTACAGGCATAACTTAGGATGAATTTAGGAAAATGTTAAATAGATGGGTATAACTTTCACTGAAGTTCCACTTGCTGGTTATTTTACCTGGAGCGTAATATTAACAACATCTCTGGGTAAGGAAAGCTGTTTAGAAACAAGCTAAATAAGACCAAAAATAGGCAATAAAATAAAATAAAATAATCAAATCAAATCAAATCAAATCAAATTTTTTTTTTAAAAAGGGTTAGTTTCATACTATTCATATTACTTGAAAATTAAAAACCATGGGAAAAAAAGGAGGTGCTTTAGTCTAAGGCTGCCTATAGGTGAAAAGTTTTTATTAGATCTCCTGTGGAAGAGCAGAGAATTTAATAACAACAGTTCTCTTGCACAATAAGAGGCAGATTGATGAGAAAATTATCTAGCAGACTCGGGACATCCAGCCTGTATAATAAATTCATTCAGGATGGCTCCCTTCCCTGGGCAACATTTTCCCATGCCTGATCATCCTTTCAGTGAAGAAATTTTTCCTTAATATCAAATCTAAATGTCTCCTGGTTCAGCTTGAGGCCATTTTGTCTGGTCCTGAGAGGTTCACCTTAGGAGGATCTTATCAATGTATATAAATATTTGTAGGGAGGGTGCAAAGAAGACGAGGTCAGGCTCTTTATGGTGGACTCCACTGTAAGGACTTCTGAACATCAGGAAAATCTTTTACTGTCACGGTAACTGAGCACTGCCATAGTTTGCCCAGAAAGGTTGTGAAGTCTCATTTGTAGAGATACTCAAAAGCTACTTAGACACTCTCTTCAGCAGCTGTCTCGATTGTCCTGGAGAAGGGTGGAGGTAAATTCAAACTTTCTGTGATTCTGTAAGACCAGGATAGTTTGAAAAGTAGTAAGAAAATAAAACGAAGGGTGAAAAGATCCTCCCCAGATCTATATAGAAAGATGATGAAAAGATGATGAAAAGATAAATTGGACCAGAGTCTGTGGAGGGAAAGATAAAGATCGGGAATTATGTAAGTGTTGCTAACCTACTAAATACATGTTCTGTTCTTATTTCAGTAAGGATGATGATGTATGTAACACCAATGGAAACACAATCTAAAGACAATGAAAAAGAGGAATTAAAAAATCATATGCGAGCTGCGAGTAAATTTTTGTCTGCTTGTAATGATTTTATTGAATATCTGAAAAATCTGTGTCCCGACTACATAAAGAACTTACATACTAAATAAGACATTAACAGATCCTGGCAATATAGCAGGAAAAAATTACATTATTCAGATTAAAAAAAGAAGAAGAAGAAAGCGGAATGAGACAAGTATAGCCAGTTCCTTATTCTAAGGATCATGTCTTGGTTTCTTTTAATAGAGTTTTTATTAAGGACATCTGTATTAGCAGAGACAGAAGGAAATTAACAATGGTATAAAACATAAATGGACTCATTGAATATATATCACATTAGAGTTATTCAACATCCCCCCAAACAGATTAATTTCCAAGATAAGGTTAATTGAAAAGACTTGCTATCTAAACAGAATGATACTATAATGAAAAAAAGTTCAAGTTGGAAATCTTCCATCAGTTAATAAAAAATTTATAAAATGGATAAAGAGACAATTTCGATGATTATTAAAGGCAGGTTACTGAAAGGAAAGGGAGCTTGCAGTGTTTCTTGGGTTCAGTCTTGATATAAATATTTATTAGTCTCCTAATTGACTGTGATTTCAAGTATAGGTCCTGAACTCCATGTAAAACACAAAGTTGGAAATTTTGACCAGCCCTCTGAAAGAAAAAAATTGTGTTGAATACTGATATCACAGAAATTGGGTTATATTTGAAGTACATAAGATCTCTCTAAACTAGGGGTTGATTTTTTAGCGGCCATGGCAGATGAAGAGAAACTGTGATAACAATAATCTGCTGATTTCTCAATGAAGTCTTAGAACTTCAAGAAAAATAAATAAATAAATGTCTGAAAATCTTGGTAATACTTTTAGAGAAGGTAATGTTAGTCTACCTGTAGTTGCATTCATTTCTGGTCATGTGTGGTCAGGAAGCATAAGTTTGAACTTGAAGAAATGAAGATGAATGGAAAATATATTTTACAATATGAGAGTAAAAACCTATGGCTAACTTAACCTAGTAGGAAAAGTATTGAAAAACACTATTCATCTGTGTGGAAAATACAATGGGAGGAGATTTATTTAACTACAGGATCTGTGGACATAACATTGCTCATAAAAAAATTATAAGCAATTATTATAAAAGTACTTCTCACTGTAAAACAACTCAGTGACCTGTCAGCCAAGATAGATGCAAGAAACTAATTTCTTCACATGTCCTTAGATTCACTTCCTGTAAATTATCTTGTTGTTATTACTGTCCTTAATATCCAGTATTTGGGGTTTCTTCTGGTTGCTGAGCAGGATTAAGATGCTCTACTCCTTACCTTTCATAGCATAACTTTTCTTCTCTTTCATTGCATTTACATTATCATCTTCTACATTAACAAGAGGGAACAACCAATGCCTAGTTTCACATCACAGATTTTTTCCCTTGGACCATATATTCATGTGATAGTTTACAAGTAGTCTGTATCAGCTGTATGGTTCCCAGGAATGACAGATGCATTCTAAAGAGCCAAGCTCTGGAGGATCTTTCATCTACAGTACTGATGATGTGCTGTAGGTGTGTCCAGATGTGTCCCATAAATTACTGTGATTATGATTCCACTGGGAAGGAAATCACTTGGGTGAACCACTGCTGTGCTCAAACACCTACTGGAAGACTACAGATAACAGGTGCAAGGCATATTCACACCTGAAAACAACCTGCCACCAATGCAGCTATTGAGGATGGAAATGTCAGAGCCTGGCCATAGCTAGAAATTAACGAAGACAGAATGTGCTGATGTTATTTAGAATTACTACAAGCATGTTTGCATACATTTTGTAGGTAGGCAGGAGCTTGTTTGACTGGCACTCAGTGTTCTGAAAACAGCTTCTGCTGTAGCTGAAAAAGTACCTTGAAAGCAGGCACAAGAGAAGTGACTGGAAAGATAAACCAGACCTTCTGTAACTGAATGACTTCAGCACAAATTTTAGTAGTTACCATGGTTTAACCTGACTAGCTTGAAAGAATTTTAAGACTCAGTATTGGATCTACAGAAGGCTTAGGCACATGTCAAGAGGCTTTAGGTAGATGTGCAATTGCATTTCTGAAAAAGAACGTTATTTCCTTAATTGAAACACAAATGATTTTTTTTTTTATGTTGAGTATAAAGAAATATTAAAGTATTACAACACTTTCTGGGAAAAGAAAGGAAACCTGTAATATAGTTATGTATGTTCTATAAACTTATGTAACATAGATGACATATATAACAAGGTACGCTCTATAAATACTTCTGATTAAACGTGTTTAATCAGAAGTATTTATGATGTGTCTGAAATTTATTCATGTCTGTAGTTACTGGGTATCATAAGACTTGCAGTCTTGTCTTGTCTGATGATTCCATCTGCTACTCAGTATTAGTTATGGATTGAAGGGTTTTATGTCCAGGCTTAGAATTTAGTGATCTGTAGTTAGTGTGAAGTCTCTGTTAGGGAAAATGAAGCCTGGTGATGTTTTATTTAAAAGAAAAAAAATCTATTTTCTTTCCATTCAAATAATAAAACCCAGAAAGCCAATGTATTGAACACAAGTGTAACTTTAAATACATTCACAATTACTGTGAAATTACATAATTAAGGAAAAACATCTGTTTAAGTACCTGGATGATTTGTGGCCACCTTGGTCCTAAAGGGAATGTTGACAATATCTGATCTGCAGATTAAAGGTGCAAAAGTCTTTTTTGTATTACATCAAATGACAACAATCCTCCATCATTTCCATACAAAAGGGCAAACCTACAGATTCATTCCTGTCTAGACAGAAGAAATAATGGGTTTTTATCTAAATTGTCTTGGGCCACTGCTGGGATATTCAAGGAAAAGCTCTACTACTAATGAATAAAAATACAATTTTTTTTACAATTAATGAGTCATAGATATTTTAAGCACTGCAATTTGAGGACAGAAAGCTATTAGATTTAGAGAAAGAACCTATGAAAATAATGAGATCAGAGGGGTGAGGTATTTTGGTACCTGAGAAAGGTTGTTACTCTAATTTAATATTTATCATGCAGTAGCAACTTTAAAATGAAGAATCTAAAGTAAAGATGTTTGAATATTGGATACCATCTGGAAAGTTCAACAGAAGAGAATCAGGCATAAGGAACGTAATAACATTAGTAAGTGAAAATATGTCTGTAAAACACATTTTTTTAAATTTAAAACAGGGGGGGAAAAAGCAGATGGTAGAAGGGAAGATTAGAAATTAACATATTAATGGCCACATCCTGCAGTGACTGGAATAAACAGAGCTTTGCCATTGATTTTAATGAGAGCAGAATAAAGTATATCATCAGAAGTGGTGAGAAAAGGTTGTAAACATAAAAGGCCATATTCTCCAGTTGAGGCAGTTTTCTGCTTTGTAAACACAAATTGAACTTCAAGGGGCTAAACATAACCACAGGCCAAGCCCTCTAGTCAGAGGAACAGTTCTCTGGGAAACAATTAACAAAGGTAACTTCATCTCTTTGGATTTAAATTATTTTTATGAAGGAAAGATGTGACACAAGCAGATACCCATTTGTACATAAACTAGGGAAGCCCTTCACTTAGATCATCAACAAATCTGGGTAGCTGAAATCAAGAAGGAAGATCTAGCTTCCCTGTAATCCTGTGTTCTCTCTACAAAGTCCAGTTTGAACAAAATAGGATATCTGTCACCAAGATATAATTACTGCAATATTGCAGAACTCCACTGGTTTACGACTATGTGTACCACACTCTATTCTGCCTTTACAAAGCACCCTCTTCTAGAACATGGAGAGATATGTCCTCGTAAAGGCCCCAAAGGCATAAGTTTGTATTTAAGCACTTAAAAAGGTGTAATTTAACCCACAAAGGGCATGAGGAAGATTTTCTCAGATGTAAACCTTATTCTGTAAAACAAACACGTTACTGGGAGTGAAGCAGCATTTTCATACTGAATTGATCTGTTTTGCCTCTAAGGGTCATTGCACTGTGTAAGTAAAGAGCAAGGGATCAAATGTTAAAGAAAATATGATTGCATAACATAGTTTGTTATTTCAAAAAAAAATGTAGCTATATACGTTATTTACTAGTTATTTGCTTTAATTAAAAACAAATAGAAAGGTGAATATAAATGGAATTGGGAATACTGTGCTAATTTGCATCATTGTTTAATTTCCTGAAATACAATAATTAAAGTAAACATTAATTACTAAAACTATTTTTCATTTTCAAAGTGCAAAATGTACTTATTTCTCAAGTAGCCTTATGTTTTTACAAGAGCTCTCTCTTGTGGCTATAACTGTTTCTGCACTGTAACAAGTTTGGATATTTTGAGGGCTATTTTAAAAATTATTTTTTATTGCAATTTGAGGTAGTAGGAAAAACAATGCCAGAACTCTGGCTGGCTGGCAGCAGATAGGGATAATATAATGATAAATCTGGAAAAATAATTCTTATTCACCAAAGCATAGGCCATTGAAAATAGTTTTGTTTTTTTTTTATTGTAATAGGATGGCTTAAAATAATAGCCAGCCTAGAAAAGATGGCGAAAATTATTGCTGCAAAAGCAAACATAGAACAATTGTAACAATTGTAACATATAGTCCACACAAAACTGAAGAACTCATTAAAATAATGAAGAAAAATTATGAAACTGCAATTGCTTCTTCTTCTGCTTGTGCAGTGGTTTACCTCTGGTTATCCTCTTCATAACAAGGATATATTTGTAGCAAGTGAGAGGTGTTCAGAAAGGGATTTGAGCCAAGTTGTTCTGTGATGTTGTGTTTGGTATTGGTCATCTTATAGCAGATACTAATTTAAATGAACTGTGCTGAGGACCTGGTCCACACCATCTACTGACTGCCTTCATGTCTGACCCCAAATGCTTTACCTGCAACTTCTTCATTCTTATAAAAAGGGACTTCTGGGAATCCCTTACTGTAGGCCAAGATGTCTGAGCAACCTCTCTTTTTGCCCAGAATGAAGGGATTTTGAATGAAGTAGCATGTCTGCTGATTCGGAGAGAGTACAGGGAAAAACAGCTTTGGGAAATGGTGTGCTGCAGAAAAGGTACTGTGATTGCTATCAAGGATTAGACACCTCATGTTTAATGCAGAATTTGGACATTTGAATAATGAAAGCTAAATCTCTGTTAAAGGGAGAAAATAGGAGTCTGGAGTTTACTACCAATGGGAGTTACACTCACCAATGTTTGGCAAGTAGATTAATTACTCTTTACTAACCTGCTCTCATCAACTGAGGATGAAATGCCTTTAGGTAGGCTATGGGACTTTTGTTTGACATGTCTTTTCTGTTTCTCAGAGGTATGTACTGATATGTAGTTGCAATAATAATAAATGATAAATCCAGCTTTCAATTTTCCCTAGATCACTGCTATGCTACAAGGTTTTACTGACTCACTTATTAATATTTAGAAATACTTTGAGATCCTCAGATGGAAGATGCTATAACAAAAAAGGTTATTGTCTCATGAAAGGTATCTGAAGAAATAAAGTTTAAAATATATGCAAGCCTTTCCATGATTTTTGTATGCTTATAACTTTCCACACAGCTAATAAATATTTTCCTAAAAAGGGCAAAAACTTACCATTGAAATAAAAAAGCTGCTCTTGCAAATTAGTCAAACTCAAGTAGACCAGCCTTCTGTTTGAACATGATGGATGAAAATCTTCAATCTCAAGAGCTAAAGCTATGCCAATAGCTATGTGAGGTTAATCAGAAGTCAGAAACCTTTCTGTGCATGGGGTTAAAATGAATGACCCAGATCTATTAATAAATGCTTTTAACAACAAAAAGAGAGTGGCTACCCATAAAATGCCAGCTGGTATTAAGACACAGTAGCTGGAATATTCAACTTTCTAAACCATATCTATGAATTAGTTAAGAGTTTGCTATTTGGCTCAGGTCAGAAATGTTCCTGAAATGGTCTAAGAGCTTAAAAATACAGACAATTGCATTGCCTGCCTGGTTCTGTTTAAATTATCAACATAGATGCAGTCTAGAAAGTGATTGTGCGTGACATAGATGTAAACGGTGAGGTGACTCAAGAGTGGAAGGAATTTATTGTGGGATTGAAATATTAAAACTTTATCAAACTAACTTGAAAAAAACATGTCATTACATTCCTGCATTAAAGTAATTCCTTTATCAAAGTTGCAGAGAAAAAGACAAATGGACTTAAATATAATTTTTGTTGAATTTCCCAATATTAAAAAATGACAGGCAAAATAAGTAAAATTAATGTCACTATCCTCAAAATACACTCTTATTCAACAAAAAATAATAACAAAATGTCAGGAGTTTTATTTGAATGAGTAGTTTAACTGACTTCAGAGGCTAAATCCTTAGGGATTTAGCATGTTAAAAAAGTAAGACGGACAAGCCTTAGTCCCAAGGCTATGTGAACTCAGCATAATGCCACAGCGTGGTACTACCAGTGGCATGACTATATTTACTGCACTACAGGACAATGCTCTCAGACTCTACCCTCTGGCCCTGATCTATCATTCTACTGTTCTCCCATGTAGTACCACCTTGGTGTGGGGGGATCATTCACAGGATGTCCTGATCTCTACAAGAGAACAGTGAATAGATCCAAGCCCCTCTCCTGGTACACACAGCTTTTCACTGATATTCTTTATTTCCAAAAGTGTTTCTGATTCATAAACCTGAGAGCTGGACCATAAACCAGGGAATAAGAACTGGGAAAGAGCATTTCTTGGGAAGAAATAACATAAATTTCGAAGCTTGATTTGGTTGTTGCTAGTAGTGCTTACACTAAGCCC
Organism: Lonchura striata; assembly: GCF_050655825.1. Lineage (NCBI taxonomy): Eukaryota > Metazoa > Chordata > Aves > Passeriformes > Estrildidae > Lonchura > Lonchura striata. The sequence goes on along the minus strand of NC_140703.1, from coordinate 53,790,597 downwards.
AGGACTTCCAGTGTCTCATATTGCATCAAGGGCCAAATGCACAAAAAGCTGGGAGGGAGCGCAGATGGAACACCTGACCTGAACTGGACAACATGATAATCCATATACTGGGACATAATTCCCCATATATAAACTGGAGAGAGTTGGCCAGAAGGGGGAATGGCCAGGGCATCAGAGGGTCAGGGGAGCCAGAGGCTGGTAAGCAATTGTATAGTTAATCTCTAGTGTTTCCTGAGTTTTATTCTTCTCTCCCTTTTTTCTTTCTTTTTCTTTTTCTTTTTCTTTTTCTTTTTCTTTTTCTTTTTCTTTTTCTTTTTCTTTTTCTTTTTCTTTTTCTTTTTCTTTTTTTTCTTTTTCTTTCTCTTTTTCTTTTTCTTTTTTCTTTTTCTTTTTTCTTTTTCTTTTTTTTTTCTTTTTTTTCTTTTTATTTTTTATTCTTCTTATTTTAATTATTAAACTGTTATTATTTCACCCCATGGGTTTTAGCTGTTTGCTGGTCTCTCCCACATCCCAGTGGGGGAGGTGGCAGAAGTGAGCCAGCAGCTGTGTGGTATTTAATTGCTGGCTGGGGTTAAACCACAAAAAGTCCTTTTTGAAACACAAAGTGGGGCATGAAGGGTTGATATAGCAACAGATATGTCAAGAGCATATTAAAACAATTTTTTAAAGTATATATATAATTTGAATAGTTGCTGGTTATAGTATTTATTTGCTCTCAGAATTGTGCTTGTTCTCAGAGCTGCATTTAACTTTCCTTGCAGTGTGTGTTCCTTATCGCACTATTGTGCTAATATCACCTCTGAGTGCTGGACTAAGGTTATCATGATGCTGAACTTTGTAACACTGCCTTATGATATGATGGAATTACAGGTCCTGAAACTAATCTGGCGTTTGTACTCAGCATTGCCGTCAGGTCTGTACTTCGGGAGCCATCTATCGGAAATTATTAACAATTACACCTTTTACGTGCTCGGAGAGACTGTCGAGATAGCCTCCCACGTCTTCTCCTTTTCCTGCAGGACAATTGCAATAGTGTTTAAGAATTTTGAAAATTTTGAATATCCTTGGGATGCTGAAGCCAAGATGATCCTATTGCTAGGAACCATGAATGTGGTTCAGATCTTGTTTATGGTTAAGCAACACTTTGTGACTACTCCAACCCCTGTGACAAGCACTGCAGCTACACAAAGCCTGGTGATGAGCACTGTGGCTGTTCAAACCCCGCTTAGGGCGGGGCATTGCAGTTACTCAGGCTCTCGTGATGAGTGGTGCAACTGAGCCAGAGAACCAATCCATGCCAGCATCAGTCACCTCTCTCTATAAGCAGAAATGGACATGAAACTTGGCTTGCTACTTACTAAAGGAGAGCAAAACAGGGTCAGTACAAGAACAAGACAAGACGTAGAACAAGAGTTAAAAACAAAAAAAAAAGTCTATCACTGAGTGTGTTATGGGATGTGTGAAAAAACTTTAGCATGTTATCACCTGGCTTGTCTGATGCTGTGATAACAGGGCTGACAGCCTTCCATTAGAGGATAGAGAAGTCAGACAGGTGGCATCACTTGCTAGGGAAAGAGGCTTTGATAAGGCATTTGGAAAAGGGACACAAGTCCTGAGTCTCTGGAGGCAACTCCTATCAAGTGTGAAGGAAAGGAATCTCTTTCAAGGAAAAAATTGTATGTCACACAGATAAATGGGCCACGATGGAGAGAGGTATCTAGCACCTGAGGGAATTAGCTGTGATAAAGATGCTCTATCATGATTTAAACAACATGCAGTCACCTGCAGATCCAGAAGTCCAATGCAGATGAACCACGTGGTGGAAATTGGAACAGAGCACACAATAGTCATGTGCCAACCCAATGGCAATAATGACCTGGAGAGAAAAAGAGTTGCCATCAATAAATGAATTGTCTCATCAACTCTAAAAATACAAATAAACCCTCTCTTCTCCCTGTAGGCTGGCATTTTGGCTATGGGAAAACTGTCCAAAAAGTGGGGAAAACTATCCCAGGGGGTCCAGGAAATAAAAAGAGGATATGTCCCATTTCCCACCTGTATGCACTTGCATCTTGGCTTCGAACAGTAAGTATTTTTTGCTCCATAGTGAGGCTATAGAAGGTACGCATACAGTCTCCTGTGTAGCCATAGAGACATGAGAAGGTGGGATGGAAAAACTAACTCTATCCTAGAAGCATTGGTGTGGGAATCACAGGGGAAAACAATCACAAATGAGAGTCCTTCCAGGGAAGTTGCTGCTCCAGTCTCCAGTGGGCAACAACACAGAGAGTGTAGAACTGCTGGTATTGCTCCTGATTCTATGGGAAAGAATTCTAATCTGTTTTTGCAAGAGGTAAGTGGAGATTTCTATGATCAGTACTAGAGAGGCCTGGCCTCTAGTCAGGTGGAAGAGAGGGACAACCAGATTTGCTGGTATGTATGAATTTGATGGCCTGGCAGATCAGACTCACAGAGATAAAAGGGTCCAGTAAGATATTGGTACCCAGTGTATCCTTATGCCTCAAAGCTATACAGGAATGGGACCCGTTTGGATTTCCAGAGTGACAGGAGGATCTCAACAGCTAAACATATTGGAAGCTGAAATGAGCCAAACCAGGAATAAGTGGCAAAAGCATTCCATTGTGTTGGCCCAGATGTTCCATGCATCTTTTTCATAGACTATCTCAGCAAAGGCTGTTTCAAAGGCCCAAAAGTATAGCAGTGGGTTTTCAGTGTAGCTGCCTTGGAGAGGGAAGAAAATAAGTTGTTCTACCTTGTCTGATTTCTCCCTTTTGTTTTGAGGTTGCTGAAACCAAAAGGACGACAGATGCCTGTCACTGCCAGTGCAGTGCACCAGTGGCACTGTTGCACCAACTGAGGCTTAACTGGAGCCAAGGAATGATCAGCAGGACCCACTCAGCATATAAGAGTCCCACACGGATGGTGAAAAACTCCTACGGCATATGGAGTGTAATTTGTCAGTTCAGCTTTTGAAGCATTAATCACCTCCCTTCAAGCTTGGCTTGAGCTTGATAGTTCATCTAGCTTTCCATTCATATAATGGTACATCTCTCCAGTCCTATTCTGCCAGTTTGTCCCAAAAGGCTATATGGGATGTTGTCAAATAAGCAATTATTCACTCAATTTTAATTTTTAAAATTTTTTTCATCCTAGAATTTATTCTGTTGTTTGTTTTTTCATTCTTTATTTCAGATGGATACTTGGGGACTGGACACTTCCCCATGAGAACTGACTCATAGAGGACTAGACACAAGATACCTCAGCCTTTTCTGTGTCATTTTGAACTATCTTGCCAGCCCTGTTCAGCAGAGGATCTACATATTCCAAGTACTTCCACTGAATTTCTGACCATAAAAATTAGTAAATAAAAATGCAGAAATAAATGAAACATACAGATTGTTGGCACTTCAGGTTTAAGACTTTGTGTGGGTTTTTTTTTTCCCTCCATGTGGAAAATAAAGTTTTTCATTGTCTATCTTGAAAACACCAGCTATTTATAATTTGTTAGACCAGAGCTTTTTCTGCAATGTAATTATATATATTATTTCACTGAAATCTTCTGGTTTAGAAGACATGTAACTACATCTAACTCCTTTTCATATAATGAAAAATCAAACAAAACAGAATAACAACAAAAAGAAACACATATAATACCCCCTCATAAATTATTCAGAATATTTGGATCAGAATTTAAGAGTAATATGCCTGAATCAAGATAGTAAAAAGAAATAACATATTTTATAGTCAAATATATCTTTTTCTTGTAATTCTTACGTCACAAATGTAAATTCTCTAAACTAACTGTATAATGGCAATTGAATTTATACATGGGACTGTAAAGAGCAATCTCCCCTTACTGCAGAAATGGGCCTTAGAATTTGCCAAAAAGGAAAGGCTTGTGAGTTGAAATTCTGTGAATGAAAATTCAGGATTTTTAAAATTATAATTATATAAGCTACCTCTTAGTCTGAGCAGTATATGACTTATTATGTCCTAATAATTTTTCAATCTTTATAAGATAAAATTGTCTTTTAAATTTTGATTCTTATTACTAAAAAAGTGAAAAAAAAAATCATAACAAGTTAAGCAGTTAAAAGTGATTGGATATTTTTTCCATGTTATGTAGGTGAAAACAGGCTTTTAATGCTGCATTAATATCTTGAAAGATAAAACATAATTCAAGGTATCTTGAATTATAAAACATGAATGAAGGACACACTGTAATAAAAATGTTAAATTAGCAACTCCTCTACTTCTTACATTTTCTTGGTTGTTTCCTAGCAAATATTCAGTAGATTTAAAAAATTTCTTAATCATTGTTTTTTGATTCTACATAACTTTTTTAAAACCCAGCCAGCTTATACAGCTTGTCTGTTCACAGAGAAGTTTGTGATGCCATATATAATCTGTCATCCTCTAATATGGAAACATTAATGACCTTTAAAATAAATAGGCAGCAAGTAAGGTTTCTATGCTTCACCAGTGGTGGAGGTTGCACTGATTTTATCAGTGTGAAACAGAGCATAAGAGCAAAAAAGATTGAAAATTAAGTCAGAACTTTGAAGGAATGGAGGTAGAAAATGAGAAACTCAGAAGTGATAAATGGAAGACCAAAAAGAAAAATTACTTTTGAGTAAGAAATGACACAACCTCTCCACATACAGACCAAACATTCAAGAATATGCAAAATTATAGCGGCAAGAGTTTAATTTCTGGGTTATCTGTTTGATCTGTTGCAAGGAGGAGAGGAGAGGAGAGGAGAGGAGAGGAGAGGAGAGGAGAGGAGAGGAGAGGAGAGGAGAGGAGAGGAGAGGAGAGGAGAGGAGAGGAGAGGAGAGGAGAGGAGAGGAGAGGAGAGGAGAGGAGAGGAGAGGAGAGGAGAGGAGAGGAGAGGAGAGGAGAGGAGAGGAGAGGAGAGGAGAGGAGAGGAGAGGAGAGGAGAGGAGAGGAGAGGAGAGGAGAGGAGAGGAGAGGAGAGGAGAGGAGAGGAGAGGAGAGGAGAGGAGAGGAGAGGAGAGGAGAGGAGAGGAGAGGAGAGGAGAGGAGAGGAGAGGAGAGGAGAGGAGAGGAGAGGAGAGGAGAGGAGAGGAGAGGAGAGGAGAGGAGAGGAGAGGAGAGGAGAGGAGAGGATTGAAGGGATGTACAGCAATCCTATAGTCCAGCTGCCTGATTTGTTCAGGGCTGACTAAAATTTGAAGTATGTTCTTAAGAGAATTATCCAAATGCAATTGTTGGGGCATTGACCACTTCTCTAGGAAGTGTGTAACAGGGTTTGGCCAACCTCTCAGTACATAAATACTTCCTAATATCCAGTCTCCCCTGGGAGAGCCTTGAACCCTTTCCATGCATTCTAGTGCTGGACACTAGGAAAAGGAGATCAGCACCTCCCTCTCCACTTCACCTCCTGAGGAAGCTGTAGAGAGCTGTAGGAGCTGTAAGGTCAGCCCTCAGCCTCCTCTTCTAGAAAACCCCATAGGACATTCCTCAGCCACTCCTCAGAGGACATTCCTTCCAGGTCTTTCCCCAGCTTTGTTGCCATCCCCTGGGCACATTCAAGTACCTTCACATCCATCTTAAATTGTGGGGTTCAGAACTGCTCACAGCATTCCAGGTGAGGCTGCACTGATGTTGAATCCAGCAAGATAATCACCTCTTTGGACCAACTGATTGTGACGTTTTTGATGCATCCCAGGATGTGGTTTTCCCTCCTGGCTTCCAGGTCACACTGCTGGTTCCTATTGAGCTGCTGTCGATCAGCTTACTCGTTTGTTGTCAAACAATATCTGTTCCATGATCAGGTAGGTACTCATTCAGCACAGCCTCATGCACTAGCAGCCAGCAAGTGCTATAATGTGGGGGTTTCTGAGGCAGACATGGGCTAAACTCTGTCACATACTGCCAGATGGACATATGTGAATATAGTCATACATGTCTGAATGCTTTGATCTGCTGTTGTATGTATTTTAAAAGGTGTCTTTGTTTAAAAATAAAACCAGAAAATAATTAGACTTTCTTTGAAAATATTTTCTTCCAGACAGCATGGTAAAACCAGAAATCTTGATGTTGAAATCTTTTCTGGGGTTTTGTTTTCTCCCACAGGTGCTTTTGGAAAGAGGACTCAGAACTAATGCAGTTAGTTATTCAGAAACCCACTTTAAGTAAGTACTATCTTTGAATGAGCATTATGTAGTCGCAGTGTTGACATATTGAAGTGTTTGGTCAAATGTCCACCAGATGTCAGTACATACTTGCACAATCACAGGCTGTGGAACAGATGTTTGACACAAATCTAGTCGATACAAGGTCCAGAAGTGCAGTGTTGCATATCACTGATGCTAAAAAAAAAAAAAAATGTGCAAATTAGACATCCTTATACTTTCTAAATGACAGATTAAAAAATAGAATTGTGATTCTGAATTTTTCTATATCAAGCACTGTGGCTGCTACCTAGCTACAACTGCTCTGAGTTTTCATTTCTGAAAACAGAAACTATGTGGCAGAGAACTGACTTGTAGATATCGTAGCTGTTCATATTCTTAAATATGAGAGAATAGGAAAGAAAGAACTAGACTTCTTCAATCATAATAAATAAAGACTAAGGAATAATTTTATGGTTGCCTTCAAATATCTATATTGCCTTATAGGATGGAAGAAGCCAGACTGTTCTTGGACAAGTTCATCTATAAGGTGTAGGACAATAGATACCAGTTGCAATAAGGAAAATCATGATTTGTCAGGAAAAAAACCCACAACCTACAACTGGGCCACACAATGCTTGTTGAATCTGTCTTTGGATATTCAAAAATCAATCAAAGAAGATAATAAGCAGCATCATCAAACTTTGAAGTTAGATCCAGCTTCAAAGTTGGTGTGACAGGGTTTGGATCAGGTGGGCTCCAGAGGTCCTCTCCAATCTATTTTCTGGTTTTATTTCAGTGGTATTTCAGAAGCAGGAAACCTAAAGGTACGAAAAATCTCATTAGGCTCCACTCTGTTGTCAGACTTTTTCTTTTTTTAAGATAGCTTATGGAAATCAGCCTCCTGACTACAACAGTCAGCTGTCTTTCCTATGAGACAGTTGGCAGCTGCACTGAGATGCCTCAGTGATTTTTTGTATTTTTTGCATGAAGCATCTCCATGTACAAAATTCATTATCATTAAAACTCTCCTCAATGACAGTTTAGTTTTTGAATGTTGTCATTTGATGCCATATCATTATAACTCTGACAAGTTTTATTTCCTGACATAGTATTAAATGCTCCACCTAAGTCCAGTGATTTTTGGTAATAGCTTAAGTTAGGAAGTGTTTGCATTGTTAGAAGAGTTTAATAAAATGCATTGCAACACCACCAAAATAGAAACAAAGGGGGCCTAAAGTTAATGTCTAACTTAAAGAGGTATTTTCTGAGTTCAATAAGAACAATTAAAAAATATTTTTATTGAGAATTACTCTCATTAATCTAATATAATCTCTGTAATCAAATATATTTTCTTCTGAAAAATCTATGAACATATTACAGAATAATTGCATTCCCTTTCATTTTTTCTGCAAAGCTACTTTTAAAAATTCTTCAAATAAAAAATTGAAATTTTCAATACATAATTACTTTCTCATAATTTTTCAAATTCTTTGAATTATAGATCCCTGTCATCCTCAATAATATTATAATATCTAGCATACAAACTAAGACAAATTACTTCTCATGGCTTTAAAAACAGTGGTGCAAGTCCCAACAAGTTTGATAACAACATTTGCCTTGGTTACAGCATGGTACTACAAGTTCCAAGGTTGGGTGTTTGATCCCTGTATGGATCATGCACTTAAGAGCTGGACTTGATGATACTTGTGGGTCCCTTCCAACTCAGAATATTCTCTGATTGTAACATTCCTATTGCTTCCAGTTTGCCTTTTGTTTATTTTTGTGAATAAATGTTTCATGCTATGCCTAAGATAATACTGCTGTTTTACTCACAATATTAATCAAAACCTTACACAACCTAAGACCTAATACACAACACTTAACTGAAATGTAGAGGAAACCTAAAGTATTTTCTTCTGGAAGGAAATTAAAATTGTGTTTCATATACTATTTCTGAAATAATAATGTAATTTTCTTGATTTCCTGTTTTCTGATAATGATCCCTAGAGGCACAAAGAGATGTCCAGAGGCATAGGGCTGCTCAGCACAGCAGTTAAAAAGTTTAATACTGGCTGACAACAGAGTGTGTTGTACTCCAGGGATGTATTGATATAGCATCTACAGGCTTTTGTTGGCAAGCCTTGGCAAAAATTAGAGGTGTGAGGATAGTGTCCTGACAAAACCAGAATCTACTTCCCCACAGTATGGGTCTCCACTGGTGCTGTATAAGATGACAGCCATTTTACCTCTTTATCATGTTATTCTCTTTCTCAGAGTTCCAGCTTGTGCCTGCCTGCTGAATAGTCAGCAGTCAAAAGAAGCATGCTTGAGATTTCATATTTTATAGTTTGGAGACAGAAAGTTTTTTGGGGGTTTCTTGTTTAATTTTCTGAAGGTTTTGGGGATTGTTTTCATCCTTTGGTTGGCTATGTTTTTTTTGGGTTTTATTTTTTTAAACTACTCCACAGTTTTCATTGCTTTCAGCATTAGGATAATTGAAATCCCACATCATTACAGTTTGGGGCACTTCATCTTTGCTTATCTGCTTAAACAATCCAGAGTCTACTTGCTTGTTTCACCCTGCAGATATAGCAGTTTATGTTTGAAATGGTTTTGCATTTTACTTCACCTTTTTTGTTAGACCACTTTGCTTTTACAGTTTCCAAGAGCATTCTGCCACTTAATACTCTTATTTTGTTATTTTATAAATACCATCACATCTACAATATATTTATTTTCTGCCAAAAGGAAATTTCTCTGAAGAATTTTACAGCAATTACAAATACAAATGTCTAAAAAGTGAAGTACAGTTTAGAACACAGGAATATTACTTGTTTTTCAAGGATACCTTCAGGGATATACCACACAGATATATTTTATGGATCTTTACCAGTAATTAAAAGAAATATGTACATTTCTTAGTGCTCAAGTGAGCTGAATTAGGCTCAATAAAATAGACAATCTAGTCAAAATAATAAAATTTGATAGCTTCATTATGAGAGGTAACATAAATTAGTCAAAGATAAATTAACCTACATAGTTATTATAGTAGATTGTAATATGAAGACTTCCAGAGCCACATGATGGTAGCTCTCAGTTTTCTTTCTTAAAATGTAAGAATGGGAAAACGTATCTCCATGCTGAAGTAAGAAAGAGGCACTTTTATTGGCATGACATTTAATGTTATTCGGTGTAAAATGAAACATATCGCTGCTTTCTGACTGCTGAAACTGGTGACTATATAATAGGAAGGATTGACAGCTCAAGTGAGAAAATATGCATATGCTTTGGACAGTATGGGGGAAAAAGATATTGTTTCACTATCATTTTGTGCTCACTAGGATTCCAGCTGTATAACAGCCCATTAACAGGAGTATTTTCTTGCAAATCAAAATATCATATTTCAGGTCCTCCGGGCAGAGAGACTGTAACAGCAACCAAAGTTAAGGCCTTCCCAAACACTTCCAAAGCATCCTTGTGTGGTTTAATTTGTTTTTCTGGCTTCCTTCAGACTCCATAATATCAAGAATTAATCAAAACCTGGTAAGCAGTAAACATAATGAGAAGTCACATACTGATGCTAGTAACAACCTATCAAAAGGACATTTAACATCCACAGGTTTCATTACAATTTCTAGATCTATGGGAGCAGCTACAAAACAATGCTGGTTTACTGCTTTTTGTTGAAGTGATTTTATAGCCATTGTTGTATTTCACATTTTGTTTTGAAAGAATTGCAGAGTGAAGAGGATTAAATAATAGAATTTGAACAATCATCATTCTGTATGAAAAAAGGAGAAAGAAAATCATGTCGAGTTGCTGGAAATAAAAATAGTATTTAATCCAGATTGGATATAACCATAAATAGTTTAAAAAATTAAGCAAAGAATGGAAAAAAAATGCTAATATAACATATATATGATAAAATAATATCTTTCATTACAGATAAAATGCAACACAAACTCTAGTTATACAAGGATATATGTACACAGGAATCTGAGTTCTCATGTGGAACCTTAATTCAATTGGCACATTACACAAATCCAGAAGTACTTTTCACCGGAATCTGGGACCCCTTTAACCTGGGGGAAAAAAAGTAGAAATATTATTTCAAAAGAATAATCAAAAGCTATAATCATTGAAAAGTTTTCATAGAATGCAATAATTACCTGTGCTCCATAGTCTTTTACCACCACTTCTATTCCTCGGCAATCCTTTTGATGATGCTCATACTGCTCCTCATCTGCATCTCTAGTATATACACAAAACTTAAGCAGTGAATAATAGTCAGAGGACTGTATTAAGCTTGGTATTCTCACAATGAAATCCCTGAAACATGCCCCTGGTAAGCAGCATACCTCTCATATATCAGCTTGGCAAGTAGGTGTAGGCACAGAGTTTGTGGTGATTGGGAGTGGGGCTGTGGCCGAGCCTCATCCCCAGTGGGCACAGCTGTGCAGGGCAGGTGAGCAGCATTGAAGGAAATAGGACCTGGAGTGCCCAGGTGCACAGACCAACCACCAAAGGGAACAGAGGGCACACAGGTGTAAAGGATGTAAGATAAAGGAAATAAAAGGTTGGGCTAAAGAACAAGGAGTGTGCTGTTTGAAGCTTTCTGGTGTGGTATGGTGTTGAAACCTTTTGAAATTATTCTGTGATACTCTGTGTATTGTTGCTATCTCAGTTGTGACAGATGTTGTGGCATATGCCTCTGCACCTCTCAGAAGACAGTTGCCTGCTACCATCACTCTAATGATAGAACTAAAAGGGAGGAATTTATTTGTTTATACAACTCCACTGATCAGTAGTTTTATTGGTTATGAAACTCAGTGACAGTTCCCACACCACCAGTCCTCACACACTTACCTGCTGAATATCTTGCCTACTAACACTTTTATTTTTTTTTCTGCATGGAAACATCAGAAATGATTTTCACTTACCAATTTTTCATCTAACAAATCCTCTGCTTTCTTGGACTGTAAAAATATTTGATGTTGTGGAACAAGCAAAAGCTAATGGGAAATGAAACCCTAAAAGAAATAGCAATCACTTTGCAATGAATAATAACAAAAATTCTGAATGTAGTTTTTCACAGGTATCATTCTTCCTCTGAATGACAGATCTAAATATATTGATAAGTGGATGAAGTTGGAGAGATCACATACAGGGGGATTATTTCAAAGTAATATATGTGTTTAAAGTAATATGCCTTAAAAATGAAACAGTATTTTTTAATATCAGGTGAGAAGAGAGTAAAAATTAGGATTATAATAACAATAGCATCAACAGCAATAATAATAGTAATAATAACTCCCAGTTATTTATAGAAACAGTGAGTATTAAACTGAACTTGAAAAAATTCCTTGAAATGAGCTTTCACAGCCAATAGACTCTCCTGTGGTAAATGAAGTGTGTTATTTCTCTTGAACATTTAAAACTAAATCAGGCAAAACTCTATTGAGAACTTGACAAGGGGTAATTATGAATCACCAGACTGATGAACCATTTGACACAATACATCTTCTCCTCTAGTTAAATTATATTATTCTGTTACTTAAATTATGTTCCTTCTCATTTCTAAGCAGAAATTTTTCTTGTAATGAGTGTTTTATTCACAATGAACATGCCAATCATTTTTGTTTGAAATGGCAGCTTTTCTTATGAAGTCACATTTTTTCATTTATGTATTTGGACTTGACTGAAAATAGCTTTTATCAATCTATTCATTCTGTAAGGCTCAGCAGACATGAATTTATAAAGCTGTATCATGCCTCTGTTTAATAGAAGTCACTGTTAAGTATATTATTTGACAGTCATACCTGCATTGGAAGTAAAGTATTAGATATTTGTCAGTTTAAGGGAGAATTACAAAATAAATATTTCTTTTTTTTTGTCCTTTTACACATTTTACGAAATCATGAAACAGGTATTGACTATTTATATAATTTGGAGATAATACTTAGTCATGAAATCAAAATAGCTGCAATCTGGTTTTGTTCTCACCAAATCATTATAATATACTACTAATATTATTTTTAAGAAAGATTCAGATTTCAGTAGAGCAGCAAATGTTTCTCAGAACTTTCAATATATTTAGAAAAATAAATGACTGAGTTCAAATTTTTGATTTTTCATTGCATAGATAACTTCCAAAACATGAAGTCAACTGAATTAATTAAATCTTTCTGGATGGGCATTCATCTTCCTAGAGCTAAAATATTTTCAGTGCATATTCTACATTTAAATCAATGGCTCTTTGCCATTTTAGATTTGTCTAAACTACTTTAGGATGAGAGGACTGTTATTTAGTTTTTTGACTATAAAAATCAAGTAAGGTAATAAGTTCAGGAATTTATATCAAAAGCAGCTGAAATTTAGTGAGAAAGCAGAAAACAAATGGTCAGATATAAAAATGTTCTCCTTGTGTTTTTAATAAATCTGGAACATGTATCAGGAGATTAGCCTTAGGATAACAGGCAAAAAGGGACTTGAGGTTTCTGGTCCAACCTCCTGCTAACTACAGGTCAACTGTGTGGTTACATCAGATTTCTCAGGCCTCTATTTAGTCAGACCTAGGAATCCTTCAAGGCTGCACAATGCACAATATTTCTGGGAAATTTATTCCACTGGGAATGGGGGAAAAGATGCTTCTTATATCCACTGTAAACATGTCTCATTCAGATTTATGTCCTTCATCCCAGATATTCTTCTCATACGCTGCTGTGAAGAGCCTGGCTCCATCCTCTCAGTAACGTAATGTCAGGAATTCTGTGGAGTCCCATCACTCTATTTTGCTCTTGTCAAAGTCAAAGGAGATGTATCTCAACTATAGAAATCCTAAGGGCTATTAATGTCCTACATCAACCTTCAACACTTCTGACCATGACCTATCACTGAAAAAAATATACTATAAAATGTTCATATTGAGATAAAATTCTTCCCCTTATTTCTCCTTCATGTGAAGGATCAAACTGACAATTGCCTGGATCCACTAGATGGGGAAAACCATAATTTTCTGAAATTCAAAAAAAAGGAATATGTCATATAAAATCACAGAGTCATAGAATATCCTGAGTTGGAAGGGACTCCGATCATTTCCAACTCCTGGCCCTGGACAGCACTATCCCCATGTGCCCAAGAGTATTGGGTGCTAAGCACATTTTCTCTCTCTCTCACAATTTTTCATAGATGTGCACTGAGAGAAATAAAAGAGAAAACAAGTTCTATTTCTGCTCCTTGTTTTTCTCATGTGGAATGTGCTTGGAGAATTGTTTACCTGGGGTGATTTCTTGATGGAATTCTGGTGAAGATTGTTTGAGCCTGATAGCCAATCCAATCCACCTGTGTCTGGACTCTCGAGAACAGGGTACAAGTTGTGAGTTAGTTAGATATGGTAGTTAAAAAAAGTAGGCATGTAGTTTTGGTATCTTCCTTTATATAGTATATTAATGTATTTTAACATAGTTATAATAAAAAAATCATTCAACCTTCTGAACTGGAGTCAGACATTGTCATTTCTTCCCACCGAGTTCACCTACCTTTACAATATATTGCTCAAATGTTTGAACTCTGTCAGGCTTGGTGCTGTGACCACTTCCCTGGGGACCCTGTTCCAACCACCCTCTGGGTGAAGAACTTTGTCCTGCTGTACAGCCTGAACCTGCTGACACAACTTCAGGACATCACCTCGAGTTCTGTCACTGGTAACCAGAGAGAAGAGATCAGTGCCTGCCCCTCCTCTTCCCCTCACGAGAAAGTTGCAGACTGCAGTGAGGTCTCCCCTCAGTCTCCTTTTCTCCAGGCTGAACAGGCCAAGTGACCTCAGCCTCTCCTCATACAGCTTCCCCTCAAGGCCTTTCACCTTTCTGTCTTGGATGCTCTCTAATAGCTTTAATGTCTTGTTCTGGAAGCCAAAACTGCCCCCAGCAGTCAAGGTGAGGCTGCCCCAGTGCAGAGCAAAGGGGACAACCCCCTCCCATGCCTGGCTGGTGATGCTGTGCCTGATGCCCCCAGGGATACGACTGCCTCTCCAGGCTTTGTAGCAATTTACATTTGGTTACTAGAGAACTGGACAGGGGCTTAAGACTGACAGTTAGAGCAATCTTCAGATCATTAATCACATAATGGTGCTCTTGAACTAAAAAAAAATAATTTTCTCTTTAATTTTGATGGTTTACCTTAGGGCATTTTCAGTTGTTGTTTTTGATTTTTTTTCAAATAAAGCTTTTGTGTAGTCAAAATTATGGTGCCATTAAGAATTATTTGTTACAAGCAAAAAAATATTTCAGACAATAGTGCGATTTTAAAAAAGTCATAAAATGTATACATAAGTAGGTATGTTCCTGAAATGTTACTGCTCTCTTAGAAAAGGTGGATATGAGCATTTTTTTTTCCTTATTTTTTTAAGATTTGGAAAAATGATTTAACAACATATTTTCCAGCTTATTGTAGACAGGAAAATCAATTAATCATATGACATCTTGAACAGAGGAGATTTATGGATCAGGATTTCTTGGGCCATGGTGGCCTAGAAAATGAGCTGATATGACTGATGTGGAAGAAAACTTGTTATCAGAACAGTATCAATCTTTAGGAATTTAGCTCTACATCATGCAATATATCAGTTTATTCTGAATCTTACCTTGAGCAAGCCTAAGTCACTTCATATCTATAACAAAAAGTATGGAAGCCTGCTCCTCTATATTCCAGATTTCCCTGAAGTAGTTAGTATGCATGCTGGATAGAGTCCTTACTACAAGTCTTGAAGAGAACAAGGTATGATGGGGTGAATTGGAAATTGTTCTATAATGACTAGTGAAAAGACTGGAGACAAATTTGTAGAAGTTGATAGGAAGCTTTATATTGAAAGAAATTCATCAATGGAATCCCATGAGGATGTCTGGATGCTGAGTATGGGCATATCTGGCAAAATATGCAAAGTAATGCTCTGGAAAAGGACTGCTAAAGACAATATATATATTTTGTCAAAGGGTAAAGAGTTACCAAAGGAATTTATACTATGGAAATATCAGAAAATCAAATGGAGACAAAGCATTGTGAATATAATTCCCAAGAAATTCACATTAAAAAATATAATCCAGCTTTCTTGAAGATACATTGAGCAGCTCTAAACAGGGCTTTGCAACTGAAAAAAAATTTATATCAAGGTTAAAAAAGAAAATAAAATATATTAATATGTCAATGTTGGTACATAATAAAGTGTATGAAGTTCTGACCCTCTACCTTTATTAGAATCCAGAAAGGATTAAAATATATGAAAAAGTATAAAGACTAGCAAAGATGAAAATAGACTTGGAAGCACTTCTGTGAAAACAATTAGAGTAAAACTCTTAACCCTGAACAGCAACAACAATTGTGGAATCCATAAAAGCCTAAACAAAATATTGCCATCCATTTTCATGTAAAATAAAAAAGATTATTTTCTATTGAGCAGAACAAAAATCCCTTATTATAAATAAGTATGTCCTAATATTCATTTGGGACTTATTTTAGTAGTATGGTAGAGCACACTCACACCAAACACTTGTTGCTTTCATAAAGTTGGTTTCTTAGGGGAAAAAAAATATTTGCCTTCTATATTGCTGCACTGCCTTGTATGGAGATGTACTTACATTCTGCATAAAACTGATAAGAATTAAGCTGATAAGTGACAAAGGCTGAGGGAAAGGCTGAGGGAGGTTCTTTATGCCTTCTTTGCCTCAGTCTTTACTCTCAAGATCAGTTGTTCCCTGGGCACCCAGCCCTCTGAGGTAGAGATTGGGATGGGGGCAGAATGAAGCTCCCAACACAAATTGTTGATCTGAAGGGCAGAAGGACCTGGACAGGTTGGATCTATGTGCTGAGGCAATGGTATGAGGCTGAACATGACAGAGCACAGGATCCTGCACTGGAATCCAAATAACTCAATGCTATGGACCTAGGAATGTCTGGCTGGAGATGGCTGAGTCACCATCCCTGGAGGTATTTAAAAGACTTGTAGAAATGGCATTTAGGGACATGGCTTAGTAGTAGTTTTGCACACTTGTTTGGTTTGATCTTAAAGGTCTTTCCAACCTAAACAATTACTTGAGTCTATGTAGCAAAGTCAACTGCAGATCTAAGAAAATCACAATAACATAGAAGGAACAAATTAATTACAGAATACTTCAAAATTTTATTCTGTACAATTTTAGGCATGCATCTTATACACACTTCATTTCATATTTCTATCAGGTGAGATGCATCACTGGCATAGATACATTACATTGCACGCAAGAGATTTATGAGAGGCACAAGAGAGCTGCTTTCTGACCCAAAAATAAGGGGAACATAAGTCTCTCCTATTAAAATGTCCTCCAAAGCTATTTTCATGCTGAAAACATAAAGTCTGATACATTTTTTGTCACTGAAAGTACTTTTAGAAGCTGTGAGTCACTAACCTTCACTTGGAAAAAAATTTGTCTTGAGTTCACATAGCTTCTATTTCATGTGTTTCTTACAGAAAACTCATTATACAAATGAAACAAAAATTTTTAAAAGTAGCACAAATTAATTCTCTTCTTTAAAAATCTCTTCAAATTTGGAAAAGTTAGATGGACTCAGTTTAAAAAAAAACAGTATGTGATTTTTTTTTATAACCAATTGACTATTTTAATATGGATGTTTTTCTTTTGAATTCTTTATCAAGACCTTTAACAGAAATATTACTACAAAACAGACCTCACAAGTTATCTAAATAGTGATAATAAGACCAAACTCTGATAGAATTAATTCATGTATTACTTGTTTGACTGAGGAAAAATATGTAGGAGCTGATTTCTTAGAGAGAAAAATTATTAAATATTCAACTAATTTGTGATAGGTCTGTATCACTGTGTTCTTGCTGTAATTATTTTTGAAAACTTAATATATTTTCATTTCCTTTAGAAAGTACATTCTTAAAAAGCTCACTGAAGAAAGAACCTCTAGTAGAGCATACTTTGACAACAAGAAATATTACTGTGACATTTGCTAAAGACCTAAATGCAAATTAAGACATCTAAAAACTTGTAATTTTTTGGTTGTCTCTATTAAATAAAACAAGGCACAAAAACATGATCTGATAATTTCATATTTAAAAACACATTTGCATATTGTTTAATAGTTTCACATTATTGTATTTTCCTATCTCTGAACTTGAAATTTACTTAATATTCTTTCAAAACCACACAAAATCATACTGCAAGATGGTGAATTCCACTTCAGCTAGGTAATCCTGCAATTTACATTAGCCAAGTTCTGTCTATTTCTCTCTTTTGTTTGGTGGTGGTTTAGGGTTTTGTTGTTTTTTTTTTTTTTTTCCCTACTTTCTTGTTATTTAAGACTACTGGGGTTTTTTTTGGAATTAAAATTGGCTCTGCTGACACAATGGGAAAGAAAAGCTTATCCTTTCTCAAGAAATAACATAAATTGTTCAAGTAGTTATTAGTATTTCTATATAACTGAGAAATCCAAGACACCCAAGGTTGTGAAAGCAATGAAATAATCTAACAGTAACATTTATTGTACTGCTTTATCTTTTTTTTAAATGAATCTATTTTCCACACAATCACAAATTCTGATGGCTCTACAGATTGTTCAATGGCATCTGTAAAGAAAATGCTGGATCTAAAGTAGCAGCTGCTATTTTGTAGCCCTTTGAATAATTACTAGGAAATGTATGAACCTTTCTCAAATATGGTAGTACAATTCACAAGACAATCCATGTCTTTGTAATTAAAGGCATGCTGGATAAATCCCTAGTCCTCCAGGTAGAAAGTAATAGAATTTCTTGTGTCTGCAGTCATCAGTTAAGGTCTATCAATTCAAATACAAAGAACTTTCCTAGAGAATCTCTGTACCCTCAAGAGCAATCATCACTTCTTTAGTATTTTTTCAGTTAAGTGCTATATCACAACTCAGTGGGACACTATACAGAAATATGTGCATTACATATCCTGAAATGACATTTGAGAGCACATGGTTTTAAGGGCACATAGTTTGCTAATCTGCACGGTAAAAGGGATAATTTGGGGCTAATTTTTCCATTTTGTTTACATGGAGGGTGCCTGGGAAATGAACTTTTCTGAGATCTGCAGTTGTGTTGTGTCTTAAAGTGATCCTTCATTAAAAATGACAGCTTAAGAGTAAATAAGCATACACTGCAACTGACTGGGAAATGAGAGCTGAAGAACAGACTCCAGATACACATTATCTGATGGTATGGAAATCTGCAAAATATTTTAAATTATTTTATGAAATATTCAAGTACTAAGAAAGAAAGAAATTTTATTTTCTTTAAACACTATGAAATTATGTATAATTTCAATTAAATTATTTAGACTATTTTTATTATGTTGTATTTTTCTGTACTTTTCCAATCTTTAAGTTTCACCATACAGAAGTAGGATATCAAAGCATCCTGAGACTGATAGATTTCGTAATTTATGTCTGAAAATATTTGCATTTCTGGGATTAATTCTCATGATTATAGAAAGCAAGATTAAATTTCTGAATTGTATTGAGAAAACTCAGCAAGAAAATCCCACAACGATATATTATGAAAGTATATTTTATTTTTTTAAATATGTTGTGTGAAATTTAGCAAACTTCTACATTGCAAGATTAGACATTATTTAGTGTTTTAATTATGTCTGCATTTCCTCTGGCAATACTGTATTAAAATTTTAAGTAACTAAAGGGTTTTTTCCCCTTCTGTTTGCTTAAATAAACAGCCATTGGGAATTTCTACAAGATTCATCATTATCACTTTCATTTTGTGAAGTAAAATTATTATTCAGCACAGCAGGAGATGTAGAGCAGGAAAACTTCTGAAGGCTTCTCTTCAAAGAATGAAAAACATTCAGCATGCCTTGCAGTCAGTTAATCAATTACAATAGTAGCTACATTGCCAAATGCATTTTGAAAATAGAGAAATGGACAGACATGACAGAAAAATTAGTGCTTAAACATGATCAGATTTCCTATCCACCTGAAAAACCATACCTCAAACTGATAAATGTGAAAATTATAATGCTTATAGTTTTAGATCAGCCTGACTGTTACAAATAAAACCTTGCAAAACTAGCACAGCACATAAAAAACACCCAAGACAACCCTCGGAATGATTGGAAAGTATGCATCAATATTTGCTTATCTGGAACTTTTGTGTACCTTTTTTGATGAAAAGAACTCTAGATAATGACTGGAAGTTATTGTGTATGCTAAATAATATGAAAGTAGCAGTAAGTTTATACAAATGAAATCAAAAAAGAGAGTGTCAAATACATGACAAGTCTGAGTTATTCAAACTTTATGGTGAAACCATGAAATCTTTCTGGATTTTCTTATTCTATGCTTAGATTATACATAGATTCAAGGATATTTTGCATGCAGTGTGTCGCATGTATGTGTTTTTTTCCTAAGCACCATAGTGAAATGGACAGCATTAATTGACTTGCACTCATGGAAGGAAAAAAACCAAGCTG
Organism: Lonchura striata; assembly: GCF_050655825.1. Lineage (NCBI taxonomy): Eukaryota > Metazoa > Chordata > Aves > Passeriformes > Estrildidae > Lonchura > Lonchura striata. The sequence continues at coordinate 53,770,931 of NC_140703.1, read as the reverse complement.
AAGTTTAAAATGCTCTGCAGCTCTTAACCATGTTGCTTGACACCTGCAGCTGCCTGGGATTCACAGATCTGCAGGGAGCCTCTCAGAGATGTAAGGATCGTCTTCAGTGCTTTTCATTTTATCATGACAAAAGAATCAGGCTGAACAGATACTGCCTGTGTATATTTAACAGATTCGACAGAAGCACAGCTTAGTTATGCACATCTGAAGGGCAGATAACTTATTCCCCTCAAAGACTGTCATTTCTCTCTTCACTACTTTTATGGATAAAGGGTGGCAATCTATACATCTCTAAGGTAAACCTTTCTTTATTTGTTGAAATAATCTCTTCAAATGGTTTGGGTTATTAATTAGTATCCCTATGCAATATTCACTATAGCTACATCTACTCTGATAAATGAAGTGAACCCAAGAGGCACACACTCCCCTCACTGTCTCGTAGATCAGAGTGGTTTCCAGACATATTTCTCAGGTAATCTCTAAAGTCAGATGATCAAACTACTGGACATTTGGCCCTGAGTCCTCTCAGCCTCATGGCATTCCTGGAACCCTAAGGCATAACTTCAGTTTAAAATGTCTGAAATAATGTAACACATTTCCTCCCTTCCTTGATGACTTCCTATTTCATCTCTGCTCATCTGCCCGTCTTTCTGTCCACCTGTCTTTCCTTCCATCTTTCTTCCTCTCCATCTGTTTTTATTTCTTTCTTTCTTGCCATTTTTTTTTCTTCATCTGACTGTCTGTTACCCTTTCTTCTCTTCTTCACTTTCTCCAGCCACTTGCTTTTCCTTGCCCTCTTTCTGCACAGCACTCTTACTTGAGAGGTAAATCATATATTTAGGATCCTGTGGCAGTTTCTTAATACAAGTCCATTTGTTTCTTTTTTCAATGACGTTTTTTAATGTATTTCTAGGAAATCATGGGTAATATTGTAAAGACAAAAGCATCTACACCAGGTTGAACTTCTTTTTACTGATTTTAGAGAATAATTTTTTGTGTAAACTGTGTCCTCAAAGTCATCTTTTGTGATTTGTTTTTTCTTCAAGAAAACTACCATGCATGCAACATGGATGGTTGATTGACATCATCAAGAAAGAAAATTACAATGAAGAAATTTGACAGCGAATATATGTCTAAGTTATCCCACCTTAGTTTCCTGTAAGCAGAGTGTGATGCTGTCAGCTGGGCCATGCTGTTACACTGCAATTCTAGTTTTCTTTTTGTAGAATCTGGAACAGGGGAAAGAGAAATGGACAATGAAGATGTGAAGTCAGGACATTACCAGCCAGTGGGAACACTTAATCCCAAACACCTGGAATTCCTGTGTTGGTTTGGTACTTTTTTGTACTCCAGAGTGAATTTAATGCACAAAACAGATTTACATAAACTGCACTTTCTTTTTTAATTCCTCCCTACCAATAAAATTTTTGCTAGTAAATATCAAGCTGCTGCCTGAGGTAAATATCTGAGATTTCAGCAAATATTAGAAGACCCAGAAGCAAGGGTAAACATCGTTCCAACATTTCTGGCTAAGCTGTGAGGTTTTATGAATTATTTGATTTGTCTCCTAACATATCCCACAGGTAAAGTAGGGCTCAGGCACCTCAGCAGGAAAGATAGCGTAATATATTCACCCTGGATCATTAAAACTTTGAAACAGTGTATTCTTTTACCCACTCTTGGTCAGGGATTAGAAAATGTATTATCACTTCTGCAGATTCCAAGCACTGTAGCTACTGTTCTATTCATACCTTGAAGCTTTCTGTCCCTGAGGATACCTTCTTTACGGAAACTATTGATTTTTTCCTTCTGATGTACAGTCACTCACAAAGTATTTCAGTCTTCTGTTTGCCTGCGTGACTTTTATGGAAGGAATCATTGATTTTATTTTTTTTTGTAATAGGTTTTTAAAATAGTTCTTTTAAAAGTTACCTTTCTTCCTCTTCTGTGACAGTACAAAGAAGAAAAATAAAAAATATAGAAAGGAACTGTGTTGTCATTGAATTTATGATGCCTGTAGGATCCATATATACAGACTTGATAAAGGTGTTACATAAATTGGCTGCAATTCTCTGGAAAACAGCCGATTTTTTTGAGGAAAATATTCACTGTAAATAAAAACTGAATTTAATAATTTGCAGGCATTCTTTTAATTTTTTTATCTTGTAAGTTTTGTAATGGTATAAATAAAAAATACCTTTGTATAGTTAGGACTTGCTCACTATAAATTTCTATAAGTAAAGTTTTATATCAATATTCTTGTAAGATAAAAATCAGAACTGTAAATTTGTGCTCAATTTTAAGTCAGGCAAACCACAATAATTTTTTTATTGTGGGATTTTTTCCCAACTAATGCCTCTTTAGAACCAGTGTTAGCAAATTTGTTCTATTGATTTTATTCTCTCTTGACACGGATTATTGTCTTCTGAAAAGAGCTCACATGTACACAGGATTTTGTTTACCAAAATAAATATAAGCATCTATGTAATGATTTATTAATTACTTTCTTGTTTATGTGTACATGTCTTTGCACGGATGACTTAATGTATACCAATTACTTTTGTTGATATATGCAGAATGATAGTTTAGCAATATTTTTGGTTATGAGTGAAGAGGAAGGATGAAAATTCAGCTATGTCATATTTCAGACTCAAACCCCAAAGACTAACTAAGTAGGCAGATCAAGTGCCTTTTACACTTATCTCTAGGAGTTTTTAAAAAACAAAAAAAAGAGGGTGTATATATATATATATATATATATACACATTTACAGTATTAAAAAATTGTTAGTTATACATTGTAAATCTTTGCCTAACTCCAAAATGCTATAATGAATTTTAAAACAAGTAAAAATATCACCATGAAGTAATATTTTTTTTAGAAGAGTGCAATTTTAGTCAGATTATTCAGATTAAATATTGTGCTGCAGTAGATTAATTTACATTACAAGGGACTGGCACCTAGTACAACATTGTAGCACAGCTAATTCACATAAATTTGCCATGAAACTATTCTTATTTGGAATTGAATTCCTTATTCTGTTAATGACAGTGAGAATTTTCACATAATTTGCAGAGATAAAAGAGGGTTTTTTGGCAGTTTGACCCACTGATTGTTTATCCATTGGCTATGAATATGGTCTGAAAATTCTGTTGGTGAGATGCATACTACTCAGACTGTTCTCAAGTTTGTTTACAGAAACTGGTAAATGTTAATATCTTCTGTCCATGTCACATTTTCAACTTTGACTGCAAAAAGGGAACTTACCTAGTCACACAAAACTGAGAATTTGTTTCATATTTACCACACAGTTTTATATGAGAATAGAAATACAGAAATAGATTAGGAAATCATCTAAGGTTTCTCAAGAATAGCGTGAAATACTAATGAATGGACAATTAATGTACAGATCTTTAGTCTGTGAAAAAGGTTCTTAACTTGCAAATGAGTCAAAGGAAAGAGGCAGGTGTCTTTGATGGCATTTCATAGAAAAACCTACCTTCCTATTTGATTTTTTTTTTTTTTGTATCCTAGATTAGACACCAAGGGTCAAGTGAAATGGATTTTTATAATGGAAATTGAGTTAATTACAAATTTTTAACCACATTAAGCACTATTTCAAGCCTTAAATGTTCTAACTGAAAGATTTATGAGATATCATAGTACATAGTAGAAGCAGTACAGTAAATGTTAGTTTTCTCTCAGGAGAAACAATTTGATTGTTATGGGTATGCAGTTTTTCTTTTTATTCAGGTTTTGTTTTTTTTTTTTTTGTACTTATAATTCATCAAGGCTAAAATATACATAATTTGTCCTGTTTGTTTCAATGAAATTGTACACAGGTTTGAATCTACTGGAGACATTTCTGTATTTTTGACAGTTTGTCACTGCTTTCAAAAGATTTCAAAATAGGTTAATAATATTCTACAATGATATGAGTGAAAGAAGTGACTGAATTTGTTTTAAAAGCCATGAACTCTAGAAATTCATCTGGAAAAGACAGCTACCTGCACATTTTATAGAGAGAGGTTAAAGTAATTTACAAAAAGACAATCAGAAACTCTCCAGTGAAATAAGCCCTATGGATAATTCTTCAAGCCATTAAAACAACAGTAATTTAACACAATTCAGAGTAGAGAGGCCCTGCTGTTCAAGTTATTGTCTATGTAAAGTTATTTTAAATTGTAGCCTGTGTGGACAGTAGCCTTATTAAAGATCCTTATTAAAGAGTCCTAACATACTGGGAGTTATTGGGAAAATGCACATTGCAAAAGATGCAGAAATAGCTACGTTTAACAAAGTTGACAAATTAGAAAAGCATATCATCAAAAAAATGAAAGGAAAGAGAAAAAAAGTCAGACCTTTTCTTCTACTTTATTTTATGCCTCAAAATTCTGCAGCCTCACCTTCTGTTAGGTATATTTCGTAAATGCTGTATCTGTGCTATAGGATTATTAATCTCTCTTTTCACTAATGAGAATTGTTGAAGTAATTTGACCCAAAATCTTCAGTGAACTATAGAAAGGCTTTCTTTTAACAGAATATGTTGAATATCCATGAAAATAAACAGTGATGAACAATTTACTTGATGATGCAGGTTAGGTTAAAGACCTGTATGCTGTTCACCTGCCATGTAGATAGATGAAAAATAGGTAGATGATTAGAATAGTAGGTCTTCTTACTTACAGTGAACATTGCATAAAAGCAGAGTTCCATTCTGAAGTTTAGGACATGCTCATCCAAATTGCGTGTGATTAGGGAATAATCACACAAAAAGCTTAAATATTCGCTCCACTTTCAGTGTGAAAATCCTACTGACTGAAAAAAAGAAGGAGCTATGTTAAATGATGAAAAGACCATAGTAAAACAAACCTAACAATTGAGTTCTAAAAATATTTTTTATCCTTTAAATTAAATTGCAATTAATAATAAAAATAGTATACACCTGTGGAAACCCAGGGAACCAGGAATATTTCTCTGTCTGCTCTGGGGTGTCCTGACCCCCAGGGGAGCACTGACTTTGACTCTCACTCAAGGAGAATGTTTCCTAGACCTCAAGATAAATTAGAAACCACAAAAATGTGAAATAGATTGTAGAGAGTAGTTTAGTATGTCACATGGGTGAGAAATTTAGGTTTTAGGATTTTTAGTATGTTATAGATAGGTTCAAGATGGAGGGTATAGGGTGTTGTCTCGAGTTAATTTTTCTTCCTCTTCCTTCTTCTTCTTGGTTTTTGGTGGTATCTTTTAATTGGGTAGAAAAATTCGCATTGCAGGTCTTTAGTGGTCAGTTGTTGGGTTAGACAGGAAAATAATCTAGGTGTCACTTCTTAATTGGGTAGTTTAGTTTTTGATTAGACTTAAAAGGCCTTGCAACACAAGACTGTTAGCCATTTTTGTGCTGTTTTTCCTGCACGCAGAGTCTGATGCAGGCAGTGTGCCAAAGTTTTCATAAGATAACAATAAACAGAAGCTGAGGACTGCAAAAGTCCAATGTGTCTCTCATTCCTGACACAGAACTGCTCCAGGAGGGTCTCCCTTGCCAGGGGAGCCCCCAGGGAGCTGCCCAACTTTGGGCCCACAAACTTATATGCATCCTTCACTATGAGAAAGACACATCACTTTCTTTTTCTCTTAACTCAATAGCTGCACTAAGTGTTTTCCACTTAAAAAGAAAGGGGCATGTCTCACAACAGTTTAACAGCTTTTGTTTCATTGAATAACAGCTAAAATAGAAAAAAATAAATAGATTTGGTATCTTTTTTTACTTTGTTCCTTGTGTATTAATTGTATATAACATGGCTTATACCATGTCTCTGATTCTTCATGCCTTCTTTGGCTTCTTCTGCCTCGTGAGTTCAAACATATTTTTTTTCACACTATGCTCTGCATACTTACTATATTATTTTAATCTCTCAATATTTTGCAGAAAAATTTCACTGTACAATTTCCTTTGATTCCTACTTTTCTCACTGCAAAATATGTGTGAACATGGAAGAGTTTCTCCCAGCAGACTTTGCAAAGATGGAGCTAGGGCATCCGGAATGGAAATACAAGGGAATTTTTCTAGCGTGATTTGTCTCTGCCAAGGAAAAAAAAAAACTGAAAATTACTGTTTTCATCTTAATGTGATCTTTTCCTAGTGTTGCATTCTTCAAATCAAATATATTGGAATTTTTAGGGTGGATGTAGCCTTCATAGATCTGGTAGATTTATCATTCCATTTTTATAGGAGGAAGAAAAAGCTGTTTACAAAAGGTAATCAGAAACTCTGCAATTAAATAAGCGCTACAGAGAATTCTTCAAATCAGTAAGACAAAGGTAATTTAACACAGCTTATGACTGAAAGACCCTAGAGAGGAAACTATTGTCTATCAAAATTAGTTTTAAACTGTACCCTGTATGTACCTTGTGAAAGATCTGGAGGCATAACACATTGGAAGTTCAGAGCATTTTCTAGTTTTTCCATGACTGAGGATTCCCTGATGCTCCTTCATGGCATGCTATGTCATTTGAGGCCTTTTTGTGCCCAAGGGACATAAAAATCTGTCATTAAAACTCCCAGAGAAGTGTTCACTTGAGGCAGTTTGAGGAGGCAGAGGGATGGTACTATGACTTCAGCACAAACTACATAGCCTACACAATCTCCTCCATACCCTAATCTTCAGTTGTTTTCTTCTCTGGAAAAATTGAATTTTCTGTTTTTCACTGCGTTTCCATTTCTACAGCAATGCCAGGGTAGAACATGTTTCTTCCTCCTGAAGTTAGAGAAATGGTAACAGTAACAGATTCACAGAAAGGAAACAACACATAACACAACATACAGACATTAAATTAATGCTTCGTTCTTTATCTGAGAGCTGCATATAGGTCAGATGACATTTCTCTAGATTGCTGATAGATAAGGATACTGTCCTTTTTGTAGACATATGGATGAAGATATGAAAAGTGGTGCTTTTAAATATCCTAGTTGCATGGAAACTGGTTTGTATGTGAGTGTTCCATGTCCTTTTTCTTAGTGGCTAAATCACTGGTGTTCTCATCAGTGTGGGTTGGACAAGAGGACTGAAGGGTCCTGAGGAGGTCACACTGGCAACCACTCTCTTTCCGAGAAAGTTTGCTATGTAGTTTCACTCCAATAAATTCTGCGTTTAGTCCTTGTGACAGCAACAAGGATGGCCAGGCCTTTGCGCGCAGTCTCGCACACACACGCATACCCTGGCCCTTCCTGCCACCTCTGATGGGAAACGTGGTTTGTCCTAAGATGAGAACACTCTGTGGGGATTGCACTAAAAACTGTCTGGCCACGGTCTTGCAGGTTACTAGCTGCTTGACTTTAAAGAAGTACTGCTATGTCACCAAAACTTTAGGTGTTTCTTGCATGTCCTCAAAAAGGGATATGTTTAGACACCTTTTAAAGGTTAGTGATCAATTTCAAATCTACAAATGCAAGGACTCTTTAATCAGGGAGAGGAATCTTTTTGTCCCTTTTGAGAAAACTTTTTTTTTTCTTTTCATTTAAATGAGTGAAATCCCATCTTTATCTAAGTAATTTTTCCTCTTGACTGTTGAAAAAATTCAAAGCTAATGTACTCTAAGTGTTCTCCAGGTATAATTGAATTTTCTATTATCTTCCAAAGGTGAAGAATCAAGTGTCCATGAAGTATAATATATTTGATATAGCATTATTTCTATTTGAATTGATACTTAACATTATGAAGACCTTTCCCTTGTGTAGTAAAAACCAGTGTTTGATTATAATTGCCATCCTACTGCGAATAATCACTCCATTCACTCATAAATGCAATTAGAATATTCATATTTTATTAGATATTTGATAAATAGCACTGGCTTAATTTCATATTCCTTAGGACAAAAGTAGATAAATCAGACAAAAAGAGTAAATTAAGTGTGTTGTATGCAAAATAGTTTAGTACAAATGTAAAAGTTCAAACATTAGATAATATAGTCATAACTCACAATCTAGGTATTATTTTTCATCAAATTTTACAGTGTCTATATCAAAAAATTTCCCCAAAGAAACAATTTTTTGAGGAGTGAGTACAAATATAAATAAACAAAAGACTAAATATTTAATACCTTTCTGGTATTTTTGTGTAATCTCTTATTTTGGAAAAAAAGATATGGAGGCAATATATAGACAACAAATAGCCATATTGACAAATAGCAGTTCAAATATGACAATACTGTAGATGTCTCCAAAATGTGGTTAATCTGTGTATATGTTAACACTTATTACTTAAGTGAAAGACTCTTTTAAGGGATTTTTATAGGGAAGGAAGAAATGTGGTTTTCTGCATTTGGGGCTTTTTTTGGTTGGATTTTACCTTAAATTCTGATTGAATTACTAATGTTTTTCACAATCATATCAGCTGCAGTTAAGCTTTTTCAGGTAAAGTATTACTAAACTATGTTATTGTTGCTGATTAAAACCAGTCCTATAGAAAAACAGAAAGAGCCAGTAGCACACAGTAACCAGTACCATTCTGATATGGTAAACTCACCTTTAGATTCAGTTTACCTAATGCAGAGCCATGACTTGAACATGAGTCTAAATGCCAAGTCTATTATTTCTGATACTTCCAAATACTTTGAGACTACCTAATTTTTCACTAAAAATAACTTTTTTTTTTTAATTGCCAAAGTTCTCTGTTCATGGAACACCATTTTTTGTTTAAGTTTACTTATAATTGATTGATCTAAAAGCCATCACACTTCTGAGCCATCAAACTTACAAAACAGCTGACATCCACCTCTTCTGACACTGTTGTCTATGAAAGACCTACTAAGCTTCACTGCTGCTCTGGGCAGATAATCTTATTTTTTTGAAGATATAGTCCACCATCATCTTTAAACAACTTCCATTTTTCTGTTTAAGAATGCCAGCTGAGATAACATTTCACATTTCATTTCTTATGCACAGCATTTCTCATAAGAATATTGCACCTCTAAGAAGAAAGCAAGCTCTCAACATGTTCCTGCAAAATTACTTTTGTTTGGGGAAAGATGTTTTACATGGAATTCTGTAAGAGCTAAAATTCACATTTAGAAGCTTGACATCACTCTTCATTTCCCTTTTTGGTCATAATTCCTCCAGTCCAGAACAGCTGAGAATATTTCGTCTTCATCTTTTTCTTTAGATCAGGAAAAATAAATAATTATCCAAAGGATTAAAAGGATATATGTTTTGTGGTTTGACCCCACCTAGCAACTAAGTACTGATCACTTGCTCATTTCCCACCCTCTCCCAGGCAGGGGAGGAGAATCAGGAAAAAAGTAAAACTCTTGGGTTGAGATAAGAACAGTTTAATTTAAAATAAACCAACAGACAATAACAACAACAGTAATTATTATAATAACAACAGCAATAATAACAAAACTAGTAATGAAAAAGAATGAGAGAGGAATAAAACCCAAGAAGAACAAATAATGCACAAAGGAGTTGTTTAACACCTGCTGATCAATGCCTGTTCCCAAGCAGCTATTGGCAAACTTATTGAATATACCTTTGAGTTTTTCATCCAAGACATTTCTGAAGATGATGAAAGACCATTGGACCTAAAATTACTTATATATGGAAACTTTATTCACTAAAATGAAAAAAATGCAGAAAATTACTGCCTGATGAAATTTCTGTAACCTAATCTAGATCCTACGTAGTGCTTTATAAGTAATCTGAAAACTAGAGAAAATATACAAATCTCTAGTTTTAAGGATTTCTGCTAAACTAGTTCTCTAAATATCCCTTTAAATTACTAATATTAAAGAGTTTAGTGTATAACTAGACTTTAGTAAAACATTTGATACTTTTTCCAACAGCATGCTCCTGAAGAAAGTGGTTTACCATGCTGTAGACAGATGTACTCTTCAATAAGTAAAAAATTGGATGTATGGCTAGGCTCAGAGTGGTAGTGACTGCATATACATCCAGTTGGTGGAAAGTCACCACTGGTGTTCCCAGGGCTCAGTCCAGCTTCGGCCAGTCCTGTTCAACATCTTTATTGAAATCTGAAGAAAGGATCAAGAGCACTCTCAGTCAGTTTGCAGGCAACACCAAGTTGTGTGGGAGTGTTACTCTGCTGCAAAGTAGAAAGGCTCTGCAGAGGGATCTGGATGGGCTGGATTGATGGGTCAAGGCTAGTTGGTAGAATCACTGTCCTGGAAAGTGTCCAAAAAATGTGTGGATGTGGAACTTGGTGAAATGACTTTGTGGTGAATATGGTAGCACTAGGTTAAAGGTCTGTTTCAATGATCTTAGAAGTTTCTTTCCAGCCCTAAAGATTCAGAGTGCTATTTATCTCAGAACTCTTCATTCTGGAATTCCTGAGTGAGGCATGGCATAATAATAATAAATAAATAAATAAATATGATGCAACTTTAGGCTTCGATTATTTCTGTAATTATAGGTTACCAATTTCTGATGAATAAGTTTATTTTATAGATAGAGGCTAGTCTTTAAATTTTTCAGTTTTAAGTGACATATAGTAACCTTTTTACTATTTCTGGCTTCTTCATTATTGGCCATCTGCCTAAATTTTCTCTACTTTTTCTATAGACAATCTTTCTCTTTTTTACTATAAAACTCTCTCCTTGGTTTTATGATATTTGTAGAATCATAGGATACCATATTCTTCAGCTGTGTTCCACATATACATTTATAATGATGTTATGAGAGAGATATATTCTGTTCAAGACCTCCAAAGGGTAATTTAATCCATCTAAAATAGCACTTCATCTGTCAGTAAGTTAAACATTCCCAGAATTTTTTCTCTGGCACTCAGGCCAACAACCCATATCTGTTCTATTAATCCATCTTCACCTCAGAAAAAAAATTGGCAACACCCAAACTGAATCCTGGCTTATATCAGCTCCTGAGCTGTGCCCAGAAATTTTCAAGCAGAGTGTTACTTCTTCCCATTCAAAACTATGCCAGGTATTGTTCCACTTCCACCTAAAATATACATGACTAAATTACATTTTCCTAAAATGTTCCCCTCTTCGGTCAGTGTTGTAACAGAGCAGATATAAACCAGAAAGAACAGTGTTTATTTGCTTGCCTGGGAGGTGGCAATGATCAGAGTCCAGTTACTTGGATGGATACCATATATAGCAACATGTAAAGGCTTGTTCACTGGCACCTAGATGGAGGGGAAAATAGGAGAAAGATATTTCTCTTCAAATAAAAGGATTATCACCTATTTGGGATTAGTCCTCTAAAGGCAGAATCCATAATTAATTTCTGGTTTTTATCTGATTACATTATCTATCTATATATTATATAATATGTATTGTGTATTATACATATAATATAAAATAAATATATCCTATATCCTATATCCTATATACTATATCCTATATCCTATATCCTATATCCTATATCATATATCATATATCATGTATCATGTATCATGTATCATATATTATCATATATTATCATATATTATCATATATTATCATATATTATCATATATTATCATATATATTTATATGTTATATACTATATACTATATATTATATAAAATGTAAACGCGGCCCGAGGTGACATGTAGAATGCCATGGCCTCCTTGCTAGATGGAGCTCGGCAGGTCAGAGAAAGAATGTTATCAATCAGGAAAAATAAACAACTGTGAGAAGTTGATCCTATGCATTCCAGACTCCTTCTTCGGCTGCACAGGCTAGGAAATGAGGAGTTTTACAATCTTGGGGTCATTCAGGCACCTCAGACCCTGAGAAACTACAAATGTTATTTTCTTTATTAGAGGTGTTTTTTATATTTTTCTGTGTGTATTCAACTTCCAGTGAAAATTAGACAATTAAAATCTTTGCTCATATTCTAGGTTTAAATTTTTAAAACTTACTTCTTACAAGCATTACTGAAATATTGCTAGTAAAAATATTACTTCGTATTAATCCTATCCATATTGTGATGATCTTGTGGAAAAGACTTTCCAAAATGTTAAATGACCTTTTAACAAGTCTGAGCAATATTATTTTTTATAAAACTTTATTGTTATTACTTCAGTATAGGACAGAATTTCTAGGGAGGCTGACACAGCCAATGATTGGCAAAGCTGTTAAGGTAAAAAAAGAGGGTAAAAAAATGGGGATAAAAAAATGAGGGTTGAATGACACAACCAAAACTCTCATAAGGGTGTCTGCTGAAGACAGGCTTTTACACATGAAAAAGAAAGATGACCAATCCATTGGTTTAAACAGTAAGCAGTGAACTACCAAGTGACTTGTCAAAGAAAGGATGAAACTTGAAGAATCAGAGTTCAGAGACTTTGTAAGGGAAGCAGCAGCAGCCAAACCTGTCATGGCAATGCTGGAAATCACCCTGCAGTGCCCCAGCCCTCCCCATGCAGGACAAAGCAGACATGGGGCAGTTTGAGCAGCTGCTCTCTGGCAAGTGGGGTTGCACTGGAGGGTACATCACTGAGGGTGATACTGCAGGAATCACACTTCAAGTGTGCAAGTGTGGGTGATTTCTCAGCAATATATCCATCATCAAGGTGATGATACCAGCTGAGGTGCATTTAAAAACAGAGCATCTCTTATCTCTCACAGGAAAGGTGGGCACAGAGATAAGATCATTTTAGCTAGCTTCATTATTTCAACTGTATTCTTCTGTCTGAGTAAATTTGACACAAGATGATAAAGTAGCTGAAGCCTTAGGCAGGAAGCTCCCGGCCCCTTCTAACTTACCTTGACCCATTGTATAAATGGAGGTCCTGAAGGTAATATAAATGGGGAGATAAGGAAGCCATGATTGTGATCAGAACCATAACCTGACCAGAAAAGAAATGCATAATGATCTACCACAAGACAGAGATGCAATTTACTAAGACATAAAGAGGACCACTTTGAGGCCAAAACTCACCACTGATCAAGAATCACATGTAAGGTACATGAAGAGTCTGTGAGGGTCAGTGGTACAGACTGTAAGGTTATAAAGGTCCAGGAATTTCTTTGTTCTCAGTCCCTCTCTAGAGGCACCCAGTTCAAGCTGTTCCTAGTTCTGTACCATTAAATTATTATTTTTTTTTTTTCTGGAATCAGATGTCTGAGAATCTGCTCTGGGAAGCCTGGGCAAAGAAATTTCTTTAACAAAAGGGAGCTCACATTCTTCTGGTGATTATAAATAAAGTGGCAAAAAAAAAAAAAAAAAACAAAAGTGCCTCCATTTCTAAATATGTATTGACACATTTTTAATGGATTTTTCCTCCCAATGACTGAAGACAAAAAAAATCATTATTTTTTTAATTTTAGGGTTTATTCTTAATCTTATTCTTATTCTTATTCTTATTCTTATTCTTATTCTTATTCTTATTCTTATTCTTATTCTTATTCCTATTCCTATTCTTATTCTTATTCTTATTCTTATACATAGAATAGTAAGATAGTTTGTGTTGGAAAGGATAATAGAGATCATCTAGTTCCAGTCTCCCTGCCATATTTCAACTATGCCAGGTTGCTTCAAACCCCACTCAGTCTGGCACTGGACACTTCACAGAAGTCGGATATAAAATATTTGCAGGTCTTCCTTGTCCACAGATACAGTCACCGCATCATAGAAGGCCATTAGATGATTCAGGCACAAATTTCCCTTTGTGAAGCCATGTGACCTGTCCCTAACCATCTCCTTGTCTTCCATATGTTTTGACATATCTCCCAGCAAGATCGGTACTTTGATCTTGCTGGGTGCAGAGGGAAGGAAGCTTGTCTTGTCAGTAGTTTCCATGGGCCTCCTTTTTACCCTTTCTGACATTGGGTGTACTGTTCCCTTTTTTTCCAGTTACTGGTGATTTTGTCTTACTGCCACGACTTTTCAAACATGATGGACAATGAATTAACAACTGCATGAACCAATTCCCTCAGGACCCTGGGATGCATCTTATCAGTTCCCATGGACTTGTGCATGCTTAAATTCCTTAGGTGATCTTGTACATGATCTTCACTTTATGGTGGGAGAGGCTTCCTTCCCACTATCCTTGCCTTGAGGTTCAGGGACTCTAGAGGTATGTGAAAATAAACTAACATTGAATATTGAGGGGAAAAAATGCCCCAGCCTTCTCCATGTTATTTGTTGTCCTGTTGTTTTTATAAGGGGGAGTATATTTTCTTTAATTTTCTATTTCTGACCAATATATCTTTAGAAGCCCTTATTATTCTTTGTATCCCTTGTCAAGCTACACTTTAGCTTTCCTAATCCCATCCCTACCTATCTGGGAAATGTCCCTATATCCTTCCCAGTACAAATGTCTCTGTGTATTTCATTCTAATACCTTAGTTTGACTGAGAGGTTCTTATTCAGCCATGTTAGTTTCCTGCTGTCTTTGTCCAATTTCTTACACGTGGGAATTTAAAGCTTTTTCACTCCAAAAATAATGTTCTTTAAGACCTGCCAGCTCTCTTCAGCTCATATTATGGTGAACAGATGAAACAAGATATACTGTTAAAATAACACAAGCACAAGATGACAGGATTGTTCTATTTTCTTTCAAGGTTAGAATTTGCTATGTATAAATCCTGATTTTTGTTCAGAAATCTGTAGCTGTTTTTTTTTTTTTTTTCAACAGAGGAGTACATAGGGATTAAACCTTTGACTTGCTTTCAAATCCAGTAGTAATACCAATAAATCCTCTTGTATGGCTTTGGAAATTTAGCACCTAACCTTATGATATTAAAAACTGAGCTGTGAAATAGCTAGCATCTGTATTCAAATACTCATACTTTACAGGTTTATGGTATTACAAGATATATGTCTCAGATCCTCAAAATACTCTAAGCTTGTCATTTCCCCTCTCAAAATACAAAGGAGTAAATTTGAAGGAAACTGAAGTGCAAGATTTTTCTTCATTTGGTGAGCAAGCCTGATCTTATGACATCTGTTACTCCAAAACATGAAGTATGCTATTAAAGTGTGCTCTTAGAAGCAAACAAGCAACCAAGAAAGCAAAATAAATTTTAGACAAAAGACTCTTGATATAAACTAGATAATGCTAGTGATGAAAAAGTGTACTTAGCAGAGTTTTGGTAGGCATTGCCTAGTAACTAAGAAATGTTTGATGCAGTTGCTAAGATTTCGAGCATCTGACTATGAAAAAAATTTATTTTGTTTTTCTGACATTTTATTTAATAGCAATACTTACTAAAGTTCTGTGCTTAAAACTATAATTTTTTATTGCATTCTTTTATTTGGAAATAAGAAACACCTTTTACAATAAGTGCAATAAAAATTTGCACTTGTACCTTTGAAATTGGACCATTTATATACTTCACATGGATTTGCCATTTTACCTCATAATCCATGTGCCAGCATCAGCAACTGCTCTTTCATAATTTAGGAGGAATATCATAATAATAAATAAGCAAAATATTTAATATATTTGTCTTAGGGTTTATCACTAGTAAGCTATTCTAAAATAACTTCTACACTTTTTAAGATTTTCTAAAGCCTTCTGAGTTTACATTCTTGTAGCAAACTTTCTAACACAACTTTCTGTAAATAACCTATTGTTTTGCATTCCTTCATAGAGGCGGAGAAATTTGATGGACTGGTAGTTTGTCCAGTGTCGTTAGAGAGGTGGCACATTCACCCTCCAATCCACTCTCACCTTTGGAAAACTAAATGCTTCAGTCAGCGAAAATAAAGGTAGTCTCTTTATCATGACAATAGCAGTGACTGCATCATGCTTTCTCGTGTCCCCTAGTGACGGTAGAAAATCTTGACACATGATCCTACTAAAACATTGAACATATGAAAACTATGCTGGCAATTAATTACACTATTTTCACAGGAAAAATTGATTTTCCACATTATATTTCTACATATTGCACTTCCATATTTTATCACTGTAAATGAAAAATTACCTTGGCAACATTTATATTTACTACATTGTGTATCAAATTAAAGTGTTATTGTCACAAGATTTCATTTGCACTGCTACAGCTTGGGATTTAAGTGTGTTCACCTGTTAAAGGAAACACATTACTAACTCAAACCCCCCATTTTTATCTTTAATTTATGAGAGAACAATATTTGTGTAAATACTTAATGTCAGACTGAATCTGATAGACTGCAGGACCCGTATGTGTGTTAGCACACATCTCAGCCCATGGATTGATAAATAGCAGTGCCTTTACTGGTAGCACACTACACTTGAACTTCACTGACATAAGGGTGAGCAATGAAATGGTCTGATCTTGCTTTTGCTGCCTGGTCAGATCTCACCACGTCCTGAGGCACATACAGAACCATGGGTCCCATCAAGTCTGGCTGTGACCTCTGGTCTGTCCCTCCAGTACCCAGCCCTCACAGTCCTGCTCTCTGTGCAGCTCTGGCTTCTCAGATAACTTTTTCAGGACAATTTCTTGTACATCTATGCCAGCTAACAGGTGGCATCAGTTCATGCTTAAGGTGTAACAAGGAGACAGTTGCTCATTTATCGATGTTATAGAGAGAACAAATTCAAATACAAGAAAAATAATTTGTTCTCAGAAAAGTTCCTCAAATGGCTCCCATTTCTACTAGTTCTTTAAGTAGCCAGGGCCATACACATAGCCAGGCCTACCAGCTGCCAGAGGAATCTCACTGCAGACACAGTATCTCAGTAGAAATCCTCTTGGCTACACTACTTACTACTCTATAATCTTGGTTATGACATACTCTTCCATCAGCATTGTTTCAGATTGTGAAATTTGAGCATATTCTCTGAGCTGGTCAGCTACAGCCTGTCTTGTATGCAAAGTTGCTACAGGATCTTGGGCTGTAAAGTCCTTGCTTGGGGCAATATGCAATTTTATCACATTTTAATCTTTAAAAATCTCACTTAGAGAACATGTTTTCATTTAACAGTTATGCATCATGCTGCCTCTGGCAATGTTATCTTCACCTGTCACATCCTTTTCCCTCCCCTTTCTGTTTCCCTTGCTACCTGCTATAATGATCTGTCTCACTGGCAGAATGGGTAGCAGAAGAGGTTAAATGCACATGGTACACTTGAGCTCCTTCTCTGCCTGCTCTGCAGACAAGATGAGGAAAATTGCAATAACGTTGACTACACAAATAATTCATGTCTATTTATTACAAACTTGGAATCCTGCAACTTTTCTTATTTTGTGCCATTATTTTGAGTGGGCTTGTAAAAAAAAAAAAAAAAGGTTTTTGTACAGGTGGCTTTCCTTCCTCTAACTGGTCTATACTTGAGCTGGAGATCCAATGTAACAGATCTCTCTGCTTGGGGGTGAGACAGTTCTAACTCCTCTCAAGACTCAGGAAGATCACTCCTAAATACATATTATTAATAAAAGCATGCTTTTCCCCCCCTCCAGTAGCAGCTGAAGAATATTAAAGCCAGCTACCTAAATAAAATTATAGTTAAATCTTAGCTGTGTCACAGAGGATTGGCATTTCCAATGGTGATGTGTCTTTAAAAGTACTGTATATGAAAATTTTCACTTCAAGGGGTTTGAACACACCAGATGCTTTCCAGATATCACTCTTCCCATCAAAAATAGTAGAGATCATACTACCTTAGATACAGCAAGTTTCCATAGGAATAAAGTATGATCAAAGACTTTTTTTCTCCTAGCTTTTATAGTCCCTTTCTGTGGCAAATAAGGAGTAAAAGTGAACTGAACATTTGGATTGCCTAAGGCAAGCTTATGAACATATCTCGACTCTTTTGCAGCTTATATTTTCTTCTGTTTGGATTTGATAGCTCTTCAACTAAGCCTTCCCTTCTCTAGTGCAACTGTTATCCTCCCTGAACTGATTCTTTTCAAAAAAGTAATGTAGCACAGTTGCACAAAACTGGATGTTCTTGGAAGAAGAAACAAAAATAGTCAATTCAAACATAGAAAAAAATGTATTTTGCATTCAGTCAGTTAAATTTTAATGTATAATAATCCCTAAATTGCAGAAAAAAAATCTTAATCTCCCATATTAATTATCATATAATTGTGTAGTCTAAAATGTTTCTATTTGGTACAGACTAGAATAAAAGATTGTCAGTTTAATTTTCTATAGTAAATCCTCAGTCTTTTATGTAATACAAAATAATGTGTAACCTAGCTATATATTCAAGTTGAATTTAAATGCAAGTTGAGCTAAGAATGAAGTTTTATTTAACTGAGGTTGCTGAAGGAATGGAACATTGATCACAAGGCTTAGGTCTTTTGTTTAGTTTTGGGGTAATATATTGCAAAGTGAATAGTTGTCCAAGGGTATCACAACCTGTTTGTATCACAACCTTGTTTAACATGAAAAATCTTCATATGGCAGGCTCTTTGACTTGGTATCTTCACCATTCTTTTTGCAGCCACTACTTCTGATATTCACTGCATGAGCCAATAATGATTTATCAGCAGCTTTTGCCTTACTGTTGTGTGTGGTTTATCAGCTTTACTACAGGTCACTTGCAACATGTAAACTGAACCACATATATACCAAAACAATAGGATTCAACTGGTGAATTAAAAATAATATTACATCATATACAGGACAGGATGTTGTATTCTGTTTTTGTTTACAGTGCTAGGAAGAAAGTAGCTTGGAAAGGTATTACCTTATGAAATATATTTAAATAAAAATATTTTTAAACAATGCTGTGAAATGCACATGATTTTATTTAATGGTAATATTTTACAGATTTCTTTGCCTAGATATAGTAAGCTTAAATAATATAGGAAATAAAAGGCTAGCCTTCTGAGACTCAGATTACAATTTATCTTGTTAAGATTTTTCAACCACTAATTTTACATATAGATTTTTAGGAGGAGATGAAGAAGAAAGCTTTCACTTTGACAGTGAATCCTGCTGAGCTTTACGGACTTCATTGTCTTAGTGATATTTAATTAAAATTATATCAATAAATTTGTGGAAATGAGATAAAATTATAAGAGTCCAGAGAGATCATACATATTAGAAATCTGCCAGATTCTTTACTTCAAGGTAATCTTATTTTACAAATCCATTAAAAAGAAACAGTAGCAACTCAGGCCATGCAGAATTTAAGCCTGCCTCTGGTGGACCAGCCTTTCTCAGTAGTGTTCACTGGCCCTTCAGAAGTCACTAACGGGATACAACCCCAAGGTGAAAATGACTGCCATAAGTATGAAATAGCACATATAGCACATCCTTCCACATCAGGCTTTAATATGGATAGTACAGTAAATTTCCTCTATCCTCAGCCTTCTTTGCTGCATGTGGCGCCGGATTGCTCTGAAAAAGTGATGACTTCCACACAACAAATGAAAAAAATATTGGAGCTTTACATTTTGGTAAGCATTTCTAAAGCCATGCTATATTTTTTTTCTTCTTTTTTTTTTTTTTGGTGGGGGGCAGGGATGGGCAGGGGAGATACCTGCACCTTCATCTCTATACATATATAAATATTATTTACTGACAATTTCTATGGTTACTCTTTGTAATTCATGAGCAATAATAATAACATCTATTATTACTGCTTTTTTGAAAAAGTAAGAATTTCATTTTGAAATGAAGATAAAGTCCTGAGCAAAAGTATGTAGCCATGGAAATGAATTCTAACAGTGGTAAAAAAATAATTTAGTAATATAGTTCAAAGAGCACATTTAAACACTAGATTGCCAAAATCATTCAATATTTAGTTCGAAAGTCATTAAATATTTACTTATTTAAAGTATTACTACTTAGTTTATTCCAGTTATTTTATGAAATCTGAAATATTTGAGAAAAGAAAACCTAATTGTTATTTATAGCCTGCTTATGTGCATTTCCAGTTAAATGCAGAAGCAAAGATGTATAGATTAGCCAAGAAATATCCTGAGACAAATGTAATGTATATTTTAGGGAAACAAAAAAGTACACAAACAAACAAAAATTTCCTATCCAAAAAAAAACCCCTAAAACAAAGCAAAAAACTCAACTCTAAGGAAACATGAGATTAAAAAAAAAAAATCCAGATAATAAATCCAGAAATAGAAATCCTTTCCTGTTCTGATATCTTTAGAAAACACCCGAAGTAACATAGAAAAATGTTTGTTGAATATAGTATAAATATTTTAGAAACATCTTAAACATTAAATTACTTCATAGGGTCAAGAGATTAATAGACTTGACATACCAAAATTAATGTAACATGTGAAAGCTTGTGAAATTTTAATTCACTGTTTTAGAGAATTAAAACACTGCTCCTGCATTAAAATACAGTCTTACTTAATTTACTACTTCTACTTTCTTCAGACAGATTGTAAGACAATCAGAAGACATGAAAGATTATCATGGACATGAAAATGAACCTTTTTTTTTGTCAATTTTTTTTTTTTAATATTGAATATAATTTCAAGTAATTTTTACAGTCCAAATTGTCCATAGAAATTATTCTAAAAATAAATCGCAAATTTTATTCTGAATTTTTATGTCTGTCATCACCATGTGTCTAGAATCTATTAATGTATATTAACTACACTAATTTATTGTCTTGTAATAGCATTATTCCCATTTTAACAGAATGGCAAATGAGCTGCAGAAAGATTTAATTAGTGAGTTTCCACTCTATTTGGGTGAGATTTGATAGAAGATGAACATTATTTTTTCAGTACATTTGTGATTAAGTGAATGAATCAACACTGTGTCTTTCAGCAGTTTTACCTGGGATTGGTAAGAATTCAGACCTGGAAGAATCTAACAGAAAAAGTCATTATGCAAGAGAAAATTGATTAAGAAGTGTCTGGAGGGGCTTGCTGCATATCTGGACAAAGGAAGAGAGAATACAAATAAGTTAGGCAGGACAATATTACCCATGAAAACTTGGGGGCATACACAACTTCTCTGGGCTACCTGTTCAGATATTTGGCCATCCTTTCATTGATTTTTTTTTTTTTAATATTTGAGTGATATTTTTTATATTTCAATGTATGCCCCTTGTTTCTTGTCCTGTTGCAGAGCACCACTGAGCTTTGCTCTGCCTTCTTTATACTCTACCTTAAACCCTCCCACTAACTATTCATGCACATTGATAAAAACTCCTGAGCTTCTCTTTCCCAGGAGAAACAGTTTCAGCT
This sequence comes from Lonchura striata, assembly GCF_050655825.1. Lineage (NCBI taxonomy): Eukaryota > Metazoa > Chordata > Aves > Passeriformes > Estrildidae > Lonchura > Lonchura striata. The sequence continues at coordinate 53,749,862 of NC_140703.1, read as the reverse complement.
TGCTCAGCCTCTCCTCAGGTGACAAATGCTCCAGTCCTTTAATGATCTTGGTGTCCCTTCACCGGGCCTGCTCCAGTATGTCCATGTCTCCCTTGCACTGGGGAGCCCAGACCTGGACCCACTGCACCAGATGTGTCCCACCAATGCAAAAGGATCACCTCACTCATCCTTGCTGATAATGCGTCTCCTTATGCAGCCCGGGATTCTGTTGGCCTTGTGTGGTTTTGGGGCACTGCTGATGACTTCTGTCTTGGTATCATCTTAAGAAAATATCTGATTTATTTTCAATTCAGTTGCTCCCTTTGAAGCATGGATAAAATATGGGTGTATGGTTCTCAACCTCCTTCATCTTTGCTCCAAAAAATAGGTCTGGATTCCCTATTTTCTCCAATCCCCACAGACAAAATATAAATGATTAATAATATATTGAGTGCTGCAGCATTTTTTTAATGTTGTAAGTGGATTTTGAACTTGTTAGAAATTGTTCTAAATTTTAACAATATAATATTGCTAGATAACAATGTGTATCATTCATGTACATAATCACATATTAATATAATTAGCTACTAACATGTCATTGTGATCTGAGTGGTGGAGAGTGCTTACACAAATACATTTATCATTTAATAAAATTTTCCAATTAAAAGACAGACACAACAAAAACAAATAAACAAAAAAATCCCACCTGGCATAAATACTGCTTTGATGTAAATAAATAATTTATTTTTAATATAGTGTCAGTCTATATATGGGGTCACTACCATCATATTGCTGCAAGTAAAACTTCAATATTTTTACTTCCCTCTGTCCAAGTGGAGATGAAATTTCACTGCCAAAAGGCATTTTCTATCTTTGGTGACTTTAGTATTTGTGAAGATCTGATTTATATTAGAGAAACTTTGAAGCTGCACAGCTGAAATGATCTTTTTCTTTCAGTGTATGACTCTCAAAGTATCTCCTTCAAAAAGACCTGAAGTGTCGGTATGGGCATATTCCTCTGTGATGAGAGGTTTCTTTTCCAGTTGCTATGTCTGAAACCTTTGATGCACTGTCTATTGGGAAATCCTGAGACTAAACAGACTGCATTCTGGGATGATGATCTTTTGGTGACAGTAATTGATTAACAGGAGTTTGAATAACTTAGACAATGACAGAAAAGTTGATTTCCAGAAATATAATTAAGAAATTCTTAATCAGATAATAATTAAAATTATCAAGATTCTTTAAAAAGTTTTTTTTTTTAATACTTATAATGCTATGAAGAAGACGAAAACCACTAACGTCCATTGAAAAATCCATTGAAATATATTTTTCTTAATAAACATCAGTCACAAAACTATAGGAACATAAAGTGAGAAAATTATATGCAAATATTTATTTGCAATTCTGTTTATAAATCAGCATGAATAGTTCATTTGCAGCCTGAGTCAGAGACAATTATGGAATCATGGAATCATAGAATGGCTTGGTTTGGAAAGGACCCTAAAGATCATCTAGTCTTAAAACCTCTGCCATGGTCAGGGACATCTTTCATTTAATCAAGTTGCTCAAAGCCTCATCCAGCTTGATCTTAAATCTTGACAGGGATGCGGCATTCATGCCTTCTCTGAGTGAACTCTTGCAGTGACTCACCACCGTTATAAATCGATTCTTACTCATGTCCAGTATAAATTGTTAATTTAAAACCATCGCCCCTTGTCCTGTCACTAAAGGCCCTGGTAGAAAGTAAAACTAGAACTTTGTAGACCACTACCTTGTTTACACTGCACCTTTTCTTGAGAGACCAACATACTTGCAGTTGGTCATGCTTGCAGGTAATATTTTTATTTACTCTCCTTATGTTGTGCTCCTTGAAGGAAAGAATGCAAAGGTCAGGTGGAACTCCCCTGGCTGAGCAGGGAAACTCAATGAATTTCTATATCTCTTTTAGCATACTTTGGGAAAAGGTGTTTCCTGGGGCAGTGAAAGGAGAAATGGTGATAGTTTAGCATAGAATGAGCTTGGCCCTCATGCACAGATGATAAAAATTGGTTAGGAGGAAGAGAACAGACCAGTGGTGTTTTTGACTAGAACTCACAACAAACAGAAAGTGGTTTCAAAGGAACCAAGTGGAGCAGTGTAGAGTCAGTTTTCATTGAGGGAACCACTGTAAGACTAAGCATATCCCTAAAACTGGAAAGCCAGACTGAAAACAGTGATTTGCCTTTCCATAGTATAATGAAATGAGAATCTGTCTTAGACTTTCTTCTCTGAATTTGATTGGTTTTCTTTAATTTTTGTTGTTTGTTTTGTTTTTGTTTTTTTTTTTTTTTTTTGGTGAGGGGAAGGGATGTTTGATTTTTTTTTTGTTGGTACTTTTGTTTGGGATTGTTTTTTTATATTGTGGGGCTTTTTACTAGGTTTATTGTTTGCTTCCTTGGTTAGTTTTTTGTGGGTTTTGGTTTTTTGGGGGTTTTTTTTGGTTGGTTTGGGTTTTGGGTAGGGAGTGGGTTGGAGTGTTTTTAATTTTTATTTTGTTTTCTTTTATCTTTAAGATTTGTTAATTTTGTTTCAAAGCATTTCTGGTAATCTTGGTACTCTGGTGATCTCTCTAAGAAACAACCTAGACAGTTCTGTTTCAAATATTTGTGTAAATAAGGATCTCATTGAAATCACTCAAGACAGACCACTGAAGGCACTGTTATTATTCTGGAAGATTTGAGTCTGGCCATCTGCAAAGGTTCAAAAGAAAAATTATAATTATGACCAGATAAAGCTCTGCTTATATGTAGTTTGGCCAGTCATCTAAATGGAGTGTATAATGGATTTCAGACTTATATAGCAAGAAAAAAATGCCAACCTAAATTTCAGTTATCTGAGATTAATAGGGAGAAGAAGAGGTCACTCAGGATAAAAAGTAAAAATCTCTGACCAGCTGTAAGGTCAGATGAGATGACCAAATTCTGCTAGCAGAGGAGAGATCTGGATGACCTTTCATAAATTTACAGTGTATTTTGCTTGGAATAAAGATAAAGGTTTCTTCAGAGCACTTCATGCATCATTATACTGCAAAAGAATAAAGGCACCCAGAATAAAAGTTCATGAGGCAGTAGTGTCAGACATAGTAGTAAAATCCTCCGCAGGAGTATTAATCCATCCCAGAAGTCATATGTTCTTGTCAAAGTACAATTATAATGTTTAATCCTTCTTTTGTCTCCTCACTGAATGTCACTCCTGTGGAAATATATGTCCAGCAATGTCAAAGTCATCACAGTGGTCTATGTAGGGAACATTTATCTTTTCAGATGTTCAGTGAACCGCAGCAGTATTAAATCCACATTTATATGTAGGGCTATACCCAGGACAATCAGGAACTCATGGGGACTGTATTCAATTTTTACTCCTTATTAACAGAGAATGTGCTCCTCTACAGAGATAAAGGTTCTGAAGGACAAAGTAAAAATGTAAATTTATGTAGCAGCAATTGAAAGAAGATGAGGACAGAGCTGCAAGCAGTCCTTTGGCTGAGGTTGCACTAATTTCACTATTTTTTATTTTAAAAATATGATCTATTTGTGAACTATCCTCCTATGGAATTCCTTCTGAGCACTTACTAAGAATAATAAATATAGAAGCGACAGAAAAATTCACAAATTAACAAAATCATAACTGAAGATCAGGTATTAATGTTGAGAAGTATATTACTCTGGCAGTTGTCTTATTTCAATACAACTTTTGAAAAACTTGTAGACACACTTCAGTGTAAGTACCACAATTTACTTTTCTCTGAGTCACAGAGAATTATAGTATCCTTATTTGACATTAGCAAATTTTTGGGTTTTTTTGTGTGTGTTTCCCAAGTTCATTAATCTTCAGACAATGAGCGATATAGATTAAACTCTTACCTCAGGATGGTAGACAGGAAAAAGACAACAATCTCCCACACCCCCACCCCTTCCCCAGTATTAAAAATCTTATTTATCTTATTAATTAGGAGTTCAGAAATAATGAAACTTTCACTCCTGTTGTCAAGTTAATCAAACTATTGTATGTTATGTGCATGTGAACCCAAAAGATTGAATGTGTGTCATTATGAAAATATGGCCAGGTGTTAAGTGCCTGATGAACAAGGTATTATAGTTAACTGATGTGTTTGAGTTAAAGTAATTCCAAGATAATTCAAATCAATATAGCACTGTAAATATATGATCTTCTTCATAGTAGATACTAATCCATCAGTTTATTTACCAAACCAAAGACCAAGAAGAAAAAGTCAATCTTCAGATGAAGTTTTGGAACATAGAATGAAATTATTTTTCCAGAAAAGTATGATGTGGTGTTTATGGATGGTCATAGAATATATTCCAGCAAATTATGTTTGTTTCTGAGATAAAAGACTACAGAAATGAAGATTTTCCTTAAAAAATTATTAGGACAAAAACATTCAATGGAACATGATGAAATTTGTGTAAGAAAAGACACAGTCCATCCTTTTTAAAATACTTATGATGTTCTGCTGTTAGATCTTATAAGGTTAGGTGTCATGGCAAAGTAGTCAGGACAGTTTTATTTTCAGACTTATCACATGGTGTATGTTAGTGCTTGGTCACCCCCAAAAGTGAGCTAAGTAGTCATGTGAGACTACCTGGGAAGTACAGATACATCTGTTCAAATTTTAGCCAGCTACTTGGAAAGAGTATCATCCATGTTTGTACTTATATATGTGTATGAAGAGTAATTATATACAAAACAAACAAACACAAATATTTTTTAAATCTATAAAATAAAAGTGAGTCTTATCTCACCAAGATATATCTATGGAAGACTATTTATGAAATCTGAAATACTTGGCATTGATTGAAGGCATATATATATGCTTTTTTCTTACCAACCCCTAGATTCCTCTAAGAAAATTATTTCTAAGACCTTCTAAGTGTTTGAATACTGCAAAAAAATTACTTACTTACTTATTTTAACATTTTGCTCCTACAGGTTGTTTCAGCAATGTTAGCAAACCAAAAATAATCCCAAATAATGTTTGTTCATATTTGTTCTGACCTTTCAGGCTTTTCAGAGGGTGGTCATTTGACCAATATTTCAAGCTCCTACAAAGATATATCCAGGAGAGGCTCCTGTATTATGTTGCACAAAATTTTCAGGGCTCTAGTAATATGTTCCTTCATGATATTACAGCAACAGGAAGAATGCTTGAGACTATTACAGTACCATTAGAGAAGTTTTGTCTCTGCTTTTCAGACAGCTTCACATAAAGACATTCTCATCTCTCTTTTAAGGATGAGTAGCCTTGCTTTAAATCCTCCCCTGCTGGTTGTCATCTTAATTCTCCAAGTGAAAACTCAAACTGTGGTAACCATAGTTGAAACGAAAACTTTAAAGAGGAGCAAAGCTATTAAACTGAAAACTTTCAGTTTTCAATCAGTGTCTTCTTCCTTGAGTAAAACAGAGTACCATGATTCTTCAGAAACTATGTGGATCTCATGCATCTGCATCTTTTAGGTTTACACTTGAAAATCCTAAACATAATAATTTCCTTCCTCTTTCTTCCCAATGGGATTCAGTTGTGTTCCTTGCATGGATGCCTCTATGAATTCAGATTTTCCATGTAGCAGACTCTAACTTTTAATGTCTGTCTTGCAACAAGAAAAAATAAACTTTTTCCTCCCTTCTGTAACAAAGAGATACAAGACAATGTTCCTATTTCAGAAATGTAGTAATACTATATTCTAGTTTTATTTTTAAGGTACAGGTCTGCTATTTTAAATATTTCATTCTCATATATTTTGTTGCTATGGAAAAATTTTAATCAGGAATATTTTTTGTCCAAGTTCAGAAGATGAGCCATTCAGTACTTGGAAGAGGAAGCAATATCATGGAATATTGGGTAAAAATCATGGAGAAATGAGTTTACAAATCACTGCATGGAAATTTCCAGTGGATGTTATCTTACTGTATGAACATTTCTAGAGACTAATTTTATGACTATCAGTTTCATGACAGTAAATGACTGAAATCAGAAGTTGCTCTGAGTCATGAGATCTGCTGTCAAATTTAACAAATTTAATGATTAAAGATTGCAACTATATTAGGATAAAAGTTGACATTTATGTAGTATCGCTCTCACTAAAGTTTAGTTGTATGCATCACACATCTGTTTCTGAGCTATTTAATTAGACTCCTCTTATGAATAGTTGTCATGGTTTGACACTGGCACAATGCCAGTGCCCCATGAAAATGTGATCCCTACCTTGAATGCTGTGAAGTGGAATCTATAAATAGAGCAAAGCAGGCCCAAGCTTAATAACAGGAAAAAAACTTTATTAAACTACCACTACAAAAGAAAAGAGAAAACTAAAGAAGGGAAAAAGAAACCACACAAAGATCCAAATGAAAACCTTGCAAAACATTCCTCCCCCCCACCACCCAACTCCAACAAACCACAGTGAGACACAATCTGGACCCCAATCAGGTTTCCACCCTCCAAACAATCAATACTCAGTCCATCGAGGGAACAGAGTCTCTCCTGTGCCACAGACCCCCCAAGAAACACAGCTTCACATCCTGTGTTTCCATGTCACACATGGCACTGCCCGGAGAAAAGTTTGCCATGGTGACCCTTCTCCTTTCCATGCACAGTGCTCTCACCACCAATGCATGGATGGTCACTGCCTTTAGGATTTTTCCTTTCAAGGATGCCCTGCCAAGAGGGGAGAAAACAACAGTTCAGTTTTTCATTGTTTGGGACCACAGTCCCCCCCATTTTCCCCTGGGGCCGAGGGCTCAAGAACAGAGATCTTCTTCTCTTCTCTTTCCTTTCCAGGGAAAGGGGGCGCCACCACAAACCCCCTAACCTTTTCTCTGTTCACTCCACTTTTGTCTTTTTCTCAGCTGAAGCAGGTCTCTTGACTTACTGGCATCCTCCCAAAACACAGTCCCTCTTGAAGGAGAAGATTTGGTTCAGGTTGTGGCTAACATAGAAAAGTCCAGCCAAAAGCCACTCCTTGTCCCCCTCCCATCCAGAATTCCTCCTTCCAACATCCCATCCCAGGGTCCAAGGTGTCCCTCTTCTTCTCTTTCAAACCGAGGAGGGGAAAGGAAAATTCACAAAGCTTTCATTTCTCAAGGAAGGGTTAAAAGTCCGAACTCCCAGGATGGCTCGATGCCCGGACATCCAGCAACTCCCACGCAACTGGGCACCTTGCAGCAGCTCCCCCCGCTCCTCCTTCCTTGCGGCTTTCTCTCTCCCTCTCGGGAGAGGAACTCAGGGGGGGGAAATGGAGACATCCCAGATTTCTTCCACCCTTCCATCTGCAGGGGCCAGCCCGGTTCCAGTCCTTCCACCACCCTTGGGGCCTACCTTTCAGGCCATGGGGGCTTCCCCTCTCCCACCCAGCTTGTGGCTGGGCAGGGGAGGTTTGCACTGCACGCTGACCGGAACCAAAGAGAGTGAGTTCCCCCGGGAATTCTGCTTTCAACCCCTCTGTGTTCTCAGAGGCGTGTCTACTTTCAATTGGTCAATATCTAAATTGACCCCTTCCTTCCGGAAAAAAATATCTTTCCGTGTCAAACCACGACAATAGTAATGAGAATGAGAAAATTCTAGTATTGCTTCTCTTTCCCTATCTAAATTAGTTTACCTTATGCAAAAAATCAGACAACCTTGAGGCATGGCTAGATCCTATGAAATATTCTTATTCCTTCTTCCTTTACAGCCTAAAAAAGCCATTTGCTTTGAAGAATAGTTTCTCTCCATGCCTTAACATTAATAAATTAAAATATGGCTGAAGAGAGTTAAACACTATAGAATGGAATAGGAAGAGAAGGGAGGATTATTGTGGAACATGGAATTTCAGAGAAGAATATAAGTAAGAAGGAGTTTGAATACAGTAACTTTTCCTTCAGTGTTAAGGAAGGACTGTAGAAATGGAAGACCAAAGAACTAGGAGAAAAAAGGAAAAATCATGAAGACAAGACTGAGAAGGACTGTGAAAAAGGGTGATTTGCTGAGACATGTTTAAGGAGTTGAGAGAAAAACAGACATTGAATAAAATAATTTAATTTAATTTTTTACTATACTAATTTTTCTTTTTCAGTAAGACTCTCACCATAGAATTTTATAAATGGCAAGCACGCATATTAATGCAAATTTATTTTACATTTAAAGTAATTTATTATATTTTTTCCTTAAACCTTCTTTTTTCTGGTCTATAAAAAAACAGTGTCCCATGTCTGACATATCTAAAAGGTCTAAAAAATTATTTTATTACATGTTTCAAATAATCACATTTCCTGATAGCCCAATGTCACTTCAGCACTTCTCTAATGATTTCTTTACTTTCTGTACTAAACACAAAGTTGCAAGGAGTACCCAGATAGTCTTAAGGAAACACCATGCAGAAAGAATTCTGGTTTTCCTAAATCTACTATGCTTTCCACAACTGTTCTAATGCTAAGACTTCTCTTTTATACACCAGACCCACTCTCTGAACAAAAATGTGAGACATTTAACTTTTTCTCTGTTGTAGTAGCACCACATATATCCCTGTCTGATATCTTATTATTCATTTTAATAAACTTGTCTTGAAGTTTTAAAAATACAAGCTCATCTTTATAGCCTTATGAGTTTTTATTTAAGCATACTTATTGAAAAGATTATGATTAAACTTACCACATCCAGCTTATTTTCATGCAGAGACTAAGTAGTGAGCTTGTCAAAGTCAATTTACATTTTTCTTTTCTTAGTTCAAGGCAACTGACAAAAATGTGATGAAAATTTCATATATTGTGTATTTCATGCATCAGAAACCTGTTCAGTATTCATTATTAACTCTGATAGCAAAGATTGTCATACCACAATATTTGTCTTGTATTAGGCCTTAAAAGCCTTCAGTCATGTATCTTACATTGTTGACATATTTTTAATATTTTTTTGTTAAAATAAACAAAATTCTTTCTGCTTTTTGATATAATATTTTATGGAACCATTGTGGCCATTACAATGTTCTATCATTTGAAAACAACATACCTGCTACAGAATTTTTTCCTATGAATTGGTAATTCTTATTGCAAGGATTAATGTCATTAGATAGACACATAAATCTTACATTATACATTTTACCTTTCTGAAAGTAAAGCTTAAAAGTGAAAGATTAAATACTTGAAGCTGTACAATATTTTCAAATGTTTATCATACCAACTTGAAGCAAGCAGTGTCTTCCTAGTGCTACTAGAGAATGCCACACAATTGAAAAGAAAAAGTAAAAAGAGAAACATGGACATAAAGACTTTATTATATGACTTCACAATTTACATCCTACTGAGCATTGGCACCTCAATGAAAATATTTGCCACTTATCAAAACCAACTCCAAAAATTTAAATTGTTGGGAATAAAAAGGAGATATGTGTGTAAAGTAAAAGAAATCTTCAATTGGTAAAAGATAAAATGAAACAAAGAAACAAAAGACAAATATAAATCCTTAATGAAAATTGCAAAAAGAAAATTTGAGAAAATACTTCTTCTAACTTATTAAAAGGAACAAATTTAAACTTCTCAGATTCAGAAGAATGACAAACTAATTTACCATGTGCACAGATGATCATGATATAAAAGAACATGCAAGAATTGTGAAGAAACTCCACATTTGTAGGAAATGGAACTATTTCAGTAGTTTACATTTCTTATGGAGGAGTTCTGGAAATTTGTTATTTTGAATTTTTCCTTTATGAGACAGAGCTTTCATTAAAGACAGGTATCACCAGAATAGACCCAGTAATAATCAATGAAGTAAAATACTCAGATTTCCAGTAGCAAAAGGTATTCACCCCAGAGTGTTAAAGGAAGCCAGATACAAAATTGTTAAAAAATAAGACTGGCTTTAATTTACCTTTGGGAACGACATATGAAAAGTAATACACGAGTTAATATGAAGATTTGTGGGCATATGAATATCTGCATACAATTAGGTCTGAGTTTTACATAACTGTGAATGTTAGAAATGTTGGTAAAGAATAATATTATTAGTTTAAAAAATATCAGGAAGAGTCAATATTTTTTATTTTAGAGGAAGTCACACTAGAAAAATAGATTAGAAATGTTTGAAAGACATTTTTCAATAAAGTGCACCTTGATTTCCAAAACCTTTTAAGATGATGTAAATCTTATTAAAGAAACTAAGCCATCATGGGATGACACCAAGATCACAACAGGGATTTAAAACAAATGGGTGAAAGATTATTACATTTGCAACTGATAAAAAATTATGCTTGACTGTAAAACCAAATCCTGAATTGAGTGTTCTAATAATTTAGTAAAAAGATAAAATTAAAGGTCAATATGTATAAACCTGTGTGGAAAATGGTCTTTATTAAAACAAATTATAAACATTTCTAAATTATCTATTCTTAGGGAAGGGATCTTACAAATAAATCTAATGATCTTAATAAAAAAAAGATTATATAATCTTTAAAAATCTGCAATATCATCATCGCAATGTGCAGCCATGTGAAAGGTAAATATCTCACAACTTTCTAATAAAATAAAAGAAAAACAGTAAACATACTGATGCCACTGAACCTTCAGGACATATTTAAATTTCAAATATGGGATCTAGTTCAGGAACCATGATATCTAACATGATATAATAAAATTTCCTTTAAAAAAGCAGCAACAGATTGACAAAGATAGCTGAAGCTACCAAGTAAGTACTGTAAAATGAAAAGAAAATAAGCCTCTTTAGGTTGAAAAAAGATGCCATGTATGAAAAATAGTGAATTATATAAAATAATAAGTAAAATAAAATGAAAAGAGATTGAAAAAACAAGGAAAGAGAAGTCATTCTTTCTTTGTTACAACGCAGAAATTCTTTCTCTTTTGAGAACACAAAAATTTGTGTTGCCTACGCCAGTTCTCAGGCACTGAGAAAAGTTAGGCAGCAGTAGGTGACAAAATAACCCCGTAACTTTTGTTTTCTGAAGCTCCTGGTGCTGGTCACTACTCAACGATAAAATGAGAAGGTCAGTGGATCTTTCACCAAAAATAGTGCAGCCATTTCTATCTTCTTACGGGCAGGTTTTCTTCTTCTTTTTGAAACATTCAAAATAGCTGAAAGTCTGCCATTAATTTCCATCAGGTAACATGTTTTTCTTTCTGATACAACAGAAAGCCCTTCATTTGATTCTTCCTTATACACTGAAGACACCATAAAGGAATTTTTTAATTCCGTTTTTTACCAATAATATCAGCCACAGAAGTCCCTTGATGTTTAGGGGCTGTTTGCTCAGTACAGGCCCCAGTTACCTAATGAAGTTCTAGATATTTTTCTAGTGTCATACTAGGGCAATCCTAAGATATTTTAATGATCACTATTGTGTTTATCTTATACAACTATGGGATTTATCAAACTCTTCAAAGGCAGTTTCAGACAGGCTGAGCTTTGTATTTGTTTTCGTAATTTATCCCCCAAATGTATCTTGATGTAATGGTACCAGGCATCAGATGAAGGCATCTGTCAAACTGTGAAGAACTCTGCCTGTGGTCAGACAGGCTCTCTTTTATGTCTGCCTGTTTGATGAATATCATTGTCTTGCAATAAAATACCATCAAAAAGAAAAAAAAAAGAGACAGAGAAGGAAAAAACCACCAATTTTTTGTTCTTTAATGTTCTGAATTAAACTAATTTTCTGAATTTTAAAACCAACACCAATAAAATCTGCATGAATGATGTATGTAACATAGGTAGTTAAGCTATGCAAAACACAATAAAAATGAAAAATAACCCCTACAGCTGCTTGATTCCTTGACTCACTACAGGTCACAGACTGCCATTATAGACAAGTGTCACCATAGATTTTGATAAAAATAAATTAATAATTTCCACTTTGATTTTTGTTTTATATCTGCTAACCAGGTTTTAAAATTCAAAGTTTTTCTTTGTTTTAGAGATTTACCAGTTTCCTGATACTAGTAGTGTAGGTTAGACGATGCAAGAAAGCATACTCACTACAATACATTCTTATCTTCTATCTTGGATACAGTCAAGGAAATTTATTTCCATTGCTTCAAAGATACCATATTTGTCTTCAGAAATTTACCCACAGTTTTATTTCTTTGGACCTTTAAAATTCTGGAAATTGCTTTAGATTCATAGTAGGCCTTCTTGTTGTTAAGCTGCCATTTTTTTGCTATGCTTCCAAATACTATAAGATCTTTAAACTTCACATCTATAATGAAAATGTAGGGGAGGTGGGAGTGGCTATTTCATTTTTTAAGAAGAAATTTATACAATATGTACTGGTTATAAGTGAACTTCCTCTGATGAAATACAGGTCCATGGGACTGTATTAAAATTACTTAGAACTTCTATTAGTAAATCTCCTGGAAGTTGAATATCTGGGTTTATCTTCATCATTTTGGCCTAAGTAATTTAAAGAGGTAAATTAGGAATATAACTGTACAGAGAGTGTAAATATAAGCTCATGTACCTAAAACTGTCCAGGATCAGGAATCTAAACTAATCTAAGAAGGGAACATAGCCAATCAGCATATAAGTGATTAGAACTACCTAAATTAGATAAGAGGAAATTCTGAAAATGAGAAGATCCAGGACTACATTTCATTAATGATTATTTTGTGTAATATCTTTTTAATGTTAAAGGATCATAAACTACAAAATGTAATATATGAAACATTTTATGCAGAGCTAAACCCCAGAAATTTGGTATGATGAATGCCCAGATTAATAGATTAGAAAGTCATATTCCTTCTCACACTGGTGCTCATGCTCTCTCTCTGGCTCAATGAACCTTTCATTCTTTGCTGCTTAATGACACATTCGCAGCAATGTGGAGATTGTGTTCTGTGAAATCCCCTCATCATAGCTGGGGCACCAGCTGCAAGGCTGATGAGTATAGCAAATCTAAAAGTTAACATGAGGCTACAGAGAGAGTGTAGCATTGTGAATTCACAAAGCAGCATTTTTTACAGTCCTTGGGCCAAATGAACTTGTGGATCAAGATACTAACATAATTAATTTCTGCATATTTTCCCAGTAGAAATAATATGTTGCTGCAAAAAGAGGATAAGAGAACTTTGTGGATGTTATTAGAAAAGCTGCTATAATATTGAAAATCTTCATTTACATTTCTGATTTGCAAGGAATGGCAGCAGCTTTAGGTACGTCTTATTGACAAACTTCCAAAACTTACTTTTTGAAGTTGCAGAGTCCTCCCAGGACAATTGGTGACCGTGACAAATTGTGATAAAATAATCTGATATAGGAATAATGTAGGGTTTATGTCCTTTGGAGTTTATTAATCAATTTTCCAGTTAACTTCTAAGCACTTTTGTTAAAAGGTAGTTCCATAAATTTAATCTTCTCCTACTTAAACACCTTTTTTATTTTCTGTCTACATTTTTTGCTTAACTCCTCTAAATATATATTTTTTTCCTGGCCAGTCTGGCCCTGTAAATAATTATTTTCTCTTTGTTGTCTACCAATTTTCCCTGACTTTGCTTTGCAGCTGGTGATTGTAGTTCTTAATTTCACTGTGCTTAACAAGAATCCCTTGTAGAGTCTGAATCTCCCTGTTCAACCCCTCCCAGTTTTATAGAACACAATTATTAGAGGAAAATGAAGAGTACTAACTTGCTTTTATATATATGAACTCTTCCTGACAGGGAAATTATGCAATTTGTTTAGCAGCATGAGTATATGAAGTTATAGTACAAAATATGGTACAAAGGAAAACAAAGCTTTTATGACTGTATAATTAGCAATTATTTTCTTTTTTGTAGGTCAATATTACTAATAATTCGTCCTCATCAATCGAGCTGGCCCTGCCCAGTCAGAACCCTTACACACCGTAGATGGAGATAAGGTCCCTGTAATACATATGAAAGGTATTTTAGGGAAAACTGTTTGGATTAATCCCACCTCAGGCAAAGACCAACCCATTCGTGGGATTGTCTTTGCTCAAGGACCTGGTTACACTTGGTGGGTAATGCAGAAAGATGGGGAGACCCGCTGTGTACCACAGGGAAACTTGGTCTTAAGAGAGAACTGGGTGTAAGATTTCACTGTGTGCAGATGGAAATAGAATAAGGGGTGGATAATGTCCTGGTTTGTGAGATAAGCTTGTATTCTATTTGCCATCTGTTGGAGGTTGGGGCAGGTTTGTTATCTCTCCCAAAGACAATGGTTTGCCCCATAGAGGCAATGGTTTGTTTATACACTATTGACTGACTCACTGCCGGGCTGGTAAATGTAACACCATCCCATTGTGAGAGGTTCCACCCAGAGGGGGAAGCCAAGCACTCCTTTATGGTATAAGGGGGTACCTTTTTGGGGACAGAGCAGCTCTCTCTTTGGGGGATTGCCAGAGAAGCAGCTCCTTCGGCGGCACTCGCAGAGAAGCAGCTCCTGCTCTCTTTGCGGGATTTCGCAGAGAAGCAGCCGGAGCGCGCTGAGGCGACGGTGGCGGAGCTCAGAGGCGGCCCCGGCGCAGAGGAAGACCGGCCCCACTGCCACCAGATCTTCAGAGGAAAACTATACCCTTCTAAAGATCACCACTGCAGCTGCAATTCATCAGCCACTGCAAGAGGAGCAGCTATAATTTCAACCGGACTGATACCAGCACCCCGAATCCTCAGGTTGTGGACTTTTTTCACTAGTTTTGTTTGTACTGATTGCATTTGCCTTTTTAAATTGTTATCTAGTTTTCTCCTAGTAAAGAATTGTTACTCCCATTCCCATATCTTTGCCTGAGAACCTTTTAATTTAAAGATCCTGGTAATTCGGAGGGAGGGGGGTTTGCTTTCTCCATTGCACAGGAGGCTTTGCCCTCTTTCACAGACTCCTGTCTTGTCAAACCAAGACAAATACTTATAATAGGACAAAAGGAAAGAATTTAAAAGTATGGATGGCTGTAATAATAAAATTTCAAGACAATCAAGCAGGACTTCTTGATTATGTATATGTACATATGTAGAAAAATAGAGGAATTTGAAGGAAAAGTACTGAGAAGGAAAACAGATCTACGAGGTCAAGATAAAAGTGACACAGGAGATATTGCAACCCATGATAATAAGAATCAGTAAGAAAAATTAAGTTCCCAGAGATCAGGTAGAATGCTACAATAAGAAGAAAATTGAGAAAAGGAGGGAAACACAAAACAGTAGCATTTACTAAAAGGAAGAAAATTATCATATGAATGGAACAGAAAGCTGGAATTGAGAGTAGGATGAAATATGGTTTAAAAAAAGGACAAAAGTATACATAAAAGAGTAAGTAGTAGGAAAGCATATATATAATTTCTTCACAGGTCTGACATTTTCATATGAGGATTCAAAATTGAATCTTACACCATTAAGTATTAAATAATTCAATATCTCTGTTTAATAAATAAAGTGTCTCCTCCTATTAAAGAATGGTTTTTGATCCTAAGAACCTTTTTATATTACTTAGTTTATGATCTGAAATACAGTGATCAGGGCTCAAGTGCCACTGTATTTCTTTTGGAAAGTTATGTTAATAGGTCAGACAGGTTTTGCAATGTACTGTATTGGTAGATCAAAAGTTCCATGAATTAATATGATGTAGAATGTATGGCTGCTTTTGACAACCTCCTTTTCATTAATTTGAATCATAAATAATTACCCATTTTTTGACTCTATATTACTCTAGAGAAATGTTGAGACCACAAGAAAAGTAAATTAAGTCTCAAAAGTTAATTATATCCAAAGTTAAACTCTGTTGAACACAAGAAGAATTTATTGTTTAAATATTTTCTAGCATCTCTTATAAAAAATAATTTTGACACTTCAGCCCTCATCCAAAGTAGGTTAAGATAGATGTTAAAGAGAAATACATTCTCAGCAAAGTTTCTGCATTTAAACTGTCCACCACCAAAAGCCTGATATCAGTTATACAAAATTTGTGCTTATTGGTGCACTCATGTCTAAAGTATTTGTCTCTCCAAGGAGTTTGAAATTACTTAATGAAAATTCTAGCACATGCATTCTTTTGCTTCAGGAGTCTCTATTCAAACTTGACTTTGGCAGAATTTTCAGCCTGTCATGCATACCTCTCATATCTTCTTCAATATATTTTACTGTATCTTCTCATAAGTCCTGTGCATTTTAAGGATACCATGATCCACTTCACAGAGTCAGGGAATGGATTTAAAAAACAGAGAATACATGATTCTCTGAAATTACACATGAAAACTCAGAAAAAAAATTGAATCTCAGTCAATCTGAAATGTCTACCCAGACAGTAGAGTGCAGCTGGATCTCACTCTAAAAGAAATATGGAATCTGGAGGTAGAGTGAAGAAATATGAATTACAACAAGGTCCTATAACACAGATTTATTTTATACCCCAGGTTAACATTTTGGACACTAAACCATTCCAAATATGTGTGATTCAAGAAAACTCTTCAAACACATGTGACTCAAGACAGCTGTTTTGCCTGAACAGGTATATTTCTTTCCACTGAAAATTTATTTTCTTATTGATAATATTGAACAGCATATAAGACTCACTTGCAGGTCATGATCTTAGTCTACTTAAATCACATAGCTCTGCATGTGGACTTCTTTTTCTTTTTGAGAGAAAGAAGTTCATTTGTTTTTTCCAATAAAAAATGATCAAAAAAAATCTTGAAAGTATGAATTTTTAATGATGTTATTTGTCATGCCATTATATTCTTGATAGTGTGACTTCAGAAAAGGATAAACAACAAATTGTAATATTTATCAGAGTCTTAAGATCCTTGCCTTTTAGTTCTACACATGTGAAACTGTGTATGGGCAAGTTTAACATATGCAAGCTGAACCCCTAATTGTGTTATCATATTCACTTAAAAGAATCACCTCTGCAACACATAAAAACAGACATGTTTATTTTTGTACAGTGACATTTTAAATATTAAATTTCTTAGAAACAGTTTGCGTCAAACAAAGTCAGGTTAAGAGTTTAACATTGTGCTCTATTGTCTTCACTTGCATTCTATACATACATGTCCAAGATAAAACAGAACCATGGTGAAAGCATAACATTCAGTAAACTGCTCTGCAAATATTGCAAAACTTAGGACAGCTTGAATGTATTTACAACCATATTTATACATTTTCTTAATGTATTTATTGTCTTACATTCCAAAACATTGTTCACTTATTTTGCTCTGTTGTGCCTTTCCTCTTCCATACTAAGTAAACTCATATGTCAACATCCCAAGTTATTAATTCAATACTTATTTTGTTTTCAGCTAAAACTTCAAAACTTCTGACTGGATCCGTTTGATGCAAAAATCCAATAATACATCTGCAAACAGTTGCATGCTTATATGACAGGTCTGGAAATTTTATATTTGTGACATGCTGTTAACCACATAATTCCTGCTTTAACAGCGTTCCTCTTGCATTAAAGACTCAGACCTCATTTTCCAGATTCTCCCCCAAAGCAACCAGCCACAATCTGATACAAACTCTTTTGGTATGCAAGGTGAAGGCAGAAGCATTTTAGTTAAAGAATCAGGCATCTATTAGCATAAGTCTGCTGACACTTTGTGTTTACTAGGCCATTCTAGAAAAATTAGGTTTTATTTCCCCAATTAATGATGACCTTTCATCTGTGCATAACAGTTACTTCTGTGTCAGCTTGGTAGCAGCTCTTCCTCTAATTCTAATTTTAAAAATAATTATAATGTATGACAATATAAATTATTGAATGTACACTGAAATTAAAAAGGACTTAGAATTTATCCGGATTTTTTTTGGTTGTTTATTTTTGTTGTTGCTTTTTAGGAGGGAAGAGGGGAATGATAGCAGCCAAGCAAGTTTGTCCTTTAAATTCTTTAAACAAAAATCTTGTTTTCATTTTCTTAATATATATACTTTTTAAGAACTCTGAGTCTGTTTCCTAAAGTCAACTAAACAGAGCCAAAGATATGTTAAGTATGTGACATAGAAAATACATTTGTAAAGCTTGTGTGTTTTGTAATCTCATTCCAGCAGAATCCTGACATATTCCAGACACATAAACATATGTTTCATAAAAATGTCTTACGTAAAATATAGCCACAATTTTGAAAAATGGAATAATCAAATTAAAGAGTAAAGAATATGGTCTGTGATTTTAGAAGGTGCTAAACATTTTACAGTTTATAATGAAATGAAAAATAAATTCAGTGCTTATGCACTCTTTACAGAACTGCACAAAACATTGAACTTTCATAAGAACAAGAAATTCACCTACATTAGCCGAACAATGGATGTTATTTCAAAAGTTGAATTTGATCACACAAAATATCTCTTTATTTGTCTATATACATAGAGCTGTCAAAGAATAGGTTGTATGGTGTAAACTACTTGTGAGATAAATGATAATGTAGATAAATCTATAAACAAATCAAGCAGATTTATAATTGCAGACAGATCATAGTATTAGCATTTTTCTACACTTCATTTTTTTTTTTTTGTATTTCTACTAATTTAGGTGCCCAAATCTGTTTATTTCTCATTGATACCTTTAATAAAAAAAAGGAAAACAGGTGTTTTTTCTGTATGCCTACATTTGGCTGAGATAACCCATCTGGTGGGAGGTGTCTGCTTTTCTTCAGTTTTTTTCTGACCACACAAGGGCCTGGTGTAATGATGACCATTGATAATAGCAATCCTGTTTTAAAATAATCCTATTTCATGTTTTGAAAGTTTGTGAAGTTTAATTATATAGATATGTTTTGCAGGTTACTGTATTAAATTGCTCCCTTATCCCTCAAATATATCTAAAAATGTAGGTAACCAGCAGCTTAAACTGCAATTTTCTGAACACTTTTTCTCCCAGGTTAACAAAGAGATATCTTCTGCTTCCTTTGCATATAATTTGAAAACTCCAAATTATCCACTCTCTGAATATCTAAGAGTGTTTGATATCAGAACATGGAAATTTTAGTTCAATGCATATTTGAGTCTTGGAGTTATATTCTAAATTAAATTCCTGTCATATTTATTAGAAATAAATGTTTGTGGGGGCAGTTCCTTCTAGGCATTTATCAAAGGGTAGAGATGCATCTTATCCAACCTAAGTAATTCTGTCTGAACTAGTCATTTTAGGCACTTTTGCTGTCAATTGAGAGAAACACATTTTCAAAGTGTGATTTATTTCACCTATTAATGAGATGAATCATGTCCTGGAAGTAGTGATTTTTCTACTCTGGCTATAAGAAAATCCTTTGGTTGTATAATTCTGATATGGACATTTGCACAGTAGAACCCTCTTTATTACAAGATGGATATTTATTCATTCAGCCTGCTATAGCAAGTCTTTCTCTTTTACATTTCAAGAGGAACAAATTACCATTTAAAATTACTTGATATCATGGAAAATATATAGATGTGCAAAAAATAAAAATAAAGCACCCAAAAACCTAAGCTAAATAGTCTGTTTTCACAGTGTGTCTATATGTGAGATTTTCCACTATGTGACTGAAATGTGCCACCCAAACCTTTACAGAATTGCATTCAGAAACACTTTACTGTTAAATAGAAAAACAAACCCAAAAAGTTTAGATTAGGTAGTAGCAACTAATGTAAGTGATTTTTTTCAATAACTGTTGAGTAAGGGTGATTTACTCCTCACTTGCTTATAGAACACATTTTTGATTGAAATGATGCAAAAAAAGATCATTTTCCTTATAAAGAGGATCTCTAAAAGTTAGCATTTCCCATACGTCCAAACATTAATGAATATTAATTAATATCACACCTATGTTTACTATTTGTATGATTCATTGGAAAATCAAAGTTAATATTTTGAGGTTTAAGCTACCTAAAGTAAAATATTTTTAAATTCTGGCTGTCCTATCATGCAGGTGGGTTGTTAGAAATTTCAAATAACTAGTGGCACTGGGTGCATATGCATATGTATATATATATATATATATATATATATATATATATATATATATATATATATATATATATATATATATATACATATATATATATATATATGTGTATATATATATATATATATATATATATATGAGCGATCATAGATATAGATTCCATTTGCCTACAAAAAGGTATCTAATATCATCTGGGATACTTTACAGCCCATTTAAACTTCTGTTACCACTCCATAACTTCATCTGTGTCATATGTGCCAGCCCAGTGTGGACAACTTAGTTTTGGGCATCTTACATGGTATCAGACACTTATGTGGGGGTGACTAGACTGAATGCTCATCTATTTAATGGAAACATCTCCCCTTTGGAACATTATTCCTTACTGGATGCCATCAAAGGCAGCCCTGCTCTGATGATACTTTTGTTGGGGACATTAGAAAGATGACACTAAAGATATCACCAGACTTAACACACAACGTAGGCCACCTAAGTGAAGAATATTGAACATCAACCTGGTTCACAGACCTAATTCTGATTCTGACCAGTACTAGATTTCTGCAAGAGAGGATTTATTATCATCATTATTTTAGTTTTTGTGCATTTTTTGATCATCATGGGAAATCTGGGAAAGTATGGGGTGATAGAAGTGTAAGTTGCTTATACCTCAGCTTTGCTACTTTTTCAACCCTTAGTGCGTGATGACATTGGCAGCTGCATAGATTCCCCACGGTGAAGCTGTGAATAGCCAGTGACTCGAAGCACTATTGTTCCCTGTCACTACAATTCTTACACATGTTAGTAATTTTCTTTATGGTTTAATGTGTGACAGCTGTAGTCCTGCACATGGAAATCAAACTTATGCTGATTTAATGATTTTCAGTAGTTTCTCTGTCCTGAAGTGTACCCAGTCCCCATGAACTATGAAGCAGAACTATAATGAGGGAATTTGCAATGAATTGAAAGGTTATGCCAATTTGAGCAGCTTTACACTGGATTTAGAATAATGCTGTAGAATAATTATTCTGCTGAATATTTTATGCATTCTCATTTAAGTTAGAACAGATATACTGCATGGATAATCTGTTTTTGAAGAAATATATCTGAAGTTACTTTAACATACTGAGATTCTGATCTGGCAGTGAGCCTGCATTACCCAGTGTATGCATATTTTCTTGGAGCAGTAAATGCAAAAAATCCAATAATTTTATACTGTGAGAATTTAAATGATGTAATCTATTACTGCTATTTGATAAATGTTACAGGAACTTTTCTGAAGTTTTTGTGTATGCCTTCTCTATATATTCCTGATAAAATAACTAATGCAAATTCATAGATAACATAGGTCATAGTTCACTTTTTTTTTTCCCCAGCTCATTGTGTGCAAAATAATAAGGAAAGTTTTCCAGAATATAAATTCTCTTGTGAAAAGAGTGTATTTCATTCATAATCACAATGCTCAGCATTTCTGGTGTTTGCTCATGGACATCAAGGTTTGAGTTATTAAAACTTGCATAACCTGAAATTTATTTTGTCAGTTACTTTTATTGAAATAATAGAAAATATTTAAGACATAAACACATTTAAGTGAATTTATATGGGCCTTCAAAACATATTGAAAGTATTTGAATAATATATAGAGATAAGATTATAGATATAATAAATATCTACTTCTAGATATATTTTAACTTAAGTACTTTTAAAATAATGGTCGACTGACCTGACAGCAGGTTTCTGTAGAAGAGAATGGTATCCAAGGAAATGATCCTTTGTCTATGCTAAAATGGTTCCCTTACATCAATTAATGTTAGCTTAACAGAGGAAAATTTTTAATGAGGCAGGCAACTCCCTGAAAGCATCTTAATATTGCCTTAATAATTGGACAAGTTTCATATGAATAAAAAGTCTGTTCTATATGTAGAAGAATTTTTTTTAAATTTACTTCTGATTTTTAAACAATATCAGTATTTTGATTGCAAGAACATATATTAAAATAATTATTGAACAATTGTAACTAAAGCAAATGCAACAATAGTCATAGCTTATTTGTGACTTTGATAACAATGAAAAGTTTTCTATAAAATCAGATCACATAATGTCAATACTAAAGAGCTCCACTAAAGAATAGCTATTAATTGACATTTTTATGTGTAGATATACAAGGATCCCAACATAGTAGGAAATATCTACATTACAAGGAATTTAGTCATTGATTTCAGTAAAATTAATGTTTGTTGCAGCTCTGATTTCAATGTGATTTTTATGCTTTGAAATCAAAGAAATTATGTGAGAGAAAAGACATCATGGGTAGATGAACAAGGCCACCTGTTTTTTGGAAAGACCGTGACTTTCTAAGTACGTAAACTTAATATTGTTTAGCACAATTAGTGTATTGGAAGCAATTTTAACTCTCATATATATATGTAAAATGGGTCTTAATGAACCACAGAAATTAAGACTACAATTACATAGTACTTGGATTTAAATATATTCCCTTTCAGGAAAAGGTAAAAGTATTATTTTTTTAGTAAAAGTAAACATAATGGTAAAGAAAAAAATATTCATAAATTCTCTTTAGAATAAACTTGTAGCACTTGTATAGATATGAAAGGCAATTTTGGTTCTTATTGTGGCTAGATTTTACATAATCAAAATAAAACAAATACTAATTTTATTGTTTCAGAATAAGAAAAGTAGAATAGACTGAAAAAATTCACATGAGAATAATTTTGGTAAAATAAAAGTAAATTGAAAAAGTAAAAAAGGAAATTGAGAATCAAAAATGAAATTAGGAAAAATGGAAGAAAAT
The DNA here is from genome assembly GCF_050655825.1 of Lonchura striata. NCBI lineage: Eukaryota > Metazoa > Chordata > Aves > Passeriformes > Estrildidae > Lonchura > Lonchura striata. Next base: position 53,727,152 of record NC_140703.1, on the reverse strand, counting down.
AATGATCAAGGCACTTAAATTTGGCACAGAACAAAATCCATAGGAATAATCCAACTTTGGAGATCTGTGTATAGGTAGAGCAATAATATTTCTATTATGTATTAATATAATGAAATCAAAAGAAAGTTCTAGGAATAGAATTAAAATTCAATTTCTAAGTTCTTTAGATATCTCTGTAGGAGTTCTAAATGCCAATATCTATATTTAATTACTGTTATAATTCTAGAATCTTCTTCATTTGGTCTCCAAAACTTGTGTTTATGTGAAGCAAAATCTTTAGAGAGGTAACATTTTTTATTCAACAACTTGTTGTAGTTGGAAAAAAATTCACATGCTTGTGTGTGAAAGACTAATTGCAATTCAAAAGGCAACTATCTGTGGAAAATTAATATTTAATTGTTTTCAGCTGATTCCAAATTAGGACAGAGAAATATTTAAAAGATTTAAATCTATATACTTAGGCTTCAGAATTGCAGTTCAGCTTACATCAGTAAACAAAAACCTCCATGCATACTGATGCAGCTAGAAGAAAAGACACATTTTCAAATCAAATATTCCAAGATGGAAGCTCTACGTATTTTTCAATCTCCAATGATTGCAGAGATTTCCACTAAGAAAACTCATTTATGTGCAAACAGAATTCCTTCTCAAAATTGTTAGTGACAGAGGATTGTGAAGTTTCTGCTTTTGGGCCATAAAATGTTTCTTATGGGATCAGCAAGGCTTTAGAGAAGTATATTTGGTGCCCTGTTCCCAGAAGCTGTGCATCCCTGAATAGCAGAATTTCATATTCCAGTAGTGGCCTTAGGTTCTAACTTATTCAGCTGAGCAGAGAAAAGCATTAGCATCAAATCTACTGCCAAATCAAAAGCTCAAACTATCATTATTGGCAAAAATTATCAACCCTAAAGGGAAGCACAGATGACACTAGTATATTTACCATATGAAATTTATTAGATCAAATGGTCTAATTTTCCTTATTCCACTTGCATTTATTTTGATTTCCTGACTTGCAGTTAATTCTCAGTCATAAGTGGAAAGTCATAAATTTTCAGCTTTAAGTAAGCAAAATTGTGTATGTACAATCATCAGAAAGAAATAAAAATTTAGTATTTTTCTCCCTCTTAAAACGTTAGAAGAGTCTCTATAGACTGTTCTTGTCATGTTTCATCCATTAACATGATGCAGTGAAATAAGTGGATCAATTTTCCAGCTTTTCATGAGCTTCCAACATGCAGTAGATGCATTAAACAATGAGGTTAGGGCCCACATGCTTAAATTTAATATAAGATTAAGAAAGAATTAGGTAACTGTTTCTTTGACTCCCATATTTGCAACAAAGCCCCACTGCAGCCACAGGACTGCTTTATATTACTTGATTAAACACACAGGATTCCCCCTCAATAGATTCATTTATAAGATGCATTAAAACGGGTGAGGAGGTACAATCTGAAGTTACAAAGAAAAGACTACTTTTAGTTTTGTGTTTCTTTCTGCTCTAGAGTCACAGCTCAGTTGCTATGAATATCCAGACCATTTGACTCTTCTTTTCAATAAAGTCAAATTGCTCATTTAAATGAGAAGAACATAACCCATTTGAAGACAAGACTTGAACAGCAAAAAAAAAAAAAAAAAAAATTATATTACTATCCACTTTTCTCTTTTAAAAAACACAGTTTAAAATTGATTAAATTTTCTTTCATGTTTCTAAAGTTCTCTTACAGCCATGAAAACTGTTTTCATATTCCTTTCCACTCTTTGTGTAGATTTCCCGTGATTATCCAGTTCTCCAGGACACATTTACACCTGACACCTGAACTTACTACCCTACATTCACATATTTACGCCTACAGTACTCCAGAGGTTTCTTTATTGTTCACTGACTGTGAACAGTTTTATGATTTTATAGGGCATAAATACTTAATCTTTGTCACTTCCAAACTTCTTTGAGTCTGTGATCAACAGTGTATTCACTGTGTAGATCTTTGTTCTTGTGAAGTTATCATTCTCTTTGTCTCATAGAAAAATAATCATTTCACAGTCAGTAAAATCCTAAGCAGAGCTGACAAAGTCATGGTTGTTTGATGACTACAACACAGGCACCAGCCCTTCCAATATTTAAGGAAGCCATCTGCAGAAAAACAGACACAAATTAACTGAATAGGAAAAACCATGCAAAAAATTGCCAAAGAGGAACAAGCCATGCAAAGATTATCAAAATGCTGTGTCAAAATTATTTTTAAATGGTCAAAACTAATGTGAGTATAAATTGCTAAAAATAAATAAAATCCACATTATGCTACTATTGTAATTTAAATTGCTTACTCACACCTGATATCTTTCATTTGAAAATGTGAGAACAGAAAGCAGGAATTAATTTTAGAGTTGTTATCAATTTTGTGAACCACTGATATGCAAGGGGTTTCTGTATTCTGTAGACTGTGGCTGATGCTTCCACTTTAGTCCTTGAAGCAAAGTGAAAACTACCAATACAGAAATGTATGGTTCCATTATACCTAAACAGGTTCAAGAGTCCTTTAGAAAATGTTTGGAAATTGTAAACAATATTCAAGACAACACAAGGATTAAAACCTTTAGGGGATTGAATCTTGCTCAAATTATCACAATAGAGTCAGTTTACATGTATGGAACAACACACTGTAATTGTTGCAACTGTATAAATCACAATATTGTTTCAATTGTATAAATCACAACATTGTTTACACTTCTCCAAACTACCTGTCCAAGCACGTTTATTAATGGTTTTTAATGTGAACTGGTGGTTTTGCAAAAAAAGAATCTTCCCAAATTAATTTTGTATCTCCTATAGAACATCATAAAAATGTTCTTCTCAGTAATTAATACTAGATTAAAAAAGATGGGCTTCTGCACTAAATTTAAAGTATATGTGTCAACATTTAAGCTTGTCAACAGAAGTTCCCCATTGCAATAATAAAAAGAAATAGGCACTCTTGAGTATAACACATCTCACCTATTTTAAATGCTTTTTTTAGGATAAGATCATGATTCCGAAGTATGCACCTTGTACTATGCTTAAAGAAGGCTTAGAATGGCTAATTCATACACATATGTGCATATATGTGTGTGTATTCACGTGTGTATATATAAAATAAAATTTATAATTACCTGAGTCCACTCATTAGTTTGTGGGTCATATGCTTCCATAGTGTTCAGGTATGATTGACCATCATAGCCACCTACTGCATATAATTTGTCACCAAGGAGACAAACACCAACAGCATCTCGAGGCATACTCAGTGGAGCCACCATTGTCCATGTATCAGTTTTTGGGTCATACCTGAACAAAAAAAAATGAAACTGGTTATATGGAGAGAAGACAAGTATCAATTCATGTTGATTTTCACTTGAATATAGTTGGGATTTTTTGGGGGTTTTTTTTTGGGGTTTTTTTGTTGTTTTTTGGTTTTTTTTTGGTTTTTTTTTGTGTCCTGGGTGAAAAAACCAAACCTTCAGTATCTTATCCAAAAAAATTCTTCCTAACATTAAAAATATAGAGATTTATTGTGCTCTCAATTCCATTTTCTAGACATTGATTAGAAACTTTTGCTCAGCTAAACTTCTAGAATAAACTAAAATATTTGTAGGATAGTGTATCATAGAGATGTCTGAGAAAGATATATGAGCAATATCTGAATGGATGGGTGTAAAATTTGTTTATATGTTTTGTATACATTTGAAGTGGGGTATTTCCTGCAGCACATCAAAAATATTAGAAACATTATTTCTAAAATTAAATTTCACTATATTTTAATTTCTGAATTTATACTAATCAGTAAAAGCCGTCCTATGTATTCTAATGCTTAAGTGCATTAGAGTTAGTGTCTCTTCCTGATATTTGCTCAAGCAGATAAAGTAATACTGGTTTTAAAACATAATCAACACTGACTCTTTAAAACTGAGAGTAAAAATCCTTTTGTATAGTGATGGTGATTTAAATATTTAAATATTAAATATTTAAATATTTAACCTAGGTTTTCATTGAGATATTCCTTAACAAGGTAAAATTGTTTCATTTCAGAGTCATTCCATTGTAGCTCTTTTGGACATGCATAAACCAGAAATTAATTATCTTTTGATAGTTTGTTACCAAGAATGCCTGGAGTATTAGATTACACTAGATACCTAATTTTTATATGTCAAATATTACTAAAACAGAATAGTGTATCACAGCATAATAAAATTAATTTCCTCTGAACTTAAGCAAGTCTACTTTGTAATAGAATCATATGATCAGTGGAGAAAAGAAGCAGTTTTGCTCTACACTTCCTTTAAACAGTCTGACTTTTTAAATTTGCTTAAATGTGTAAGTATTTTAGTAAGTTATTATCAATGAGCAATTTGGAGGGGTACTGTTTGAAGTCCTACATATTTGAAAAATGAAATATTTTTTATATATATATATACATTAATACAAACACTGAAACAGTAATGCTACAGCATTTTGCTTGTAACAGCCTTTTGGTTCATAAATATAACTTCTAAATTGGACAAAAAAAGAATTGTCTGTAACCTGGTTCATATTGTTCTTGAGAGGTAAATGCATTTTAAGAAAACAATCTACTTGTGTGCTAGCTGCTAATCCTGGCATTTGGGGGACTTATCAGAAAATGTCAAATATCTAGAAATATGATAAATGTCTTTCCTAACTTTAGAGGAAAATAATGCAAAATATTGCTTGAATATGTGGAAGGGAAATGAACATGTAACAAGCCAAAAAAAAAAAAAAAAAAAAGGATTTTTGTCAAAGACTGTGTGAGTTTTTCAAGGAGAGCATCATGTAACTCTAACAGAAACAATTTCCCATCCAGTGAAATGCACCAATGTGCATGATGGTATCTTCGCCTACCTAAAGGTAATATATGTTTAATAGACTTCTCCATACACTGCTCTTAAATTACAACAGCCAAGGTGAGGAGGTGCAAAAGTTAAAGCTGGAAAATAATATAACTGACATCATCATTTGACCTTTTTTTTTCCTTCTTCTTCTTCCAATAAACAGGTACACAGGTTAAAATGAATCCTTATAACTCAATTCTGTCAACAAAATAGAATTGCATGAGAGCTTGTTGGTTCTGTAACTGTCAGGAAAATACCCGAGATTTCTTATAGCCTTTCTGCTGCTAAAAAGCAACTGTATATGTCATCTTTATAATAACTAGTATGCCCTAGGCTGAGCAGGGTTATGATAAAAGCTCCTGAATGTGGAAAAAAATCAATTTTGAAATCAAGGTGATATGAAGGGGAAAAAAACTTTAGGTGAAATGACTATGTTTTTAGCATCTGTCAAGTTTTGACTAACGTTTGAAATGAAAAGCTGCTTTATGAAATCTGACAAAATATCTTGAAAATGTTATAATTCTTATGAAGAAAATAGTTGTTTTGCCTTTAAAAAGAAATAGAAGATTGTACTTTACCAACTTGTGAAGATGAGCGAGACGTAACTATTATTTTATTTCAGAATGCTTGAAACCAGAGGAAATCTTTTAAAACTGTACCACCCTTAGAAGAAAGTAAACTGAAATACCTAACTACTATTGAGCAGTAGCATTAAGAAAACACGTATCTGCTGCCTCCACTATATTTACACAATCTCAAAAATAAATTCTAAAATATTATGTCTGGTTTGACAATCTTCCATGAACAAATTGGTACTGGAATAAAGCACATCCTACCAGACTGCATCAGAATGACAAAATGACTCATTCCTGAAGAAGAGACTTGTCCTGGGTTGTAAGATAAGCTTGTATTCCATTTGCCATCTGTCGAAGGCGAACCGGTTGGACAGGTTTTTGTTATCTCTCTCAGAGACAATGGTTTGTCCTGTAGAGGCAATGGTTTGTTTATACACCATTGACTGATTCAATGAAGGGCTGAAAAAATGTAACACCGTGAGGGGTCCCACCCAGAGGGGGGAAGCAGCTCTCTCTCTCTTCTTCGCGGGACTCCGAGAGAAGCAGCTCTCTCTCTCTCTGCGCGGGATTCCCGGGGAAAGCAGCTCTCTCTCGCTCTCTCTTCGGCGGCACTCGCAGCGAAGCAGCCGGCGCGCAGAGGCGACGGCAGCGGAGCTCAGAGGCAACCCCGGCGCAGAGGAAGACCGGCCCCCACTGCCACCAGATCTTCAGAGGAAAATTATACCCTTCTAAAAATCACCACTTCAGCTGCAACTCATCAACTATGGCAAGGAAAAGCAATTGTCCCAGCAAAACTGATACTGGCATTCCTCAGGTTCTAGACTTTTTCTTTCACTGGTTTTGTTTGTACCGATTGCATTTGCCTTTTTAAATTGTTGTCTAGTTTTCTCCTAGTAAAGAATTGTTACTCCCACTCCCATATCTTTGCCTGAGAGCCTTTTAATTTAAAGATCCTGGTAATTCAGAGGGAGGGGGGTTTGCCGTTCTCCATTGCACAGGAGGCTTTGCCCTCTTTCACAGACTCCTGTCTTGTCGAACCAAGACAAGACTTAAAAAGCAGGCTTTCAATATTTGCAGACAGAAAAACTTTCAGAGAGATATAAAATCACTCAGACTAACAGACTTCCTCATCACTTATTATTCTTTGTTTTCCTAAGATATTGAGGGGCTTTTATTTTTTTAAATTATGTATTATTTTGGAATAAAGAAACAGACACACTAAATAAAATTCCTGCCATCTTATAAACTAATCAATCACTGCGAGGGCCATGAGAGTTTTTTCACATTTCAGTGGAGTTCACCAGTTAATTCACACACACTCAATGTAATTTAATAGTCTTACAAGTTTTTGTTTGTTAGTCCCAACTTTTAGTCTCAAAGCTAACTATTGATGAAGTACATCTTCCACACCTTTTGATACCATGGAAAAATATCTAGATGAAAGATACTATATATTGTCACTCTAATACTAGTACATAAAACAGCATAAGGATAGGATTAGCTGACAAAGAGAAAGGATAGAATAAGGATAGGATTCCTGACAAAGAAAAATGCAATGGAATATGGTTTGTCATCAATACTAGAAGGATTTTCTTCTCAGAGAATGAAAAGTGAAATAAAAGATCCCTTCTGAGTACCAATAAGCAGAAGCAGGTGAAAATTTTTCTTTAAGTCATCACTAGTACTCTTAATATAAATTTAATTAATTGAAAATTCTTGTTATTGTTTTTTATAAATAGAGATCCACAAGCGTAGGGCCTGTAAGTACAGGTATCATGGGATTTCCCTGATTAACTGTTCCTCTGTTGGAGATTAGATGAATTTGGCAATGATCTTTGCTAAGATACAATGAGTCTAAGATTGAGCAAAATCATATGGATAACATACGAAGTTTTAACTTATAATTTTTCAATTAAATATTGAATACTAAGCTGGATTTAGCAGAAGAAATAACTGACATTTATTTAAGCCCTTCTGAAAATATACAACAAGATAAATTTTTTCAGTTTATATGTTAAGATAAATCAATTAGTCTAACATACTTTAACTTCTGCAATCTGTACACAGTTGGAGTGAATATTTTCCTTATTCTATTTAAGAGCATTCAGAAACAGAAAAAAAAAGTCAAACATTCATGAAAAATTTGAAGAATACCTTTAAATTGAGTGCTTTAATCATTTCATCTGTGCTGTACTGCCCTACAAGATATTCTTGGATTTGCAGAAAATCTACTTGCAAAATTCAGGGTACTGTAAATACAGTGTATCAGGCTTACATCACCACATTAGGAAGTGGCAATTTTGATAAAGGAAGGAATTAATTGTACTGTGAATATCCATCACTTAAACAGTTCTTTATTTCTTCTTTGCTTAGCCATGTTTTTGGAGTTAGAAAATATTTTAAACACATTTAATTTTGTGTTATAGAAGTATTTCAAGGAAAAAAAAGTATCTGTACAATTTTTAGTTTGTGACACTGAAATGCATAATAGAGTCTCCAAAAATTACTTAAATGGTATGTGAAAAGAGTGGACTGTTGTGTTTGTGGCAATATATAATAGTACTGTAAATAAAAAGGGATTACAATAAGTTTCAAAGAAATTGTCTTTAACACACCTTTATAGAATTTTTCAATTAAGTACTAATTAGACATTTCTAGGCTTAAGAACATCTGCTCAAATTTACCATCACTAAGCTAAGAAAATAATGCTATCAGATATTATTTTGTATTTTAAAATATGTATTTATAATTTGATACCTTTCCACGTAGTCCAGCAGTCGAGAGCAGTGATTAGAAGCAGGAGCATCATGACCTCCAACTGCATAAAGAAAGCCATCGCAGGTAGCCACTCCTACACCTCCTCTTCTCTTACACATAGGAGCACACATATTCCATTTATTTGTGTGAGGATCATAATATTCCATTGAACTCAAACATGAACTTCCATCCCGACCTCCAACGGAATATAACCTAAGAAAGTCCACGCAAATAAAATTTTTGATAAAACAAGAGAAGAAGTAAAAATAATGAGTATCTGGGTTTTTTTATTTGACATCAGAAAAGACAAAAAAAGGAATACATAATATTTGAAATCATGTGAATCTCATATAGTGAAAAAACACAGATGTTTTCAAAATTATTACCAAACTCACGTGCTATTTAGTGCTTTGTCCACCTGAAGAGAAAGGAAGATATTTCTTTCTGCTAATTAATATTTTTATTCGTTCATTATTGCATATTCAGTCAAGAGCACCACAAATGACATGCAGGTTTGTCTCTACAGGTTTAAAAACCATGTAAGCAGGGTTGCTGCCGAAGTTCACCATCTATGAAATAGAAGTCGAAGTACAAACTGGCAATCCAGACAAGGAAGAAATATCCAATTCATTTATTTTAGTTTCTCTGTGTTTTTGTTGTGTATCAAAGTATTAAGAAGCACAAAGAATATGGAAAACAAGATCTGATATTCAGCAAATTCCACATAAAGATCTATCAATGGGAACATATTTTCAGCATGAATTTTACACTTAGAATATAGTAGAGATCTAATATTAAATGTGTTGCAGATAGAATTATCACATTGTTTTAAACATGGATTTTAAAAAATTAATATATTAGTTTCAAGTCTCTTGCTTACGCTGAAGAAAATTCTTACCCAAACTAACAGCAGCATGTCTACTTTGCAAGAAAATTATAATCACCAAGCACGGTGTGTTGTTTTTCTTCATCAGAATGTTTTATGATGATAGAGTTATGTTGGAAAGTCATGGACAAGTTCTGAAGAGTATTTTAAACTTGAAATTATAAAAATATGGTTTAACAAAAAAGATGTTGTGTTTGTAAGTATTTGTAGGCAAGAAGCTTGTTTAGTTCTACTGTTTATAATGGGTCCCAGGAGGAAATAGTTCTGATTGTTCTTTCCCCCTAATACCATGCTGCATTCATTCCATATGAATCTTTTTGCAGTCTGTTGCCTTTTATATAGTGCCTGGAGATTAGCTAATAGAAACACAGGCTATTTTAAAGTCCAACCACTAAGCAATTTCGGATGTGAAAGCTGTCTCTGTAAAGCAGTTACTCATTTGGAAGCTTTTAGTGTCCTAAGCACTCCATGAATTCAGACCCATTTAAATGTACATTTGCCATTATATTTCATTGGTATGGATGCTGATGAATAAGGAAGTGCTGTACAACCACTAAATATGTCACTGAAGCCTGAGAACATTTTGGTAGTGCCTGACAGACATACCTGTTCTCTGACCAAAGCACCCAGGAGAATCCATACTCCTCTGTGAGAGATACTAAAGCAAATATGCTTTTTTACAACTATTTATTTGGCTCCAGACCTAACACATTTAACCTTATTTATGATTATCAGATATCTACAGATGAAATCAATATTAAAGCATCTGTTAATCTGTGGCATGTTTCTAAGCAGATATTTGGACATATAAACACTGAACACCATTTAAAAAATGCAAAGAACCAGCACGACTGCAGACTTCAGTGCAAATAATCTTGTGTATTCCTAGTCAAAATCCCCAATGCTTCGATATTTCTTCTGGCATGAAAAGTTGTTATTTATTCTATTGTCTTTCAACTGAAATAAATCAATAAGCTGACATTTGCACTCTGAAAGTAAAACATATTTTCTCATTCCTCTATTCCAATTAAGACAGCTAATAAAATTTAGCTGAAGGCACTCTTGAGTTGCTGGTAACAAGACAGCAAATGCTGTTCATAGGTAGCCAATAAATCACCTAGTCTGTTGCCAAAATACTTTCAGCTATTCAGAATAAAATTCATTTTTAAAATCATATTTTGGAAGTAACATTTTAGAGTTTGATTGTATTTCTATCTTTTTTTCTCTAACATATCATTAATATTTTTTTTTTAATTTCACAAGGGTAAAAAAAAATAGTTCAGACAAGAAAAAGTTGGAAATGAAGTCATTCCTTTAACCTCTGGTTGTAGCTGAGCTTGAACAATTCAGTCAGAAATTGCTTCCAGTCTTCAGTCAAATTTCCAAATCCAAGTTCACAAAGGCTGAAAATAAATGGGGAACAGTTCTGCAGCAAGCACTGAATACTCAGGATATTGTACAGCTATCTGAAACTTTTGAAATACTTATAATTAAAGTTATTTAGTAGTCTTTCTTCCTTTTTAGAGCTTAGGGTGTAATTTTATTAGATGACTTTAAATTAAATATTTTTTTCAGCTTTGTTTAGTTTGTCATAAATTTGTAATAAAATTTCTATAGGGAAAAATATCATGTATTTCACTGAATTAGCTGAATTACTCTTCATGGTGTATCCCATCAAAACTATAATTATTATAAAAATAATAATTATATATCCCTGCTTAGAGAGTGAGACCAGCAAGGAAAAGAAAGCATCCAGTACTGAGCACTTTTATCTCCACAGTGAAAGTTCTGCCTGTGGAGGTATTATAGATTTCTATTCCTAAATAGTCTACATTTCAGCTGATTCAGACACTGAATCTATGAAATTAGGGCAAGCTCAGCTTCTTCTGTCTTTTCAGAGTTTTGTCACTTCTTTTACTAAGATGGAGAGAGATTCCTGAACATTTCTATATATATAACTATATGTATAATTGGCTAGAAAAATGAAGTAGAGGTTTCAAAGTAGGAAACATTAGGAGAAATCATGACCAGCTGGATCAAAAGCATTTATCTCAGTTCTGTCATTACAAACCTTTGATAACTACTCAGAAAAGCCAGTTTTAAATTCAGTTTGACAAGCCAGCCTCAAAAGACCAGACTGCTTTGATGTGAGGTGGGTATGGCTTGTGAAACCAGTTGAATCATGCCCTTGATGCATTTCTTAATGAGGTTTTACCTTTCAAAATTCTTTCACTACGAATATCAAAGACCCTACCCAGTCTTTTGCTTCGGCCCTTTTGTACCCTCTTCTGGCCTTTCAGTGTGTCTGAAAGAGCAGTGAAGAATTACTGTAACACAAAAGATATCTTCTTGGTAGAACTGAGGGACAGTAATAATTTTCATCAGTGCTGGACTACTGTATTTCTGAATCAGTCCACGTCTGGCCTAGGAATCAGAACTATAGAGAGAGCTATTTATCCATGCTGCCTTGATTAAGCCAATGCAGTTCACTAGCAAAAGTTGAAAATACAAAAATTTTGTGAATTGAAAACATCAATGAAGTCTTATTTCTATGTGTAAATTTAGAAGGGCATTTCATATATTTGTAATGCAGTAGGGAAGTAAATTAAAAGTAGAATTCGACTCCCCCCCAAAAAAAAAAAATATAACCATAGAGTAAGTTTCTGGAATTAAATCAGTAGTAACTATTGGTAAATTAGATGGGGGTCCTGAGAACTTCATCTAATGGCGTGTTTCTGCCCATGAAAGCAGAGTTGGAACTAGATGATCTTTGAGGTCCCTTCCAACGTAAGCCATTCGATGATTCTGTGACATAAAATACTGAGAGAAAAACACCCTTTGCATGGATAATATTGTTATGAAAAAGTTTACCTTCCTACACTGGTAATTTTAGTTTACCAATAGAAAGACCTCATTTCAAGCAATTTAAATTGTAATCAGAACTATATGGGCTACATTCTCTATATAAGACCATTGACTCAATGCAGATTCCACCAGTTATAAGACATTCTTGACTTTATCAGGTTATAAAGTAGGTAAGGCAAAATTGTCTTTGTAAATTAATCATTTACTACAGCATGTGCATGAAGCCCTTTATTTGCTCCATTATTAAGACACACTGCAAATCCACCATTAAATAATAATTTTTAGTGAATCCATAGAATTACTTTGTGCTAGATGAAGATAATGTTTATGATACTAATTTTCTTTGTGAGTTTAATAATTTTAGACCATACAGTTGTTCTATTTTTTGCCTTAGTATACATTTGTTTATTGATTTTGACTAAAATATTTAAAAATATATACACCTTTTTGTAGTTTCCACAGTTGAGGAAGAATAAATTCAATATGTGTGTCATGTTCCCTATAGTGGGATACAGAATAATTGTTTTTCTGAAAAAAAAGAGTTTGATTTAAACCAGAAGTTATTAAACATAATATTTATAAAACAGCAGCACCATAAAAAATGTCATAAAAAGAGGATTAAAATTAAGTTATAAAGCTATTTATAGGTCAATGTACATTTAGAATAAAACATAGTAGGAACAGAGACAAAATTTTCAACAAAAAAATTCTAAGACTGGTAACTGGTGCGCTAGCTTTTGAAGTATGTTTGTTATTCTTACCATTGCAAAAGAGTTTCATAAAATTTGTTAATTTTTCTGTTGTGTTTTCTTTTTATTATTATTTTCAATAGTTGGTTTTGTACCCCCTCCTCCCCTGAGGCATTGATTTAGTCCTTGCTGTCAGTCCTCCCTCATACCTACCCCTTATTCCAGAGAATTCCCTGTCATTTATGTATCCCTTGCTGCCCCATTGATTTAGTTAGACTGGAACTCCCTATTGGTTTATGTTCATTCCCTGCCACTCTTCTATTTGTCCCTAGTCCCAAGCTCCATCCTAGTCCTGTCCCTAAAAACTCAATACCCGGCTTGTTCCTTGGTCCTTGCCTCTGCTGTGTATTGGCGTTATGGAGGCTTTCTCTTTCGCCCTTTTGGCATAATAAATGATCCTCAGATAAGCAAGCAAGGCCCATTTCGTCTTTTCGACGTTGATCGCTCGACGACTGCTCAGGAGGTTCGGGGTCCTGGGGGAGGCATCACGCTCCCCTTCTGTCACTCACACCCAGCACGCCGCTGCGTGCCGCTGCTGCACCACAGCAATTAATAATAATTAATAACTTCCTAAGACTAATTTGAGATACTGTCTGGTTAGGTAGATGATGTAGATGGAAGCAGATATGTGACAGCATTAATTTTTTTGACAAGGAAAAGCACTGCTGTATTTTAGCAGCATGCAAAATACCTACGTCATACTTAATATACTGATTTGCTTGTAGTTAGTGAGAATATTGTGGGCAGAAAGCATGCAGTTTGAAACATTTCCTTTTCTCCTTACATGACAGTAACTATGTATGCCAATCAAGGCATTTTTCTTAGTTTGAATGTATTAGTAAAAGAAAAAGTGAATCACCAATAAGGCATAAGAGCAAAGAAAACCACAAGCAAGAAAAGCTATGAGAAAAAAATGGCACTGATTGGGGAAATATAGAAGTTTTGGTCATACTTTCTTGTCTTGTTAGTTTGGCATGAAATTTTGAAGTGTTACATCAGCCTTAAAAACACAATTAAAGCATATTAATACTTCCTTTATTTAATAGTTTTGAGCAGTTCCCTAGTCTTTGCTGAAGTATGAAAATTATCCCTGCATTGCAATTATATGGCTGACTTGCAAAAAAGTCTTAGATCATTTAGCTTGTGATCTTCACAATGAACAAACCCTTCTCTTTTCAACAAACTCAACCAATAATGTAATATTTATCTGAAGCTGGTCTACTGAGTCAAAAGAAATTTCATCCTACCCGAATATTAGTTATTAAGAAGTTAATCAAGTTTCAAATTGGAAAAATAGGAAGTTAAGAGTGGAGATGTCTTGGCATTCTATTCTGCTGAGTATAGTAGGTATTTGGGAGCTGTTGTAAGCTCTGTTGCCCATAAAGATATTTAGTTGAGTATTAAATAAATATTGAGCTTTCTTTTATTTCATTCAGACATACATATTTAAATATCCTTCTAGATTACACATATGTGGAAATAAGGAAGTATGTGAATAAACATGATAACACACAGGAATGTGCATGTGTACACATGTTTGTGTGTAGTCTAAGTTGAAGCCTATATTTGGTGTGGAGAGTCTCTCCAGACTGCTCCAGCTGCACTACACAAGGACTCCCTTCCAGTCCCAGCATATAGGCACCAAGAACCATGTGAGACGGGTTTGGATTCTTGAAATTCATCTCCCACATAAGACAATAATCAAAAGCCCGACTTTAGTCATAATTAAAAATATGGGATATGAATGCCTTTTGCAGTCTTGACCACAAGAGAAAAAAAGGGATTGCTGACTGCTTTTTTTATTTTTTTTAATTTCTGCTAAATTGTGGAAGCTGTGAATTTGAAAAATAGGCAGTGAATTTTCCTAGGCATTATCCACACTGCTTCCTGTTGTCCAAACTGGTGCATGTGTTACATTTAAAATCTTAAATTAGATGGAGTGACATTACTGCGTTTTTCTTCCACATATTAGGACTAAGTTAATGCACTATGTCGGTTTGGCCTGAAGTACCCATACATGTCCAAATTAATTCATACCATACTAGATCATAAAAAAAAATATTTCTTAATATTTCTTACTTATTACTTATTACTTATTGTTTCTTATTAAAAAAACTGAATGAAAGACCTTATCACAAATTATAGTCATCCCAGCTGTACAACAGTCAACAGCCAGCTAGTCTGAAAATTTTACTGTGTGGGCGATGGATGAAGATAAGGGCATAACAGGGGCATACACACTAAAAGACGTAGATGTGCAGTAAACATTCAAAATAGAAATGTGGTCCAAGCATCTGGGACCGTGGCCACAGTATAGCCAGAGAAAATAGTTTAATCAAGTTCCCACCCTGCAGATAACCAAAGTTGTTAGCATCTGTTGTGTCTCCTACCAATCACTTAGTTTCTAAAGAGGAAGGCTTCCTAGCTGCATATGCATCTGCTTTGGACTGTAGGAAAAATAGTGGCTTTACATTAAAGATTCATGCTTTCATTTTTCTCTTATAAGAGTGACATATAATTACCTAGTTTGTATCTTTTTAAGGCTAGTCTAGCCCCACAGAAAGAAAATAGACCTGTGCAGAGTCTCTCTCTTACAGGCTAGTGTAAAATAATAAGTTAAATCTTGCTTAAGAAAAAGAGAATATGATGTACTTTGAATTAAATGATACATTCAGTGAGCTGCATGAGATCCCCATGTAGGAAATATGAATTTACATGCAAAAGCACAAAAGATCAGACCAGGGCACTGAATAAGTAATAAGCCTTAATGATTCTGCTAAGAGAAACTGCCACAGATAGTTTATTATATGATGCATGAAAGCCAAAGGAGCAGAACTCCTGGAGGAGGCTGTAATCAGCCATACAATCAAGTTTTGTAGGTGGTTATATGAATGTAATACATTCCTAATTCTCTCATGCCAAACACTGAACTACTATTAAGGACGTTGTGGAATTATTAATCTTCATCTCTCCAAGGTCAGTTCAAAGCAATTATTGTCCTGGTGAGCGACTAACTATAAGATGATTTTGAGAACCTTTCTTGCACTCACACTAATTTGGTTTGAATTTTGCTATTTTTCTTAAAAATTAAGGTTCAACAGGCTAAACTTTCTGATAGTTACTTTGTAATAGTGCATAATAATTTTAAGGGGAATATTAAATTAAAATAACTGCTATTTACAGCAGACATAATATTGATCAAAATAGCACGAGTTTCTTTCCAGTTTTTCTCATTAAATGACCTGAAAACAAAACATTCCATTGTACATATGCCAACATCTCTATTGGGCAGCTTTCTGTGTTTCTCATTCAAAATGAAACAGAGAATAGCTGGGAAAGCACTGCCAAAACAATAATCCAATTTATGAAAGTCCATTACTAAATGAATCCAATTACTGCAAAAGTGGTGGAACTGAATGAATGCAACTGAATATAAATAGATAAATAACGATTAAAAAATCCCAAAGCTACACAGTTATTAGAGTCTCTCTACCTAACTACTAAAATTGTAACAAATTAATTTGCATGGATGTGAAGTGAAAAGTAATAAATGCCTTTTTTTAAAACAACAATTAGTATATTCTATTAGTACTTAAGCAGAATTAATAGAATGTAAAATCTGATCTAAATTCTATCTGTTACAGTTAAGTAAGAGAAAAAATATTATATTAAAAATTGATAATAAATAATTATTAAAGGGCAGATTAAACCAGAAAAGCAGTGGGGTTTCAGTGCCTAAGGCAAACAGGGAAATGGACAGAAACATAATTAATGGAGAGAGATGAGGCTTGCCAAACAACTCCACTTTTAAATATGTTGGATTTGATTAAGTGGATCTATGCTTAAGGGTTTGTTCTTGTAAAGGAAAATATCTCTGGGTCAGTTTATGCATCTTGACTGTAGTATTGGCATTGCATTTTCCTGCTTAAGATAACCACCAGTCACAGGCACAGCAGCCTATGGAGGACACCACACTGCAGTAGGATTTTGTCTCTCAATGGACTGCAGCCCATGGAGAGCCCATGATGGAGCAAGGGAAATGTGTGAGGAAGGAGTGTCAGAGAGAAACAATTATGGTCTGACCACAACCCCCATTTTCCATCCCCCTGCACCAGCCAGGAATGGGGCTATAAGTTTATACAAAACAAACTGAGCCTGGGAAAGGGGGGAAGAAAGGTGGCATTTTAAAATTTGGGGTTGCTTCTCACTAGCCAGAATCTATTTTTATTACTAATAAATTGCATTAATTTTCCCCTAGTCAAGCCTATTTTGCCTGTGGCAGCAAATGGTAAGTGGTCAGGTGGATATTAATGGAGAATAATATTTTCTTGCAGTTTTTCTCCTTGCTCTTTTACCTTCCTTCAGAGACAACAAATACTTACAAAACTTTTCCTTAAATAAAAGTAAAATATTATTTAAAAGAAACTTACCCAGTTGCATTTCAAAAAGTTAAGATTAAAAAGTTAAGATTAAACAATTCCTCGCTTTTTATCTATCATATACCAACAGTGTTGTGTAGTATTTAATAAAAACAACAGCAGCAGGGAGAAATATCAAGTTCACTATAGCACATATTTGGGATGTGGCAATCAATAAAGTGCAGGACTCCTTTTCCTTGACTCCACAAGATGTTCGCATGAGATTGAACTGCTTGCCAGTGTGTGTCAGTCATGATTTTTGACACTTTGGGCACTGCTGTGATGTTCTACCATTCAAAGTCAGCCTGTGGATCCTGTCAACAGCTGAGTATTTTATCCTTTTGTAATACAGATTTACTGATATGCGCTAAAGGGATCAAGACTGAAGGGCCAGACTTTCTCCATGAAAGCTACAGTTGCTTCAAAAAATATTGATAATTTCAAACATATCAGTAGAAATTAAGGAATATTTTTTGTAATGCAGTCTTTGTGGACATATAATAGAGCAATATAGAAAAACTTCAGTTAAGGTTGTGACAAAAATGTTTAGAATAACATAAATCTTTATGATACAGAGAATGTCTTTGAGGAGTATGTATTTCTGATGAAAGTGTATAAACTAAATTTCATTTTCACTTAGATCTACACCATTAGCATAAAATATGTTCTGAAATTAAATTAAATTAGTGGAAAGTTTTATTGTTCTTAGGGAATGAGCAGTTCATGTATTAGAGTTTTTTAATAGAAGGATAATAAAAAGCTATGGTATTAGCTATAAATTTGGATGCATTTACATTTTAAGTTAATGAAAGTATTATTATTGGATTGAATATGTCAACCAGATCTTTTTTGTTCTTGAGTTTAAATTAAGAAATTGAGAAAAGATTGAAATAGTTAAGTGGTAATTTAAAAAAAGTTTCTGGAAAATATAGAGTTTTTCACACTTTTTGTTCCTTGGTGCTTCAAACTCATACTGTAGAAAAGTTCTATTGCTTCAGCACTATCTGATGACAACTGTAGAAAGCTGGTCTTATATAGAATAACCTGTACACTAGTTACATACCACTTATATGAGCCCCAAAGAAGATTCAAATAAGTCATTCCAACTTCTGACTCATTATCTGAATCTAAAAAGCACCATCCTCTATCAGTTATTTCAAATTGTAGATTGCCATCTCACATTTAGTATTTTAACACCCATATCTATTGCTGATCTGAGGAATTTCATGCACTCTCTCTTCCAATCTCTGCAAAGGAGTTGTTAACAGTAGCAAGGCAGAAAGGATGATGCTGTTGCCATATCAGAATTACTGACCATATTTCATCCCAACAAATTCTTCAGTCATGGCAAATCTTAGAACACCTACCAAAATATGTTGACAATTGATAAAGACATCAGGTTAAAAATAAATAATTTTATATATGGTAAGGATAACACACTCCACTCTTGCGTTACTCTTTGACTATGAGAAACACATGAAGATGAAGGAGATGAAATCTCCAAAGCCTCAGAATACATTGTTGGTGGTACCTAGAACCTATTGGTTACTTGGGAAAACAAAAATATTACTGAAGAGGAAAATCCTCAGATTCCAGCTTTTGGTGTTACATAAAAACACATAACATTTCCCTTTATATGAACCAATAACCAGACATTTAGAACCTGAAGAGAGGTTTGTGAACACGATCTTATTGTCCCTGTATTACTTTTATTTAATCTCTACTTTCCCAGCTGAATTGCAGCTATTTTGTGCATCTGCTTCGTTGCCAACTGTATCAGTTTTGTTGCTTTTCTTTGGTATGACATGCATTCTTGATAGTCATGGTACACATTATATGGCCTTTGCAATTTCACTTGAACTTCTTTCAATATGGATGACAAGAATTCCACATAATAGTAATACAACATAAATATTTCCAATATTAATAAAACTTTATGTATTCTTCAGTAGCATTTCCTTTTTTTCCCCCAGATTTCTTCTGTTCTTTTTTTCTATGATAACAACATACAAAGCTTTTTTCACCTCTTCTTTTACTTCTTAGCATTAATTTTCTTCAAACACAAGATTTGTTAATTCACATATAAACTACTAAATATTTTATTTGTGTTGCTTCTTAAGGTCATCCAAATACTTCTGTATTCATGTGGCCAACATGAGCCATATGATATTATTTTCTCTGGTGCCATTTTGAATGATCTGGTAATTTAACTAAATTGCTCTTGTTATACTTCTTAACCCAGGACAGATCTGTAAAGAATTTCAGGGGTAATAGGGTAATATCCATAGAGTCCTTTTCTTCTTCAAATCCCTGTACTATTCACCTGTTTTTCATCTTAAGTATTTTTTTTTCATATGTAGCACCACATAAATTGTTATGTTGAAATTCTAGAAATTCTAGTAAAATAAATTTGCCATGTTTCTTTTTTACCTCAGAAAACACCTTTATCTTTTATTAGTTGTTCTAGCTCTCTTTACAACTAAGAAGACATTTAAGAAAATGAATATTGCCTGTGTTCCTCATTGAAGCATAGTAACTATTGTATCCTATTACTCTGGGAAATCTGGAAGTAACAACCAGGTGACCTTTCTGTGGGGAGGGGAAGATACTCCATTAAGCCCTCCTGGGTGAAACACTACTGCAACTTTGAAATGTAATAAGGCAATATGATTATAGAAAAAAAACCCAGCAAATGGACTAAGTCTAAATTTTAAAAAAAATTCAAAACTTCGGGTATTTTTCTGAATTTCCAAGATATTCAGTAGTATTTAATTGCTTCAATAATTAAATATTTTTCAAATTAGATTATGATGTATGTGTTGACATAATCCTTTTCATGTTTTAGGAAATATGTTGATATAAGAATTTCAGTTTAAATTTTAAAATGTATTTCAGTGAAATAATATTAATTTCTGTGCACCCTGTTTTGCCAAATTCAGATAGTATTGTTTTCAATTCGTTTGAGCAGCAAAATAATTGACAATTTACTTGCATGGTCTACACAAGTGAGCTTCCGAAATGCTTCAATAAATTGGGAACTAATAAGAAGTTACAAATCAATGACTTCACTCAGAGCCTGATGAGATCAGAATATGAAAGCTTTACCTTGTTTATTTATTTCCATTTTAAGATGATAGAAAAATACAATTTTCATTTTTCTGCTTAACATTAATTTAAATGGAAAACAAATTCAGCCGACCATGGAGCAATGGAAGATCACAAATGGAATAGTTTCTCACTTTAAAACACAAAATAAGTGGCTATACTTTTTCAAGTCTTTTAAGAAAGTCATATTTAAAGTATTTTTTATGTAAACTGCCCAAAGTAGTGTGAGATACACACACAGAATTGTTTGTAATTCTCTTAATTCAACAAGCATTTCACTTGTTTACTTATTTAATTCACTGCAGAAGAAAGAAATCATGATGAATAACCAAGAAAAATTCCTCAGAACTTCCATACTGAAATATTTTTTTCTTTTGCTGAATGTTAAATCCAACATTTTGTTTCTCAGTGAGGTATCTATTTCCAATATCCTGAGGAATGCAGCACATGTCAGTTGTGTGGAACAATAATGTAGCAAGAATAGGACCGGGAAGTTGAAAGATCCTTAGATATGTTGTCAAGTTGCAGTTCTTGGCATATTGGATATATTTTAAAGATGGGTACTCAGATAAAAGGAATAAAAATCAATGACATATTTTTACTTTTTGCAGTGAGACTACTGCTTTTCTGTTTTCACTGGCATCCATCCTACTATCTGGGACACAGATAACACCTCTTTTAATTTAAAAGTGTTTGATATAAGTCATGAAAAATTTTGTTGAGTATCTGCTAACTGGGAAGCATTGAATATATGGTCAGCTGTGCAAAAGAAACAAAGCTGGAATATAGATGCATAATCATATGCTGCTCTTCATGACATTAGATAAATATTTGCAGGGTTATTTGTCTAGATGTTGCTTCTGCTAGTGTGCAGCATGGCTTGTGCACCATTGAAACCAGTTTCTTGTAGATTAACAAGGCTATTAAAGCAGCTTTGACCATTTGATCTACTCCAGAACATTTCAATGCCACTACAACTTAATAAGGGAAAGCAACGACAATTAAGCTTCATTGGTTTTCCAAAGAAGTGTTTCAATTGTGTAAGCACACCCTACTCACTTGCCATTTAATGCTGCTACTCCAACAGTGCTTCTGGCAATTGACATACTTGCCACAAATGTCCACTGCTGACTTTGAGGGTCCCACCTCTCAACTGTGTTCAAATAACTCCAACCATCATGTCCTCCCACTGCATAAATAGGCCCTTCAAGCACTGTAACTCCTAAAATGGAGGAGAAAGTGAGAGAAGATAAGAGTATGTTTCCTCTATGAGCAATAAAAAATAAAAAAAAATTCTAAAATGCAACCAACAAATGAACTTATATATTCAAGATTAAAATGGAAATACCAATTTGAGATTTGATTAATTAAGAATCAACAAACAGGAATAAAATTAATGTCACTCCACATGGCTGTATGAATAACAGGTCTTGTCAAACAAACTTAATTTTATTTCTTGAGAAGAGTGTTTGCTTCAGAGAATAACCTGTCAATGATGTGATCCTCTTAGATTTCTGTATTCCCTTTAGTTTCTCATAACATTCTGATCATGAATTAACTCTTCTGAATAGCAGTAAAGCACATAATAAAGTAGAGACTGGATACCTGATAGATCTCTGATTATTGTCAGCCTAAGGGGGATTTCATTGAATGGAATTGCTTCTAAAGGGGTTGAAGCCTGGTTTTGCATCATTTCTGGCAATTATGGAGAAGAAAATAAACAATTCTTCACTAGCAGAAAGATTGATGGACTGGTATGGAATCAAAAAACACATTTGAAGGCTTAAGCAAGTAATTAGACAGAAATTCAAGCTGCTTCCTCAGTTTCACTCTATCAAAAAAAAACCCACCAAACAAAAACACACCTTCACAGAAAAATAAGGTTGGATATATAAGCATTGTTTTATCTACTGAAAAAAACCAAAATGTAACGTGTAAAAACTGAAGTCAAACATATTTCAATAAGAAACCATTTTTTGACTGTGAGTGGTTTGAATTACCCTGTCAAAGGAATTGAGGAATTCTCTATCTCACAGTCTCTTCAGTAAAGCTTAAAAGGCTCTGGAAGATAAGTTATAGCTAAGCACCATTTGTTACAAGACAGTGAGCTCAGTAATCCCATTCTATGATCCTAAATGACCATTGCTCTGAAAAATCTGAGGCTAAATTCAGTCCCATTTCTAAGTCAATGTCTTTTGTTTTTTCTCACTCAATTTCACAAAATTTGAACTCATCAAAAAGTCAGAAAACAATAGATCATTGAAGTTTCAGAAGATGACTTTGTTTTTTTCTTGCAGAAAAGTCTAGCAGTATTTTAAACAATGTGACATTCCCACTTTCTGTGTAATAATGTTTTGTTCTATTTTAGAAAAGTAATTCATTAAAAGCTTATTTTATTTTAAAACTATATTTATCAATGAGTTTGAATATGTTTCATCTAAGAATTCATAGAAAGTATTTCTGCACTTTGGGTGTTGATTTTTGTTTGTCAATATTTTTTAACTAAAAAAAGAAAATAATTCAAAAACCCTACTAACCCTTAGAAAAATTTTCCTCCAAATGAAGGTTGAATCTTTTGTTTTCCTATAGAACTTTTTCTTTTTCTATAGAACTCATTCTCCAATTATTTTACTTGCCTTGCTTAGAAATTCAGATGTGTCAGCGGTCACATAAAAATTATGAGATTATATGCTAATATATATAGTTTGGTGGTGGTTTTTTGTTTATTAATATTTTAAAATATTAGATATTTAAAAATATTCTTATATACTGAATAAAGAGGTTTACATTGTAAAAAAAATATTTACAATGATTTTTTATAAAAACATGGTTCTCCTAAGCTTTTTAATTTATATACTCTTCATTAAATACAAAGTTAAATAGAAAATCAAGTTATTTTCTGGATAAAAAGTGAATCATATTCAAAGGAAGTTCAGAGAGGTAAACATTTTTATACACCTACATGTACACGTAAGTGGTGCGGACACAAACATGCAAACCCTCTCTCACCTTCACACATAAACAGTGTTGTATTGTTATGCAGTGTATTTGCATTGTTCTATTGTTATGCAGTGAATTTCACAAGGCATCTATGATGCACATAAAGACTCATCTCATCAGTTTTGCAATTTATAGCTTTTACTTCGTCAGATAACTTATTTGCACTTTCACTAGAATATAGTTTTCCTCAATTACTCTTTTTATCTCACTCAGTATTTACATTTTTTTTCAAGTCCTTCATAGTTGGGCTTTGCTCTCATCTATTTCCTGCTGGAAATTAAGCCAGTACAATTATTTAATTCACTTTTTGTGGGAAATTTGATTTCCCCTTAATCAAAGTACCATTCTTCTTGCATTTTCAGGGATTTTTACTTTTTTTTTTTTTTTTAAATGACATTGAAAATGGATAAGCTCATTTCATTAATATAATGTTACTTTCTCTTGGTATTTCTTGTTACAAAGAGAGAAAAGTAACATTAAGTAATTCATCTTTATACAGATAATAGTTTTTAATGGCTTCTCTGTTCTTCTCATCAGAACTTTTCTGAGTTTATAAAATGCAGATAGAAACCTGTGAGATGCACAGTTCCTTCTGATTTTTTTTCCCCATTGCAGAAACCAATATACTCCCCTCAGTATTTTCTGGTGCCCTTTTGTGGAAACTGCTGCACAAACTGTTGCATCTGCTGGGTTGTAACCCTGTTACCTTTGTTTAGACCCATTCTATCTATGAAACTCCATATTTGATTCTTTTGTTTTCTAAGAAACCAGGTTGGTAATGTTCTAAGCTACACAGAAGTATTTTCTTTCCCCATTAGACAGTGCTTGAATCATATGTTTAAACATATTCTAATGAGTATTAATGATAATGTAATCATCTTATATACTTATTTACATCAGTAAATATATAAATACACATTATATATTAGAGAGACTGTGTCCTATATGAAGAATTCAATATTCAAGCATTGAATTCAAGCATTTGAATTCATTCTAAGCTTAGATGCCAGAATGTCTATGTGATTTTTATATCACACATATGAACTAAAGGGTATTCCCAAAGGTGTTGCTTGTAGCCTCCTCATCACACAAGATGGAATGCAGTACAACTCTTCTCTGACTGAAATTACTGAACAGTCCATGATAACAGCAAATGGCAACACCATAATCAAAATCTTAAGGGACACATTCCCGAAGATCACAAAGGAAAATATTTTCCAGTAAAATTGATGAAGCAAGACTATTCTCCTTTCTGAATGTTCCGGGTCATTTGTTTTAATAGAAGAAAAAATTCAATTCATTGTAAGTAGTCTGTGTTGAAATGTCAGAGTTCCAATGCTATTAGCACACTGTAGGATTCCTCCTCCTTAAAGAGCAGAGGTACTGAACTCTATATACCTTTTATTTTTTTTTAATGGTGCAGCCAATTTTTGCTTGGTCTCTTGAGATAAGATCTTTCATATTTTTGTAGTTAAGAGACTGAACAATGTGTTAGAAGATCAGAGTTCATTTCAACTTCATGAGACAGGTTTTTGTGTTCACTGTGTATCCTAGAGTATACTGATATCAGAATACATAATTTTGTTTCCTGTCATCTCTGTCCATAAGATAACAAATGCCCACTTAGATTTACAGTCAGAATGTAGATATTGAAAAAGCCCATGAATGGGCTTTTCTTGTTTCTAAATGAGAAAATAACTATTTCCAGCTGACACTTGAACTCTTATTTGTCTTTAAGCAAATTGCACAAAAGAATAACACTGTTGGCTCTTTCATGAGAATTTACTAAGAAATGGGAAAGGACAGAAGGCCCTCATATATTTTCTTCCTGTACGTCATCTTCAAAAATTTGGTAAAACCAGTTTAAGGCACAAGAAAAGAAAAAAATCCTCTTGGATTTAATTTTTCACATGATACTAGTGCTTTCTTGTTTTCTGACAACAGAAATAATAGATTCAGAAAGGGAGTATTTTACTGTAAGAGAATTACATTAAATAACAAAAATTATCATTTATCTGAACAAAGAAACTTAAAATTGGTGGAATCAGATCTTACTTTTTTAATTTGTAAAAAATAATAATTCTGGCACTGAGGGAGTAATTTGTTCTACCATCTTTTGATGGATTACTTTCATTTACCTGACACTGTGAATGGTTTGTCTTTCTTAGTTCTCATACAGTTGCAGAGCTGAACCAGCTATGAACATCCCTTTTAAGAAAGGAAGCAACTTTTTTTCTTAAGATATGTTTTCAGCAATTTCTTGAGTAGTTAAGTGCAGTAAATACAGTGAAGAGAAACCTTAATGTTTTCCTGAACAAAGAAAGTACCTGGAAAATAATTATTCTAAGCATTTTGATGTAGGAATTTATAAAAGCAAACAGTATTCTTTCTAAACTAAATGAGATCTAAAAAATTAATTGTCTAGTTTGCAATGGAGGCATATTCCTTTTGATTGCCTTCACAAAGCTATGCAGCAAAAACCCTATTATGCCTAATTAGATGCTCAATCTGTACAGTTCAAATTATTTATACTTGAAGACTGGAATGGGATTTTAAATTGCTTTTCTGCAATGTTACAAAATAAAGGAGCACTGCCTATAATATTTTTAATTCTGCCATTCCTGATCTGACTGATGGACCTAATTTTACAGAGTAAAATTTTTAAAAGTGTAATTTTTTATTAAAAAAATTGTGAATATCATTTCATACTGACATTTGGATACAAAATGTCAAAGAAAAAATTATCTGTGGTGCTAGATTTACTGTAGTCTCTGCATTTTGATATTTGTAGAGATGTGAAATTTTATCTGGCAAGGATATATGTGTATCCAACAACTTTAAATAAGGACATTACCTTTCAAGAAGATAACAGACATAGACTATATCATGACCTTGAAGGTGAGAAGAAAAATCAGTGGTTTGTATCCAAGTGTTTCATATCCAAGTATGAAACTTGATCAAATAACATCCATACTTTATTCTACCCTTTTAAGATATGCAATTATTTAGTGTCCAGGTAGAAGCACATTTTTAACAATCTATTTTCTCACCCATATCCACAGAAGCATATTAATACAAATTTATATTAATTGTAACTAATATTGCTAATATTTCCTTACTCTGTTATTTCCCTCTTTAAGTCTTAAACTTTAGTTTAAGACATTCTTCCATAGTTGTGGTATCAAAGAAAGTAAAGTCCAATTTGATTTAAATTATGCATCATTAATTAAATTATTAATTAAATCTTATATTTAGTTCTCAAAGCCATAATATTAACTGAGTGGGAATAACAAATACTGTTCTTTGGATGCTGCATATAGAACTGCCATAGGCCAATCTTAGAATTTAGTGTTTCAATAATTGGACAATTGGACCTGACCTACCTTCCTTAGAGAATATTCAGTGACTCAATGTTAAAATACCTATTCCTATGTAAATTCACCGGTATAAAGGTTGATGTAAAGAATTATAGCAATATCACTGTCCTCTTGGGCCAGAAGATATAACACTAACTTGCTAATATAATGCAAATTTATAGAAGCAAAATCTGCCTGTCGACCCTTTATTTACATTGTGTTTTGTAGATAAGACATTAGGTTCTCAACTGTGCCACACTATTATCCAGAGAACATGACTCAGAAATTATTATAAATGTTGCTGTTATGATTTGTAACTCTTTATTGAACTGGGTCACAATCTACTATTTAGAAAAGGTTCAAAGTACAAGGAAAAGGTACTTAATAACTCAAAAAAAAAAAAATCCCTCTAATGTTCCCCATGATTAAGAGAAAAATCCAAAGCAGAAATCTAATATACATGCAAATCAGTATTCCAGAGAAAACACTTTAAAACATTAAGCCCTTATTTTAACCCACAGTGAAATCAGTTATTTTTCCTGAGATTTCAAGTGGAAAATCACAATAATTTAACTACATAGAGGCACATAGTACTGGTCAATATTGCTTAAAAGAAAGATTCTCAATCCAATTTCTTAACAGCTGCTTCTGGGGTATCTTCTATATCAGAAGATTGCTGTGCTCTGGTAAGCCAGTCTGTTGTGGAACTCTTCCACTCAATGCTTAGCTTGAGATAGGTCTTGGCATTTTTTTTTTTTTTTGGGTTTTTTAGGTTTTAGGGTTTTCTGTGCATAGAAATCACCACATAAAGATGGAGAACACACATCTTAACTATGGCATTGGTTTTATGTGGTGCTGATGTACCCAGAAAGTTTTACCATTGCAGGAAAATAAGATATTTACAATATAGATCTCAAATTGAACTTTTAGGGGACATGAATCTTTTTCAGCTGACCACAGCTGATCAAAATGATATTCCATACTGTATGGCATCATGCTCTGGAAATCTGGAGTATCACTGCCCAGCTCAGTAGAATTTGGTCAGTATCATACATGTGACAGAATAAAGTGCTATAATATTTTCAGTTGTCTGCATGCTCTAAGAAACTACTATCTGTAAAAGTTTCCTTTATCCAGCTGTTTGGCACTGTAACAAGCATTATGCAAATATATTATTATATCATTCAAAAACTCTTTTATTTATAAATAATTGCTCCACAATATTGGGAAATTAATTAGTCTCAAATAATTACAGTTTTATCATCTTAATAGGGTATGACCTAGTCTGTTAGTTTCAATACTAATTCAATTGTCTTCATTTTACTAACATTTCTTTCTTCCTGACTTTTGTCAACGGTCTCCAGGTTCATATATGGCCTGACATCCAGAATGGAGTCTCAGATTCTCATGCATCTGTCTCTGAAGCTGTGTGCTTTTTAATCTCCACAGAGTGGTTTCTTTTACATACAGACAACATACAAATAATCTGGATTCATTACGCTGTAAAATTAAAAAAAAAAAAAAATCCAGACATATTAAAAATCCCTACTTATTTTTCTGTTGTATGTAAATGGAAGATGTAAATTTGCCATTTTTGGTTCCTTAGTAGCCCAAGAATGGTGGTACATAAAAAGAAGAATCTATCATGCAAGATAGCAGAAAAAGAAGAACAAAGATACCTTTTATCTTCTATATTTTTATAGTTTACTTTACAGCTATCATGGATTGGAGTATTAAGATTATATCAAGCATTTATTTATATTCCTAGTCTATTTTAATGGTTTCTACTCCTCTGAAATGCTTTCTGAGAGATTGTAACTCCACAGACAAACATGTATTTATTAGGGCTGAAGCAACTTTCTAAAATAACAGCATTGCTTAACTGCCACAGCAGAAGTTATTTAAATGGTAGATTAAAGTTCAGCTAACACTGACTTCAAAATTATCTTTCAAACTAGGTCTAAAGAGTGGTATAATTCATCATTAGATTTTTGGTGTTGAGTAAGCAACAATCTGTGCTATATTATGCTTCATGAAAGAGGTAAAACTCAGACAGCCTGTACAGTTAATAGTTTTGGTACTTTGCTGTGTATCTGTTCTACTCTGCTCATGAATTCTACAGTTTATGCTTTCCTGGTGGAACTGTTTTAAGGAATCTGTTAGTAGCATTCATTCTTCAAAAGCTTTATTTCCTAACAAATTTCATTTGACACAAAATAAATTAGAGGTGATTGCTTTCCATATTCATCTCATGAAATACATCTTTAATAAACACAATTTTTATTGTAATGACCTGTTCATTATAAATTTATAGTATCAAATATGTGTTACCTATTTGTTTCTCCTTCACTTGTTTCAGTGCAATCTAATAGTAGCTTTGATATTGTGGATCTATCAAGGTTTCTAGTATCTGATATTTTTTCTGATATTGCACTGCAGGCTTATTTTAAAAAACTATTGAAATGTTACAAATTTATTGTCAGAAATTATTTGCTTCACCAAGGGAGAGCAATGGGATTAAAAATATCTGCTTCATGTCAATATTTATAAAGAGAAATGTTATACAGAATATTTTTTTCAATTTACTGCTTTATGAAGGAATAATTTCACCAGAAATTACTAAACTGACAGTTCCATTGATGCTACATTGTTACTGCTAGCCCTTTAAGATATTATGCTAGCTTTATTTAAATAGAAGTGTTCATAAAAATATACTGTATCTTTTTTTTGTTTAGTTTTGTATCTTCAATAGTTTCTCAAAAATCACTATTCTTGACATCTCTCAAATCATACTCACATATAGGCATAAATACCCAATAAAACTTCTTTGGCTTTTTAAAAGTGCCAGTGTAACTGAAATATAAGGGTTTTTTGCATTACCAGATTCTCAGTTTCCAGTCTACTCAATAGTATGTGTTGTACCTTAAGAACCAGTTCCCAAGTGACAAATAATTTAATTTTAAACATGCTACAATTCTTATTCCTATGGAAATCAGACTATGCCACCACAGTTGCTCTACTTCATTGTACATATACCTACTTAGGCTGCTGAATCCTACACAAATTCATAGCTCTCTAAAACTGTGGAGTTGTATGTATGCTCTAAGCTTTCACACAATGTAAAATTATTTGATGAACAATAATTTCTTTTGAAAATACAAACATTACTTGTCAAGCATTTCACTAATTTTGAATGTACAGGCTGATAATAAATAATTTATATGCCTAGATTTTTCTATTTTTATATTATTTTTATTACTTATATTTATACATGTATTTTACTTATGAGATTTACTATGTAGTAAGAATACTGATAATTCAGTTTATGCACAATCTTTCCCTCTATTAGTATTTGCCATTACTACTTGAAAGGTACAGAGGCATCCCTGTATTTTTCCCAAGGAAATTTTTTTCCCTTCACTCTGGCTCATAAGTTGGACTCTAGAGCAGAAAGCATGAAAGCTGAAAACCAAGCTGGATCTAAGAAGCACAGTGGATATATTTCCCTTTCAGTGAAATATAGAAATTGGCTTTCATGCAAATCCATAGTGCAATTTGATATTTTGTCAGCAACATCTGAGATATTCTGGGATATTTAATCTTGTTACTCCCTAACTACATGTATTTATTCTCTTTTCACTTCTGAGTTTTGAACTTAATCTTTTAGATATTAATTCCTGCACATACCAGTTTAATGACAACCACATTATAAGGAAGTATTCACTCTCATTTCAAGCATAGCACTCAGGTCCTTTAAAATGCATTTACATTACATAGATAGTTTCTTCAGAACAATAGGTTGAAGCCTAATTCACTGTATAAACTAAGAACTGAAAATTCATTAGGTCTTCTATGACCATTCAATCTGGGTAGAGTGAATTGTATCTACCCTAGGCTTATATCCTATGTAAATAAATCTAAGGACTTCCCATCAGCTATTAATATTTTTATAGCATTTTCACTCAGATACTTATAACTGGCAAGATTCTCTCTTCCAAGAGCGGAGGAGGAAAAATATGTAACTTGCCTCCACTCTAAGCTGTATAGGATTTTACAAGGTAAAACCATGTCCTGTCAGCCTCATTCCCATGCTGATCGTCTTGCAAATGGGTGTTTGACTATGGATAGTGAGATCAGTATGTTTTCAAAGCCAAAACAGGACCTAAAATAGAAACTTAGACACACTTTACATAGTTGATCAAAAGAACAAGACAATTTAGAACACTTACCTGAAAAAAATCTGCTGTTCACCCTGAATTATACTGGAAGCCTAATTTTCTTACTCTGGCACTTAAAATGCTTATTTTGTAAAGACAAGCCAAGTACCAATTTTTTTAGCTTTTTGGTTTGTTTGGTTTTTTTTAATCACAGTTTCACTGGATTTGATATCTAAAATTCTAGTCTATCATTAGTTCCATATTTCCTTTATCTCTCCTCTTCTACATAGACTATTAAGTTCAGCATAGAAATCAAAAAAGTGTATACAGAGTTGCTTCATAAAACTGCTGAATTTATAAACCAGAATCTGTTTTACATTTTTCACATCTTTGCTCTTTCAGTCTCTTTCTTCCTTTCCTATATGGATTTTGATTTAGTCTTCATGTTTGTCAGGTTTCACCTTTCCCATATTTCATTTTTGCCTTTCACCACTTTTCTGGTGTCTTATTGCTCTTTCATATTCCATTCTGTTTTATGGACTATTCAACAGGGATATTAGAATCCCTATTACTTTAAATAATAGTTTTGGATCTCACAGTCTGCCCTTTCTATTTTGTACTTTAGCACCATTTATTTCAAACACTGCCATTAAAAGAGCTTTCACTCATCTTCAATTGGCAGATTTGAAACTGCCTAACATATGACTTCCTACACTATGGATTTTCACTACAAGGCCTGTCAAGTTTTATTTCCTCATTTCTACATGTATCAACTTCTATACATATGCTTCTATTGAAGATTATATGAATACAGGTTAAAGTGAATTGTATTAGCTGGTTGTGGCCTTATTTACAATGGGGTACATCTGACAATTTTTTTGCTCTTTCAACAAAAAGACATTCATGTAAAGGATGGCTGCTTATTTCTATCCTGTATACAAAACCCAATTCAAACTGGCCTAGCATTATTACTACATTATTATATGGATATAACATAGTTTAGAAAACAAATAATAAAAAAAAAGGTGTATTACTTCAGATTAACTTTTGTTACAAAAGGCATTTACTAAAATAACTTCATGGGATATTAAAAAAAACTAAAATTAAAAAGCAATTAAATTCTATTAACTAAGATTCTCAGGTAATAATCTGATTGGTACATAATTCCAGATAAAGAACACCTTTCTAATGCTTCCCAAATGACTGCATTTAATTATCCCAATTTAGACTTTTCTCATTTTACCTGTTGTTCACAAAAAGCCTGAATTACTTCAATACAAAGTTTAAAAATTATTTTATAGTAAGAAAAACCACGCCTCAAATGATCAAATGTCTAGTTTGTTTATTTTTTCCTAGTAGAGAAAGCATACCACTTTTTCTCCAGTCAACATTCCTCAACTTAAACTACAATGGTATTTTTTAAATCTGTTGATCAAAATAATCTGTAAAATTATAGTCCAGAATTATTTTTTTCACTGATTATCAAAGGTTTTTAATCAGAGATTCATCTCTTTTGTCACGGAGACAAATATTTTCTCTATTCAGCATACTCTAATGCTGTATTACTACTTTCCTGTAGTTATAGCTGAAGTCATTGCATTTTTACCACCCTGGGGAACAGCACTGATTCTGTAAAATTCTCGAACAGATGAGACATGATGTATTTATGCATGTAATTAATGTATTTTCTCATGAAATTTCTAATTTACAATTAAATTTAAACTTAGGAAACAATTTTAAATCAGTGAGCTATTCAGTGCCATGATGCCATCTGATATAGTTTCCCATCGCTATTTTTTATTGTAAGACTTGTTTAACAGCAACAGTACATATGCATATTGCTAGTGTCCAATGACATGAGTGAAGGGCAGGAAAGCATGGTCATCTTGTGAGGTATATGATGCAATAGTACAACAAAGAACTTGCTGATTGCAGCTCAGGGGAATAGACACGATAACATCGAGTGTTGCATGAGTCAACCCAAGAAAGCAGTGGGAGTAGCCACAAAACCACTGCTGAAATGCAAAGAGAAAATTTATTTCCTGTTTATTACCGTCCTAACCAGTGGACACCAAAGCAACACTCAGGTAGAGACACACAAACAGGAACACAATCCCAGCAGGTGGCTGGGCTGCTCTTTGCACCTATTTGTCAAGCACCCACACATGCATAGCTTACCAGTGTGCTGGGATTTCCTCTGGGCCTTTTATGACCTCTCTCCCAAAACAGGGAGCTCAAACATGTCCATAAGCCTCTCCAAACACCTATGTTGTCTCTATTCTCAAATAAGAGATAAACAGCAGTAGGCATTATATGTATATATATATGGAGTTCCCACACTGTTTTTCTCCAGGCCTTGGCATTCCAGGCTGCAAAGTCACTTGAGCAAATCTGCCATCGTCCTTGCCATTCTCCTGCTTTTAACACTTTCATCCCTACATGTATCTGTAAGAGTCTGAGATGTTAATGGTTAATGAGTCAAACATTTGCCCATTTGTGGAGGTGCTAGGGTGCTTTGCTAGGCCAGGGTTTGCACCCCACAAGGTGCACCCTCCCAAGAGAGAAGAGGTGACTTTTTGGGTGGATGATGGTGAAGCCTCCAGCCCGCATAAATCAGAGGGGGTGACCACCCAGCACTGGAGGCCAATAAGAAGGAGACCTCGTGGAGGCAGGATAATTCTTTTTATCATGTTGCAAAGCCCAGTTATTGTTACTGGTCAGAATGCTACCAGAGCTTAAAAGTACTGAGTTTTCCAGTAAAAGTTACAAAACAAAGAATATGTGGTATATTTAAAAAATATTTTTTTCTTACCTAAGCCATGTCTATGTGTTGACATGGGTGGTAACACAGTCCAAGCCTTGGTCTTTGGATTGTAACATTCAACAGTGTTTAATGTCTTTAAACCATCCCGGCCTCCAATGACAAACAGCTTGTCATCAATGACAGCAACACCAAACTGAAGCCTCCTGCCATTCATTACTCCAGCCTGAATCCATATGTTTGTTCTGAGATCGTACTTTTCAATAGTTGTAGCTCCTGATGAGACATAAAAGCAGAATACAAATATCAAAATTATAGATTCATTTAAATTAATGCTCAAGAGAATAACCTAATAATTCATCTGAAATGTAACCAGCACTTTATTTTAACATACGCATAACAGTGCTTCACTTTCAAAGTTTAAACATCTTACAGGAAAAAAAATATCAACATAATTATGAAGCTTTACTCTTTGGAACAAACCCTTTGGATTATAATAAAATGTTATAATTCCATGGAAAATAATTCTATTAGGATTCATTCATTATGTGGAATCAAAAAGCAACGAACCAAGTTCAAACAAACATAAAAGCAATATTTTTGTTAATTGGACTAAAAAAGGCATAATTTAAATTCAATTTGTATGTAAGTGTAGCAGAGGAGCAATAATGTACACTATAACTGGATGTATTAAATTCCCTTCCAGTTTTATTAAGCCACAAGATATATGAACCAAATTTTGCATTCAATTTAGAGAGACATCTTTTTGATCCTAGTTTAAAATAAACAGCTGTAAATTCATTAATACTTAGATTTGAAAGAACAAAATATACAGTTTATTTGATACTGTTTCTTGGAGGTGCTGCAGGGCACATTATAATGATGCATATTCATAAAGTTGTAATCTTTTATATGTTGGATCTATTTGTCAAAAGCCAGAACTGTAGCTCATGAATTCTGTAAAGTTGTTTACTTCAATTCTAAAATGTACAGTTTAAAAGTTTTCTCATACAATTTCAGAAAATTGTACTTTCATAACAGTCTGAATCATGCTCAGCTACATATTTTATAATATTGGCTAAGTCTGAGTTGCTACTATATTTTATTATATTACATACTGAGAACATAATCCAGGAGTTCCTGGACTGCTTAAATTCTGTTTATCCAATAAGGTGCCTTGATAATTTCTAATGATGATGATGATGAGGATGAGGATGATGATGATGATAGAATAATATAATACAAGCAATAAAAAATGGGAATGAGAATAATGACAACAATCACCAACACAAAGTGAAATAGGTGTCAGTCCTATAATGTCATTGTTATCAGGAACATGAATGTAATACATTCTAGACTACAATTCAGACAAGAAAAGAAGGCCTCTTAAATAGCAGTAATTATTTTGATTGCAAGGACTCTGCAATAGCAACATTTAAAATAGAAAAATCTTTGAAGAAAAAGGTGGTGGAATAATTGAAAGGTATCATCAGTAGAGACTTTATGATACCTTTAATTGCAGATCATTGAGAATTTATTTTTCTAATATTTAGACTGTTCTTCATTCCCATGATTATGGTCAAATATTCACTCAGCTTAGACACTAAAAGATAATAAACTTCTACTTTTCCTAGGAAGAAAACTGGGTATTTCTGACAAAGGAATAGGTTTCTGTTCATTAGCTCAAATGTTTTGGTCTTGAAAGTAAAAGGATTTTCTGCATCTAGGAGAGGAGGAAAAAATCTTGATACCAATAGGATTTTACAAGACAAATTAGTTTAGCTATTGGAGAGTCAGGTGCCTGGTGTATAAAACATCAATACCATATTGCAATATTGATTTTTTTTGTCTATCATATATTTTCTAGCTTGATTATATTTGCATATAATACTCTTAAAAGGAAAGTATTATTACAATGCCAAATGTTGATATCACAAGTTTGCTCTGAAACAGAATAAAAGCAGAAGCTCTAAAGTATCCAGGGATGCATCAAATGCAGCACAAACAACAATGCTATTGCTTTATCTTGATGACACCTTTGAGCTATTTTTGCTAAAATCTCCTGTCACTAAGTGGACTAGAAAACATCTGTTTTCCCATTTCTTTAAGAGTATTAATTCCATACAACAAAAATGTCATTTTTACATTCTCTCACAGCCCTTTCTGCTAATTCTACATTGAGCTTAAAGATTTGACTTATGGTAAGGCTACTGGAGCTAAGAAATTAGTAAGCATTAAGGTTTTGGGGATGTTTCTTGGTAATCTGCTTTAGCATTTAAGCAACTGATTATATTTCATGACTTTGTTCTGTCTTTGCCAGAAGTCTAAGTGAATCATAGAATTGTAGAATTGCAGAATCATTTAGGTTGGAAAAGACCTTTAAAATCATTCACCCTTTAACCCAGCACTGTCAAATCCTGTACTAAACACCAAGTGCCACATCTACATAACTTTTAAATACCTCCAGGGATGGGGAATCCATCACTCCCTTGGGAAATTCCAATAAACTTGATAACACTTCCAGTGAAGCAATTTTTCTTCATATCCAATGTAAACCTCCTCTGGTGCAATTTAAGGCCATTTCCTTTTGTCCTATCACTTGTTACTCGGGATAAGAGACTGACACCCACCTTGCTACAACCTCCTTTCAAGATGTTGTAAAGAGTGATAAGCTCTTCCTTGAGCCTTCTATTTTTCCAGGCTAAAGCATCTCAGCTCCTCACGAGTCCATACCCTTCACCAGCTCCACTGCCCTTCTCTGGACACACTCTGGGAGCTCAATCATTCTTGCAGTGAGGAACCCAGAACTGGACACAGGATTTGAGGTGTGACCTCACCAGTGCCGAGCACAGTGAATTGTTAATCAATAGTTACATTGCAGGATGATGAGTCTCTGCTGCCAGATCTGGAAGGAACACAGAGTGCCCCATATGGAACTACCAGAGAGCGAGATAGAACCCTATCCCCACTCACTTTCATCACTTCTAAGGTGAAATCAATATCCAGGTTTTCAAACCAGCATGTTGTGGTGCAGAGGAGGAACAGTCACTCACCCAGACTCTGGCTTCAGTGACTAGCAAAAATTGTCTCACATGACAGCTGAGATAAGAAAGTCATCTCCTCTCTGCCATAACTAGTGGATGGCAGTCAGCAGAGCCAACTCCTAACTGAAGCAACTTCCCAACTGTGAAAACTCAACAAAATGAGCTGTGTTGGTTAATACTGCCTGCCCCAGTCTGTACAGGCTGTGAAAGGATGTCTTAACAATGTCAGAAATCTGTAGACAGGGACTTTTGTCTAATCCCCATGAAAAAAACAGAGTAATTTGATTACATGTTTCAGAAAATCAGAAAATTCAATTTCCCAAGAACATGATGATGGAAGGAAACAATTGGAAAGTGACTGGTATATATATTTATGGAATTTGTAGATACAGGCTTAATGTGAAGATATGAATAAAATAAATAAAGGAAAAATTCATTATTCATTTTGAGCTGAAGCATATCTGCTGATTATGCAGAGATAGATACATTTTCCAACAAAACAAAACAGATGGAATACCAGAGAATAAATAACACACATATAGATCCAAATAAAAATACTGACTATATTAAGAAGTACATTAAATTATATTTTAAAATTTATTCTATTATTGTTTCCTTCTCTGATGTATCACTAGTGATTTTTGAGTGGTCTAATGGTAAAGTGAAATAAATTACTTATTAGACTGTCTTTAAGATAGTGGGTATGAAACTGTAAAGATGAACAAATACACAGAATATTGAAGATTTTACTATAAAAGTACTACACACCCAGAAAATTCCACTATACACACACACATGCGCAAACTCCTATTTGTCAGACAGACAGAGCTCTAGAACTGACTAATTTCAGGATGTAGCACTGAAGAGAGAGTATATGAAAAAGACATAGTGAGGTGAAGCAGAATCAATTTAGTAGTTATTTGCATGATAAAGAAAAGTTTTTAGTAAAATTAAAAAACTATTCCATGACTGTGAGAGCACAAATAATTTCTGGTAAGAACATAATGTTTCTTAATGTTCTGGGTACATGTCAGCCTTTTTTTTTTCCTAACTTAAATTCTACTTAGGATCCAGCTGGGCATTGGATGAAATTAGTTCTGTGTATTGTGCATATGGGCATTATAAACCCTTATTAATAAAGGTCTATGATGTAATGGGAGACCTACAGAGAGAAAACTTCAGAAATGAAATGTCATAGATGATCAAGGTAATTTTGCATTAATGTCCAACTGCTGCTGACAATTCCCCTGTGTATGCACAGGGATGAAAATTATCCTACCTCCCCATGTTTCTGATGAAGCTAAGATACTAGCTCTTACAATTTCACCTTTATCTACAGATCATTACACAACTGCACTAAATACAAATTTCTATTTCTTTGTTTTTGTTGCCATTTTTAAGCACATGAATTTGTGAAGCTGTTTTGGTAAAACCCTTCAAATGATTCTCTAATTATCTTCTCTTAAATTTTTTCTATTTCTAAAATTAAGCATATTTCAGTTCCTTGCTAATGACTTATCAATCAAGATTTTTGTAGAAACCTGATTGACATTGTCACATTTTTTGCATTGTTGGTGACTAATAATACAGCAAGTCATTGAATTAAAAAGAATATTTAGATAGCAATATTATTTGCAAGCCAATATTTTAATTCAAATGCAGAAATACCTAGAAACCTGTCCTTCAAAGATATTTTTATGTATTTTTGAACAAGCTGATACTGGCTACATGAAGTAATGAAGATTGTCTGAGACTATGAATGTAACATATTTATTTTGGTTAGGTATATTGCAGGATTTTTCATAAAAACAAAGTGAAAATTGCTTCAGAAGCAGATGAAAATCCCAAACCTATCCCCCTTGCCCAACTATCTTCGTGTTCGGTGTAAATATTTACACATAAAATACCTTTTTTTTCCCCTTATTGGTAGAATGATTCAGTATTTAAACCCATGGAGAAGGCTAGGCTATATTTATCATCAGAAAATTTCTATGATTTTCCCCTGTAAGACTTTCTGCTGATTTTGCTATTACTAAAGCTGTTGCTGACATGCACTCTGATAATTTTGTTCAAGATTTAGAGATGCTGCTGTGAGTAGGCGCAAAATGATGACCTTGATCTAGTGATCTGCAACATTACGTTTTGAACGGAAAAGATGGTGACTCAAGTGGAACGAACGTGACCTAAGGAGGTTACTGATGCAGATACTGAAGAGATTATTTTGGTAAAGAAACAGCTATACAGAAAATGGTAGCATAGGGTAGCAGTTCATTGCTCTATAATAAGAGTGCTATAAATTCCTTTAAGCACTCCAAAAATGTATAACACATACACAAAAAGAATCTTACTTTTTTTTAGTGAAAAACATGTATTAAAATGTTTGATTTTCTATATCGTGATATAAGATAAAAATCAGAGAACCTCTAGGAATTTTTAATTATTCTATATGAGCAGAAATCTCTAAAACCAATACAAGTTTTTCCCACAAATCCTTCTATTTCTGAGTGTAACAGAACTGACAGGTTTTCAACAGTGATTTTAGTAAATGTCTTTGATGTTGTGCACTTTGTTTTACAATATAGTGTTATGTGCTATTACATAAAACATTCATATTTTATATTTTTATGTAGTCTAAAACTTACAAAATTTCCTTTCGTTATTGATTTATGTCATGCAGTATGATAGTCTACCTTTGCTCAGCAATAAACTCATGCCTCTTTTAAAACAGTTCTGTTCCCACTGAAAATTGTGCAAATAATGTATTAACAATAAAAACAAAAGTTCCACTTGTGGACGAATTCAAATTCTAGGGTAACTACATATTCTGCACCCATTGGAGCTCCAACCAGTGGAAGGTAGGTGATGGTGACCTACACAAGCTGTGTATCTGTGTTTGTATGTCTATGTACATGTGTGTCTGCACCTAGAACCTTGAGGGATTTGGTCAAGAAGAATTTTAAATATGTAAATTAATATTTTGCATGTACTTAGTACTGCAGTTTATCTACAGCATAATTGATATTTATTCTAAACACATGGTTCATCTGACTGGGAGTTCATTATGTACCATAATAAATCAATAAGCTTCTTTGATTTGGTTAAATAATGTGAACTGAGTAGTTTGGTGCTGAAACAGTACCAATTTCCCATAACTCCCAGCCTTCTTCATTATTTTTCATTACAGATCTAGAGATGCTCATCCATACCGCTTAGCCTTTAGCTCACTTCCTGGGAGATTCTGTTTTGCTGCAATTTCTTCCCTCTAAGGTAAACCTGCTGCATAGGGTGCTATTCCTAACCTTTACAGGTGTGACCCAGATAATTCTGATTGGATTCTATATGGTGCCATATGTAGTTTAAAAAGATAATTTTTATTTTGTTCTCCAGTTCAGAGTATTAAAAATAAGGTGAAAGCTCTACTGAGGATTACTTGGATGTTCTTGACAATAGAGACTTTTGGAACCAAATTTCCTAGAATTCGGCAAGGTGATTTTTGAGGTGGCTGAAGGTGTAACATAGAGCTGGAGGAGTAAACTGGGTGATGCCACCATTTTTCAAGCCTTATCCACACCAGCGATTGAGAGTGGTCCCAGATCTGAACTATTTACAGAACAAGAGTCAGAATTTATAGTGATTTAATCTAAAGCCAACAACAGTAGTGACAACCATTAATGAAAATTCAGTGATCAGGGTGCAGAAATTGGCTAGTGTAAAGAAAAAGATGAGATTTCTGATAATACAGAAATTCTTTAAATTATCCATTTGCCAGGCATGTGTCTTCTTTAGTTTACACACAAGGATGGGGTTTTTTGTGTGGGTTTTTTGAGGTTTTTTGGTTGATTGGTTGGGTTTTTTTTTTGGTTTTTCCATTTGTTGGGTTTTTTGGGTTTGTTTGTATTCTAATAAGTGATATCTGCACTGTAAATATCAGACAATAGAGTAAATTGCAGGGAAGTAATTAGGGATAATAATCCCTAATTTCTTGGGATAATAATCCCCCCTACAAACCCATGATGCACAACCCTCTTGCACTGTCTGCATAACCCCATAGTTTGTATCAACATGTGTGAATTCCAGGGCAACAGATTGACAAGGTAAGAAGCTTGTGGGATTATAAAATTTATCTTGTGTGTGATAACTTTGGCTCTTCTCTCACATTTGAAGCCGTGGAAGCTTCAGAATAGGTCACCTCAGGATCTTCTTTTTGTTTCCAACTATAACTGAATCAGCAGTTTCAGACTGCTGAAAAAAAAGCCAGAATTTTTTTTCACACTGATAAAAAGCCAGAAATTTAATGATATAAAACTAGTACTGAAAAAATACCAGATGGTGTTAAAATATGTGTTTTTTTTTTTTTTTTTTCTATTCTGAAATGCACTGCTAAATCAAAGTACTTAAACTGCTA
Organism: Lonchura striata; assembly: GCF_050655825.1. Classification (NCBI taxonomy): domain Eukaryota; kingdom Metazoa; phylum Chordata; class Aves; order Passeriformes; family Estrildidae; genus Lonchura; species Lonchura striata. The sequence continues at coordinate 53,686,196 of NC_140703.1, read as the reverse complement.
ATTAGCCTATCAGACTGAATGTTTTGGAACATATTGGAAATCATAGTAGTGAAAAGAAGGAAGTAATCATGTTCATACATATAAGAACTGGACAAGAAGAGAACTTTAGTGTGATTTATACATTTAATTATCTCATTAGTGATTAGACAATGTATTTTATATTCATCTGGTGAAGTAATTAGCCAGGCTTTACTTTAACTCTACAATTACATTAACATGTTGCAGAGTCAAGGAACAGTTGAGGAAGGGACCTCTGGAGGTCATCTCTTCTCTGGGCTGAGCAGTCCCAAATCTCTCAGCTTTTCTTCACATAAGAGAGAGGCTCCAGTCCTTTCATCACCTGCCTGAGATGTTCTTAAAGGACTGACCAATGTTTCCAGTGAGATCTGACCAGAGTGAGGAAGATGTAAGCAATTTGATGACTGAAAAGAGAATGGATAGAGGGGTAGTTAAACCTAAAATAGTGGCATTTTGCCCATATTTTTCTCCGATAACTACCTAGGAAAAGACTGTTTCCTTATTCTTGATGAGCCCCGGTTCCCAAAGAGATGCACTGCATTGTCTTCGTAGTCAGGTATGTAAAGTGACCTCTCATGGTACTACCTGTCAGGGAGGAAATCCACTGGAACATCTCTCACTTCTGCAGTGAGTATTGAGGCCAATCTTTTTTGGTGCCTTAAAGAGAAACCAAAAGCAAATGAAAACAGGGAAAAATAATCCCTGCATATCTTCCCCTTTGGTAGCAGCACATGCTTTAAAATACCCATGCAAGGTCTGCCAGGGAGCCAATAGTGGATGGAGAGGGTGGCTGCTCTGTACCGCTTCCTCTGCTCCCTACATCTGTAACCAAGGATCAAATCTACATGTGCAATTTTGCTGTTTCCAAATATCTGAACAATTGTTAGGCAGATGTTTGGGGCAAAATGATCCCAGGCACTTTTCTGCCAAGCTGCTGTCCAGCTCAAATTACACTAGTTCCTATCAGGAACAAGAACAGGCACAGGACTTTGTTCTTCCCCATGCTGAACTTCATGAGGTTACTTCCTGTTGTTTCATTAATTATGCTTTCTCTCTGCAGGAGGTTTTGTTGCTAGCTAAAATAAGATATATATATATATATATATATGTTTCTTAAAACAGTTAATTTTGTTTTCTGTTTTTTATTGTGTGAATCAAACTAAAAATAAGACTCTTTATATCTATATATGTTTGATATATTCAATAATGAACTCTTGGGCTATATTAAAAAGTATGAATTTCTGCAAAAGATAAATAATTCTCCCCAAATCCATTGTCTGGTTTTCTGTTTTAAAAAGTAGTAGATTTTTTTTTTTTTTTCACAGCTGAATTATATCTTTTCTATTTAAGGAATAGTCAATTTCAATGCATATTTGCAATACAGACATTAAAAATGTTACGTATTCATTCTGCATAGCCTGCCGGCCACTTACTCTGGTATTCTAATTTTCTCAAGAAAACCCACCATGATGATATTGCTATGCTATTTTGATTACTCCAAGAGTATATTCTCTGTGTTACTGTTTTTGTTTATATATTCCATTATCATTTTTCTGTTGAGTCTTCTAGAAAGCATGAAAAAGGAAAACAGCCATGGGTACAGTGTTGACCTAAAGCTAATGGAATGGTACTTTTTTATTATTGCATTTTAGATCTAAGGTAAATTGTTTTCCCTTTCCAGTGTCTTCCATATCTAGCAAGAGAATGTCTGGGAAAACACTGAATTTTGCCAACACACATTTTTATGTTTAAAAAAAACACTTTAAATGGGTCTGTGTTTTGAAAAATGAATTCCAAAAAATATAAAGAACAGTGAAATATATTACATGCAACTGAGCAAACACAAAATTATAGACTCATTTTGATTGGGAAGGATTGCCAACCTTTAACCCAGTACTGCTGAGTCAACCACAAAACCTTGTCTCTCTGTGCTGCATCTACGTAACTTTCAAATACCTCCAGGGATGGAGATTCAACCACTTCCCTAGGCAGTTTGTTCCAATGCTTAACAACTCTTTCATTGGAAAAACTTTTCCTAATACCCAATCAAAGCATCCCCTGGTGAAATTTGGTCTCATTTTCTTTCTTTATATTACTTGTTATTAGGGAAAGGACACTGACTCTCATCTTGCACAAATTCTTTTCACATAGTGGTACAGAGTGATAATACCTCTCCAGAGCCTCCTTTTCTTCAGCCTAAATAACCCCAGTGCCCTTTGCTGTTCCTTCACATCTATCTCAGTAAAATTACTCACTTCTGACACTTGAAAATGACATAGACTGCTACTTAAATAGAGCAGACAAGATTTCAGAGAAAAACTGTAGGTGTCTAAATAAAAAGTGGTATACTGACAGCTGCTTGGAATGTCAGAGGCACAATTCATTGTGCTTATTGTCCTCCTAAGGTATTTTAAGGCTATGACTACATGATTCTTAAAGATAACACATGCCTTCATGGAAAACACAGGTGAAAACAAATTAGCACCAAAGGCAGAAGACATTCAGAGGAGTGGTAAAGACATATATGTCATGTTATCAATAAAAAGAGTAAGATTGCAAGAAGGACCATGAAATTCTCACTTCTCAGTTCTTTTCTGAACATCTATTTATGCAATAGGTAACAATAGCATGTTTGTTTGTGCTCCTGCTTGACAGGTGCTGCTTCTGGAGTCAGACCAGGGCTGATATAGGCACATACATAATTATATGTGCATACTTACAAAGTATGCATATTTATAAAAAACTTTTCAAGAAGCACATCAGACAGAAATGTTCAGTAATAAAAAATTTTGACTTTTCTTTCTTTTAAAGGAAAATATCTCCACAAGTAGATGTTGCTGTTTGTATATTCTACAAATACAGGACTAAGCACATACATTCTCAAAATTAAACAGTTACTGTAAATTGTATATTTAGAATGAAAATGCAAGCAAGATGAAGATTTTACTCAAGATAGTTTTGTCCATCAAATGGATAGATAATGAATGAGGTCAAACATTTTATGTATGTGAAGACAAATGGTTCATAGCAATTTTTACAACTTGCAAAATGCCATATAATAATCTTGATAGATTTCGCTTTCTTTTTTTTTTTTTTATTACTTTTTAACAAATATCTACTAAACTGAAGAGGAAGAAGACAGATTCAAGTCGCAGACAACTCAGACACATATCTCAAGAAGACAGAACTACCTAAGAGGAAAAACATTCCCTATTTTTGGCCTTTTTATCAGTATTTACAATAGGTTTTTGAATATTTCTTTCAGCATTTGAAAAAAATATGCCTATATGAGAATGAAAAATATAAATTTAAAATAAAGTTTAAATAAAATCTGCTTTGAGAAACGTCTTGCTAGAAATAAAATGAAATAAAACAAAAAACTAAATCAAAACAAAAAATCCCAGAAACACAAGGACATCTCCAAAATTCACTAGAACAAAAGTAACTTTATGTAGCTATGCTAGATGGCATGAGTGTGAAATAATTATATATATATATATGTAATAAACCACATTTGATAAATGGTATTTGTGAAGCAAAGAGGATTATTGAAATTATTTAAAATACATTAAAGAAAAGGAAAAATATGCAACATGAATGTATAAGTAAGAATGACTGGAGGCCTCAACTGCATATTTCAAAAGGTTAATTTTTTAAATATTTCTGTGGCAATAGAAGAGATCTTTCTAAAAGTGTCTATACAACAATAAAATTATTTTAATATTGCATGATACAGCTTAATAATGAATATTACCTGTTTACCAGTAGAGTACTTTTGGCAGCAGGTTTTATATCAAGTCATAAGATTAATGAAAAGCATATATAGAATATCAGTGCTTCAGTAAGTTGACGATTCCATCACTTTTTAAAATGACCTGCCACATTTTTATGGAAGAGTTCATGTTCATGCAACTTTTCATTTCTTTTTTTCCTTTGTATTTACTTAAAGACTGGGATTCAGTAAACAAATAACTAATCTAGGACCTTGAGAAACTAGTCTAGGGCTACTCCAGAAGTAATATATAGCAGTGGTTTTGGATCATGGTTACTGTAACACCTTTTGTTTTCTTTTTCTGCAAGTTCTCATTTTCCTTTATTATTTTAACTGCTACCTAGTGAGACAGGCTAGAAAACCTCAGGAGAAATTAATCAGTATTCTGACATCATTACAACACTGCCTGATTACTGATACCAGTCTCCACTTACTGCATATTTTCCTGCTCATAATCCATAGCATGTTTCTATCTAACATAGACCATATACATCATGTTCTACCACTTGGCTTCTGCTCTATATTTGGGATCCCAGGATGCCTGCAGGAAGTCAGAGCTTAATCATTCCTAAAAATTGCTGTATGTCCAGTCTTGCAATTACTCATTTATTTCAGTTAATCATCCTCCTCTAGGTGTGGATTTCTGTATACTATTAGATTATTAAATACTGCTAATCCAAATTAGAGAAGTCATTGTGATGCTATTAATGGGTAAAGTGAATGGAACATTGTCAGAACTACACACCCACAACACATTAATGCATCCCATTCCATTAATGCACATATGCTGAGAAAATGTGTTTCTTATATGTGCCTTTAAAATTAAATTAATAAATGAGCAAAGGTGTGTGGAAACAGAGATTAAAATTCTTTTAGTTTGTATAGGAAATTAAAATTACAGATTCATCTAACTTTGATACTTTCCTCTCTATCCATTTAGTACTATGGTACATTAATTTCTCACATCAGGCAAAATTCCAATTGCTGATTTCTGGAGTTTAATTATCACTTCATTTTTTATGGAAAGGAAGATAATTATAGAAGAGATTTCAAAACAAACTTAGCATGCTAGGCTACTCTTTATGTGATGTGCCATACAACCTTCAAATGCTCTCATAATATTTGCACTTAGCCACTATTTTATATGCTGGTTAATAAACTGCTAATTTGTTTAGCTCATCCAATTATTTGCAACGGTTTCACATTTGGTAACAAACATCAAGAAGTATTAAAAATACATCATTGTGAATTTCAACTACCCATAACAGTCTTTCAGTGAAGAAGGTTGTGGGGGAAGAAATAAATTACTAATTCTTTAGGAGCAATAATACAATATCAGCACCATCTCCCACCCCAGGCTTTCTTTATGAACTCAGTGACTCTTCAAAACAGGCAAACTGCACTCGGGTCTCCTGAATGGACGTGTGGAAACAAGACTCACTGCACATAAAAGCTAGTCAAGAACACAGCAGGATAACAAGAGGGATGAGCTGAACAGATGCAAGCTGAGATGGCACAGCTGCAGAGCCTGGGTTACTGGGAATACATATTGCATCAGCTGTAACACAGGCTCCTGCTATGCAGATGCTCCTCTGCCATACCAGCCCATTCTCAAAGCAGTTTTTATCTCCTGAAAATGTGTAAAAGTCCTGCTAGTTTTCAGTCAGAGAGTGCATCAACAGAGGGTTGAACCTCTGTTGCTCTGTGTTTTCTCCTGCTGCTACTGAAATGAACTGCTTCTGCCTGACCTGAATCTGCAAAATAGGCTGTGTGTTGATGTGATAATAGTGTTATGCTTGTGCTGTCATCCTAAATATTTCTGTATATTTATTGAGGAACAGATATTAATAGTAAATAAGAACAAATACAGCTGCACCCAAATTGGGTTTATTATTGAGGATTATTAGCTCATTTCCTACCTGAATACTTGTGTGTCTTGTAATTTTTCCTAAGTAAGAGGATATTTTTTTTATCATCCAAAGACAATGTTCTGTGCACATCCATGACTAACATTTAGCTACACAATTGTTTATAACTGTTAAAAGGACAAAAATAATCTGTAGTTACTTTAAGAATATATATATATATATATATATATATATATATATATATATATATGCATTGGCTCTTTCATCAACAATTTCTTATTTTCATAGTATCATTGAACAATTTGGAATTGAAGCGACCTTCAAAGCCAAAAGATCATCTAGTTCCAACCCCTGAGCCATGATATAAATACCTTTCACTGGACCACATTGCTCAGAGCCTTATCCAGCCTGGCCTTGAACACTTCCCGGCATGGGACAGCTTCTCTGGGCAGTATGTGCCAGTGTCTCACCACCACCCTCAGTAACCAATTACTTCCTAATATCTGATCTGAACCTATGACCTCAGTTTAAAGTTATTGCTGCTTGTCCTATGACTACATGCCCTTGTAAAAACTGTCTCCAGCTTTCTTGTTGGTGCCTTTAGATATTGGAAGGTGGATTATTATAAGGTCTCCCTGGAGGCCTTTTTTCCTCTGTGCTGAACAGTCCCAGCTCTCTCAGCCTGCCTTAACAGGAGAGGTGCTCCAGTGCTCTGATCAACTTTGTGGTCCTCCTCTACACTCATTCCAGAAGATCTGTGTCATTATGGGATCCCAGAGGTGGATTCAATACTCCATGGGGGGGCCTCAAGAAAATGGAGTTGAAGGGCAGAATCACAGTCACAGAGTCACAGAGTTGTAGAATAAGCTGAGTTGGAAGGGACCTACAAGGACCATCCAGTCCAACACCTGGCCCTGCACAACACCATCCCCAAGAGTCACACCATGTGCCTGGGCGCATTTTCCAAACACTTTTTGAACTCAGACAGACTTTGTGATGTAACCACTTCCCTGGGGAGCCTCTTCCAGTGCCCAAACACCCTTTGGGTGAAAAACCTTTTCCAGATATCTGATCTAATCTCCTCTGACACAGCTTGATTCCAAAAGCATGAAGCTGCCTCGACTTGCTTGTCATATTTCTCTTGATGCCACCCATTTATTTTCACACAGACACAGATGCCATACATTCTAATCACCGGTACAACTTGATGGGAAAAACATGAAATGGCATTTTGCAAACAATATTGTCTCAGCTATTTAGGGAAACAACTTCAATACTAGCACCTAGGCAAAGAGTTGTGAAATATTAAAAATATAATTTTATACTATACTTTTTAAAAGTATAGTTAATTTTATATTAGAACTAGTGTTTCTGAAGGTATAGTCTTCAGTCTAAATATAAATACATGAAAACTTAAATGCTGTGGAATTGTTTGTGAATATCACCAAAAAAATTATAAAGCCCTTTTGAGTATAGAAACTTGCAATATAGCTAGTTTTTAGTTCAAATATTTTGTTTCACTTCATTCAAGAAATCAGTGGATTAAATTTACCAGAAATGAAAGCACAACCTATCATCATAACTCTTATTCCAAACAAATAACAAAGAAAAATGCTTTGATAAAATTTGCATGGTAATTTGAGGATAATTTAGCCTTCCTTTATCTGTTTAAAAACTAGCAATCTAGTTGAAGCTGGTTATCTTTCTTCTCTAAAATACTTAAAAATTTCTGCACTGGAAGACTCATGAATCACCATTAATATTTTAGACAATTGCTTAAGAATCAAATACATTGCATATCTAACTGCCATTTATTAAAGGTCAAAATAACTGAGAAGTATTTGACTTATAATGGGAAAACAAATTCTAGCAATCTATAACTAAGGTATATTACTACCATTCTAGTTTTATTGTTAAATTTCTCTCTGAAAATTATAATAATTTTGTAATAATAAAACTTTAATAATAATGAACTCAAAACTCAGTTTCTTTTCTCTAAGTGTATTATGCTTTTCCTTAAATATCAGTAGATTTTCATTGGACCAAAATCTTGGCAACATTTCTTGACTGATTTAGGCATCCCTCCACCATGATGAAAGCTATTTCACCATTTGCTGGCAAAGAAAACATGAAGTATAACTCATAAAGCAACAAATATCCTATAATACCTTTGTTGTTATCCATTCCTCCAACAGCATATAGTGTTCCAACTGTAGATTTTCTAGGCTTAGTTCTTGGACTTTGCATGAGAGTTCTTCTTTCTGGTAAAAGATGATATTTCATGGCTTCCAGAATAAGCTTCTGGCATTCTAGGTCATCCTTAAAAAGTGCATGGTTTTCCAGGTCAGCCAATATCTGTGAATGACAATAAGTGAATAAAACATCCTAGAAATTCCTAGCAAAGCAATACCATGCAATGAGAGACAAATACAAATGTAGGTCACAAGTGTATTTCTTCATGCCAGAACACACACATAGTTTTGCAGGGCTATTTTTTCTTGGAACACAGAGAGAAAATTAATCAATTAGTTGATTTTTAAAGGATTTTAAAACCAGTGTTTCATTAGCCCTTAAGACTACAATCTTAGTAATCTTTTACTGAAGGCTTTGAAGAAAACTAAATATTCTCTTGTAGGCTGACTTATTTTTAATGGTTTCCAGCATAACACTGAAAGAACCCAGAAGGCATCTCTTTGCAGGAGCATCCCTTATTTTAAAAACCAAAGTGAAACAATGATCCCACTTGATAACCAACAGTCTTCAGTGCATACAGGTAGAAGAATATTCTATTGTGATTCCAAAGAAGGAGGCTGCAAGTTGCAAATGTTGTGTTTGATTCACTTGCCTGTATATACATATCTACCAGCTTTTAAGATGTTGTAAATTGCCATGTAAATTTTCAGGATCCCATTGAATTATATAATCTGGGTTAACCTCACAGCTGACCTAGCTCTGAGCAGGAGTTGGACTGTAGAACTCCTGAGGCCTGCTTCCACCTAAATGATTCTCTGATTCTGTGATCTCACTGATGTCAGGCCAGAAGAGTGCAAGGCTCATGCAGATTTTGTGCCGTATCTGCCAAACCCATGTAGGTATCTCAGATAGCCTAAGGCATCTAAATTAGAGCAAGATTTAATTGCATATAACTGCATATCTGTACAGTGCAGTAAATTTCTAGATATTATACGATATCTATCTGGAAGATCAAATAATACTCAGAGAAGCAGCTAAAGACCAGCAAGCAAGAGAATTTCATTCCTGGAGTCTGTGGATGCGTTCCCACAGACATAAAAATGAAAAATTATGCAAATTATTTTGTAGTTGCCTAAAGACAGGAAGCTAGATTCCATTTACGAACTCTTATCTATTTCATCTGGACTTCAATGGCTGCAGAAGAAGTTTGAATGTCCATTGTCAATCTGTCAGCCTTTGTCAGACAACACGTTTTCTGTGACATCTGAAATATTAACAGCTGGCACATGTAGACAGCTGTTGTCTGCTTCTGATTTTAGGCATTAGTCATGAAATGAATATGTGTTTGAAAGAAAGGCAATGCATGTTACATTGCCCCAGTATCAACACAGGCTGGGGGATGAACAGCTCAAGACCAGCCCTGCCCAGAAGGGCTTGGAGGTCCTGATAGATGAGAGGCTGTACATGATCCAGCCATGGGCACTCACAGCCCAGAATGACAAACGTGTCCTGGATTGCATCCAAAGCAGTGTGGGCAGCAGGGACAGGGAGGGGATTCTGCCCCTCTGCTCTGTTCTGCTGAGACCCCACCTGCAGGGCTGCATCCAGCTCTGGGGTCCCAGCATAGCAAGGACATGGACCTGCTGTAGAGAGTCCAGAGGAGGGACACCAAGATGCTTAGATGGGTGTAACAGCTCTATTATGAGGAAAGACTGAGAGAATTGGGATTGTTCAGCTTGGAAAAGAGACAGCCTCAGAGTGACCTAATTGCAGTCTTCCAGTACCTCAAGGGAATTTACAGGAATGATGGGGCAAGACTATTTGCAAGAGCATGCAGTGGCATGACTAAAGGGAATGGTTTCAAATTAAGAGAGTAGGTTTAAATTAGATAAAATTAGAAGTATGTTTATTGTGAGGGTGGTGAGGGTCTGGAACAGGTTGTCCAGAGAAATTGTGGATGTCCCACCCCTGGAGGTGTTCAAGGCCAGTCTGAATGGGGCTTTGAGATACTGATCTAGTGGAAGGTGCACCTGCCTTTGGTAAAGAAGCTGGAACAAGATAATCTTCAAGATTCCTGACAGCCCAAACCACTCTATGATTCTATGATATGATAAAGGTTTCTGTGTGGGAAGATGGATTGTGAGAGTGCTGAATGCAATCTCACCCCAGAGGAGTTGCAGCTGTGCTAATTACCAAACAGTAGGAACAGCCTTGACCTTAATAGGTCACAGCTATGTCAAATAAGGATGGGTGTTATAAAAGAGTGGATTAGCTGAGATTAAGAGGAGAGTTGGAGTTAGTTGGCTGTGCTGCTGTGTGGTGTAAGGTTCAGGTAGTTGTGCTAGGGACAGTAAGGGTTAGTATGTGCTGTAAGGAACAGGAAGGAGTTAGCGGGCCATGCGGAAGGAAAAGGAGTCAGTGCTGCCCGTGAAAACTCACAGAGAGAAGGTATGAAAGTTTTAAAGTAGGATGATAAACTGATGGTGACAATTCCCATCCATGGTTGACTGGTGTCAAGCACTGATGCCAACATTTCTATGCATTGTGTGTGCCTGTTATGGCTATTATTCAATTAATATTACTAAGTAAGAATGTTAAAAGTATGCTTAGAAACAGGGGTGATAAGCATATTTCATAACACTAGGTTAATTTTTAATCTCATAATTTTAAGATTTTTTGTATTTTTTTCTTGTGATTTATTTTTTCCCTTTACAGTGTTTAGCACAGTGCTCAGTAGACTAAAAAAATCAAAGATCTGAAGACAAATCATGTCCAGGTTTTAGGCAGGATGATTGCAAAATGATTTAACATACATCTAGGGCTACAGAACCAGAGTACTCTGTCAACATTAACTAAACAGAACACAGGCGCAAGAGAGCTAAGAAATAAAATTAACACTTTTCTCTGTGCACATTTGAGGCAATATGAAGTTGAATAGACTTTTTAATGTTTAATGTCATTAATGAAATTGCTGATAAAGGTTTTTATGGCAAGCTTATTATATCAGTAATGATCAAAGTCCAACAGTAATATTGATGATTTCTCTTTAGACCATTTCTCTTTTACCCAGAAATGCTTAGGCTCTGAAAGCAAATATTTATCTTTGAAATCTTTCAGCTGAGTTGCCAGCTGTTTCAAATAAAGAAGAAATAATCCATGAACACCATTCTGTCCCAAAATTCTGAGACTTAGTTCATCAACCACAATAAAAGCTGATTCTTTTTCTTTCAAGTTTGAAATTCACCTTAAAAATAAATAGAAAATGAAAAAAAAACAAAAAATACAAATAAAAATTTTAAACCGGATGGAAATGTGTTCATGTCCCTTAAAAAGAAGTAACTCATTCCTCCTATTAACTTTTCTAGAACATGGGCTAACCTGTGATAAACACTATATTTCTGAATCTCCTAAAGGCTAGATGTTGTGAATAACAAAAAAAAAAAAAATATTTGAAGCTACTATTTAGAAATCAGAAGTTATATAAAGCTGTTTCATGTTGTCTAAATTTCAATGATCTGCTTCAAAGATTTCCTACTCCATAGTTATCTTTCCTGATTATGTCACAACAATCAATATATTTTTATTAAATCAGGATGCAGTTGATCAGGAAATTCAGTTAATAAGGATGTTTCCTTGGAAACCATATTATGTTCAGCTTGCTCTTCCATGTCTATGACATAATTCATTAAGATACAATTGTATCTAATAGTAACTGAATATTGCTGGGCTTTGTAATGCGGAAAATCACAGAGCTGTAGCTTCTCAAAAGACTACAATATCATTGCCAGAAGAGTCAACTTTACTATTGCTAGAATTTCTCAGAATAGCAATACCCTGAGAATTTTTTGTCGCTTTGTGTCATCATGTTTCTCATTCTCTTAACTCTTTCTTTTAAAGTATTATATCTTGAAAATAAAATGCATTACAGTTATAAAATTATTTTCTGCCAATTTTTGTATTCTGGGGTATTATCGGTAGCATCATTTATTATACAGATCCTGATTTGCAAGTATATTTTATATAAAGAAAATGAAAATATTTAAGCATTCCCTCAGTCTCCCCTTTAGCTTTTAAACAATGAAAAAACTATAGAACTTGTTAACTTTTCTGGGGACTTCTAAGCAGAGAGAACACAAGGTCTCAAACTGATCCTGTGTGTAGCTGAAGTTTCAACTCCATTTCTAAATTCCATTTTATCCATATGAATCTTTGCAATATTACTAAACAACATTTTTATTTTTTGCTAGGAATTGAATGCATTGAGCTAAATATAACCATCTGCTTTGCTCACATGATTTATAATCAGGAGCCTTAGAGTTTTTTTTTTTTTAAAAAGCTAATTTCTAATTTATTTTTTGAGGTTTTGCTAGCTTTTAAAACAATCATTTCAATATTTTTTCTTTGAAATAAAATAAAGAAAAATATCTGCAATTAATAATACCTCAAATTTAGCACGTCTAATTTTGTCTACCATCTTTTTTCAGTTCATTAAGAATTTTGTATCTCTTTTAAATTATTTTTTAAATTCAGGTTTAATTAATGATTTCAGTAAAGTTTTGTGGTTTTTTTAGCATGGAGATTTCCAGGCATTTTTCTGTAGTATGACAAAGATTCAGTATGTGGAATTCAATATTTGTGTTGCTGATGGACTAAATTATTCATGATGTGTTAGTCAAGCCAGCTGTTCAACCAACTCAGGAAGAAAGACTACACTAAATCCCTCAGATTTCTGTATTCTCAGACAGATTATTTTGCCCTCAGCAATAAGTTGCAGCAGACTAAGGATCTTTAAGAAACTCTAGACCAGTTCTTCCTAGAAACATGTGGCTAATCATTTCTATTATAAGTAATATACATCAGGATTTACTGTTTAGACACCAGAGACTTTCATTAGTGTGACTGCAAGTCTGTGATCTCCATATGCATGTAGGTGATAATATATTGCAAAGAGGTCAGTCACATAGCAGTAGTAATGATTAGTCTCAGACTCCATTTTTGGAAAAAAAATCTAGTTGTGTTTTCTGTCAGAAATCCAAATTCTGGCATTTACTGAGCTTGCATTTTTGATGACCGTAGTCACTGGCAGAGGAAATGGGTTCAGTATTTGGTTTGCAATTCCTTTTTCCCAACACATTAAATATTATCTCATATTCAGAAAAAATTTTACACTGGTTTTCTACCCTTCAGTTATAACAAAGTCCTCCCTGTTCCTCCCCCACATCGGGGTGCAAAATCCAAACCAAAAATATGAATATAGCATAGCTGAAGTTTGTTTTCTGTAACTTAGCATTAGATTACCCTAAAGAGTTTACTAGAGAAACAATCTGCCATGCACGCACACAGTCCCTTAGGCTGTACATTTGATAAAGAAATCAAGAAACTGACTTTCCCCTCAACTTTCTCTCAAATAATCTAAGTAATTGAATTGGAACATTCGTTGGTAGCATCTGTGGCAAGTAATTAAACTGTGATATTAAAATCACTTTCACAACATTAACTCTTCTCCAAAGCTTATGATTTAACAAACTCATTTATTATAATCTTCAGTGTTATTTTCTCTAAGTAAACCCATGTTATCTTTTATGACACTGTTAAAATTTTAACTTAACTTATAGGTATGCCCACACTTTTTTTGGCACATATACTGACTTTTGTTGAACACCTTGTACATCCAGGTCTGTCTTTGATACTGGTACTAATTTGACCAATTGACTTATTACCAGATGTGTTATTGATTCAAATGTTATTCAGTTTAGGAAAAGGGAAATTGTTTTAAACCCTCCTGCCCCAGCTTCTGCCTCCAGTGCCATCTTTTCACAACAATTTTATCAATCTTTGTATTTTATAGAGAGGATGAAATAAGGAGGGCAAAATCTAATATCCAAACTTACTACACAATTCTACTAATGCCCAGATCTACATTTTAATTCATCATGGTATGTTTATTCTCCAGAAAATGAAGAAAAATATCTTTATTTCAAGATGAATTGCTTCTTAAAGTAAATGTTAAGTTTCTAGATAAAGTTAGGTAAGGTCTTGTACAGTACCTTGCACATTTTCTTCTCTACTCCTTGAGGAAAAAATTAAGTTCATAACTCCAAGAACTATGTATATTTTGCCGTATTATCAAAATACTACATAAGAAATAAGAAAATGTCAAATTGCATTGAAAAGGTCAAATTTCATTCAAAAGAAAGTGAAACAAAAACTTAATAAAACCCCAATCACATTTTAAATAAGAGAAAATATATAAAATGCCCCAACACTAGAAGCAATCAAAAGGTTGGCCTTTGACAAAATGTTGACTGGTCTCCTTTTGTTTGAAGAGAGATGTCTTTATTTGAAGTTCTTCTGAATCAAATTATTTACTTTTTTTTGTTCTAAAAGTGATAAATAGAAGATTAGGTAAAAGCGTGACAGATGCTAACAAATGGAATACAAATATTATTCAGTCAATAACTAACAGCCCATATTTCAAAATTACTGGCTTTTTATTTTTTTTACCTCTTAACTGCAGTAAGCTGTAGTCTACCAGAATTGATGTAATTTTTATAAATTGATGTAATTTTTATAAAATTCTTATATAAGAATAAGTACCAAGAAATGGAACATAAAAGAAGCATTTTTTCCCATAAATAATGTTTGCCTGATTCAAATAAGATCTTCAGTCTTTAAAAGTATTCAAAAAAGATGTATAAGAACACATCACAGAAGGGTAAGCACCTTTTCCAGACAGTATACTTAATGTTTAAATGTTACAAATATTGATTAGGAAGAATTCTTTGAAAACATTCACTACCTCTGAAATGATGACTCAAAAAAAAAAAAAACAAACTAGAAAATAAAAGGTGTCTTATTTTGTGCTTGTCTATTATGCTGAATCAATCTAAGGAACAAGGAAGAATGCAGAAAAGAGCACTACACTACCAAGAATAGGGACTTATAAAAAATGGAGGATAAGTCGAAGCCATTTCTTAGCCCTCCCTTGTTTCTGCCTTTACTTAAGAGTGACAGATTTCAATGACATCAACAGCAATAATGGTTTTTGCTTCTAAAACTACCTGTTGTAAACAATTGCTGAAAGCAGTGACTGATCTTTGTTATAACTACATTAAATAAATTATATTTGCATGATCTCTGGAGGCATGATTTACAGAACATCAACAGCTAGCTGCAAAGCTTGTCTCAATTCATGAGCTTTGCGTAGTGGTTCCTCTCCCCTGTCCACTTGTGGAGGGGAGAATAGAGTGGCATCCAGCCAGGGGCAGCCCACAACAATATGATTGTCAATCTGACAGTCAGTAAGAGAGAAAAAGATATAAACCTGCCAAAACATGACTACAGATCACATGGCCTTGTAAAAACGTAAGCAACAGACAAAACACTGTCTTCTGAAAACAGAAGACATCATTTTATGTGAATGTAACTGTATTATGAATATAACTTATTTAAGAATGGTGCTATTTCAAAGGTCAAGGAAATATATCCTTTTATTTATGTGAGCAGACCTCCTGATTATTTAGTTAATATAATCTAATTTATTCATAAATTTGTGTTTTCACATGGACACAGTCTATACATTCTAGTGGGGATATGTATGAAACATACATTCCCCTAAAAGTTTCACATAAAATGCAGAGAATAAGCAACAAAAATAGAGTATTTTTATAATATTATTCTATGTATTTCACAACACAGAATAAATTTAAGTGGCACACAGAATAAATTTAAGTTTGTATTTTATGACCGTGTGAAAATGTGATTTAATTAGTGGAAATTCAGCCTTCCATTAAATAAATTTACTCCAAAGTATTTAGTAATGAACCATATGCTCAGTATGTCGTGAGAAATTGAATAAAAAAACTGAAAAAAAAGTCAGGTAAGTTGCCTGTGTGTTGGATAAAGAAATAGTATTATAGGATTATGTTGTCACATTCTTTATTTGAACAGCACCTTATGACAGCTTCAAAAGATTTACTGAAACTTTACTGATATCTTCCTGCATTTACTAAACTTTATTAATAATAAAATGTATCTAGAAATGAATGTCACACATAACTGTGTTGAGCAGTTATCATTTTCACTATTTACAAATGTTCACATGTCATTTATCTACACAAAAAGAATCCCAGCCATATGGACAGGACTTTTGGACAATTTTAGAACCATCTAAAAGGCAAGAAAAATCCTTTGGACTGTATCTTGCACACTGCATTAAAGTATCATATCTTTGTTCAGGTGAAGTATCATCTTACAAGCGACATCCACCACCAGAGAAGCTGCTACAAAAATGTTAAAAAGCTAGTTTTACTGTATGATCTATATAAGAAAAGTAACAAAAAATAACAGCTTATCTTGTTTCTACTGGTTATACTCAACTAATTGCCATTATACAGGCAACTGAAATTTCAAGCCCAAATTTTTATTGCATTGATAACTTAAGAGAGGAATATGGAGATCATCCTAGAAGCTTGCCAGAAATTAATTTTTTTGTGGACTGGGAAGTTATTAATTCTTACAGTAATTAATTAATCCTTGTTTGCTTGAAATTAACATAAATATTTCTTTAAAAATATTGCTTGGTTTAATTGGCTTAAGCCACTTGCACAAAACCAAGCACTTAGCACCATTTCAGATGCCACAGGGTGTCTGAGAATCCACACAGAGCCAGTAAATATAGTACTGAATTTAGAAGGGAATGTTTCTAGATATATTGCTTGGAGCCAGGCAGTGTGATAATCTATGGAACTTCTCAAATCAGCACACAGGTTTGCTTCTATGTGTCGGTAAATGAACCAGATCTTCATTGCCTATAGCGAGAGGTTAGGAATCTAGCTGATGTGGAGAAGCCTGCACCATAGGTGAGTAAGAAACTGAATCATACCTTCAGACTTTTCAGATTCAAGTTATAATCTCCTGGTATGCAATCATTTAGAAATGATTGAAAGAATTCACAAAATGTTGAGAGGCTGACAGAGTTTCCACATACCCTTAGGATTTACCCCAGACCCGTAGGTAGGAACCAATCTTAAAAGCCTAGAACTCTACTCAGGTGTGAGTTCTTATTGCTGCACTTGTTTAGTGACACTGGAGACAGAGCACTGAGGAAGGTTCTCATTTCATATTATCAATCACACTGCTCTCAAAGACAAATTTAAAGACTGACTGGCGTAGAATACCTTCCATTTTTTGCTAAGCAAAAGAACCTTCAGTTGTTTCCTCTAGCTCAGTATATGTTGAAAAAGTCAAAACTTAATGAACCTGTCTGACAACTGCCTGGTTAATTGGGGTTTTTTAGTAGCACAAAGAAATACTTCTTTGCCAGATGCCAGCTGAGCTGTGGAAAGAATTTACAAGTTTACATGATCATGTCAGTTATCTAAGCTAAGATTTAAAGGGTTTCTACTCAATTAATACATGCAAATTCATAAATATTTTTAAGATCGCGTACAGTCATGTAATGTGTGAATTCTAAGGGGATTTAGAGGCTCAGTGCTTCCTGCAGTTTACCTAAAGCATCTCTGTAGAAATAAGAAGAGAACTCATGTGGATCTGTTAATTTTCTCTCCAGTGGCTTACACGGTACTTAAGTACTTATTTTTATAAGGACTGCATTGTTTCTGCTCCTGGGCAAGAAATCTAATTTAGATGCCT
The DNA here is from genome assembly GCF_050655825.1 of Lonchura striata. NCBI lineage: Eukaryota > Metazoa > Chordata > Aves > Passeriformes > Estrildidae > Lonchura > Lonchura striata. Next base: position 53,668,691 of record NC_140703.1, on the reverse strand, counting down.
ATAACAGCTTCACTGGATCTGAGCCACACAGTCAAAGACTATGCATTATCCTACTGATGTGGTTTGCAAGCCTCTGAAAGTGATATTATTAAAAGTGTTACAGAGGAAAAGACAGCAATATCTCTGCTTGATGCTATTTTTTTAACTTTTCTAGCTAAAACAGTGATATACTGTTATAGGCAGATGCAAATAACAGCCTTTATAAACCCAGCTGACCAGTGGAATACAAGTTCGCTTGAACTCAAGCATTTGTATAAAGAAATATTTGTGCTCTTTTCATGTACATCTTTGCTTAAAAAGGCTAAACATCCTCATCTTTACTGTCATGCTATTCTAGGTACTCAGTATGTTATTAACTTCTCTTGCTTGCAAATTCCTTCAGCAGCCCAGGTATCATTAGTAACTTCTCACACTCTTAAAAAACACCATAAAAATAATGTTTTGCCCAACAGAAGCTACACACATTCTTGGCTTATGCTGTAGCATCAACATTAACAGATACATTATACTGTGTACCAACAAATAGCAGAAACCAGCTTTTCATCTTAGTAAATGAGATTACATCATTAGTAATCAAAATAGGCAGAAGCTCAATTATGCTGCTGCACTGCATTGAATGTTTCATGGTACAGCTTGAGTCAGGGAAGAGGAGATACAAACACGGAATGAACTATGGTCTTTTGGGAAAGGTAGAAAGAAAGAAAAGGAGAATTCAGTGACATAGATATAATTTCTTTTATGTCATTTGCCTTCATGGCCAGAAGTTAATGTTTCAGCTTCAGCTGCAGATGAGGCTAGACTTTTGTCTATACAAAATTATTGAGGATTTAGATGAACCACTTTGCTCCCTCACGGGTGGGAACAGCAATCACTATATCACATGTCATCAGGGAACTAGGTAAGAACACCTTCAACTGTTCTGATCATACTTTATTGGATATATCTTTCCATAACTATCATTTTTCACTTCTAAAAAAAGGTTTCCTAACTACATTCTAGTATAAAATAATTAAATAGATTCCTAAGTATATTTTTATGGCCATGCATATGTGTAATGTGCATTCATGGACTAATAGATGCTGTGGGCCATCCAGTGAGAAAGCAGCTTGGCAGAACAGGAGACAGCACTGTGCCCTTGCCTCAAAGAATGTAGGTGATATCTGGCACTGCATTAGACGAAGTATTGTCATCAAGTCAAGGAGAGTGATTCTTCCCCTTGTGTCAGCACTGGAGAGGTCAAACCAGGAGAGCTGCATCCAATTCTAGACTCCTCTGTAGAGAATACACTGGAGGCTCACAAAGATGATGAAGGGACTGGAGCACCACTCCTCTGAGGGAAGTCTGAGAGAGCTGGGTCAGTTTATCCCAGAAAAGAGGAGCCTTTGGGAAATCTTACTAATGTTCATAAATACCTGAAGAGAAGGTGCATAAAGGAGAGATCCAGGTTTCTTCAGTGGTGCCCACAGGATGAGAGTCAATGGACACAAACTGAAATACAGGAGGTTTCCTCTGAACATCAGGAAACACTTTAATACTGTTAGGGTGGCTAAGCACTGGCAGAATCCTTGGAATTATTTAAAAACTTTTTAGACAGAGTCCTGTGTAAATGGCTCTCAGTTATCTCTGCTTGAGCAGAAGTGCTGGACCAGAGGTTATTCAGAGGTCCCTTCCAACCTCAGGCATTCTGTGATTTTGTATACGTTTATCATATTATGTAAAAAAAATACATACACAAACACACACACACCTGTATATAAACTATCTGTAGTGTTTCTGTATTTTTTACATGTACTAATTTTGTTAGGTTTTTTAAAACATTAAAAGAGATTTATTTGAAATGCAATCAAAAACTGAAAATTGAGGACAGCAGTGGCACCATTCAGCCACAAAAGTAGTTTCTTATACTTTTTGAAAAACTGACAAAAGGTCCTGTTAAATACAGATTTTGTTTGTTTCTTGTTTGTTAACTTACTCTCTGTAAAGAATGCTATCAAAAGTCACAGGGAAAAAATTTAATAAATAAACAATTAACAATTGTAAAGTAACTATACAAATAAATAATCTAAAATACTTCAACATTAACAAGGCTTAAGGATGACACCAAATTTTTACTCTCCCCAAATCCCTTAAGAACAAAAATGAGCATAAATTATGTTTTCAGTATGGATCAACATAAAATATCTGGAACACCTACAGAAAGGTGTTCTTTTTATTTTATTATCTATTATATAATATTGCATATTACCTATTTTATTATCTATTATAACATGAAATAAGTTCTTATATTGGCCAACCCACCAGTCTTTCTTTTTTGACTTGAATGAAAAAATATGAACCATTTTAGTTTAGAAGATGGCTCCAGGCAAATCAAAGAAGCAAAAAAAGTTCCTATGGCAACATTACAGGTTCTATTATTTAATTTCAGCTTCATGGTAGTTTCCTTTTAACAGGTTAATACTGGCTCACCTTCTCCTAAATGTATCTACTGGATTATGAATCACATTGTTTGATATTGTACTACTTAAGTCCGACTACATTGCCAATATAATTACTGTACCTTGAGAGTGAAATGAGGTATCATGGAAACTCAGACTCTGAATTTAAACCTTCATTTTAAGTGGATCTCAGTATACTCTTTCCAGTCGGATAATAATTTTTGTAGTCTTTGACTTCCTCTTTTTAAAGTGAATTTAAAAGTAAGGAAAGTAAATAGTTGGGTTATTTTTTCAAATAGTCAATGATGAGCTGTAAATTTTGACCTGGCTTCTTTCCAGAGTGCTCTTCAGTTAATTTTCAGTGCAATGAAAATGACTGAGAGTTTTATTTGATACATATTTAAGTATAAACCACAGCAGGAAAAAAAAACCAAAAACTTTTGTTAATAAAAAGTAAAATTTCACTTTCAGTTCTCAATATTTTTTGTTAATTCTAATTTTGAAAAAGACCTTGTATTTTTAGCATTATGGTTGATACATTTATGATGCAGTTCTCAATTACAGACCAGCACCAGTGTATAAGACTTAATTTCCAAATTAAATAGAACAGAAAGTTCAAGAGAATTTCCACAATACTATAAAATATTATTTCTAAATTTCTTTTTAAACAGTTTTTAAACATTTTTCTTTCCATGTACCAAACTTCCTAGTCATCTACCTTCTTGCTATATAAATGCAGCTCAGCAATAGCCAAAACGTGTGTTACCACCACTGTGTAAGAGACTGAAATGGTTAATGGCTTAAACATTGCTAAAATCATCAGAGCACTTTTGCCCACTGCAGAAAACTGCAAATATCCAGCTGTTCATCAGCAACCAACAAAACCCACATCTCCCTAAATATGCCTACTAACCAGAATTTGGACTGTGAGGGGAATTTAAAATAGAGGGAGCACCCCAGAAGTGACACTGGAAGAGAGACTGGAATGCTGGTGACTCAAACAATCAGGGGCAAGCTGCTGAAGTGCAAAGTCATCTCCTAGGGTGCAGTGGGAGAGCACACCTGACACCTCAGGCTACAGCTGGTGCTGAACCAGGTAAGGACAGAGGTAAATCCTTCAAGGCACAGTACTGTCTCTTTGTCCTTACTCAAGTGACTCAGCTGTGGTAACTCTCCTTCGGAGAAGTACTGGGACCTGAAGGTATCAGTCTCTGCTAATGGGCCATAATGGGTCTCAAGGGACTCCAATTCATTGATGTAATAGGCAGCTGTATCTTAGAAGGTGTCATAGACTCCCAAAGTGTCCCATGATCCACATTACATCACCCAGTTCAAATTCCCCACTCCAAGGGAGGTACCTGGACTTTTCTACCTGAAGGAATATAAACTAAATAGCTTTTGTGTGCTGTGGATTTCCTCCATCACCTGGTGATAGTCTGAAACTGTCACTTTGACCAAGAGGGTGACCATCACTTCAACAGACAACAAAATTTCCCCAAAAAAGTCTTGTCTTGAGGCCTCTGGGTGGTAAGGTCTTTCTACTCTTATGCCTTCCTTTTCTTTCTTAAATGTTTTCTTAAGTGATATTTTTATGCTTTTATATTGTAACAATATACCTGTTTTTCTGTGCAACCAAATTGTTCTACAATAAAGCCTACATGTATATGTATAAAAACACCAGGCATTCAGTGTTGTTCCACTCTGATCTATTGACAGGATGGATTACTCTCACCTTCTGTTTATCAATAAGCACAGCACATTATCAGCTGTCATGAAAAAAGTTAAACTACTCCAGACAGGCCCAGTACACTAACTGAAAGGAGAACTGAGTGCATGTAATTATGGAAAAGAATTGCCACTTAGTTCTCTGGGGACAAAAAAAAAAAAAAAAGGAAAAAGTAACCTGAAGTCTGAACTCTGGACTGAACTGAATCACAGATTGATGGAAGCATTCATAGGAGTGGAGATCCAAATGATCACCAATGGTCAGCTAGGTCAGCTCACTCAAATCATGACTTCTGCCAACACTGCATTTAGTGTTCTTGTCAAGCTAATTCAGGAAAACCTTCCATGAAGAAGCACACTGGACCTTTGAAAAAACTGCTTCATGTGTTCACTGCACCCCAAGTGATTCCTCTCCAAACTAATGTCCAAACTGAACTGTCCATGCTACAAGTTAGAGTGTTTGTCTCTTCTTACATATTGTGGTGCGCTCAGGAATGTGGTTCCATGACCTTACCTTCAGGTCTTAAGTTGCTATTAGGTCATTACATCTTTTCACTAGTTTGAACAAGCTCACTTCTTCTGCTTCTCCTTTCTAGACATACCATCTTGGTAGCTCACCCCTGAACCTTCTCCAATTTGTTCCTATGCCTTTCAAATCATGGAGTACAAAATTCGAAACAATAAGGTAGGTGCAGACTTAGCAGCACCAGGTATTATGGGAAATACTGCCTGGTGACATTTTTTTGTGTTGTAGAACAATACAGAGTTTTCTTAATTCACATTGTTAACTCATCCTCAGCCTGGTATCTGTCATAAACCCTGTGTGTTTGGGGCTTTTTTTGTTGTTGGTTTGTTGGTTCCGTTTCGATTTTGTTAGCTTTTCTGAGAATATTTACTATTCTGACTGTTTTTTCTTAGCATGTTATGAAATCTGCAGCTACTCCTCTTCAGTTTCATAACTCTGCTCTACTTGTGAATGTGTTGGTCCAACTCTCAAGTTTATTGAGATCACCCTGGGTCAAAGGTTACCACCAATTTTTTCTGATTCTGAACAGGTTTTCTTTCAAACATGCAGAGTATTCAGAAGTTGCAGATCATAAATTGATGAGAGTTTTCACAAAGACACAATAACAATGATATTATTGTTATGATGATGATTACATAATTTTAAAAATACCTGTGGTGGAAGGAGTGGTAATCTGATATAAGCAAGCAGCATACTTAGGTCACTGCATCGCCTCTGCATATCATATTTCACCCACATCATTAAGGCATGGAAAATGGTCTCTTCATCAGGAACATTCACATCATCACTGGCAAGAAGTTTATGGAGTTCTTCGGCAGGTAGAAGTAAAAATTCTTGATTTCTTATAACTTCCATTATATTCTCCTGGGAAGAGAAAAGTATTTCAGATTCAGTAATAGTGCAAGAAAATAAAAAAAAAGCCACTACAGCTAATAAGCCATAGGATTAGTCAATATCAGGCATACCCAGATATGGGTATGCTCTGTCATATCCTTGCAGTTCATGAGAAAAACAGAACATAAATTACTACAGTTCAACAGCTATAGTTGCAAGTCATAAAGAAATTATTTCAAAAACAATATGAGGATTATATGATAATATCATAATTAAAAATTGTCAGAATTAGTAAAGGCTATTGTTTGAAATTTTTATAAACTCAGTTGTAATTGAGCACATTAAATATATTGTAAATCTTTACATGTTCATAGTACATTTTTCTAGATATTTCCACTGTCTTTCTTTTGCTATTTCTTAAAAAACTTGTCAGTCATATAGTTATATTATGAATATCTAAATTTCCATCTACACATATGACAAGGCTGAAGGGAAGATCAACACCATGAATTAAGGATTATTTTTTGGCCTTATTCAGAGCAAGTTTTTAATATCCAATTATCATGCAAATAGTTTCCAGCAATTAAGATCTTGCAGTATTGAAAACTATTGTACTGTTGTGGTTTAGGAACAGTCCTCCCCAGTGCAATGCCCCCACTCTCCAAACCACTGACACTCTTTTGCTCTCCTGCTTTTCCCCTCACCCTTCCACACTGCAGCAGGCTAGAGAGAAAAATTGGAGGCACAAAAAGTAAAGGTCACTGGCTGAGATAGGAACAATTTACAGGAAACGGCAATGAGGTAAGGAAACAAAGAGTAACAGCAACTATACTAATGACAGAGACAAGAAAGGAAGCGATTCACACAGAACCAAAGCCCCCACACCCACTCTGCCCCTCCCCAAGAGACAACACCAGATGGATCCCTCTGTCACATTTACTCGACTAGAAAGAACCCCTTCCCCTCAGAAGAGACCTTTCTCCCCCACTCCCAGCAGTGACATACAGTATTACAGACTAACCTCTGTGTCTAGTTATGCCCCACTCCTGGCTACTGCAAAATAATTAACCTTGTCCTGGACAGAACCAGGAAAAATAAAAATAGGAACAACTAAAAACCCTAAAAAAACTCCCCTATAAACTATATAAAACATATAAACAAAACAAAAGAAAATGAAAAACAAACAAAAAACAACAACCAAACAAATCCCAAAAAAAGTGTTGCATTTAGTTGTCTGTTTCCTAAGGACTGACTTAAGCACTTCCTGAACTACCTACTCTACAACAACAGGACACAGTAGAATCACAATTCTACAGATATTTTCCTCCAAATATTTACTTTAGGGTGTTTTATCTGTGTGGAGAAATTGTAAATATGTTTTCATATTCTCAATTTATAGACAGATATAAAGTGAAGTAATTGAAGACTGGAGTCACAAAAAAAAAAAAAAGTAAGCTAAATTTTTATATAAACTGAAAATGCAAAAAGCAATATTGGAAACAGTAAGTTGCAACATCTAATTTATGAAAAAATTCATTTAAAGATGACATGTGGGAAAGAATGACAAAACATCAGTAAAGGACTTAAATGAAAGAACATCAAAACTGAGGGAAGTAGATAATTCCATTGTTATACCCTCTAAATTCAGTTTTCAGCATATCAAAATCCAATCAGTGCTGCCTGTAATTGCTTTATTGTGTCTGAACCAGGGAAAGATAGACTGGTCATCAAAACTGAAATAGAAGACATTACAGCAAATGCAAGAAAATAATGTGCAAGACTTACAACAATAGAATTATACTCTGGCTCTAGTATGTCACATGCTATCCTTCCCTGACTAATTCAATAGAAGGAAATTTATTTTAATTCTCCAAATTCATACTTTTTGAAATGTACTATTTAAACATTTTAATTAAAATTATTATTTATTAATTATAATTATTATATTTTATATAAGGCAGCAGAGATGCGTGTTGCAGACATAGGCATGACAAAATCATGAGACAGAAGTTCCTTGAAATGTGTAATTACAGATAAAATATATAAGTGCAGATAGGATAAATTTGACAAAGTTGAAAACTATGCTTAATATTATAAATGTGAATGCTTTGATATGTACAACTTAACTTTCAATGAGTTGCTTTTTAACTCTACATATATAGGATGCTGACAAAACAGAAAATCAAAGATGTATATGTGGTCATGACCTATATTAACCATGCTGATAATTGGATCAAAAAATGACTCAGGTATTTTTAAAATTACTTCATTAAATGTCAATAGGTCCCTAAAAATGTAGACTTTTCTGGAATGAGGTTTTAAACCATTACCTCCTGATAAAGTTTAAATTGTGCATCTAGAACATTTTAGAATAGCTTGGAACTAGTTTGTAGGGAAGCACTTAACCACAAGCTGGCTTAATTCATTTTAATTAAAAAGTCATAAAACTCACAAGATTTCATTGCACTTCTCAATAAAATGATTTATAAGACAAAGTTTAATTAAGCCTGGTTCAACTGACATTAAATCTCATTATGAAAAAAAAATATAACTCTACCTCTTAATAGGAACCAACATCACACTTTGCAATAGCAGATTAATCCAAAGACTTAATACTATAGAGTAGCACTGTGGTGGTGGAACACATTTCATGAACTGACAGAACATAAGTTATTAAGAATAAGATTCCAAAAAGGAGCTTTAACTTCAAAACAATAATTTTAGATTTGATCAAGTTTTTTTGGTCATCTTAAATTGTTTTTTCTGCATGCATACTTAAAGTGAACTTATTCCAGCCTCTGTACTGATTGTAGAATCAAAGAATGTTTTCAAACAAAACATATAAGCCCAAATCTCTTTGTCTAAACATCTGGACTTACATAAATTTCATGCTATTTGGGCATGAGTATTGCAGAAAGTAACAAATATCTATTATGTTATATATATATAATATTTTATATATATTATAAATATAGCATATGTATTCTTATATATAATATATAAGTGTAATATATATAATTCTGATTTATATATAGAATCCAGGTTTTTGATCTCCAGAGGTAACAACTCTCTCCTTCAACTTATTAGCATTTCCTGAAGTGACTAATGAATGTCAAATCTTCCTAGATAAGATTTTAATTTCTTGAGATTCATTTCATTTGGAGCAGCAAAGCATATTTCAATGGCTAGCTGTTCTACCACAACAGAAATAATTTCTCATATGCTAATTGTGGAAAAAATACCTTTTTTTTTTTTTTTTTTTTTTTTTTTTTTTTAATGTGACTAGTATTCATTTTTGCACTTTAGGGAACAGGATATAACAGATGTCTGTGACATCTTTTCAGGTTACATTAAATAAATTTTAAATTCTCCTTGATTGTGAGAACAAGGGTACTGAACCTTTAAGCTTGCCAAAGATCATATGACAGAGTTGGTTGAGTCTCCAGGACCTGCAATTTTTGACTCTAATACTTTAAGAGGCTTTGTAGGTCAATCTTCACCATCTCATATGTTTCATAAGATGAACTGGATCTGCTCTGCATGCATCATTCATGTAGCCTTTCCATGCTTTAATTAAGTGGAAGAGATTTTTGCTTTTAATTCAGAAAATGTAACTTACAAAAGAAAGTATGACAGTCTCTGAACCTGCTTGGACAAAGCTGGGTCACTTGATTGCTCTTTCACTTTCTAAAAATGACCATGCATAACCCCCATTGCTGTGGGGGTATAACATTTCAATGGTAGAGCTGTTTCACTTTTAAACCTTTTTAGCAGTACACAGGGTTAGTATTAAATAAGCATGAAGTATTACAACAGCAGAGCCATGTAAACAAAACATATCTATGTTTAAAGGTAGATAAGCAATTGCCCAAGTATCTAATAGATTGTGTATCACAAGGAACATAAAGGCAGTAATAAATTTGAATTATTGCAAAAAAAAATTAATATAATATATCTTTATTATGATGTCACCAGCACAATTGAATTTGATTTTTTTAAAATCCTAACTTTTAATCATTATTATTCCACATGGAATCAAATTAACTTGCAAAAGCTAGTTTTCATTGATGGTTATGTCATTGATTTCACTAATGAGCATGTATCAGTTATAATGAAGAACCTGAAAAATATTAAATAATTTCACATGTTGACAAACAATGTCATATTCTGAGAGTGCTATTCAGAACCTGCTATACCAGAGTTAACAATGAAGTAAAATGCTTAGCAAGTTTTTTCATTTTGGATGTAGGGGTCCTATTTAAAATATTTTATATTTTTGTGATTTGGACACTGTGACCATAACAATTAAAACCACATTCACTAATACCAAAAAACAGATATCCATATACTAGGCTTTCACTTAGTACATCGCTTATGGTCATAATATTTTAAGTTCATACTACTTTCAATTTAAAACTTAAGTTATCATGAGAATATTGAAATAAATGAATAAATAGTGCATTTGATTTTCATATTAAATCATATTGGCAGTATAATTTCTGAAGTGATAAGACATGAAAGAAAATTTTGATTTTGGTCAATTCCCAAGATATTTCAGTCTGGAATTATTGCTGCTGTGCTACACAGAATTCACACCTCTTGTTTTTTTCCCCATTTTCTATATTAGCCGAGTTTCATATAAGACTACACCCCCTTTACAATACTGTGTCATTTCTTCCCTAAGGAGAACGGGCTTTTTAGCCCATTATAAACTACCATTAGACAAAGGACCGGTATTTATTAATATGCTTATGGTCTGGTTCTCTAGCCAAATCCCAGATTCCATATGGAAACCCGAACCTGGGATCCTGAATCTCTAACCAAATCTCAGATTTCATCTGAGAGTGAGCTCCATCTGACCTATGTAATCCAAAGTGCTATGTTTCTTCCAGAACCAGATGCCAGCCTGTTATCATCATTACAAAAGGGGTATTATGGCTAGGGTGTTCAAAGGACAGTGGAAAGAGATGCCATGTATCTGTGTATCCTCCTCCTTCAACTTTGCCAGTAGGAAGAGAGATAAGAAAGTGCTGCTTTTTGGGGGAGAGGAGACAGCAGGTTAAGGATAGAAGAGACTGTGACTATGGGTACAATCTCATACAGTGTACTGAAATCTTAGTATGGGACTTCCAGATAATTAAGTTAAACTTTCACAATCTAAAATGTTTATTTTTTTACTTGCATACCTTGATTTAATTAAAGAAAAACACCCAAACAATATGGTTCAGGATATGAGGCTGCAGAATTAGTCATATTATAGTCTAATTCATTGTGAATATGATGTGGCATTCTGGGATTTCACACTCTAAGGATAGCTCACAACCTGTTGCTCATAGACATTTGCTGATATGCCAGTTTATTATGATAAACTGTCTAAAACTTTCAAGCTATGTCAACATGATTAACATTTTTTTCTTGTATTGCTGAAGGATCTTGTCTCACACCTTGCATATATTCTTTTTCACATCCACGAAGATTCAAGAAACCTAAACCTGTACATAAAAATTTTGTATGGGCACAATTTAACAGATAGATGTACACACATGTACACACACATACACATTTTGCTCCCATTGACTTAAAAAATCTTCCAATACTGTCCTGGAAGGTCCTGCATCCTAAAAACCCTGGAACTTCTTGGCTTTAGGCCTCAATGTATGCATAATATTTTCTTCTTACCATGGTATCTAGGAAAACCAAAACTCTAGCCACCTGTAAACCAATTCATCCTTCCTTCCTTCCTTCCTTCCTTCCTTCCTTCCTTCCTTCCTTCCTTCCTTCCTTCCTTCCTTCCTTCCTTCCTTCCTTCCTTCCTTCCTTCCTTCCCTCCTAGCCAGGATGATGATACTGATGGATTATTGTTTGAGAACTTAAGAAACATTTCCAAGTCAACTGCCCTAGACTTCAGCTTGTCACAATTAGCTGGGTGCATCACACAGCTCGTATATAACCCAGGCAAGAAGGTTCCTAAAAGGCCTGAATAAGAACTTTATGGAACAGGTCCAAGAGGAGCTAACTTGAAAAGATGTCATCTTTGACATCAGACTGATGACCTGTTTCTAGTAGAGGTCCACATGGCTCCATTTTAGGCCTTGTGCTCTTCCACTTCTTCAGAAATTACTTGGACACTGGTCTGGAAGGGACACTAAGCAAGTTCACAGATGATACAAAACTGGGAGGAGTTGCTGAATCCCTCAAAGGCAGAGAAGCCCTGTAGAGAGATTTTGACAAATCAGAGGACTGGGCAATCACCAATTGCATGAAACTCAACAAGAGGAAGTGCCTCTACCTGGGATGAGGTAACTCTGGATGTACAGATACACAGGGGAATTAGATGCTGGCAGTGCCATAGAAAGGACCTGGGGTCCTAATAAATGGCAAGCTGAATGTCAGCAGTGCCCTGGCAGCCAGGAGGGCCAATCCTGGGGTGTATCAGGCACAGCATTGCCAGCAATAAGGGAAGGGACTGTCCCACTCTGCTCTGCACTGGGGTGGCCTCACTTTGACTGCTGAGGACAGTTTTGGGCACCACAATATAAGATATTAAGCTGTTAGAGAGCATCCAGAGGAAGACAATAAGGATAGTGAGTGAGGGAAAGGCTGTATGAGGACTGGCTGAGGTCACTTGGTCTGTTCAGCCTGGAGGAGACTTAGAGGAGACATCACTGCAGTTACAAATTCTTCATGAAGGGAAAAGGAGGGGCTGGCACTGACGTGGTGCCAGTGACAGGACTCGAAGGAACAGCCAGAAATTGCATCAGGGGAGGTTTAGGTTGGAGAGTAGGAAAGGGTTCTCCACCTAGATGGTGTTTGGGCAGTGGAACAGGCTCCCCAGGGTAGTGGTCAAAACACTAAACCTCACACAGTTCAAGCTCTTAGGTACATGGTGTGACTCTTGGGGACTGTCCTGTGCAGTTGTACTAAATTATCCCTGAGGCCCCCTTTCAACTTGACAGATTCTATGATTCTGTTCTCTGACTTGAATTGGCCCAGATTGATTTATTTGTCATAGGAAAGGTTCACAGCACAATTTCAAGTAAATAGAAGCAGAGGTCAGTATTGTGAATCATCCAGAGGCACTCTGGATTTAAAAAGCTGCAAGTAGCAAAAATACAGAATCACAGTACAAATTGTCAGAATGGTGCAGTATTGTATAGTCTGGATACACACTGGTACTGACTCTGGCAATTGTCTGTTTTTGCTGTTACTTGTCTAAGATTTACCCCTAGTACTTCCCAAGTATGGAAAATATGAGCTGCCCCAGCTGTTTCAATTGTGCTGTTTCCACAGCAGGAATGCAAACCTTCTCATGTAGATAACAGAATGACAATTTTCCAGGTTTAAATTATAATACTTCAGGAAAGTAGTCACCATGACAATCTCAGTTTCTTACTCTCCTAGCACAACATTTCATTCTTTCCTACTGTACTGCTTTTGGCTGTGATGGAGCTCATTTTCTTAGCTGGATGCAGTGCTGCTTTTTTGCACTCAGTATGAGAATAATGTTGATAACATGTTGATTTATGATAATGTTGATTTATGTAAAGGTGAGCATATTTATGTACTAATAGAACCCCTGTCTTGTTTGTACTGATTACAGGCACAGAAGAGGACAATAAGGAAAATGGAGGGTAACAAGTTAACAGGAAACTCACGTAAATTAAATCTGATTAAAAGAAAACTTGAAATCAGGAAAAGAAAGCATTCTTTGCTGTTAAAGCATTCAGCTCTGGAACAGATTTCCAGTGGGAACATGTCTGTTAGAACCAGTGTAATAACATCGAATACAGTTTACAAAAGGGAATGTTGGAAGGGTCACCCAGTCCAACCTCTCTGCTCAAGCAAGGTTATCCTAGAGCACATTGCACAGGATTGCAATATGTTTGTCCTTATGGTTCTTAAATATCTCCAATGAGGGAGACTCCACAAGCTCTCTGGACAACCTACTTGAATGTGTGATCACCTGCACAGTAAGGAAATTCTTTCTCATATTTGGGGAACATTTTGTTAATCAGTTTCTGTCCATTGCCCTTTGTCCTATTGTTTGACAACATTTCATTGACTCTCCCTTATTATGTTTATATACATTGATGAGGTCCTCTCTCAGTTGTCTCTTCCCCAAAGCTGAACAGGCCCAACTCCCTCAGCCTTTCCTTATAATAGAGATGTTCATCCTCTTCAGAGCCTCTGCTGGACTTGCTCCTGGAGCTCTGTGTCTCTCTTTTAATGAGAAGCCCAGACCTGGAAACAGCACTGCAGGTGTGGTTTCACCAGGGCTGAGTAGAGGGGAAGCATCACATCCCTTGACCTGCTGGCAATGCTCTTCCTAATTCATCCCAGGATTCTGTTGGCCTTCTTGGCCACAAGAGCTCACCGTCAGTTCATGGACAGCTTGTTGTCCATCAGGACCCTCAGGTCCTTTTCATGGCCTGAGAGCTGCTTTCCAGCAGGTACTGGTGCACAGTCCCCAGCCTGTACTGGTGCACAGAGTTATTACTCCACAGGTGCAGGACCCTGTTTTGCCCTTGATGAATTTCAGACCATTCCTCTCTCCAACCTGTCCAGGTCCTTCTGAAGGGCTGCACAGCTCTCAAGAGTGTCAGCAATTCCTTTCAGCTTTGTGTTTTAACAGTTTCTCAAAGCAGGAAGCTGCCTTGGATCCACTTTCAGCTTTTGTTTCCCACTTACCCTTCTGTTGAGCCTAATAATATCTGATTCACTGAAGATTTCTTCCTATAAAGGCATCAACTCAATGACATGAGGAGATGGATAATTTGCTGCTTTCACAGTAGCTTTCAGAAGCAATTCTGAGCATTAAAATGTATGTCTAATACCCCATTTGAACTTGTCTGTCTTCTATTCATACATACTGGTTCTTATTATGAATTTTTCAGTCTGATTAATGAGCCCATTAGCACCAAAACTTAAAAGCCTCAAAATAATCTCTAGTGTCTTTAATAACTGAAAGGGGCTGAGTGGTTATGGCCTTGCTTTTACAATTCATTTACAGTCCTGTAAATGTTGTACCATTCAGGAGTGAAAATAAGATACTTAATCATTAGCACTTTTCTTTGTGGTAGCACCTAAAAATATATTTGTAATCTCATAATCGTCCATTGACCTATTCTGACCCTACTTAGCCTTGAAATGTGATGGAATACAGCACAAAGCAAGGGCTGAAGGCATATGCAAGATCATGTCCATAAAAAAGCCTCTACTGTAATAAAAGATTAATAAATACTGTAATTAAGATAGTATTTCAAAAAGTAATTGGAACATCAGTCAGCACTGGAGTGAATTTTTTTTTTATATTCCTGTTCTTCAGATTTGAATTAAAAACAGGTAGCCATTAAAATCAAAATGCATTCATGGGTAATCACATGATCATAGAGGAAAAATGCATTTCTCTGTGACTCTCCACACCATAAAGATTTGCATCAATACAGTTTATTTTATCTTCACTATGCATCTCAAAGCTTATGTGCTTTGTGTCATGTCATGTATGGAGTTTCTGGAGAATGTTTCAGTTAAAGTTTTGTTTGAGGAGTGAAATATTAGCAAATAGTAGTTTATGTTATTATTTCTTATACAGTAGTCATTTTAACTGAACCCAAACATTTAAAATATCATATCAGAGACGTATGCAAATGTTAGCATTTCTTATTAATTTACAGTAAATCACTATATTGAAAATGTATATACTGGCCAAGAGCCTTCTAGGAAACAAAAAAAAACCATTGCAGGGAAAAGACAATTCAGGAAAGGCCTGAGTTACATGCCTGAATCATTCTCTGATATGCTCTCTTTTCCATTGTTGAACTCTGATTTACCTTTCAACTAGCATCCAGCATAAACTGAATAATTCCTGAGAATTTTAGTATGGAACAAGAGAATATATTTCAAATTAGACAAACATCAAAACACAAACATGATTCTGGGAAAGACACACTTTCAACTGAAAGGGGACTTCCAAAGATATTCACACTACAAGCAAGTTTGAAGAAACTCATATGGTAATCATTTTCTGACAGCGCTTACAACTTTCAAGCACATTATTACATCTAGGATAATGCTCAAGAATCAGTATCATGATATAAATTCAATTAAAATAGGCCCTCTTTTAGATGACTGAAATTTTTGTACTTTACAATATTTCACAAAATATAATGATTCACACAAAGATGTCTGACCATTAACAATGGAATTTCCACTCATTAAAAAAATAATGGTATATAATGTAAAACAAGCACTGTATATAAGTGGTTGTCAAGATATGACTGCTGAGAACTCGTCACATTAGGTTGTTTGATAAAACACTTTAAAAAACTATTAAATTAATGCTGAAAATATATTAATCTACTGTTTAAATTTCAAAAGATAAATTTCAGACTGAAATGAAATTGTAAGACATTTGTCATCCTGCACATAGTATTGATTATACTGACAGTTATTCTTGTTTTATTGCTGCTTTGAAAATTACAAATTTGGAGGGAACAGACATTATGTTTCACTCTTTCCAAGACTGTAAGTTAACATCAAATAATCTCATGCTGTCAACTAACTGTAATGCACATTAATTTCTTAGTGTAAATTCTTTATTTGGAAAGGGAAGGAGGCAAACATAATTTTATACATGTAGCTGGCTGTTGATGTTTTAGATTTTTTTTCATTAACCTGTGTTCAAGTTCATAGAAATACAGAATCATTAAGGTTGGAAAAGTTCTCTAAAGTTATTGTTTTCACCACTAAACCAAATCCCCAAGAGCCATATCCACATAACCACAGGGCTGATGATTCCACCACTTACCTGAGTAGCTTATTTCAATGCTTAAGCACTCTTTCAGTAAAGAATGTTTTCCTAATACCTGATGTAAACCTCCCCTTGTTCAACTTGAGGCCACTTCCTCTTGTCCTGACATTTGTTACTTTGGAAAGAGATGAATCCCTTCCTCACAGCAACCTCTTTTCAGGTGAGCCATAGAGTGTGATAAGGTATCCCTGAGCCTCCTTTATTCCAGGAACCCCAGATCTCTAAGACATTGCTCCTAAAACTTGTGCTCCAGACCCTTTACCAGCTCCTTCTCTGGACATGCCTCAGGTCCTCAGTGTCATTCTTGTAGTGAGGGGCCCAAAATTGAACAAAGCATTTAAAGTGGGGCCTCACCAAGTACAGTGGGGCAATCACTGCCCTGGTCCTGCTGGCCACACGGCTGCTGATACAAGCCAGGGTGCCACTGGCCTTCTCAGACACTGGGCAGACACTGGATCATGTTCAGCTGGCTGCTGACCAGCAGGCCCCGGCTCTTTTCTGCTGAGCGGCTCTCCAGCCACTCCTCAAGACAGTAGTGCTGAATGAGATTGTCATGACCCAAGTGCAGGACACAATACAAATAGATATATAATTTCTTTTTTCTGGAAATAAATAAAAACTACTACATGATATTTACACCTGAAATTATGCTACCTAAGACAGTAGAATAGAAATAGAAACATTCTTTAAAATTAAGAATTTGAAAAGACATGAGGATTTGTTAAATTTTTAGTAGTGGATCTTCCGATTCTCTTATGCTCTAGAAGGTACCCATTATAGTTAAAATTGTGTTTATTCAGATAAACTTATTGATAGCTGATAAAGTCTTGCACAGCATTTAGGTATCTAGGTGATACACAATGTTTAAATGCTCATGGGACACAAAAAGGGCTATATGGGGTTACAGCAAGAGATACATTTGTGACCAGTGACCAAATATAATTTTGCAAATTATTAGAAGGAGTTTAAATGGTAAATATTCTATCTTCTCCATGTATCACAGATTTTGAAAAATTGTGATTTTAGTGATTTCCTGTATGAAAGAAGATCTTTGGAATGTTCTCTTCAATTTATTTAACAGCAGTTTGAATTTATTTAGGTTTTGCCTTCATAGAATCCCTTGCAGCCACCTATACAATTTAAGCACATGCCCATTTTTTGTTGTTGTTTTGCTTTTAAACCTTTGGCTGAAATAGATTTGCTGAAATCTCCATTCTTGACTTGAGGGAAATAATATCCAATTCTCTCTTTCAAGGTCACTTGTGTCTCAAGTATCTCTTAAAGCCTCTCCAGTAAGTTTTTGTCTTCTTACTAAGAAAGATACTGCAAAGCAAATACAACCTTATTTAAAATAAGTAAATTTTTAGCTAACTTTGAATTTTACTGAAAATTTGGAAATGTTGATAAACTCTGGAAGTTCTTGTCTCTTCTCAATTTTAGTTAAATATCAAACCAGACAGCAGTAGATACTGTTCTGCAGTTCTGCTTCATTGTACAGCCACATTCTGAATGAAAATGAATCAAAGTATCTGTATTTTCATATATATACACTCTCTTCAGCAGGTGCTTGACAAAAGAACTATTGAGTTATGTAATGCATTTCCAAAATGTATTCTGAATTTCACTTCTTAAAAGCAAGAGGTTTTCACCAAGCACACAATAAATGAGGCAGTTGCAGTACATCTCAGCATGTCCTGATGCATATAACAGATTAGGAATATTAAGAATTTCGAACCTATGTTTAGAACATATGTTATTGAAATGCAATTTAGCTACCAAAATGCTAAGAAAAAAGTGGATTTTAATTCAAGAATTTATTCTTCAGAATTCATTAATCTATCCTGATATGTATAAAATTTGTAATGAGGAAAACATAAGTGTTTAAAAACTAGATTGCAAAATCCTTTCTGTGGATGTACATTGTTATAACTTTCATGAGGAAGCTATAGCAATACATTTATAAGATTCACTGCAAACAGCTAAACTATCAGGTGTATTTCTGAATAAATTCTTAAGATAATATATTTCTAAAATTGTTATCAAATCCTAATTAACATAAAGTTTATTTATTCCCCTAGGAATTTCACAACTCTAGCTCAGATTTTGTCTAAACCTATTCTAAGCTGTTTTAAAAACCATCAAACTTTGTATAGTTTTACAGCTGAATTAAAGTAAGGAAAGAGTTTGGATATCTCTATAATACAGATCCTCAGAAGAGTAGCAGAAAAGTAGTTTAGCAATACTCTTAGTTCTTGCTCTGTGTGTCAGTACATGGCTCATGTCTTCAGAATCAGAACAATCAGTGTGTTCAGTCTTATGAAAAGCACAAAACTGATGGAAAATTTATTTGGTTTGGATACAATCTTGTTACAGGTCCAATTCCAAGTAGAAGGAGATATTTCATAACAGCTAGTGATTTCCACAGTTTTGACAGTTTTCCCTTTTGTGAAGAGATTGCATGTACTAGTTATTTTCTAACTATGTAGCATAATTTCTATGTGAAACACTAATTATTAACTCCACAGTAAGCTCATTACAGGATGCAATAGAATTTACAGTTACACTCCTAGGCTGATAGTTCTGGCTTTTTGAGCCACAGATATAGTTTTTATTGCTCTGACTACACTTTTGTCTTCAGAATGTGCTTAGTTCATAATGCCACCTATCTAGAGGGAATTATTTAATAATATTTACAAGAATTACCCCATTTCTTTTAAATTATCTTAATTTCAATTACATGAGTAGTATGTCCATTATTAGGAGTATTATCGATTAAATGGTATTTTTCATAATTGGAACTTGGTCAGTAATGTCCCAAATATATAAGTACATATACAAATGCATGTGTATATGGAAATGCATGTGTGTATGGGCATGTACATGTATAAACATACACTTATATAAAACACTCCACCACAGGCTTTTGAATCTGATTTGAATCATAGGTCTAATCTCATGAAATTTCTACTGATAATTGAAAATTGCATAATGCCACAAATAAGTGCATCTGAGTGTTATGTGCATATTGTATTTTCCCTTGATTGCACAGCAATGGAATGTAGGAAATTCAGACTTAATTGCATCAGGTTGACTGATGAAACTGGATGCTCATAGCCTTCTTGAGTATAGCTTGGAATATTTCCAAGCACAGAAATTCCACACCCCCTCAGAGAAAATAAGTCCAATGACTACTACTCTTCCTTTGAAGACGTGGTTTTAGCTTGGAAACTGCAACTTAGGACTGGTGCCTAATGTCCCCTCATTGTGTACCTTCAAGAAAATAATGATTTTATACCGTAACCCCTGATTGGCAGCTGAAAATACCATCTCTATTAGCTTTCTTCGTGAATGCCCTCTCAGGTTCTCTTCATATATTGTGTGCTCCCTGTTTCAGCTTCATAGCTGGTTCAATTTGCTCATCAGTTGAAATGCCACCAGCTGGAAAATGAATTCCATTTTGGTATCATGAGTAGAGGGGAGTAATAATTTCTTTCAATCCTCTGGCTAATGCAACTGAGTATATGCTTGGTCTTCATACAGATGCAGCACACACCTTCATCAGAAGAGAACATTTTCATAATTTCAGTAGAGAGTCCACACATTAAAAACTGATAATGCTGATTTTAGTGTATGTCATTCAGAAGGTCTGTAGATGGTATGTTGCTCTTGGCAATCCAAAGACTTGTTTAATAACTTTTTAAAAATAAAATCTTAGAGAAAAGTTGTTCGTGTAAGAATAAACCAAGATAAATCCAAAACATCTGGTGTGTTTTTGAGGAACATTCCAAAAGACACAAAGCACTTTGGATGAAAGCAAAAAAAGAACAAACTTCCCCTACCCCTGCAAACAATGGCAAAGCCAACAATAAACAACAGAAGGCATCTGAGATATAAGAAAAAAAAACAGATTTGACTCAGCTTGAATTTATTCATAGCAAATAAAAATATTACTACATGCCCAACTAAAAGACCTTCTGTATAAATTAAATATGTGGGGAGATGAGGTATCAGTACCTCCTTGGCACATACTGGAAGTTTAAGAACATGGAAAGGATATAATTGTCTGAGAAACAGCATTTAACTTTAAACTAAAAGTCTCTACGACCTAGTTCAATGTAGGATACAGAAGAAGGGAATTAGACTATACTACCTTTAGGAAGGTTTTTAATGAAACACAAGTGAAACTATTAATTCTCATTAACCTTTGTATTTTGAGGAAAAGCAATTTCCTTTCTTGCCTGGCTGTGATAGCACCATTTTCAGGCTTTACTGTATTTTGTTTAACCCTACTGCAAACAGCAGCTACTCCAGCTAGATATAACCTGCTGAAAGGGTTTGAAGGGAGGGATGTTTCTTTAGTTAATGTTAGGAGCACACAGCACTTCACCTCCTGAAAAATTATATTACTTTAAAGTACAAAACATTGCTCTTACAACAATAAAAAAATCTGACAGGTCTAGACCTATTTAAAACTTTAGGATATACTGAACTACCTGTGCCACTGGCAAATTTTGGTTTTGTGAAACTGCAAATTTAAACACATTTTGCCAATTTACATAATTTATTTTTAAAAAAATAATTTAACTAGCATAAGCAGAATCACAATTCAACTCCTTAATTGCAATAGGAAGTGAGACATAAACAGCCCAGATATAGCTTAGTTTTACAAATGGAAAAGATTCTCTGCAATTCTATCATCAGTACACAAGAACACAGTATTTATGCCAAAGGGTACAGTATGCCTGTCAAACTTTGTATTTAGAAAGATCAATTTAAATTCTAAGAAGTTTAAAACAACATCTCAGAATTGACAGGTCCTCAAAATATTATGACAAGAATAGGTGGAAAATATTGTAATTTTTAATATCATGTCTTTTCAGTAGGATCTATTTTATAAATCACATCAGATTAATTTCTTGAGCAGCCTTGTATAGGTAACTCACTGCCAGCAGGGAAGACAATAGAATTCTAATCCAGATGTTAAAAAAAAAGAAACATAACAGACATTGATGAAAAGGTGCCAAAGAGAGAAGTTTCAAAAAGATGAGTTTCATAGACATTTTTATGATTAATTT
Source organism: Lonchura striata (assembly GCF_050655825.1). Taxonomy (NCBI): domain Eukaryota; kingdom Metazoa; phylum Chordata; class Aves; order Passeriformes; family Estrildidae; genus Lonchura; species Lonchura striata. The sequence continues at coordinate 53,647,286 of NC_140703.1, read as the reverse complement.
ATCAAAAATACATGCCTAATTAACTAATTGCTGAGCTAAAATAAAAAAATATTAATAAAAAGAAAATTTGTGACCTCCCAAAAAGTAGTTTTTATACTTAATAATTTAATTAAGGTGCAGTCACAGAATAAGTTGGTAGAATTTAAGAGTCCTTTTTCATTATTGACTCTAATTATGACAAAATATTTCATGGGACACATGAGCTTAAGCTTTGCTCCAAGATTGCAGATTGTTTACATAACATAAATCATAAGTTAAATAAAAAAAAATTTGAACAGCATTCCTTTACTTACAAATAACAACCTTTAATCTTGCACAGAATACTCCACAATCTGATTAAAATTTCAATTGATGTCAATTCAGAAATGAAAATTAAACACAGGGCAAAATAAAAATAAAATGTTTTTAGTGCCATCATATTAAAGCAGCACCATCTAGAACAAATCACAATCTAAAAGATAAGAAAGAAACTTATGAAGCACTAGGAAATAAATTATTGTTTACATTTATCAGTTAAATCTGCATTAACATGAACTAATGAACAGTGTTTTGTCTCTTGCATTCAGTAGCTAAATAAACCTGTATGTCTCCTTAAAGCTTTCCCAACCTAGGCACCTCTAATCTCAGCAAGCTAGAAACCTGTCAGATAAAATTTCCATAATTATAAAGCATATAACATTTGTCCTACTGAAAAGAGAAGATATAGGCTAAATAAATACAAATGTTAGCCAATGCCTAGAATAAAACAAATCTGAAAAATGTGCAATTATTTTATGTTTCTTTTATTCTTATTAATGAGAGTGTGCTGCATAAAGATATATAAGGGATATATAATGGAAATTAAATGGAAATGAAAAGGATATTTTTTATTCTAAGCTTAATCAATGAAGAAAATGTATTATACATGGCAATGTTTATCCTTCACTTTTCTTAAATCAATCCATGATATTTTTCCTATTATGCAAGGAATAGATGAATGAAATTATAACCTCTCCCTAACAAAACAAATAAATGAGCTGAATAAATATTAAATCACTATAGTAAATAAGGAATCACTGCTTACTCAACTAATGAAAACGGAGTAACTACTCTTGTTTATGTGGAACTGTATGCACCACTAGAATTTAATGTCTTTGTTTGAAAGGATGACCTTTTCCACTGAAATGTGAAAGCAACAAAAAAAATCTAAATACTTTCACAACTTCTTAAGTATCTGGTCTCTGGAGCACAATTCAGGAGCCTGTCTTTGATGTTTAGGATTTCTAAATTTACAAAATAATCTAAACAGTGAAATTTGAATAGTTGTAGCAATGGGGCTACATCTGGATGGTGACTGGTCACATTTTCCTGATCTGGATGTAAGAGTTGAATGACCATGAGCAAGAGAATTACCCTTTGAAAGGAACAAGTGGTTCTTACTCATCTCCATAAATGAGGATGTGGAAGCCACATTTTATATAATCATTACAAAGAATTGCTTCATATTTGTAGCTACTGTTACTGTAAGATTGAAAAGAGATGACATTTAAATATCCTTTGGAGAACCTTCTATTTCTCCACTGATGATAGAAGAGGCCTGGAAACCAAGCTTAGACCAGGCAACCAACATTAACATGACCTAGTCAGTCATGCAAGCTAACTCTGACTTTATATTTATATTCTGAATTTTAAAAGGTGAATAATAAGTGTGCACTGGTGTAAGTATGAACTCATGGATGAACTAATTATTTTTAAATTGGGATAAGGCTATTCATTACTGACAATTATGTTTGCAAGGAAAACTGAAAATTAGATCTGAGCATTTTTTAATGCCATGTCATTTATTTAAATATATTAGAAGTATCAGGACATTTTGGTGGTCTAATGTTGTCTCATTTTATACAGTGCTTTTCAGCTTCAGATACAAGAGTTTAAGGACATTAATAGAAGCAAAATACAAAATAAAAAAAAAAAATTGTTTCTATTAGTTTAATAAAAAGCTAAATTTATCATCTGAATTCTATAAAAGGATTGAAATTTGGTTTAAATGATACTGCATACTTTATTTTTATCTCTATATTTTCATATGGAAAAATAAATTCCCAAGTATGCAAGAAAAGAAAGAAGTTTTAGGTATTCTTAGAGCAAATCACCTAGATGCACTGTCTTTTATAAACTCTCCCTAGAAACCTTTTACTGTAAACAAATCTTGCTATTCTTTCTTAAATGGAAAGGAAACTGTTCTTTATTATCACTGGGATATAATGGCAGCAGTTAGAAGTATTGCATCTCATGTAAACTACTAATCATTTGAATTTAAACTAGGATAGTTTCTAATGTGTAACATGTAAGTAGCTCCATTTCTCCAGAACCAGAAATACTGACATTTTACTTATATAAATCAATCCCTCATTCCTTGGATAGCCAGCATCCCTATGGGAATTTACATGCATTTGCATAATTCTGTTCAGTTTTTCTTATTCCACATATTAAAGTATTTTTCAAAATAAGTAAGATATTTTGTCTATTTAAGATTACATGAGTTATGTATGCATTCATACCCTCATGAGACTTGATATTGAAGATTTCAAGAGAATAGTTAGATATTAGGATAGGCTCCAGAATGAGCACTGGAGCACTGAGATAAATTCCTTGCATCTTTCCCATAGTGGGCACATTGCAACCAACTATTACTCATGTTGACTAACTATAACATATTTCTCTGCTGCAACAAATTCCATGTATCTCCTGCAAGAAGTCTCTTCTCAGTGGTGACCAATGACAGGACTTGGGGAATGTCCTGAAGCTGTGTCAGGGGAGGTTTAGGTTGGATATCAGGAAATGGTTCTTCACCCAGAGGGTGGCTGGGCACTGGAACAGCTCCCCAGGGAAGTGATCACAGCACCAGCCTGACAGAGCTCAGGGGCCTTTGGACAATGCTCTCAAGGACATGGTGTGACTCTTGGGAATGGTGCTGTGAAGGGATGGGAGTTGAACTTAATGATTCTTGTGGGTCCCTTCCAACTCAGATTATTCTGGGATGCCCTGAAAAAAAGTCCTCTGACTCTAAGTTTAGCTTCCTCCTGAGCTAAGGAATTTCCTGTCTTCTTTGTGAATTCCTTGCTTAGCAAATTTTTTCTAATGGCGTTCTAAACTAAAATGTTCACCCTGCTGAGCAACCGTTTAAAGAGAACTTGGCCTTTGTCCCACACAATTCCCCTTCACTCAGTATTCAGTATTCATGACTTAACAAAATGGCAGTTTGCTGTCCTGTTACACCTTTTTAGCAGGAAATATCAAGCACTAACAAAAAAAAAAAAATAACAACATGACACAGATATTTAGAATTAAAGGCAGAAAATTAGTTAGGTCATTAATCTGGGGTTTTTTGTATATCAAATATATTCTGCATATACAGTATAACAATTACTCTGTGACTAAGAATAATTTCTGCTTTATCTCAATTTTATTCAAACATATTTAAACTTGAGATGAAAATACCTAGAGATGGAGAATTCAATGCTTTTCTGGGCAGTTATCCCAGTTTATTCCAGTGTTTAAGCTATCTTGTTGATGAAAAAGTACTTTATTTCCAATCCATCTCAACTGAATAGGCTCTTGCTAAGAATTCTGAACTATATTAAAGAGCTCTTTAGTTCTCACTAGTTTCTCCCTGTGGAGATATACTGTCATCAAGAACCTTGTCTTCCTTTCTTTTTAATAAGATGAAACAGCCTGAGCACTCTAATATATTTATTGCAAGACGTTTTCTCTTGTCTTGTAATCCTATGTGTCTCCCCTCTTCACACCCTCCAAATGTCAAGTGCTATTTAAAAATGGTGATATGAGAAGTATACCAAATATTCCAAAATCCACCATTGCATCCAGAGATTAGCTTTTTTTTTTTTCACAGCACCAGACTGACACAGAAGGGAGTTCTTTATCTATTCCACATATATATTTATTTATTTATTTATTTATTTATTTATATATATTTATATTTATATATTTATATATATGACATTTCAGTATGCATCTATTTATCTATATATATAGATATATAAAAATATATGTATGTACAAAGACACATACATATACTTGCATCACAAGCATATAATTTGAACTCCAAGATTTACCTTCATTTTTATTGTGGTAAATTTCCCTTCAAGGGAAATTTGAAGCACATTCTGCTCTGGTCTACATGTGGGAAACTAGTGTAATTATCATAAGAAAATTCCTGATTCTGTTAAGTTTCATGACATTTATACAATTAGTGGTAGATAAACTCACCACCTCAATGTAATGACACTGTTATTTTTTTGATTTAGCAATTAACATCCTGTATTTTTTTTCTTGCATTTATTGAAAAGATATAATTAAAATCTGCTCTTAGCACTTTCCACTATACATCTAAATTTATGATTTCTATTTTTTCTGCACTGATTTTTTCATTATGTATATTTTCTTAGCTCTTTTTAAAGTTATTTTTGTTGGTTTGTGTTTGAGGAAATTATTTATTTGATTAGAATCTCCTGTGCAAGTATTTTCCCTTTTTCTGGTAATGTGAAATCTAAGTAGTTTTATACTTAATTTTATGTTATATATATATATATTGATTTTCAAGATCTAGATCTCCTCACTATCTTGGTTTTAATAACTATTTTATCAAGTTGACTAAAATATTATAACAACTTTTTACTTTTGCAATCAAGACTGTTAAATGCTACCCATTGTTTGTTTATCCTTCTTTTTATGCAAAGTCATCACATGAATCAATTTTATCCTTGAGAACGAATATTTCAATGATGGCCTCAAACCATGCAGTCATGAGGTCATGAATTTGCTTTGGCTTAATAATTATTTGATAAAGAAACCTAGCACCTACTATCTCCAGAAATCACTGGCTCCTATTTTTATTAGCAATATTTACTTACTGTACTTTTTACATATTCAAATATTCCATAATGACAATCCTTCGTAAAATCTCTCACTTCTACAACTTGAAAGACAACAGCATTTACATAAAAGTCTAGTCTAGATGTCTCCAACATACACTTTTCACTATTTTAATATTCTTCAAATTTCCATTTATCAGAATTTCTTTGATAAGTACTAATTCTTATGATTTACCTGTTGGCCACTCCATTTACCACTATTACTTTTCATTTTCTTCCTTTAATGAATGAGCCATATGATTTCACACTTGTGGAAGATATTCACAATAATCAACTTGTTGCTATCTGTATAAAATCCAGTTTCACACGTTAAATAAAGACTTCTCCAGTTAGCTGCTCTGTCTTAACCTGAGCACATAAGTAATTACTTATCACTATGATATTTCTCATCCCTTACAGTTTCCTGTGCTCTAGCATTCTTTTCTTAGTCCTTCTTACTTAGAGTATAATTTTCAAATTCAGAGTCTTCATCTTTTTTTCCTGGGGTATGTAACTAACTAACTTGTGTGCACATTAAAAATAATGTTAGTGTTAAGCAACCAGCCCAGGCAATTCTCCATGGTTAGTATTTCTCATTAATGCCCTGACAATTCTTTTATCTTTGACACACTTTAGACTGTACAATTTAGATTGTTCCATTTATTAGAACTAGGGTTTGTTTGTTTTTTTTTTTTAATAAACTCTCCTTTTCATGGTAGAGGACACTCACATTATAGACAAGCAAAAAAACCTCAGAGATTCTCTGAGAATTAATATCAACTTAATTAATATATAGCTACTGTAAAAATAAATAATAAATATATTTATAAAATAGTAACTGAAATATTCTTAGTACTGAAAATTGTAAAATTAGCCTCTAGAGGCATATTCTTTAGTTTGTCTGTTTATATTTTAAATAATCCACCAGGGGGAGTTCTAAGAATGAAACAGAAATATTGACAACAAACATGAACTCTTGGAAAAAAAGAATTTAAATGCACAACTGCCATGACTTATCATTTCTGTTGAGCACTAAAACTTTCAGTCAAGCTTGTGGCAAGTAGTGAGAGTTCAGTAACTACAGATTCATATTGAAGTTGAAAATTCTAGTGTTCCAAAACAATGACATAGGGGAGAATGAAACACAGCTACTTGATATTAAGTCTAATCTTCAGTGCCTTGAGTATTTTTTATTAATTATTGAAGTAAATTATATTTAACCTTGAGTCAGCTGTCAATCTTTTATTATGACCACTTCAGTCATAGAGACTATCCTTTTAAGTCCTGTTCCTTAGCACCATCAGTGTTAAGAGATAGATTTTCTAACCTTTTATCCCATAGAAAAGCCCCAAGAAATATTCACACAATTCTCTACAGCTTGCTCTCACTAATGTTTCCCTTCCGGAAGACACTTGGATTATACCATATTATTATGTGCTCAACCCTGTAAAACACACCAGCTAAACAGGTTAACATCAGGTATGATGTTAATATGGCATCATTTTGAACAAATAATTCCAGGGGTTTCAAGCAAAGAAAAGAAATTAAATATGGAGAGTCATGAAAGAATATGCAATACCCTTAAAAAAAAGTTGAAACAATCTTAATAGGGTGATTCTAGAAGTATATGTGTTTTCCAGCTGGTATAAACAAGTGTTATCTTTAATGACTCTAATGAAATTATGTCCATTTACATTTCATTATTTTTTGCTACTCAAAATACTTTTTCAAGTACTAGATGTGATAATGATCTCAAAATCAAGTAAGGCTATTTCCTTCTAAGAAGCAACTGATTAATCTTCTTTTGAAGCATGTTTTAATTTTTGAAGTAGTCCAGAAGCAGTCATCTTCAGACAGGCTTTTGGAACTGCAATTCCCAAAGATTAGAAGTTATTTAAAGGAATCACTCAAACAAAAAGGATTTTTTTTTTCTTCTTCCCATCTTTCTTCCCTTCTTTCCTTTAATTTTTGAGCCATTCATCTTATTCTATAAAACAGTTGTTCTTTGCTGCTAGGCTGCAAGTACACTGGATGTCACAAAATGGGGTTGCATACAATGGGGATCATAAAGCAATAAGACAAGCCTGATCATGAAAAAAGAAGATCTCCAGATTCCAAATCCTCAGTGGAGTGAGGATCAGCTATAATTGCTAATTGAAAAAAAGTCTTCTCTACCTAGGGGAATGCTGAATTGATAGAAGCATCCCATTCCCTAGAAAACTTCAATACATGCAACAATAATTACTGTTTTCATTCCATGTCATCATTGGTTACATTTTCAGAAAATTTGAGAAACATTTTTATGATTTTTGCATTTATACTGAAAGCAACATTGGTAACACAGGGATGCTTTTGTTATTGCTGAGAAGTCCTTACACAGCATCAAGCCCTTTGTAATTATAGTTACATTACATTGAAGCTGACAAACATAATGATATATAATATAGCTTATGTGTTATATATGTACATAATTACATATATATATATATATATATATATATATATATATATATATATATATATACACTTATGAATGAACAGCATACCTGAACAGTGAAGCTAACATACACTGTCATTTCCAGTAATCCTTTTGGATTTCTCAATGTTTACTGCCTTTCCAGCTTAATTTCTAATGTTTCCATTACATATTCTCTGTGTGGAACAGAATTGCTACTGACAAGTATTAAGGGCGTGTCTACTTTAAGTGACCAAGAGGTGGAACCCATCATGGATGGAAAGAGAGTAAAGCATGGAAATCAAAGAGGAGGGGAGGAGGAAAGAAAGAAGGAAAGCAAGCAGCAAGCAGAGAGGACATGAAGGCAGGAAATCAGGAAGAGAAAGAGGGAGGAGATGAAAGGGGCACAGCTCCCTAATGTGGAAGGTGGAAGGTAGAGGGAGAGAGAGTAGAAGGAACAGAGGAAGGAACAAGAGGAGAAGGACGCAGGCAAAGTGAAAGAAATTAATGATATTGTGAAAATACAGGGAGAGTTCAAAAATGAAATTATGTAATTCATTATGGATAGCTACATTACCAGGCCTATCCTCCTGCATTTTACATGTTGGTCATGTAAAAATCACACCTTATTGTCGCTGTTAAGTTTTGTTGTTTCTTTTCCAGAACAGGTTGTAAGAAAAAAGCAGTTCCAATGTGTCTGAGAAGCTTACAAGATTCACTTACACTTTTTTATTATTTTGAGATAAAAGTAGATAAATATTTGCTTTTGAATATTTAATATATATGTATAGAGTGTTCTTTTGTGTTCTTTTGTAGCTTGTGTTCTTTTGTAGCTATCTTGTATTCTTTTGAAGCTAGCATGTATTACAATGTCTTTAAAACCTCTAAGTCTAAATGAGTTTACAAAAATGAAATAGTTTTTAAATTATATATTTTCATGAGAAAAAAAAAAAGTGTTTTTGGTAAGAATATTTTCTAATCAATATGAGATAATCTGTTATTTCTTGGTGCCAAGAAAAAAATTCACCATGAACAGTTGTCAAGGAGGAAGGGGCAGGGAGAAAGACCACCAGGCAGTGTGATGCTGCAAAGTTCTATTTAATAATTGAACCAAAGCAGCGAGTAAGCTGTGTCAGGAAAAACCTCACACTCCCACACATACAGCCCACACAGTTCCAGCTACCAATGCTAGCCCTAAATGTGAGTTGACACAGTGGAGCCTGGGGAAATGCAGCAATTTCTGCAGCTCAGTTTTGGATGCCTGCATCACAATATGCCCTTCTGGTCCTAGTCCCTGTTACTGAGGTGTCACACAGGCCACAAATAAAATCAGCCCATGATGGTATGATGTAACTTTCTGGCAACTTCAGGTTTTGCTCTTCTCTTGCTTGCTGACCCACAGCCTGTACCAAGGCTAATCATACTCTGGCTGTTAGAGTGAGTTGTATTGTCATTGTATTGTCATCTACGGCTCATTGTATCCAGTCACCCAAGTCTTTATTAAGGTTGTGATGTTTTCACCACAGAAAAAACTTCCTGAAAATTTGTAATTCAACTGGGAGAGTGAGAACATACACTCTTTTGTTCCCCTGCCTCCAGTCTAGAAAGAAATACTTGCAGGTGATGTTTTTCTCTCAGTATCACTGTATTAAGGTTCTCTAACATCTGTCATTATTGTATTGAATGGTTTCAGTACATTGACAGAACATTGTAAAGCCTTGGTTTCTTATATTGCTTCAGGAAAGACCAGGGCTAACCTCTACTCTGAAGTGTTATCTTTTGGTATTTTTTTGTTTTGTTTCGTTTTCTTTTTCCCCAGTACTCCAAGTATGAAAAACCATACCATTCCTTGAGATTTCATTGTCCTTTTTTTGTATGACTGCATATTCTTTCTTAGTCAACAGAGAAGTTACAAGTCTGCCCTGCATTGTACTGAACACATTATTTCCAGATAAGAACAGACTGAGTATTTTCAAGCCATTTTAACAACAGGAGATACTGATGATTTCAGAAAGCAGAGCAATGAATAGGGAAAAGAATCTTGGTGATGGAGTTTTTACAGAGTAAAATTTCTACTCGTCATATATTGTTCTGTTTGCTTCAACCATAGTCCAAAGACTATGATTCTCTTTTCTATCATGTCTCATTCCTGTATCTTTCCTTCTTCTGTTTTTCCTACCAGAGTTCCCCATACTAGTATCAGTTGAATCACCCTGTCCAATATTAGCTCTTTTTCACCCCCCACCAGCTACATATTCCAATTAGACTGTATCATTTGTTGTCTGAAATACCCACAGAAAGCAATAGTGAGTCTTCTTTCTAGTCTAAAGGACTAGTTGTCAATGTTAAAGTGTTTGGAATATCGGAGAGAAAATGCACTTAAAGCTTATGTCATGCTTTCTTGGTACCCCTGAACTGGAAATTCAATACATACTACATTTTCAGAGAATTTAGACATCAATTAATTTTCTACACTCACAGTGTAAGAACTCATGTGGGGCTTTTATTTACCCACCCTTGAATACTTTCATGAAAACAAAGAAAGAATGCTTATCTCCAGTACTGGAACACATCCTTTAACCTTACCAAAGACATTCAAAAATGGCAGGTAATTTGATTTTACACTGGCATGCAGACTCAAAGGTTTGAATTTACAGCTACAAAATTCAGCTGCCTTGTTTCTCATCTTCATTTGTTTTCCATGAATGACAAGAAAATCCTCCAGGATTCACTGTCTTTGGAGTGCTTTTTTAGTTTGATGTTTGCAGTTCTGTGCATACTGAAACAGATTCATTCTGATTTTAGGCACTCACCAAAGGTTAGGTTAAGTCTGCTTGCCCTGAGATACCTCTAAGAATAGTAGTTTATTGCTGCCTACAGTTCAGTCAGATAAAGCAGGATTTATAAATGATATATTTTTCACTAGAGAAATTGAGATGTAGATCTACTGACCCCACAAACAATTACCATATGAAGAAGGAGAGACCTATCAGAGTACCCTTAGTATGCAAATATATGCCTAAAGCATGGAAGGTATTAGTTCAATGGGATATTAATATTGCTGCTAAATATTCAGTTTTCTGGAACTAGAATAAACTTGAAAAACAAATTAAAGGTACAGGAACAGTTGAAATTCGTGTATAATGTAAAAATGTTATTCATTTGAGAGCACTGCTTTTCAGAGCAGTCCTCTCTAGGAATAATACAGAATTCTGCCATACTAACCTTTTTAATATAGCATCTAGGCAACCAAATTAAAGTTCCTGATGATTGTGAAGCCATCAAATTGTGATTAAGGCACTATAAGTTATTTCCTTAACTATTTTCCTGTAGATTTCACAGTATTTTTCTACCAGCAGTTGTCTTTTCCATTTTCTGTTAATTATCTTGGTGTCCATATGCTAGTTCTTGAAATGCTCTTACCTTCCTCTTCTCCAACTGTGTCTTGATGGAGTGGTACTGTAATATGCTATGTCACAGCTCTGCTAAGGAGAACTTAAAATGAAAGTGGCACCTGTGCTAAGTGCTGATTATTGCTTTCAAACAAGAATCTTAAAAATATTGAAAGTGTGAAAGGTGATCTATAAAGAGCAATCTTTTCTCAAAAAAAACAAAAGAAAAAAATTTGGAGTAGAAGTCATAATAATTGCAATAATAGTTTATATTAAAAAAATTACTGAACTATTTTAAGAAAGTCATCCTATCAAGAGAAATAAAAGATCAAATTTTGTGGTTCAATTTAAAGTAGCAAGGATTTTGTCACTCTTGCTTGTGTTTGCACTGTTGAAATTGTTCACTTTTGTGTATCACTAGCATGGCTTTAAAGGGGCAAAATAGAGAATATTCTGAACCTCAAAAAATAAACTTTCCAGTCAGGCATAATTGATACTGGATTATAAGTTCCAAATTGTTTTTCATTTTAAGTTCTGTTTCTCTGGTAATAATATTTATTTCAATTATTCTTGTGTCTTTGGAGTATTTTCAACTTAATTTTTCTTATCCAAGGGAAGAGGAAGAGGGATATAATATCCTTCCTCTAGAGAGAGGAAGGATATTATAAAAAAAACAACCTTTAAACAGAGTATCAGAATAACAGCTTTAAAAATCAGAATTTAACTAGTCAAGTGAAGGGACCTGTTTTCTTTAAAATTAGCATTCTATGTAGATCAAGGAAGCATTTTAAATAAAGATATAATTAAACTTTTTATTCCAAGCTAGTACACTGAGCATAAAAACCAGAAAATTGCAGAATGTTTTAAAATTTCAGTGTGTTAACTTGTTGCTAACATGTTACCAATACCTTACTGCTAACAAATTTCAATTAAATGGTAGCTCCGGGAAACCCATCTGTTGTGCATTGTTTGAAAAGTAAAATTAAGAAAAAAATCTGAACTTTTGCTTCATGTTATCCCTGGATACATAGCTCAGAGTTAACCACTGAAAACATACAGGAGATATATTTAATAGCCTTACAGAATAATTTTCCTTCAAAGTGACCTCAGGTAGTCACAGTCCCTGCTCAGAGCATGTCTTAACTAGGTCAGGTTACTTAGCAACATTTTCAGTCATGTCTTGAATGCCTCCAAGAACAGATCCCAAAAATTCCAGTGGTTGTTACTTTCCTAGTGTTTAAATACTCCCAATGTTCTAAAACAATAATCTTAATATCCAATTAGGATTTTCCATATCCTAATTTACTAGGTAAATTTGGTCTGTTTCCTATTAGTCTGCACCCTCAACAACAGTCTGGATCCTTGTCTGCATCCCCCCAATCATGTAGTTGCAGGGAGCTCTAAAGTCTCCCTCAGTACACCAGATTCACAAGCCCAGCTTCCTCAGACTTCCCTTCCAGCATCCAGTCAGCACAGTGACTTCCCCTGGACTAACTTCATTATATCCATCTCTCTCTTGAACTGAGGAATATAAAAGGAGACACAACACTTTGTATTTGGTCTCATGGGTGCCAAATAGGGAAGGATCACCTTCAACTTTCTCAGTCTCACTGATATACCCCAGGATGCTAATGGCCTTCTTGCAGAAAGGGTGCATTGCTGGTTTACTCTCAACTTGGTGTCCTTTTCTGAAGGGCCGTTTCCTAGACAGTTGCTCCCCAGTCTGTAGCAGTGCATGGGGTTTTTTGTCCCTAGATTGCAGGAGTTTGCATTTCCCTTTGCTGAACTTCATGATGTTTTTCACTTTTGGGACCAGGCCTTTTTAATACCTTTATTAGTGATCTGGATGAGGGAATCGAATGCATTCTGAGTAAATTTGCAGGAAACAACATGTTGGGCAGGAGTGTCATCTGCTGAAGGGTATAAAAGCTCTGCAGAGGGATTGGAAAGGCTGGATTGATGGGCCAAGGCCCGTGGTGTGAGGCTCAACATGACAAATGCACTTGGGTCACAACAACCCTGTGCAACACTGCAGGCTTGGGGATGAGTGGCCATAAAGCAAAAAAAGCTAGTGAAGGGTCTGGAACATAAATCCTCTTGGGGTGGCTGAGGTTACTGGAGTGGTTTAGCCTGGTGAAAAGAAGGTTCAGAATAGACTATATTGTTCTCTGCAACTGCTTGAATGGAGCTTGTGTTGAAGTGGGGTTTGGCATCTTCTCCCAGGCAATGAGAGACAAGGGGAGGGCAACTACCTCAATCAGCACAAAGGGAGGTTGGTTCAGGTTGGATATCAAGAAAAATTTCTTCCCTGAAACAGTGTTGGAGCATTGGAACATTCTCTCCAATAAACTGGTGAACTCACTATCCCTGGAGATATTAAAAAAATAAGTAGAAGTGGCACTTTGTGACATGGTTTAGAGGGTATAGTATTTATGCAAAGACAGGACTTGATCTTGGAGGTAATTTCCAACCTTAATGACTCTGTGATGCTGTGCTTTCAACCCATTGCATTAGCATGCCCTCTAAATAGTAGCCTTGTTCTCAAACACCTCCTCCTGACAGTTTGATGGCATCTGTAAAATTGCTGAGAGAGAACTCCATCTTATCAGCTAATAATTACTGAAGTTGCTAGACAGTGTTGGACCCCAAAATTATCCCTGAGGAACATCACTATTTGCTTGTCACCAGCTGGACTTTTTATTACATATTACAGGTCTCTGGACCTCTCTGTCCAGTCAGCTTTCCATCCATCTCATTGTTTGTTTATCCATAAGTCACCAATGTGGTGATAAAGAGGTTAAAGTGGTGAAAAAAAAGTACAGTTTGAAGATAAAATAACTGTTATCTGATCAGTATCTATTGAGCAGCATGTGGTCAGCTATATTAGAAAGCAACCTTATGACCCTGTACATATATGATGTTAATCAGACAGGGTTAAGGGTTAATTGTTGCAGCAGCCAAGAGGAGGAATAGCTAGGACCTGGAGGTTATTCTATACCACCTCATACCATTTTCCAGGGACTTGGGAAAAGCTCCCTTCCAGGTCAGCCAGTGTGGTAGACTAAGCAGTTGAGTATTGTTGTGGGGTTTCCCCCATGGTGAACATGTGAATCACTTGCCTCCTTCTTATACTTTGTCATTTTCATACTATTGTTGCTGCTGATGTTCCTTTTCCTATCTCATTGCGGTTTCCTGAAAATTGTTCTTATCTCAACCTTTGACCTTCACCTTTTGTGCTTCCAGTTCACCTCTCCAGTCCTGCTGCAGAGGGAGGGGGAGAGAAAAGGGGAAGGGAGTGAGCAGTGCATGGTTTGGAGTGATTTAGTGGGAACACTAAATTGAGGAATGTTACTCCTTACCATGACTCTAAAGAACTATTAAATTTAAATTGCGATACTAGAGAGTTTTCTTGCCACACGTATTGTCTGACTTTAGTTAAAGCTGTACTAAAACTAACACTGAAATAAACCCCTGATGTCTGAATGTACAACTACAACTCATTAATGACTGTTGTGACCATTTATCAATATGTCAAAAATATTTTTCTTAATTTGAATATGGAGTAACATTACAATGTTTCAATATGCTTCTGGATAAACTGTTGTAAATGGAAAGGAAAGGTTTTACATATCACTCCTCCCCCACTCCAGCCCAACAGGTTTTAACCTGTTGTGAAATTTTGTAACCTAGATAATAAACATAACTAATAAAATGATCACTGAAGCTCTTCGCCATAAAAAAATCATTAAAAATCTGCATAAGGCATACACTTCAACTAAATGAAACGGCTTCCCCATCTGCAGTACAATCAGAATTCTCAGTAAATTAAAGAGCCCATGTAGAGTCAGCACATGTCACTAAGATACTTACGTGCTCATAATTAAGATTGAATAATGTTTTGTTGTGCTGGGACTAATGACCCTTGCAGTGCAAAGCACAGAACTGCATCTCTGAGAAGCTAAACACCTCTTACCACTTCATTCAAAGCACTTGCAAACATTCTGCATCTCCCAGGCTTGGAACTGTAACATATGTTAGGGTCCTTTATATTGCTAACATTATGAGTGGGTTACAGATACATCAATCACTTTATTCATTCATGTTCCTCTGGTCAAGGAATTTTTACTTAGGGACATTCTTCTGCTCAGTGCATCAAAGTAATTTGAAGATTTTACATGTTTATGTTTAGCAATTCATTTTGAAATATGACGAAATAAAAATAAGGGACAAGATCTATCATTTCAACTCTCAAACTGCAGTTTCAAGATTCAAAATTATCACTGAGGCTTAAGTGAAGTTTCCTAAGAGGCGAAGCACTGAAAGATTAAATAGCTATGTCTATGAGATATTTCAATTTTCTGTTTGAAGCAAACAGGTTTAAGTGAAATGGCATGTAATGAGATGAAGAATCTGGTACTATATTTTGGAAGGTAACACTCAATTCCTAAACATTACTTATACATTATAACACAAGCAGAACCATGGCCTTTACTGGGAGAAAGAAAGCATTTGTATTCAAAACCACACCAAGTATGAGTATTTTTTTTAGTATTTTTCCAAGCTTTTAAACCAAACTGCAATTATCTTTTAAGGAAAAATATTACATACTTTTCCTCTTTTGATATTTACCAGTGCACCAAAGTAGTTGTTGTAAGAAGGGCTAATGGTACATTAAAGCCACAGAGTCTATTAATCTAGAATGGTCTATTATAAAACTTCACCAATAAATACACAGTGGTTCAAATTAGAGCATATTTGAAAACATCTTCTACTCTAAAAATAGTTGCATCCCAATGAGGTGGCCATCACAGTTTTGAATTATACTTAACTCTGTTTTCTAAAGAGACAGATAAATCCATACAGGATGACCAAAATTTCTGACAAGTATGACAAAGCAGATAAATTGCAGACTTTAGCGGTTATCTTCCCTATATATGAAGCCCCTTATACCTAGAATAAAGAACTGTCACTAAAAATGCTTGCTTGAAGAAATAATTTGCTTCATCTTATTAATATGTTTCATTTTTCTGTTTTTATGAATTTTTTTAAAGACATCACACATGCATTTAATTCTACACATGCATTTAATTCTAAATCATTTAACTTAACTCTGGCAATAAACTAGGAATTTAAACTTGTCAGATATATGCTTCTGCAGATTGAAAGCTTTCAGAAACTGACAAGCTAGTTACAATCCAGATTGCAATTAAGAAGTACAGAAGTCTTAAATCAAGAGACATGGATATTTATTCTGCCATTTAAATTAGTAAATCCATTAAAAATAATTTAAAAAATAAAAAATCACACCATAAAACACTGGTAGGGCATGTTCATACCTCAGAAATAAAACAAACTACATTACATCTGATGTGCCTAAAAAGAAACCACTGAGAATTTACATTTTTTTTCTTATTAAGTTCTTCATTGCAAAGCTTTCACTTAAAATGAAAGCCATCCAAGTTCCATTTGCCATCCAAGTTCCAGTTCTAAAAAGTACAGGGAACACAATCACAGAAATCTCCAACATTCATTGTTCACCAAATTTTTATTAAATCTACCTTCCTCTTTTCTTCCACCAATCTCATATTTTGCTATATGGCAAATATATTTTCTAGGATTTTTCAAATGTTATCTGGTTTTCCTTCACTGCTTTTCTTATCTTAATTTCCTCAATTTCTCCCTCTTCTGTGAACACATTTACTCTTCCTTGCTTAGATTTTGCATTTCAAATTAATAATTTGATATTTGACACTTAAGACTCCCCCAGTAAACATCAGGGATATTATACTTCTGCCCATGGAAAGACATATATAACTTTATAGTTAACAAATTTTATTTACAGTAGATAGGACATACCTGCAAGCACTATGCAAATAAAAATTTGTATTCTTTGTTTCCACAGATTTCCTGGTTAGGAAAATAGAAGTTATTCAATGTGACAGAAAACATGTCTGAAATTAAAAATCTCCTGTCAACAGGATTCTTAATTTAATTGGGCTGCTCTTTGAAGCTTTTTATTCTTCAGTATAAAGAAGTTTATGAGCTCTAATGTCTTGCCCTCATAATATATTATGTGAAAGCACCAAGCAACTTATGTAACAACAGTGTAATTTAGAACTTATATCAAGTCTGAGACTAGGCAAGAAGATTTCTTTGAAAAATGAAGACTAAAACATTTATGGCGATTCAATGATGCAAAATATTTATTGAAATATATTGATTTTCATTAGAATGCTCTTGTGAAGAAAATTGTGACTTTCTACTTAAAAGTAATTGGTGGGGAAAAGTTGTATAACATTTGCCAGGTATAATGCAGGCAGAGAGCTACTGTTTTATTACTTGTTTTCTTTTCAGATGAATAGATGAATATTCAATTTCAACTATGTAATTAGCTAAGAAAGAAAATTATTCAAAGATTAGATTTAACTTGAGTTATATCTCAAAATTATTACACAATCATATAAGCCATGCCTATAAATCTCTTTTTGCAAGATTATTTTAAAAACTTTGTCTTGCTCCCCATTCCTACATCAGTTCTATATCAGTATAGAACTATTGTTTGAGGTTTTTATCTCAAGCAAACAACTCCACAAGATTCCAGAGTTAAGGAGTACTTTTACTTCCTATTCACAACAAGCTTTTGCAATAACACTATGGAAGAAGATTCACAGAGCTAGAATTTGAGATAGACCACTTTGAACTCTTAAAAGCACCCTGAAAAGCTTTAAACAAAGGACCTTGAAGTTCCCTGGAAAGCAAAAGAACTGTTTTTTAAGGAAACAACGATTTTTCCATCCTTTTTTAAGTCAGCACTTCTCCTCAAGTCCTCTGCATAAGACTGCAGGAGTTTGCAAACAAACTCCCTCTTGCCCTACTTTATGTTTGCCCTCATCACAGCCCATACTACTGTCCTGAAGTCTGAAGGAAAAAATAATGCATTCTGTCACCTAAGAGACTATGCATCTGCTCTTTGCCTGTGCTCCTCACTTTCCTCCCCTCTCTTCATATTTCCAGGTCTCTGGTGTTCCTCTATCAAACTCCTCAGGGTATCTTCTTTGAACTGTGTAAGTTTTCCCTGGCTATGTATCCATGTAGAAGAACTAATCACTTTTCTCTTATGTAGATACTCTTTGCCTGAAAATGCTGTAGTGAAGATAGGCAATAAGGCACTCCTTCCCCACTCACAACTGGTTTTCCACACACGTTAACACAAAGAAGTAAGTCAAATAGATGTGAGATGATTCACATATAAATGAAGTAACACAAAGCCTGTGAAAATATCACACACTATGAAGCTTATCCTTTAGGGTTATGCTTTCATTGGGTCAGAAAAAAACCCTGCCATTTCATGGTGATTTTCTCTTTTTCTTGCAAGAGAAAACATGACTTGTGCATGCTTGCAAGTACCCTTGGAGATAAATCAGAGCTTGTGTGTTAATTACAACTGACTTCCTTTATGATCTGCCATCTTTTGTTGGTGATTTTTCCATTATACATAATTCAGATTTTAGATCTCAGCATTAAAAGAATAATAAATTATATACCTAATATCTGAGACATGGCACAGATCTTTGTGAACTTTGATACATTAGATATGTGAGTCACAAGTCTTCAAATGTACTATGAGTAATTTCACTCCCCCAAAAATATTTCAATAAGTTCTTTTAAAGAATCATAAGCAGTTTTAAAATTTTTGAAATCAATGTTTTTCTCTATTTTTTTATGTTCATAAACAAAACAAACTGAAAATATGAAAGTAATATATAAATCTAAAAAATATATTGATAAAAAGGTTGGATTTTTTCAAAACACATGTTCAGTCCTAATACAATTTCATTCAAAAAAAGATCATATGAATGCTGCTCTGACAGCTTATTTCTCTCTACTAACAGATCAAGGTTAACCTGACTAGTTTGGACCTCTAATACATAGAAATCACAGAACTCACTTCAGAAGTGTAACATGGATATAACTACCTGAACTATGACAAAAACCACAGTTAAACCTGTGAATTGCAATGTGTTATTAGTTACAGAAAAGAATAAATAAAATAAAGACATAAATGCTGAACAAGAGAATGACATCCATTGAAATATACTCTATTACTTCAATAATAATTTCAGAAGAAACCTAAAAAGAATCATTATTTCTCATAAATTATATATAATATAGTTCTTATGTAAGTTTAATTTCATGAGTCAGATGTTTTTAATTTGGTCAAACTTTAAAAAGTCAAATGGCTACTAATATGATTTAATTTCTGAATAAGTAGCATATTTCTTCTTCATTGATTCTGGTTAAATTTTGACATAAATTTCATACCTATTCTGTCACATAAAGGTGGAAAAATATTAAATATTACCAGATAAAATTCCTTATTTCTAGAACTTCCTGTCTTAATCTACTTCACAGATGGATAAAAGGATGACCAAATTCTTGACAAAAAACCCAAACCAACTACCCAACAAAACTCCCCTTCATAGTGTTCCCATGCAGAACAATCACAATTACAAAGCTTCCTTAAAGCTAAATTAAAGTGATTAAAGGGTGTTATAATGATTTACATACACTTTTCTATTATCACCTGTATGAGAAAATGCATCTAAATAAGTTATATACAGTCCTGACCCAGCAAACAGTGCATCCATCATAGAAGGACAATTGTCATAACTTCACTGAAGTTCTTAGGAATCACCACTTCAATGGTTTTCACTTAAGAAATAAAGTTTCATAGAAATACCGAATATAATACAGAAAAATTTCAATCCAAAAACTATCAAGATATTTTTACTTGTAGAGGATATATAGGACTCACAAGGTTCAAATTTACATATTCCAGAACTGCCTTACCATGGTGTAGTTGTGAGCCACCTTCATAAGCTCTGTGCACCCTTGTGCATCAGCAAATGCTCGTATTCCCAAGCAGTTGGATGGGTGCAGAAGCTTCATCAGAAAATGGCAGCAAACCTCTACAACCTGGGGGAGCTGGAGAAGGCAGGCAGCTGCTAGGAGGTTTTCAATGGTGTCTTCTTTTAATTCCAGGCAGCCTAAAAAAAAGTATTGATAACAAATGCAAATTTATTTACTTAGTATTTACAAAACATAGAGTATCGAAAAAATGTTTTTATAAATAATCGCAGGTCTATATAAATAACTCTACAGAAAAAAGGAAGAAAAGACGGATTAATCTCCCTGACTGAACACTCCAGTGTCCTGGAAATTACAGTAATAGAAATATTTCTTTTTCAACTACTATTAATTAAACTATATAACAAGCATAAAAAAAGAGCATGTACTGTATCAAATGGAAGAGAAGACTTGGAATATCTCGATATCAGCCAGGCTGTGGATGGTTTTTTGTTGGCTTTCTTTTCTTTTTCTCATTGAAATTTGCGATAAAACTTGTATTATTTTCAGTGACACAGAGCAAACCTCACAGCCATTTACTTTGCTGAAAAGAATGAAATAACTGCCTAGTATAGTATGAATAAACCCATAAATACATCTTCAAAACAAGGCTTAACAGTATTCAAACGTAGTGTTGCTTATTTGTAATATGACTTTAGGATTAATGTTATCTGAGTAACACATGGCAGGCTTCTCATAACACACACTTCCTCTAAAATAATTTATATTAGTGAAAAAAACCATTAATTAATACTTATATTGCACTTAATTCTGTAATTTCATAAGTTATTACCTTGCACTGACACATTTTTAATAAATAAAAGGTAAAATAGAATAAAATAAACTTTAAAAATAAGTTATTTTAATCTGGTGTGGATTCTCTGCTTGCTTTTTCTACCTCTGTTGGGATCAGGATTGAAGGCATTTGAAAGGATAGTTTATGTTCAGACTCAGGTGTTTACTGTTTCTTATCAATGTTACAGTCTCACAGCCATGAGTTCTGCAGTCTTTCATTAGCAAGGCACAAAGTGGCTATCTCTTTTTACAAGGTGTTTTAAGGCTATATTCTCCAATTAAGAAATGAAACCTAAATTATTTTCTCTTTTAACCCAATAACTGATTAATTGAAGCTCGCAATGAGGGTATTTCAGTCCAATTAAAAAATACCACCCAAACACATGAAGAAGAAGGAAAAAGAACGTAAAGAAGAGCAACCTGCCTCCGCCCTAAAACCCCCATCTTGCTTCATATTTGTTTCTATATCCTAAAACGCCAAACTCTAAATTTTCCATCCTGTGATATTACATACTTCTAACCAACTACAAACCTGTAGTAGTCCTATGCACCTATAGTAATCCCAAAGCTAATAATCAATTTTGGAAGCCTTCTTCACAGTCTCAGGTCAAATGCAGTGCTCCCTTGTGGATCTGTGCCTTTCAGCACAGAAAGCTTACAGTTCTCAACATCCAGAGTTCCACCAGCTGGAATATGTAACTCTTGCTATAATGCTCCTCCCAAACATAATATTAGATTTTATTTTTACATTAGAATCTTAACAATCTCTGACTTAAAAAAACTTAAAAAACTGCAAACAAAATATTAGAAGGATGTTTTTGAGAAGTGAAAAAAATAGGAAAATAAAATGTGTAAATTTAATACAAATTGTTAAAAAATACTTCTGATTTTATTTTGCTGTGCTTGGAAAAATAATTTCCAACTATAAGAGGATTAAGTGTATATTGATTTTTCTTTTAAAACTATTACAGTTCAACACCTAGATAAACTGACTCTTTTCCCCAGACAAGCTTTGTATTCAATGTCACATTAAGAAAAATCTAAAAATCTTAATAATTCTATTGCACAGCACTAAGAAGTTCTAAAATCCTCAATTTCACAATAGCATGCCATTGCAAAGAAAAGATGTTTTATATTGCAATACCAAATTCAAAATACAGTAACATTAACATTGCACATCTGCTCTTTTCTCCTTTCAGTATATCTGGAGCTTTTAATACAAGAGGGAAATTGTGAAGTTATACTTTATTAGATTTAGTTATAATACACCCTTTTGCAAAGGTCAGAGCATAAGATCAAGCGCACAGCCTAATTTCAGTGGGTTTCTCTCCCTATTTTTATTCTTTTACTAATGTCACATGAATTTTTCTTTATGTTATCTAACCTTTTCTCACAATTTCTGTACACCACATCTTTATGCCATGTGATCAGAAGGCACACTTAGAAGTAGGTTCTTGGCTGATCCATATATTCATCAATGACACTCCCACATTTGCTGTATGCCTGCAAGTAATGGCTGGGTCAACATACAAGTCTGGAATAATTACACTGTGAAAAGTGGAAGCATTCAAAAGATAGTTGTTTTCAGGTTAAAACTGACCATCCTGGTAACAGAAGTGAAAAAAATTTTAAATGTGCAAAACACCTTTGAAAATTGGAGGAACTGAGAAATCGGAAAAAAATTAAAAATAATTCTAAATCTCCTTTGCTTACATGCTGTTTATTTTTTCCAATCATGAGCTCAAAAAAAGTCTGTAGCCGTTCAAAACTTATCCAGGTAGCATTTGCAAAGTGATGTTATGTATAGAAAGAATCACTTTCAAAATCCTAACTTTATGAGGAAAGGTAACAGTCTCATGATTTGGCCTTTTTATGGATAAAGGAAGCTACCCTTAGGAGAAGAACCTGAAGAAATCAGTTGAACCTGCGTCAATCTATTTGTTTTCAAATGGAGATACTTTCTGTCCACTTTAAGGTACACTAGTCCTGGTACAGTATTAGTTGGAAAATAGTAGGATTAAAGTAAGTTTAAATCAATAAAAATATTATCTGTTTTATGAATCATCTATTTCTTTATGTAACTAACATGGAAATTTTGAAGAAGATGCTTCACACTTTTATAGAAGAATGTGAACACATTTCTGCTTTACATTTTAATAGAGGAAGTAAAGATACAATGGCTTCTGGGATATCTAGGGATATGAATATATTATAGCTTGACTTACTTTCAACAAAACTCATAAATACGACTTTACTACTTAATAGATCTATGATAAAAGTTAGAAAAGTACACTCCATATGAGTTAGTTATTATTTGTTCTTCATTCTTTTAGCTTCAATGATGGATAGGTTTTTAATCCATCTAAATATCTTCCTAGTCTTACTAATCTTCTTTTTTAAACATCAAGACTCCTTCATAAATTTGTTCACAAGGTCTGTATTCCCTTTTTCAGAAGAGTGCTATGACATTTTTATTCAAATTCCTATGGCATATCAAGTATTTAGCATGGTCAGAGTTTGATAAAAGAAAGCTGTTAAGGGGCTCTCTATATAACACATGAAATCTTCAAACAGTTTCATATTGGCAATTAGAAGATCCAAGCATCTATTTAAAAATGTTTAATGGGATATTCAAGGGGCATTAATATTACTGCTTCTTCAATTTACCTCCCCCTCACATTTTTATGCAATAAAAGCTTGAACAAGTGCCTTAGTCTGAGAAAAACAAATTAACTAGAGCTTAAAATCTCCTTTTGTATTACATTAATTAAAATGAAAAAATAAGAGGAAAAAAAAATCAGAAGAACTTTAATGAATTCTAATTGTTATTCTAAATTATAGCTGTATTTGTGAAAAATTTTATGTGCATTGCTTATGCAGAAATTAAAATGTCTGTCTTTAGCATGCATTCTCACAACAACTACATAAATTTTATTGCCTCATTACCAAATGTAAAGCAGAGATAATATAAGAATTCTCTGAGATTCTTGTTCTGTTGCTAAACCTTTTCCCAAGTTCAGGGACAGTTTTGTGTTGGAGTTGGTTTGTGGGTTTGTTGGTTTGTTTCTTTGGTTGTTTTTTTTTTTTTTTGGGGGGGGGTTTGGGTTGGTTTTGGGGTTCTTGTGTTTGTTTTGGGTTGGGTTTTTTTTTTTTTTTTCTTTTATTCTCTCTTCTACGTTATTGACTATACTTTAGAGCTATTTTTGTTTACAGGAAACTGCTGCACCTTGTCCCACCTTTATATGCTGCTAAATAAGGTCAGTGTGTATCACAGGAACAACCTCCCACACCTATTGACCAACAGATTGAACCTCTCTGGTAGGACAACTCGGTAGGTACACATCATTTCCTCTGTGTATAAGCAATGAATTTTAATTTGTAACACATCATAATATCATTTTACATCATGTGTACAGTAGGTTTTTTTTTTCTCTTTTGTAATTACACACTTAACCCACTCATAGCAAGACTCCTCAACATTCCTAAGAGTTCTGTGTGTACAAAGGAAATCATGGGAAGTGTCAAGGAATTAGAAACACATGCTAAAACTAATTCCTTTTAACCTGTATTTATCTTTTTAACCTTTCTATTTCATGTATCTTGATCAGTTGTGTGGCATCTTTGATACATTGATGAATGGAATTACTTCTATATCAGTTTTAGGAGGTCTAATTTTTTTTTTTTTTTGAAGGCAGTAAATGGTATCAAGATAATATTCATTCATCTTATGCATAGTAGATTAATTGACTACAAAAAGAAATTGCTTTCTTGAAACAGCATCTAATTCCATTGAAGACTTGAGAAAGGTTATTAGAAAGGTGCTATGCCTCACACAGCTATGATAAACCCTTTTGCCATTGCTTATCTTAATCATTCCAAATCTTAGGTACTTTTAGGTAGTCAACTGATCTAGTCACCCAAGATATCCTTTTACAGTTCACAGAGAGAAATAGGAGGTCTTAGAACAGTTTTCACCTGCTCTGTTTCAGTCATATAGTAAAGAATGAGATTAATCACTCCCTGAATGGCTATTTCTTGATTTCAGCTACAAAAGAAGCACCTTCATTTGACTTACTGAGACACTACTGATATTCATATTTGTTGGCATGAATTCAGTTCCTCTGCTCCCAAACACAGTACTGGAATCATTAGAGCCATCAAGTTTCAGGTGATTAAACACTCTGGGTTCAATTCTGATGATCAGCTCTCTCTGTTATGGTCAATTCCTGACAGTGACATAGTGTGTAAAATTGTCTCATATGTCTATCCCTGAACACCAGTTAATGAAGAATGCTATATAAAGTATCTTTTGTGTAGCAGAACATCTTTTAGCCTCCAGTTTGACCTATGCCTTAAAAGATAAATTCTACATTGTATTGTCTTCCATACTTATTATAAAGGTAAAGATGTTTTCAGAAAAGAAAACAGGATGCAATATATTAACTTAGCAGAGTTTCTTCTGATCAAACTGTGTTTTATTTTCAATTAATTATTTGCTGCAAATCACATTCATCAGTTGTACTTGAGGAAGAAACCTTTCTGTTTATTTAGGGTTTCTGTTTATTTAGAATCATAGAATGGTTTAGGTTGGAAGGGACTGTAAAGGTCATCTAGGGGAGAACAAATCGGGGACAGACCAGAGAGCACAGTGGAGCTTATGGGATGTGATGCTCTGGCTTTGGTGGGATAAAGACCCTGGGAAAAGTGACCACAGATATGAAGAGGAACTGGGAAAAGAACTGTATATGTAACTATCAAGGTCTTTGAAATGATGTCGTTTTGTAAGACTGCCAAATAGTGAGAACAATAGGCTATCTGTAGCTAGTGGGAAATTTTTGCTAAAAGCTGTGGCTGTCTGAAGCTGTAACAGTATAAAACTGCACTTTGAGAACAGTACTGAGACTTCAATAAATGACTTAAATGACTTCAACTCCAACTTCGACTTCAACTCCAACTTCGACTTCAACTCCTTTTAGCTCAGGCTTTGGCTTCTTGCTTGGACTACTTTTTGCACCCCTCCTTTGAAGTCCCACCCCTTAGTTGCATGGCAATCATCTACTTCCAACCCTCCTGCCATGGGCAGTGGCCAGATTTCCTTCACCCAGCCTGGCCTTGAGCACTTCCAGGGTGGGGCATCTCCAGCTTCTCTGGGCAACCTGATGCAGTACCACACCACCCTCACAGTAAAGAATTTCTTTGTATTATCCAATCAAAACCTACTGTGTTTCAGTTTGAAGCCTTTATCTCTATGTGCTCTTGTATATATTCCCACTCCATCTATTGTAGGCTCCCTACATTTAAGTATTATAATGTATAACATAATTTCATCAATTATTTCAGAGACATAAATATGAAGCTTGTAAAAAATGAAAAAACCACCATCACAATAATATTTGAATTCTTATAAATTAACTAGATTCACTCTTTAAAAATATTGTATAATTATTTGCACCATAATGACATATCTTTTGAGTAAGTGGACTAAACTGTCCTAATCATGTGACCTTCGTCAGTACTGTCAGTCCCCTTTATTTAAATAGCATGGAAAATTACAACACTGCAGAGTGATAAGGAAATGTTATTAACAAATTAAAATCCCCCTGATCAGGAAACTTCTCACAAACATCTGGCTAAAGATCAGAAAACTATATTAACCAAAATAATACACAACATGTTACCTTTTCATTTCCTGTTCTGAAAAAAAAAAAAAACAAACCTCAAAGCTACAAACCAAAGCACCTCTGTTGTATAACTGAAATGTCAAGTTTTAAAGAAAATTTGTCTACTGACTCATACACATCAGCTTTTTAGAGAGAGACATTAAAATGTTATTTTCTCCTTATGCTAATCACGTGCCTTAGCTCATTTTATACACTTGAACTTAGTCACCTGTAAGATGTACATACAAATAACAGGACTAAAAGCAGTAAATCACTTTAGCTGTGAGCCTTATCTTAGTAAAACCTTTTTATCAACTGTGAAGCACTATGTTAGCACTCTGGGATAGAAGATATGTTTTAGTTAGAGAAAAATTGTTAAAATATGAACATCATTCAAGGGATTACATGCTAAATACTACTGGTTTGTACTTGCACAGATGACCATTATGTTAGCAATTTTGTCACTGATAATTCAGCCAAAATATATAGGCATTGCATTTGGAAATTTTAAGCTTAATTATGTATATAAATAGAGGAATAAAAACTCACAGGTTAAAACAAAGGAAAAAAAAGCCAAGATAAAAGTTACCTCAAAAAATACATAAATATAAACAGCAATTACTAATTAAATTTCAAACAGTACAAATCTTGCACTCTTTCACAAAATAAGCTCGGAGATGACAAGAATTACTCCAAAAAGCTCATTTAATCTATAAGACCTTAGTTCTTAGTTCCTCTTAACTGTTTTTAGTTAATCCATGTCAATACTTATGTTTGCTTCCAGATTGTATGTTCTTCTCATCATGCTGCACACATTAAAAGGCATTCCAGGAATTTATATTTTGTAAACAAAAGCAAACTTCAGCTTGAGGTGAGGGGCGGAAGTTTCCTTCCACAAGACTTGTATCAAACATTGAGTACATCTTGGAGAGATACAACCTTTCTATTACACTAAATAGTCAAGCCTTGGCCTCTGGTGGGAAAAAAATTTAAAAAAAGGGATTAAGCATCTCAAGGACAAAGGAGCTCAGCTTTCAGGTTTGAAGGAGCAGTATTTTATTCTCCATATCTGAAGCTAGCTCAGAAGCAAGAGCACTCACCTCTGCCAGATAAGCTTCTTAACTTCTGAGGTAATGATTTGGCAGCTTGTGTTACAGTAGCACTGAGCAGTTCAAATGCATGTTTAGAGAACAAAAAGTTACAGAAATGGAGGCGTCAATTGCCAAGAAAATATTTTTGCTTATGAATCCACCTTACAGTGTAATGAAATCTACTTTTCTTTGGGCTGGATTGCACTGCTGGGAGAAGTGAGTACACCAATCTTATCCTGTTCTGAGGGTACAATTCACCACAGCTGCTGTCAGATGGTCACAGGGCAGAAAGGCAGTGAAAGTGTTTTACAGTGCAGGAGCAGGAGCAAACACCTGAAAGGTGAGGACCTCTTTCACAAAGGCTTTGCAATTACCACTGCAATTTTCATTATTCTTTTGCTTTTGTTTTGGAACTGGAGGTACACAGCCAGGCAGCTGAACTCAAAAGAGTGGATATGGGTACACATCTCCAGTGTAGAAGCTCCAGAAAGAAACACATTAAAGAGGCAGCCCATCCTACAGCAGCCTGTCTAATCACTTCACTGATGCCATTTAAGCAACAGTCTGGCATGTGCCAGTTGGCAACACAGAGGGATGATGCTCCATTCAAAGGAACACTCACTTTTCAACCATGCCCTGGATTAATGTTCAGTACCTGTTTTAATCTCTCTTTGGAGATGAAGAACTTTGAGCCTAGCAAGGGACAGCTTTAAAAATGCACCCTGCAGTGCACTCTGTTCTTCTTCTCCATACCCATTTCTTCCCTGTGTCTGTCTGAATTTATTTTTATTGATTTCTCCAGAATAGCAGATTGCATCATAGTACAAGGAAACACACTCACTATCTATCTCTCCATAATATTCTAGATCATTCTGAATGCTCAAAATTTATGGATATCCAATTCACAGTGCTTTTCTAAGCAATTCTCATCTATTTTGCCAAAATAATGAGACAACAGCTGGTTCATGGTACATAATTGCCAATTCTCTCCCTTAATGAAATATCCTGGGTAAAAGGAAGAATAACAATTCATTGGAGTCTACTGTAGAGCTCCAGGAATGAGCAAAGACTTTGTGTTTCAGTGACAGGAATGGAAAACATCTGCTCCAGATGGAAACAAGACCCTCAGAGAGTGACTAAAAAGAAAAAAATTAGGGGACGTCAGTCTCTGAAGTTCTTTCCTACAGACCTGAATTATGTCAAAGCCCACAGTTTGTTTTAGGATCAGAAAAATATTCAGTGAATGAAGGTATTTTTATCCAAGCAGGTTGACATTCACAGTGGACAGAAGACAACAATCTGATCCTACACTTACATTGAGGAATTTTGAAAGATTCTTGCACTGTACACATGGGCAGTATAGCTGAGAATTTAATCCAAGTGCATAAATAAGAATTTTATGAGGAACACTAGTGTTGTGGTTTGACACAGAAAAAGAATTTTTCTTGGAAGGAAGAGGTCAATTTGGATGTTGACCAATTGAAGGTGGACATGCCTTTGAGAACACAGAGGGGTTAAAAGCAGAATTCCCAGGGGAACTCACTCTCTTTGGTTCCGCTCAGCCGCAGTGCAGCCTCTCCCCTGCCCGGCCGTGGCTGGGTGGGGAGGGGAAGGCCCATGGCCTGACGGAGGTGGGCCCAAGGGTGGAGGGACTGGAACCCCTGAAGGTGGAAGGCTGGAGAAATCTGGGATGTCTCCGTTCTCCCCCAGAGTCTCTCTCTCTCTAGAGAGAGAGAAAGAGACAGCAGCAGTTTTTGTCAGCAGTTCACTGCTGGAAGGAGAAGAGCGGGGGCAGGGCAGGGGGGGCCGCAAGGTGCTCAGCTGCCCGTGGGAGCCGGAGTCTGGGCAGCGAGACATCCTTGGGAGTTGGGACTTTTAACCCTTCCTTGAGAAATAAAAGCTTTGTGAAATTTCACTCTTCCTCGGTTTGAAAGAGAGGAAGAGAGACAGCTTGGACCCTGGGATGTTAGAAGGAGGAATTCTAGGTGGGAGGAGATGATGGGGTGGCTTTTGGCTGGACTTTTCCTTGTTGGCCATAGACTGAACCAATCTTCTCCTCCAAGAGAAACTGTATTTTAGGAGGATGCCAGTGAGCCAAAGAGACCTGCTTCAGCTGGGAGAAGACAGAAATGTAGTGAACAGAGAAAAGTTGGGGAGGTTTGTGGTTGTGCCCCTTGTCTTCAGAGAAGAAGCAGAGAAGAAGATCTCTGTTCTTGGACCCTCAGCCCCAGGGGGAAAATGGGAAAATGGGGGGGACTGTGGTCCCAAAAAATGAAAAACTGAACTGTTGTTTTTTTCCCCTCTTGGCAGGGCATCCTTGAAAGGAAAAATCCTAAAAGCAGTCTATCCATCCATGCATTGGTGGTGAGAGCACTGTGCATGGAAAGGAGAAGAGTCACCATTGGCAAACTTTTTTTTTCCGGGCGGTGCCATGTGTGACATGGAAACACAGGATGTGGAGCTGTGTTTCTTGGGGGTCTGTGGTACAGGAGAGACTCTGTTCCCTCGATGGACTGAATATTGATTGTTTGGAGGGTGGAAACCTGATTGGGGTCCAGATCGTATCTCACTATGGTTTGTTGGAGTTGGGTGGTGGGAGGAGGAATGATTTGGAAGGTTTTCATTTTGAATTTTGTGTGGTTTATTGTTTTTTCCTTCTTTTTCCTTTTACAGTATAGTAGTAGTAGCTTAATAAAGTTTTTCCCTGTTATTAAGCTTGGGCTTGCTTTGCTCTATTCTCGATCTCATTTCACAGCATTCAATTGAGAGATTGCATTTTCATGGGGGCACTGGCATTGTGCCAGTGTCAAACCATGACAACTGTATATGAAAATGTCAATCTGAAATGTAACTGGAGCAAAGGTACATATGAACTTTGAAGTGTAGTCAATGTAGAACATCCAGGACAGATAATCTGAACTGTGGCTCTACAGATCGTGCCATCACTACCACTTTCTACTTCCTAAACTGGAGCAACCCTGATAAAGAAGGCTTTTTTGGATAACTCTCTTTGCAACACTCTCTTTATTGACTCCTGAAAAGTATGACGTATCATGACAAGTATCTGCTTCTAGAAGAGAGTTTCACAGGGGATCTTCCACATCCAGAAGTTAAGTTTATTCAAGGTCTAGTACCTTGAGCACCTAGTATGACCATTTTCATGTACTCTCCATTACACAACAGCTGACAAAGTATTTCAGATCAATTCACTTTTATCACTCATCCCAGAGTCCCTGGAACAAATGAACTCCCATCTGAAATGAAATTTAAGGGCCTATTCTCTGCAAGTGCAAAGTCAACCATCAAATACATAGCAGAGAAAATGTAGTGGGAGAGCAGTAGATAATGATCTCCTTCAAAAAGTGCTACTTAAACATGGTCCACCTTCACAGGCATCTCTAATGATAGTACAGAACAAATAACTCTTGAACAAACTCGACATGTCACAGAGGTAGAGGTAATGACCTTTATAATATCAGGGTAGCTCCACTTTTCAATGTGATCAATAGGTACTAGAGAGGAGTAGCCTGAAACACTGTGAAAATGCCACCAGTACCTAAAATCCAGGCATTATTTGTCTGAGCACAAGTTTTTAATAAAATACCTTATGTTGTAGCCATTGAGTTAAACTTGTCTGGGACTTCCCTCTAGCACTGAGGCAAAGGGGAATGAAATGGCCGCAGTTTTGCTCCAAACATTATCATCCTCCAAACAATGGCAGTCACATTCAAACAGCATGTTCTAGCATAATCCAGTGGCTGTGATAACTCCTGGGCTCTGACACTAATAACTGGAACAAGCCAAAAGTATGCTGAGTTGTCCTCGATGTTTGTTCACATAAACAACTGACTTTCACAAATTAAATAAAAAAAAAGTCCCCAAACCAAAACCAAGAAAGAAATCTCCTTGAGATATTAATTAATATTGCTTCTGTGCTGCAAGAACCTAAGGGTCCTTGTGCTTAAAGGCATGCTCCTACTTGCTAGATTCCTGCTGTCTGGCCTGTGTGTGTTATTAGCTATATATATATATTATACTGAAAAAGGCACTTGACAGTACTTTAATTAAAGAATCTCTCAAATAAAGTTTAATTAAAATCTATACAGCAGGGCTTGAACCTCTTCCATGTATGAAATATTCTCTATTTTTTTTCAGATATGTATAAATAAATAAAGGATTTTTAGTGTTCTATTGCTTAAATGGTTTTGCTTTTCCAGTTTCATTTCCAGTATGAAAGTACCAACCTACTCTTCTGATCACTGTCAGGAATGAATGCTAATTAGATATCCCAATGTTAATTAGATTTCCCAATATAGGAAATCTATAGTAACTTCACAGCTCTTTTGTATCTTCAAAGGAGGGCTCCCACAGTCACCAACAGCAGAAAAACAACAGAATATCAATCTATAATTTCAGTCTTCTCTGAACTATTGAACCAAATTGAAAATAATGAAAACTCAAGTTTTAAGATCAAGAAAGAACACGACCTAAGAAAAAAAGGTGAAGAAACACTCATCTGTATAACTTCTTATACTGAATTCTTAAAAGATCAAAGATTACACATCCATCTATCCCAGGGCACTAAGATCTCAGTCATATATTTTTTTTTCTAGCAACCACCTTGCTGCTTGAAAAATGAAATATACTTTCTTCATAGCCATTGAAGCTAAGTGTTGGCTTCTGATTTCCTCAGTTGGCTCACAAGGAGCAGATAGCAAATGAGGAAGTTTTGTTAAAGTTACAGTTCTGCTCTATCACAGACAAAAAATACTTTGTCTATCTGAAAAAAACAAAAAAATGCCGCAGAATGTGGATAGATTAATGAAGTTGCATATTTTTTATTGGTCAAATATATCCTTTACCAAAAACAGTGGTAAAGCTGTTTTGATTTACCCTTGTGAGTCAATGTATAGAACAAGAAGCATATAATTTCGATGGAATGTTTTTCTAATAAATTTACATCATCTACATAATTTGAATGATACAAGTTGTAATTACATTATAATGTAGCTATGTCATTAGAAAAATTTGTGTATATTTCAGATAAAACAATATGTAGTCAATACATTATTAATGTGTTTACAAAAATTATAACTTAAATATATATTAAAAAATTCCAAAACAACCCCAAGACTGACATAACACAGAGTTTATAGTACATATTTTAACACATGCCAATTTTTTCAGCTTTAATCAAATCTGTTTTACAGGTACACAGATCACATAACTTTAAAATTACATAATTATTCACATTGAATCTTCACAGAAACTTCAACACCCTTTATTATCTTTAAATCAGTAGTTTTGGTTGTCTAATTTTCTATCTTCCTGTTACTACCCTTAGACTGGCAGGTGCCTTCACTCAGGAGATGCTCTAAACAAGACTGTAAAAGACGATGCTCTGATGGGTGACCATGTAATTCTACCTTACCAATTATTTAGGAATTTATTTGTGTACAGAACCACAGAATCACAGAATAAACTGACTTGGAAGGGACCCTCAGCAATCACTGAGTTCAGCTCTAAGCCCTGCACAAGACCACTCCAACAGTCACACTAGGTGCCTGAGTGCACTGTCCAAATGCTTCTTGAACTCTGTCAGTCTTGATGCTGTGACCACTTCCCTGAGGAGCCTCTTCCAGTGCCCAGTCTCCTCTGAGTGAAGAACTTTTTTCTAATATTCAGCCCAAATGGCCTGTGAGAGAGCTGCAGGCTCAGAACCCTTGGGTTCTGTACTGGTCACCACCGAGAAGAGATCAGTGCCTCCCCCTCCCTCCTCATGAGGAAGTTGTAAACTGCAATGAAGTCTCCCTCAGTCTTCTTGAGGCTGAACAGACCAAGTGAACTCAGCTGCTCCTCAAGCCCCTTCACAAATCTCATGGCCCTCCTTTGGACACTCTCTAATAATTTAGTGTCTTAATAGTGTGGCGCTCCAAACCACACACAGCACTCAGGGTGAGGCCACCCCAGTGCAGAGCAGAGCAGGACAATCCCCTGTCATGCTCAACTGGTGATGCTGGGCCAGATGCACCCCACGACTATTTTTCCTTATGTGTCTGGAGTACAAAATCTCCTCTTTGATGAACTTTAATTCTGAACTTTAATTTGTAATCAGATTAGATTATATTGATGAAGTGTCTGGTATCATTTTACAGTACCTTCACCTATAAAAATGCTTTTCATAGACACATATATTTTATCATTCTTAAACTCCTACTTAGTATGTACAATTCACAGTAAAAATGAAATAATTTCACCTGGTTATAAAAAAATATAAACCCGAGTGAATTACAGGTAATAAAATGTGGAAATGGTTCTATCTTTATAATCACATCTAAACATATTTGCACTGTAATACTCTTAACTTCTACATTATTGCAAACAAGTCCAGATTCAGCTGTATTTTTTCTGATTTGTTCAGTTGTCCCCAGGGAAAACCTTTTCCATAACAGCAGCAACTATAGGTGACTTTTTTTTTCAAGCTCCTTGAGTTAAGAAGATAGTGACAGAAAAAAGAAAATAGAACTAAATAACTGCCCATTTGTCAAAATTGTTTTCTGTTCCTGAGGTAAAACAATAAAGAGGTCACAGATCAGGTAAAACTGGTCACAGACATGAGCTGCTGAAAACTTTTTCACACATTGTGCAATCAGTAATTGGAATTTGGCAGCCAGATTGTCCAGATATTCTAAGTCTAGACAGATGTATGCTCCAGATTAGAGAACGATAGTCTGAAAGGGAATTTCTGTTGCCTTCTGTGCTTCTGGCTATCCAAACAGTGGCTATTTTCTTAAATTTCCACTTGTCCACATCCATGCAGCACAAGGAAAGTGAACTGACTCAGAAGGAAAGGGGACATAAGCTAGACTGGTGGTAAATAAGGAATCAGAGTGCAAGAAAGGAGATAAGAAAGTATAAATCTAGATAAATCATATGAAATTACAGAAAAAAATGGGAAAAAAAGGTTTTGTTCTGGCAAGGTCAAGGAAAAACAGTGATTAACTGAAAAGCCCAGACTGAATTTCAATAAACTGAATAAGTTTGGGACTATTTTTTTCTAGGAATTAATGAATCACATGAGTTATCACTGAATTCTACATAGCACTTTTGAATGCCCTTACCCTCTGTGCAAGGTTGGCCACATTAATGATGAGCTGTGTATCCAAGGTATACCCACCATTTGTTAGAGAGACTGCTATTTGGATTTGGCTAAAACTTCCAGGATCAATAGAGACAACTGTGTTCCAGTGCCTGCAAACCTTCCCCAGCATTGTTTAATTTGTTAGCATAATTATAGCTAGGAAATTTAGGTGTCTGTTAAGATATCTGATGCAGAGAAAAGGAATAGAGAAAGAAATAATCCCACATGAACTCCAGGAGATAAGGACATAAGCTAAGAATAAATAAGTCTAAATAAAAATAAATCAGAATAAAGAATCTGATGCTAGAGAAATGCAAGACAGAGTAATAAAAGCCAGAATAATCTATGGCATCCAATATATTTAATCTTTTAGCATGTAAAATTGTCTCACGTTTCTCAACCCTCATCACTCTTCTGTTGTCATTAAGTATTTGTGAAACTTGCAAGTGCAAACTTAAGATGTTTTAAAGTCTTATTTGGTCTCCAAAATGAGTTAGAAAAAAAGAATAATGGTGTATTACCAGTGCAATTGAAAGGACATCTTCGTTATCATCTTAAATTTCTAATTCCTAATTCTTCAAGGTGATGTTACAACAGTACATAATGTTGCCATTTCTGAGGCAGTTTGGACTGTGTTACTGTTTAAATGAATAAATATTACAGATGCAAATTTATATGAGGCAAACTAAAAAACACATAAATTATACTAGCTGTGGAGCTCTCTTTTCATCCATTTGTGAAGTCTGGCCCTTATTTACCTTACACCAAAAAGAAATTTTCAAGTTTTACATCTCATATAATGAAGAGAGTATATCACATGGCATAGAGAATCAAGGAGCATAAAGGAGCCGAATATTTTAAACGTTTTTGGTAAGCAGAGGTTTGTTTCTTCTACTTTTTCATTGCCTCATCCAGTCTCCAAAGTTTTCAGAGATAACCATAAAGTTCTTAGATAGCTTCATTTATCTTGAAAATATTTATCTTTTCCCCCCTTTCTTCTGAGTCTCCTTCTTTCCTTAATCTACACTTACA
Organism: Lonchura striata; assembly: GCF_050655825.1. Lineage (NCBI taxonomy): Eukaryota > Metazoa > Chordata > Aves > Passeriformes > Estrildidae > Lonchura > Lonchura striata. The sequence continues at coordinate 53,611,900 of NC_140703.1, read as the reverse complement.
TGCTATCTCTTGCTGTCAATAACAACTATTTGTATCTTTCCAGGTGATATTTTAGTGAAAACTGAGACAAAGGAACAATACAGTACTTTAGGATTTCCCCAGTTTTCTTTCCAGGGGAACAACACTGTCTCTTATCTTACTTCCTCTATCTTTAACCTTCCTCCTACAAAATGATTTAACATTACCCATAGTCTTTTTGCTGTTCTATGCCAAAGTATTCTTCATTTTGCCCCAGTATTCCTGTGCCATTCATTCACCAAGTAATCAGATTGTATCCTTATGTGAACTATTTCATTTCATGGATCCCTAGCTTGAAACCCTCCAGATGATGCACATTCCTGAGTGGCAAAGCCACAGCTGAAGGGAGTAGGCATTGCACATTTAACATGTAAAGTACTACTTAAATCACAGTCTTACATTCCTAGAACATTTATTTCTCAAACATTATTCTCAAAGAGAGTATTTTTAGCTTAAATTATGCTTATTTGCTGTTTCTGTTTTCTATTAAGATGGTAAAGCTATTATGCAATAAAAAACTCAGAACATATCCTGATTAAATACATCAAAGTAAACAGCAAGTTGTGATTAAATTATTTTATGTGTATTTAGTGCAGATTAAAACTGCAGGGTTTGAGGTATCCATTTAAAATTTAATCTAAATAAAATATATGATAGAATCATCATATAAAATATGGTTAATTTAAACAATATAAGGACGTCTTTTAGGAAACAAATAGAAAACAGTATATATTTTATACTTAAGTGAGGCAAATGTGATAGGCAGTTCCACTCTTTTAATTACTTTATTTTCTAACATTGGCATTCTTTCTTTCAGTTGTAATGTTCATAACAAGTTGCTTAAGAGGGATAAATCCCAAATTTATAATGCATTAAAATGTAAAACAACAATCCAGAAGAGAGCTTTGAGTTATTAACTCTGAATTGTGAGTTATTCATAAGTTTACACTTCAAAACAGAGTACCAGCATATGAAAGGAAATGAAAGTGAAAACATCCAGCTCATAATAAAACATTTTAAAACATTTTCTTATTTAAACTTCAATTTTTTCTCTTTCAAATTTTTAAAGATTTATGCAATTATTTAAACTGAAATTTGATTAAGACAGCAACATAGGATTATTCTTCAAAAAATACAACTGTTCCTTCAGTGATCTTATGTAATTTGAATCATGTGGGTATGAGACACTCTTTTGAAGTATTTGAAAACCAAGAAAAATATATCATTTTCTTGACTGTCTTAACAAGTCTGAAATATTGAGCAGTTTGGAGATAACAATTTGAATTCATCCCTAGAAATGGTAACTAAACATTTTGGATGATTAAGAGCAAAAAGAAAAATATTTAAACAAAAAATACAATTAAGTGGAATGTAGCAAATGAAAGTATCAACATCTGCCTCTATAGGAAGTATATAATGTATGCACCACAATACCTGTATATGCAAACTGAACAAGGTCCCACAGCGCATTGGGGTCTATGCCTTCCATTTTGATCTCTTCTTGCTTGGCTTCACAAACATCACTTGTAAACATGGCAGCAAAGTAATCAGAGACAGAACTGAGGACAAGTCTGAAATAAAAGTAAGAAACTGATTTAATTTTTATTTTAATATTTTAATTTTAATATTTTAATAATTTTAATATTTATTATAAATGTCACATATTTATAATCGTCTATAAAATTGTTTTCATAACAATTAAAATCATAAGGAGGAATATATTATTTATTTTTGTAACAACTAAAAATTTTAGGAGGAATATATTATTAATGCACACTGGCAGCAAAACACAGAAAGACATTTAATTCTAATTTGGTTTTGCCTCCTGTGATATTAACTGAGTGGTAGTTTAGCATATGACTATAAAACAGACATAGAAATTAGCACTCAGTCATTCTGATAATCTTCCAGTCATGCAGATGTCCCAGCTGTTAACAAGATAATCTCTCAGTATCAAATAATCAACTTAATAATGACCGGCATTTCATAATCCAGAAGTACTTTTTTTTATTCTTAAAGGCTTATTATAAATTTTAATAACAGCATGTGTCTTTAGACAATCTGTAAACCTTCCACTAAACTGTTAGTAGCTTAACATGATACTCACTAAAAATGTATAATAAAATTGCTGTGTAATACAATGTTTTTGTTAATAAACATGTCCAAGGAAAATAATTTGAAAATAAATATTTTATTTTATGTTTACAGATTGGATATAGAGAAAATAATACCACAGCAAGTATCAGGTATGACTTTAATTACTGGGGCTTTAAGTTAAGGCATTCCTCGAAATACCATCTACAGTGAAATTTTGATCTTGTTAGGACTGACTATTCACAGATGATCTTGAGATAGAAATGTGGTACAGTTATAAATCATGTGCTGCCATGATGGTCACATTTCTGGATTAATTTGAAAACATGATATACAAATATATTAATAAAAGATACAACAATCACAACTAGAGAACTTGGAAATGCAGAGAAAAATAATTACCCTTTTGTATATTGTTAGCTAGTTTGTCCAGGGCAAATTATTATTATTATTAAAAAAAAAAAGCAAAGATAAACAAGTTAATTCTTATCAGCCACCATGGTAATTGATTGCCTTTGCTCTCTTAGCTCATCCCAATAGCTAAGTAAAATATGACAGCTTGAATTGGCTTCATAATTTTACAGTGTTTTAAGCTGCTATATTTTACCAGCAAGTAGGGCAGATTGAAGACATATATATGATCTTTGCCTCTAATGATGGGAAATGACTAAACAGTTATAGTACTTTATCACTTTTCATTTTATGCTCAACTCCAGCAATCATGAGTCTTAGAAGTAAACATCCTAGTTCATAAACAGTTCACATTTATATTTATGTAATGACTAAAAGTCAATGGATGACTACTAGAAACAGACTTTGGTGCTGCCACCAGAAACTCCTAATTTACTATTTTTTCATCACTGAGGGACATTTACTTCTACATTTGTTTAGTTTTTTCTATCTTATTTATATATTTATTATTATTATTGTTGTTGTTGTTGTTGTTGTTGTTGTTGTTATATTTGTAAATCTTCTTCTAGCACTTTTTCTGACCACTTATAAATAAGTGACTTTATTGTTCATAGATACTTTAATAAAAGTATCACAAAAATCGCAGAAAAGAAAAACATGATGATTTTCTCTGAGATAAAAATTCTCACAGATAGCAGAGATGTAATTTAGGCACATAAATTTAGGTATGCAATTTAGGATTTTCATTTGAGAAATCTCCATTTCATTAATAGAGATTTAATTTAATTTCATTTTTCATTAGCCATTGCTTCAGATTTACTAGTCATCATTTAAATTCAGCTATGGATATTCAGTTTGATCACTTGCCAAAAGCAAGGCCAAAATCCTTGGCTGCATCAAAACAAAAAAAAAAGGACAAATGAATTAACAGAAATTTTAATACACCAGTTAATGACCAATGGAAATATCTTCAAACAGTAATAGCTTGTATTTTAAACACACATTATTTATGTTCAGCAGTTACTTTTTATATAATCTTACTGTATATATATGGTCCAATGTAAAACAAACAAACAAAAAACAACAGAGGGAAGGCAGAAAATAAACAGAAGAATGAAATCTCTTTCACAAATTTCTGTAAAAATATGTGATTTACCAGAGTTTGTGTGAGGAAAGTCAAAGATGCTATCTAATGGATTTCAGCTGTGAAGGAGCATGCAGTCTACAGGAACACAACAAGACCCAGACCAAAGTGGGAAAAAAAAGAAAAAAAGAAAAATAAATAAGACATATGTCAGGTACTCAGCATTACCTATTTTTCTTAGAGGTTTATCCCTACTGGTTTGTACCATCTATCAAAGAAAATGGCTTAAATAAGCAGAAAGGTTCTGTGATGTAGCAGCTCACCTACAGAAGCAAGACAAGCTTTTGAACATACTAATGAAAAAACAAGATTGGTTTTTTTAAAGTGTCTTATGTTAGTCAATAGTTAACAGAAATACTGAATCAGCTATTTCATCAACTTACTATAACCAAAAGACTAAGTTTCAAGACACTGACTTTCACTTTGGGAAGTGCTCTGCAAGTTGAACTGAAGTGAGAGGAACTTGCCAATAACATTTAATTCTGAAAGGTTTACACCTTTTGTAAATCTTTATTGTATTCCAGGGTTTAGATGGAAGATCAAAAGTGAGAAATCAAAGAGATCAATTAATTTGTAATGATCTGCTGCTTTTTGTAGATTAGAAGACTCCAAACAGTCCTAAATCTTGGTTTAAAGGCATGCTGACCTATTAATCAAGAAAGGTCAGGTGGCTGAGGATGTCACCTTTTCAACTTTGGATCTGGCAGTGAGAATACATAATAAATTCTTTCATCCTTGAGACTCCTAGCAGGTAAGTCATGGCTTAAAACAAGTTTGTGAACCCAGAATGATTTTTTTGAGATTAAGGGATTTCTTTCTCTTTACAACTAATTTCAGCCTGATCAATTTCTGGTTTCATTTATATGTAACCCACATGACTGCTTAGGGTTGTGACCTTTTTTCCCAGGATACCAGATTTTATTTTAGTTTATTACAGAATATTTCTCTGTACTTTCACAACTTTTTTCATATACACTTTTGATAGAGAATTGCCTCAACGCTGATGGGGCATTTATTAATTAAAAGAAGCAAACAAACCTTGATCACTTAAAATCCTTAAGAAAGCTCTTACAATATATTACTGCCAACTGAGTAGAATATCAGATGTTACTTGGACTAAAACATCATAAGCAAGGCACTATTTTTTCTCCATGCATATTATGCTAGAACACATAGGAGCTGAATATTCTCGAGAACTGGGTCCATGAGAATCTCTTGAGGTTTAACTAGACCAAGTGCAAGGTGCTTCATTTGGGTTAGGGCAACCCCCAGGATGAGGGATGAATTGCTAGAGAGCAGCCCTGCTGGGACTGTCTTGATGCTTCTGTATGAGAGGCTGGACATGACCCAGCCATGGGCACTCACAGCCCAGAAACCCAAACATGTCCTGGGCTCCATCAAAACAGTGGTGACCAGCAGGGTCTGCTTTGGTGAGACCCCACCTGGAGTACTGCATAAGAACAGCTCTCATTTACAACGTTTCTAGGGGTAATATGGTAATATTTAGAATTTTTCCACACTACATTTTAATTTTCATTTACCTTTTGACAGATGGCATTGTGAAAGTATTCATATATATATATATCTGTAGACTCAGATATATGCTCAAAAAGCTGCAATTTTAAGTTCTGAGTACTGAAAGGAATAAAATCTCACATTCAATCAATAGTGGTATAATTCACAGCACATGAAGGACATCAACTTCTTAGAGCCAGTCCTGGGCCACCAAAACGATTAGAGGGGTGGAGCACTTCTCCCATAGGGAAAGACAGGGAATTTGGCTTTTTCAGCCTAAAAAAGAGAAGACTTAGGGATGACTTAATTGCTGCCTTCCAGTACATGAAGGAGCCTTCAAGAAAGGTGGAGAGGGACTCTTTATATGGTCATGTAGTGACAAGAACAAGGGAGAATGGTTTCATAGTAAAAGAGTAGATTCCTTTACCCTTAGAAGTCCATTTCAGATCTGCACCTTTTTTCAGTCCATAAAGTAATAGCATTAGTATTCTGTTTTAATACAGTAATAAAATAGCTCTAGCTGGAAAAGGACCCTTAAGGCTCCTAAAACAAAAATAAACCATGTGATTAAGTGCATGATCAGATGCTCCTTGAACTCTTACCACTTCCCTGGGAAGCCTGTTGGAGCAACTTACCACCCTTTTGCTGAAGAACCTTTTTCTAATATCCAATCTGAACTTCCCCTGACTTCATTCCATTTCCTTGGGTCCTGTCACTGGTCACCAGACAGATGAGATCATCACCTCCCCCTCTGCTGCTCCCCTTGAGGAAGCTGTACACATGATGAAGTCATCTCTCGGCCTTCTTTTCTGAACAAGCCCAGTGACCTCAGCTGCTCTCCTTGTCCATTTTTCCTTCAAAACCTTTCATCACCTTGGATGCCCTCCTCTGGACACACTCCAACAGTGTGATGTCCTTATATTGTGGCTTCCAGATCCGCACACAATATTCAAGGTGAGGCTGCACCAGCACAGAGCAGAGAGAGGCAATCACCCCTTGATGTGCTGGTGATGTTGTGCCTGGTGCTTCCCAGAGCACAGTTGGCCCTTTGCTGCCAGTGCACTGCTGACTCTCATTCAACTTGCCAGCAACCCAAACCCCCATATCAAGATTATCAATCAAGGTTAATATCAAAAGCCTATCTAAATTGCCTTGTTGCTCCTCTGATGGCAGGAATTTTTGCTGTTGTTCTTCTTTCCCAACCATATTAATTGAATGAATTGTTTTTAAACTCATGGACAGTGGGTTGTGTTAAACAACTCTTTTCAGATGCAATATTTGACATGGGAAGTTCATCAAACCTTACAGATATCTGGGAATAACATAGGGATACTGCTTTTACTCTGTGTTTTCTGTGCATTTTTCTTCTTTAACTCCCTTCATCTAGATTTTCCTTCCTTCTCTGCCTGGTTCTACTTTCTTTTCTGCCTGGTTCTTTATTCTTTCATATTGCCTTTCAGCTAAACTTTTTCCATTAATTTTCCTCATTTTACCAATACTATTTTTTTTAACTTTGTCTCTCTATAGTAGCACTCAAAATGAATTGAAAAAGATATTACTGCCCAGAGCACTGAAACAGACAATGTTAACTGCATTTTGTTGAAGGAGTTTTATTAAATTTATCTTCACCTGTCATTCAAATACTAGTAGAAAGAGTTGGGTTACCTTACTAAAGTATTTCTTTGTTTTATATGTTATCAGTAATTTTCCAATAGTTCTGTATTATTTTTTCTGCCATTGTAAGATTCCCCCATGATCCTTTCCTTGAGTATTGGAAAGAAAAAAAAAAAAACTTAATGTTTTTGATATTAAGAGAAAACAGAAAATAAAAACTTAGATTTCTCATTATAAATTCAATTATACCTGACTATATTATAATAACAACAAAAGTAGATTTCTTGGTTTCTCAACAAGTGCAATGGAAGTCAGAACTGTAAGCTGAGGATGTAATTCCTCTTCTACATCTTCTTTGCATTTTCTGGTTTTATTGAATTTTCTGTTTTATTTAATCCAATCTCTGTTATATGGGAGTGTTTTAATTGGATAGGGGCAGGTGAATTTTAGCCTTATATCACATTTGTTCTTTTTTTGTTTCCCTTCAGCATAGAGTTCCTATCTTGTTTTTTCCAGAATTACTAATCAAAATGTTTTAAACTTCAGTCTGAGTTTAGAGATGCTCTAACATTTATGCAGTCCTAGATGGAAGTTTTAATGAACTGTCCAGCACAAATATTAAGGTTTATCTATCATTTGCAGTGACTTTAGCTCTTTTCTTCCCAGAATTTTTCATGTTTCTTCAGCAGCTGTAGAATACAGAATTTCAAGTACAGTATCTAAAACCAGTGCAATTCATGTAAATTGCCTTCATTCAAAACAACCAAATCATTGATGGTAAATACATGTTCTTAGTTTTATGTTGACCCATGTAATTATTGCTTGATTAACAATTTTCATTTACTCTGATCATGCAACTATAGTTCTGAACACTATTTACTTCCCAAATGCATAAGAAGAGTACATGGAAAATTAAAGCAGAGATGAATGATGTGGGAGAAATACAGAAACATTGTGTCAACATAAAAAAATATGGAATTAGAGACACCCAAAACTCAGGTACAGATGAAGACAGCAAGGGATTTGATAGTAAAGAAGGGTTTCTGTAAATACCTTGGAAGCAAATGCAAAACTTTTGAAAGATTTTGTGCACTGCTCAAAAAAGCTTTATTTGGCTCAGCTTTTTTTTTTATTTATTATGTTGTATTTTGAGGACAAGTTTAAGGTGTAATACTGGAGGAAGCTCTAAAATGATGCTGAAGGGTCACTCTGTCTGTGATGCATCATGATAACTGGAGGACGTTTCTAAAGACTGGAAAAGTCAATTTCCATGTCAATCCCTGACAAGAAGGATGTAGGCACCTATACATTTGCTTGCCTCACCAAGATCATGAAGCAAATTTGCCTGGATAACACATCCTGCATCACTAAAAGCAGTGAGGATAATAAAAACAGGCTAACAAGAGAGGAACATCCAAAAGACATGATATTTAAAAATTAACTATGTATGATCTCAAGGTCTAACCTTGAAGTTGACCCTGCTTTGAGCAGGGGGAGTTGAAGCTGTAATTTCTAGGATTGTAATGACTACAGTAAAATAAGCAGCTCACTGTGCTTGTCCAGTGTCTAAACAAATATAGAATAAACACTATTAACACTTTTCCAGTTATTTGAGATTTGGACTTTTGACTGCAGACCACAAAGAAGTAGAAAATTAAATGTAAAGGTGTCCGAAGGTTTATTAGAAAATCTAAATAAGATTATGGTATTATTTCATGGTTAGTCTTCTTATTAGAGCATGTTTTCAGCTCACAAAGCATTTATATATACTGTAGAATTGAAATGACAAATGTGAAATTAAATTTACTACAAGAAGGTGTGCATCCAAAAATGAACAGCTGTATTAGAAACAGTAGTTTATTTCAGTAGAAACTGAAATAAACTAATTAAAAATACCCCATTATTTAAATATTTTAATGAAGGTTCTGTCTGGTTTTACTTCTTAGAATTTGGACAATAACTCTGGGTCTGCACTCTTGTATATTGTATCTTTTTTTCTTTTACTTACTGTTATAGGAGTTGGAATATAGACTATCCAGCTTCTTTGCTTAACAGCAATAGTCCCTCTGCCCATATTCACTCAGGGCAAAAGGAATTTGTAAAGTCCAAGTTGCCAGGATGCTCTTAGTGTATTCCTCTAAGTTAATTTATGAGTTCAGAAATGCACTGGATATTTTTCTGACTTCCTGCTGGGGAACCATAATTCTGCTCTGAATTTAGTATCACACCAGAGAAATCAGGACACAAGCAGGGAATAGATTACTTTTGGTTTGCAGCCTTATGCAGAGTTCAGATGCTTACCAGGAAATTCAGAATTATTTTCTGTATTTTAACCTAAACTTTAGGATCATATTTTTATTTTCATGCATTAAATGAAAACCTATTTCTGAGGCCAAAATCTCGATGAAGAATAACTGCTTTAAGCTCTAATTGCTATCAAAAACCAAGTATAGTTTCATAAGTACTCGCTGCTTTAATACTGGACAATCTTACAGAATTTTAGAAATTATAATGTAATTATAATTTTTACTCCAATAATTATAATTAAAAGTAAATAAGATTTTTTTTTTTTTTTTAGTTCATTGAAAGGCACAGCTCATAGGAAAAAAGTGTTAAGTATTCTACTATGTATCTGAGAGACTGCACAACAGACTTATCAGAGGATCAGGATCTTAAGCTAGAAATGTTGTTGTGTTCAGTGCAGCTATGCAGCATCCCTTTTCAGAAATTTCCATTCTCTTCACATAAGAATAGCATCACAGCAGGGAGAATTGTTAGTCACACTCACTGTCAGTTTGCTAGCTGAGTGCTACTTGAACTTTTGAAATCTGTACAAAAAACCCACACCTTCAAAGCCCCAACCTTCAAACCTACCTTTTTCAGCCACTTACACTTGTGTTTAAAGAAAGAGGAGAGAATAAGGGGCAACAGGAAACACCATTCTAAAAAAATACACATACCCAGCCTTATAATTTCAATGTATTATGCCGATGTCTTACCTGTGTGCAGGTATCTTGCGATCCCCGGCAACCAGGATAACATCACAGAGCTGCTGCTGCTTCAGGTAGCTTTCCATTTTCCTGAAGGTTTGCTCTGCGTGGTGAACAGCCTGGTAGAACTCCTCAGAGCTACATGAATCCATGTCACAGTGGGGTGGCAAGGGGTGGCCTGCTCCTGACAGTCTGTAAACAAGAGAAACTCCAGGTTGGTTAAGATATGACCAAGTGTTGACTCCATCACAGCTTCTACAAACTGATACAAGTAAATCAAGGCATCCTTTCCCTGTTCTCATCACTGTAAGTTCAAGATAGAAAAATCTTGCTGCATTGGGAGAGAAATGGAAAAAGCAATTGTATGTTTCCACCAGTTCTGTCTACCTACTCTAGTTCATTTTCTCAAATTCACATTCATTTTGCACTCCTTGGGAAAGAAAAATAAAACTCTAATTTGACTTAATTTGTAATGAATTCTGATTATTTTCACAATGAAAAATTGCATGTCTAATTTTATCTATAATACTTATTAATAAAAACTGAATTTAGCCTGAAAAGATAATGATGTCTATATTTAAAAGGAAAAAAATAAACATGAGAAAAACTTTGTTTATTTTTTTATTATTATCTAGCCATCTATTCCTAGTTTGAAGTTTCTCAGTTCAGTGTTGCAGTGGAAAATCAAAGTGTCAGGAAGCTCTAGCTCTTGAGGAAACTAGGAAACTCTGCTAGGATTTCTAAATAGTTCTCAACATAGATGATACCCTCTTCTTTTACAAATATGTAATGAGATGGATTCAAATGAAAGCCTTTTTATATATATGACTTGCAGTGCTGAAAATGAAGGATTTCACAGATTAAGCTATTTTTTTTTCTTCAATAGATACAAAAGTTTACATAATCAATAGAAGAGCAACAGACTTATCTTAGTCCAGCATATGAACCAATATTATAAATTAATTCAAACCAATCTCATTTTATATATTCTATTGAAATATAAATATTAAGGAGGACATAAAAATATTTTTTATTTACAGCAATAATACAACAGTTTCCTTACTCAAGGTTTGAATTCACTAGGTATTACTTTCAAAAAACTGATATTGAAAGATGAGTAAGAAAATGCAGTCTACATTCCTGGTGCTGGGAAAAAAAAAAATTGAAAAGTTCTAAACATAATAATTCTTAAAACTCAGAATGAAATGCAGTTATAAAATAAAAATAATAAAACCCCCCAAATTCTTGAGACATGCTAGTGATTTGCTTTTGAATTTTGTTTTGTACAAAAATGTTCCAGATAGTCTCCTAGACACTGTACAGAGCTCAGCAGATTTAAGGAAGAAAGGCTGGTCCATCTTTCTGTCACAGGAATCATTTGATTTCACAGCACACCTTTAAAGTAGCTGGAATCCTGCAGAATTGAAGTTGACATGTAGGTAATTTCACAGAGAACCAACGCAGCTACTTCTTCATCTTGCTCCCCCCACTACCTATTCTGTGCCATGTACATGTACTAACTTAACAGAATGAGTTACGATTTAAAATTAAATAACTTCACTTTACTTAAATTTAATTTAAAATAAGTAAATTCACTATTGTAACATTAAGCTGGATAGCGAAAAATTATCAGTTGTTTTAAATTAATTGATATTGTTATTTTTATGCTACAAAGGTTTTAATATGCCTGAGCCTGTCTATAGGAAACTGAACTGGCAAAATGCTATTAAATGTGATTCTTCAACAGAGACAATTACAAAATGGTGATTTAGAAAGAAACATTTGCTTAATTCCATGGCAGATAATATTGTTAAATTGTCAAGTACTTTATGCCAGATATTTCCTCCTGGATAAAAGAAACACATTAATTCTGTGAGTGACATAACTTGCTTATGCGTTCCTATCTAATCTGGGCCCAACCACGTTGATCAGAAATCCAAGTTTATTTTCACATCTTTGGTGGATCAGCTGATGCTTCCTCATGAAACTCTACTGACAGAGCTAAGCTCATTGGAATGGGCAGTGAGCAGATATTTCAGCTCTTTTTTTTCTTTTTATTTTGAATTTTATGTTTGTAGCCAAACACAGATTTCTTTAGTTTTATTGCCAGAGAATTAGAATGTCAAGTAATTTGCAAGAAATAAATTAATGCCTAATAAATGAGGTTGATAGGTTTAAACAGGCATGTTTCTTCCTCTCCTCTGGGGAATTTAGAAGCGACAACAGCAGTTCTGATAAAGGAAAGTAACAGGAATGAACAGATTTTAATGGGTTCATACTGTTTGTTAGTTCAGAAGGTAGGTGTAGGTCAGCTTAAATTTAAGCAGATAGGATACTAGTCCTGGATCTTTTTGGCTATTAAAAATGCTGTCTTTTCCACCTGATTTATGCTGGTCCTGTGAAGTAAGATTGCACTGTAATAGGCTTAGTCTATTTTGTTCTTGAATTGCTAGGCAGTGTTTGCCACAAATTTTCCTCTCTTTCCTGCTAGCCATTTATAAGCAAGAGTTTCTACCCAGTAGCTCAGTGTATCTGTCACTTAGCAAGTCAATAAATGACTGCTCAAAAGCAAGCCACCAATGACAAAAAAAATATTTTAAATATTATCAGAAAAATAGCAAGCAATAAGTTTGGTAGAAGACAATAAGTTAATCTTTTATTTATTTTCTAAGGAAGCTCAGATAAAAAGCTTACTATATATCCTATTCAGGAGCTAAATCTGTTTCATTACAAATGCTTTGTCTGCATAATCAATACTATAAATTCAGATAGCAACTTGTTAAAGTAGGAATTAGTTAAAGCAATTACCATTTATTACCAATTACCAGTTTGTGAAAGGCATATATAGGTACTCAGGGCCAATTAGCAATATGAAAATCACATTTTCTCTTTGCATATATTGCTCTTGTTTAGTTGCTAGCAAATAAAACCACAAATGGAGAGAGAGGCTTTGTAATTGCATTCAGCAGCAACTCCAACACAAATTTGACTAAAAATTCTCTAAGTCTTTCACAACTCTTTTTAGCATTTGTGTACCTCAAAGTCCTGTAATCAGTAAACTGGACAGACTCCAGGTGGACTTTTTCAATAAACTTCCTCAGCTGGCAAGTGCAAAGCCAGAACTCAGTGTGGAAATTTTAAACATTTGGGAGTTGTCCAGCCAAAAACACTTTAAATTACTTAGTTAATAGCATGGAAATAAGAAAATCCAACCCTTCTCAAGATTACAGCAATGCTACTGAAGGGTGACTGCAGCATGAGAATACTAAAAGGCTCACAAAAATTATCAACATGGCAAATAACTAATAATCTTATAAGTGTTTTTTATGAAATTGCAAACCAGAGTGCATATTGCATAATATTAAAAAAAATAAAATAAAGGAAAAACTCCACTTTAGCAATTTTGTACAGACTATTTTCAGTGGTAAGAACAGCATCCTGGTTTTAAAAGAAAAATTATTAAAGGTGTAGAGAAAAATCTTGTCTTTGAGCCATCACAGATATTAAAACAGTGTAAACAGAAATAAAAACCTAGAGAATTTAAAACATCTGACTCCAAAATCATCCTCTTCTACAAGAAAAAAAAAACAAAAACGCTGATTTGAAGAATAGAGAAATCAAAACCTTTAAGCTAAAATAATGTTGTCAAGGATTTAAAGAGAAAATTCCAGGGAAAAAGGTACTTCACACACAGATTTAGCTACCTACATCTTTCTTTTTAAGTAATTAGTAAAACCAGTAGTTAAACCATATCCTGAAAAAAATAATAACAAGAAGTACTTTGAAATAGAAAATTTGCATTACTTGAAATTATACCACATTTCTCTGCATAAACAGAGGCTTTGATATAGAAATGTTTCTATTCTGGAAATTATATTAATAGATGTGCAGAAAACAACAGATTTATATCACATTTTATAGCAGAAAACTTTACAGAGTACTTAGGTATTTTAACTGCTCAATTTAAATACTTTTTTCTTCATTCCACTAAAGACCCTGGCCCCAAATAAAGAACTCTTTAACCAGAAAATGTCATATAATTTCATCATTACTGGAAAATTAAATCCTGCTGTAGTTATTGGGATTTTTTTCAGTTTTAACTTATGCAGGATTGATTATGCAAACTTATCCAGAAACTGTTCAGTTTAATTCAGTGTATATTACTGCATACATATCCAAAACAAAATATATCCAGTTATTCAGTGAAAGAAACATTGCTTTGCTATTTATAACTTGCAAAACCAGAAAAAGTATTCTATATGTAAGAGTAAAAAAATAAACTTCACACATTTTGTTCTCAAAAAATTACTTATTGAATGCTTAGAAATCAATAGCCAGTGGAATTGCACCATCTAAGATGGACTGTCAGAAGTCATGGCTGTCATTAGTGATCACTTGCAAAATGGCAAGAGGGAGATTTATAAAGACTTTAACAAGTTTTCTTATTGCAACAGCAAGGCTAAAGTTCTTTTTGTGAACAAAAGCTGTGCTTTTCCTTCTGCTACCAGCAATCATATTTGCAACTAGAGGCTCTGCCCAGAGTTACAGCAGGTAGAATTGCCAGATAAAAAAATAATCAGAATATCAAATAGGACTTTTTAATTTTACCAGATTTGCTCAGAGATGTATTGGTGCTGTCTCAGAGACCCCTTTCCCATGTAAAAAAAAAAAAAAAAAATTAAAGAACCCAGTGCATATTATAAGCTCATTCTATAGATAAAGCTGTATAATGTATACTTTACAATGGTGTCTCCACCTAAATGCAATTTATGAATGAAGATACTTGTAACTCATTCCTTGAACAATGTAAGGCAAAATACAGTCATAGGACATCTGTGTGCCCAGCAAAAGTACAGCTGAATCCTCTACTGTTCTGTATTTCTGTACATCTTAAGACTATTACCAGACACAAGAAACAAAATACTAGCTATCAGTTTATTGTGTGATCCTGGACAAATTGTTTGAGGAGCTCTTCAGAAACACTGGAAGGACAATGAGAAGGGACTACTGTACCACACCAAACTGCTTCTATAGGGAATAAATAGTTCCCTTGTTTGGCAGCTGTATTGGGTTCATGTGGCCAGGTTTCATTAGCGTGGGTGGATGTTGGGTACAGGGGTGGCTTCTGTGAGAAGCTGCTAGAATTTCCTTCAAAGCCAATTCCAGGCAGCTTTAAGATGGATGTGCTGCTAGCCAAGGCTGGGCAAATCAGAAACAGGAGTAACACCTGTGGTCAGTGGAGAAGAGGGGGAGAAGGCGCTCCAGATGCTGGAGCTGAGATTCCCTTCCAGGCTGTGTTGCAGACCATGATGAGGCAGCTGTGCCCCTGCAGCCCATGGAGGATCACGGGGATTGGAGATCCACCTGCTGCCCATGGAGGAGCCCCACACCAGAGCTGGTGGCTGCCTGAGAGGATGCTGTGAATTTGTGCTGCTCTGGGGCCCTGGCAGGGACCTGCAGGCCTCTGGAGAGATGAGCCCATGCTGGAGAAGATTTTCTTTCATAGGACTTGTGACCTTCTGGGGGACCCATGCTGGAGCAGCCTGTGCCTGAAGGACTGCAGCCTGTGGAAGAGTGACCTGGAGAACTGCTGCCCGTGGGGGGGACTTATAGTGGAGATTTCATGGAGAACTCTCTCCAGGGAAAAGGAGAATCAGTTCAAAACCCTCTTGTGGTAAGCACATTTTTCTCTTTCTTCTCGCTTTACCACACCCTTCAAGTTAGACGTTTTCTTATCTATGATCCTTCACCAGATGACCTAACCTAAGCTACAAGCATAGACGTGTCTATTGCTAGTGGTGATAAACCAACAGATAAGAATTTCATAGCCTTCTGAAATACCAGATTTTTAGATTTCAGCTCTTTTTAAAATGTCTCCTTTTTGCTTTGTTATAAAAATAAAATGTCAAATAAAATCAATTTCATTAATGAACAATTACTAAAAAAAATCTCATTGTTCTGGAAGCAATTACTTACAGAATTCAGTAATATTGATAAGAAATGCTTTAACTTCTCTCAGTCTTCCCCCATTTTTTCCAGATTTTATTACTTTTATTGATGAAATGAGTTTGTTCCATGTCCTATGCCCTAAGAACCACTTTAACTGTTAGGATGTTTAGTTCATTTTTTAAGTATCCAATTGATCCTTTATTTCTTCATACTTTTTCACTTTTTATCCTCCAGAGTCTTCTAAACAACTACTTCAAGCTTCCTATTTCCTCTCCTCTTTCTCCACAGTCCAGTGCCCAGTGTTAAAAATAGCGTAGTCTTTTGCTCACCTCTACTAATATTCCTATTAATATTGTGCTATACTTTCTGTCAATATTACTTTCAGTATCTCTCTCCAATACTTACAGCTCCCAGCAATTTAGATTCCATGGATGAGCAACTAAATGGGCTCAGCAGTCCAATATATCTTAGACTGATATTCAAAAAATGGAATTTCCAAATAAAGACTGAGAGTGAGCATCAACATTTATTAATAGAATGATTTCAAACTTTGAAAAAAATTAAAATATCACAATATAATACTTGCAGAAAAATTAAGTATATGTAAAATTTGAAGTTTGTTGGTTTGGTGGTTTTAAATTGAGTCATAGGTTGGGGGATGGGGCCTTTTTCCTCAACAGATAGAAAAATGACACATTGTAATGCTTTTATTTGACAAGGTTAAAAAAGTTTCCTTTTGATATTGTTTTACATTACAACTATCAACTGTCTCCACAGACATATCAAAATACTTATCTCATAAGGATAAATTTTATCAATTTATTCACTTATGAATTCTCAGGAAGATATAATACATAAAAGTATTCTGATACAGAAGTTTCCAACTGAAAATTTTCAGGTCTGTGCTACTAATGGAGATATTTACTTTCCAATTTATGTATCCTGAGAGGTAAAATGAAAGCTATCCCAGATAGAAATGGTGCTGTTACTGAGAAAATATCCATTTTATATAACCCTTCCAGTCTTGTTTTTCTCAAGTTATGTAAAATTCCCCAAAGCATGCTTTCAGTAAAGAGCAAGTTTGTGAAACTGACTCCATTTAGTTTCACGTATGATAATTCAGTCAATTTGGTCTTTTAAGATTAGTTTTGTATTTGGGAGGGGTTTTTTGTTTGCTGTGTGTGTGCTTTTGCTTTAATTCAGAATTTCAGATCTCATTTTAATTTAATTTACTAACAATCAGAAGAGGCAGATAATGAGAAATAAAACATATATCTTAAAACACCTTCCCCAATAACTCCCTTTTTCTGGGCTCAACTTTACTCACAATTTCTCCACCTTCTCCCCCTCAGAAGCACAGTGAGATGGGGAATGGGAGCTGTAGTAAGTTCATCACATTTTGCTACTCCTTCCTCCTCAGGGGGAGGACTCCTTACACAGAATTCACAGAATGACTAGTTTGGAAGAGACCTTCAAGATCATGGAGTCCAACACATTCCCTGACACCTCAACTAAACCATGGCACTGAGAGCTACATCCAGTCTTTTTTTTAAACGCATCCAGGGATGGTGACTCCACCACCTCCCCAGGCAGACCATTCCAGAATTTTATCACCCTTTCTGTAATAAACTTTTTCCTAATATCCAACCTATATTTCCCCTGACACAGCTTGAGACTGTGTCCTCTTGTTCTGTCAACTGCTACCTGGTTAAAGAGACCAACTCCCACCCAACTGCAGCCCCCTTTCAGGAAGTTGTAGAGAGTGATAAGGTCATGCTCTTGCCCTGCTCCAGTGTGGGTCTCTTCCATAGGGTGCAGACATTTGAGAACTTTCAGCCTAGGACCTCGAGGACCACAAGTCCTACCAGGAAATCTGCTACAGTGCAGGTTCCTCTCTCCATGGGTCCACAGGTCCTGCCAGGAGCCTGCTCCATGAGGCTTTCTATAGAGTCAGTCTACTACAGGCCACCTGCTCTAGCCTGAGGTTCTCCACCAGCAGCAAGCTGATGTTTGCTGCATCATGAACCTCCATGGCTGCAGGGGCACAGCTGCCTCATCATGGTCTGCGCTATGGGCTGCAGGGGAATCTCAACTCAATGCCTGGAGCACATCCTCCCACACCTGGAGTGACCTTGGCATCTGCAGGGCTGTTTCTCTCACATGTTCTCACTTTTTATTTTCCCCTGAAAGTCCAAAATCTCTAAATCATGACTGAAGATGATAAACAAAATAAACACTAAACTAAAAGATTTTTTTTCCCTGATAGCTGAGTTGCCTGATAGGATCTAAGACATTGATTATATTGTTCTGTTTTCTTCTGTTCTGCACAATATCCACCAATCAAGGGAATATTTTTTTAATACTTTTTCAAATTTACTCATAGTTTCTTACAGTATATTTGCAAAGTAACTAAAATCTTATAGTGTTTCTCTCACCACATAAAAATACAACAATTTACTGTAGTGTAGCACAGCAAAAAATTCATACTGAAAATAATTCTCACCCCTTCTGAAACTCATTTCAACACAAAGATGATAATTTTATGAACCCTATTGCAAATTCCAAGCACTTCCTAAAATCCAGAGAAAATTGTTGAAAGAAAGCTGATTTTTCTAAGGGTCATCATACTGGTTGTGCCTGGCACCTGATAGCTATAGTAATAATGGTACCACTACAAACTTCTGTCACGGGTTAGCAACCATCACACTTCCTTGACAAATTACACTTTCTACCCTCCACCCCATATCTTCAACCTATTCTGCTTCTAAATAATCTTACTATGCAACAGAGAAAGATGCTGGTTGGACTGCTCTCTCCCACTCCCAGCTAATGCTGCATCCACTTTTTCAGCTTTGCATGCCCAAATAGAGGGAGCAGTTTATTCCAGCTGTTACTGGAAAACTGATGATTAACTCAAACAGAGTTCTCCTAGCTACACACAGTCACATTTTAATGAGTTGGACACATACTGATATATTTTACATATTCACACTGCTGACAGAACTTTCTATTATATTTGATATTGCTGTATGCATTTATTTTTTCTATCACAGAGAATATAGGAAATAAAGAGTCTACAAATATAAAAGCCCTACAAACAGACATTAGGTGCATGTAAACCTACACTATTGAAAATTTACAGGTCTGTACTACTAATGGGGACATTTACTTTCCAATTTATGTATTCTGAGTGAGGAAAATGAAAGACAACCCAGGCAGAAATGGTGCCATTACTGAGAAAACATCCATTTTATATAACCCTTCCAGTTGAAAAAGTTTTCAGCAACTGCTTTGCTCATACTATGCAAAATTCCCCAAAGCATGCTTTTACTAAAATGCAGGTTTAGTAAAAGGCAAGTTGCTTCCTTCAAGGAGGCAACCCATTCTTCCTGAAAATACAGTACAGAAAAAACTACACAGGAACCTCAATTTTTAAATGCATATGCTGTTGGAGAACAATCAAGACGCACAACCACCTTTTAAGTTGCTGACAGTAATATTTCTCTATTTTTTGCTCAAGATTCAAGTGAGCCTGCTTATCAGAGTACCACCCAGCTGCTCTGCTTTCCTTCCCTCTTTCTTTTTACTATCATAGCAGTAGATAAAATTCCTGCTGAAAGGAAACAACTTTGCTTTAGACCAGGATTAAGCTTCTTTTAGAAGTAAGTAAATCTCCCTCTTTAGATTGGCATTCTTTCTCCATTCTTCCCCAGTCCCATCAAAATTTTTGACCTCATTCACCATGTTCAGTTAATGAAGATTTTGACTCTGAGTTGAAATAATAAATAAATGAAACGACACCACTGCAAAATTGAAATGCCTTATATTTGTGAGACTGTTTGCTTCTCATTAAAAAAAAAACCAAAAAAAAAACCCCAAAAGTTGATTTATTGTCTTCCAAGCCTCTTATGCTCTTATTGCAAATAAATACATAAAACAGGAAAGTATCCTGCATTCATCACAGGTATCAAGTAGCTACAATGCATTCACAGTCCACTCCTATTTCAATTACCCAGTTGGTAATACAATGGGAATACACCAGCTCCGTTATGAAGACAGACTGACACCATAAAATTTTTTTAATACTCCGGTTAAGTATTTTCTAGCATTTTATGATTCCCTATTTTTACCAACTGAAAGTTGAATGAAAAAGATTATTAGGACTCAGAAATTCAAAACTTAATTTAACCTAACCTCAAATCCCCTCCATTCCTCCCAGTGGGAATTATCATCTGGGAAGTTTGATACAAAGGGTAAAGAATGTTGTACAGGAGGCTAATATTACTGGCCTGAGCAGTTAAATGCCTGACAAGCAGAGAAAGAAAACCAAGCAGTCATAGTGAAAATCAGAAAAATTCCTTTTCCTTTCTTAATAGCTCAATAAATTCATGGAAATGTATTGCATACCACTATGCACTATCAGCTGAGCAGTGCTAGCAAAACCACAGGCTTCACACCCTCAGAAAGCACAGACTTTGTTTCCTTTTTGCCCAGTTGCTAATACATCTTATTCCAGATGACAAACTGCACTTTGTGGTTTACTTAAGTGGTCAAACATAACACAACAAAGTAGTTTCCCTATATCATTTAAATATGCATATACTTCCAAAGAAGATGAGATTTTTACAAACATACACACTAAAGATTGTACATTCAGAAACTGATGGAGCCAACACTACACACAGAAGAGTTTTCTAATATACTATGGAGGAAAACTCCCATATCTTTCAGGCAGCTCTGGTTATAATTCCATTAGCAGCAGCTATCAGTAGTGTGTAATTCTCTAAGAAATGCCACTTTAAGACTTCATAACATCAGTGCCACTGACATAGAAGCTCTCTTCTATTCCATGCTACTCAGATAATGCAACTTCAGATTATAAAAGAGCAGTGCTGGATTTACTAGGGAGGCACCTAAGATAAAGCTGCTTTTGCTTCCTTCTGCAATACTGGCCTATTTTCTGAATGGATAGCCTGCATTATGCCTAGGAGAGATGCTTGTGTCATGTGTTAACTCTCTAGTCATGATGAATGGCCATATCTATATGGATAAACTAAATAAATTAGCTGACATAGTTACTCATTCAGAGTGGGCACAAATACATACAAGGATGCAGATCTCTTTTTTTATTAGGCCATTTTCTTCCAACATTTAATTTGTGACATAGGGACTTTATATAAACAGAAGTTAGATATGTGAGTGATGGCAATGACATTCAAAAGAGGATAAATAAGTATTTTATGAATATTGAGCTCAGTATACATTTCAATAAAATTTCATTGTGCTACTATATTATGTGCTGGTATTTCACAGCATAGGTAGCATATCAGAGCTTAAAACACATTAGGACTGCAATAGAAATCATGTCAAAGACCACTGGAACCTGAACGTTTAAAATTCCCAGATTAAAATTCTAGTTCAGTCAAGTACTGCACTCAGTGAGGTGGAAGATCACAACACACATGTGTGCACATGTTGCCATTCAGTAAACTGTAGGAATGATTCAGCCCATGTCCTGTTGCAAGATAAGCTTTTATAGAGCTTGCAGCATTCAGTGGAAAGCAGCATACAATCTCTTCCCTCTATTTGTTACAGATCTATCAAGTGTCATGTATCTTTTGGTGACTCTCACAAATTTCACAGCACCTGTAAATCAGTGAGAAAGATATGTCTGAAATACAGAAATAAATTGTAGGTGACTTTGCCCTGGTGTTTTGAAGTGTCAGTACATTTTTTTTGCTAATCCTGAAAGCAGCAATTAAAATTGACAATTTGGTGAATCCCGTCTAAGAATTTGATGGTTTCAATTTCTACACCGCAGGATCACTACAACACTGTGAATTTAACTCGCAAGCAATTAAATTATACATATTTCATAATAGCTACCACTCATTAACCCACAAACCCAAGCTCTGTTCTTCATCCTCTGATCAATATGAAAAAGGTCTAATGAATTTTTCATATGCATGCATGGTATCACAAACACCTAACCATTAATATTGCCTTTGTCTGCTGCAGTATTTGTAAAATTACTATCTAGAGAGGCTGAAATCAGGAATAAGAGTGATATGCTAGACTGAACCAAATAAAAAGGATAGTACACATACATCCACATTAAACACTGCCCTTAATTTGCAAATTTGTAGGTATGAGACCTCCAGTCAAAGCCTCAGAGAGCTACAGAGCAGCCTGTGGCATAATTAATGATTACCTCACAGAACTAAAAAAAACCCCAAATATTATTTTCTTTCTACATTACTGAATGTGATTTAATTTATTTTAATCCAAAGTGTGATACAAACATAAAAACAAAACTTAGAATTCTGATTTTTTTTTCCATTAAAGCGAAGGTATTTCTTTGTACTCTTCTGCCTTTTGCTTAATTTTCTTGAAAGATGAAGTAGCTGAAATACTTTTGCTCTCTCCTTCACTGATCAGTCTGTAAAACCCAAAGTAAGACCATTCCCTGGAGAGGGAATCAGGAGTAGAGCATTAGTGCTCTGACCACAGAATTAATTGCAAATAGCACAAAGAAGCCAGACCTTAGTGATCAGGTATTTTGCATATTTTTTCTCATATCTTTAGAGAGATACAGATATGAGACAGTCCTGCCTGCAAGTCTGACATAGGTGGAGGTACTTCTAGCCATACACATGGGAAAAAAGCAATATATAAAGAAAGGTATATATATATTTTTTTTTTAACCTGCCCTCAATAAGCTATTTTATGAGGACTCTAAGTGTGATGGCTTTTATGGATGTCCATTTTGTGGTACCTAACCTTTTGCATTAAACATTTAAGGAATCCAAGAATCTTTTTTCATGATGAGTACTCATCCTTAGGCCCTTCATTACATAACACTGCAGCAACAGCCTCCTTTGGAAGCTGAGCTCCAGTGACAAAAGGAATGTCTAGATTTCCGAATAACTACATTTCTATATAATACCTTTTAATATAATATAATACCTTATTCTATATAATACAACACTGGTGTAAGTGAAAAGGAGCGTCCAGGGGTATTTTGTAACAACACTTATTGCTGCATATGCTTCACATTTTTTCCTTACGTTATTATATCACAACAATTGTTTTGAGGCCATTCTCTTCCTCTTTCTTTCCTATTTTATATTTAGATAGAGAATAAGAGAAACAAACTGCAAGTCATACACATAGAGATAAAACCTATTCACATATTTTTTAAATCTTCTGTCATATCTTCTGTCTCAGGACAGCTTAAAAGCATGGTAGCAATGATCATTTGGCTATATTTTTCCTTTAATCCATATGGAATATTTATGAACTTGCCAAGTGTTTTAAAGTTTTACTACAAAATATGTAATCCCCTAATTTCTCAGGTCTACAGAATTGTAAGCATTCACTCCCAATGAGCTTCAGTGAACCCCACACCATTTCAAAATTAAGACTAGAATAAGATTTATTTTAATCAGGCTCATTATGAACCAGGCTAATTTGTACTGCAACTGTTTGCATGTCAAAAAGTGCCTACCTAGTCAAGACTCAAGTCTACTTGTTTTATTTTTCTTGCATGTACTCACTTTTGCTTTCTGAATATGTGCTTTCAAATGTTAAACTATTTTCAGTGCATATGGACTAATATGCAGAGCCTTCCATTCCCTGACTATCTGAATCAAACTTTGTCTATGTAGATTAGTGTAGCTGTGAATTACAGTACTATTCAAATACTAGTTAAGACCTCTGACTGATAGGTTTTTTTTATACTTATTTTTACACTTTAATTTTAGAATAAAATAAAATTCTAGCTCAAGTATACTTGAAAAACCAGAAAGTTAAAGTTCATACCATTCATTCAGAAAAGAATTTAAAATATTACATTTTTAATAACCCCTGCAACCTTTATAAAGCTATCAAACAGCATCAAGATATGAATGACAAAGTCAAATTTGCAATAATTTCTCAAACTTCTGAGATATTTTTTGAATCAATTAAATGGTTTTATTTTGGTATATTATTTCAAGATAATTAATGTGATACCCATCAGATTCAACACAATGTGATATCCATCAAATCCAGTATCTCTGGAAACACACTTAAAAATGACCACTCATTGTAGAAGATAACTTTACTTAGTTCTGTAGTTATACAACTTATTAAAAGAAAAATATCTGAAATTGTGCAGAAATATCTTAGAATTATAACTCATGAATGTTCACTTAATCACAATACTAGGTATTAAAATACATTGCATTGATAATACTCTATTATAAAGTATTATACTATTATAAATATTAAAATGCTACAAAATATAGCAGTACATTTAAATATTACAATTTATTAATCTTTCTTGAGCAATCCAATATTCAGCAGAAATGGGAAGATTAATATAAAAACAGAGAACAGAAATGTACTTCTAGTCGACCCACTTTAAAAATGTCTGTAATACTGCTCATGTCTGTACCCAAAATTATAAAGAAACATATATTTTCACTCATTTGTCATTCTTTGGATGAAATGTAAATACAATAGAACACATCCAAGTGCCTTAAAAATAAATAAATAAATAAATAAATAAATAAATGCAAACTTAAATTATTTTTTAAACTATTAAAAATCTAGACATTACCCAAAGTCATAACAAATGACATTTTAAAGCCTATTTAGATTAAAGTAGTCCTACTCAGACAAAAAAAATGCTCTAAGAATATATTTAGTGCTATTCCTTCACACGACTCAGAAGGTATAGAAAATCCTGCCTACTGCATAGAGCATGTGTCTTCTGCCTCACCCTTGAGCAAGCTACTACCAATATCCCTCTGGGATTAAATAGCTAAAGATCAAGAAGAATGTAATCAAGTAGGTACCACAGTCTTTTAGATTCATGTTTGGAATGCTGGTGGTTTTTTTACTATATCAGTTCAAACGGAAGTTATATATATATATATATACACACACAGTCTTAACCTGTGTTTTCTAGTATACTTTCAAAATGGTCAAATTAAATGAAATCAAAACAAATTTTAAACATTAAAACAAATTAAATATCCAAAAATGTGAAGAGCTGTTGTTTCACAAAGATATATAGATTTACATTGTTGCAGATGATAGATAAATATGATTGTTCATAAATAATACACCGGGATGAGAACAGTCCTCCCAGCTAGCTGAGCAATGCGCCTGCCTTTGGATGGGTCCTGGGGTGAAATGGACTGCTCCATCCCACCCCCCAAAAGATGTATACCTGTACCCTCCCCTAAAACATCAGTGCATGTAACCCCATTGGATATGCCTCATCCCAACCCACCTAGGAGCCCCTGATAAGGGGGCTTCGAGGGTCCACACGGTCTCTTGGAACCTCTTCTCCTCTCTTGGAACCTCTTCCCCTCTCCTGGAACTTCCCCTCTCTTGGAGTTTCCCCTCTCCTAAACCCTCCTTTTGTCTCTCTCCTTCCCCACGCTCTCAAGCCCAGCCACGTGCTGCACTTGGGAGCACGAGGCAGGACCCTCCTGCACCCCCAATAAACCTCTTTCCCCAAGAGCAAACTTCAGAGATCACTGCCTCCATTCATCCACACCATGCAGGAGCGTGCTATTTTCCTCATTACATAAAATTTGCTTTTTCAACAAATCAAATCCAGTAATCTACAGAACAACAATATAGTGGCTCAACTAATATTCTTCTTCAACCACTTTAAATCCAGTCAAGCTACAGACATACTAGTATAATAATACTGACTTTATTGCAATTAATTCACATTTTGTTGCACATTGTTGCAACAAAAACAGTCTTATTTCATGTGTGACCTCACCATGTTTCATACAGAACCAAAATTAATATGCTAGCATAGGGATCTCTGAGAAACCTTTTTGTCTGTAAGCTTATTGGGACTTCTGACTTCTGTCCTCAAATTTGAATAGCTCTAGGGCAATCTCATGTCAGCAAAAGGGACCTGGCGGGTTTATCCCCTCAGGGTTTGTTGCTGTGTGCCAAAATTCTTGCTACTAGAATATTCCTCCACATCAGAAGTCTGAGGGGGAGGGAAGAAGTAAATTAACAGGAAATCCTACCCTTAGTTTAAAAAATTAAATAAAATTTTAAAAAGAAAATTAAAGAACCAGGCCAAAATCCCCAACTATAAGTAATTGACTGCATCTAAAACATTTTAAATAGCTCTATGATTTGTACAGACTGTCTAGTCCTGTGCACTGCCCTGGTAGGTTCATTATTTATTAAACTCAACGGCTAATATTCATTCACTATAGAAAGCATTATCTGCTGCCATATCCATATATCTGCTTGAGATTATTTTGCTGAAAAGCCATTTCCAGACATGAGTGAATATTGCCATAATTTTGGCAGCTGTAAGACAAAAGAGAAGGCATTAATGCTGTAATTAGCCTATCTCTAAGAATTATTATAGATATGACAATTTTTCACTATTGAAACTGGGATGAGTAGTTTACAAAACGCATAGTTAAAGAACCCTAATTGTGGAATTTATTTCATTTAGTTGTCACTTAAAAACCCAACTTGTATGAAAAGGTTTTATAAGCGGAACACATCAAACTATCGTACACATGCTTAAGGGCAGAGTGTGACAACTCGGCAATGTTACAGACTCTTGACCAGAGATGCCTGTAGGCTATGAGAGCTTTGCTGACAGCTTTCTTCCCGTACCTGAGCAACTTGCATTCACAAACTTTGACAAATCAATCCCTGTAAGCATGACCCATGTTTCATTAGGAATGCTGTAAAACAAACATAAAGGTTTCTGCCAATCTTCTTACTACAAAGATAAATTGTATACTACTTTACACCATTACAATATTTTCTTTGAACAGGGAGTAGTGTAACTATAATTACTTTAACTATATTACTTTCATTAATCAATTGCTTGATTATGCATTTCTTCATGGCTATCAAAAAAGACACTGCCAGTTCCAATTAAAAATCAATAAACTTTACTCCACATCAGTAAATGCCCAACTAGACAAAGGACTTTTTTTTTTTTTTTAGTAGAGAGGACATTTAATTTCTCACTAACAAAACATTAAGACAGCACACCTTATACACATGCATACACATGTATTATGCATGTTATGGTGGAGCACAATTTCTTTATTTCCAAATTATTCTGACAATCCTAATATTCATTATCATCACATTTTAATAGCCAGAAACTAAAATAAGAGTTACTATTAAACAAAACAAGAAACCAGTTTATCTTCTCAGTAGACCGTGTGGCCCTAATATAGCAGTAACTAATAAATGTTCATTGGATAATTGCAATCATTGCATAATATATATCATGAAATTAGGTAAAATTGTGTATGAGACTGCCTCTTATTAATGAAATACACCTGGTAATGATTTTGATGTCTGCCAAGATTTGCTGTGATGGAGAATTCAATTTAAAATATTGATGTGTGCAAGCCTGCTAATTTTTGGGCTTCTCGGCTGTTGTATTTGGGCATCTGTCAAGGATGCATTATGCTATTGGCAGGCACAGATTTCCAGCATTCATATTTCATTGAAACTTTTCCAATGTGCTTGACAAGACCTTTTTTTCTCACTGTCAAAAAGAGCAATTCATTTATCCTATAATGATATGAAATCTCTCAATCATAACATAAAATTGCGACAGATTGTAAAATACTAGTCATTCTTTCTGGACAGACCTTTCTGAGTTAAAATACCACCACTGACAAGGCACCAACAGAAGTTATTTCAAAGATACATGTAATGCTGGAGGAAAAAAGCCCCACAAAACAGAACAAATAAACCAACTCTGAGTTTTCTTCCAAAACTGTGCTTATTCAAGATTGTTCTACTTGTGCATGTATGGAAGAATCTCCTCCTTAAAACATCAGCAGAACACCTAAATACTCAAAAAAGCCTAACTTATAATCATTATGTTTGCCATTACATGCTGCCTCTGTAAAAATTTCTTGAAATGACATTTCATTATCACTTTTCTTGCTTTCAGAATGGTAAGCTCACCTTCCTTCAGAAATTAATTTTGACTTTATCATTATGGGTTTAATTTAATGCAAATATATTACTAAATGATATATGTGCATAGCTAGCCCAAGTATATAATTAAAAAATTTCATGCACAATATCATTCTATTTACAATAAAAGACAGCAAAAGGTTATTGGTTTGCATTTTATTTGCTCACTTTTTTTCTTGCCAGTGTCTTTTCTGATTATTTAAAACCCAGCTATAATAGAACTTAAGAAAAATCAGTTTAGTATATAATTTTGCAAGCATCTCAGATTATAAAAATATTTAGGAAAACATTAAACACATTAGTTTATTTAGCAAGTTGATTATACATGACAGAACTCCTAATTCTGTGGAAAATCTTCTGCACCATTGCTGAAATACAAAATAAGTTTAAACTAACATTGAACTCAAAGGTGTATCCATTCCATGTTCTTGTGTTACAAATCACGCATCAGAAATTTACCTTAATACTTAAATGCTTTCACTGAAGTGCTTGTCAATTCCAATGCTGTGTTGTTACATTTAGGATATAATTGCAATATCTGAAAACACTTGGGTTCTAATAGAAATTCTAAATGCTGGAATGAGCAGTGCTGTGCCACTTTGTGCTCACTCCTCACCCCATGCTGCTCCCCACTGGGATGAGGAGGAGGATCAGAAAAAGGTAAAACATGTGGGTTGACATAAGAACAGTTTAATAATTTAAATTAAATTATTATTATCAATAATTATAAGCATTAAAAGAAAAGAGCGAGCAATAAAAAACCCAAACTAAAGAAGTTATCCACAATGCAGCTTCTGGATGTCTCCAGCAACCAAATTCAGACACCCCAACTGTCCAGTTTCTGGCACCTGGATATACCATAGTCAATGGCAACTCTGCTTGCTGGCACGGCCCCCTCATTTGTTCTCCCACACCACAAAGAACCTTGATTTTGTTCACCAGTTCAAAGTGCTTTAATGTAAGACTCATGAAAAAGTTATGGAAAAAATATGTCAACAGCAATTAGTGGAAAAATGACCGCAAGAGTGCTTCTCCCTCAGGTAAAAATGCACTAATCCTCAGACTAAGCAAGATTTTCTCACATAAGCATCATATAAGGTTCCTCAAGCTGTAGAGGAAAAGATATACAAATATAGCATTAGCACTTTTCTTACCGTCCTTCAGTGGTATCTTGAGACACAGAAACTGGAGGATACATTTTCTTAAAAGAAAAGTAAAAACCTAGCCTTTTGCCTTTCATTTTCCACACTCCAGAAAAACTATTGAATGGAGAGAGGGAACAGACCATTCAGGCCTCTGATGTGCCCATTTTCTCTTCTGGGTTTTCCTTTGACTTTAATCTATTAGGCATTTATATATTTTTCTGCATAATAAATTTAATAATAAATACAAAGAAGGAGTGAAAGCAAAATCGTATCAAGCACTGTTAGCAGTATTAGTGAGCTACACATGCAGGAGGAATTCAATAAGGTCAGCGACCATCTGAGAAGTTTCAAGTGGTTCACTGTGAAGTTCATCTATTTCACATGCATTCTGCACAATAAATATGACCGTAGCTGTCAGATCAGAACATGGCTTTTGTCCTTCTCTAGCCTGGATAGTTGTAATTAGTTATTCTTAATAATGCTTTGAAAGGAAAAAAACAAACTCCCAAGGATGCATTGTGATCTGACTGCATTGTAAGCTGCACCATCTGACTATTAAATTCCAGGTAGAGTTCAAGGTGGTATTATGGGTCTCAAGGATTGTATGGTTAAGACATTAGTTCTCAGAAGATACCAGTAATGCACTGTACATCAGTTCAGCCAAGTTCAGTTAATGAACTCATGGCAGCCTTATCTTGATTAGATTTTATGTCAAACTATTCTCAACCAGAGATTTTTGCTCACCTAATTTTGAAAAATGAAAAAAAATCAATTTCATACAATGCGTTTTCTTATGTGATGCATTTAGGAAAGGCATAAATATGCAAGCAACTGACAGATTTGGTTTTCTCACATTCATAATGAAAACAGATTAAAAGGTTAACACTAATGTAGCATACTATGACTTTATATGACCCTTCATATT
Source organism: Lonchura striata (assembly GCF_050655825.1). Lineage (NCBI taxonomy): Eukaryota > Metazoa > Chordata > Aves > Passeriformes > Estrildidae > Lonchura > Lonchura striata. Next base: position 53,582,107 of record NC_140703.1, on the reverse strand, counting down.
AATTTACTCTTACCAACCTAATATTTCTTTTAAACTCAAATATTATCTAGATAAAGTCTGCACATTCAACATCATTGTTCTTTAAAAAAAAGCTATCATTATTAACTGCATTTTAGTATTGGAGAAGCTGTGTCATCGACACATGAAGTGGTATTTCAAAATATCCACTACCTGGCCAATAAAAAATGAAGCAATAAATGTCAGAATTAACCAGATCATGTTTGTATCTTAGCAAAATTATGTATTTTCTGTAAATAATGTAATGTAGGCAACCAAATTTAATAAATTTCAATCCCTGGCTGCACAAATGTTAGTAAACAAAACATCAGAAACTGTGCCTTGCAATAGTTGAGACATAGAGTCATAAACTTACTTAGGTTGAAAAAGAGGCTTAGGATCATTAAGTAGATTTCTTCTTCATGTTCCATCATGGCTTGAAGTGAGAAGCAACAGGGTTTAGTGTTTTGACAGTGAGATGGATTATATTTTGAAAGTTCTCGGAGGATTTTTACAGAAAGAAAAACTATATGTCTCAATTGTCATGTCATGTATTATTGAGAGCCTGTGTGTTCAAACATACCAAGAAATTATTCTGAGCTACAGACAAACTAGCTTCAAAGCCCACAAGGAACCAGATTAAGTAGATTAAACCAATGAGCCAATTTAAAGAACAATAATATAAATAATGTATGGAAAATAACATTTAAAAATCAAAGCATTTAAATCACATTAAAAGACTTAGAATAATATATTTTGGTAAAAATAGCCATACACTTGAATGTTCACACTTCTTTACAAGCACGCTGTCATTCTTCACCCAGAGAGCCTCTCCAAGAAGGAAAGGTGAAAAGAGAATGCTATTTATTAGCAAAGGAAAGGGAAGGACTCCTAACTTCTCAAAGCTTGCAACATTAATCCATCTAGTAAGGTTTTCGTTTACAGTTCTTTTCTTTTACAATATGCACTTTCCACTGTCAGTGCTTACTCAATAGCACACATGTACTTTACATCTAGATTTGTGGATAAATTTAAAATGGGCGGACTAATATTAGATTTTTGCATAACTGTAATATCAACATGCAAGAAAAATTGCTATGTGTAAGAGCTGCATATCTAGTAGGACAACTTCTGAGATACATAAAGTTTTATACTAGTATGAAGTAAATTTTACTTTTAAAATTAATTTAATTTGTATCCTTGGAAAAATTTTTACTTGCTTTTAAAAGGATGATACAGTTATTTAATCTATTTAAATGTTTTGGCATGAAAAAGCAATTATACACCAAACATTTCTACTCTCAGATTAAATGGATATGCTGGTAGCATTAAATGGAAGAGCTGGTAGCTTTTATAATAAACATTTAATTGGAAATACAAGCTATTGTTGTTAAGGAAAAAAGAGGCAATTAAAAAAACTCAATTGAAATCTCATCCTTATCCTTCCCATTAAAAATAAACCCCAAACCTTCATATCATTAAAAGGTTCTTATTGTCCTAACAATGTTTTGATATTAGTCATGGTATAGTACTTTTCCTGACATACCTAACCATCAACTATTCCATTGTTGGAACCAAATGAAACAGAAGAATATGTTTATATTATGTTTTAAATGACCTTTGCATGTTAATTCAATTCCATCTCTCACTGACAAACTACTAACTCCAAATTATTATATTCTAGAGTTTAAAACCCTTTAAACTTAAGAGACATGAAAACAGAGCCAATATAGCCTTCCCATCAAGCTCTATTATGCTGCTAAAAGGATACTAATTCACAGATGAATTGTGTTATATTAAATGACCCCTAATGAACTTAACAGCTGTTTGTTGCCATGACCTGTCAATAGCTGAAACAAACATAAATCTACCCTTTCTCTTTACTTCTGGAAATACTGTCTCAGCAGTGACCTGCCTCTATAAATTTTGCAAATGTGTGCAACTGAAAGGCTGGCTGATTGACCTGCAAAACTAGAGATCTAGCAGATTTTAAGAACCAAGATAGCAGATACTGTAACCTAGCATCAGTTCATCCTTGACTGACCAAAGAGAGCTAAGCTGATAAGAAGATAATGCCAGGTAAAGTCTACTGCAGGGTGAAAAAAATCCAAAGGATACAAGTCTAAATTAGAGTTCATTATACTCATGGATATAATGAGATGCCTAACAGTATGCCTATTACTTCCAGAAGTGAAACTAATAAGTGCACCTACAGGTAGAGTTGTAGAAGACAGAAAAACTTGTTTGGTAACAGCTAAGATAACCATAAGTTGGAGCACCTAATTGAGCCAGAAGGGAATACCAGGGAAAGAACTGAGATTGAATTTCTTTATGCTGTAGGATTGGAAAAGACAGTCATAGAGCATAAGAGAGACTCCCTCACAACTCCAGACAAGCATAAGTATAAAACAGAGATCAAGAGACACATACCCATTCTGGACTTACTGACCTTTAACATCATTGAGACCACCAGTTAAGAGTAACAGTCTGTAAAGGCTCAGGGTAAGAGGAATCTCCTCAGAGAGTGGGAGATATGGGCCTTATGCCCAAAATCCTGGGTTCTGTGCCTGTCAGTTCATGACAGCTTCTTGTTTATGTGATTAGGATGAGTACTATACCATGATTATATATGATTAATATATAACATAACATGTATGATTAATATATAAATATGTGTATGTTATCAAAATATCGTTAGGACAATAAGAACCTTTTAATGATAGGCACGTTTCAAGTTTATTTTTAATTGGGAAAGATAAGGATGAGATTTCAGTCAAGTTTTTTTAATTGCCTCTTTTTTTCTTAACAACAGTAGCTTGTATTTCCAAATGTTTATTATAAGAGCTACCAGCACTTAAATGCATATCCATATGTACTGGAAGTCCTCTGTAGACAACACAGACCACTGACAATGACTATGTTACATCATGTAACTGGAACATGTTATTTATGGCTCTAGAGAAGGAATTTCATTTACAAACTTGGTATGTTCTTAAGCTTGAAATACAGCATTACACACAAGTGATGTCACATTGCTCTGAACAAAAATGCAACAGTATCTCTTCTGTGGAATGACATTATACTGCTGTCCATTCATAGTTCTCCTACTTTATACTTGGACAAAAAATCAAAAGCCTATTTCAGTGCACTACTTTTGCTCACTATGCATTTCCAAACCACAGCCACTTGAAACTGAGTCACTACAAATTCTTCCTCTTAAACATGAAATTGTTACTATACTGCATTTTCATAACTCTGCCTTTATAATTTGTCCTGAGATTTTAATGTATTCAATAGCAAGTTTAATGTTGACTAAGGAAAAAAAAAATATAAATTCAATAGCATGTCATTTTGGGATGCTTCATTTCAAGACCAAGGACCATAAACAGTGTGCTTTCCCCAGCCTCCCCACACTACTTTTAAGCTTTGTATAAATAATGACTTAGACATCAATTGACTGAGTTATTCCCCCAAGATTTTAATGTTTTTTTAAAAGATTTTTCCTTACCACATACATTTTATATATATTAATAAGATTTATTATCTAAAGTGTTCGAACTGGCATTCATAATTAATCTCTGAAAGCTCTTTAAGCTGTTCTGTACCATCTTGTCAATAGCAAACACATCTTTGACAGAAACAATTAATCCAACTCCTTTTACAAATGTTGGAAAGACACATTTATTGTTTAATATACTGCACATATTTAAATACACTTTAATCCTTCTAATCATAGTCACTTTTTTCCCAATTATTTTTCTTCAAGACTATCTGTCCTTCCGTAGATATGTCTTTAGTATTCACTTTTTAGCTCAACTGAATCAACTCACTGTTTTTCACTTTCTTTAAAACCACTTCATATTACCTGCTTACTACTTAGAATTAACCATTCCAAAACCTTAAGATTTCTTGGAAGAATGCAACTAATTGAAAGTTCTGTTTTAATACATAAGTGGATACACTAAATAGACAACTATGCTTTGGCATAAATGTTGAATGACATGGCTTAAAATAACTGTATCTCCTCTCTTCATGTTCTTTATGCATGTCTGATTTTATGCCTTTATAATGCACTCTTATTCAGATCAAGAAATATTGCTCTTTGGAGAAAGTGAGGTTTGAGTTCTTGGATTAAAAATCAGTTTTGTAAACCAAAACCATAAACCAAAAACACCTTTTTTTTTTTTTTATTAGAAAATCCCTTAACAAAAGAAGTAAAATTTAGATTATGAACAGGAGTTATAAATAGTCTACACTTGCAAGCATTGATCTTAATCCAAGTACATTACTTTATTCCTCAAGAATCTGGCCCATTGCCAATATCCTTCCAGTATCTTTTGTGCATCTCTTATTGCTCTCTCTTGTTTCTCCAGTGTGAGTAAAGAAGCAGTTTATGTGTCATCAGTTTTTTCTTTTCTTTCTTTCTTTTGTTTAGGGCAAACATTAATTAGACAAATGCATGTAATATACAGCCAAAAAGCAGGTCAATGTACAGCAGTTAAAAATTATGACAATGTATCCTTCAGTTATATCTAACCAAATACTTCATTTTTACTTTTATCACTTTTATTCTGTCATATTTGAAGATTTTAGTTTGCCATTTTGCTTATATGTTGGAAATACTAATGAAAAGAATATATGTTGAAAAGAATAATAAAAAAATAAAATATTTAAAATATTATAAATTGTAATTTAAACATAACTTTATGGTGAAAAGATGCCTCTGGCTGCACAATTACTTAATACCCTCAGTGTTAAATCTTTTATCAGAATAATTAATATTTTCACTGGTAGTACATACAAATCACAATCCTACCATTTCCATTGACCTCTGGAAATGTCCCAGGCCAGGCTGAATGGGGCTCTGAGCAACCCAGAACGTGGAAGGTGCCCTTGCTTATGGCAGGGCAGTTGGAACTAAAGGATCTTTAAGGTCTCTTCCATTCCAAACCATTCCATGATCCTATGATCCTATGAATTCAGGTTCTCCCTGTCTTTAAAACAGGTTTTAATAGATCAGCTATACAAGAAACAAGAATACCTAAATGCGTCTACACATCAGCATTCATAGCTGTATCCTAAGAAAATCCACTGATACTATAAACTTAAATCTCCTGTACATTAATACAATGTTTCAGCAACAGAAACATCTTTTCCTTTAAATATTGTATTTCATTAATTTAATGATCAAGTAAGAACAAAAAAAAAATAGCTAAATATTTTTTTAGAATCATTGTAGTAAAACCCTTTACAGTGGCTTGACACCCATGCTTTTCATTAGAAAAATGGACTCTCAATAAAGGTATAATGAGAATCAGAGATAAGTATAAATTGTGCTCTATTTTTTCTTTTGTCCCTTTCCACATTCCACTGTTTCTCTGGAGACAAGGCAGAACTGGATAATAAACCTCAGAGCCCATACCTCTACCAGTCAGTGTAATGATGTTATTTAAGGGATTCTATATAAGAAATTCCTGTCATCCTCTAAAAAAGACTTTAGCTCAACAATGACAACAAAAATATGGAGTAGGGGGAGTTGGAAGGGAAAAAAAAAAAAAGCATGCTCTTTTCATACTTAATACATTTATTTTGTTGGATTAGAGGTACTATTTCCTTTCATTATACATGGAATTTGCTTGTATCAGAAACACAAGAGCAAAACAACAGAATTGTTGCCACAATATGCAAAGAAAAGAATAAATGGGAAAAAATACTATCATCTCCAAATATATATCAATCTACAGCTTCATTATTTATTGTGCACATTTGTCAGGAGCTTCCAAGCTGATTCAGACCAGCCTCCTTGATCATGCCTCCTTGAATGTTTTCTAGAGTCCAATCTGTTACTAATATCCCTGGAAGAAACATTTTTCTAAATCAAAGGTACAGTAAGCTGTTGTTAAATGCATATTTACCAATATGCCTGAGAGCAACAGACAGCAAGAGCCACAGCATACATGAAGACGAAGCCATACACATGGGAACACACTACATGATGCAGAAGGGAATGATGCAGCAGCTTAGTACTGAATTCCCCACAGTCATCTGGAAAAACACATGAGAACTCAATTGAGTTCAGTAGAAATATACACATTCTTCAAGTGAGTAATATTCCTACTTATTTTGCTTGCTCAGAAAGGATTCAGGATTTACAAGACAACTCAAATACCAGCTCTGAAATCCAGAAAGTCAGAAATCACATGGTGATGCTTTTGCTTTACAAAGACTAGGGTACACAAGAAATGCTTTCCTGTGTGCAAATACTTGGGTCATGATCAAATTCTTTGTAAATCCTCACTTCCAGTCAAGAAAATATTGCCTTGCTTATTAATTTTCTCTAATGCATAATTATTAGATGTTTCTTCTTGTTTTCTCTGAAGTTTTTTGCTTTGTTTTGTTTGGTTTTCAGACCCACAATCTCCTCAAAATGCATATCAGCATAGCATGTGTAGCTCTTGTGATGCCATTATCATTGCCATGTATTTTCTTACTTAATCTTTTTTTCTTTTTGCATTAAAAATTTGTTGATCCTCTCTTTAATTTTTTTTTACAATCCAGGATGCTATTTCCTATCATAGGAATATATTTTTATATTCTTAGCAGATATACATCAGTGCCTTGAAATAGCTTGTATTCAAAAAAATTCCCTTTGTATTATTCTATTACTGGCATGGATGCTGACTATACTGTTTTGTAATTATTATGTAAAATTCCATAATTTCAGAATCATCTGCAGATTCCATCAAAAAATTATATATTATATTTAAAATAATTATATATTTATGCATGTTGACAGCATAAAGTCTAGAGCAGAGAAAATTAATAAACTCAATGCAAGTCACAGTTCATTTATCTGGTTAAAAAACCCCCATACCCAACTATTTTAAATTGGAATCTTATTAAAGACTAACATAAAACCTTACAGGTGTCAAAATGTATTATGAGTGTGTTTCAAACTGTATCAATTTCTTCCTTTGAAGAAAGATAATTAATTTAATTTATAAAACTTATCTTTCATTAAGCTCTTTTATTTTGAATTACTTAATTCATAGTGCATATGATATAAATTTCTCTAATATTTTCTTAGGATTAAAATGGGACTAATTTGTCTATAGCATATAGCTGGCCTTTTGAACTATTTGAAGAAACAAACTTTTCTTTAGACATCAACATAAGCTCCAACATTCTGTTTGGTTTTTTAAAAGATTAATTCAAGGATTTGATCAAGAATTTCACTTTTAATACACATATTGTCACTATGCCTGCTACCTATTATGTTCTCTTAATAGTTCAATATTATCATCTCACAAATTAAAACCAGATCATATAGCATTTTAATGAAAGAAAAATGCACCATATAAGAGGTATGATTGCTGTATTTTCAGTATGCCCTGCCTACCAGGTTCTGATGTTAGCAAAGTATATTTCTTCCTAATATTTAAAATACTGTTTTCTATGTTTCTTATTCCAGCTCAGAATCTTTCATGGATAAATTTAACCTCCTTTATATGCCTGTAGTCTTGACTGCGTATTTCTCAAGTCTCAAACTAGATCTAAATTGAAGGACCCACAAGAACCTTAAGACTGTTTCCATGGGGGAATAAAAACTGGAAGGCATCACTCTTCCTTCTAATGTCTACAGAGACTGGTGGTCATAATAGCCTTGATTCAAGTTTTCTGAGTTATTGATGATTTTGCAGGCATGCAGGAATATAGTTGATGTTTTAAATAATGAAAGAGGAAATGGAATAATTTTAAAAGTAAAACTCCACTGCTGCCTATGCTGTAGCTTTGTCTTCAAGTCATTCTTTGGCCTTGTCTCCTTATAGCCTTGATCCCTCTGAAGCACCCTGGCTGTGGTTCCTTGTTTGCCGTATCGGGGTTAGAAACAGACCCAGTGACAAGCCCTGGCCTCTGCCTGTTGTGTTCAGATACTTTAGGGCTGTACCCCATCAGCATCCATGTTATGGTCACCCTCTGCTCACTGCTCCCCTTGCCTTAGGCAGCAGTGCCTGATCTCCCTTCTCCCAAAAATAGGAGATACACTTTTGCATTAAAATAATTTGTGAAGACCCAGTCTTGAAATTAAGGAAGGTGAAAATTTTAAGGTAACCCATTGGTTGTTTTCTGTTTGAATTAAAATGCAGTTCTACAAAAATGTTCTGTAAAGTTTATTTTTTTCTTCCCATTCTACTCCCCCCCATTCTCTGCTGCTTTTTCACAAGGAACTCCATGCACTTAAATTATGCTTTGACCATAAGGAATTCTTACTTTTAATAAAATGGCAACTGAAAGCTGAAGCTTATTTTCCAGAGCTTGTTTACCTCATGTTCTGTGAGCTTGTTCTCATTACTTTTCTATATGAAAACTTCAGCTGTGGGGGTTGGAAAAGGAACAGATGAAGAGGGTCTTTTGGGAGAATTTTTCATATTTCTGATTAGGGAGAGGGATGAAAGACTCTGCAGTAATGAGTTTGATGAGGACAAGCAGTAGCATAAATTACTTATTACTATCTACATTTGTTAATATAAGATAGCTATAAAATTATAATCTCTTTTAAAACAAAACTGCATTTATGCTACATGAAACAGCTTCTGGTTGGCATGTTCATTCTTAACTTGTGGCAATCATTCAGCATAGATCTAACAGCAGCAGCAAAAATACAGGATTGCTTAGCTGCAATTGATTTTTTTCAGAAAAAAACCTTTAAGCTTCTGTGAAATTCATTGCTGACTACATAAAACTATATGGACTGTCATTTCCTTCTGATAGATTTGGCCACAGTTAAGCACTAGCTGCAATAGCCTACTTACCAGTGGCCAAAATAACAACAAATAGAAGGGCTTTGAAGTACTGGTTCATGAAGTATTGTTATGGCAGGAATCATGCTGATTCCTGGAAAGATATGCTGAACTGAGAAAACAGATGATCCACAGATTGATTGTTTACTTTGCTATCTAGCTGTATCTTAAAAAGTAGAAACCTATATGGTTATTAAAGGATAGTGTCTTGCAAAGATTTCAGAAATCTGGAAAAAAACACAAATAAGAACACTCCAATAAAGCTGAAAAATATAAATAAATAATAAAAGAAAAGCACAAAAATTGTTTACTCTTGAAAAATAAGTTCTATCATCACTGTCTGTATGGAATGAGAGAGCAGATGATCAGAGGAATTTAGTCACAATTGCAGCAGAGGTAAATAGCTTTGTCAAAGCGCTCTGAAATCCTAAAGAAAAAAAGAAAAAACATCTAATTCCAGGTTTCCTTTCTCCTTCTTTATAAAAAATTCATAAGAGTGCACACCTCATCCAGATGTAGACAGTAACTTTTGGCAAGATGGATTGCACTGCACCTGCACTGCACAAATATCTCTCGTGTGTACATAGACACGCAAGAGATATTAGGAACTGCACCCTAAATTGGAAGAGAGCATAGTCTTACAACTGCACAAATTCTGAGGGAGAATTCATTTTCTCTTCTTTAGCTTCTATGTGGAAATACAATAACAGTACAACATTTTTTTTTACCACTTCTCTTTACATCTGGCTCCACGGTCTGGCATCCTGCTCAGTAAGGTGAGCTCTTGTTTCTTTTCCGGCAGTTAATGGCAAGGCACATGGAAACCCAGAGTTGCTGAAGAGGACAATTGAGTGGCTACTTGAAATCCTTAGAAGCAGACAGGCAGGGAGAACCCTGCAGGACAGATGCTGACTTATCAGAAGGGAAGATGGCTCATAAAAATAATGACAGCTGTCAGTTTGACATCTGTGGATAAGTTCCTGTGAAATATTCACAGCACCAAATTACTGAACTAGCATGTAGTGTGACTTGGGATATAGAGATGAGAAAAGACATGCATCAGTGGAAGACTGCTATTGTGGTCTCAAAATAAGCTACAGTAAGACACATTTGATTTTGCCAATCTCGTTTCCTTATTGTCTCACACACAGTATTGCTGCAGCACATTTTTTTGTGCAATGATACTATCAGTAAGCAGAACAATTCTAAATTGGCCCAAGATTACTCATAAGACATACATACACATTAGCTGTGCACCAGGAGGTGCCATTTCAGAGGTGCACCACTCACAGTGTCCTTGGACAGCAGGTCGTGAAGCCTAATGGAAGGCACAGGAAGAGCAAACAAGTTGCTTAGGAGACCTGGCACCAGCTTGCTGGGGAAGGCTGAGGACTTTGTGTCTCTCAAAGAGCACTGGTATCCAGACAGCATTTGTGCACACATGTCACTTAGGAACACAAGGCAGATTAGCTCAATTGCACAGCAAATAGTCCAATAAATTCAGAACATGGGTGGCAGGAGTGACACTCTTATTCCTGGTCTTCCTGGTGCACTGTAAATTACATGAGGGTACATTCCTCAGGGTGAGGCAGAGGGTTTCTGCTGAACAGCACAAGTGCTCATCATTTGGATGCATTTAGCCGAAGAAGAGACACAAGAAATGCTCATTATAAACTGTACTGGGAAGATATATGACTATGATATAGCAGACAAAAAGCTAAAATAAAAGTGATTTAATTATTAATTTTTTTTTAATTAACCATCCACCTAGTTAAGAATTAAACAAACTGAGAAAATTGCTGAAATATATATGGATAATTCTCAAAACACAAAACTGCTTAGTGAATAAGATTTAGAGATATCTGTAATAATCATTTTCAACATTTCTATCTCAGGCTAAACATGTTCCCAAAAGACAGTACATATCAGCTGACTAAAATTTAATTTCTTAGCCATATACATAAGAAATGTGGAATAGCTTATCATTGTTGCAAGAGAAATCTGTTAATACAAATTACCTTGTATTTGTTGTGGGATAGACACACCTGTGATTAGTAAAACAGTATCCATGGCTAATTTGCTTGTTTGTGAAACTTGTGTTTCAAAATCTAGATTTTTCCTTTTTCCTTCCAAATGGTTCAAAATCAATGGGAGATCATATTTTTATATTTGGAATATTTCTTTAATCTCTTTTATTTTTCTTCTGCAGATTGTATTAATTTTTATTTTATTATTCAAACTATTAAAATAATGGATGGAACTAGATTCTGAACATAACTTTAATAAATGTCCTTTTACCTAACAAGAAGTCTTTAATAACTATCCTGTGATTGATTTTGAAGCAGTTGAACACTTACCAAAGGCAGATTACATCTACATCATATATCAATAGTTCATTTAGCAGTTAGTTTAAGTGCCAAAGTCTTTCCTGGGTTTTAATTAATTGAGAAAGTCAATCTAACAAAGAGATTGGTTAGACATGATTTATTCTTCAAATACAGTTATAGGAGGATAGGTTTTACCTCTTGATCACAATCTTATAAGATCAGTGTTTATTTATTGAGAATAAAGATACCTCAGTGAAATTCTGTGTATGTGCTCCATGTGTCTTAAGCCTATACAATAATCTCTTCTTGATTTGTTATAAATCCCTCAATTCTTCACTGCTTTCAAGCTCCTGAAGTAAGAGACAGTATTTCTTTCAAGCAACATAGTATCCCATTAAATAAACCTTCGTAGTAGAGTGTCTCTTGAAAGTGAAATAATCTACAAAAATTTTTCCCTAGATTTGAAACTTCAAGGCATCTGAAGTGAATATATAGCATGAATAACTTCAGGATGGAGGAACCGATTTAAGTGAAGAACTTATAACATGTAAAGAAACAGCAAAACTTAAATTATGTGTCTGCTCTTTATTTTAGAATATAGGCGAGAAAAAATAAATGGAAATAGATGTGATATATGAATTTTAAACATTTTCAAGAAGTTTTTTTTTTCTTTTCATTATCACAATTATTAACTTTTATACCTCTATTGGAACACTGTTTTTTCAATACTATAGTTTGGCTATGTCATCATAAATCACAGAAATATGGCTCATAACTGTGGGGATTTTTTTCCAGAAAAGAAATTACAATAGTCAAAACGAAATTACATTACAGTCTATCTCCTCTTTGATACATTGGGGGTCTTTTGCTTGTTTGTTTTTTAATATTAGAAACAAAGGCTGTTGTATGTGTATATTAAGTAAGAAATTAGTATTTTGTAACACGTCAATTATCACCATATTATGCTGTTTTAAAGCAGAGAAATTCGTAAAATGTGTAATGTTACATGTGGGATTATGAAATTCTCTTTTCTGTAGTACATTTGTTCACCAAGTAAACACAAGACAAATCTGTATATTTAAAATTATTATTTCTTACTGACAAAAGCAGTATGCTTTTTATGCCTTGAGCATAAAAATGTCACTGTGGCACTCTTTATGCTACATCAGTACAGCTGCCCACATTCCAGCATCTTGAAGCAATTTAAGATGCTCTCACATGTCTTGTCTGATCTTCAGATGGCATCACATAAAGAATGGTCTCCTCTAGATCCAGTGTTGTACCTGTCAACCTCATGGAACATATCTCAGACATCTCAAGGCATGTCAAATGGCACTAGATATCTACACAGGGGAAACTGAACTTAGCTCTTAGTGGAGCTTAGAGCAGTATTCATCTAGACTTTTACTGATATTTCCTTTAGCAAGGATATTATGATGTCTCTGAATGTATTATTTGTCTTTTCTTTTAACAATGTGTGCTTAATTGCCCAACCACATTCAAAATATCTACATCACCTAAGTAAAGTGCCTTTTCCAGTTCTGTTTGACTCAGTGGTCAGAAACTGCAAGTAAATTTTTACCGCTCCTGAAAAGACAGTTAAAAGATTTAAAATTTCATAAAGAAACTGCATTGTTTTGACCGCTAAATGCAAACCAAAATGTGGGAGGGGGTCCCATGCATAGTCCACCTGGGATGCCTTGGGAGACCACTTCTGTGTAATTTTCCCGCCTCCCCTGATGCCAATAATTTATCCCTGTTCATGTCCATCATTGTTTGAGCTATCCCTTTGTTCTGGAATGTTCCTTGTTTTTAATGCCTTCATTGGTTCCCTAGTGTTAGCCACCCCTTCCCCCCTGTCCCCATCGGTCCTCACCCTGTCCGCCATCCCTACTCCTCCCCTGTATTGGTCCATTATTGGCTGGTTTGTATCCCGACCTCTGATCCCGTTTCTGATATATACCTTACCCCACCCTCGGGACCGCGCACTCAGAGCCCGCTCCCTTCCTGAGAGGGTGTCTCCCTGCACCTCCAACTTTGCTTTTCCCTCAATAAAACCCTCTGGAAAACACAGCAGCCTGAGCGTCATCCCGCCTCGGTGGAAGCTTCTTTACAGCTATCTGGTTCCAGCAGATCATACCCTCCGTGGCGTTCCCAGCGGGACACAGGTCCCAGATGCCACACCAAAACATATTATTTTTATACTTCTTCAATTTAATAGTTACATTGCTACTGCTCATTCGTAGTAATATATTTAATAAAATTAGAAAAATCCAGCAGCATCTATGTGGATGAGTATCTGCATCCAGCTATGCAAGACAAATTATAAATAATGTAATATACGCTCTGAGCTTTGGATTTCTGTAAAGCCTGCAAAAAGGAATTCCTCATTTCATTAACTACAGACACCTCTTAGAGCTCAAAAAGCCATATAAAGGTAGTCAATGGACAAATATTCTCCTAACTGCTCACACGTCATGAATGTTGTTTAAGACATTTTTTGAAGCTGAGAGGGCCCCACCAAAGCTGCTAAGTGGGAGTACCACAACTGTCATCCTCAGCAGTTATTTGTATATAGCTGGTAGACAGTGGCACACAAACCATCAGCTGTCTCGTATAACAAGCACATGACAATATTATGATTTCTTATACATCACTTCATGTGAGTGACAAACAAATGAGTATTTCTAAAGTACATTCTCCGTATCAGAATCGCAAAGTACACTCTCTTGCTCTAAAAAAATCTTATGAAAAAAAAGAATAGCGAAAAAATTTAAGTATTTTATTCTCTTGAATGAAACATTACCAATGCTATTCCAGAAGTGTCTTAGTAGAGATGTTTGAAGAGACTTAGATGGATCAATGCCTGACTGACATGTTGACATTTAGTTGCCCAAGCACAACTGTGTGCAATTCTAGCTTAATGCTTAAGGATAACAAGCGTAGCTACAAATTTTATTCTAAGGGGTTATCTGCAATACTTGTTGATTGATAAATGATCAACAATCCTTAAGGCAAACAAAATAGTAAAAGGGAAGGGAGAGTTCATTCGCTTCAATCTATGCATAGAAAATTTTAAGACATTAATGGACAGCCCTAATTCAAGGATTTCCAATATGTGGCAGTTTAGATTTACTTTAGATTTATTAACACAGTAACATTTAAGTGTTCGCAGGCCTGCTGTTAGGTTTAGAAATAGTTTGTTTTGCCAGTCCATTGTTAAACAAGAAATAACCATTGTGACATTTCAGTACATCTCCAAAGAGCGTCTTTTTAGAGTGTTGTTCCTTGGAATATTTATGCTTGTGCATGAGGACATCAGTTTGCTTTTATATTTTTATTCCTGTTTACATTAGGCACACTAACTCAGTTTATCCTGGTAATATGCTAAGAAAAAGCACCTTAATGGATGACAGCTTTGCAGTATTGAACCTGTATGCATGCAGAACACTCTCAATTATTGTGGCTGACACATCAAATTTGTTCAGTTTAATTAGTAGAAAAATACATTATTGTTTCTGAGTTTCTAAAAACATTTTTCAAAATGGTATTTGAAATCGCAACAATCAGTGACAGTAACAGTCTCATTAAAGGGCAGGAGATTTACGATCTTAAATTAGAATGTAAAAAGTTATACCTATTTGGATTTTTGTCTGTAATAAAAACAAAGCTGTTTTCTACTTGCCATCTTCCTTTAATGTTCATATCGTAGGCTCATGTGAAGGTAGAACAGAGGAAAGATGCTAAGAGAAGACTACAAAAATTTTAATACCACAGCAAATCTAATTTTCTGGAATAATTTTCTATTCATGGAAGTATGCAGCTATGCTTCCTTCAAGCAGGATTCCACATTTCATGGCCTAATACTGACCTGAGAGCAATTGCTTAGAGTGAATAGACTAGGAGGAGGCTGGGAGCAACTTCTCAGTCTCCCCTGACCTGCATAGAGACTGATTCTATACCTTTTACAGCACTACCATATGTTCCCTTATTTTTCTCTTGCCTCCCTTTGAAGGAGTCACAAAGCTGAAGGTGATAATGAGGAGAGGCTCCACTTATCACACTGAGTTAGCTGCTGTAATGGACCGAAAATGTGCTAGATTACCTGGAAATACTTTTCTTTTTTCTAGTACCAATATGGCATGTTCTTGTATTCCTCACTTTTATGCCTCAACTAGATGCCTAAAGCCAGGCATGCGCTTAGGCAAGGCTAAGGGCCATTATGGGCTCTTTTGTGAACATAGTGGGGAGATACATAGGAAGAAAACATCTTTTGCTCTCACCTATTTAACAGTATAAAGAAAACCAACAATGCTTTTGGTCCTTGAACACACATACATTTTACCTTAGTTATTGACGTCACCTATAACTTTAAGCAGCTCATCATACTTTATAGAAAAAGGACTAACTTGTATCTTAATGAGGCCTTTCTGGTGAATCCTTATTCTGGTTTTGCTTACAGAGCATTCTGAACATTAGTGATTATAAAGTTAAACTCTCACTTATTTGTTCCCTTTTTTAACTCTACTGTTGTGTAAAGCTTCTATGAAGAAAGAGACCTGGCTTCTTCAATTCTGTTTGATTCAGTAGTCAAAAGTTGCAAATGAAATTTTCAAGAATTAAAGCATTTTCACTGTTTTGTACTGATCTTACTTAGAAGGATTCACAGATTCTTCAGTGCTAGTTTTTCCTATGTATTGCAGACCAACTGTAATGAAGATACTGTTCATGTAAGATCTCATTAAAGAAAGCAAATACATTCTTATTTAAATTTCTCCAGTTAATATAGAATCAATAATTTAATTAAGAATAATTTTAAAACTTGAACTATCATAGAGGTATTATAATGTTTCTTAGATTGAAGTCAATAGCATTGCAGGGCTAGCATAAATTCATAAAATAGTATCTTTCTGAGCGTCAAAACAATAGGCATGTTATTTCAAAATATTTTTATTTATTATTTAATTTAAATCACAATTATTTAAAAGGTCATAGATTCTTAATGATATAAATATTTAAAGTATTCAGTAAAACATATTGATTTCAAGTACTACACAACAACAAATAACCCCATATTTTCTAATATTTTATATATATATCCTATTCTTAAAACTTTAACACATTGAATTTATTTTGAAATAAGAACACATGTTCTATTTTGAAGTAAGTAAGGCTTTCTACAGATGAGTTCTTCATTCAAAACTCTGTGAGGCTCATGGGAATTTTTGCGTTGAATGTCATAGTCATACACAAGCCTATTTCCCATACAGAGTTTTCACTAAACAAAAAGGTATATTTTGGTCATATACACACATATGTATATGTAGATATATATGCATACATATCTGTATGTAACTAACCCAAAAATATATTTAATGAGATTTGCCTGTGCTTCATGTTAGCTGACTGCTTTAAGTTACTTTGAATTTTTCCTAGTAGGTGCATTTAAAAGTGAGCAGGAAATGAGGTGTGATTACATAATTCCCTAATTATGCTTTTAATCTAGTCTATTAAGTTTATGAAGACCTTTATAATCCATTAGTCAGCACAAATAATTTTTAAAAAATCCTTTAAAGAATAAAGACATCTTTCACAAGTGATTCAGAGATATGCTGAAACTTTCCTAAAAAAGGAAATAAAATTACAATGTAGGTGACTGCATTTTATTGAAGCACTATTTTTGACTTCTATTTGCCTAAAATTTTTTAGAGGAAAATTTCGAGCACAGGATTAGCAGCAGAATTGTAATTTAGTTCTTGTAATTCTGCAATTTTATTTATCAGTTACAGTACTGTACAAACATAGAAATGGAAAGGTTAATAAACAAATTACTTGAACTGATTTCTTCAAAATGGAGAAAGTCTTTCTCATAATATTTTGATTCATAAGCTTACAGAATACTCAAGAGGTGATATGGTTATATAGTAGTATTTATCAGAATTCCGGCATTAAAGCAGATTACTTTCTGCTAAGTAACTTAGAAGTTAAATAAAAATCAACCAACCAAAAGTCCCAGAACCCAGAGAGTTTAGACACCCAACCTAGTCAGGAACAGACATGCTTATGTTCTGATGTATGTCCTGGGCTTGGACTGCCTCCTGAACTTTGACCTTTATCTTAGGCGATAGTAGACTTCAGTAGACCTTTCATGCGGAGAATAACCAGATGCTGAGGACATTTAAATAGCAATTAAATTACTCCTGTCTTCCTTCCTTCTGCTCTTCCTTCCCAAAGGAAGGAATGCTTTGTTATATATAAGAAATGTAATGAGGAAGCTAATCCTTTTCCCAAATAAATGGTGAAACTTAAGTAGCTGAAATGAGCTTCGCTGAGCATCAAATGATCTATGTGTGAGATGTCACATTATCTCCTTGCAGTAACAAAGCCAGGAGGCTTTTTGCTGAGCTTTAAACAGTCATTACTAAACATCTGATAACAGAAATTAAATATCATTAATTTCATAATTATGCATTTCTACAAAAAATTAATCTTTGGATTAACTTTTACTAAAAACTAAGTCTTCATCATATCTCTAACTTTGCCTTGTATACTGAAAAATGATAGAAAATGATAGGAAAAAAAAAGAGGAAATAATTTTTTTCTTCCCATTCTATTTTTCTGTTATAATGAACTCATATTTTTTGATGCATTTTTCAAAAAGCTTGACAGAATGACAGCTCTAAAATGGAACAATCTTTTAGTTTCATATTCTTAGATGCCTGTTGCTTTTTTTTTTTTTTTTGAGACTCTCTTGAAATGAAGATGATAGTTCCAGCAAAGAACAAGAAATGGATAGCAGAAATATTGCAGTATCACGCACTGAAAGAGTGAATCATACCTGGAAGGAAGCTGCATAAAAATAAGCAATTTTCAAGGTTTTAAAAATATGAAAAGTCCTGTGCTTCATTCAGTTTTGTTTTGATTTTTTCATGTATCTTTTCTAATTTGCTATTTACAATAAAGTTCAATCACAGAGGGACACGTGTAGATTCTCTAACCAGATGTCTTCTTTTTACTGGTAACAAAATTTGACAAGTAGTCACAAAATGAAATTACTAAAGAAAAGGATTTATGAAATAGAAAACAATAAATTGCCTGGATAATTCACTATTCATCCACAAATTTTCTGTGAAATGCACAGCAATCTGCTGTGGTTTAAGCAATTTCTTAAATCACTTTAGGTATCAGGATAATGGGCAGAACCTATTAGTGTGACATCAGCTGTAAGAAAATGTCTAGTCATTGTCTTACTTCTATTACAAGGAAATTAGTATAAAAGTAAAATAAGAATCATGATTCATTATACACATGAATACCTAAGTTACAGTTTCAAACTGGGTTGCAAGGAAGAAACCCTGAGCTTACAAGTTTTAGTATGTAAAGGGATCAGCAATTATATGAATATAATATGAACAATATACTCTTTTTTTTTTTCAATAAAACTTTGGTTAATTCCTCCCCTCAGCATCTTTGAAAGAACCTATCCTGTTTTAAAGGAAGAAGATCTTTAATGAATTAATTATCAGCTAAAAGATTGGAATTGAGAAGAATTGAAATGAATGGTCATTCTTCATACTGAATAGATCTTCACAGAAACATCCCTGAACAATCTGTATGCTGTGTTTGTTTTTAATTATTTACCCAAGAAAAATGAGTATATCAAATATTTTATTTAAATTATTAAAGATAATCACATCTAACTTGATCATAGAGATATAAGAAAGACCTCATGCTTCTAAATGACTGAGTAATACATTTGAACCATAACAAAAGTAGATTAAATTCAGTCATGATAACTGCAGAATCAAGGAGGCTGGGGAACAATCACCACATATGAGAAACACTAGGCTCCAAATTGGCTAAAAATTGTCTATTATCACTTAGACAATAACTTTGGATTCATTGTCAATAATTTTATTTTCATAATATAGTATACCATTTGATTCTCTTTCCTTATGTTAATATATGCTTGGCAACCACTTACTAAGTCGGATGGTGGAATCTTCGATCTGGCAGTGAGTTTTTATCTTTAACTTCTCAAATAGGTGATATGACAGTAATTTAATTTTATTCCTCTTTCAGCATTCTCATAATAAAGACCATTCTTTTTTTAAATATTTTGAAATACAGGAACAGTTTCATTTTGAGAGATTTCACTATCTTTATTCTGTGGGAATAGAAAATTCATCTGTTTGTGTATGTGTCTATATGTAATCTAGAGTGCATAATGTACCACCACAGTCATGTTATTTAAAATAAATCTTTCTTATAACCACTTCTTGAATCAGACACCATACATTTAAGATGATAGGGCACAGGCACCTTGGTGAGCATCTTATACCCGTCAGTTATTGGCACTGTCTCTAAAGATCACACTTTCCAGATGTAAAATGAAGAGTCAATTTTATATCATTTTATTGAACCAAACTTTCTCAAAGTCCCCATGGAAATTCGTATGCAATGAAGTTAGAAACAAAACCTGATAAAAGAAAAACTAGTATACAGAAGCTGCACAAGGTTCCAGAAATCTGGGAAACTTTTGCCTCCACAGAAAATGCACAGTAGAGACTTTATGAATACTCTTAAAGAAGAAGACAATTCATCATTGTCTGATTTACTTCTGGTTAAGAATTGGTAGGTTAGTTCCTGCAGAGGCTATACTCCAATTCCTCAGTACAGCACAGTACATACTGCAGCTATTACATGGACTTAATAGGAAAAACTGACTTGAGCCATTTGTCATGACCAGCAATTTTATTATGTTTGCAGTTTACAAAGTAGTATTTTCACAGGGCTGACAGCAATACAGCTCAATGCTGTGGAATGAGAAGAAAAAACAGGACAAAAAAGGGTGAGAGAAAAGAATAAAAGATAATTTGAGAAGCTGTTTCCTTTATTCTGAAAAAAACTCTCCTTCACATTAATGCTTGTCACAACTTGTGTAGTCAGTGATAAGGTGACCCATATTTGACAGTGCTGTAAACTACAGAGCAACTGGGGCATGGAAAGGAAGCAAAGAAATGACAGCTTGAAACAAAATGTCCCTTATTTCAGTCCTTGAAGCTATTTCTAAGTTGAGGATAGTAAACACAAAAACATTGGATACCCATCAATCATACTAGTTAGACAATAATTTATTAATATAGTACCACCATATAAAGCTTTAAACAACATACTTATGGCTGGAAGAACTTGGCATAAATTGACTACCCCATCCAGCTGTGACTCTAGATATAAGGCATGATTCTTTAGGTGGAGTTTCTTAAATTCTGTTGTCATTCATTTCTTTGGTTTCTAATTTTAGAGGAACCAATGAAGCCAAGCAAAATGGTACTGTCAGTCAGAACTGAAAATTCAAATGTTGATGTTTAACTCCCAAAATATAAATGAGGCTTGCAGACTTCAATCTAAAATACATATCAATCATTTCTCCCTTATTTGTTTTCCTTTAATATACTTTATGGAGGATAAAGCTTTTGCCAACATTTGTTTCAAAATGCACTTTTCCCTGAATGATCATATTTTTAATTGATATCAGGAACACGAATACTAAAAACATAAAGTCTTGCAAACATTTCATATGCTTCCCTGCTTAGTATTACTAAAGTAACCTTTTCCAAAGGTTATAACTAACCTTTCAGAGGTGTATTTTTCTCAAAAAAGTGAAAGTTGACATTGAAGCCAGTTCTTACAACATGAAATATTCACATTACTTCAGTAATTTAGCACTTTTTTCTTTGTGCTAAAGAACCCCTTTCAAAATATTCTTATTCAGCATCTTCTGCTATCTATTAAAATTTTATATCAGAGTTAAAGTTTTATAAGGCTTAAGGTTATGAAATATTAAGACAAGAGTTGAGCTTGTGATAATTTCTGTTTAAAAGACAGCAAGTGTATCTACCAGAAAGTAAAAAAAATACAGATTTTATTGCATACCTGCTTTATGGATATGCTTTTCTGATACTGCTTTCTCATGGGATATTTATTTTTGGTCAATGCATAACAGTAAAAAAGAAAAAAGAAAATAACCACTGATATCTAATAAAATGAAATTGTTACAAACTTACTTTCAAAACTTTCAATTAGTTTGTCTTTGGCTAATTTCAAAATTTAGTAAGGAACTACTGGTCACCAGACATCAAAAATATTTTAGTCGATACCAGTAGCCCTGTCAATAGCTAAGGGGGTTGATAAGGTTGAGCCTCAATCTGAATAAATTCTGTTTGAATTCAGAAATCTTCATCCAGTACCTCTCAACAGTATCTCTGTATGAAATTCTTATATACAGCTTTTAAGCACATTTGAAAATAATTCAAATAGATGGTTCAGCAGGTGGTTCAGTAATGTTAAAAAGTTGTGGGTTTTCTTCTTTATAGGTGAAAAATATGTGCCTTGGACCAAAAATAACACTTTCAATTGCAAGAGTAACTTAACTTCTGAAATTTTCATTTTGTATTTGTTTTTCTAATTTGTAAAATTTTCATCATAGTTTATGTAATTTTCTTTGGCAGCACTGCACAATTCTTGTTTTCTGTTTTAGAACCTTCTGAGATACATTTTTATCCTAATATCTTCTTTTATAAAGCATTAGATGTAATTTGAAGTAAATCTATCTATATACGAAAGAGAGCAGCTAAAAAATATTCTTTATTTCTACCTTTAAAGTAATATTTATTCTCTTTTAATTCATTCTTTTTATAATTTTAGGTTAAGATGATGAGGTTTGGGCTGCCTTCCCAGAAATCTAAGCTCATTAGAAGAGAAAAATTCAGATTCTGCCTTGCCCCATTTTATTCTTCATTATTCTATTCATGGACAATCTTTATGGAAACATAGAATGGGTAGTACAGAAATCTAAGCACTTCTTAAACACAATCCAATCCATACTACTGTAGACATCTGATGTATGCCAGCTGAACCATGGCTTAAAGTATGTATTTTTCTCCACTTACTACAGAATATAGAAAGGTACACCAAAATATGTAATCTAAATGTAAATAGCTAAAATGCATTGAAATACTCTACCTCAATAATGATCTCACTCAAGAACTGTAATCCTTCTTCCCTTTCATCACATAGAGGACTCACCTCATGCAGTATATGCACATTGTCTTTTTTAAGACAAGCTATATTCAAATACCAAGTACAATATGTTGACTAGATGACTAAGGAACTAGGTGTCATTCTGTTAGATGAGTAAAATTAAATTGAAGAAACAAATGTATCACCTGAAAAACAAGGCTGAAAGAGGTTCACCAAAGCTTACTGCCTACAGTTTTAGCAAAGAAAATTTGAAAAAGTTATTTTTTTTGACCTAGTAATCCAATACACAGAAGAAATAATAAGAAAAGTCAGGGTAGTTAGAGGAGAGTTACTAAAACTCTAGCTCCTCTAGTTTGTATGCCATTTATCCAAAATTTTCTAATTATAAAACCTAATAAATGCTGCTTTAATCTCAGAAATTAGTTTCTAATACAATGTGGAGATTTAAAATGAAATGCCATTTGTAAAGGTCATAAAGCAGGGACAATAGCATAGCATGTCACACAGCGTGTGACAAAAGGTTTAGCAGAAGAATAATACTGCTTTTTTTTTGCCCCTATTTTGCTTTTAGCAAATATATTATTTCCTATCTATAAGATCGCTATGGCTCATTTCCTTTTGACACTACCATAAGTAATGGAAAATAAGACTAAAATATAATGCTGAGAGTAAATTATAAACTTTAATATAAAACTAATTTAGCATATTAGATTATTTAGCATATTTTCTTCAAAAGGCATGGAATACTGTGAAATTCATCCATCTAAAACTTATTACTGTTACTGAAATCTTTATCTGTTCTCAATCATAGAGCAAGTCTATATAAACATAGGAGACTCTAAAACCCAAAAGATTACTTAAGCCAGATAGCTGTTCACAGGGAAGAACTTATGTGCTCAGAAAAGGTATGCAATTTTAAAACATTCATGTGATGGCTAAACTCCTCAAAATATGATCTATGATCTGAGAATTAATAATGAAATATATTTTCCTTCTTCTTCCATTAGATTTAAAATCATGTCTTGAACCATTTGATGAGATTTTTGAGATAAATAATTTTCCATAATTCTAACAATGCAATCAGAACCTTGATGATTTCATGAACCCAAATGCAAAAATTACAAAAGAAAAAGTTCTTATCAGCTCAATCCAACATATAATTTGAATAATTCAGTACCAGCTCCTGTCATACTCTTTAGGCTTTTTAATTATCTAATTATGATCTGTGAAAAAAACTTTTTTTTTTTAATGAGATTGGGATTTTTTTTTTATATGGCATATAGGAAGTTTCAGTCATTGTGAAAATCTTAATTATTAATTTTAATCAGTAAATGGTAGCAGTGGAACAACACCTTCCCACTATTTTTTACAAAACAGTACTTTATCACAAAAATATATTCATGGAATATTCATGTTAATCCCTGCTTTGTGCACAGAAAAGAAGCATCAGTTCTTTTTTGACTCACCCTTCCATTCACAGTGAATTGAATTAGAATAGATTGATCAAACTGTACACACAAGGACTATTTCTTCCTACTTCCAACACATTTTGGTTTCCAAACAAGCCTAAAGAAATTTGCTACATAGACTAATTTAAAGTAATAATTTACCATATGGACTCCTCAGACATTCTTATATGAATTAGCATGAGATAAAAGGAAATTAGGGATTGGAAGACAAAGGTTATGGCAAAAATATGAATAACCTAAAAAGACTTTCTGAAATACCACACAGCAAAGACAAGGCATGCAACATATTTACATGAATAGTCATTAGGAATACCTGGTTTTGATAGATAATTTATCTTTAAATTATATCAGCTTTAGATTGAGTTTTGATATTTTAAAAATTGTCTACTGTACATGACATAAAGTTTGTGTTTGTTTGGTGCATTTTTTTAGACATTTGTAGAGAAAGCTCTGTTCCTGAAGAGAAAAACCTTTACAAGAATGGAAAGAGAGTAATTGCAACAGCTGCATACTCTGATATGATACTAGATTTTGTTTTCTAACAGAATTATTTCCTTTTATAGTAATGGCAAGAAATCTTAGATAAATTAAATTTCACCTGCACAGAAAAGGGAATTGTATTTTTGTGTTCCATCACACTCTTCTCCAATGTAGTGCTTTTTTGTTTTTTTTTCTCAAAACATAAAAAAGCCAATATTACTATCTGTGTATTCTCCAGGAAATTCTGGACTAAATAATGAAATGTATATATTAAAAAAATCAATAAAAAACAGTGAGGAAAGTAAGACCCATCTACTTGTTATTTCAATATGCTCAAACATACAGAGAGAAAACTTTCATTACAGTATTGTGGCCCTGACAGCACAGTTTGCAACAGATAGTCAAAACATTACATTTGCAAAGAGAGGCAGCAATACTTCCAGAAATAAGCATTTTTCTGGTTTGTCTTACTGTATCTAGATATCAAATATCTATATTCTGTATATCACGGAAGCATACAACTGTGCATCTATTGAAATATGTAGACTCCTCACCATTTAACATAAATTTTAAAAAAGACATTGACATTTTTCTGAGCAATTTAGGCCACAATCATACTTTCCTGAGAACTTTTAACAGATAATGCATACACTAGAGATATTATATCATCTGTTTGTAACAGAAAGCACAAACCATCTGTTGGATTGGGTTGTTTTTTTTCAACTATTGTTTTCATATGCTAACATAAAAAATCAAGGCAAGTAAAAATCCTGAAGTACACTGAGCTTTTCCTACAGTACAATAATCATGGGTGGCTCTGTTTAGACTACACAAAAAGCCAAGACAGAAAAACAAACCCCCAAAGAGACATGTTATTTGACTTCACCTTTGTCAGCATCTCCAGGCAACCTTTTCATAGAAAGATACTTAGTGACAGTTTGAGAGATATTATTGAATATGCTTCTCTCTTCAAGGCAAAAAGATTGTCACATTTAAACATGTCATGATTATGGAAGTTTATCTAGTTTATTATAATCTTATATTCCAGGATATTAAAGAGTCCACACCATGACTAGTAAACCTGTTTGCTACTTAAAAAATACAATAACATTTCTTTCCTGTGATAATCTTTTCTTGGTACAACATGTTTTCTAAAATGATAGTACCTTTTTTTACCTAGAATTTCTTTAAACAATCCATGCACTTCTTGATTGTCCTGGACAATACAGTAGAGCTGAGTCTCTACCCAAACAAATCAGAGATTAGAAATTCCTTTCTTCACAGGCTATGTGTCTGTTCATCTACTTCTATGATTAAATTTTAGCAAGTAGTATGGAATACTTGATTCATATTTTATTTGCTTTGTACTAAGTGCAACACTTCTGCAGAATGCTATCTAGACATGATCCTACTTCACATCTCTGCTGATTATTGTTGTGACAGGATAGCAAGTTGCACTATTCCATATTCATTTTTTTCAGAGGTCTCTTGCTTTATTCAAGATTGTTGTGTGTATTTTAATTCTCTCCTATAACATATGAATCATTTAAGAATATTTTCATTTTTATTTCTAAAAAGCATTGACTAAAATGAAAGTATTGGGTGCAAAAAAAAATCTGAATTCCTACAATTACTGGTCCTAATTTTGCATGTCAAGGCTTTTCTCTTCAATCTCTTTTATAGCAGTTTTCAAAAATTCCATTTACATCTCCGATGAACAGTGTATAGAAGCATTCACTTTCATCTAAATTTCTATCCTCTCAAAGACTATTACTTTTCAAACAAAAGTCATTAATCTTCTAAATTAAAATACCAGAGTCACGATATGCAAAAACTTAACTCAGAAGGATTAATTATCATCAAATATGTTGGGGAAGGCATTGTTGATTAACAAACAATTATTAATTGAAGCTTTTGCTATTAAAAAAACAACTTCTGAGATGTGACAGTAGTTTGAAGTCCTTATGTTTATCAATAGAAGACTAAATATAGTTTTAAAAACTGTTCCCACTAACTGAAAATATGGAGCAGTTTATTTTATATTGTTTACTTTCTCTCTTCCCTTCTTTCTTCTCTTTCCTTCCCTATTTTTGATGTCTCATTTACTTTGGAGTTACTCTTACTATTGGTACTTTGAAGGGGTATTTTTGTTTTGAACTACAGATAATTGATATAAAAAGTGGTAATCTCTGTGGATAAGTTAATAGTAAAATTATAATGAAACAACTGACAGAAGTTGTTTATTTATTTATTCAATAAATAAACAGAGCATAAATACAGCCACACAGAAGGTTTGCATTTAGCATGGTGATTAACATTACAAAACTCTATAACAGAAATAATGTAACGAATTTAATCTTTTGGACATTCATAAGCTATTACTGCATGAATAAAAATATAGCAATGCATATGGAAATTAGTAGTGGATGAAGGTACACTAATATTACATATTCCAATTTATAAGTAGAGAAATAACAAAGAATATTAGAAAAAAAAAACAGTGAACCAGATATGCCTGAAGGCTTGGACTGGTGATGTACCTGACTAATCTAGAAAATGAAAAGAAGTTAAATCTCTGTAGGTAATCAGAAGTCCATCCAATAACTAAAAGTTGAGTATCTGAAGTGCCATATATTCCTGCAAATACAGATGCAGTGGTTTTTATAATGCTTCCTCCATAGCTGCTGAAGGCAAAACAAATTCTACACTCTGAAAGACCCTATACCCTGCTAGAATATAAAATAATCTCAGAAACTATAGTTTCAAACAAAATCACAGAGCACAACAGAATGAGGTATGCATCCTGTACCTTTTTCTCCTTACATAATTCAACACTATTTTTTGGTATGCATCACTTAAACCATTGAAGAATTTCTAGAAATAATTAGGAGGCCAAATAGAATTCAGTCCTAGGACTATATTCAGCAAAGATACTGCATGTGATTATAGCCATTAAGATTCAAGGATCTTTTGTGATTTTTTTATTTGATTTGCTTTTGTTTTCCTTCATGAGTTTTGCACAAAGCATATCTACATAGCAGCAACAAGACAGCAAGGTCAAAACAGAACTGTTTTTCCATATGGTAAGAGTAGGAAGAAGGATGAAAACAGATGACAGAAAAATACAAATGTTACAAAAGGTTGAATATTTTAATGTTGATGAAACATAGTCAAACAGAAAACTTGACTGATACAGTTAAAAAAAAGATTGAACTGCAGATGATGTGTTCCATTAATTATACCCAGCTACTTATTAAAGAATAAGAAAATCACTGCTTTATTAAATTCATAAAATCAATCCTGTGTGATAAAGATTTTTGATTTAGATTCAATAAATAAGTTTGAAGTTTTGAAAAAGACATTTCCATCTCTCAAATACATTTTGAGATAATGGCAAACACTAAAATATGAAACCTCTTATTTTCAATGTTACATAATCTTAAATGTTTATTTCTAATATTCCATTTTAATATAATAAGGTGAAGTCCAAACTTTGGTATACACACCACATTAAACCAAGTCTTAATTCTCTCTGTGTTTTTCTGTTGGCTCATTTCTGAGAATTAAATACCCATCATTTATTTTCCACTTTATCTCATTAATTAAAGTAAATATTTTTCATGAGTCAAGTAGAACAGATGATATTACACATAAAGTAGTGAAAATGGAAATCAAGAGATAAGATTTGCCTGAGTAAGACAAAGAATGGATTCAGGATCCTAATTGTAGGAAAGGTCTGTGTGACAGCCAAAATGTGGCCAGGACATATGCAATAAAGGACTGAAGAGTGAAGAAATAGGAGCTATGATTGCAAATGTGGTTTGGAAAACCAGGCTATTCATGACAATCACCTCTGATGCCTTGAATATATATCATTAGGACTACAGAACTGTAACACTGGCCTAAACTAACATTAATCCTCAGCATAGGCACTATTTAGGACTTCAGCTGGAAATAGAAGATATGGAAAGAACAATGTGACAAACTTGAAGCATTTATTGAAACGTCTAGCTAAATTTTAACATAAATTTTGGAGAAACTTTCTTTTATTTCAGATATCAGTTTCATAGTATCAGTTTCAATTGATATTACTTTTAACTGATATTACAGTTAAAAGTAACATTTTCAAAAATTTTGAAGTAAGATATTTAAATTACTAATGGAAAAACATCTAAACAAACCTTTACTTAAACTCTTATCAAAAAGTCATAATATTTTAGTATTTGGATCTCTGTTTATCTTAAATTCTTGGTAAATTATGAATTTTTGAAATAAAAGTCAGAAATTTTAGATACTGATGAAATTAAATTTTTGAAAAAGTTGGGGGATTTGGAGGATTTATTTTTTCAGTATTATTAGGGATGATTACACAGTTGCTTGTATTTCTGAGGAAGTTGCAGCAGTTCTCAACTCTTTACAGGATAAATTTCCTTTCTGAAACTTTTAATAACATCTAGTTCTTTCCCTAGTGTAAATAGTTTACTTTAGATCATCAATTATGTATTTTAAGAAATTGTTCTAACAATACCAGGAAATTTGTATGTTAGAAAATTCTGCCAAAATATCATAGCAGAACATTTAAGGAGCACTTTTTGCCTAAAAAATGCAAGTTTGAGATACAAAAAGAAAGAGCAAATTCTTCAGCTGCTTCCAACAGGGTATAAAGAAAATTAGTCACAAGGATAAGAAGTAGCTGCTAGAAAGCAATGATCACATGTTAAGAGTATGTTTATCTTTATGTATCAGCAGCATTCTTACAAATTTAACAGATTTCAACAATATGCTTAATTTTTTTAATGTACAATATTTAAATGAACTTCATAGGAATTAACTCTAATTTATTTATTAAGAACTATATAAATTATATACATATATGCACTTTTAATATATGTCAATATTATGATGTATATATAAAGAGAGAAATGCAGATGATACATATTTATTTGAGTATATATTGACTTATCTAAGTCCCTACTATTAATATTCCAGAAATGGTTTTATGGAGGTAAAAAAATTATATTCAAGCCAACAGTATTTCTGCAGACTTCTCTATAAAGATTCACTATCAATTGGATTTTCAAGATGGCTATTCTCTGTTCTTTATTTTACGTTGACTATGAAAAGGTTGAAAAGCATTTCCCTTTTGCAATGTTCTTTGATGTTACACTTAAGAGGTAGTTAGTTTTAGAGGTCTTTCACCGATTCAGTCACTCCCTGTGCAACTGATATTTTCACTGCCAAATCTTTTCTTAATGTTATATTTTTTAAAAATATTCCTTCAAAACAGTGCAACTTAGTCCAGAGGAAAAAAGAATGGTTGGTTTTGTCAAAGTTGAAAGTACATGGGTAACAACAACCAAGAAACTGGTCAAGTCCTTTGCTTCCTAGCATGTTTAATGGGCTTATGTTTTCTAGCAGCATCTATACTTTTATTGAGATGAGTGATATGCTTTTTACTAACATTGTGAAAAAATAATAGATTCAATTAATTCTATCCTTTTATTCCATCTTTTTAGAACTGTTTGAATTTGCAATGCAGACTTCAAATGGTGTTCTTTTTACCAAATTTAATTGAACATTAAACATTTAAATCAAACATTTAAACCTGAACTAGCTACTTTAGACTATTGTTATACTCAATGAAGAGAAGTAGGGACATCTGATAGATAATTCACCGTATTCAAAAATGTGCATCTAAGATAAAGATAAATCCTCATCTTAGACTAAACAAGTTACTCAAACTAAAGTGGCTTGCTGACCCATTAAACATAGCAAATACTAGCATCAGCTTGGCAGAGAATGATAAAACAAATCAAGAGAACAAAGTAAAATGGGGAGCTGAGGTAAAAACATAGGAATGGGAATTCTATTATGATTTTATTAAAAATTACAAAGGAGATAAGGGAAGACATAAATTATACTGAAATTCAAAGATTACAAAATAGTTAGGGAGAAACAGAAGAATGAGAGGTCCAAGAATGTTAATGAACTACAGGAAATTTTACTTTATTTTTAGAACTATCTAGGACAAGGTATAGGCAAGACTGGACAGAAATACGTAAATCAATGAGGCAGATGGTAAAAGAAGTTGGTAAAACCAAGTAATGACTTCTGGGTAAGGAATCTAGGATTTGAAGAAGATAGCTGGGATTCCTTTGAGACTATAGAAAGAAGAAAAAAAACCCAAGAACAAGGTCCAGGAGAATTCATATTCAATAAAATAAAATGTAAAGAGGATGTAACAAAAGCAAGGGAACACCAAGAAGAAAGTTATATGAATCTGCTTGTCTCTATAATTCCAAATGCAGTGGAAGACTCTAAATACTTGCCATATCTTCAGCTGTTGAAGTCGTCAATCTTTCTGCAGAGAAAGCACACAATCATTGTAGTAATTACCAATGTAAAAATTAAGAACTTTCTTTTATGTCAGTTGTTGTATCAGTTCAAGTGGCAATGGGATACACAGGGAATCCTCAAGTTTCTGTTCTGCATTCAAGTGATGGACAAAAGAAGTGGCAGTACATGAAGTGACTTGTGTGTTCTTCTGCTTCTTTTATTAAAAAGCAACCAAAACAAACAGCCAAGCTTTAGAAATGCTGTTCTGCAAGTACCAAAGCCAGTTTTTAAAGTTAGGAAATTCTAGACCTAGATTCTCTTTGTAACTTATCTAATTCCATACACGTGTATATATATACAGCCTTCAGCTATGTGATCTTGCACTATTTTTATCACCTGATTCTTCTGCATCCCATGCACAGAGCATAGATCCTCTGAGACTGAATAAGAGCTTTGGAGGAGAAAGGTCTGTGGGCTGTGTTGTGTAGGAACCCTGACTCTTTTGTTGTGGAAGTTAAATGTATAAAAACAAAAGCCTACAAGTTATATAACCATTTTTAGAAGTTTCATAATAGAGTTAAAAAACTGGTTTATGACAAAAACAAATGGATTATCCTCTTCTGATTCCATAACCTAGAAATGCAGAATTGTGTGATCTATAAATCACCCCAAGCATTAAATTACTATCTTAACAAAGTAGTCTATACAAGATAATATAAAAACATAAGCAGCTATTAATTTGAGTTCTTTAGTATCCAATCTTAGGATCTGGTTGTCACAGGAGAAGGAAGCTATGTTTCAAATATGGATAGTACCTCAGAAAAGCCACAGCTATGATCACTTGTGAAAATATTTGAAGTTGTGAGAGCTCACAGGGTAAACTAAGACATAGGAAGGTACCTTGATTCTCCTCTTCTTGTAAGTTCAGGTACCAAGATGAAAGCTGTAAACAGGAAACTCCATTTACTTAGAAACCAGAGACCATGATCCTCTCATAAGACTAGATAAACTTAAAGCAGTACATGAAGTAGCCAAGTAGCAGATTTTTATGACAGTTTTATCTCCGTTTTCTAAAATGATCAAAATATTTTCTCATTAAATTAGAAAGCTGCACTGAGAATGTTGATCATCCTGATAGGTTTCAAATTCATAACTTTCTATAGCAGCACGCCAACCACAAGGTTGTAGGTTGCTAGGAGAAAAGGAAGAAGACTTGGAAGCAGGAGAGACTAATGGGCAAAAGCATCAAAATGCAGGATCTGTGGACTCAGAACAGAAAAACATAAAAGAAATGCTTATACAAAAGCTTTGAGCATATAGTTTAACCATGCACATTTTTATGTTCCTGATTCTACAGTGATCACAATCATTTAATTTAAATAAATAGTTTTGACCACAGAGACTTGCAAGCTACATTTCTCAGTTAATGTTTGAATTAGAAAATCATTCTCTCAATTATCAATCTTTTGGATTCCCATTAATACTGTTTTTTTTTTACTTCCCATTGACAAACTTGACAGAAGCACAGTAAAATGCCTAACTCATTACTTTCCTAGTGACTCAACATTTAAGCATGAAACTTTGAAACTCTGTTGTGTGAGGAAGGTACAGTATTCAGTCCTTTTGCATCTTTCTTTATGGTACACTATTAGACAGTATCTAATGATGGGAGGATTTGCCATCTTCTTTCAGAAACTGTATTTTCATATTCTTGTATGTTTTATGGAAATTGTCAGTGCTTGCTTTATGTGGGTCAGGCATATCTGGCACAATCTTCTTGGAACTGTCTCTTAAACAAAATGTTAATTGAATCCTGTGTTTTCCACTTCTGCACACAACCAGAGGAGTCTGGGACTGGTTTGCAGATGGGCTCATCATTTATGGGTGCAAGTGAGAACAGAGAAAGTAGTGGGAGAAAAGTGCTATGTGCTCTGAAACCAATCAATTCAATGGTTTGTTTTTATTTTTCTTTTTTTAATCTCTCTTTCTGGCTTGCCCCCCCCCCCCCTCCCCCCACCACTGTAAAATAGGGCTGTTGCAAAAATAAACCTGTTACTAGTTTGTGAGGCACGTACTGTGTGTAGTGGTGAACAGTGCCAAGGGCTCATGAGGAATTACATCTTCATAGGATTTGAACAGTGTGAGGCTAGCAAAACATGCTACCACCCACTCAGGAGGGAGGGACTAAAATACTAACTCATTGTCTATTAAGTGAATCCCATTCATGTTGGGGGTTGATTAACAAGTCACCTGAAAAGAGCCATCATGATTGTTAAAATCTCCATTATAAACTTTGAGGCTCTGATGGATGTATCACAAGTCTTTGCACTGGTATTTTCCAAGCGTTTTGTGGCTGATTTGTAAATCTTAATTATAAATTCATATTATAGATTTTTTTCCTAACAGTTTTGTCTTAGGAAATGTAGATTAAAAAAAAATCTTTAAATATCCACTAGCATCTATTGACAATTTTGTCATGCCAACTCTAAACCAATTTGATATGCGTGTTTCCAAGCAATTTCAAGTAATCAGACCACGTTCTAACACTAACTGTTAACAGTAAAGCATCTTTTTTTTCTTTTTACAATGGAAATATGGAAATAGAATAATTGGGTAAGTACTTTATAACATGCCCTATCTAATCCTTCAGTCTTCTTAATAGGACTATCCACATAACCTTACTTATGCATAGATATACTGCACCATTGGCATGGCAAGATGTTCTTCAGATACATGCAATAAACTCACATTAGTAAAGTAGAATGTATTTATTATTACACAACCATAATCTCTCATTATATAAATCCCACAATATCTAACATTACATTAAAACCAAGAATTCAAGATCCTCCAGCTTTATGTTTAGCTTAGATGTAGAAACAGTAACTAAAACTCCACTGAAAAACAAATCCAGCTGAGCTGAAGAAGGATTCCAGTACAAAAACCATGTACCAAGCTGAGGAGACCAGCTGGGAAAAACCTTAATAAAAAGAAACTAACAAACAAACAAAAACCCCAAATAAGAATCCAACCAAAACTCTTTTGGAGCTACAAGGGTACCAAGTAGATACTAAAAATAAAAAAAAAATTAAAAAAGAAAAAAAACCCAAAAAAAAAAAAAAAACACTACAAAGCAATTTTCACTTCTACATATATGTCAATAGCAGAAAAAAACATTTATAAAAAGCCTTACGTATACAGAATGAGTGAGACATAACTTTCCTGGGCATTAGAAGATTGTTGGATCATAGAACTTTCAAGCACAGAACTGCCATTTTTGCACCACTTGACCACCTCTTGGTATAACGTACAAAGTTCGTAGAGGGAAATGAAAGGTTCTTTGATAAGAAACAGAAGGTCAAGTCTTAGACTCTAAAACTATCTAAAACATTTTCATACCTCAAAAGGCATCATTTTCATTATTAATGTTAAGTCACATCTCCTGAAGCAGTTATTTTAAATCTGAAGAAATTTGGGCATATTTCTTCAACAGGATTATGAGCTACTGATGACTAGATGTGTTGTTTCACTAGCAATGAATGAAGAACATGAAATAAATGGATTATGAAAATCAAGAGCAGCAAAAGCAGTAATTGGATACATAATGTCACAGAGTACATACATTCTATCAAGTCAACTCTTATGTACAAATCAAGTGGTGCCACTGAGAATCTACAGATTCTATAGAATCTACAGATCAGTGACACACCTAAATGAAAAGTCCATAGAATGAAACTATATTTATAATAGTTCTTTACCTCTTCCATTCCATCCCTCTTTAACAACCTTGAAGATATAACTTTAAGGTTGGTATTTTGTCTGTCTTTGTAGTGTATCTGATAACAATGTGAATTGAATCCTAGGATAAGCACCTTCTTGTTGCTCAGAACAACTTCCAGTGTTCATAAAAACTTCAGTATTTTGATTTAAAAATATATCCTAAGTCACTTACCAACTATTCCGCGTGTTTAAATTACATAGCTCTTAAGAAATTAACTGTGCTAACTGACAAAACAATAAGAGAGTCAAGGCGAGAATATATGCTTTCGGGCTCTCTGAAAACATGTAACATACTCAAAGTTACACACCCATACGTTTATCTACAACTGTACTAATCAAAACATATGCACAGTGCTGTCCCTTCATGTAATAAAATATTTAATACTATATGTATTACTTTCAATACGAAAAAAAAGAACTAAAACAAATAATTTTTTTCATTTCTTTTCATGTTTAGAAACAGAACAGTACGTTTCTCTCCCTAGGGAGAAAAATCCAAACAAACAAAAAACAAGGGAAATTAAAATGAAGTAATTTTAACTGTGGGGAGGTAGAGGCAAGCAGAGTAAAAGAAATGAATCATTTTACCCTTAGGACTATCTGTATTGGAGGTTTTCTGAAAGCTCTCTGTTAGCTACATTTCCTTCTTCAAATGATTGTAACTTGTGTTTCAGCTGGGCATGAGGAGGGCAGGGAATGGGAAGGAAAAGCAATTCAGCATGAATGCATTTGTATGAAACACAAGAATCTGGATATGTTTTTCTTGCTCTTACAACCTCTTATGTGTCACTCGGTTGATGACACATGAAATTCTTATAAATCTTATTTTTCTCTGCGGTAGATTTTAACACCGAGTTTCAGGAAAGCGGACGCTTTTACTTTCGAGCTTTCACCTGTCATCCCAGTACCCAGAACAACACCACCTTCCGCTAGCGTTTTAATAAACTTCTGAAAAAGTTGGGTAGGGACGGTCGCCAGCGCGGAGCGCCGGCTTTGAGAGGCGCTTGCTCTCGGGCCAGCCCCACGAACGGGGGCAGCCCAGGAGAGGGGGCGGAGGTGAGGAAAGGGACAGGGACAGGGACAGGGACAGGGACAGGGACAGGGGCAGCCGCAGGCCAGGAGCAGGGGCAAGGCCAGGGGCAGACCAAGGGCAGCATCCCTGGTCCTCCGCACCCTGACCATGAGGCTGGCCGGTCTTTCCTGGGACTCTCGGCAGCCCTCCAGCCGCCCTTCCCTCCGCCTCCAAACGCTGCCAGCTCAAACGGGAGGAATCGTCGCGCCTCCAGACCCTCACCCTCCCGCAACAACGCCAGCACACCGGTCCGGCTGCGCCGCCGCCCCGCCGCGGCCCCCGGGGCCGCGCCGCCCCGCGATGACCCCGCGGGTCCGACCGCGCCCGCCGCGCAGGCGGCGCCGGAGCGGCCGCGCTCCCCTACCTGTGCCCGCCTCCGTCACCTGTTGCCCGGCCGCCTCCATCGGCGCAGCCCCCCGGCGCGTCCCCCCGCTCCGGCGGCGCCAGGGGCTTCTCGGGCTCGCGGGCCACCTCCATCCCGCCGGGCACCGCCTCCTCCTCCTCCTCCTCCAGGGACTCCACGTAGAAGACGGTGCGGGGCGGCGGCGGTCCCGGGCCGTGCCCCGTGGCCGGCCGGACGCCGGCGGACAGCAGCGTCCCGTTGGGCGGGCTGGCCGTGGTGGCCGCCGAGGAGGAGGCGGAGGAGGCGGATTTCTTCCAGAAGACGCCGTTGCCTCTCTCCTGGCTCTTCAGCAGGCGGCTCTGGCTCGGTCCCCAGTGCTCGAAGCTGCTGTCGGGCGGCAGGCAGCCTCCCCCCGCCGGGCCGCCCGCCGGCGAGGGGTGGCTGAACAGTTTCCAGCGGAGGCGCAGGATGTGCTTCACGTCGAAGTCTTTCCTGCCGGAGCCGGACATGGTGCCGCGGCGGGCGGCGGACGGGCGCGGGCTGAGGCGGGACTCACGGCGGCCAGGCAGGGCCAGGCGGCGGCGGCGGCGGCGGCGGCGCGGGGCGGCCCCGCTCCGGCAGCGGCGGCGGCTCCTGCGGGCAGCGCTGGGCTGGTAGGGCGAGGAGTGGCAGCCGCCGGGCGGAGAGAGATGCGCGCACACACCAGCGCGGAGAGAGAGAGGGAGGATGGATGGAGCGATGCACAGAGCCAAAAGGACGTAGAGACACCCAGCAGGAAAGGGAGAAAGAGGGGGAGATGCTCAGAGCTGACGAGAACTGCACGGTGATCAGTGGAAAGGGGAGGAGAGAGAGGCAGAATTGAGGGACATCTCTCAGGGGAGACGGACACTTGCAAGGGAAGAGCGGGTGAGGGAGGCTGCGAAGACGCTCTAATCTGATTAACGGGAGAGCGAGCCCGGAGAGGAGCGGCGGCGGCAGCAGCCACAGCGGGAGGCAGGTGGCACCTCCTCAGTCTCTTAGAGCTCCGTGACCGAGTGCAGACAGAGAAGAAAAAGTCACCTGGAAACCTCTCTCCACCTCCCTCCTTCCCATCCCGTTTGTCTGGGGAGTCCCATGCCTGCCGTTATCTGGGATGGCAAAGCCTGAGAGCTGGCACAGAAAGAAATCGGGGCTCCTTTATATGCACTGTACGTAGGAGGGGGAAAAAAAATCCCCCCCGTGAGGCTGTCAAGGTCCTCAGTATACAATTTTCTGTCTATCTCGGCGCCTCTCACCAAGCCGCCCCCTCCCTTGCGTGTGACGCAGATGTGCTCTGGGGCCGTCAGTGTGAAGAGACAGAGAGAAAAGGAGATGCTTCAAGCTTCGTCATGCAAGTAAGTCGGCAGGTCACTAATTGCCCCTCACAGCCTCCTCTTCTTCTCCCTCCAGTGCAGGTCTCCTCACCTTGGTATTTTGGTTCAGAGGCAGCTGTATATTACTGGAAGCAAAATAAAGTACAACAACAAATGTATCAGCAGCAGTAAACACATCAATGTGAATAATAGGAGTACAGACTTAATAGACTGCATGCAGACTGGATGAGGTTGCAGGTTAACGATGTATTCTGCGGGTTCCATTCATTAACCTGTTGGCTCAGTGTTGCTGTACCACTAGAAAACCTTGGCTAGTGGTACAGTGTGTCAAAACAGAAATAGCACAACATATCTACTTACCTTTCATACCTGCTCTTAATGCAGTCTGACAGTGATAAACCCAAGGGAGGTTCCTTTCACAACATAAGAGATCTGCTTAGGAACATCTGCCCACTTGGGAGGCATGTCACAGAGTACACTGCATCGGAGACATAATTACAGAATTAAAAGCTTTATGGTGAAATGTAGAAGGGGGGTATGGCAGTAAAATTGCATATTGCCACCTGGCAATACACAGAATACCTGTAATTCACCTTTATGTTACAAAGTAATGTTTTAGAAGATTTATCCCAGGGAAAATGATGTATTTTCAACCAAGAATCTTTGCATCGGCCAGCTTTACCCATGCACTCATGAGCTCTCAAAAGTTTGTTGTTCTAACACTGTGAAATCAAGAAATAAGGTTGAAGGATATATTTCCCTCAAGCTGGATTTTTTTTTTTTAACTTCTTATTCATTAAGTATTATAGCTTGAAAATTCCTCCAGGGAAGCACACAAATCAAATATAAATTAAAAATTTTATTACTGTTATATTTACTTCATGACTGAAGCATTACTGTTTTGTTTAGTTTGTCAGTGGAGTAGTGCCTCTGGATAAAAACTGATATTAGGGTTCGTGTTTAACACTGATAAAGTCTTGGATTTAACAGTACAAGAATTCAGGGCACCAAGTCCTACTTTAAAAGGAAGAAAAAATTCCACTGTGCATTTTAAATATTGTTTCATGTCACAACAGCTGGACTGAAAACTCCCTGGTGCGTCACCTTTTGTTCTCAGTATTCAGTGATAAAAAAGAGACAAAAACTATTCTAAATCAAACAGAAGATACTGTTCATTTTTATCCAGGAACTGATCTGAGTATGTGCTGCTTAGGAGAGCAGCGGGAAGAAATGCCTAGAAATCTTCATCTAGAATAGGACAGATGTAGGGCAATATTTTCTGACAGTCTAGAAATGCATCCCTTATGATGAAATACATGAAATAATCTATAGTGAAAACTGGCTACTTAGTGTCTACTTACATGCTCTAAAAGATGGGGATGTCTTCATTGAAATACTTTTAATCAATTCATATATAGATAGACAGAATGCTATGTCTTCTGTGTGTAATACCTCTTAACTGATTAGGCCTATTCAGATATTCTGATTTGAGGAGAATTGCATCATTTCTTGCCATGTTAGAAATCTTAGTAATTTTTAAATCTGCATAAATATTTAATTTGATAATTTGATGTGAACCATTGATAAGTTAGACATTTATTTCACCTAAATAGATAAATATAAATGACAGTACATTCCAACAAAGTATATTTTCTAAATATACTTGGGAGGTCACTCAATGAATATATATTATAGTACAACCCAAGGAAGTGATTTAGATTTTTTTATCACCTGTCCATGCGGTACAAACTATCAAGCAATTAAAAGGAAAAGAGGTAGAAAATACTTTAGGTTATTTGTTATTCATATGTTTTTATTTCAGTTATGTCAGTAACTGAAATAAAGTCTTGGATGTTTTTTTAATAACTAAAATCTCAGCTTTTCAATATATCATGTGTAGGCATTGACATACTTCTTAACATTACTTGATCTTTTCATATTTAGTACATAATTTTTTGCAGTAAAAGATGCATTAATTTGGCATGTATGCCTGTTTTTTTCTGGCATGAAGATGTATGAACACTTGAGTATCATAAAATGAAATCTGGAAAATTGTTTTGATTATCTTAGTTCATATCATGGTCACAATTATTTTGTCACTGTACAGTAAACAAGAGCTACCTCCAAAAACGCTATATTGAAGAAGCAGTCATTGTCACTATATATATTTAATTAATAAATTGGTTTCCTGAGCATGAAGTAAAAGAATTAAACAGGTTGGTTTAGTTAGGTTTTCACAGAACCTTATCTTCATATTTCACAATTAATGCCAGGGAGGAAAAGAACATATTCTAGATTATCACATGAGAGAAACACAGAATGTGTTTGAGTTTCAGTTGAAACTTCTGGTACATAAAAATATTAACTAAACTCTGTAATTTGTCTAGGTTTGCTTCTCTATCCAGAAGAAGAAAAAATACTTCCCCTATTGGTGTTCTAGGGACCTTACTCCTAGGAATTACACTAAAATAATTAGCTTACTAGTCAAATATGTCTTTGTCTACTCATATGGGATTGACATAGACATATGAACAGAACTATGAAATTACACTTGTGTTTTTGGTTGTCAAAGAGAAATATTTAGATGTCTTGCAGTCTTCCATCTGTATTTTATGTGTTCCATGAAGTATAGCCAAAATAATAATGATCACAGGTAAACTTTCCTGTCTGTTGGTTGCACACTGTGCATCACATTGTATTTTTGTTTATTAAACATCATTTCTCACCTTCCACCCCCAATGTAGTTTCCCTGGATTATTCATTGCCACTCAAATCTTGAATAATTTTACAGACTTTACTTGAAAGTATTCATGACTCTTTTTTCTTTATCTATTAGTCAGGCAAACAGATGAAAGTGGTTAATCTTTATGTTCCTGTTATGAGTCAGATTCTTGACACTTTGTATTTTTGCCTTTCTAATGCTCTTCAAATGAAATAAATTCACATAGTCATGTCTCTGAGGAAGTCGCATGCTCATGTTTTATAGAAAAAATGGCCTAGGGATATATATCCTTTTAATAAATCTTTCAAGTAGTAAAAAGCACTTACAAAGAAAAAAAGCTTGAAGTAGGTATCCAAAAGAGTAAGATTTTATTAACCGTCTTTTCTCCTTCTTTCCATTGCAAAGGTTTGGAGTACTGTTTATTTTTAGGCACATGATTTATGTCGAGCTATTTGCATGTTGCACCCCAGGGAGAACTGGTGGATTAGGACTGAAGTTGAGTTTTAGTTGGTTGTTGATTGATAAAACAAGCAACAGAGGAGCCATCATGCAAAGAAACCCCTTAGGGTTAAGAGTAGTCTTAGTCTGTGTGAGTCTCTGCATCACATAAAGTCAAAAGATACAGCAAGTTAGTCTGAGAGTGATGAGCTTATATGTGTACTGGGGAATGGTAGCTACTAATAAAGAGAAGGGATATACCTCTCAGCAAACTATAAGCATAAGGCATGCTTTTGTTACTGAATTTTATCCTTTCACATAATTTAATCCAGATGATACTATAAGAATAAGCAGAAAAAAACCAAACCAAATCAAAAAAAAAAAAAAAAAAAAAAGAGAGAGAGAGCACTGTGCTTTGGATAAGTATGATACTACTAGAATGAATAGTTTTACGATTCTCACTTCAGTGTGGGAGTTCTCACACGAATGAATGAACATGCACTTCAGCTATAAAAATGCTTATTTTGTGGGTGGTTAATTATACATTCAGAAGCCAGAGAGTGTTAAAAATGCTGTGAAACAGAACTATAGAATACTCAAGCTAAAGAAAGTGGAGAAAGAAATTGATGGAATGGGAGATCCATTGAGAGATCAAAACTCAGTTCAGAAAATGCTAGTGTGCTAAGTGATTCAAACAAATAAGTAATGCTTTAGAATTATTATTTTAACTTTTGGTGTGTACAAAGCCTTTGAACAATTTTTGTGATATGTAGATATATTCTGCATCTATTTTGATAAGTAAACTGAGAAACACTGGGAATAGATGGTAGTAGGGAGAAATTAAACTCTTATGTTGTTTATGGTATATACGCATAGTGCTGTGGTATTCCTCTGAGTCAAGTTGTTAATTTTCCTCCCATAATAGTATGAAAAGTCATATTTAAAATACTATAGATATGCCTACACTTATTTACTATGATTGCTTTCTAATGGCCAGAAAAGAATAACAAAACCAGACAAAAAGTTAACCAGAGCTGATTCACTTACCAGTAGTTGTGTATGTTTTTTGTAGTGAGTTTTCAACTGACATTGAACTTTTGTGAATGATTTTGCCTTCAATAAGTTCAACAGTTGAATAGTGTGATTTCTCAGAATTAAAAGTGAGCTAGCACAGCACAGGATAGGTTTCTGAAAGTGTGGTGACATGACCAACTGCATTTATTTCAGTGATAAAAAAATTGCTTGTCCACAGTTGTTGATTAGTGTCTCCTTAGTAATGCTGGATTAAAAATTATATATGAATTACCTTTAGTGGTGATTTGAACAGATACATTTTATTTGGCATTGCAGGAGCCTTAAAGAGCAGTTGCTTATCTTGTATAAGTTTGAGGGGTAGACATTTCTTAATCCATTTCATCAGGATCACAAACAGTTGTATAAACACACCCTAAAGCAGTTTTTAAATGGTCAGAGAATTTCACTTAAGAAGTGCAAATGATACAAATGATATGTTGTGGGTAAAGATTCACAAGTAAACTAAGACTAGAGAAAATGAAATTGTGACACTATTTGGAAAAAGTAAGGAAGTTAAAGAATGTTAAGATTTTTGAATTCTTAAACCATTTCACACAATTTCTCTGTTTGTAACAGTTGTCAGTTCTCTTGTGAAATACATAGTTTTTACCCACATTTCCCAAGCTGCCTATAAATGACCCTTATTTGAAGAAAATGCCATGCCTTCTCTCCTAAGTTATGGTCAAGAGAAACAACTGAACTCCATCTGCTACAGGTTTGGCTGAGCACACGCCTTTCTGCTCCTATGCCGTACTCCACCTAATATCCTTAGGAGGCCAGTCATCCATACCAGTTGCTGATTCACATAGATGCTATTACTATATATTTTGAATGCTAGAATATCTTATAAAAATCACTATGTTGTTTTGTTTTGATCTAAAACTAACACTTCTAGTGGTGTTTTTATGAATGACATCAATCTCTGGTGTTGCAAAGAAAATAGGGTGTTTTTTCGTCTCTAGATTCAATAATAGTTGCTGTCATTGTTCTATGATTCAGAATCTTCTTAGAACCTGTTTGCTTTCATTTTCTGTTCAAAAATATGCAGTTTCCTGCTGATCTTTTATTCAATGTTTATTTTTAATCTGAACTGAAAACTTTCAAATGTATGTTGGCAAATCACAGTAATAGAGACGGTTTGCAAAATAGACTCTATAAAAAGGGAACTGCTAGTATTTTGCAACTACTCATGTAGTAGTAAATTATATTTGACTTAATTAAATTAAACAGAGACTATGTAACTGGCATAAGATGGTCAATACTGATAAAGCATCACAGTCTTAAAATGGTTTTTGGTTGTACAAACGAGCAGCTTTCAACCTCATTCAGAATTTAGCATAATTCAGGGAACATACTCAATAGGCACTTTGAATACAGCCAGCATTTTGGACAAAAAGAGCATTTAGCCATATGGAGGTAAATGGTGC
Organism: Lonchura striata; assembly: GCF_050655825.1. Classification (NCBI taxonomy): domain Eukaryota; kingdom Metazoa; phylum Chordata; class Aves; order Passeriformes; family Estrildidae; genus Lonchura; species Lonchura striata. The sequence continues at coordinate 53,539,446 of NC_140703.1, read as the reverse complement.
CATGCCATTTGGCCTGGGTCCAGCAGCTGAACAGAGCAGAGAACAGGCACAGGGAAATTTTGTTTACTGTTCTAGACATGACCTTACAATGCATATATTTCAGCTTACAGGTTCTTTTGAAGTTAAAAAAAATTATGATTTTGGGGGAATTTTGCCATTGAAAACCTTTTATAGATATTTTGTAATGATCCTCTGTGAACAAGTTGTTTTAAAAGAAACTTTGGAGTTTATTTAAATAAATCTGACTTATGATTTTCTTTGTTGTTTTATTTTATAGGGAAATATAATATACACATAGTAACAAGAAAAGCATTTCCCTATTTTCCCCATCTCTCATGGTATGTAAGACCCCTCACAGGAGTATATTCTTTCACCTGACTTATTTATTTGCTTCAAACTTTTAGTACCTTATACTTCCTGTGTTTTCTGGTCTCAGTAGACAGATTCCCAGACTCTGAAAAATTGTATATTTTTAGATTAGGAAGCTACTGTTTTTTTCTCCATGATATTAAACTTTCCAGTTGAAGTTGAGATATTTGTTGTTGTATCAAGTGCCTTGTTGTCACATGAGTAGGAGTAGTTTAAAATTGTATATTGTCTAGTTAAAGATTTTTTTCTGTTGTTTTCCAGGAATGGACAACTTCTGACTTCTGACTTCTGACTTCATTCTCTTTCTGGAAATCCTAACAAGAAAATACATGTAGTTTTTCTCTTGGGGATTTCTGACTGCCATTTTAATTTTAAAGTAACTTTAATGACAATGAAATCTTTATTTACAATGCATTTCATTCTTTCACATCTATCACAATCAGATAATGCATTAAAAAGAAGCAAGCAAAAGTTACTTTTTTTTTTTCAGAAATATATAATTTCTTTAAAAGAATTCTTCAGCACGGAATGCAGCTCTTGTCACTTCTCCTGTCCTTCCTTTTGAAAAGTAAAGATGCGTCTTTGTCTATGATTATGTGTACAAATGGTCTTTCGATTGTTTACATTCAGTGTCTGACCAAATTAAAAAACTCAGATATTTGAGAATGGTTTTTTTAATCCACCTATTCACACTTTCATTTGAACTGAGTGTCCCAAAGTGTATACTGCTGGGGCTTTTTCCATTGGAAAAAAAAAATGCTGTGTGGTTTAGATTAGAGTATCATAATTGTAGGAACAGCTTGATAGTTTTCCATCCAAATGTCATGACACTTAGAGTAATAACTGTTAACACAACTTATTCTTGAAGATGACTAGTGACCGATTTGCAAAAAGGAGCCAGAAGTGATTTAGCTGTTAAACATTGCAGATGAACAAGAGTGAAAATCTTTCCCTTGTCTGAATTGGAGAGAGATGGATTTGACAGGTGGACTGTTAGGTGAATGAGGAGTCAGTGGGAAAGTTGCATCCAGACAGAAGTGGTTAATGACTGGGAGTCCCTGTGGACATCAGAGATGAATGGTATCCCTCAAGAGTCCATACTGGGACCAGTGTTATTTAATACTTTAATCACTGACTTAGGCAGTGAGATCAGGTTCACCCTCAGCAAATTTACAGGTGACACTAAGCTGAGGGGTGCTGTTGATGCACCTGAAGGAGGGGATGCCATCCAGAGGAACCAGGACAAGCTTGAAAAGTGGGCCTATGAGAATGTCATAAAGTTCAATAAGATCAAGTGCAAGGCGCTGCAGCTGAGTCGGGTAAATCCCCAGTATCAGTGAGGGCTGGGGTGAACTGATGGAGAGCAGCCCTGTAAGAAGGACTTGGGGGTGGTGGTGGTGGATGAGATATGATAAATGAACCAACAACAACCACTTGGACCAGAAAGCTATAGATACCCTGGTCTGCATTAAAGGCAAGTCAAGAGAGGTGATTTCTTGCCTTCTACTCCTCTCTGGTGCCTGGAGTGCTGCATCCAGCTCTGCAGTCCCCAGTACAGGAAAGAGTTTGACCCAGCAGAGTGAATCCAGAGAGTCACCTGTGGATGCAAGAGGAGAGCCAAGATGATTAGAGAGATGGAGCATTTCTCCTACAAGGAAGGGCTGAGAGAACTTAGTTTGTTCAGTCTAGAAGAGAGAAGAATTTGGGGTGACCTAATTGTGGTCTTCCAATACCAGAACTGAGCATACAAGAAAGATGGAGGGAGACTTTTTGCAAGAGCATGTAGTGACAAGACGAGGAGGGAATGGGTTCAAACTGAAATAGGGAAGGTTTAATTAGGTATTCAATTTTTTTTTTTTTTTTTGCTGAGAGGGTGGCAAAGCACTAGAGCAGCTTGGCCAGAGGTGTTGTGAATGCTCTGTTCTTGCAAGTGTGGATAGAGCTCTGAGACACCGGTATAATGAAATGTTCCCCGCCCATGGCAAGTAGATTAGGAAAAGATAATCATCCATTCCAACCAAAACCATTCTATGGCTCTATGTGGATTTCAAGTTCAATAATTATTTGAAATTTATCTTCAGATTATTAATATTGGTATAATTTATATTTTTTTAAAGGAATAACATCCTCAAAAAAAAAAGAAATAAATTTCTCATTGTTAGATATGCTTTTTTTATTAGTGAATTTATATCTTTATACCTTTAACGATAGCTGTTCACTGATATCTGACTCTGAAAGCACCTAACATTTATTCATAAATTAAATCTTTTTGTTAAGTAGATTGTATGTCATTCTCAAATAAACTGGCTTTTATGCCTCTTGATATGTATTTAGTAAAATGTGTATCAAAATCAAAATTGAATTTTAGATCTATTTTAAACTTTGTTGAACACCACTTATCTCTTGGCAATAGAAAAACACATTCCTTTTAATTGGAAATTTATGTGAAATACTGTCCTGATTAAATTTAAATTAGTATTCATTAACATTTGACAGTAAACAGTTCTTGGAAAATATCACAGTATAGCATCTATTTTTATTAACCTAAATTGTATGGGAAGTAATAGTATGTTGTATTTGCCTCATGTTTTCCATGTCAATACAATTGATATGGAAAACACTGAGGACACAAAAAAGAAATTTTATAAGCCTTAGTACTGCAGCTACCTCAGATGTGCAAATCCAGCAAGTTTTAAGGTTAAATTACCATCTTAGTTACATCTACAGTATATATAAAGGTATCATATGATTGAAAATATGAAGAATCCTGATGACCAGGAAACCTAAAGACAATAGAAATATAAAATAACACCTAAAAAAGGTATTTAACTGAAAGTGTTGTCTACAAGTGAAAGTGTTGTATTTGAGGTAGGTCTAGATGGGTATGAGTTAGGCATCTTCATGAGAGAATTACAGAGCTGAAAGTCCCACCATAAGTTTTGATCAAATTACAGTAGACTTAATGGTGCAACATCTTTTATAAACTGGGTCATAAACTATCTAGGATATTTCCTTTGGTAAGAATAAAAATGCAAAACACAAAATTTGATGGAATATACTGAAAGAAATAAAATATCAATATTTACATTTCAGCCTATGTCTTTTTTTATTGATTTCTGGGTTTTTCCACATATTTTTTTTTTTTCCTTTCCAGAAATGTAAGCTAGAATGTTGTGCCAGGCACTTCTGCAAGGAGAAGAAATAATTTGTGGAGCATTGCCTGCTTCTGAGTTCCAAAGTCACTGCCACCATTCCTACGCTCATCCATATCTCCACCAGCTGACTGTAGAGTGATGTTGAGGCTGTAATTTCCATGGCATTTTAACACCAGAAAGGACTATTTCAAAGATACATTTGAAAACTGTATCTGAATGTCAGAGTTGTTGAAATACAACAATTTTAATGAATATGACTCATGCCAACTTGGAAAAAGAAACCAATAATGAACAACTAAGTGAGGGCTTTGTGTACATATTTAAAATTGAAATCATACCAGATTATACTGTTTTGTTTTTTAAATCTGCCTGCATATGAACTCTTCCTTCTTCATCTCTTAAAATAATTAAATAGCCTCCTATAATTTGGCCACATAGTAATCCTTTTTCCATCTGGCCTGTACCGTATGAAATTTGAAATACTTCATGGTTTGATAAGCTTGCTTTTTTATTGAATACACTAAAGTGCTCTAGAAAAAGATCCTTATTGGAATTCGTAATGTTGCAAATGAAGGATAAATCTATAGAAAGTGAGATGTGAGCTTTCATTTCTTTAGATCCATATTTAATTGCTTCTGATCAAGAAAAGAGATTATCATTACTGGGCTAAACTTCTGCTGATTCCTTCTGAAAGTTTATGGTTTTCCTGCTCAGAATTCATCATGTGTTTCTCCTTATATGGAGCAAGAAGTATAAATCTAAGATAAATGAAGTGAAAATTATTTTAGTTTAATAAAAATTTATGAAAAGGTAATTTTGCAAAGAACATATAAGATTTAGAGATGGATGAGCAGAAGGACTGCACAATTAGATTCTGTTGAAATTTACTTAATTATAAAGGCAATACATATTTAGTCTTCTTGAAGCAATGGATTCTTTAACATGTAGCACTCGATTCTCAGCTCAGTAAATTACATTTTTTTCAGTTTATTTTTATTTTGTTAAAAGCAGTGAATTTGTTAAAAGGCAGTGAATATTTAAAGTTCTCCATTTGATCATAAAGGCTTCATGGAAAAAAAAGCAAACTGAATAAGGAATTTAACAAATACCTCTGAAAAGTATTTTCTTTCTTCTCCCTAGTGCATGTTTTATGTACTTAAGTTTTATAGCTTTCTCACTGACCCCATTTAAGAGAGTTGCAGTCCAGCAATGTGTATGTGTATGCATGCATTGCCAAATATTGAGTAGGTGTCATTTAATCACAACAAATTCAATATACTAATTCAAGTTCTTCCTCAGGTACAGGAAACCAAATGTCTCAGATCTCAGGAAAAATTTTCCTAGCAGTTTAATCTATCCCAGGTTTGTGCACAATCTTTGTTGTCTACCTTTTGCTTTTTTCCCATCTCCATAGTTTCATAAGTCAAAAAGAGAAGCATTCTGGTACTATTAAAAGTACAAATTGTTAATTGCACTTAGACAAATCCTAAACTATGAATACCAGCAATTAAAAAGAAAATTTAAGAAAAGTATTACTTTGACCTCTCCAAATTAATAAATGTTGACATCATATTTTCAGTGGATCCAGTATTCTTATTTCAAATTATATCTGCAGCTGAAAGATCCAAAGTATGAATTGCATGAGTTGTGCGGAAACATTTTTGTCAAAATTTTGTTCTTGGTAGAAGTGATGGGCAGATGTGGAGGCTGTCAGGAAAATGACCCCATGTGGAGACACTGTTGATTTTCTTTTCCAGGTGTGCTCCTCTAAAGTGTCTTTCCTGCAGGGCTGACTCATTATGCTCAGAGGAACAGGTTTTGTCTACAGTCCTGATTTAGACTACAATGGACCGCCCAGAAGGTACACCCAGGCAGCACAAATTTCAAGATTAACATACCTTATTGCTGCTTTTCCTTTATCTTGACTCTCTTTTTGCCACCTCTTTTTCTATGCCCCAATCTCTTCCTAACTGACGTCAATTATTTCTTCCCTACTGATCCCTTTTTTGCTGCATCCTTATCCCAATTATTTATTTCTGTGACCATTTCTTATGTTATCTCAGACTCAGTGTAGGTCATTGTTGACGTAGTTACCTTGTCACTGCTTGCCTATGACAAACTGCCATCCTGAAGATCCCAAGTTATCCCTCCAATTAGCTGTGAAGTTTGGCCATTTTTTGGATAATTGTGCCTTAACCAGCTCTGCACCCATGCCATGCCTCATGGTACTCTCTAATTCATTTTAGCTTCTCATACTGTTATCTTTCACATCCAGCCATTTCCCATGCCATGCCGTGTCCAGCTCAGTTAACTTTATCTCAGGGCATGGTCATAGCCAACAACATAGTCATGGGCTTGCAGCCCTGACAAGACTCCACCCTTTATGTAAGCTCACAGCTGTTGAAAGCCAATCTTCATGTCTATGGACACTTAAGTACATTTTTTTTACTATACTATTAACACAGGCAACTAAGGGGACTAAAATGACAATGATAGAAGTACAATTTTGTATGGTAGAGATAAGAGATAAATGCTCCTCACTTCTGTGCCTCTCTTTAACTGACCAAAGTTAGTATTTGGCATTGAGATATGTCAAATAACTATTAGAATCATCTGGCTTTGATTCCTTTTCTCAAACACTCTAGCCTTCCATAAAAGTTTATTTTTTATGCTATTACCATATTTATGCATCATCATTTTATGCCATGTTTTACTTGTTGCTTGTTTCTTTATCAACTTTGACATCATCTCACTGAAATTACCCATACTGTAAAAACATACTTTAACATCTCTTATTAGAAAAAAAATTCTCTTCTAGATTTCTAGGTTTCATTTAAATGATTCTTACGAAGTTTGAACAAGGAAAAAAGTTACAAAGCTGTGGCTGAGAATTTTGCAGTCCATTGTATTTATTTTTTCTGTATGAAGATTTGTCATCAAGTATGAGAATGAAAGATTTTAGCTAATTAAAAAATAGTCTAGATTTGTGAACACTGCAAACACAATATAATATTTCATTATGTTAAAATGTTATTAAAAGCAAACTGTGATTTAAGAAGTTAATTAAAAAATGCACTCAAAGTCAATTCTGCTTTCAGAGGTATTGATTGTTCCTTCAGTACTCTTCATTTTAGCTATAAAGAAAATTGCCACCAATTGCTGGAGTTTTACTTTGAAAACTTAAAATTATTATCTCTATTTTAGATATTTATTGCATTTTATTATTTATTTATGGAAGAAAATGTAGCTGAAGCATACCTATTAGTTATTACAATTTTGTACATTAAACTCCACAAGATATTTATCTATTTTCCTAGTGTGGAAATAGACATTAGTGAATCTGGTTTCCCATACACATATTGTCTGGAACTTGATCCTTCTCTGAATATTTCTTACAATTAAAGTGTTTTTGATAGAGATCAAAATAGAGGAAGTTTATAATCTCTAGTTCCCCTGTACTGTCTTCAGGTCTTTTTTCAAATGTCATTTAGGTTCCAAGGCAGATTTTAGATGATAGTTCTGTGGCCAGAAGACAGAAATTGGTAAGAACATAGGATAGAGAAAGTGTAGGGTCATGCAAGTTGTAACTGAGTTCCAGACTGTGCACACTAAAAATCTATTGTGCTCAGATATCACGTGGTTTTGAAACTTAAATCTGTGCTTTGCTTTATAGTCAATGGAAAGATCTGGCACCATCAGTTGCCTTGCCATTCAAAGTGACATGATAGATATAACACAGTCCCTGTGTCCTCCTTCTCCCCTTCAAATTACAGCTGCGTGAGGCATCTTCTACTGACAATATTTTTTATATTTGGCATATTTCATTTACTAGTGCCTATTTGTTAGGAATTTTTTCACATACTGTTTAGGCATTTTTTACTATGGTGTATGTAGAAGTCTCTGATTTGTCTGTGCATTGTGTTTGTGTTTAAACAACAGAAATTCTTAAATGTCCTATTCTTAACCAAGTGTATTATATGGACAGATAGAAATATGATGTTTGAGTCTCAGATGCGCTTGAAAGTTGGATGGCACTGCAGCCACTAATTTCTCTTGTCAGTACTTCACTTGTAATTTAATAAACTGTTTATTTGGATTTATATAGATGCTAGAAAGAATAATTGGTCAAAAAATTCAAAATCAATGAAGTTAGTGTCCAACAGAAAAAACTGAAGCACAGACTAACCTCATTAGACTTCCGTGTCATATTATTCCTCTTTGATAGAAAGCTACCTGTGTGGATAAAAGTCTAACTTGGTAACGTGCCCTGAAATGCATCGTGTATGGAATAGTTTTGGCCAGGTGCAATTGAGAAGTAAAAGTCTTCTATGACTGAAAGTGATGCTACAGAAATGGCCATGTAAATGATGAGAGGAAGAATGGTTAAGAAGGGAAATTAAAACCAAAACAAAAAATGAGCAAATAAACCCTCCTTCTGAACTTGATTTGGCAATTTCTATGTTCCTTCTGTTGTTCTAAAAGTTTTTTGATCTTCATGCACTTTTTGGCAACAGTATTCTGGCAATATGATGGAAGGAACTGGGAGAAACTAAGGTGTCAGAAGACATGACAGAAGAAACCTTTTCATAAAACATATGTCTTCTGTTAGATCTGGGCATGAGTTCACTGATAAAGATCTATAGAATATTTCTTCCTCCTATTTTAATGTAATTTGTATAGTTTAATTAACATTTAAAAAATATATGCAGAAGGTTTTGGAAGTATTTTTCAGGATTTCATTTTCATTGAAAACAGAGAATAATTGCAATGTGTTAGCCTAGCATTTAATAAGATAATTCAGAATCATAAAAAAAAATGGAATTATGTTTTTTTTTAATTCTTGTTTAAGCTGCCCAAATATACTCTGCTTGTGTAGAAATTTGAATAACACAACATATAATAAAAACAATACATTTTTTTCTGTCATACAAACATTTCTCATTATGATCCTCAAATATAATTTATCCAGAGCTGTATAGTCCAGAAAACTCAAGACTGCCTTCTGAGGTCTCTAAGAGCTCAAATCCCTTTTCTTGCTTCCATCTAGATAAGTCATATTTGTTAGGTATCCCTTCTCACTTGCACCAGACTGCTTGGGCAGATAAGGAATTATTTTTACTTGATTGTTTGGTTTGCATTTTGTTTGTTTGCTTACTTTTGCAGAAGCAATTATAGCTGTGTACTCCAAAATATGTCAATCCAATTTAATGACAAAAACTGGTTCAATTTTGTTAAAAGCAAAATCTCTTCTCTTGTAGCTCCAAAATTGTTTCATGTAATTACTCTCTATATACTTTGTTTATGAATTGCTCATTTGGAAACAGCAAAAAGATAGTATTTACAAAATATTGCTATAACAAACATTTTTCCAGTATGATTAACATACTCCATTAATAGAAATAAACAAACAGTGTGTTTTGTGAAATTAATTTGAGTTTAAATTTGGAATGGAATTTAGGCACTGCAGCATATTGTGATTCCTCATTTTTAAGTTCATTTTTCAGATATGTTCATTGTAGACTGAAATCCCAATCATTTTTGGTGGACTATTAGCTTCCTAAACAAATTGACACACTTGAAACTGACTAGAGTGCTAAATAATGAGCCAATAGTTAGCAAGTAGTGAGAAGTATCTGTTCAGAGTCATTACTCTTCAGACAATACCAGTCTCCAGGGAGGCTGTTTCCTCCATGCTTGATTAACAGTCCTTCTTCTGAAGACACAGAGCACAGCAAGAAGAGTTTTGTTTCCCTTTCAACAGAATTTTATTAGGATATTGTAGATGTAGATTTAGTTTTAAACATAGTTTTTTTCTGGTGGGATTGGTTTTGTTTGGGCTTGTTTGGTTTTTGGTTTTGGGTTTTTTTGGGTTTTTTTTTGTCATATGCCCTGTTCTTCAGTCAACAGATTATTGTAGAATAAAGATGCAATTTGAAAAGAGAGATTTAAAATATTTCTTTGTCATGATAAAAAGAGACAAACATGCATAATCTACTGAATGATCTTATCTATCTGCATATCAATTAATTCTGTCCTTCATAGCATCTTAATTTGTTTGGTATAAAAGTAATAAAGATGTAGTTCTCGGCCTGCACATGAAAATGTGTTTAATTAGACTGGTTTACTCTGCAATCCAGATACTAATGCAGTATTAGACAAAATATCATGTGGTTTTTTTAAAAAATCAGTGGGATTCTTTATGTGAAGTGTTTTGTTCTTTTTATTTATGCATGTGCCATCACTTCTCCCATAATCCTTTTGATTTCAGATAAATCCTTTGCAGAGCCCTTTCCAGAAAGGATTCTGCTAAGAGAACTGACCCCTTCTGTCAATTGAATAGATTTAGGTACACACAATTAAGAAATTTGAAAATACTTATAGTTTAATAAGCAGATTGGACATTGCAACTTTTTAATTGAGAGGTTTATATAATAGAATTGTGGCCCATATTTTTATACTACTTGAGAACAAGAAAAACATGTAGAATAGTCCTCAAAGTTTAAAATTCTGCTTAATTTCTTCTTGGACACAATATGTTCAGTATGTCATCTATAATTAGTCTATTTTTTTTACATCCAGATGTCCAAGAACTTACTAGAAATTGTTCTTGCAACTGTTAGTTTTATATTTGAACCAGTTAACCCATTTTAGGTCAAATTATTTTTTTCTTAGGGAAGTAATTGGAGTGTCTACTTGACCTATGGTTGAGTTCTAAAATCAAAACAGGCTGATAGTTTATTTAGCTGTGTCTACATATTAATACCAAAGACATTCTGGGACAAAGTGTCTTTTATCTGGTGCCCCTAAATGCAAGATGAGCACTTGCAAGGTGTGTACATGACCCTGACAGATTTAAGGTTCTTGAATTTTGTTTTTGCTGTGAAGAAGCAGTAACATAGGATTAGACATTATTTTAATGATTATTTATCTGAAGAGTAGTCAACACCGCAACACAAAATTAATTTAACATATTTCATCTGCTGTTGGATTGTATCTCCAGGTTTTATTTCTGTAGTGAAAATAATTAGGATTATCTTTCCACAATGTGTAAGCTTTTAATTTCCTTTTCAATGCTATTTTAATTCTTAAAAACTTCTTGGATACTGAAAATAATATTTTTTTCAAATTTTGAATGCTACTGATACATGTTACCAAGATAAATTTATGTTCATTCCAACATCTGAAACAAAATAATATTGATTACCTTTGTAAGATGGTAGTTATTAAATTATGAAATTATTAACCTCTGACATGAATGAGAGTTAAATGTTAATGCTATATTTCAAAGGGCACTGTAAGTTCACTTGTTGAACTTAATAGCTCATTACCTAAGGAATATTGGGCTGGTTATTCTTGCCAAGAATTACACATAAATAGATACAATATGAAATATGACAAAATTAATACCTAGCATAAATCATTGCTATATTGGGACAATATTATTGGAGAATAACTCAAGCCTACTATCCCTACAGTAATTCACATTCAATAAAACAATATAATATTCATAAATTGGATTTCTAAGTTACAAGATATTCAAAGAAAACAGGAGCTCTGATAATGATGTTGGCTGTCTTGCTCATTTAATTACAATGCAGCAATAATTTATCTTAAGATTAATAAAATATGACAACTGGTATGTTTTTTTCTGGTGGCACTGCTGGTTCTGCAAATGCCATATGTTATTTGAATTTTATACCGTGTTGTCCTTAATTGTGTACTTGTAACCATAAAGAGCATTTCTGTGTTATAATTAATCCTGATAAACAAACATCCACATTAGATTATAGTTAGATAATTTTAATTACATAGATATATTTTCTCTGCATTGCAGTGGCAGGGATAAGTCTCTTGTTATGTTCTCATCCATTCACATCTTCTGATATAGAACACATTTTGATTATGCTTCCCAAAATCTACTGTGGAAATTAGCTTCAGTGTGCAGTTTTAGAAGTCTTGCTGGCATACAGACTTGACTATTAAAAGCTGATGAATAGAGTAATAATAAGTAATAGTAATAGAGTAATAAGTAATCCATGTATCCAGGCTGGAAAGTACCTATGATTTCTGGAGGCTTTTCTGAAGTAGTAACTGCATGAGTAACTGATAGATGCAACGTGAAACAAATGCTTCCCTGAAATCTGATTACAGGCATGACACAATGGGATACTTTGCAGTCTTAATCTGGGGTTTATAAATCTGGCTTTGCCCAAACCCAAAATCTGGATTTGGCATGTAGTGTCAAAAACCATATTTCTGTTTCTTTTTAACTTTAAAGCACTACTATCACTGTGCTTTGTTTATATGCAGGTTTGCAGGGAGTCCCATATTGATCCGTTTACAGAACCAATCTTTTTAACCTTGAAGCTGTGTACTGAACCCAATGTCTTCTGAATGGCCATATAGAAATCTCAAACCACAATGAACATGAACAAAGTTTGCCACCATGTTTGTCCCTCATAAACTGTAATAGACACCCTCAAAAAAATATTATCAGTACAGTACTAGTAAAGTAATCCACAATAATAGTGCAGCAGTTGAAAGGCTGAGAGCAATTAAAAATTTAGCATTCATTATCCTTCCCATTTCAGAAGTTCAAAGTCATATCAACTTTGAGAGGATATAGGAGTTATTTTCACACTGGTGGTATGTCTTCTAATACATTAAGTATTATTTTTCTTCTTGCATGTAAGCACCACTTCAAAAGAAGAAACCAAGATAATTCATCTACTTTAACCCAACATCTTTTAATATAATATTTAAGACTTTTTCCTGGGAAGTCCAGGATGTTACTTTTACCCTGTTGGTGTACAGTGTGGAGTAAACAATGATGTTTGAAAGCCTGGGCTACTCCTCTGGCTGCAAAGAAATCATGTAAATAGAAAAAAAGGTAACAGTTTGTCTCCGAGAAGTTATGTAAAATTCAAAACCTCACAACTCTTGCCAATGGGTTGGAAATAACACAGCAGCCGTACTTTTTTTAAGTCTGTGGGATGCACGTGCTGGTTTTCGTAAAGGTTCCCAAGGAGGTCACACCAAGGTACTTCTGTGGAATTTCAGAGCTAGGAAGGCACATAGTGAGTTTAGATGATCTATTCACAGCACTTGTGAATCATAGGGTTTGTACATACTTTAAAATTTAGATTTGCTAGATAGTTATTCATATGTTAGTCTGTAGAAGTCATTACTTCTAATGATCCCTTTATTCTGTGAAAAAAATACATATTGATTGTCCTATAAATCAGGAAGATACTCTGTCTCATAACTGTAATTAATATTCTCAGGACATATATATATAAATAAATGGTTATCATTTCTTTAGATATTCCAACATTATTCACTGAATTGTTATTTAGGGATGCTTACTGGCAAAGTAGTTGCCAAAATAGTTTCTTTTTTTAAGCTCTGACAAAAGCAGTAAAAGGGACTATGTTTTCAGTGAAATATGCAAAAAGTATACATTTATGATAAGCCATCTAAATATTGGCATTTTGAGCCTTATTTGCAAGTCAAGATTTTCTGACAATTTGATAAAGGAACTGCTTTTATACTCAGTTTTCCAACAATTGAAAGAATTAATAGGAAGTTCCAGAAATTTAAAATCATGGATTCCAATGAGTTTGGTTTTGAGTATACATACATACTTACCTTCTTAGAAATATTAAAATTATAATGATTTACATAAGTATTCTGCAGCTAGAAATGACTGCATGATCAAGAGCACTATAGAATTGAATACCTTTCTTTTTTACTAATATATTTTTGCAGGCTGTACATAGTTACATTGACTTCTAAGCATTTTCAAGTACTCTGCTTTTGTTTAACAGAAATCTTTCAATCCTTAATGAGTTCTCATATCCTCCTTGATAGTTCTTAAAAATAAATTTTTATTTTTAGGTATAGTGTTCTATATAATAACAAGTTTGATTTTAGTAATTGAAAGCAGATGCAGATATTACTGAAAATAATAATATATTTTCTTGAGAGAATTGCCTCTTATTTTTTTCCCCTATATTGATATTAATGGTATTATTAATGTATTAGTAGTAGAAGACCAAAATCTATTACAATGAAGCTTGGAACACTTCCCTAAATTTTGTAGGACTATATGCAATAAAGCTGTCTAAGAAATGATGCAGTTTCATCTGAATTTGTTTTTTGAAAAATGTAATCTTAAAATTTACATTAAATAAAATTTATTTACTTTTCTTTATATTTCATTATCATTATTTCAACCTCACTCCTCTTATACATCTTTTCTAAAAATAATTAGTGACTAAGAAAGGAATGTATACCTGAGGCTGTCAAAAACTGGATAAACTTCTCCTTAGTGACAGTATCTAGTTTTCTATAATTCTAAAGACTGCGAAGTTTCATGAAGAGTTGTTGTACTTCCTGTATTTTCATTTATGATAATAAATGTAATATGTAATTTTCCCCCTCAGCTTTTATTAATCATTTTAGAGTACTTACATTTAAAATTAGTCCTCTGCATTATTGTGTATACCACTTATCTGATTTTAGAACATGCATTCCCCATTGACTTAGAGTGGTTTTTTGAAGTAAAGACCTCTTTTTGCCAAATTTTTTACTGTAATTTATGTTTTAAAATATAAGACTGTATAATTATTTTAAGGAGACATATGTCATCTTTGGAGTCAAAGATAGAAGAGAATTAGGAAAGCTGTAGTATTATATTATGCCTGAATGTAGTTTCTTTTTTGATTCTATCAGATATGCTTGCTACAATTTACTGTACTCAATGATCTTAAAGGTGCTTTCTAACCTAAAGTGTTCTATGGGCCTGTGATTATGTGTGAATCCATATGCGTATGTGTGTGTATATATGTATACGTTAAAACATTAAAAGAGCATATCATTACTGGTGAATTTTTACATTAACTGGTTTACAGTCCTAATATTTATCTGGAAATGCTTGCTTCTTTTAGGTAAGCCTTTTGCATTAACAGTAAAATTAATGAAATAGTGACTGAGAAGCATAGGTACTGAAATCTCTGCTCATCTCTAGGCATTGTTTGTTCTCAAGTAGTAAAAGGATGAGTGATAAGGATGACAGTTCTGTAGGACTTGTCAGGCTAGTAGAGCTGGGGTCCTTATTCAAGGTCTTTGGAGGTCTGAGCTTTAAATATGTGACAGCTGTCTGTATGCCTCCAGGGTGCATAAGCATTGTAAATTTTGCAGCAAATAAGCTTCTATACTGATACTCCAGAAATAGTCTTCATTTGTAAATTTGAAAATTTGCCATAGAAATACAGTCCATTTTGAATAATTAAATGGAGCTTGAAAAATAAACCAGTTAAAGAAACTAAGACTATTTTTTTCTCAATTCTTTCAGTAAAATTTCATGCTATGTATAAGGTAGCAAAAGAAGATAAAAAATAAATATGAAGGAGGAAGAGTTAAGTCCGTTTTTATTCTCTGATATGTCCTCCAAGTTGTTCTTAGTGTTTGTCAGAAAACACTAACATTTTTCTGGAATTAATTTAAATTATTTATTAGAATTAACAAATTCAGGAGGGGGACAGAAACTATCTTCTTTTCTGCATAAAAGGAATATACATGTCTAATTTCCATTGTCAATGATTGAGAATGAAATAAAAATAATTATTTCAATTTAATGTTTTTTGGCCAAATTTCAGAGCTGGTCTCATTTAAAATCAATAATAATGTTTCCAGGTTAACACTGTACTCATTTAATATACTGAATCCCTAAGGGTAGGGGACATTTACATGGCAGCTCTTGAGTGATTTCACTTGCTAATTCTTCCAGTAAAATCAGATGATCTCCCAAATGGGGAAAACTAATTAAAAATTAGATGTCCTCCTGCCTTTTCACTTAGAGTAAAACCCCAGAACTAGAATGTCACAGTCATTCTGTAGGGACGATTTGTCAAATCTCTTTTCTTTAGGGCTGGTGAGCTTCTGGTAATGTAAAATTAACATCTTCAATTCATACTTTAAATCCTCATGATATAAATAATAAGGATTTTGCACAAAGATGAAGATAAGTCCATGTGTTCGTGTCTTAAGACTCTCTAGAAAAGGTAAGTCAGAAAGACAGGAAGCAGAGAGAAAAGCACTGTAAAACTGTTTCACACAGAACACTTCAATTTTTCTTTAGACATCTTTATGCAATGCCTATGAAGTTGCATCTGACAGTAAGTGTTTCTTGAACTCTTCGGCAGGTGCAGAATATTTGCTGACTGTTTAATTGACTTTATACATAATTAATCTCTGTGGAAAGTGGCCTTCAATGCTAAGAAAGCTTTTTATATTTTATGGTTTTGTTCACTATCATGGCCTCAAGCTGATTCATATATAAAGTCCCAGCTGGAATCTAAACAAATGTAAAAATAACCTGTCAGCCATTTACAGCTTCTCTAAGCCAAACATTAAAAAGTAAAGAAAGACAGGAATCATGATAGAACAAAATCAATCATTAAGAGCAAGAAAGGGCACTTTTGAGATTTTCACATCCTGCTTGCTTTATTTCCATTTTCTTTGAGTTTTATGTTCACAAAATTGTAAGCAAGAAATGCATAAAAAAGGTTATTATGTATACTAAAACAGGAACATTATACCAAGAATTTATTTAGTAGTTTGCTCCAATCAAATTCTAAAAAGAATTTTTATCCTTTTCCTTTTTTAAATGTCATATTTATAAAATACATATATACAAAAGCCATCTAATATGCAAGAAAAGTTAAAAAATATCATTTAGCACTGCATTTGTCCAGCTCAGTCTTATCCCTGAAAAACAGCCAAGACATATCTCTCAAGGATTTGCAAACTAGCGATATCAGTAAACAACATACAACCTTCTGTCCTGACTTTAGCTTTGGCTGTTAATACTTTGCTCTAAAGCACCTTTTTGGACTGACTCAAAATGTGAAAATTTTTTGCTTTAAGGAAAGTTATGTGTTTGGAAGTAAAAGAGAAAAAAACCCACAACCCAAGCCTTCCTTTTCAGATCAGGAAGTAACTAGTTTACAAGTGAATAAAAGCTGTAAACCTGTCTACTACAAGGAAAAAGTCAGCAGTTCACGTGTAGTAGAAACAATGAAAATCATAATGCACTAAGAAAGTCTTATAGCTTAGCAGCAAAGCATGAGACTGAGTTCTGAAAGAGGTGAGGAGAGAAGGAAAAAAAGAGAGGAAGATCTAACAGTAAATGTTCATGTGTTGGACCTAAGTGGCAGGTCTGGGTAGCTGGGAGCTGCCAGGTGTTCTGGAGGAGATCCTGAGAGTTCATTCAGTTGATGTTGCTGTAAATATCCCATTGCACCCCAAACTGCAGCCAGGCAGGGGAGCCCCATGTGCTCTGGCTCACATGTGTTGAGGAAAGGGAGAGCCACGAGGCACGGGAGACACACTGGGGAGGAACACTTTGGGAGATATATGTGAAGAGGTAGATGAGGAAATGTGCTGCAGAGAGGCAGCTGGGGAGAACACGGAGACAGGAGGGGCTGGGTGTTTGCGGAGACGTGTGGAGGCCCTGCAAGGTGCTGCTGGAGACATGAAAAAACACAGACCATTGATGAGGGAAGAGAGATTCCTGGGGAGACATTCGAGGAGAGGGCCCAACACAGGACTGATATGACTGCAGAGAAAGGCAGGAATGTGACACCCACAGGAACCCACAGCCCAGCTCCCTGGTCACACAGCACACAGCTGTGACTGCTGCTTTGACCATCTAACCTTCCTCCCGGTCGACCCCTTGAGACAGCAATGTTATGTAACTTTTAAAAGGGCATATGTGTCTGAGATTAGATTGGTTTTTATCTGCCAATGTCATCTCAAACAGTGAAGTTCGGGAGATTTGATTCCATAACTCTGTTGAAAATATGGCTTTTTATTACCAGATAGCATGTAGATATCAGCACCGCTATCATTGTCATATAACTCCCAAAAGGAAGAAAAAACACAACCCAAACCAAAACAAAACACGTAGGGTGTAGATTTAATAATTTGGTCATGGTTTGAAAGGAATTTTTTTGAGCAACCCTATTCTCTGTCCCCTCAGATTTAGAAATCTGACTGGAAAGTAGAGTGCAAAGAAAAAAGTCTGATAAACTATATTAACAGATTGAAAATTTCTTTCACTCCACTACAGATATTGAACAAAATACATCTCAAAATGGCATTCAAAATTACTTCTAGAATAAAAATTGCAAAATAATTAACATATCCTATCCAACTGCAGTATTTTAATATGAGTCATTATAGGCATACCTGTGTAACCCAGGAAAAAAAGTTATATGTCTTTTTTAGTTTGCTGGTTCCTATGTATGTGAAGTACCTGATTTTATGGGCACTTTTATGCTACATAATCTTTTATAAAAATTTCCTTTGGCTTCAGTGGTAACAGAATAGGATGGAAAACCAATGTACCCTACCTAAAATATTTTCCTAGAAAAAATAAAAAAAAAAAACACCTTTTGATTTTTAAAATTATATATAAAAAACTAATAACTACATTATTTATGATTATTTTAAAAAAATCATATATTAAAGAAGAACTCCATCTTTGTTGTTATGCATTAATATTTGAAACAATGAAAATCCATTTGCCAGCTTTTCTCAAAAACAACAGAAAGCATTTACCAACATTTCACCAAAAATATTTTGTTAAAGAGAATTCATATTAATATTAAGTTATTATGAGTATTTGGTGAAATGTTTTATAAGATTTACAAAACTAAATACCTTCATAAGTGTCATTTCACTCCAGTGAAAACTCCAGTTCTATCACATTCTTAACATTTTAAATTTATTTCAGCAAGTGCTAAGGACATGACTACAATAAAATGGTTTCGAATATTAGAAAAGTGTTGAAAAGCAACAAATGGCCCTCTCATCCATTTTTAAACATTTAATATCTTGACTTTTATGAAATAATTTTTTAACACAGGCCCCAGGCTGAATAACAGTACATAAGGATGTTTCTACTTTATCAGTTATGTATTAAAAGAGTCTGCATGCAAAACAGATTTTATTTGCCAGCTCTCAGCTATTCCATATCAGCCACTATCATGGACTGCTGCTTTACCCCATAAAAAGGTTAATGGAATGGATGTCAAGGCAGTAGTCAGGATACTGTGTTCTTTAAACACCTTGTAGCCTGTTTATCCTAGCAGGGTTATTCTTGAAGGGAATCTCTGCTTGATCTTGTATTTATCAAATCCATTAGGAAGGATTACACCGAATCAATCCTGTGTAAACTTCCAAGTATGCATAAATAAGAACAGAGATGAATTCAAATGTGACTTTTTAACTCATGCTCTATAGCTCATAATTGTAAAATTAGTGGAGGAAGTCACTTAGGATCATAGTTCTGTATCCTGAGGCAGAGGAGTAAAAGAAATAAGTGGAAGCCATATGCTTCTTAGAAGTACCATATAAGAGATGTAACACTGGGAGAGACAGTGAAAAGAGAATAAGGTTACATTTAGGGAAGATACTATTTCTAATAACATTAGACTTTAAGTTTTATTTTTACTAATGCTTATTAATTATCTATTGTTTCATATTAATAAAATAGAAAAATATCAGTCAATGCTTCTGTCTTTTTGAACTCTTTCTACCCTTCTTTCTTTGGAGAAATCGTTAAAACAAAACAAGACCTGAATATTATATAAAGGAATAATGAGAATACAAAACATAATAATACAAATGGGACAAAATTTAGTGGGGCCATGTGTGTAGGAACTTATTGAGTGAATTTCGTCTAGATTAACTGAAAGCTAATCAGTAGAATATTACTTCCCTGACCATAACTGTATTCTGCCAAATTAATATAGATATGGTAAAAATGAAGGGAAAGTGTAAAAGTGCCCTGCTACTTCCAGTAGATATCAGAATTATTATACAAAGATTTAGAAAAGGGAATAGAACAGAATATCCTATTTCAGTGGAAAGGTCTCTTCAACAGTCATCCAATCCAAGTCCCTGACCACTACTACTGAACAAAAGTTATTAAGGGCATTGTTTAAATTCTTCTTAAGTGCTGACACTACTGGGGCATTGACCACCTCTCTAGGAAGCCTGTCCCTGTGTTTGGCCACTTCTTGGTAAAGAAATGCTTCCTGTCACTAGATACCAAGAAGAACAACCAAGCGCCTCTCCTCAGGAAGCTGTACAGAGCAATGAAGTCACCCCTCAGCCTCCTTTTCTCTGAACTATACAAAGTCCTCAGCTGCTCCTCAGAGGAAATTCCTTCCAACTCCTCTGGATACACTGGACTACCTTAACCCTGTGTGGCCTAGGACTCCAGAGTGAAGCTGCAGCAATTCTGAATTCAGGATGATAGATAATCCTCTTTTTCTGACTGGATGTGCTTTGCCTGATGCACCCCAGGATGCATTTTGCCATCTTGGCTGCTGCTGGCTCCCACTGAGCCTGCTGTCTGTTGGTCCCCCAGATCCCTTTATGCCGGGTTGCTTTCAAGCCAAGACACCAATCTTCTTCTTAAAATATACTTGTGCCCAGAGACAGATGATTTGACTGGAGACTATAAAAGTTATGCTGAGGAGTAGCAGCTACAAGGACTACTAGCACTTAAAATAGATAAAATGAAACTTGAAAAGACAGTACTAAAATGTAGAGCATAAAAAGAAGAGTTATTAAAAGTAGGGGATAAATGTTGGTGCAAGAACAAATGGGCATGAAATGACTATTGAATAAAGTTAACATATAAATTTGAACTTTCAGATAGCAGAAAAAAATGGCCTATTTTATATTGGCACTTATTTCAGTGTGAAAAGATCATCTTGAGTGCCTTCACATGGCACACACAGTACAACCAGTTGACCACACTAAGGCATAATGGCATTATGAAAGGCAACCTGACCAATGTGATCTCCTTCAATGACAAGGTGACCAATAGCAGCATGGTAGTCAAGGGCAGTCTGGAAGACAGTGGCTCAGACTTCTTGTTGGTATGAACGTATGACTATAGGTAAATAATTACTCTATAAATAGTGGGCAGCTCAGGCCCCATTGAGCTTTCCTGGAAAACCATGGGCTACACTCTAGGATCTCCCTTTTAGTAAGGATGGCTCTCAATGCTGCTCTTTGAGGCTGAGAGATTCCTTGCCATGACAGATCCTTGACAAGAGATTAGTAGCATGCTAAATGTTGAAATCTTAGCTGAGTTTCATAAAAGAATGATTTTGCACATCTAACCCTTTAGACATAAACCATTGAACAATGGGACTAGGATTGAATCCAGCTATATCTAGATCACTTTCTGAGAAGGAATTTAAATAGCAAAAGGTTCTTCCAAAACCTCTTGACTTATTTAGAGGGTCTTGATGGTAGTTTTATCTGACCCCATGTAGTAATCAAGTTTACCTTGTCATCAAATCTTGTTAAACTTCTGTCTCATTTATCACTCTGTCTGTGTGAGCCCCTCACTACAAGAGGGGCACTGAGGTGCCAAAGCACATCCAGAAAAGGACAACAGAGTGGGTGAAGTGGCTGGAGTAAAATGAGGAGCATCTAAAGGAATTTCAGTTGTTTCACCTGGAGAAAAGGAGACATGGGGGACACCTTATTGCCCTCTACAGCTATCTAAAAGGAGAATGAGTGAGGTGGAGATCTGTCTTTTCTCTCAAGTAACAAGATAAAATTACCTCAAATTGGATTAGAAGAAATTCAAATTGAATATTAGGAAATGTTTCTTCATTCTCAAGCATTGAAACAGGATGCCCAGGGTAGTAGTTGAGTCACCAGCCCGGGAGGTATGTAAAAGATGTATAGTATGATGCTTAGGGACGTGATTTAGTGGTGGACTTGGCAGTGCTGTAAGTAGTCAGACTTTGATCTTAAAGAGCTTTTCCACCTAAAGAATTCTGTGATTCTAAGTATAGATCCATACTTACATACTTTAAGACAACTGAAAGTAACATTTTATTGCTGATAAAAGTTGTATGCTTTTATTCAACGTCAGAAAGAAAAGACCAAGATATAGTGGAAATCAGTAATTCCAAAAATCTAAAGCACAAACAAAAAACCAAAACAAATAAAAACAACCCAAAACAGACAACATTAAGTTTAGCTTTGTATTGTATTTTTTATCTGAATGGTGAAACAAGTCTGCTAATCATAGAGATAAAAATATGAAATTTCTCATGAAGGATAGGTTTACAACATAAAAAACATAGTGTTAGTTGAAGCTATTATTTCAGAAGTTCAAATGTATTCTTACTGTATGGACTAAATTAAAGGAGATAAAAAAAATGAATCTATTAGGATAGCAATACACTTTCTGGTATTTCATATTTGCATGTAACTTTGCTAGAAAAGTTTGGGAGGAAATTTGGCTGTGCTATGTGATTACTATTCAGTTTTCTAATTATATATGGGCTTTATTTGCACAACTGTATAATAAGCTTAGTAATACACACAGTTACCTTTGATAATTTATACATTATTGAAGTCTTACTGTAGAATACTGACTGTAACCAGATCATCTCAGTGTATATATTAATATGAATTACAGATATAATTAATTATATTACCAACAATTTATGTTTCAAAAGTTGAAATAATTTTATCTCATGTGTCATACATTCATGAGATACTTTATTTGCATACTTAATACTTCACAGAACTTACATTAAAAATTATTTCATTTTTTAATTCATATGAGAGAGAAAATTTGTCTAGTAAAAAAATAAAATAGAAGGCTAAAAATAATAAGTTACTCATTCTCAGAAAGAATGGTAAAAATAAGGGAAAAAATTGAATGTTCACTATAAAATATAATCAGCAAATACAAATATAAAAAAATAATGGTGTCAGAGAAATAAAATGAGAACGCTTTTTCAGCAGTGCTTAAGCATTGTACAGAAAAAGGAGTAAGAGGAAAGAGGGGGGCAAATGGGGAAAAAATAAAGAAACAAACAAAAGAAAATCAAGAAAAAGAAAAAAAGAGAAAAGAAAAAAAGAAAACAGACTGAGTATCGAGGTCCTTGCACTGAGTAACACTACTTTGGGAATTTCAAACAAGATGGTCAGGCACTGTGCATTAGTTGCCCCAGCAACCTCCCCTGCATTCTCCAGCAATGCCTCCAGCCCTGCTCTGCTTGCCTAGTTCAGGTGCTATGGGACTGGCTCTGTCCTTGACTGCCCACAGCCTCCACCAGGGTCACCCAGGGCTCCAGCTCAGCTCAGGGAGCAGCCCTGCTCTTTGCTGCTCCCTGACATACATGACCACATAACCAGCATATGTACAATCCAATGCTTTAATCACATGTGAAACATCCCCTGCTTATCCTTGGTACACACAAGAGATTGTCACATGGGACAATTTCTGTATCTGTGCCACGTGATAGCAACAGTTTACAGGGGTCCTATTTACTCAAAAGTTGGTCACTTCTGCACAGGAACAATTTGGAGTTTCTGAAAAGGTCAGGATTTTCACCCAAGATGTTAGTCAATACATTGCACATCCAGACTGGTACAGACAAGGTATTTCACCTGGGAAAATCTTAGGGACAGTTTGAAATTCTGATATCAAGAGGTCCTCTGCAAATTAGTCAACAGCTTTTTTTGGGAAGATGACTAAGATTTCAGTAATATACTTTTCTTCAGTCAGTCCATTTTCTTGTCTATGCAGATATCTTCACAGGGAATTTCTGGACCACACCAAGAACTAATGACTTAAGTGCATTGGGTGTGCACAAAAGCTCAGAACTCATACCCTGTTATATAGCAATTATAGCTGAAGAACAAATTTGAGACTTACTTGCAAATTATATTTCATACCTTTCACAAACGAGAGAAACTAACAAATGAAGTCTTCTGCTGATGCTGTGGACATGAGAATAGCAGAATGATAACAGCTTAACTGCTATAATCCAAATATATCATATATATAACTGTACATATCTCCTCACTGTAGCTGAAAACAAGATTTGATATACTGAAAAATAAGACAGGAGGAACACCTACCTGCCTTGAGGCTTGCAGGTCTGCAATGACGAAGCTTGCTTTGACCAAAAGCTGAAGTAACATTCTATTGAGAACAGTCCCCTCGAATAAATCTCCTTGTTCCTGATTGCAGGGCATTCTCAGTCATCCTCATTAACATAAAAATTGACATAAAATTACACTAATATAATTTGTAGTTGCCCATCTTTAAAAAAGATCCCTAAGTCCTGCAATCCATTGAGTTATTACTACCTCTCCAGATTTACAATGGCAATATGCACAGTAATGATTTTATTTTAAGCAGAAATCATTCAAAGTACATTATTCAGCAACATTCATTCAATCATATAAATATTTAAAGATGGGCATTTATTAGAGGTATGAGTTAATGAGCATAGTATAATTAAGGAGCCTTTGTTTAATTACATATTTAGATGCTAGAAAATATCATGCTTCCCAACTGAACTCCTGCAACATATGCACAATTTTAATTTTAGACTTCGAAGTACTTCTCCCAATAGATTAGTTTTAAATGTCAGTGTTCCAGACTCTAGCCAAATGCAGCAAATGAAAATGTGATAATAAGGGATGTGATGGCTCTACAAGATCTATAATGCATTAATTGACACCACCTTATTACAGTTCTTACATGCAAGAAAGTAGGACTATGCCCATCTAAGTAGGACTCAGAGACTTTGTTGTTCATCTCACTTGCCAATTGTTAAACTCATAATGATTGTTTTCCCAGTTATTTTTTCCCCATGATTCTTTTCCATGAAGGTTCCATAGTGTATCAACCATATTTTTGAGATTGTGTAAAATATCCTTCTAATATTTATTGTCATTTGAAATTTGAAAGAGACTGCAGGGTGGTCCTTTGGCTCACAATGACCATTCCTACTTCCACATTAGTTTCTGCTGGGATTTGATCCAGTTGCCTAAAAAAAGAAATCCCAGTTTAGGCTAGTGCTTTTTCAAAACTACATTTAATGATGAGATAGCTGCCTAAAGGCAGACAACCTACTTCCCTATTTACTCAGTGGAAGAGGTTATGGATAGAAAGCCTTCAGCTGGAGTGATTCAGGTGACTCAGCTTTATCAAGTTAATAATACAGCAACATGAAGGAAAAGTGCTGCAGACCATCACACTGAAACCTCCTCCTCCCACTCATTCCCTCCATAGTTCTGCTCAGTCTTGCTACTTCAAATCCATCCTTACCCAACTTTTCAAAAACCACAAACATTAGAGGTTTATTTTTCCTTTTCTGCTAGCATCTTTCCCCTAATCCCAGATTAACTATGTAGAAAGTAGAAGATTCCATTTTCATGGACAAAAAGTTGTTGTCTCTCTAAGACAATTCTAAGAGAAGAGTCTCAGCTTCTGGTCTTACAGAAGCAGAAAGTTTGCAAAACCCAGCACACCTGGACACCACGGTTCCCATCTGTCACAGCCAAAGCCAATTAGCTAGATCATGCAGATATCACATACGTTCAGCCAAAAAATATTGCAGTTGTTATATGTAGTACAGTGTGGTAGATGAATTTACATGCTTAACTTCTTGCTCAAAGAATCCACAGACGCTGGCAGCTGAAAATTGCTCCATCACTGAGTAATAGGAAGGATGGTAGTGTTTTCATACTTTACCCTGTAAGGTGGAAGAAGACCTATACTATAAGGTCTGACTGGAGGAGAGGAGCTAACTAGGCATAGATGGGATTGTCAAAGAACAACATATAAAGGATGTCCTGAGTGGGCCTGGGAAGATATACAGACACAATTTCCTCTTTCTTCACTGTCATCACATTGTATACAGGATAAGAATATAGGAGTCAGAAGTACTTTATGTAATAAATACCTTCACTGAGAGCACATACTGGAAGAATTCCGTACTGACAGATTTCTACAAGGACACAATCTCTTCACAGACCTGACGGCAATGCTTGTTCTTTCCTGTAGTGGTGTCAGCATTCATCTGACCAGGTAAACTGCTCAAGTTCCATGGATCATCAGTAATATGGACCAAGGTCCCAGTGGCACATCATTGTGGCTGGCTGCCTACAAGTCATAAGAAGCCAGCACTGATTCATCTAGCCTAAGCAAGAAGTGTTTGCTTCAGGTGCTCAGCACCATAAGTCCTTCATTGTCAGCCCAAATTTACATAAGGTCACTTTCTCTTGCAGCAAAACCAGTCAAATTATATAGTAACACAAGTTATAGGTTTATTAAAATAGACAGAGAAATCTGAGGCTCAGACACAAGACTAAGAAATCAAACCGTTCCTCATGTAAATCTCAAATTATGCCTTTTCTTTCAGTAGCTATTAGTAATTGAGTCCATATCACTCCAACATATAAGGAATAATTAAAAAAAAAAAAGTTTAAGGAGAGATTTAATATTTCTGTAGCCTTTATCCTCCTGCTTACAATTCTTTCCACACCATTAGTCTAAATTTTTGGAGTCTGACAGTTGAAGAATATTCTTGTTCTAATCACTGCCTTCAGTTGTCAAATTCAATCTTGTACAATATAAAAAGAGGAAATTTTCAAATTAAATTTCCTTAGACTATTAGTGAGTACGTCAAAAGGACATCTGAGATAAGAACCATATGAGTCACCAGCTGAGACAGAAGTGTTTGAAGCTGGATGGGAGCTCTCTGTCCTTTATAACTGTTCATTCAAGGATCCATTCCCATGCCTGTAAAAAATTGTACTTCAAAGCATTAAGACTGTAGTTAAATGCATAGGGGAACTACACATGGCCTTTTATCAAAAGGCAGTCAAAGATGTTTGTTTGGAAGCAGTTAATTTTACACTGTTTTGGGTAAGTGACTTCTGTTGGTTCTGTGGTGAGACTCCAGATGTAAACATACATCAGCATAAAGATAAAGTCTTGATAGTATTCTATGGCACAATACAGTAGCTCTACCCAGATATATATGCTTGAAGGAAATTTATGCATGATTTTCCACAAATTCAGCCTTTGATATAATTACTCAAATTAAAACAAGTCAAAAGTGTCTTTAGTTTCCAGTCTATGATAAATACCTGAGTCTGTGTTGTAGAGCAATTCCAATTTCCAGAATTCCACAGCTCTTAATTTATGGAATTTGTACCAATGAGGAATAAAAAAGCTGGACAGCATCAAAAATGAGCCCATTATTATCTCTCAAAAATTTCCATTCTAAAAAGCATGCAGTAATAACTAAATAGCTCACCAGGAAGTTTGAGGGAAGAGTGGATGGATTTTTTGCTTTTAGATCCTTCAGTCTACAACTGTCATGTCACAAATCCTTTTCTCTCTCTCTCTCTCTTTTTTTTTTTTTAATTAATGCATTCCTGGCATCATCTTAAGCTACAGAGATGCCCAGACCTCAATGGCATCTTTACTCTTCTATTAATAATCAGTGAACAAATGAAAAGGCATGAAAAAAATCACAAAAATAAGTTTAATAAATGGATCCCTTTATGTGCTGATTTTTCTTTCAGATATCTCTCCCATTCCTTGATTATCTGTTTTTCCTTTGTAGAGCCTTTTGCCAATCTGTACGCAGGGACTGATACCAGAGGAAGGTTGCTAAGCAACTTAAAATGAAAATCATATAGTGGACTATCAGGCATTTCTAATGAAGCCTTCTTGAGCCATACCTTAGTCTTCACACCTCACGAGTAAGCCTGGGATTATGAACTGGTGTAACAGAAAGGGAGTGGCTTCCAATTAGTATACCCGAGTGTACAGAGAAGCAGCGTGCCAGAAGGAAAGTTATTAATGAGAGCAAGATATACACACTTAATATTGAAGGGCATCAGACTGAGAAATCATGGAATGACCAGCCAGATAGGCTTATTGGATGCATAGTTGTGCAAGCTACCTAAGCTCCAAGTCTGAATAAATGGAATGGTAAACAACATCAATAGTGAAGCCTTTATTTGCATCTATGTTATTAAATAAAGCTCCTGGAAATGCTCCTGGACAGTATTTCATATTGTGTTGCTCTGCTGACCTGGTCCCTGAAAAGCATGTGCCATTCATAATCTCCTAAAGCATTTCTTAAGACTGTTGGGGAGTTAATACTGGCTATACATGACCCCCCAAAAGGCACTGTGGATGTTTTCATGATGTCCTGCAGCATAAGGGAGTTTAATGGTTTAATTGTGTGAATGAAGGTTTTTCCACAGAGTTGCCCTCAGTAATGGACAAAACTCCAATTCATAATAATTTGTTAGCATAGGCTGAGCCTGAAAGGATTCAGCTGTGCTTTTTCAACCTTGACAGATTTCTTGATCTCTGGATCCTAGTACTTTACATGTGAGTACTCACATGTTCTGATTTACACTTTTATACTTTCTTATGTGACATTCATAAACTTTTGATCAAAACTAGAATCTGTATTTTTCAGAGAATCAGAGAATTGTTTTCTGAGTATGTTATACATATATGCAGTTTACCAGACTGCATATATATCTGCTGCTTTACAGTATAAAAATGGTTATTTGAATAATTCACCACTTGCATTTCAATTATTGAAAAAGTCTTATTACTCAGTTATATTATTCTGTGTATTTCCTTCTCTTTGCCATGTTACTTTGGCAATTATAAGCATGCACAATGGCTATTGTGTTCCCGTGGTGAGACATCAAATGTGTAGGCTCTTATAATTTTGTCACTGATTAAATAATACATAATCACTGCAGGAAATTTGCAGGATGTCTCTCATTGTCATTGCTTCTGTTTAGTTTCCTTATTCTTTTAAATCTTTCCCTGTCTTCCTACTTACACTGTGAGTAATCAGTTTCTGATTTTCTTTCCTATTTGGCTTTACCAATCTTTCTCTGAATTGGAAGATTTTTAATTAAGCCATGTGAAGTGAAATAATTGTAACAGGAAAAGTTCTAAATTCAAAAAAATAATGTGTTTGGGGGATTTTATCCACTGAAGAGATAAAAGATGTGTCTTCTAATATTCCTATGTGAAGAACATCCTGTGAATATCTTGAAAAATATGTGTGCAGGTATTTTGCACACAGTTAATCTTATAATCATTGCTTTGGCAAATATTACAGAACTGCAGCATTGTGTGCTTTGCAGCTTATAGTGAGGGGTTTCTAGGTGTTGAGAGTGGGCTTTGTCTCACCTAACTTTAGACATCTGAAATTCATCTAGGTATCCTAAATAGTCAATAGAAATAAAAATACGTGCACAGTACAGGAGGTGAGAATCATTTTACCATGTGTCTTTAAAAGGGGTATCTATGTGTGGAACAGATTACAGTCAGAATTGTGCTCAGTACAAGTTTAGAGTGTTGATAATTTTATCTGTAGTATATATGCACAGAGGCCGAAGGGCTCTCCGTGCTCCAGTGCCTACCAGTCTTCTCAATTATTCCAATCCTTGAGTTGAATCCTAGCAGAAAAAGTTTTCTCAAGGTGACATTTACCAAAAGAATCAATATTAGCTGGAATAAATCAATTACTTTTTTGTCCATTTAATATAAAGGAATCATAAAGATTAAATACATTTGCTTAGGTGAGAGAAATCATAATCTTTGTAGATGGCACGAATTGCCCAGTACTGACAGCAGAAAGGAGCAAAAAAGCACACAAATAAATGTGCAATGCAGTCAGCAGAACTTAAAGAAAACCAGTGAAGAAATATTTGCTTTATACGTAAGATGAATCTGAGATATATGGATAAAGTTCTTAATTATCTTTTTCATTCACATTTAAAATATGAAAGAGGATAAGATTATGATATAAAGAATTAATGGCTTTTAGTTAGAGATTTCTTTAGAGACATGTACCCTATGAATACATATTTATCCTCCTTTTAGCTTCCCATCAGCAATTTTTGCATTTTTAATTGCCTTTACAATCTATAATTTAATGCTTTTTGGGTCAATAATTTTTGCTAATATTTTCATAAGCTTTTTTTTGGAACACTGGGAAAAATTTCCAGAAATGGTTCAATGGGCTGCACTGTCATTTGTATAATATTATAAAGTATTTATGGTGTTGTCTATAGAAGACAAACCCACTAAATAAAAGAATATTTACATTATACTTCTCCACTACTTCTTCCACCATTGATCAATTTTGTATCATTTCCAGAATCCCAGAACACACTCATAATTTATCAGAGAGCTTCTCATCAGACTTTTGAGAGCAACATGATCATATGTTTATTTCTGCCATCTTGCTTGAAGGGCAATTATTCTACTATTAGAATCTAGACTTGAAAAAATAATTTCATCTCCTCATCCACCATCTAGTTCTTTTTCCTAGTGAATTAATTTGTAATGCTCTGATACTGATTGCTATGGATTTTGGTTTCCAGTATTCTTCAGAAAAGTCAAAATATTTAGAAAAAAATGCTACATTCACAAAGCAATGTAAAGATTATGCTGTAAATAGTGAGTCTCAAGTATCTAGAAACAAAGGTGTACAATTGCTTGGTCACATCTGAAGAGTTATTTCATGTTGCATTCTAGGCATTAACATCTATAAAAACTGTTGCAAATTTTGTATACTTCCCAAATCAAAACATAAATGTCTCCTATAAGGGTTATAGGAGATAATTAACATTAACAGGAGATAGGGTTAATTAGCATTATAAGAAATAAATATATATTGTGTTAGAAACAATATAAAGCAAAGGGGAAAAACCCCAAAACCACAAACCAAAAGAACCAAAACCTAAAAGCTCAAACTCACAAACTACCAAATGAAACACTTTATTCAACTGCTACTTTTTCACTTATCTTCCACAATGTAAAGGTAGCTCTTTGCAGTTTAAGGAGTAGAAATTATCCAGGTTTATTTGAAGCCATATTGCCTCTGAAAATATTTTGGCCTGACTATTGTTTCTAATTCTGCTCTAAGTAAGTAGCGGCACATTCTTTTATGAGTTACAATTAAAAATATTACTTGTAATTATTTCTATGGTTTTAAGCAGCTTAAATTGTGCAAGATGCTTTGGTTACAGGAATAAAATGTATTTATTTATATATATGTGTGTTTCTGTACATTATTGTACAAATCAGGTCAGTTTCTTTTAATTTGTTTAATTTGTTCAACAGATTTTTCCTACGCTCCAAATTTCACTGCTATATTTTGGCAATAACTTTTAAAACATATTACTGAAGAAACAATCCTCACAATCAATTCCTAACAATTTGCTTTTCAAAAGTGCAGAACTTTATTTTCACTGAGTCTAAATATCCAAGAGTAAATAAGCAAAGTTTCTGACTGAAAATCAAGTTTTAAAAGGGTAAAATGAGAACACTATTGAGAACAGTATTTATTGAACATAACTCATAGGATGTATTGGATATTGTGATAGACAACCTTACTGTTTCTGAAGAAAAGATTTTAGTTTTTCCAAAGGACAAGGGAAGAAGGATGGTGGGAAAAGCACTTATCTTTAAGCAATTGATAGGCAAGTTCCTTTAGCCACTACTTAGTTCCTCTGCAGTGTGTAGCATAGGTTCTCCATACTGTAAAAGAAAATAAAAGAATTAGAAAAATCTGGAGAAGGTTATTTAAATATATGTGCCTGTAGTCACTAATTAAATTAAGATTAAAATGAGCTCCCAGCTCAATAGATTTCTGCCAGATGAGGACAAAGAATTGTAGTGACATGCTGCAGCTCAGCCTCTGCTCTGTTCTCTTCAGTTACCAGCCTTTCAATAAATTGTCATTTCTACCTGAATTTATAGTGCACGCTTTGCATGCATCTTGCATATGCTGTATTTGCATATTTATAATCATGTCTATTTTCTTATTTTACAAGCTAGAAATTATGGACAAGGCACCATATATCTCAACATATTTTTTCACATCAAATTACTTTAAATTATACTATGGTTCATACATTTTAGAAACTTGCAAGTACTAATCCACATGGCCTGATAGGAACTTTGATACACTGCTGGTTATTTAAGTGCTCCCTGTGAAAACTGCTGTAGTTAAACTAAGTGCAATGAAAGGTATTTATTTTCAGCTTTTCTGATAGTATTTATACTTGGCAGAAGCACTGGAATATTATCTTGAAAGAATATACATAAAATATTTGCACTATTACCTTTTAATTAAAACCAGCTTGCAATTTCATTTATTGCTCATATAATTTCTATTATGATTGATGTTCTGATTTTCAAGAGGGTGTATTTATGATTTGTCCATTCAAAAGTATGTGTCTTTAATTTAATTAAGTGTGTATTTATTACATACCTCTTACAAACAAAGCCTCTATTTGACATTTTTATGGGTCTGAGGAATCAATATATATTTATTTCACTGTATTTGTAGTGATTGTACTTCCAATATCAACCTCCAGAAATCCAACAAATGAACAAACAATCAAGTTCTTTATTCAGTTGAGATCTATTTGATCAAGCTGTGTTTTTACTAATAACACTTAAGAATTTTCTCAGTTCATCAAATCAAGCCATGGTAAGGTATTCAGCTGGTAATTTTGGAATGGGTTTCTCACCATGTTGTTGCCTGCATTCCGCTTCTCACAAGCCTCTTGAAAAGCAAATGAGCTTAGGTAGAATTCCATAGTAGATCTCTTATCTATTAGCAGCCAAAATCTCTGATAAAAGAAAATCTATATTTCTATATAAGGTTATGCCTACAGTTTGCCAGTGCTAATTGGTATTATCTAGACAACCCAAATGTAATTATGGTAGCTTATATTTGGAAAGCAAGGTGTTGGTTTTAATGAGAGTTTTTTTCATATTTTAATTAACCCAGAGTTAAATAATTGGAAAAACTGAATATAGAAAAATTTATTGAAAAAAATCTTTTAATAAAAAATCCATGCCATAAGTGTATGCTAAAGATGCCATGAATGTCTTCCTGCAAAAAAAAGATGATCTGTTATTGATGTAATTATTCTTTAGTTGCATTAATAATTTGAAAAAACTTACTAGATAAGCAACCTAAGTTAGACTTAATGGTTTACATAGATGTAGTTTGAACAGTTTTTATCATCTATTTAATTGATTTTATTACCTTCATATAGCAAGAATACCCCTTGACTTTGAGAACCAAATCCCATTGAACAAAAAAAAGATTCCCCTTTTTGAGACACAAAATCAGACATCTGTTTGCAGGGGGAAGAGGTGTATCTGTGTGTGTGAATGGGAAGTGTACTCACCCACAAAACAGGTCCAATATTTAGTAATCAACATATAGTAAGTCTGGATGCATATAATTTTATGACCTTTATTTACCCTTTTTTCAAAGGTAAATTTGCTTTTAAAGATTTTTCTAGTCAGTTGAGAAACCATTCTATGTTTGTGTGAGACTTGGAATCTCCATAAAGCTTACTGTGTAAGGGTAATCCTTTGTACTAGATAATGAACATTTAGAATATTATATTATCATCTGCATAAATCAGTTTTCTTATTTTTGGAAATATTTTTGTTATCCAAAGTAGTAACTTTCAAAAGTTATTTTCAGAAGGTGTAAAAACTGAGATCATAACCTGTATTTCAAAAATACAAAGAAAATATCTTTCCACTGTCCATTGCATAATTTCAATTTTGTGTTTTTGATATTTCAATATTCAACTCTAATTATCACTTTAAAATCACTTTTAAGTGCTCTGTCTTCACACAATTTTGTTATCTCTCCATTTTTATGTTTCAGAATGATATTTATGGAAGAGTCATTTACCGTAGCTACTTCGTAGTTTGCAGATTAACATCAAAGTTCAGAGAAGAAGGGAGGGAGGGAGGGAAAAATAGAAAGAAAGAAAGAAAGAAAGAAAGAAAGAAAGAAAGAAAGAAAGAAAGAAAGAAAGAAAGAAAGAAAGAAAGAGAGAAAGAGAGAAAGAAAGAAAGATTCCCAAATGACAGAAATCTTAAAAATTATAAAACTCTTCTATGCACGATATTTAAGTGCCAGGACTGTTACTAGAAATACTAATGCTAAATTGAACATATATGAGACCAAAACAGTTAAATTCATTGGATGATGGTTCCTCACAATCAATATTTTTTATTTATATCTTAAACTACTTGCTGCTACTGCACAGTATGATTATCATTGAAGGGACATTAAAGTTCACTGAAAATCACCCTCCCATGTCATTGGCAGGGACACCTTCCACTAGACAATGTTAAGCTCAAAGACCCATTCAACCTGGCCTTGAACACTTCCAGGAATGGGTCACCCACATCTCTCAATGTCTCACAACTGTTGTGGCAAGGAATTTCTTCCCAATATCCAAACTAAACATATACTTTCCAGGTTATAAAGCCATCAACACTTTTTCTATCATTATATGCCCTTGTGTAGCTCATCTCCCTTCTTCTGCTAGGCTGCCTTCAGATACCAGAGGGCTGCTATAATATTTCCCCAGAGTCTGCTCTTCTCCAGGCTGAGAAGATGCCCAGAGGACTCTGGCTTGATTACAGATCCCCTGTACTCACTGGGGGCTCAGACCATTATTCTTATTAGAATTGTTGTGTGATGCTCAGTCACTGTTTATTGTTTTTCATTGTGGTACAGGTAATAAATAGTTGATTGCTTTAATAAAGACACACTTAAAATGGTGAGAGCTAAATTTTAAAGCAAAATTAATTTAAGAAAGAATCCTAAACCTATGGTCAATTACTCCATCCTATATATTTATTGTAAATTACATTCCTTGTAGATGTTACAATTCATGAACCAAAGCCAAGTGATGTATACAACTTAAGACATATATTTTACCTGCTTACTGGAATATGCTATTATGGTTATAAAACAATAGTCTAAACATTAAAAACAATGGATTACATAATGAACTAATGAAGTGCTTTGATTTAAAGTAAAATGCATTTTAAGGAAATGATTTTGGGGGCTAGCTCAGCAAGACCTCAGAAATTGATTGCCAGCCTAGTTCTCTGGTTCAGAGACAAGTGAAGCAATTCAAGGGTGTCCTTCTGTGAAAATAGGTTACAGATCCTTCTGCACAACAGTTAACAACCAGCATCAGAAATGTGTGCAAATAAAATACTAGCCACTACAAGTTTGCCATCCATGTGGTAAGGCAACTCAGATTCATAGCAGTAGTTTTGCTGCTCTGCCTGTTAGAACAAACAGAAAAGAACAAGGAAAAATATTTTTTCGAACTAGTTTGTTTTAGTATTGGTACAAAGACTATTTCCCTGCCCTCAGGAGACAGCAAAAACTGTCAACAACTGAAATGCTTCAGAATTGTAAATTATCTGATTCACAAATATTTCTTTTCAAATAAAATTTAAAATGTAAGTCATGACTATAAAACAGATAGAGCTATTTAAAGATGAATGTATTATGCATACTAAAATATTGTCACAGATAACAATTGTGTCCTAAGCCTGTTTAAAAGTTCCTGGTAAAAAATTTGCACACAAATTGCACACATACATAAATTATATTCTCTTTTCAGATTAATTATACTCTTCCTTCTCATCAGCTCTACCAATTGATTTCCATAAGTCCTTAAAAAATTAAAAAAAGTCCTTAGTAATTGAAACTTTAAGATTGGAGTGACAGGAGTTATTTGCACTCCCTATTTTCTATAAAGCTTGCATATCAAGCCTTAATAACTTTCTATTTAATTTTATTTCATATAAACCTAAATTTTAAAGGGGGAGGCAGAGAATCGGAGCCTCAAACTAAAGTATTTAGGCTTCTAAATTTTATATTGTCTTCTTACTTACTTATGACAACAACTGGAAAGAGAATGGATTAGAGTTAGCAGCTGTTTGACATTTGCACATACTCTTCCACTAAAGAAGAGGTCAAGGATGCCTTTCTGGTCCTGCCCTCACAAGCTGCAGCTTCCTTCAAGGCACATCCACCTGCTGTGGCATGGAGCCCTCCACGGGCTGCACTGTAGGTATGTGTTCCTCCACGGTTCTCCAGGGACTGCTGGGAGACAACCTGCTTGACTATGATGTCCTCCAGGGATTGCGGGGGATTCTCGGCTCTGTCAATTGGAGCACCTCCTCCTCCTTCTTGTCTCACCTTAGTATCACACAGTTGCTTCTCATACTCTCTTTTTCCTCACGTGTCACTGCCTATTCATATGTTTTGTGCTTTTAAAAATATATTTTCATGGAGACTGATGGGCTCAGTTGCAAAAATGTGTCTTGCTAGAAAATTACATGGTATACAAAACCATGGTTTTGTAGAAAAGAACAGTGGAAGTACAAATATACTGCTAAAGAACCAGAAAATTGACAATGCTTCATTGTAATATGAAGCCTTGTCATTTTGCCTTCTTTCTCCTTAAAATCTGCAAAGAATACTGGGCATAAGACAGTGCTGGTTCAAGGAGAAGATTTTTTTTTAGGATTATAGGGTGTGTGTTCAAATTTCTGTTGAGAAAAGGCACTTTGTCATACATGATAAATGTCATTACCCAGTATATTCTACAGAATATCACTAGTGACCAGCAACAGGAGATCAAAATCCAGTGAGACCAAGGAATATACCTTGAGTGGCCAGAACAGAACCATAGAAACATAGAATTTGTTGAACTGGAAGGGGCCCATCAGGATCATCAAGTCCAACTCCTGGCCTTTATGGGATCATCCTTGAGAATCACACCATATGCCTGACAGCAATGTCAAAAGCTTCTTGAACTCAGACAAGCATGATGGTGTGACCAGTCCCTGGAGAGACTCTTCCAGTGCCCAGCCATCTTCTGTTTCAAAAACTTTTTCCTGATATCTGACCTAAACCTCCCCTGACTCAGCTGCCTGCTATTTCCTCGACTCCTGTCCTTGTAGACCTTATTTGAATACTTTCTAACATCTTCATGTCTTTTTTCGTGGTGGCACCCAAAACTGCCCCCAGCACTTGAGGTGAGGCTACCCCAGAGCAGAGCAGGACAATCCCCTCCCTTGCCTGGCTGGTGATGCTGTGCCTGATGCAGCCCAGGACAGGGTTGGCCCTCCTGGCTGCCAGGGCACTGCTGACTCACATTCAGCTTGCCATCAGCCAGGACCCTGGGTCCCTTTCTGCACTGCTTCTCTCCAGCCTCTTGCTCCCTAGTCTGTACACACACCAGGGCTGCCCTGTCCCAGGTGCTGAATCCAGCACTTGCCCTTGTTCAACTTCATATGGTTGGTGATTGCCCATCCCTCTTTGTCAGATCTCTCTGCAGGGCCTCTCTGCCCTCAAGAGAGTTAGTTCACAGCTCCTCCCAGTTTAGTGTCTTTGACAAACTTGCTTAATATTCCTCCAAGTCCTGTGTCCTTCAAGTCCAGTGTAACATCTTGTTAAAAAGATATTGAAGAGAACTGGCCCAAGGATGATAGTGTCTAGGCACTGAAATTAGCGCTTCATACTTGTTTCTTAGTGCAGAAATCACAACAAATGTCTTCTTATTTGTTTCTTTTTTACCCATGCAGATATCTTTGGTTATGTTCATACTTTTTATCCCAACAACATCTGACATGGTATTTACACACACACAGCAACAGCACACTTTCCATACTGTTACTAGATTTAACAATTTTGCAATCTGTGAATCAGTGACCTTTGCAACTAAATTCAGACCTTCAGCATTTCTCATAAAAATAGTAAAATGTCCTTGGAAGAAGAGAAAACTTTGCTGCATACTCTGTAAGACTACAGAATATATGATAATGAGTTAGCATCACAATAATTTAAGCATAGACCCTATATTTTTGCAGGGAGAAAATTAAAATAAGAGCTGCTTTACACAGTGACATATCTGAGAAACAAAAAGACTAGGATCTTCCAAACTGTTCCCTGCAGTGTAAGTGTACTGTAAGGAAACAGACCATAAAATATGTGGTTTTGAAAGGCGATATCCTTGCTAGGCTAAATTGAATCTCATCCTATAGATGAAAGATCAAGGAGATCAAAGTAGATATAGGGAGACACATCCAGATAACGAGATACGATAAAGTATTTTTAAAGATAATTAAGGATTCTGGTGGACTAGGCAGTCAGGTTAAATCTGACACATTCAGTTTGGAGAACTAAATTCTGAAGGAGTGTTAAACCATATCTGCTGCTGTGTAAAGTAAAAGAGAGTAATCAAAATTGTATAGTTAGTGTGAACACTCTCACTCTCTATTGTAAAACAATAAGATATCAAGAAAATGGAATAAAGCCATTATACCATCTTGGAATGCGAAAATATGTTCTAAATATTTTTTCCTTATGTTTCCTTCTTTTTTTTTTTTTTTTTCATCCCATACCATGTGAATCATAATTTCAACCATTCTAGAATGCTTTCAACAGATGAACCCAGCATAGTATTTTTATTACAGGCTCTTGCACCTTACATGCTTCATTACAGCTTTGTAATACACCCCACAGTCATTAGAGTTTTTTTATCTCTTTTCCCAGAGACAACTTTTAAAGGACTACTTAACCCCTATAAATCATATTTTCTCTGGTTTCTAAAAGCTTTTTGAGAAAGTTGTTTTGGGTTTTTTATATTGTAGCATTCCTAATGGCTTCAGACCCACTACAAGCAGAAGTTAAAAATAAATCTTGTCGTAAAGAGACTGTTAAAGCTAATGAAATGCCAGTCTTAGTATTTGTGTATTCTGAAATCCTTTTAATTTCAAAGTTGCCTTCCTGAATCCTCAGTTTAATTAGAAGACATTGTATTCATAAAACAGACTCAGTTCAATTGCTTCTGCAAATTCACCTTTTTTTTATATGATTTATACTTAAAGAAATCTTGTTCCATTGAAACATTAAAAGTATAGATTCGACATCATATGTGACCCTTTCATCTATCTGAACTGTATTTCATTGTGTGAGTTTCTCAGCTGCAACAAATAAGCACAGATTCTTTTCAATTCACATGCCATGTTATCTGAAGATCTCCTGCCTGCTTTCTGCACTTGCTTTAATGGGAAGTCAAGGGAAATACATTCTTAGTGTTATCTTTTATAGTCTACTTTTACCTACCAGTGTGCTTATATCTACTAGAACCAATTTCAGCTTGAAAGAACATATCAGAAAATCTATTTATTAAAATGGCCAGAATGAATGCATAACAATTAGAATTTAAAAAAAAAAATACATTGGAGCAAGATCATTCTAGAGAATGCCATGTATCTAACAAAATACAAAAAATATTATCTTTTCAAACTCACAAATCATCATTTTGCATTTTTGTTTGTTTGTTTGTTTGTTTGTTTGCTTGCTTGCTTGAAAGCTCTGGCACTTGTCTGATTCCATTTTGAGCTAGTTCAGCTCATTCATCTGGTAGGAAAGCAGTTAAAAATAAACACAAAAAACCTATGGGTAACAGGATGCCAGTTCACCCATATGTAGTAAAGTGTTAGGTCAGCCTTCTGTGTTGTAGAAATATGTCTGTCATATATGAAAATCAATGCATAGCACTATCTTATTTTAAACTTTCTCATTGCTACTGAATACCTGAATCATCAAGATGGTTTAAAAACAAACACCCAGCCTTTTAAGATACTCCCCAAACTATTGCAATGGAATAACTTCATCAGGTGAAGATCTTGCTGTGAGAAACCTGAACATGATGTCAAGAATACTTTGTTGTGGATTATCGTTGCTTGGGATTGTCTGTCCCTTACTCTACCACGTAGGTATAGGAAAAAATTAAGTAGCCACAAGGTTTTTACAGCTGTTATTGTATTTTGGGATAGTAATGATTTAGGGTAGTAAACAAAATTGGTGAGTTTTACTATTGACTTTATTGCTTTTATACTTTGAGTTATCTGCTTTGCATTTCAGCTTACCCATCAGTATAATGGGGAGAATATCTTCCTTCCTGCCCAAAAGATATTTAATTAATGCCTGTGATGTCATAGATTTAAGGACAAAAAATATTATGATTAAAATAAAGTATTGGCATACCACAAGGTAACTATAGTGATCTGTGTTTCCTCCTCAGCTTCTCTGTGGTTGTAGAATTTTAATTAGCAGTTCTAAAAATGTATCTTAGCATAGTGTGGTGACATATCTCAATAGGAGGATGTGCGACTTAGAGAATTATGGAATCACTTTGGCTGGAAAAGACTTTTAAAAACATTGAGTATAAATGTAATTAGCAAATCCAACCATAAATAAATGTTTTGCTGTTTGAAGGGAACACATTGTTTATCTGGTAAGCTTTGCAAGTATTTGTATCATCACAAGCACACATGTCCAATGCATTAGATGGGAATATAGTAAGAAACCTGTGTAAATAAATAGAATGATTCTCAGGGTAGGATATTTCCATGATTAGTCCTTCTTCCTGACTTCTTTAAATAAATTATTTTTATAAAGTAATGATTGGAATTGTTATTCTTTTGACAGTTCTTAGTGTATTACTCACATTTTTGGCATATGAATGCCGAATGGATTAATTCACATGTTGTTTCAGATAAGGACCAAGATTTAGTGTTGCTTAAGCTGGAGGCAGAAATACTTAAATTTTCCAGCCTTCTTCTTAGTACCTAATTTGTATTCCAACAGTGCACAAACTTATCCCTTAAGGTCCAGCTGTTAGCCAGCTGAGCTAGCTCAGTTTATACCAACAGGGTGCCATTAGTATGGCTCACGTGATGGTGCACACAGAAGCCCTCAGTGTGCAGCTATAGCATACAGTAATTGCATGCACTTGGACAATCCCAGTGCTGACTGGATCACCGAAAGAATAGAACTATAGAGATTTAATGAAGAGGTCTCTGGAGGAAGTGGTCTGAAGAAGGCCGCAGAAATCCCATTTGTGTGTTTGTACAAATAATTTAAATGCCATTTACAGAAAAAGATCTTCAAATTTTCTGAATAATTTCTGCAGATTATTTGTGAACTATATGCATCACATTTTACTGATTGTCTGAAATACATCTGGGTTTAAGTGGAGTGAATCAGGGTTGGGAAGCAGTGAAATAAAGAAATACCTGACATCCAAGTCCTGCAGAAATTGACATGTTTTTTATGTCCAGATGCTTTTAAAAATAATGGGTGACCACTTAGCTACCTAATATTTTTAATCTGAAATACAAAGAAAATTTTAAACTGTAAGATAAAAGGCATATCGTTTATAGCTTGATTATTTTTCTTAGTTTATTTACTGTTTTCCAATTAATTTATACAAATATTATTAGGTAATGAGAACTCATGCTGTATAGAAATATGTAATGCTATACTTCCAAGTTAAGACTATTTTTCCCTGAAACTGTTTAAAAAAAAAAAAAAATATTATCTAGATTCCCTCTTCCCCACAGTCATTATTATAGGAAAATACTTAAAATATTATATTTTGAGCTTACATTGTGTAATTATATTCAGAAATTCAAGGCTCTATTGTTAGGTTGTTTACATAGTTTTCTGGCTATTCTAACTTCCCATAACCATTCTTTTCAGCTACATATTTTTGCAGTAAGGCATCACAGGGGTCTGTGAGAAGTTTTACTGTGAAGGTGAACATGCAAAATACACGTGATGTCCTTAACATATTTCACTTCAGAAAGTTACAGTATGCTTAGACAGGATGAAATATGAAATAAATTAAATTAACACAACATTTCTAAATCTCAGAAATCTCTTACCTGAACTTTGAGTCAATTTACAGGACTGTAGAAATGCAAACATGAAGTGCAAGGAATAGAGCAGAAGGTGTATTGGGCAGGGCTACAGAAGATTGCTCTGAAGGGTGATGCAAGCAAAATTGCATCTAATGAAGATAGCAGCTGCTTCTGCTGGTGCAAACATAGAAAACTTATGCCACCAGCCTAGTTTTCTGGAGACATTTCACCTGTACATTTTTGAGGGCTTGCAGATGCAAATGAATTTGTCCTTTGATTTTTTTTTTTTTTTTTAAATGTGTATGACCTGATCTGGTGTTATGTACTGTACCATATCATTTTATAAACATACATGTTTCAACTGTTAGAAAGCAGTAGTTGAAAGTTAGGTTGCAATTATGAGTTGGCTGTCAAAATAATTAATTTTCTGGTTTAAGCAAAATATCAATAGAAAAATTCAATCCACTCTTATGATACAGATCCATTTTGAATTTACAGGGTAATTTGCATTAGTGGTTGTAGTTAATGTGCGATAAATATGACTTGCTTGGTTTCTAATGATAATAATAGTCCCCTTTGTATTACTATAAGAATTAAATCTACCATCATTATTTTCCTATTATTATTGTGCTGTAAGGGAAAAATAGTTTTGCATTAACCAAGGAGTAAACTGCACATATTTAGTATCATTCTTGCAGGTAGCCCTCAATTCTGAAAATACCTCTCAAAAGCTGCATCAAATAGGAAAGCTAGACAGATGACAGAATGCAGTACCTGCCATTTAGGATCAAGTACAAAATAAAACCCAAGAAATTCTTTATGGATGCTGCATAAGTACAAAGACACCATTAATTAAACTTGAAAAATAGTCAATGTGAAACTATTTAGAGAAATAAAAAACTGTGCTAATGAAAAGACTACAGTGCCAAGTATGCTACAAGGCATTCTTGTAATTAACATAATTTCCAGTATGAAAGAAATACTATTTTTATTGTAGATTGTTTTAGAGTGTACAAGAGTTTGAAAAAATAAAAGCTTTTATTTTTCTATCTGTGTATCATTATAAGAGATGCTGTAAACAGATTTTTGAAAACAGTGTTATTTTAAAGGTGAATTATATTCATAAATACTTCATATGACAAACTTTGATCCGCTGTTAATCCTGAAGACAGTTAAAGGAAAATGTCTTTGTTGCATTCTCGTCTCACTGGTACAGAAGCGCAGTCTTACCTGCATTCTAATGCTTTTTTATGTTCCTGATGCATGGCCAAGATATCCTTGTCTCGATTACCATCATGATTTCCATATCAAGTGATGAGAATCTCTGTTCATGATTGGTGAAATTAAATGTCATACCACTAATGTAAAGTCAATTAGAAGTCTTTTTCAAAGGGAATCTCTTCCTTATCTCTTCCTTCCTAATGAAAACCATTGGCCATACAAACCTACTCAGTTTTTCAGGAAGTGAAATAATATGCCTGCACTGTACAGTTTCCTCAATTTTTTTCACCAGCAGAAGAAAACTGTTCTTTTCTTCTTCTTATATCACCTTAGACTTACTTTATTCTAAATAGTTATAAATCTTTGAATTTCTATTTAGAGCTAATAACTTTCACAGTGCGTTATAGAATATGTCTTTAAAAAGGCAATTTGTACAATTATATTATATTAAGAAAGCATAAAGGTGCAATAATATTTTATCTTATACAAAATTAAAAAAAACCCCAACTATTAAGACTTATATACGCAAATGATATCTGTAAGACTGTTGCAGGAGGTTTTTTCCCAGAACAATGTGCAGTTTTTCCCAGTTATGCTTTTCCCTCTGATTACTTCGTACACAAATATTTTTAAACAGTTTTCTAATGGTGTCATGTTACTACAGGGGTAGAGTATTGCCCTGTCAGCATTGGAATTTACTCTATTGTAGTTGTGATCAAATTTTCTGATGGGACAAGGTTTTTCTGCTCAACACACTTTAGCAAGCAACAGAGCCACTTATTCTTTGGATGCCATGAGTCCCAGCAAACAGATGCATGAGGTGATGACATGCCTTGTGATTAGAAGAGAGATCAAAAACTTATTTCTGGAGTTACCCCCTTCTTGTTACAGAAAGTGTACAGAGGGGTTTGAAGCAGCACTTTTACCTTCTTTGCATTCACTAGTAAATCATAGAGAGAACTTGCCCCAAGGTTTGTGCATAAATACCCTTTTTATGCAACTGTTAACCAGAGAGTATCTCTGAGAAAATTTGCAGTGGTAGAAAGCAAGCCCTTCCTAGGTAATCTACTGAAATTGTTCAGAAGTTTTATATTGGCAAAAATGAGTTTAATATAAAAAATAACAGCATGGTAGAAAAAAAAAAAATACATCAATAGAATGAAGATGCCTAGAATTCTTATTTTTAAGTT
Organism: Lonchura striata; assembly: GCF_050655825.1. NCBI lineage: Eukaryota > Metazoa > Chordata > Aves > Passeriformes > Estrildidae > Lonchura > Lonchura striata. The sequence continues at coordinate 53,496,037 of NC_140703.1, read as the reverse complement.
ACACAGAGTGAATATTTTCTAAATAAGGTTGTGAAATTTATTAAGAATTAGGACTACATTCCACATGTCTGGTACACAAGATAATGTTTCCAACTTATAAAAAACATAATATTAAAAGAAAAATTTTCTGCCTTGTGGAAATTTAGCCCATTAGTAATTTTATCAAAGGTAGGACTATATCAGGTATTCCTACAGGACAGTAGGACAGTACTACTATGAAAAGCCTTTGGGCATATATTTATCTACAGGAAACTTGAGAAAGCACAAGAGTGTCTTTCCCTGCTGCAAGTTGTACTTTCTATTTGCTGTTGCTGCCTAAAGATTGTCTAAAGAAAACTTGTCAAAATGACAATATTATATATAAGCAACTGTAAATACTGATTCAGTTCCAGCCAATTTTAACTAGAAAGTATGAGACACATGCTCTGGTTGAATATTCTAATGCAGAGATGGAGTATCTAATAAATGGGGACCCTGGATAAAGGAGGAAATGTAGATGAACTTCAGGGAAAGAAAGTATTGGAGAGCTAACTGCAACCCCTCAACTTTCCAAGAAATTATGTTCAGTAATCCCAACAAGAATCATACATAACTCCATTTTGAAATGAGTTGCATTTATTGTCCCCTGTTCCTTCTGTATGAAAGAACTGTGTTTTGAATAAATCTTCAAAATGGTATGGCTAAAAACCTCAGATGGCTCCAGTTTTTTTTTTCCCCCCAGAAACAACTGTCTCAAAACCTCTTTAAAGCTGACTTTTTCCCTTAAGATGCCATATTTTAAAATAGCATCTTGTCATTTAACAGGGTATTCCAAATATCATTTACAAATTTAGAGTAAAAGTAACACTCTTCCTAGTAATCTTTATTTTTTTTACAGTGCAGTGCTAACATGGGCAGCAAAGATGAGAACAGACTGCAGCTCTTTCTGGAACATGTTGAACAAATGCCATTGCTTCTGTTCTAATCATTCATTTCACCAAAATACCTAATGATGAAGAAAAAGTTGTGAAGACATTACTAGTAGTATCATATGGCAATGTGTGGGTGTGATTTATCAAGTAGAATTTGTATCACATAGACGATACTTGGCAAACAGCAAATTAAGGTTTTTTCAGATCTCAGACTGATGGTACATGCCAATAATTTAATAAAAAGATAACGAGAATGATGTTTTTTGACTCGGTGAACATGAAACTTAATTACACCCCTACCATGGACATCTGAATATCCAATGACGGATTTTGAAAAAAATAAAGAAATATCGCAGTTAAAGAAACATATGACCATAAACACTTTGCTGATGGAACATAGCGTATTTGTTGGCTGAAATGAAGCAGCTAGCAGGACATATGAAATATTTTTTTGTGGATCAAACATTTATTTTCTAAGTGATGCTAACAGATGGTGAACTCACCAACTTAGATACTGCACAGTAGATAAGGGTACATAACTTGCTGCACTTCCCTGAGGAATCATCATCCAAGGCGATTTCCCCCTGCATTTGGGAAAATGTACCTACCTTTTTTACAATACTTTTGCAGCAGCATTGTTAAGCCTGATCAGCTGCTATGGAGGGTGAATGATCAGCAGCAAGGTGACTGGCCAGGGTAATTTGCTTCAATGGATTTTGATCTACCAGATATTTTAAAGATCTATTTAAGCCCTGTTTGTCAAACACAGCCTTTAAATGGTGCTAAACAAATTTTCAGCCTGTGGATCACATGAAAAAGTACTTTCTGGTGTTTCTACTGGGTCACATGCTCTTTATTCTCTCCCTCAACAATTTCATCACCTCTTATCTGTTTCACATGAGCTATGTTCAAGGTCCACAGGATACTTTTCACAGAATATTGAGGCCTGGTGCAGTAAGAATCTTGAATATAACACACCTGGGATGAATTTTCCAATTTGGATAAAATGTACTGTGCACACAAATCCAATGAGAAGGTGTTCCCCCTATCCCCCAAAAAGCCTTCACTAGTACTAGTATTCTACATAAACTATATTTTAGTCTGAAATAAAAACTTTTTCTGAGAGTGTTTGAGGGAGTTGTAAGAAGCATAGATATTTGACATATGCAATTCTGAATATCAAAGGAAAAAAGAAATTGCAAGAAGTTATTAATTTTACTGGTTTTAATTTTAAATTTCATGCACTTTTTCAGAAAGTGTCAAGTTCAAATGGCCATCAGCATATTTTAGTAATCTGTAAGTTATTATTAACATAAAATGTATTTCAAATAAACATAATTTTAAATCTTTATTCAAATTTTATATGCCTAGATTTATTATTTCTGGCATACATTACATGAAAGGAAGATTTATTTTTTTTTTTACTGTGGGAGTGGTGAAACACTGGAACAGGTTGCCCAGAGAAGTTATGGATGTTCCATCCCTAAAAGTGCTCAAGGTCAGGTTGGATGGAGCTTTGAGCAGCAGCAAATGAGACTCTTGATGGTAGAGAAACTAAGTTTGAATATAGGAGAAACTCAGATTTAAGTATAAGAGCAAGTTTTCTCTCAGCTCCTGGTGTAAATTCAAAGCTGTACAAAACTGCATTTATCTGTGATTTTCAATACTGTGACAGGAAGGTAAATTAAAATTATGCAGAAAATATCAAATTTTATAATACATAATAATTACAACATAAAATGCACAGGATAGGCTTCAACATGAGTCACTATCAAAGAGAAAATCTCTGTATTTCAACATTTTATCATGTTAGGATTTCATTAAGTGAAAAAGAAGAATGCAAAATATCATTGAGGGCTATTTAACTAAGGCAGATATACCACACATACTTTCAATTCACTGAAAAATTACTGTTTACCATGATTAAGCAATGAGGACCAACATTTATTGGAACCATCTTAAAAATGTAAAGTATTTAATTGTAAATGATCTATTATTAAAATACTTATTCTACCTTAATGAGGGACAAATAAATTCTTCCATATCATTATGGTTTAAAATTGTATAAACCAATGTTTTATTCTGAAAATATATAATTACTTCTATTTTTAGAAGAAATTATTCATAGAAAAACAGCGCATGAGAATTAAATAACTTTAAAAAAACACAATAAATGAAAATATTGTGCAAATAAAATTAAATAAAAAGCTGAGTTTTAAATGTGATGCAGATATTTAACAGAATTTTTGTACCAGATATTTGAATGACTATACCAGATAATTTGCACAGGAAGAGAGGTACTTAGCATTTCAGTCTTTTCCAACGACCTGTTATGCTGATCTCTGTGTGTGCCTGGGTGTGTGTGGAAGGGGCTGCATGGGAAGATTATTCAGAAACTGGAGGATAATAAATTAGTGCTTTTATTATTGTTTTGCACAGAAGGCTTATTGCACCAAGGACTTCAGTCAACCTGAATACAAACTGATCAGCTCAATATCCCCAAACCAATTTGTCTTAGTGGGAAATTAGCAGAATTAGTCCTAGAGTGAATGGAATAACTCCTGTTCAGGTTAATAGGCATTGCTATCCCTCATAATTTATTATCCCCTCCAAGTTATTTTGGATTAATTTGGTATATTGATACAATTTATTAAGCAATTATAAAAAAACCATATTTTTTGCTTCCAGAAATCCAAGACCGACTGAACTGAGAATGGGGTTTATCCAGTTAAAGGGAGAAGTCTGGATGATAGCTAGATGTTCTCAACTTTTGTTTATAGTTAATGAAATAAAACAGACGGTTGCAATGTGTGATTCTTCTGAATTAAGATATCTACTTGAGATAAACCACAGCCTAAAAATTCCTACTACTCTGTATTGATTATATATAAATCCTTGTATCAATACATCAAAGAGACAAGCAGACTGCCTGTGTCTGAAGTCAGATAAGAAATTGAAGACTTTTCACTAATTACTTTGCTTTGGAATATACTATTTGCTTTCTCTGAGCAGAAATTTCTTTAGATTCTTTATAATCTCTGTTTTTCTATTGTTTTTGTCTTAGTTTGGATAATAAACCCCCAGACAACAAAAAACCCATCTTGCTCACCTATTTTCGACTCAAAGTCAGCTTAGATCAAGGTAGCCTGAATTTTAAACATTTCTTCTTTCCTTTCCCCTTCTTTGTCTACCAAATATGCAATTTTACTCTTTTAACTATAACTTTTTAAATTATCTGCTCTTTGAAAGAAATTACATATACATATTTGAAAATCCATTTCACTGTAATTACTGAGTACTTTATATCATATATGAAATGCTTGGGATCATGCAGATTGTTCACTAAAATACCCTAAAAATAATGAATAGAATATTGCATTTATTTTTCCTTTTAAAATTAAGCTATATTTTAATAGAAATTCTATAAATTCATTCAGATCTAAATATATATATAACACACATAATTGCATAAATGCAATTCTTTTGTTAACTAACACACCATACATTTTTTTAATTGAGACCAGCATTACTTTCAAATTAAATACATCATAAAAATCACTTGCCTAATGTTCTATAAATTCTTTAATAACATTCATTAATTGGATATTTTAAAGGGGTATTTTTAAGCTGTGAATGTTCACCCTGGAAAAGAGAAGGCTGAGGGGAAAGAGATCAATGTATTTAAATATCTGATGCGGGGGCAGTGTAAACAGGATGGAGCCAGGGACTTTTCAGCAGTGCCCAGTGACAGGACCAGAGGCAGAAATGGAAACATTTCTGAACATCATGGAACCTTTCTATACAGCAAAATTTTAATCTTCTTGATTTCTATTCATATGCTGCAATAGTTCCATGAAAAGAGCATTTATTAATATCAGTGGGAGCCCTTTATACAGGGCAGCTGGAGAATACGCCATTAAGGACTGCAGTGCAGATTGGAGGAAGGAATTTTATCCCTTCTTAAGGTCTACACCGCAGCACTTCTCATCATTTAAAATAAACTTTCATGTGAAATAATTTTACTCTTGTCCTGATTTTTGTCATTGTCTAATTTTTATCAGTGCATTCAATTTAGTCCTTTCTCTCCACAGTTTCATTTTTATTGCCTCTTCTAATGATCAAATTCTTTCTGTTCTCTATCACACCCAAAACTGCAGACCAGTAAATAGTGGTCAATCATCTTTGATCACACTTGAAAAAAAAATTAAAGCTCTTCTATTTCACTGATTCTTATAAATCTCATGTTTAAATTTATTTTTTATATATATTACTGCACTTTCTAGTCATATTTTTGGATTACGGTATAGCCTTAAATATATATTATTATAAAAAATGCATGTTATCTATTCTAATGAAGTCTAAAAATGTTGTCTAGAAGAAAAATGTTAAAATAACCTGTACATAATAGACTTTTCAAACCAGAAAAACAACCTTTGCATCATCCTAGTCTATTTAATGTTAATTTCATATTGTTAACTTAGGAAAGGAGAAAAAAATTCTCATTTAGTCATCATGTTAGGGATTTAATATAAATTAGATTGTAAATTAGAGCAAAGTTTGGCACTATAAAGTATCAGAGCAGCAGAGAGAGAATGAGAAATGAACCTGTAGGAAAAAAAATAAAAGGTTTAAATAAGGGACTCATAGGTTAAAACCTCCAACTTATGCAATTTTCTTACATTCATAGCTGTTAAAGACTGCACAAGAAAAAAACATACTTAAGGATATTTAGTTCTTTAAAAAAACTTGGATTTGTATTTCATTACTGTTCTGTAAGAAATTCAAAAAGTAGAATCAAAAGAAGTCTTGAGACTAGCGAGAGATCTGTGGAAGGTGTTTAGAATCTCAGTAAAAAGTGTTATAGTAGTAATCTGGGTCCTCAGACTGAGGGAAAGACTGCTAAGAATTTGGTTTAAAGTTAGAGAAAGTATTTTGTTTTTTCTAAGATAAAAAATTGTATCAAATCTTTAACATACATCCAGAAGAAAAAGAAAATTAAACAGAAAGATATTGCAGCAAAAACACACCAAAACAGCCACAAACAATATTAAGAAACAATTTGTTTTGCAAGAACACACAAGAAGGAGTGGCATTATCAAGGAAGAAATAAAATATAAACATCTCTTTTATAGAGAAGATCTTTCATGGGTAAATGCTGAAGTTATAGCTTAATCTAATGAGATTGTTTCCCACACAAGTGGAATTCTTAGTATTCATAAAATGGATCCTAGAAAAATAGATAGGGAAATGTCAAAAATGATGCTAAAGTTTTAGAAGAAGGAAAGGATTATTTGAGCATAAGTAGAGTTCAGATGATACAGTGAGGAAATTATTCTGTCTCAAAATACTAAAAATTGTAGAATAAATGTGCCAAAACACAATTAAGAAGTTTATGCTTCCCAGAAAACTTCTCAGTAGGAATTAATATAGAAATGATTGATCATGGTGAAGTGCTCAGAATATATCATTTTATTGCAGTACCTAAAACATATGTACATTTCTTAAAAATATTTATTTAACTTGCTGAAAGGAACATTTTATATTGAAATGGAACTTCTGAGGAGAATAAGCCATTGCCTTTTCTCTTCATTTTTGTCGCTCCATATTTTTCAAAGCAGAAGCAAAATTTAAGTATTTTGAATATAAAATCTTTTCAAAATAATTTGTTTTGGTTTTGCTGTTTATGAGCCAATTAAGTACCACTTTTTTTTCTTAATTAAATAAAAAAGTGTTATTTAAAATATGAAAGCAGATTAATAATTCTGGTTAGGTAAAATCTCTTCAGAAGCTTATATTGTCTAACATTAATTAAACTGCTTTATGTGAAATATATTATACTTTTAATGCAAGAAAATAAAAAAAAACCTATAAACTGGAGACTTTAAAAAAAAAAAAAGCATAAAAAAAGGATTCCCTTCAATCTTTTAGGCCACGCGCCCGGCTGTGTCCGTGCCGGGCGGGCTCCCCGGCTGTCCCGCTCACCGCGGGGCCACACGCAGCGGCCGCCCCGAGGCTCTGCCCAGCCGGGCCGGGCCGGGAGCGCTGCGGGCGGGGAGCGCAGCACGGACAGACACGGGGAAACCGAGGCACGGCAGCGAGGGAAGGACACTCGGCTGAGTCTGCGGAGAGCTCATCCCGCAGCGGGCACAGCGAGTGACACATCTGAGCCCCAAGGGGCTGCTTTCCAAGGGCAGAGGGAACACGGGGAGGACACAGCCGGGGACCGACAGGAGGCATCAGGGGAGCGGGGCAGGGTAAGGGCTCCCCAAGAGAAGCCAACGCGGGGAGGAGCGAACCTCACACCCAATTCTGCTTCCAGGAAGGGATGGGAGACAGGGAACTCTCCAGAACCAAAGGAGTGTGCTAGCTTTGACAGACAGCCTGAGACAAGGAACAAGGGAGCTGTACAGGCGGATTGACATGGGGATTGACAAACATTTTGGTGGGGAAAACTGTGGTGAACAACTCAGGACTGAACCATCAGGGAAACCAAATGGGGTACAGAGACTGAACCACTACAAACTTACAACAAGGAATATCAAAGCATACTACAGAAGAACAAACTATAAAATAACAGAGTACCACAAGACTAAACTGGAAGATTAAAGATTAGACAGATGAGTATGGACAGTTCTGGATAGATGCATGTTGTTATATGGTGTTTTTTAAGTCCTCTGAATAAGCTTGGCATAAATCAGCTTGATTGCAATATCCAAATAAATATTAGCATTAGCAGGTCAATATATTTGAGGTCACAGGCTTTACCTGCTTCAGATTGTCAGATGTTCATCCTGCTGGCACAACAAAGCAGCCAAACATAGGAAGCCATGTCCAGAATACATTATTTTAACAAATCCAAGCCTAAGTTAACATTCCTTGCCTCTTAGCAAAGCCTGTCAGCCTGAATACAATGACAGTGTCATTATTTTTAGTATATTCATAGCACTACTTCTAGCAATTCATGAAGACATTTTTGTCAAATACGGTTTATGTCATTCATTCTTGCTTATAGGCAACATTAACAAGCAGCAGACTGATGCAAAGCATCTAAACAGGATAATATGCATTCATGTAGCATTTTTATTTTCATATCATGAACAATACTAAGTCTTGAGAAGAATCACACTGAATTAGATAATATCAATCCAAAGTAAACTGAGCCAATTAAATCACAGAAAAGTGTGAGTTTATGGAGTAAATCAATGGCAGAGAAAGTTAGAGCTTAGGAGCTTTGAATTTGAATAAAACATACCTCAGCAACAGTGGAGGTGGTTCTATTAGAATGATTTTATGAAATTTCTTCACTGTGAAGGTTGTGAGACACTGTAACAGGATGTCCAGAAAAGTTGTGGATGCCCCGTTTCAAGGAGTCTTCCAGGCTGCGTTGGATGGGGCTTTGAGCAATCTGGTGTAGTGGAAAGTTTCCAGACGTAGAAGAAGGGCTGGAACTAGATGATCATTAAGGTGTCCCTTCCAACTCAAACCTTTCTGTGATTCTGTGGATCATTTTGTAAGAGAGGATGATGTTTTACAAATATTGAAATAAGATAAAGGTCTACTAGGTAGAATTACTTCACTTTAAAGGTCAAACACAAGGACAGCAGGCAATCTCTCAACAGAAAAGAAAGGTTATTGAATAATAATGTTGTGAATATAAAGTACTAGCTCTGTTATAATAGCAGCTATATCAGGGCAGTAGATGAGCCATGGAAAAGAATGCTATAGAGTCTGAACAGAAGAATATTTAGTAATTTTCAACAACACAGAAAAACATATGCTTTTCCAAGGTGACCCCAGGATCCATGGCAACATGGGCAGTTCAGTCTCTATGTGATGTGTGTCTATATGGATAGAAAATGACATGAGCATATCTGCCTCATTCAGACTCTTGAAAGGACAGCTCTCAGTTTTCAGACTTGCAGCCCATACAGAGACAATAACACAACACACAGAGGTAGATGTGGTGTGTATGGTGTTGGTTTAGTCTTCTGTGCACACTCCATGCATTCAAAGACCCATTCAAAGACCTTAGGTCTGATCATTGACACAGACTGCAAAGCAAAAGAATGTGTTCTCTCAGTTTGGCATGCACTCCACCCTCTTAAACATGCAGAAAAAGATTCTTGCATATTTACAAAATGTTCGCTTCTTCATGGTTTTCCTGCTAGCAAAGATTTTGGCAACTGATTTCAATAAAGGCAACACGTCCATTCTAAACCTGGTATTTTCAGTAAGTAGTAATAATAGCATCACAGAATCAGTGACTACTCTGGATTGTAAGGGACCTTTAAAAATCATCTAGTCCTATGCCCCTGCAGTGAATAGGAATATCTTCAACTAGATTAGGTTGCTCAAAAAGCCCTGTCTGAATGTTTACAGGGATAGGGCATTTACCACCTCTCTGGGAAAACTGTGTTTTACCTCTTTAATTAAAAAAAAAAAAATCTTTCCTTATACCTAATCTGAACCTATTCTCTTTTAGTTTAAAACCATTATCCCTTGGCCTACCACTACAGGCCCTGCTAAAATAGTCTGTCCCTGTCTTTCTTACAGGCACTGTTTAAATATTGAAAGACTGCAATGCGGTCTCCCTGAAGCCTTCTCTTCTCCAGGCTAAACAGCCCCAACAGTCTCAGCCTCTGCTCATAGGAGAGGTGTTCCAATCCTCTGATCATTCTTGTGGTCCTCCTACAGACACACTCCAAGAGGTTCACGGGCTCATGGGCTGGATATAACACTCAAGGTAGAGTCTTGTAGGAGCAGAGTAGAGACCTGATTACTTCCTTTGAGCTGCTGGTCACAATCCCTTTTACACTGTTGTTATGCATTTACCATAAAAATAGAGAAATCTTTTGACTTAGTGATTAATAAGCCTCACATTACTATCTATCTCTATTTTCTTTAAAATTTTATTTTATATAACTAGTTAAAAATGAGTCACTGAGTTTGTATTTTAAATTCTTATTGAGCTGCATAGGATTGTTCATTTAGTAGTTTTTTTCACTAAAGAAGAACAGAAATCTGGATGCAGAGGATGAATTCACCCATCACAATGGTACAAGGCAGAAAGCAAATCCCCAGTAGATTCTTTAGGACTCAATCTCTGCATAAGCTAACCAAAATCACAAACACCTCAAAAATTATTTTTCAACACATATTATATTGTCTATTAAATTATGTTTCTTATATTTAAACAGTAAATATTTTTAAAGTTATTGTTAAAGTAAGACAGAAGGCAGATTTTAAAAGTGATTGACAGACAAATACCTGTACATCTGGAAGAAATATATACTAATTTGTTAATTATTTTGCATTTGCTGCTGGTGTAATTTTGTTTAATATTTTCTTTATTTGAGTTTTTGATTATAAGAGATAGATATATATATTATTTTATTTAATGAAATAATGAGATATTCTCCTTCACATAGCCTCTTTGCTAGACAAACCAAACTCAATTCTTCCTCAGCTCAGACACAACACAAATATATTTTAACTTGGCTTTAAGGAAAACTAGTGTATTTTGAATTTGTCAAAAAGGAAAGAGATTTTTTCCCCTTAGAATCAGCTCTAAAATGTAGTCATTCATTATGCATACTATAAATATAAAAGTGGAACCCAGCAGTAGTAGGGACAGAATTAAATTGCAGGGTGCCATGTGTGGTTCTGTTTATAGCAGCATTCATATTGATTACATGCAGTTTTTATAGCAGACCTCTTTTAACTATATAGGTGAAGATAGCAATTAGATGTGTGCTGTTTTTCTTTATGTTGCTGTGAGATATCCAGGGTATTTATGTTTTCATAGAATTTTTTCCATTCTCTTACCCTTTTTTTCCTTCAGATTAAATGCTAAATATTTCTGATTCATTCCACAGCACTTTAAAAGTGCATGTGAGCTTCAGCTGGTTTTTCACTAGTAGTTTACAATATATCCAAACAATGTGCTTATATGAATGATAGTTTTAAAAAAAAATTGAGAATGGTTGCTAAAAGACTTTTTTCCCCCCTAGATAATCTGGAACCAGCAGTACAGTTCTTAGATAAACTGATTAGTAAACTTAATACCTTACTCATGAAGAGGACAGAGTCAGAGGAGAATCATGTGTTCTATTTGAAGATGAATCTCTGTTACTTGTTTCTTCATTGAAATTAGCCAGTACAAATATTTTTCATTGTCACTTGTGTTCATCAAGTCCACTTTTATTGTCAGCTCAGGTGTCAGCCCCATCTTAGAGATTTTCAAGATCCTGTATGTCAAATCCACATGTATAACCTACACTATTTGTTTAAAGCAATGTAACTTACAAAACAAAGGCACAAAAATACAAAATCCATAGGGAAAGATAGTTAAGACAATTTTTAAGAGATTCAGATAATAGTAGCATTTTCAGTTTAGCTGGAAAATATTATGTGTTGTTTATGTGTGTGTTTTTGTGCTCATGCACTCAGAAAAACTTTTAATGACAATTGTTCATTTCTACACTATTTGTACCACAAAAATATAAATTCAAAGCAGTGCTGAAACAAGTATTTTGTAGGAATATAGACAGGGCAAAAAAAAGGCTTAGGTCTGTGAATTCCACTAGGAGAATTTTTTCTCTGTCTAATTTATCTGGAAGACACAGAAATATTGAATCATATGTGTTATAGAGAATTTTAGAGCATGTGAAATTGTGCTTTGTTTCCTAATAAAACAGATCTCATGGAATGATCTGCAGCTTTTATTAAGAAGATTTTTACAAATATGCTAAGAAATATATTTTTAATATAGCAGTCAAAAGTGTGACTCAAAGTATACATATGTATTACTCCTAGCTCAGCTCCTCTGAGTGTTTTAATCCTTTGTCTCAGCAAATAAAAGAGAAACTGTTAGGGATATTCTGAGCCCAAATTCTCCTTTTCCATAGGTTAATATAATTAATGGGCAGTTATTCTCTAGATACAGGTTTTGGATTTTGGGTTTTTTTTCACATTGCTGGCAGTGAATTTCTAATCTACTGGAAATACTATACTTTAAGGCCCAGCATCTGTTTCTTCTGATATATTTGTATGTATTTGTATTTTGTCATTGATATCAAGACTGGATAACTAACAGGCATATCTTCTTCATGGAAAAGATGAATGTCCAGTATGATTTCTTTCCCTCAGCCTTTATTAGTGAGACCAGTCTTTGGGAATTCCAGGTCACAAAAATAAGTGAAGTGTTGGAGCAGAGAAGGTGTACTCTTGCTGGAAGATGATTTTCCTTTATATCCAATCTAAATCTCTCCTGGCACAATTTGAGGCTATTTCTCCCCTGAGCCTGGTTTTTTTCAGGCTGAACAGCACCAGCTCCCTCAGTGTTCTCCACACCCTTCATCACCTTTGTTACCCTTCCCTGGACACACTGCAGCATCAACACCTCAAATGTGCTAAGTCCTGCTGGCCACAGCAGGATGCTGATCCATTGCTGATGCGGGCTAGAATTCCATTTGCCTTCTTGTCCACCTGGGCACCTTTCAGGCTGGCTCATGTTCAGCAGTTCTCACCCAGCTCCCCCAGGTCCTTTTGTGCCTGGCAGCTTTCCAGCCACTCTTCCCCAGGTCCTGCAGTGGGTTGTTGTGACCAAATTGCAGGACACAACACTTTGCCTCATTGAATGTCATGTAAGTGGCCTCAGCCAATTGATTCAGACTGTCTAGATCCCTCTGTAGTGTCTTCCTACCCTCCAGCAGATCAACACTGATGCCCAACTCTGTGACATCTGCAAATTAACAGAGAGTGCACCTGATCCTCTCTTCCAGGTCATTGATAAATGGATTGGCCACAGTGATGTCAGCTTTTCTCATTTAAATGGAAGTCAAGCAAGGAGCATTCCCTGAAGATTAAATCGAGGCCTAATATTCAGTGCTCTAAATGACAAATGTACCTGTAGTTTTTTAAGAAGTTCCTCTGTAAAAAGTTGTATTTTTTTATTTTATGATACTGTACCTTTGCACATTGTGTTTCACAGAGTCTAATGTAAAGTACTGAGAAGCTGTTTTTGTGACAGGTAGGCAGCTGGAAGCAGACAAGGAAAAAGGAAAACAGTGGGCTATTGTCAGCACTGCAGAACATTGTCAGAACATTAATTTATCCTGGTTAGTCACACCTTAACAAGGCAGCAAGTAAACAGAAAAAAATATTCAAGCATAGGAAGTGGTCAAATGAAAGCATTACCAAAGCACTGTGAACCATAACAGATGTGCTAATATCTTGCATGTATTTGTCTCCTAGCTAGTTTGTGCTAATGATGCATCTATTCTGAACTGTGTTTTTGTTTTACAGCACTTAAATAGAAGCTTGTGCAAGGCTCACGATGAGAAATGGGCAATAAACAAGTACAACAGGTTAACAGACAGAGAACTGAAAACAGGAACCAGTTCTTTATTGTGAACAGTAGGAATTTTAAAAAATATTTAGATAAATATAAAAACTCAAAGAGGAAGGAAAAAGGTCTAAGCCAGTAACAATACATGGATACATACACACAACAAGAGATTACATAAATTAACAAATAGTGAACTCACTAGAGACAAAACTAATTGTAGACTACACACAACCCTCAAAATATCTGCATATAAATTTCACATATCATTTATAAGGGGATAAATTTAGGGCCTGGTTCTAAAACCATATTTAAAAGGTCAGAGGAAGCATAAATATCATCTCTTCCTCTGACTTTATCCTTACATTCTTGTTTTATTAGTTCCCTCTTGGCTCTTCTAGCCTTAGGGTGAACCATGATATAAGGCAAAATAAATATTTTTGTCTTTATATCTGCTACCAATGCTTCTTTCCCTGAAAGTAAAGGCAATATAAATTAACTTTTTCAGGAAAATTGGGAAAGTATAGACTTCAAAAAAGCCACTCACCATTTTTACTGATGTAGAATGTAAGGAACATGCACAAAATCTCTATGCTGTTGTCAAGTCAGCTGAATCTGAGTAAGGGTTTATAACTGTCCTCTAACTAGCCTTAACATGTGGATCAAAGAATGAGTAGGCTTAGGTAAAAATCTGCCTAATAGACCTGAAAATATCTACTTTGAGATTCCCTATTGCAGGATCGTATTCCATCTCATTAAAATCTTTTTCTCATAGAATTATAGTTAACAATCCTTGTACTGTAGAGTCTCTTTCTTATGTTGAGTCCACTGACAGTTTTGCTGATGGTCTGACTTCTATTCCTCCACAACTTTTGGAATATTTTTTTTAATTTTTATTTTTTGCTGTCATGTATTGTTTAGGTTTTCAGATCTGATGCACAAATATCTTGACAGGGAAGGACATTAAATGAGTTCCCATTCCACCAAATTACTGCTGCAGTGCAAGGGCACTTCAAATTTCTCCTCATATTTTGGTATAACAGATCATGCTCAATTAACTGTAAAAAGCAATCAAAGACAATTTTTTTTCCCCAAAGGACGTACATTAAGTTAATTTACTGCATTAAACCATTGCTTGTGAAATGCAAACTAAAAGAAACACCTGATGCTGAGAATGACCAGTGGATCATCTTCTGATTTTAGGCCAAAAAAAATTTTCAAAGACAGCAAAAAATCCTTGACACAGCTTACCCACATCTGTGGAAACAGATGTCAAAATTGAAATTCTCCTGAAATCTCAGACTCTGGCCTTTCATCAAGAAGTTTCTCTGGTTATTTCCTGGAATAATAATAAATATATCCTTAGCAACTAACACGCCTTCAACTATTGGGCTGTTACTCATTCTTGGAAAAGTTTCACGGCCCAAACTTTATCTCATTAGTTGGATTTGGCAGGTCAAAAAAAATTGATTAAAGGTTTTTTTGGCAAAAATCAGAACACAATGAGGATCCATATTCAGATTGCTTTGGGTCCACTAATACAGGTTCAGATATTTCAATGCAAAAATAACCCTGAAAAAGCTTTGGAAATTCTGTATTTTGGAAAATACCTGTTAAACTCTCTTTGTCTGCTCGAAGATGGTGATGTCATCCACAACATTCTGATTATGTCACCACATTGGCCTTGCTGGGGCAGCTCTGAATGTTTCTTTTGACACCTGACTGTCACTCCAATATTTTCAGAATTATGCCCTTTATGCTGAGTTGAAGTTTTCATTGTTATGCCTAAGGTCATTCTGGCTAGTGTTGAAATGGTGAAAATCCACATAATTTTTAATCTAAATGTTACTAAGCAATCCTTAGACAAATTAGGGACTCTCTCTGCTTGATGAGTGAGCTGAACAATGGATGGCAAATCACAGAATCACAGAATTACTTACGTTGGAAAACACCTGTAAGATTGACTCCAATCATTGACCTGACACTAAATTACACAACTGGCCTCATCCTATAGATTCAGCCTGTCCATATCCCTCTGCAGAGCCTTCTTCTCCCAAAGTAGATCGACACTCTTGCCCAGCTTCTTGTCAAATATGACATAACTGACTGAGTGTCCATTCTCTCCCCTCACCCATATCATTGGTAAAGTCATTAAACAGAGCTGGTCTCAGTACTGAGCCCTGGGGAACAGAACTTGTGACCAGCCACCAGCTGGATGTATCTCCATTCACCACCACACTCTCAGCCCAGCTGTCCATCCAGTTTTTTACCCAGCAATGAGCATGCCTGACCAAGCTATCAGCAGCCAGTTTCTCCAGGATCATGCCATGAGAAATGGTGCTAAGAGCTTTACTAATGTCCAGGTAAAAATCCACAAATCCAGGTGATGATCTCAGGACAGTAAAAAAAGGGGGATCATAAAGAATAATTTTTTACATATTAAGTACATATATATCTCTGTAGTTTCTTGACTACCAAGACAATTCCAGATACTGCAAAATATCAGAAAACCATGGCTTCTGAAATTTCATGGACTCTTAGTCATCTGACTAGGCTTTCTAGCTGGCACAAAATTAACTTGGGTTTTCTAAAACCTCCAGTGTAACCAGTCTTCTTTTCCTGAGGTGGTAATAGAAAAAAGGAAATGTTGAGCTTAGGGGGTCTCAAAACCCCAGAGATCTTATATATCTGTTTTAATAGTGAAACTGTTTTTCAGTGTAATTAGATTCTTGGCTCCTTACCATGAATGACTGGATTATCACACCGTTGGCTGTTTTAGACTTCTGGCCCTGGACTTAACTGCCTGAACCAGCTTGTGCTGTGATTCCCTCAGTCTGACAAACCATGAAATCTCTGTAACACAGAACCCACTTTCAGGATAATCCTGTATGTAACAGAAAATACTTTAGGTGTCATAAGAAAGTTGAAAGTTTTGCCCCTTAACACTGTATACAAGAAGAAAATAATTATTACAATCTATGTATTAGGTTGCTTGAATAAAATTAGTAATGTTGAATAATTTTCTATTGGCATTGAAAGAGACATGCATAAAGAGATAATTCACATGTTACTTTTATCATCAGATTAATGTTTCTTGATTTTATGTTGAAAGCCCAATAAGTCTTCAAAAAGGGTTTTAAAGTTTTTCCCTGTTAGTTTTAATAATTTTAATAATCTTATACATTGCTTTAAGAAAACTTCTTGTTTTGAACAAAAAATATAAATCACAATTTCATATCACTTAATACAATGTCCACAGTAATGACAAGCTAGTCAACAGGAAAATGTGATATCTTTGCACCAGGAGCATTTACTGAAAATTTATTTTAGCATATCATCTCCTTATGCTTAAGGTAACACCCACTTTACCTTGCAATTGCCATATAAATAAAATTACATAGTGTTCTGGAAAAACTTAATATTCCAGTCAGAAAATAGTTCTAAACCTTAGAACAAATTTGTGAAACCTTCAAATGTTCTACAGCATTACATGGACTGTGATGACAGTTTTGGAGTTGGGACCATGTGTTGTTCTGTCCCATAGATTTCAGTTTTTCATGAGGCTGAAAAAAACAAAGTAAATCCTGCCTTTATTCTTGCATAAGAGGTTTCCTGTCAAATGAGCTCCTCTATCAATACACCCCGAGGTAGAATGCTCTGCTAAAGAAAGGGATAGATCTGTAGGATGCCACACTAAAAGTAGGTTAAGAAGCATATACACAAGCTGGAAAGAATTTCAGAAAGACAATATAATGTTTGTCACATCTGGCTTTTTTTTCTTACACTCTCAGTGCATTACACAGACCACAACAGAACTCAGCTGCTGGTTTGGCACAAGCAGTTCATCCTAAGTTGCTCAAAGGATTTTTTCTATCTTCTCTTGCAAAAGCAACTTCAAAGTTACCCTTCTGCCTGTACCGGTTTAGCAGTCTCCTCAAAGTTGCTTTTTACCACTCTGTTACTGGATGCAAAGAACACTTTATTGAATTGAATATCTACTTTTTTTTTTCTCCTTTCACATTAAAATCTTCCTTTAAAAACCCAACAAAACCATTTAAGGCCAAGATTTCAGAAGGCCAAGCTTGCCTACTTGTCATTTTTAGGGAATATTTAAGTTTTTGCAAAGTAAAGGCAAAGCATGGAGTCTTGGTTCTGCCATTACTTTAATTCATATTTTAAAACTTCTGCTTGTCATTCTTGAAATTTTGCTGGCTTTTACTTCTGTTATCCCTTTCTTCCTAATTAATTTATGCAATTTCCCTGTCTATATCTATGATGTTTTCTTAATATTTAGACTTTTCATTTCTTGTTTGTCTCTTTACCCAATATCATCTCCAGAATTCTTTTTTTTCAATATTTCTATGGGTTTTTTTGTGAAATAATTATATCAATTTGAGGTTTTTCCCAAATGTTACTGCAGTTGTTTTGCACAAAGGAACACTGTTGAAAAACACTTTTTGACCTGAACTTTGTCTTTTGCCACACTCCAGAAGAAAAGTAAATAAATTATTGATGCCAATATATGATATATATGTATATGTTTTAAGTCACAAGTTAACTTATTGATCTCTGATTTATATTTTTTTTTTCTAGTCCAATGTGATCGTTGGAAGACCAATCGTGTATTGGTCTTTGATATTAGGTGAATTTCTAAAGCTTCTACTCCTGTCATAGACTGACAAATATATATACATCTTAACCTATAAGCAATTTTGTCTGCCAGTCTGATCCTCATAGAGAACAACAGCTGAGCAATATTTTTCTATTATACTTATTAATTTACCAATAACATAATATTAACTTTTATAAAAAAGGTAACATATTTTTGCAGGGATGTTGTTTGTTTGTTCATTTATTTATTTATTTATTAAATAATGTATTTTTCACACTAAAATAGCAGATGTTATAGCAGGTTCATAACTTTCTAGACACATTCCTGTTTTTATTAATTCTCTTTTGTAAGTGGAAATGAGCTGATATGTATTTATTTCATAATTTTGGTTGGTTGGTTTGTTTTTTTTGTTTGGATTGCATTTATTTGGGGTTTTTTTGGTTGCAAGACATATTCATACATCTTAAAAACAAATAAATTTTGTTGATATCTAGCTAGTATTTCATGGGCACCAGTGATTTAAAGTAACAATTGTGGACTTAAGGGAAAAAAACATATGCTTGTTACTTCTGTTATTCTACTTACTATCTGTCAGAGATATAGAAGAGTAGTGAACAGAGTTTTGGGATTGGGAATGAGAGACAAAAAACTAAAATGAAATTAGAAGAATCACCTGGAAGGACCTACTAGCAATAGTATTGCCAAAGCAACCCAGCAAGATATCAACCTGCTTTGCCATAAGAGCTGTTTTAACTCCTCTGAAGACAATTCTTGGATAAAGATACAAACTGGGAAGTAGATATTCAGTTCTGACTATCGTAGGTATCTAACCTATATTAATATTAATGACATGTGAATTGGAATGCATAAAGTAACTTAAAATTCTCCTGATTTCAGAAAGTGTTGTGACTGTTCATCACTTTCAACTGAGCCCTTTGCACTTTCACTGTTTAATATGTTAATTTTATTACAATATCTTTGTATTAGTCTTTATTCAGCATTGCACTACCATGTTAATTTAAATAATTTTATGATTATATTGCATATTTCTTCCTTCAAATATTAACTCATAAACTTTGATATTTTGTTGACATTCACAAATAGCAATTCTGAATTGCTAATCTCGCTCTAATGGAAGGTGAATTTGACCAGAATTTTGTACTACTTTTGGGATAAGATTTAAATTAGTTAAATTTCATAAAGCAGGCAATTTTCATCTGTTGCATTAGCATCTACCTTGTGCTTTAGTTTATGATGAAACACACTGTTGCATATAAGTCTTAAAGGTATTCCAATAGGCATTTTTTTCCGAGTTACTTGGTTTAAGACAAATTTTAAGAGATGTAATTCCAAAATTAGTTACCTCCTCTTTGTTTTAATCCATCCCTTTCCACACATAACAAATTATGTCCAGCCATGTGCTCTTATGGCCAAGTAGGTCAACAGCCTACTGGGTTACTTTGGCAATATTATTGTTAGTAGGTTCAGGAAGGAATCTTTTTCTGGGGAGACACATCTTGACTGCCAGGTCTAGTTCTGAACTCTCAAATACAACAGAGATATGAATATTTCAGTGAAAGATCACAAAATTGAATGGGGACTGAAGCATCCGTTGGAACAAAGAGATGATGAAGGTGCTGGGACTACTCAGGCTGGAGAAGGGAAGGAAGACAAAAATTTATTAGTACTTAAAACTGATAAAGAAAATGGAGACATGCTCCTCTCATTTGTATTCAGTAAATGTAGAGGAGACAATGGGCAGAAACTGAAATATAAGAAATTCCATCTGAACATAAGAAAATATACATTTTGTTTCTGAGAGTGCCCAACAGGTTGCTCAGAAAGTCTTTGCAGTCTATCTGTGGAGTCATTCAAGACCTTACTTCATACAGTCATGGGCTACCTGCTCTAGGTGGTGCAATTCTAGCAAGGCATTTGGACTAGAAAGTCTCAAGTGACCCTTTTAATCTCAGCTTTTCCGTTTCTGTATTTATCTATTTTATTCAGAACACTATGAATTTCACACCACACAGTAGAAAGATTTCTAGTGTTAATATCCACAACAGTGGCTTTTGGGAACCATTTTCACCATCATTGTTAGTTTGTGGGGTTTTTCTCGCTTTTACTTCATAAACTGTTCTTGTCCATTCCTTCAACTAATAGTGGCAGTTCATTGTAAATTTCAGTGGCGCACACCTTCATGTTCATTTGCTGTTTAACAGCCTCCACAATAAAATAGTCATAACAAAGTGCTCTCTCAAATAAATCTGTTGTATAGCACAAAGCTTATTTTCTCTGATATCATTTAAGGTAAAATAAGTGAATAGTAAGCAAATGTTGAAATAAAATAAGTGAATAGTAAGCAAATTATGTTTAATGCATTAATGTTTTGGAAATTAGCTAGTTTTCAAACATCTAATATGTCCAAATTCCTTTTTATTGTTTTTCAAAGGATTTGGTGAGTTTGTACACTGTCAAATGGAAAAGAGATTCTGCAGGCAGCAAGCTCTGTCTCATGTGGAATCTGTCAAACACTGAATTATAGATATAAATGGCTTGCTATGCTTTTGTGTACTATAGATTGCCAAAGTTTTGAATTTGCTCAGTGACACAGAGAAGGAGCAGAGATTATAGATTGAAAGCCATGTAGGAAGACACAGTTTTTGAGAGGAGGTTCACACAGTATATAGGAAACTCGTAAAGATATATTTAAAAAAATGAACACAAAGTCTAAAACTTATGCAAGAGCAGCTAAAAATTTTTACAGTTTTTGTACAGAGATGAAGCACCAACTTTAGTACCAAATCAATATTTTTCAGTCATCCTCCAATTTTCTTAATTTAGAAATTACTTTGAGGAATGATTTGGTAAATATATTTGAGCAGTAGCCTTCACAATGGCTGTTTTGTGTAACTTCATGTTTTCCATACTGACATTCATTATTTATGTTATTAATACTACTTAATTAATTAATGACTGCTGTTAAAAAGCATGCCATAGTTTGTATTTTAACCATTTTTCCCTTTCATTTTTTTCACATATAAAAGATCTCAAATTTTCAAACACTGTTGCTTCTTTCACTTTTACTCATCACTTTTGTAATGCCCACTTTCACTATTATACAGATGTCATATTCATTATTAGATATTAAAAATCTATTACTGTTGTTACTAAGATAGTACCTCCTTACTACTAATTTTATCTCTGTTATAACATAATACCTCTTGACCTTTATGTGTGCTTACTTTTTTAATATATGTATCCAGTACAGAGTGGGGTTTTGGCTGATTGGTTGCTTGTAAAAATTAGGACTTGAAGTGGTGCTGAAGTGATGTACCTTGCTTCATGTCCATTAGCACACTGTACTATCTTGATGTAGCTGTTGCTACCATTTGGAACAGGCCAGAAATCTGCTAATGTTTTCCCTCTGTGGTTCATTACTAGACCTGAAAGTCTGAATCAATATCAAAAAGTTTGCTTTAAAACTGGAATGCTTCAACATACTTAGAATTTTTTTTCAACAGCAATTACTATAATAGTTTGAACTCACAGAGATTGCACCCTGACATAGGACTCATCGGAAGTCAGTGGAAAGGCTCCATTGATTTTAGCTGACCCATTGTGAAAGAACTACAATAAACTATTCAAAAACTTAATTTGATCTGGTTTGTCCATGAAAATCACAACTTAATGGAGTTAGTAAATATGTATTACTCAAACTCAATGTCTTTACACATGTATATGTATAGAGAACACAAATAGACTAACACACACACACGTAAATATTTATACACTTATACATATTATGTCTCTGAGATTTAGGAATCACTGTGACAATTGTCTGATTTACATGGCTTCTTTTAAATATTTGACCAAATTTTTTTAGAAGCACAGTTTGAAAGTTACTGCTATTACTAGGCAGTTGATATACACAGCTGTTAGTCTTGGAAACATATCCCAAATTAGCTCTCTATACAGTTGATGCCTTAGAAATAGCACTGAGACCAGTGGTCGTTGGATATTTTTAATTACTAAGATTGAGATTACCACTTTTGAGAAGAAAATCAGAATGAAGCAGAAGTATTCTTTTTACCTGTATTCCCTCATTCAAGACTATGTTTTCATGCTTCTTGTCCTTCTTAAAAGATGGGGAATCTTGTCTGTGCCAACTGCTCATTATCTCAGTTTTCATTTTCCTTTCATTCTTCTCACACATTTGTCAGGATATCTTGCTTATGTGCAGCTCCTTATGCCAATCTTATTTTTTATGTTCTCTGTCTGCCATATCTACTACTTGTGTCACTGTTTGCAAGTTTTACTATGCCTTCCAGAGAAAACTGCACACTTCTTTACTTCTTTGTCCCTTTGTTGGTCAAACCATTCCTATCCTGAAGTAAAATGTGTGTGTGTGTGTGTATATATACATATATATATATATATATTGTTCAGCAGTCTTAGAAAATATTTATTTGCTATTATTGGTTATCACAAATATTTTCATTTTTATTGGATGTCTCTCACAAATGACAGAAGGTTTGGCAAGGGCACCTTCTGCTATACTCAGGACATTAAGGAAAAGTTTAAACTTTCTGGTCAATGTCCTTCTGGAAAGTTCATTCTTCCATCAGAGTATTGATTTTTTAACAGAAATTCAGCTAAAATTTTTTTTTGCATTCAACTTGTGGTGATCAATTTTGTATTATTTGACTATCCAATGATGTTTATTTTATTAAACAGGAAGAATTCAGAATCTGTCCTGAAGTGCAATTTCATCAATTTGCTGCACTGTCTTATTTGCAAAGCTTTTTGGTTTGTGTATTTATAATTATTTTTGATGAGTGCTAAAAAAATATTGCTGGCATCAAGTAGCTACTAAGCACTTATTCTAACTGTATTCACATTTTGAGCTCACTGATGCTTCATACCCCTTATGCTATGTTAGTTCATTTCCCAAATAACTTGTAAAGACTGAACGGAACTGAATAACCACTGCAGACAAGGTAAAGCAGGGCATGGCAAACATAGTCTAAACTGAAGCAGAAAAAGAAACCAGATGTGAATTGCTATACTACGTGATGCTAAATATAGCACATGGACAGGACACTTTGAAAGGACGTGGAGAAACACAAAGCCAGAAGTTAGAATGTCACAAGTAACTGAAGTGGTTGCTTTTACATTTTCAAATAAATTCAGTGCCTCCAGAAAGAAGCTGTGACTTGCCTTTATCTCAAAGTGTCACTGGCCCAATTTAGTCCAATCGCACAGTTAGTGCAGAAGACCTAAACACTGACACTTTTCACAATTTCTGACAAAACAGCTGAACTGTTTTTTTCTTCTTTTGTTTTCTTTTGATTTCTTTTTTTTTTGTTTGTTTTAATATTATTCTACTGTCAGTAAATAAAAATGCTATCATATCCTCAGAGAAATTTAGCAGCCTTCATAATGTCAGTGGAAATGAATCTGTATTGATTTATATTCAGACTTGTAGCCAGATGTTACACAAAGTCAGCATCTAAACTGATTCTGTTTGGTCCTCCATTTCTTTCTTACGTGAGTAGTGTTTCCCACACCACTGTACAGCACTGCTCCCTTAGCATGAGACATTTCAAGGTTGAATGTGAAGAAGTGTATACTTATTTTAAGTTTTACACTGCAAGGTCATTCTGCTATTGACAGGAAATTTAAAGAAAGCAAATGCCCACTGAGGCTGATGAGTGATTCCTGTAGTCTTCATAAAACTTGACACTCTCAGCAATTCAAGTCACTTGTTTCTTATTTTCTATATATAAGTAATTGTAAATCAGGACTATAGATCTTTTATTCATTACTACTCTGCAAAATTGTATGTAAGTTTCTCATATTTTCTGTGTCTTCATTTGTTTTTGTTATATTCTTTCCTAAACATCAATTTTTTACTATTGTCAGGATGTTATGCCATATAATTCTTTGGTCTCTTCCCATAAAGACATTTTTATATTCCTTAATTACTCAGAATTTTCTTGCATGGATTAATAATATAGTAGTTTTCACATTATACTACATGGGTATCAAACACTTGTAAAACTTCTTTAGATGTCAAGAAACTTAAACAAATTAATTATTTTAAATCATTAATAGCCAGAGATTTTTTTTTTTTTCCTACAGAAATTGATAGTAGGGTAATTTTCTGACAAATTCTTTTCCCTATTATTTTGTACTAGTTTATTCCATGAAGTTAAAATCCTCATCAATTAGTGAGTAGCGATAGGAAGGGAAAAACTGTGAATTAATGAATAAAGAAGTTTTCTCCATCTTTACCCTATTAAGGTGTTTTTAGCAACTCAATATGGAATGCTTAATACTTTTTCTTAAAATTGCTGTGCAAGCATTGTGTAAATAATTTTCTTTGAAGCTGCCAACTAAAACCATTTATTTGTGACTTTATTGTTAGCAACCAAAATATATTGCTCCACTGCTATAACACAAAGTAAGCTTTAAGTTTATTACTTCAATACATTAATTAATTTATTAAATATTAATGATAAAAAAAACATTCAAGGCGTGTTATATACAGCTTCAGCATTGTTAATGTGTTATTGCCCCATTTATCAGCAGCTATGCATAAGATATACAAAGCAGTATAACTGGCTGATGAGGTATGTTCATACCATATGTTGTTAATCTAGTTAATGTAATAACAAATACATAGATGGGTTTATTAGATGTGTGACTTAACAATAAAAATATATGTTGGAATATTTTATCTTCCACAGATAGGATGATTTGATCTCAGGTAAAGAATGGAGCATGAATAAAAATAAAAATCTTTCTTGAGTTGTAATTATGCCAGTTTCAGTTTACTGTCCAAAATTTTACACTATGGAAAGATCTATACTTAAACAAATACAGATATATATATATATATTTAAAGAAATATATAATAAAGTTATAGGAAAAGTAACAAAACTTTTATCATAATTTACATCCCTTTGCACATTTAATTTTGTTTAACCCCTTTAAATTTTCTTTGTCTTCCATTTATTGCCCTGCATCAATATGAATTCTCATCTTCCTTTACTGAAAAATATGTACTATATTGTCAATCTTCTGAGCTGAATGTTTACTTGAATGTCAATTTTAGAAGTTGAAATTTGTTTTTCTAACTTCAGTATGTGATTGTTATTGACCTAGACCTTGGAAGATGGAAATTTAAAGCGTGATCCATTTTTTTTGTTCATAATATTTCTTGTACAATTCTTAAACACTGCTCATTTATTTTCCTTTATCAGTATTGTCTCTGATTAGTTTTAAAAGCAACATATTTATGAAGCAATGATTTATAAATTAACAACTTCTATTTAACATACCTTCTAATTATTTCCTTTGTTGTTTTAATAATTTAAACTATAGGCAGTCAATTCTAATACACGGAAAACATAATGTTTAAGATTTCAGATTGCAACTATGCTTTTGAAAGCTCCTGTAAAATTTTAATTAATTTAAGCAAATAAACCATTCAAAGGAATATCAAAAATAATGCTGTAAATATTTAAAGGGTAATTCCTTGTTCTACATATTCCAACTAATTACTTTTGCCTAGCCTATTTTCTACTGGAATGCTGCATATATTTGTAATATGACAAGTTTATTACTCTTATTTTATTTGCATTCTGCAATGAAATAAAAGTAAAAAAATGTGCTCATGAATTTGTAAAATCACTGTTTTTTTTTCCATCAATACATTGTCTATAATTTTAGATTTTTTTATGTTTATTTTTTTTTTACTTTAGTTGAAATATTATTATCCATTCTTTAATATTATTCTGTATAATTGATATAATTTTATGGTGTTAATAATACATTTTATGATGCATTTCCAAATAAATAGATTAAACTCTCCTGCACTCTAGCATCTGGGATAGGATGAACACACATGAAATGGAGAGTTAGTGAAAACATGGGTTTGAATGTTTGAATGTTTGAATGTTTGAATGTTGCTTCCAAAAAGAGCATTAATGTCATGTGAAAACATTTGTAGTGGCAGATTCATGTTTCAGATCCATAATTTTTTTTTTAGAAACTTCACAGTGAATGGACACCAAGTTTAATATCAACAAGACATCAATTCCCAAATCATCCATTTTACTCTACCTTATAAATTATATGCTTTGTTGAATATTTTATCAAATATACTTTCAAGAAACGTGGAGAAATGATAATGGGGAGAATCCCTGAAATGCCTTTCAACTTTTATGCAAATAGATTTTCAGTAAAATAATAATTTCTATTTTAAATATGTCTGGGAGAGGTGTGATGGAGTGCCAACCTGTCGGACTTTTTGTTGCTGAGAGAAGTTGTACAAAAGCTTTGGGTTTTACATTGACCAGTTACTAAATAAAGTGCATGAATATGTTTGAAATTCAACTTGGGTTTCCTTGTTCTAGCAGACTGCTTATAGAACTAGCTTGCAGATTCAAGTTCACTCCTTTCCCTGTTTTTGTTTCTTTCCTATTTTCTTGGCTTCTTTACCACTTCATACACAATTTTGTAATTTTTTACCCAACTAAAGTTGTTTCATAGTCTGAAAATTATGATGCATTTTTTACAAGGAATTTTTTAAATCTTTGTTTGAGTTAAGAAAGTTAAGGACTTAGGATTTTTTCTTCCCTTATTAATATTGCAATGAAAGTTTTAAATAAAGAGCAATTCTTTATTTTAATTTTGAACACAAGCACATAATTCCCATACATTAATACATTTTGTGGATCAACATTCGCCATTATGATGTATGTTGTCACTTCTTAACAATGTATCTTCTATATCTATGTTGACAATCCTTTCTGTGAAGATCCTAATTGGTCTTAGACGCACCTAGGGAGACATTTGCTCAGCCAGTGTCAGTCTAAGTATGTGGATCAGAAGATCTTTAGATACCTGAGGAATTTTCCCATGAAAGCGATTCAGTTATTGAAGAGAAAATTATCCTAGAGTTTCACATTGTTCTTGAACACTACTTAAGGAACTTAAATCCCATGTCCATTTGGATCTATTTCTGCACAGAAATTTGTAATGCCAGTCCTTGAAATGCACCTCTAAGAGAATTTACTATCACAGAATGAATGGGAGTGAAGTGGTCTGTGGGGCTCATCAGGTCCAACTCCCCTGCTTAATCCAGGATACCTGAGCCTGCTGCCCAGGATCATATCTTGGAATTCCTTTAATGTCTTCAAATATCCAGACTCCACAACATTTCTAGGCAGCCTGTGCCATGGTTCAGTCACCCTCACATTAAAAAATCTCATCCTGATGTTCAGATGCAATCTCCTGTATTTCAGTGTCTGCCCACTGCCTCTTGTCTTTTCACTGAGAATCATTGAAAAGACACTGGTTCCCTCCTCTTTGCGCTATTCCTTTAGGTATGTATGTGTGCTGCTATGTAGATGAATGCCAAAAACCTCCCTGACGCCCAGGTAGACAATATTCCCTTCATCTACCAGGCAAGTTGATTCCTCATAGGAGTTTAAAAAGTTGTCAGGCATGAATTTCCCCTGGCGAATTCATGCTGACTACATTATTTTCTCCTCCTTAATGTTCCTGGCAATGTTTTCCAGGAATTGCTGCTCCATAAACTTTCAGGGGATAAAAATGAGGCAGGCTGGCTGGCTTGTACTTTTCTGAGTCCTCTTAGTCCACCCACCTTTCTTGAAGATGGGTGACATTTGTTTTCATCCGGTATTTGGTCACTTTTCTCAGTCACCATAATCCATCAAATATTAATAAGAGTGGCCTCAGAATAACATATTCTGGCACCCTTGGGACCTGTGGATCCATCTCAACAGTGCCCATGGACTTAATGGAATACTTATGAATTCAATGACTATGCCCATAAAAATTTGCATGGGATAGTAGGACGTATTAACAGGTACCTGAAGAATGAGTGAAAAGCTGTGGAAGAAATCCAAAAGGACAAAGAATAGAGTTCCCTTTTAAGACAAAGCATAGAGCTAAGCAGCTTTAGATCCAGGTAGCCTTCCCCTCTGAAAGGACGCAGAAGACTTTATTTTACATTATCTAATAATAAAATGTATTGACCATTCACTTGCAATATAAAAAATTAAATTATTTCAGAAATTACTGCCTCCTAACTAGACAATAACGTACTTACTGGGTATTCCTCTAACAGATGAGAGCACCAGCTTGATGTCTCTTATGCATACAGACTATTCTAATTAGGTCATTTGAGTGGGGATTACAGGACTTTGAACTTTCTTTCTGATGAATTTTGAATATTCACCGAAGCAAGGACCTGAACATGAAAATTTCATTTCCCATCAGTGCACTCTAACATCTATGGCTGTAATGCCATTGTTTCTTACCAACCGAGTCAATAATTTATTACTACAAAGTAGAACAGCTCCAAGAGGAAAGATAAAGGCTGGATAATATTCTCTCTTGGTAAAGCTATTTATCTCAAATGAAGTGACCAACTTCTAATCACTCACAGGCCTGAAGCTACAAGGAGAGGGAGATGGACTAGGTTTCTTTCCACTACTGTTTTCTTTGTCACCTCAGTGTTCAGTACAGGTATGAAGACATTCAAAAAGATAGCTTTGCTGTATTAATAAAATTCAGACTAAAAATTATTTTTTAGCAGCTGAAGCTAAAATAACAAATAAAATGTAATTAATTCCATGGAAAATTGAAATTATTATTTATCATTTTGCATTTTATGATGTATGTTGTGTAAGTTTGCCTTGTATTGTTCTACAGGTTTTCTAACTGGCACACATTTGCACTGTCCTTACCTAAATACTCTTATATGGAGAAACATGCCTCTGATAAGCAGAACACTAGGATGTCTTTACTTGACTTTATATTTTTACTGATGCTTGGTCCTCTGAAATGGATGATTTTTTAAATTGAAATGTGTTAATATTGTTCTCACAGGTTAATCCTCAGACTCTTCCTGTCAGAGCTGTCACAATAGTTAGCTATTCTCTTATCTGCCTTTAAGTAGTTGAATGTTCTGGTCTAAAAGTAGCACCTTCTATGTAGCCATGCTCTCTTAGTTTCCAGTGTCATCTTGAATTCAAACACCCTTCTCCAAAGTACCATTGGTTCTGTAGTCCACTAATTAAATAGTGTTCCATTCATGCTTACTAATTTAAAATATTAGGGTGTGTTGTCCCTAAACAATTCTCTACAGTTTAACACAACTTGTATTTGCAATGTTTCTTCAACTCACTTGTAAGTCATTTATGAGTTAGGTTATTGTGAGAATTGCTTAGTTTGAAGATGATTAAAAAGGGTGTGGGGATGTTCTTGTGGCTCTGGTATGAGGATACTTTTCAAATCCATACGAACTTCCTGCAAATGCCAAAACCTGTATGCATAGTGAACTACGTAAGAAATAATGGAAAAAATATAATTTAATTTTTCTAATGGCTAAAAGACATTAGAAAAGTCCATAGCAAATCTTCACAGCCTCTAACTTTAGAGGCTTTGCAGAACAGGAATGCTACTGTCCTTCTGCTGGGGTAGATAAATGGACATGTGAAAGAAGAATGAAATTAAATGTGTTTCAGAAAGGAAACAGTTAAGGTGAATATAAATTATTTTAATCAAGAGATATTTCTGAAACCTCTTCTTTTCTACCTGAATAACCTAATTGTTTGAATATATTTTACACTCTGATAGTACATTTTTTCCAGGTAGAAGACTTTGTTGTCATGCAAATGAGATAAAATATGTATTTATTTATTTATTTATTTCCTACTGTAACAGCAATATTTTCAGTATGCTCCTGTCCAGAGAAAAGCTTTTAAATGTTGTTTTTTGACTTCTTAATTGGACAAAATGTGCAGACTGACAACAGCAGACAGAGGTGAAATTAAGATATCCAGTGTCCTGATGGAGGGTATGTTTGGAAACTGGGATTTAGACAGCATTAATAAGATGGGAAATTTAACTTTTTCAGCAGCTAATTTATATAGAAGAATGGTTCTACTTTTCTGTTACTTAAATAGTCTGTGTATTCTTCTTTATAAATTTCTAAGAAATCAGAAATAATATGAATTATGAAGCAAATTAGACATGATAAAAGCTAGCAGAAGTCCTAAAGATTGGAGGCTTGTCTCCCCCTTACACATAGATTTCTGATGCACTGAACTGATGCTGCAATGCAGCACAACCGACTCTGTTCAATAGATAGTTAGAAAAATAATAACATTTTCAATACAAAGTAATCAACATGTTTCTTCAAGAAATTTAATTTGAATAATGGAAATAATAACTTAAGGTAGCCTGTTGAACTGAGGAAGAGAATATAATTGCTAATTACAGGATATTTTTAAAAATTTCTGAAAAATATACCATATTACATACAATTACATAAAGATATTTTTCTTATCCTTTGTACAACCACATTAGTTTAATCTGTTCCGACTTCCTTGTAATTTTCAGATTCCCCTGCTAAATTGAAGGCAGTATGAGGACACATATATGTGAGGCAGATGAAGTGTCAAGGTGAACAGTAGCCTATTCTGTCAAAATCAGATATGTCACACTCTGCAAAGTATTTATGACACCAAGATCTGATTAGCACAGCAGTGAAACCAAAGTTACAAGCCATAAAAATTGGCAGTTGACACTAAAAAGAGCTCTGCTAAACAAATTGAGCCATGGTGAGCATAGATGTGCAATATATACTTATGGACACCAGTTAATTTTTTAATCTGCAGTCTTTTCCAGAGCAGCCTATTCTTTGTGGCTGCATCTTCTCTCAAACTCCCATACCTTTTAGAAGTGTAAATTCTAGCTGAGATGATTAGTCTTGCAAGATCAATAGAAAGTAGATGTATATTTAATTTGCTATGTATTCCCCATTGTTCTGCCATTACATGCATTTGGAAAAAGTTCTTTCCTAGCTTTCTTGTCTTCTAGATCCCCTTCTCCTCAGTGGCTTCTCTTCTCTGGCTGGATGGACCCAACTCTCTCAGGTTACCTTCTTAGGAGAGGTGCTCCAGACCTCTGATCATCCTTGTGGCCTCCTCTGGATTT
Organism: Lonchura striata; assembly: GCF_050655825.1. Taxonomy (NCBI): domain Eukaryota; kingdom Metazoa; phylum Chordata; class Aves; order Passeriformes; family Estrildidae; genus Lonchura; species Lonchura striata. Next base: position 53,465,130 of record NC_140703.1, on the reverse strand, counting down.
GTTCCAATGTGTTCATGGCTTTCATGTCTTGGGATTCCCAGACCATGACAGTTCAGTTTAGGCAACCCACTTAAGTCTATGCCTTTCTTATTTTCTGTTTTCCATGTGGAGTACTCTAATATTCAAAGAGATTTATGGGAATCACAGTTTATGCAAACTTAATCATTTGCATTGTAAATTCTACTGCTGGAACTGAGCAGTTACATTTCACAATTCTGAGCATCATATAACTGAAGTCTTTTGGTTGAATGCCTGCCTAGTTCTGTTAGTTTAATGCAACTGCACCACAGAATGCTAATGCTGCAAATAAAAAGTATTTTAAAAACAGCAAACAAGTCAATATGAATTCATAAAGCAAAATGACATTTCAGCCCAATACATCGTTTAATAAAAGTAATTGTTTTAATTACCACACAGTACAGAAAGATAACTTAAATTAGAAAAATGTATTAAAAGTGATATTCTATAAATGATAAATCATAAATCATAGGGGAACTTATAAACTAATTGCCAAACTCAGAGAGAAATGCCAATGAATTAATATATAGTTGTGATTTTTTAAACTCATAAATACAAACCTAGATACTTCCTTAAAGAAAAATAAAGGATATTTTTTGTGTGGTGGTACATATTGGCTTATTCTTTACAACCCTACTATTTATTATGTGTAATAGTTCTATTATCTTCAAATTTCTCAGAGCACTACTTGCATACCAATAAAGCAGTCTTCCACTATAAAATTTGACTGTATCTTGATTAATAATCACCACATTGTAGTGATTAGTCTGTGCTTTTTTTTTTCCTACTAATTCTCTTTTTTTTCAGCATTCTGACTTCAGAATTCAAAGACTAAGGTATGCAATATGAAGGAATCCACTGACAACTCAGGTATATGCTCATGGAACAAGATAACTTTTACATTTTCTTTTGGCATCCCCTACTGGTGTAAAGCTGTGAAAACTTCTCCATGACACTGAAGGTCTCAAAATGGCTCCTGTGCTTCTTTGGCTGAGTCCTTTTGAATGTTAATAACAGCTAAAGAAATGGCAGGTTAAGGGGAAAATATTTATATTCTCCTCAAGCACATAATTTCATTGCTTCAGTGAATATACCATCTCCTTAAACAGTACATCTAATTACACAACTTTGCTTGTTTCATATCTTTATTTTGATTTTGATTTAGGTTTTGTGTTTTTTTTAATCTTAGAGAAATAAATGTCAAATTTGTCATTCACACTAAACCATGATAAATATGCTTTGTGATAATACAGTGAGGCAACGTATAATTTTCCATCAATTCATAAGTAATATGAAGATGAAAAATCAACATAAACATTCCAACTCCATTCCTTGAGGACTGGGGCAGAATTTTTGGTCACTATTAATATTACTTATTAAAACTTACAGCTTCCAAAAAGAGTGGAAAAGCATTAGCGACATTAACATCTTTGTATTTGTTGTAGCTGCAGTGTTTCCTAATGTTGAAACCTTCAATCTCACTTTAGGCACTTGGCATATCTGGAAACATGATCAAACCAGGCTCCCTACAAGAATCAAATGAGACAAACTAGCTTATCAGATTAATGAACTAGGAATTCTCTGTTAGCTACACAAGTATTGGGCAGCTGCACTTTTAGATAACATTTTTTTCTAGGACACCAAGCATACACTGTTTTCTTATCATTATTAAGCATGCTCATGTGAATTTTGTCAATAAACTCCTATCAGGTCTATGATCACAATGTGTGCACATGAATTAGAGCTGAAGGATCTTTCTGTGGATACTTACTAAGAACAGAAAAAAAATATTTATTAAATGGAAATCAAATATACTACTGAAAGCTGATGTTGATCAATGACACCTTCCAAATGACAAATGATTTCTAATTGCAGATTTTGCTCATTCTTTGAATGCTCATTAATCTCTAGTGAGTATAAGATGGGAGTATGTATTGTTAAATATTAATACTTCCCATTAATCTTAAAATGCAATTATGATTTTCAGTCAGATGGAATAATATTATCATCTGTGCCCTGTCAGGTTATCTATTGGACAGAACAAGTCTCTTCCTTTTTCGATAGACTACTTTGACTCTTCACCCACACATACTTTTATCTTCTCTTTTTTTATTTTTTTTTTTAATCAAAATGTGTGATTTCTTCAAAGATAAAGTTCACTGATATTTAAATAAACATAAAAATCATACTATTTAACCTCTTTCCCCCCCTTTTTGTGTTTGGTTTTTTTTGTTTTTTTTTTACTGTAGGTTATCACCATATTTTAGAGTTAATAACTAGAATATGCCTTTTTTGTAGATGGGATTTATGGAGCACAAACAGCTTAGTGACTTGCTAAATATGTAATACCTTCCTGCAGCATTAGAGTACAGGAGTCTTTGTTCCCAAGTGCATATTTTAGTTTTACACAATCTATTTTCTTCCAGGTATAGACTATAAACTAAGAGGGTTTAATTTTATATAAAACAAACATATTTGCCATGCACCTTAACTTTCAAAACAAGAATCTTGAAAGAGTGCTTATATTTAAATAGGGAATAATGCTGACACCAGTGACATTAATAAACATCTGCAAGACACTGAGGCTATTTCTGTGTGTATAAGTAGCACAGGGACAGGAAGAAGGTTTGCCATTATTCATGCTTAATTGCCAGCACCAGCTACAACATTGCTTTCTGTATGCCAGCTCTTCCCCAGGAAGCATCTAGGCTTGGACAGCACATGCCCCCAGGCAGTACAGAAGAATAAACACCGTGTGGTGATGAGAGAGTTTAAAGAAGAGTACACAAAAAAGGCTTTGTCCCCTAAGCCTGAGATCAAAGAAGTGTCCCTTGCAGAAAATAACATGTAAGTGCATCAAAATTGATTTCTTTAAAACTGCTGTATCTTTAACCATGAATCAATGTGTTTGTCTATAGAGTTATCTTACTTCCTGCAGTTCTTAGAGTGCACTGAAACAAATTTCTTTGAATTTCAGAGGGTCAAACATGTCGTTCCATCTGTAGGGCAAACTGTACTGCCAGGTACAAAGCAGTATCTACACTGGACCCAAACATTGTTTCTTTTGAAATTTTTAATGATATCAGATGTATCCCTTCTTGATATTTAGAATGTTCTGTATGAGTCATTAAATAATACCATGTGGTATCAACTGTTACTGAATATCAGATATAGTGAAGGAGAAAATTAAGTTTCTACTTTCCTCTTAAAGTGCATTTGACTTTGTTGCCATGCTGTTTCAATGGTTTTGTCAATGCCATGTGGTTGAATATTTTAGTCCCTGTGAAATGACATACTTTTTGTTATCTTTAAAACCTCATATTAGTCCAAACCCCACTATCTATACAATTTATGTTCAGAACATAGGCTGCTGTTTCACTGTAGTATAGAACAAATACAGTAAGAAGTTATTTTACTCCTTTTTGTTATAGAAAAGTGTATTGTTGGAGTCCTCTCAAGATATGGAAAAGTAATGAACTAACATCATCATATATTTAATTGAGTAGCAGTTTCTGTGGATGCAAATACTGCACTGCAGTTTCCCAAACCATTTAGCAGAAATTTTTGGGTTATTTTTTATCTTTCTCATAAAGGAAAAACCACTTGAAATCTTTTGTCCTGTTTCAGGGTAATAGTCATTCAACTGAAGGATAAGGTTTCTCCAAAAGCACAGATTCATTCCAGCTGCCTTTTTTTTTTGCTCTTACTACTTCCCTTATGGCAAACAAACAGCTAGTGTCAGAAGTCAAAATCTGATTTCTTCTTGGAAAAAAACTTTAATAATAATAATAATAATAATAATAATAATAATAATAATAATAATAACCTATTTCTTACAAGTCCATCACGTATTAATCATGCAGCTAATATGAAATAATCCCATATTTGAAGTTCATAAAACAGAAATTTATAAAATTGATTAAATATAAATAAACAGGATGGTATTTGTTAATTCAACAAAATATTCAAAGCTATAAAGAGAGACTCCTAACATTTCCTGTAGGTTTCTGTTCTTCTTCTCCCAGACTCCAGGGAAGACTGTATTCCACAGGTGTATTCTGGATGTGGAAGGAAAATCTTAGAAATGGTGACTTAAATATTTCTAACATTTCTCAACAGTTTAATGCTGACTGCCGCCAGCATTAAACTGTTGACCAGCTGCAATCCTTTGATTTCTGGCACTCCATTCCTTTCATTCCTTTTATTCTGAACAACACAAAGATATTGTGCCATCATTTATAATGCAACAGGGGTAGGACATTTGCAACATTTCCTCAATAACAAGAACATCACATAGTTCATATTTACTGAGATAGAGTCAAGTAACAAAATGCAGTTCAAGACTTTTGCCAGAAAAATAGGATCAATTTCAAAGATGCAGTTTTCAAAACTCCCAATGCCTGGTGTTGAGCAGCCATCATAATTTTAAGTATTTTCTTAAAGAAATGTCTTTATAGTACATCATAAGTGTCTCTCATGGGCCAGAGAAATTATTAAATAACTAAAGTTTCAAGTTATGAGTGTCTTTCAGTACTAACAAAACCATAAAAGGGCTCAAAATATGTCCTGAAGATTTTATTCCTAAAATCTGCAGAGTAGAGTGGGGAAAAAAAACACACAGGCTAAGTTCATGCTTTTAGTTTTAATATGATCTTCCTTACATCCACAGGTCAGCTACTGTCTGCATTGTAGCAAGGCTGTAGAGCCAGCAGTGTGTTTCTGGCCTCAATATGCAAACTATTAGACTGTACCATGAATGTCAAAAGCTTGCTTAGCATTTATTTTAGTCTCCACTGATAAAATAAAGGATTTTTAAGATTTTCAGGTTTTTTTTCATTAGAATATGGTAATAGTGAAATAATAATTTTATTCCTGCTACAGTTTAAGAAGAGGTGAGTTCAACTATTTGTATATTAGTATGCATTCATTGCATAAATACAACAGAATATGAGATCTAGACAGAAAAGATCAATCTCACACTTTTTTATTTTATAAATTTGCTAATTTTGTATACATAAAACTAGCATTTTATTTAAATGCAAAATCTGCTTGCTCTATTGTAAGCAAACTCTTCACATGGTGCTTAATAAAAGAACAACTGAAATCGCCAACAACTTTTCCCATTTTTAATAGGCTTTATATAAATCTGATTGTCAGCAAGAAATATCTGCAGTAGAGATATAATTATCTTTTCTCACATTTGTGACACTTGTAGAGACTTGTTTATACTCATGCCACTGTGACTCAACAGGAACTAAGTCAGTACAACCCATATATCCTTCAAAGACTGAAAGCATGATTCTTGTTAATTAAATATGTATGTGTGCATGTCTGCAGTGACAATGTATGTGTTGATTGATTTTTTCTGTGCCCTCACTTCTCATTGCACTTCAATTCAGCTGTTAATTGAATGTGTTTGCCTCACTAATAGCCTCCTATGATGGAAATATTGCACCAGTGAACAGAGGAAAACCTGTAAGTGTCATCTATCCAGACCTTTGATAAGGTCCTGCACAACATTCTTACTTCTGCATTGGAGAGGTATGGATTTGTTGAGTGAACCTTCAGACAGATAAAGAATTGGATGGATGGATGGATGGATGGATGGATGGATGGATGGATGGATGGATGGATGAATGGACGGATGGATGTTTAAAGAGTCAATGGCTCAACATACAAGTGGAAACCAGTAACAAGAGGTCTTCCTCAGGTGTCTGCACTGGGACCAATACTATTTAATATATTTATTGATGATGTAGACAGGGGGATTGAGAGCACCCTTAGCAGACTTGTGGGTGACACCAAGCTGAGTAGTGTGGTTGATATATCTGAGAGATGGGATGCCATCCAGACACTGGACAGGCTGGAGGAGTAAGCCCATGTAAACATACAAAAGTTCAGCAAGGCAAAGTGTCAGTGCAGACTGGGTGATGAAGATATTAAAAGCAGCAAAACAGAGAGAAGGAGCTGCGGATACTGTTGAATGAAAGATTAGACATGAACTGCCATTATTCACTTGCAGACTTAAAAGACAGCTGCACCAAGTGTGGCCAGCAGGTTGAGAAAGGTGATTTTGCCCTTCTAATAGACTGTTGTGAGACCACACCTTGAGTATTGCATCCAGCTCTGGGGTCTTTGGTAAATGAAAAAAAGGGGACTTGTTGGAGTGAACCCAGAGGAGGGTCATGAAAAATTTCAGAGAAAAGGAACACCCCTCTTGTGAGGAAAAGCTGAGAGATTCAGTGGTTTTCACTGGGGAAGACTGTGGGGAAACCTTATTGTGGCCTTTCCATATATATAAATGCAACCTACAGGAAAGATGGAAGAAAACTTTTTACCATAGGTCTGTAGTGATTGGACAAGGAGCAATGGTTTTAAACTAAGAGAATAAAGATTTAGACTGTATGCAAGGAAGTGCTTTTTTAGAAAAAGGATGGTGACACATTGGAATAGGTTGTCATAGACATTGTAGATTCCCCATTAGAGGAAATTATCAAGGCCAGGTTAGATGGGGCTTTGAGCAACCAGATCTAAAGTCAAGTGTCTCTGCCCAAGGCAGGTACTTAGAACTAGAAATTCTTTGAAGGTTCCTTCCAACTGAAAGTATTCTACAATTCTGTGATTGCAGATATGAGTGAAATCATCTCTGATTATATTGATAGAAGCATGAGAATAGCACAGAGACAATTTATAATGTTTACTTTTAAATTAGAGTCATGTGATTTTGATCCTTAATATATGTTCTATAACATGCATTTTAAAATTTTGTATGTGCAGCACTGAATAACACATTTTCAATTAATTCTAAATAATAATAAAGTATAAATAGAAATGGAAAATCTTTTTTAGCCTTTAGGCATTACCATATTACTTATATAATGTGTAGAATTTTTAAAAAGGCCAAACAGTTTTACAGACAACTGTGTGTTATTATTTTAAGTGTGATGTAGTAATTGATGCCAGTGTTTTCAGAGACCTGTGGTTTTTTTTTTCAAAAACAGGCAAATTTAGGTAAATAGTGACTAAAGGAAATTTTACACCTGTGTAAGAAGTTGAATGATGTCCTCCATATGAAATTCAGTTTATTATCACTAAGATTTTGATCCTGCAGATCATTCTGAGTTGTATAGTACATAACATACACACAAGCCCCCTCCACTCTCCCCAACAAACATGTTACTGACAAACACAAGTAAATTTCAGATTCCAGAGCACAGTGAGGAGGCAGGGACCAGATGTGTCTATGGAGACGAAGGCTTAATTACAGACCTTGATTGTACTAGTTAGACCCTGCTTAATTGTGCATCCTCCTTTGATAATTTAGCCCAGCTGCTCTGCAGCTATAAGAGCCATACGATGTAATATGTCTCAGAATACTTTATGCTTTTAATAGAAAGATTGAGAGCAATGTGCAAAATAATGCTTAGTCCAGCCCAATATATAGTTGCACGTGGTGACAGAAATCAGTTTGTATTTATTTATTTTGTCTTCTGATAAATGCAGATTGAGTAACTGAAATTAGAGGCTCATTTAGATTACACCCAAGTCACTTTTTCCCCCAGTAATGTCACGGCTCTGGTTTATTAAAGGATGAGCTGCTCCAAAATTTACATTTTTAAAGGAACACCTCATTGAAACTAGACGAGAAAATAGGTTGTAGTGTGTTTTCCTATAACAGGAAAGTATTTAAGTATATATGTCAGCATAAAGGTGTTATTTTACCTTATATGAGTACATGCTGCTGAAATCTGTAATTAAAAGCTAGCCTTGGTATTCCCAAGCTAAATGTCCTTAGAAATTTGTGCTATCTCTGAAGAAGGATTATGAAGTTCTTATTAGATGAGAAACTGGTGTTTTCTTATAGTATGCTGATAAATGATTAACAGAAGCCAGTTAATAAAGAAAAAAACATGAAGTCATGTAAAATTTGGACTTATTTACTTCCCATGTCTCTTCTTCCAGTCTTAATATTAAAACTGTACCAGGACATATAGTCCTTTCTGCTTGCTCCTGTGCTTCATAAGTTCCTGGCTAAACACAATGCCTATAAAGGATGCTGATAAAGCTTGGAGCAACCCCATGACTGTTTGTCCTTGAGTTCAGCCTCGTCTCCCTGTAGGGAGGAGTCAGAAAATTTACTTGAAATAACTTTGTTTGCTCTTCCCTCTTTTTCTCTGCATTGAATTCAGATCATTCAACCTCCCAATTACGCATTTTTAAGTCCTTGTTCTCACTTTCTCCAGCTTTTATATTACACAGGGGAAAGCATATAGAAGGTGAAAATCATGAACAGAAGTGCCTTAAGGCTATGTCAATACCATTAAGGAAACTATAGCTGGTACTGCACTGGGGACCATGCACACACATTTTATCAAGATGGTCTATTCTACAGTCCAAGTAGCATTTTCCAAAGCTACCTCACCATGGTGTGGAGACACAAAATTGTAGGCATCATTACCAAAGGGTAGTGCCGCAGAGTAAAGCACACTGAGGGGCACAGAGTTTGAAATGCATGAAATTAAGTGTTCCATAGCATTTGACCTCAGCACTAGAGAATGTTTCTTCATCAATTTTATTTAGAATGTTTCTTCATCAATTTTATTTATTAAATGCAAAATGAAAACCCATACAGGAAGCTACTGGAGGAACAAAGTCAGCAGTGCAGCTTAATAGAAAACACCCAACGATCTATCCCTATTCCTGAATTCAAAGGGCACCACATATTTAAAATGCAAAGGGTTTGCATGTCTCTTAAGCGACAGAAGCAATCTGTCCACAGGATTCACCTAGCCTGCCACCTTTTGTTTTGTCTGTGAATGGTTATTTGCCATATCAGGATGTCCAGAGTCACTTTTCTTTGTTCTCTTCAGCAATCTGACTGAAATTCGCCTTCGTGGTTGTTTTGTTTTGTTTGTTGGTTATTGAGTTTTTATTTTTTTTGTCCACCTCAGAAACTGACAATGGGAGAATGGGAAATCTACAATCTAATTTTCCATAAATGTATCTTTTATCTTCCTACATTTCTTCTCTAAGCTTTTTGCCTCTTAGGATATTATATTTTTTATTTTGTCTTAAGAATAATTTCTATTGAATTTTGTGACCAATGAGTAACTTTGTTTTGCAATTACTGTTGTTATCATCCCTTACTAATTCCCACTGCATTTCCACTTCCAACAGCAATAGCAGTGAAGTAAAATAGGGAGGGAGGGAATGAGGTACGGTGCTTTATGAAGACACTACATTTGTTATGAGTACACATTTTAGAAGGGATCTTTTCTTGATGCAACTATGTGCACAACTTTTTGTTACAGGAAAGCCTGTCAGGAATATTTGAAAATATAAGTTGCAATCTAGCAGTCACGGTTCATATGCCTCACTTTGATTCCTAACTTCACCTCACTCTTTTGCAACATAAACATAGAGGCAATTAAAATGATCTGGATACAGAATTCATTATTGGAAGTCATATGTTAGTGAAAAACATCTCAGTGCAACTTCAATAAGATGATATTTCAGTTGGTAAAAATAAAATGCTTAAAATAATCAAATGTTCTGAAATAGGACATTTAGATGGGATGGTTTATTCAATAACATCTCATTTGGATAACTGAAAGTATTAGTTGTTGCAGTAATTAATTATTTCATTAAGTATCAAGTGAAAAATGTCAGTGAAACAATATAGCTGTAGTTTAATTATAAGCAACCTTACCATATGATGTTGTTTTATTCTGTTCTTCAACAGCAGAGTATCTAAATACCTTCTTAAAAATTATATAACTCCCCTCTGCTGTATGTACCTAATATACAAAGATATATTTCTGAAGGGATGAAGATTTAAAGAGGGACATGAGACACAGAGAAAATAAAGTGGGCAATTTGGAGGAAGGTATGGAAGAAGTAATGAAGCAGAATGTCTGTAGTCAATGGACATAAAACTTGCAGGCTGCAAAATTTCCTGATTCAGTGAAGGGGACATAGAAATACAGAAAGACAGAAACAGAGTCTCAAATAATCTTAAGGAATTCACCTGTGACCATTTGCTTAAAATTGTGTCCTTTGAAATACCTGAATTAGAAAACATTTTATGAGAAGAGCTGGTGGTTTTATTCTCATGAAAATGCATTATTAAAGTTACATCACCAGTAGATCAGGATCAAGCTGATGCTTAGTGTCAGGTTCTGGAGTTGTTGAATACTTATAAATATTTTTGCTTTTATTAAAATTACTTAGAAAGCATTTTAATTTTCTTAAACTAATTATTTTTCTTTTTTTTAATTAGTCCCTTTATTTGAATATCACTGTAGTTTTCATGCTTTTATTCTTCATACTTTTGCCATTTTGTATCATCTTACCTAAAAAAATATTACTTCTGATCTCCATCTTACACTTCTAATGGCAAAAATTTGAAAAAAAATTTGGAACCAAATTACCTCCTCCAATTGATTTAATTGACAAATATATGAAAATACCCAAAGCCAAAATTAATAAAATTAATGCTAATTTAATTATGGTTTATTTTTATTAAATTTCTTTTTAACAATAGAAATCAGTAGAATTTTATTGTATGAATGTTATCTTCAATATTTTGAGCACTACAGAAATTTCTTTTTATGCTATATGGTTAAATAAATAAAGTGAAATAAAGACTAATTTTATTTTCCTGTCATACTCCAATGGAAGGAAAGAGAAAACCCCTTTCAGCTTAGATGATGTATTTGTTGACTTAAATTGGGCAAACCTTGTAATTTTTTTTCATTACTGGAAAATTTTGAGCAAAATCAGTCTATCACACACATGCCACAGGCAAAACAATTTAAACAGAAATACATCAAAGGAGAAAATCACCATATGCAGAAGTTCTGTTTAGGACATGAAGAATTTATTGTCTGCTTTATTTTTAAGATGCCAATGTTTTGAAGCTGTGTCCTGAACATAGCACTTATAAAAACACTTTTAGCAGTAGAGGGTTATGATATCCTACATAAATCAGTATTTCACAGCTAGTCATATAAACAAAAACTGATCATATAAACAGTAAAAGTCAATGCTGACTTTTACTACTGTTTTTATTAAACTTTCCTTTCCTTACTGTGAAAGGAAAGGGGGAAAGAAGGGGGAAAGAAGGGGGAAAGAAGGGGGAAAGGAAGGGAAGGGAAGGAAGGGAAGGGAAGGGAAGGGAAGGGAAGGGAAGGGAAGGGAAGGGAAGGGAAGGGAAGGGAAGGGAAGGGAAGGGAAGGGAAGGGAAGGGAAGGGAAGGGAAGGGAAGGGAAGGGAAGGGAAGGGAAGGGAAGGGAAGGGAAGGGAAGGGAAGGGAAGGGAAGGGAAGGGAAGGGAAGGGAAGGGAAGGGAAGGGAAGGGAAGGGAAGGGAAGGGAAGGGAAGGGAAGGGAAGGGAAGGGAAGGGATATTTGCACTATCCCCACCCCCTTCTACACACAGAAAATCAGAAAGCTCATTATTTTAGCTTCTCCAGGTTCATTCTAATTTTCCCCGTTTGTATTCCTGTCAGACAGTAGACTTTTGTATTAGACTTTGTTCTTGTCTCATTTCTTCACAGGTAAAATACGCTTTAAATTTCCTTACTGAGTATGGAAGAACCAGACAATACGTGAATCACCCAGATCCTCAACACAATTCTACAGAATCAGTCTTCACAGAAATGAAAGACAAAGAATGTTCTGTGGCTAATTTTATTTACCCACACAAGAGTTCTGTCTTAGGTAATAATAATAACCATATTCCCCAGCCTTGCTAGGGATTATGAAGGAATATTGTTTTTCTTTGCAATTTTTTTTTTTTTTCCAGAAAGGTCATTTAAACACGGCTGATCAATTTATCTAAGATCCTTTGAGTCAAAAAGTAAATAATGTAATAAAATATTAATAATAATAATAAATCATCATTCCAGTTACTGGATTCGTCCTCCCCTTGGGTATCATTTGCTTTCTTGCAGCAATATTTTCCCTAACCTTATGCTACATGCCTTGATTTTGCACATTTATTAAAAAGCTTTTTTATTAGAATTAAAGTTAGAAACCTACATGCAACTAACTTAGCAAATGCTTAACTGGCAGTTAATCTCATTTCCTACTTCAGTTCCTACTATTATTCAAGACATAATTTTTTTTTCTCATTTGCTTATATACTTTTAACTTTTAAATTTTTATATGATAATTTTTAATTATCATATCTCTATTCCCCATGACTTTTCTATTGCCACTTCTTAAAAATATTTTCCATCACATACAATCTTTTATTTCTCTCAATGCTTTCTTGCTATTTTCAGGTCTATTAGAAAAGCTACTTGCTTTCTGTAATCTGTATCTACTAAAACATTTTTCCCCCATATAGTTGTTTGTGGACATAGATATTGTTTGGAGTTTTAGGATAGGATCTTTAATTAGTGGAAAATAGTTCTCTCTGTTTCCACAGCATCCAGTTTTTTTGGCCTTGATATCTAGTGGTAGATATCTTTCCAGCAGAAGCTATTTCCTAAAGATATTCAGGTTTTTTAGTAAAATGAAATTCTGGTAGTCATTGCAGGTTAAGTGAAAATAAATGGACAAAACCAAATTATTCTTCAGTGGTTTTTATATTTCCATCCTAAATATCTCAACAGCACACAGTTTATCTTCACAAATAAAATAAAAATAATATATTTTAGCTAGAGATGAAAAATTAAATTGTAGATTTGCATGGTATTATTAAACATGGCCCTGCAGAATTAAAGTCATTGCAAATTTTGACACCAGTTCTTGTGGGCATTCATGTGAGGCCATCTGTCTGTGAAAAGGAAAAGCCTTCTTTGTAAATGCAAGGTGACAGCTGGAGGTGAGCTGTCCTTTGACAAGTTGAAGATAGTTGTGTTTTGAGAGCAAGCAGATATGCTTCTAATCAAACACTGTGTAAATAACATTTATCTCAATATGGTCTACATATTGGGAATAGACAATACATTGTATGCATTTTATGTATTGGTAACATACCATCTTAAGACATCAACTGCCATCATCTTTGTCAGTCTATCAATTAATTTCAAAGAGGATAATAAGTCCTTTAAATAATATATATATTTTAGGATGGTATGAATCACTAAAATTATTATAACAAAACCGTCTTGCTTGAAAACAAAGCCATACTTTTCCACAGTGGAAGCTGACATTATGATCAGCATGTGAAAAAGAAACATCTAGTCTTAATAAAACTTAGACAAACCTAAATGCACTTGTTTTCAGGACTGCCATCTTCTCTTTCCAGCTGCCCATAGAAACAGAATGCCAGAAGTATTCTCACTGAAACTCATAAGGCAGGAGCCTAAAAATCTTTTCAAAGCTGAGTAAAAACACCTAATGCAGACGTCTTCAGAGTACATTAAATGGAATTTTTCTACTGCCATTCTTTTTCCTGGATTTACATCACAGTTATCCCACATGTTATTAATTAATTTATAAAGGTGCATTTTTCACAGTATGCTAGTGTGCAGTTCTTACTATTAAAGTACTACAAAACCATAAACATGCAACTATGGGTTACTGATGCTACCCAAATCATACATGTAATAACCTTCCTGTCTCTTTACTGCATCAACTTCAAAACATACAGGAACACATCCTAGGTTTTGGTGATGGAATGTCTTGGCTTTCATTATGACCTGTCATTAGACTTAATGAAAACCTTTCTTTAAGTCAAATATAATGTATAAAGACAGTAAAGTTGTTCAAAAGATAAACTACGTAGAAATATTTAGATCAGACACAATATTTAAGAGTAATTACTATAATTTCAGGACTATTATAACTTTTCAGTTGACCTATATTTCTCCCTAAAATAACAGTTACTGGGGCTATTATATTTCACCTATTATTTCAGAAACTACACCTATAAAATAATTAAGGGGTCAATAAAAAACATTCAAAAAATGTTAGAATGGAATATTTGAAATATGAAGGAAACATTTTTCTAAGCTACTTGATTCCTGGTTATTCAGGAAGGACACTGTTTTTTAGACTTCCTAATCATTGGTAAAAATTGCATTCAGATTGGAGCCATCATAAATTGCAGCAGAGAAAGTCCTTTCTTGTTATCAGAGTCAGCATATTCTTTCAAAAAAAATGTCATCAATAGACAGACTCTGATTTGGGATAAAATTAGATAAATAAGGTGTAGCGTCAAAAGACCATCTGGTCCACCCTTTCACAGAAAAGGGAACCTGGATAAGACTATCAGAAAGGGAGCCTAGATGACATTATTGTCAGCTAAAATGAGAATAGCACAGTTCTTAGTTTATTGAACATCTTTTGGGGATAAATCTTGTCAAATTCTTTTTGGAAATCTTCATAGACTTTATGGGATCAATCACACATTTATCATTAGGATTTATCAGTAGGATTATCAGGTCCTACAGCAAAAAAGCCTCTATTCTTCTTTTCCAATGTAATGTTTGGTATAACTTTTATAGATATAATTTCACTCAAGACTACTTAATGTGTGTGTGAATTTTTAAATTACAGTTGTCACAAAAATACTAAAAACATAGCTGTAAGAAGAACTATGCTTAGAGATGCTCTGCTGGAATCTCAGAGCACCTTTCTAGAATATTGTTTGATTCTGTTAAAAAATTCAGCTTTCTGATTACAAGTGCCTGAACAACTTCCTAAATAATATTGAGAAGAAAATTGATGTAAATTGCTTTGAGTCAAAACTGGACCTCTTGGCCCTGCTTATACTGTCACTTTTGAGGCCAGTCTTGTCTTCACTGTAGAGTGTTCATGTTTCTCTCTAAAATATCTCAAGTGGATACGCAAAAGAGACAGATATTGGGTGGAAAGGACATTGGGTGCCAAAACTGGTCCAACATTTCAGGGCAAAATTTGAAGTTTGATCAGATTCCTCGGGTCATATTTACCAGACATTTGAAAAATTTGTAGCCCCTTTGGGAAACAAGTACCAGTTTGGGGTTTTTTTGGTTTGGTTTGGTTTTATGGTTTTGGTTTAGTTTTTCTAGTTTGTTTGTTTGTTTGGGGTTTTTGGTCATTGTTGTTGTTTTCTAGGGATTTTTCTTGTTGATTTTTTTTTTTTTTTGCCTTGAACTTCTACAGCTCTCTAAGATGTTCCAGGATCTGTTGTTGGACATGTACATAATGAAATGTATTTTTTTGTATAGGTCACATCTGCTTAACAGCTCTATAAATTCCACTCATTTGGATTAGTGATCTACAAGTAATAACCTAATGTCACAATATATCTTAAAGTTATCTACATCAAATACATGGACTGACAGTTTTCCCAGAGGATATATATATAGGATCTGTATTTACTTTTAATGGCAGCTACTAGAGAGGTAAAGTAACCAAGGTGCCCTCAAGTGATAATCAGTACCTTATGTGTTCAAAACTGAATCAAATCCATTAACTGTATTGTTGTTTTTCCTTTGACTATATTCAGATTTTAGTCACAGAGCTCACTTAAAAGAACAGAGATTTAGATGATGTTTGTAGACAGTTGTGTACCCCTGAGAGGTGAACCTCAGCTTCAAAGACAGATGTCTGGAATCTGAAATATAATCCTACTCTAGCCATTTCCCAACTACTTTCTATTTTTCCTGGAAATAATATTCTTTTTGATGTGAACATAAATACTGCCAGTAATCTGGCATCTTGGAAATCATTGACAGAAAACATGGGGACTTTACCTCTTATAAGTAAATTGCACTTCCTAAATATCTCTCTGAAGGAAGTCCTCATTGCTTCCATAAAACCAAATTTCAAAATTACTTTTGAAATGAAGAATGAGACAACTTGAAATAAACATGAGGAAGAAATTAAAGCATGAGGAGCTGTGCTCTGTGGAGTGATGCAATACTCAGGGTGACAAGGCAGGGACCACACTCTGGCTGTGTGAACATGAGCCCATGAAGTGCTTTCTCAGCTGTGCATTTCCCAGAAAGGTGCACTCAAAGTCAGGGCACCCTCATCTCCCACAAAAGGCTGGACACAGAGGGACTTCCCCACTCCCAGGCAATGAAATACTGATACCTTTCATGACCTGTACGTCTGTGTGAATGAGTGTGTGTGTATGTGTGCACAGAGACAGAGAGAAGGTCATTGGATACAGAAGGGTGTTTAGAAATATATGTTTATTGGCTTTTTAAAATGTCTAGTACAGTGTTTTATCTTCTGTATTGTTATTGATTTTGACTGTGTATTCACAAATTCCTTGTTAATTACTTGTCACCAATAAATCAATAAGTCACTTAGATCATGATAACATTTAAATTACCTGAACGTAGAAATTTTTACCTGTGATAAATATCTACCTGTGATAGATATTCTGAAGGTTAGTATTTTTATTGTGGATAGCTGGAAAACCTATTTATTTTTTTGCCTCTAAAAATGGTATTTTATTTTATAGGATGCAAACATAAATATTGTCTACCATGTCAGACACTAATATTTTAAAGTGCAACTCTTGACATTTCTGAGAACATTAGTTCCACAGATTTGTGTTTCAATATAGTTAAAAAAGAATGCCATTCATTACAGACCCTATTTAATAGCTTGCCCAATAGCATGCTACCCAGCCTCCAAACAATCCAGAAGTGTCATAAGTTATAGCTCTATTTGCACCTCTTGGGAAAAAAAAAACCACTGTGGCATTTTAAATAATATTATGCATCTCCATTTGGACAACTCACCAAGCTCTCTATGAACACTTAAAGTAGGACTATTTACACACAAAGAGAAAGATTCCTGCAGAATGACAACTCTTAGCTGGATACAGATTCATGTAAAGAATTACTGAAAAAAATATTCAAAATGTGTTGAGAAAATACCAGGAACAAAATCAGTACAACCAAACCAATGTTTGGTAAAAACCAGCTACTAAATTTAAGAAAGAAAGGGTAATAAAACTGTAAGATTGTGACAGACACTAAATGAATTGTATGTGTACTTAATGTTTTTCTTCCTGTAGTGATGTACTTCATAAGATAAATTTCAAAAGAGAAAACGTTTTCTTTAATATGTGATAAATTTTGATAGTTTAAAAATCACAGAAATATGTCATATCCCCTGAAAAATTAAGATCCTGATTACTCAGTATGAGAAAACCCACAAGATATTATCACATCAGCATGTTTTGAAAAACCCTCTTAATAACAACAAGCTCTTTTATTAGGAATAGGCATTTATTAAGCTCAAACCTAGATTTATCAAAGATAGCTTGCTTGTCAAATTATGAAATCAATATGTAAGTATTTAGTCTGCATTTGAGATACAATTCATTAGCTTTCATTTAGTATAAAAGACCTAAAATTATATTTTTGGAGTATAAGAAAATGGTTTAAATTACATGGCAATATCTTTGCTTTTATTAGAGGCATTTGAATATTTATTTATCAGACTGTACACAGATCACATACTTTCATAGGTGCAAAGGTTTTCTCCAGTCTGAAATACTTAAAATACACTTCATACCATGAAGTATTTGACAATGGGATATATTGTGTATTACTTAAAGGCACAAGATGCAGAAAAAGTCAACAGAGGGAAAGAAGAAGCATCAGATTTTACATTCTTCACCCAGCAGTTTTGCATTTCAGCTTGCTTTAAAATAAATCACTTCAGCTACACTTCTACCACCCTGATATGTGACTTCCAATACAATTCTGGGCAAGAGAAACTATAGTGAGAAGAACATAAAGTTTTTCCCCTCAAGCTCTAGGTGAATTCCTATAATTTTCTAATCCCATATGTTGGAACACAGTAACAAAAATGAAAGATAAAAGTTTTATAAATTAATAAATATTATATTTTTATAAAAATATAAATATGTTATAAATTTTATACATTTATAAATATTTTATAAATATTTAATGTATAAATTTTATAAATATAAAGATTTACTGTATTGTTAATAAAATAGCCATTCATGTTCATCATCCTATTTGAAATGACAAATTAAAATAATTAATTAATAGGTAAAGTATTTAGTAGCATTAAAATGAACAATATTAAATAATCAAATTTTTGTTACTCTGAAGAGATGAAAAACTTAAAATGTCTTTTTTGTGGGCTGTAGCTTGGCTGATATGTACTACTGGGACTCGGTTTCTATTTATTTTATGTAGCGGTTTAGATTCGGTAGGGTTTGCTCAGTTGATGAAGACTCAGGTGGCACCCTAGGAAAATTTCTTTCTTTTTTTCCTTTTTCCCTTTTCCTTTTTCCTTCTTCCTTCTTTCTTCTTCCTTTCTTCCTTTCTTCCTTCTTCCTTTCTTTCTTCCTTCTTCCCTTCCCTTCCCTTCCCTTCCCTTCCCTTCCCTTCCCTTCCCTTCCCTTCCCTATTAAGGTAGTTTAATTTGTTTAGTCTGACATTAACACCACCTGTTATGTCAAAAACTACCAAAATTTAAACACTTAGTGTTACAATCCAGTTATTGAGAGATGTCTCAGCCCAAATTAAATCAAACTAGACCACATGCCAAAGTCAATAGTCCAGAATTTATTTTACAATGAATGTGAGGCAGAAAGACAGGAAGAAATAGAAAAGGTAGAGAAAGTTCAAGCAGAAGACAGCCACAACCAGCAGTGTCCAGTTGGTCCTTCTTCTCCTTGGGCTTCTGGGTGGCAGGGATCATTCAAAATTTTTTTATTATTAATGCATACATATTTGCAAACAAAGGCATTAATGTTCATTGGATGCACAGCTTGCTTATTCTATTGGTTAAGTAAATCCCTCACTTCTAATGATAATTATTCCCATTCTCATTCTTTCTTTCCCATTGAGTTGCATTTCTTTGGTTGGTGGCTCCTGAGTCATTGGTTGTGATCTGCCTTAGCCAGATTGCTTTTCATCCATTCAGAGTTGAGTTTATTATAGCTCCTGAGTTGGCTTTGCTTGTGGCCCATAAATTCTGCATTATTTTTGTGTCCATTATCCACAATGCATTCTTCTCCCCCAGCTTTGTTAGCTTCCACCTAGGTCTGAGATAACACCTGGACAATTGCAACACCTTTATCTTAAGTTCCCAGCTGTTGTGGCTTATCTCCCAGCCCAAATTCCAGATGTCCAGGGAAGCATATTTGGGTAAGCTTCTTTGCGTTTTGTTGGTCTCAGGTGACATCTGTCTCATAACTTGGGGTGATCTTTGTTTGACCAGAAATATGTGCATGAACAGTTGGTTCTTTACATGGTTTGCCAGTGTGATTTTTTGTCTGAACGTTACTCAGGATGTGCTACCCAAATCTCACGTCTGCCAGGTCTGGAGTTAGCATCATCCTGTCACTCCTTTCTGTGCTTATCTCATGGCAAATTCCTTCTGTGGCCTTAAAAGTGCTTGAGACAGGCAACTGGGATCTTGAAGTCCTTATGCTTGGGAAGATATTTTTAATGCTATATTTGTGCTAAAATGGTAAAAAGGAAATAATGATATTTTTATTTTATTATTTTTAGATTGCTACTATATCCAGCTGCAAAAATGTGTCAAAAAGGAAAAAGAAAACTATTGAAGCAGTTAGTCACCATGGCATAGAGAGATACATAGCTCTCTTTTCATGCAAACTTTTCTACAATACATGTGAATAATTTTCTCTACTGGGAATGAATTGTGCTGATATCCCAATTAAATGTGTATCAGTATTTTTGTCCTCTTTTCGATCTCTCTCTCATTTGAGATTCTATCTCTTTTGTGACTCTTCATCATTAACAAAGCTGAAACAGTAGACCTTTCTATTAAAAAGAATAAACTCCTTTCCTATGAGCATTAAATTATACACTGAATGCATTGATCTTTTGTCCTACCTACACCTAACAGTCTTTCCTCTCTTCTGCATGGTGATATGCAGAACATTCCTGTTCTGTCTCAACTTAGAATGAAGATGAAAGGTCTTAACATATTTTCATTAATTTACAAGTGAATGAGCACAGACTTGTCAGTTTGCTTCTCATTGAGATTCAAAAGCAAAGACAAAAAAGGGAATAAAGGTTAAAAAGTGTATCTTTGTCTGGCAAATAAATCACTCTCTTCTTCCCTTAATGTCTCTGCTGTAAGTAAGAGTGCTAGAAAGTAAGCCAAAGTATCATTTCCTGACCATGCATTTACCTATTCATTTTATCCCTGTATCTGGTTTGGACCACCACATCTAGCTGTTTCCAGGAGAAAGACTGAGCATAACTTGAGGGGCTATTTAACTGTAACTTCTTCTCCCAAAGTCAGTATGGATGAAAACTGCTTCAAGTTTAGGTTCCCTTCACCTACACAGTACTCCAAGGAACTCCATTCCAGGCCTTGGAACACAAAGGCATGCAACAAATTCATCAGAGTTATAAAAGACACTAAGCTACCAGTGAGGTAGCAGTGTTGCAGTGTTTTGTACACCTTGAGCTGAAATATATCTATAATCATAGTTTCATAGAATCATTAAAGTTGGAAAAGACCTTTAAGATCACCAAATACAACTGTCAACCTAGCACCACCACCATCCTCAAGTACAACAGCTTTTGGACTCTACCACTTCCCTGGTCCAATACTTTACCATTCCATGAAAAAAAGATTTTTTATTTCTAATGCAGTACTCATATGGTGCATTTCTTTGAACCTATTTCCTCTCATTCTGTTAGTTGTTAATTGGCACAAAGGACAAACACCCACCTCAGTACAAATTCCGTTCAGGTAGTTGTGGAGAGTGATGTCACCCCTGGGCCTCCTCTTCTCCAGACTAAGAGCAGCTCCCTCAGCTGCTCCTCATTGTGCTCCAGATCTGTTGCCCTTTTCTGGACACACTCCAGCACCTCAATGTCCTTCTTGCAATGAGTGCCCCAAAATTAGGTGATCCTGACCCTATACTCAACCCTGATGAGGTCACATCTGGAGTGCTGTGCCCACTTCTGGACTCTTCAGTGCAAGACATACATGGAGCTCCTAGAGCAGGTCCAGCAGAGGGACACAAAAATAATTAAAGAACTGGAACATCTCTCTTATGAGAAAAGGCTGAGGGAGCTGGGCCTGTTCAGCCTTGAGAAGAATCTGACTGAGAAGTGACCTCATCAATGTCAGTAAGCATCTGAAGGGAGGGTGTTAAGAGAATTCTCTGGTCATTTCCTCCTCCATTATGTGGCTTCATTCTCCTCCCTGTCTGTCTTCCAGCTAAGGGAGCTAGGTATCTTGACAACAAGTGGTCTTGGTCTTGTTATTAAAAAGTGAGGTAAAGAAGATATTAAGTTCCTCAGCCGTTTCCTCATCCTTTGTCATTATGTTCCCCTTACATCCAAAAAATGATGGAGATTCTCATGTTTCATAGGGTATCTGATATTACTCAAAGGAGACCAAGGGCCAAGGATAAAAAAGAGACTGTCTGAAAAAATCAGATTCTTCTATTCTACTGCCAGGGAAAGAGATTAAAAGCTCTGCAGAATTTCAGTTTAAAAAGTCTGACAGCAGAAAAACTGGAAAGCCACAACTACAGGCTTATGTTCTTTGTGCTCATTTTCAGAAGCACACCTGATTCACAAACTGGAATAAGCTTCTGTCTCTTGGGAAGCCATGTTTGAGATAGCAGCTGAAAATAACATGACAGCTATAAGTCTACTTGGTTTTCTAAGATACTTTTAAAAATTTTATTTTTATGAGGAGTCCACTCTTGGCACTGATGCTGTTGTAATCCTGAAGCCTAATAAACCAAATGAATGTCAGTGATCCTTTTTCACCTGTATTCACACTGTATTTTCTACCTGTATTGACACTGTATTCTC
Organism: Lonchura striata; assembly: GCF_050655825.1. Classification (NCBI taxonomy): domain Eukaryota; kingdom Metazoa; phylum Chordata; class Aves; order Passeriformes; family Estrildidae; genus Lonchura; species Lonchura striata. Next base: position 53,443,365 of record NC_140703.1, on the reverse strand, counting down.
CCCACTGCATATTACTGATAAATTAAATGAGGCTTAAGGTCGAGATTCCAACAGTTACTTATGTAACAGGGGCAGAAATTTAAACCATATTAATTAATTCAAGCCCAAAATTCAGGTTTTACTTCTAAGGTGTTTAATTTAATTGTTTATCATTACTTACTCAGATGAATTTTTTCCCAGTCTATGCCTCCCTACAGGTTGCAGTCACAAATTGGATAGAGATGCAGCCCATGCAGGGCCATGCTGGAACAGATATCCACACTGCAGCCCATGGAGTACCTCATACTGCAGCAGGTGGATGTGTCCAGAAGGATGCTGCAGCCTGGGGAAAGTCCATGCAGAAGCAATATCCTGGTTGAAACTGTGATGTGTGGAGGGGAACCAATGCTAGACAGTATTTTGTGGCAAGAACTGTGGCCTGTAGGGGATCCAGGCTGCAGCAGCCTGTTCTTGAAGGACTGTATCCTGTGGGAGGGCACCTACACTGAACAGGAGAGCAGTGTGAGGAGGAAGGGGCACCAGAGAAAAAGGGTCACAGATTGACTGCAACCCCCATTGCTCTTCTGCACTGCTCAGGGGGAGGAAGTAAAAGAATTGGGAGAGACATTGAGCCTGGGAAGAAGAAAAGAGGAAGTTTTGGGTTTATTTCTCACCATCTACACTGTTATTAATCGGAAATAAATTAAATTAACCTTCTTGAAGTTGCTTCTGTTTTGCCCATGACCATAATTGGTGAGTGATCTTCCTCTCCTTATCTCAACCCATGAGTCTTAATTGTATTTATTCCTCCATTTGTTCTGCTGATGGGAAGTGATAGATGCAAGAAGAAACCTTTAAAAAGTCAAAGAAGTCGTAGGAAAAAATGTATTGTCTGTTTTAAAGAGGCAACTTAAAATTTTTCCTCAGGATTTCTTTTGAAAACTCTTGTCAAAATGGATCAGTTTTGGTTTTAAGTCTAAATTAAAGCTATCATTAAAGTAATGTAATCGAAGTCTTGAGTTTTTGTAAAAATATTTTAATAGTGAAAAACTGCTGACTTGTATGCTACTGGTGATCGTGTTTGCTGTTTCCCAGCTGACCTATCTTTCATGCTATACCTCTGAGCATAAGCTGCAAACACAGTCACAATTCAAAAGATCAGTGTAGGAGTTGAACAGATTGGCTGTGTCATAGGAAAAAATGTACAGCACAGAGTCAGAAAAATGCATAAAAGCCTCTGGTAGCTAATTAGAAACTCAAAAACTCCTTTGCATCACAGAAGTTGCATTTCTCGAACATTTTTTCCCTCTCTCTTTTGTTGCTCTTGTTCTTTAATAAATCAGAAGAAGAAGCAAAAGCTGAGTTGGATTTTCTCCAAAAAATCTATGGCAGTATCTCTTCTTCAACTTTTTGCTCCTCTAATGAGCTGAAAATGTGCCTTTCAGCCATCTCAAGTATTTGAAGTATTTATGATACGTGATGGTATGATACATGAAGGTAAGGAAAGCTCTCAAAAAAATTATGAAGGCATTGCCAGCTCTCTGCTGGGAATTCTGTTCTACTGGAACTGCAGCTTCCTGACTGTTCTTAGCACTTTCTCACTAAGCCAGAAAGGAAAAAATAATAAAAAAATATTGTGTGGGGAGACTGAGAAATTCAGGAGTATGTGCAAAGGAGAAAAAGAAGAAAATGAAAGAGGAAAAAATATGCTGGACAGAAAACGCAGAGGAGAAAATTCTGTTAACATGGGTATATAAAGGAAAGATAAATTAGAGAAATGTTTGTATTTAAGGAAAGGAATGTGCAATTAGAAACAGAATAAATGGAGTTGTCAAAGTTTATTATAATTCCAAAGGTCACATGCTGAAGGGTGGTTCACAGCAGAATAGAACTGGACTTCTAAAATGTGCATATTTACATTTGAATATGCAAGTCACGTAATACTTTTTTCCCTTTGACTTGTCACTTTTATCAGCTTCTTATTTGTTGAGTGGCTTTTGCAGACTGTATTACTATTCTCAGTATAGCTTCTGTCTTTGTTCAACAGCTACTCAGTATACACAAGGAAGGCTTGAGAAGAATAAAAATCTCAGCCTTTTTTTCCCACCTTCCACCTTTTTCTATTGATGTGAAAGATAAAAAGAAGCTATCAGCTAATCAAAGATGAGTGTTTGACCCTTGGTACCAAATAAAATCATAATAATTAATTTATGCTTCTTCTTTGGATAGATTTCTTGAATACACAAATATGCAGTCTGAGTTGCTTAAATCTGAAATTATAATGCCCATTCTATAATTATGAATTCCACTTCTGGGAATAGAAGTAGACTTCTGTTTCAAAAACAGTACATGTAGAGAGGGGAAAAAGAAATCTAAGTTTCCTGTGGGGAACAGTTCAAGTGAAAACAAATAGAGAACTAGTGCTCTTTCAGGCCAGCTGGCAAATCAGGACCCAGCTGCTGTTTTTGAGTCTGTGAAGTTCAGCACCTGCAGGAGCTAGAAACATAATTATTATTTATGTACAGGTGAGCTTCTGAGGTCTAGGGAGCTCTCAGACCTACACATATGAATTCTTTGCTGCTGAACTCACACATTCTGCAGAACTTGCAGTGTTGCTTGTTGACTTCAGGACACCTTTGTCAACTTCTGCTTCTTACTAACAAGTAGAAAATCGAATATATTGTATTTCCCTAAGCTTCATTTTCAATACAGCCTCCATCCATACTCACTCCTTCTTAGATCATGAAGACAATAACAGCAGTAACAAAATACTTCTTCCATAGGACTGAGCCAATTCTTATTTAGTTCTTCCCGAGTTCCATGCAGTGAATCACAGCCCTAGTTACCAACCTCCACACAGCTGTCTGTTCATACTAAGCACGTATCTGTTACCAGCCTGATTGGGGTTCACTGTTCAATCTACTGCCACCCAACTGAGCAGATAGATATTTCTGTAGTCAGCTGTAGCCCTGCCCAGCTGGATCAGAAAATAAAGTGGAAAAGGCCATGTAAGTACTCTCAGCCACTTTTTGACTGTCAGAGATGTTTTTACCACATCATACTCCTGTTAAATCAGAATGATAAGAGTGTCTACCTGTAAAACCCAGTCACATTTGATGAGGAGGAGCAATGTGCCAGCTGCAGCACATTGCAAACAGAATCTGAGGCTCCTGAGTTACAGAAATTGTAATTGGATACATGGAAATGTAGTAATGATAGCCCTACAGTTAGCAGAAGATAATATTGACAGTGTTCTGTCCAGGAAAACAATTTTTATGCTATTCCTCCCATAAATTTCTTCTGGTGTTTGTTTGATAAAGAGTAAATGGAAAGAGGGAGAAGCTAAAGTATACCAGAAGATTCTGATAGGCAGCAAAAGAAAAACAATTGCCGAAATCTTCCACATTAACATAATACACTGAAGCATAGACAGCTGTAATGATTTTCTAAAATACTGACATGCTGAAGGGAATAACAGCTACCATCTCAGTTGACAGCAGCTGCCAACAGTGTCTGTAATAATTTCTTAGACTCTGTGGTGCCTACAATAGGCAGCAATTTTGTGGGTACTAGGAGTGCTCCAAAGAATTTCAAACAAAAACCTTTTTATTTTTCTCCCATAGCATTCCATCTTATTATGACAGCCATAGCAACAGAGTCAAAAGCTTGATCATAGAAGTGATGGCTGCATATTTATAAGGTCCATAGCTCTTGTTTCCCAGTGGATTTTGTGTCATTTCAGTCAGAAAATTGCCTCCAGACAAATGCAATAATAAATTGGAGAAATAATTTTCTGTCTTTTCTTTCACTGTGGTGAGCCTGAATATGTAGGAAAGTGAAAAGATAATGGTCATCGTGAAATGCTTGCTTTGGTAACACTAAAATAATCTAGACAGTGCTTGTTTCATGACAAAGTTGAGTCTTCACTGGAAAACCACCCCACCAACAATTAGTGCTCTCCACGATATAAGAGAATTAATTTCTCCTTTGAAGCAAATTTAAAGGTACTAGTTGTTGCTTCACTTTGGACTGCTACTTGCTGCTTTCGGGGGTTCCTCGCCGCTGTCCCCCGCCCCTCCCCGGCCCCCCGGGACCCTCCGGCTAGCTGTCCCCTCTCGGGGCCGGGGTTTTCCGCGGTCCCGCTGCCCTGGGCTCACCAGGCAGCGTCTGGGTTAGCACGGTCCGAGCTGCGGCGCTGCCTCAGTCACCGCTAGGATTCGAGATAAAGAGACCAAGAGAGACCAATGGTATGCTTGTCCAGAGAGATTGTATTGCCTGAAGCATTGCAGGGACCAAAGGCCCCGGGCTATTGCCCAGATACAGTTTTATACAGCAAAATTAAGAGATAAGGTCTTAAACAATAGAGACAGTGTTCAGCTAAGGCACATCAGAACCACCCCAGGGGCCAGGTCCAATGGGAACTGCTCAGGGGTGGGGAGAAGGGGGTCTACAGAGGAATGATGAAGCGGGACTTTCCCGAAACAGTGGAGCATACATAAATGTATCTTTTCCCTCAGTTTACCATTCCCAAGGCCTTTCTAAAACAATGGGGCATGCATGAATGTATCCTTTTCCTCAGTTTACCATTCCCAAGGCCTTTCTAAAACCTTCCTCCACGCTACCATGCCAGCATGATAACTGCACTAGTGTCTTGTATATGTTAAAATTTGTAATCTGTAAACACATTTCTGAAAGATTTAATTACATACATTTAAATTATCTGAAGTCATTAGTGCAAGATGGAATACATAATTGCATGTCTGTAGCATGAGGCTTCCAAAACTTGGAGAAGATGCCTAGATTTTTTTGATATTTTAAGAGAAATGATTACTAATCATCCATCAATAGATGGATTAACAATAATTTTAAATTATTGAGTTCAGAGTTACATACAGCTGATGACAAAGTAGTGCCAACCATCGTTATTTTGCCCCTTTCTGGTGATTAGGAAGCTGGGAGTTAGAATTTCAAGTAAGCTTATCTGAATTGCTTGTGTTTACAGTAGAGAAAATTATTCTGAATATAAAATTATAAATGTGTTCTTAGAAGACGGGATTAGGGTCACAGCCTTGTTAGATATATACAGTTACTGTTATAAACAAAGAATAATGGAACAGAAGAGCTGAATAATTATTTTTTTTTCCTCAGGTACATTCAAGTATTAATTTAATTGCATTCCTTTACCCTTTAGCAAACATTGTGTCTTCCAAAACACGACTGCCAAGGGGTGGTAGGTGGGAGAGTTTTCATACAAAAAGTGCTTAGTAAGTGTTAAATACTTTCATGAAGTCTCATTTCTCCAGCTACTGTCATAGGTTAATAGTTTGTAATACTTGTTTCCACAAAAGATCACATTAATAAAAAAAAACCAAACAAACAAAAGAGCAAAACACCAAAGTGAGATATAGCCTTAACCATTTTGGTTTTTGATTTGTTCTCTGAGGAATAGACTTCAACAAAGTAATTGCAGACTATATTTACTTTGTAAAATCTATCTATATGTAGAGTTACTTGGTTTGGCCCATCATCAAAGTTGTGCAGGAGTACTGTCGTTGGAGCTTTTATTTTGCTTATGCAAAATGATCATGTGAAAATTATCTCAATGAGAAAAATCACTGTTTCTATAAATTTATATTGTCTAGTTATATTGTCTAGATTCAAAACCATGATACTTGTTTGGACTTTACTTCTAAGTCAAAGGTATCTAGCCTTCTGCTTTCATGATTAGGTAAATAAGGATAAAGTGTTTCTTTGGGATATTTATGATAACACAATAAATACCAGTTACTGATAATAAAGGAAAAATGAATTAGATGATGCTCTTTCTTTTCTCCACATCTAAGCCTCACCTTTGGTATTGTTTTACGATATAAATCTTTCTCACGTTTTTCCTTATGAGTTGAGCTAGAAATTCCTTTCTCACTGCATCTTTCTTTAGTAGGTGACATTTTAGTGAAACAACTTTCTCTGTCATCGAGATATCTCTTTCTGTGTCAGGAAATGGCACACTTTTTATTTATTGCTTTTCTGTTCTGTGAACCTTATGCTCTTGTGTAAATGACAAAATACAAAAAGTAGAATTGCTTTGGGTTTTTTTGTAACTTTTTGGACTGTTTTGAGAAGATTCATTATTTAGCCTGAGTGCATAGATACAGTTATGTAACTAATAACTAATTGCCAACAAATCCATATAGAGGCTTTGCTTGAACCTATTGAAGTTAATGAGAATTTTGTCATTCACTTTGGTGACACCAGAATTTAATTGGAAAGTTGTTTTCTGTATCTCTGTGATAATGCTTCTTTCTGTCATGAAACAGAAGATCTATTAAATAATAGTGTGTAACTGTTGCTTAATAAAGAACTATCAATTTGAAGTAAGAATTTTTGTACTAAAATATATTTCTGCAACTAAAGAACTCTATCTGCTTTATTCAGAGCTTAGATTATTTGAAATGTATTGATAAAATCCTATTTCTTTCCAAAAGCTTTAATGACTAAAGGTTAATTCAGGGAAAAGGCTCTACAATAAGAGTCTGCTGATTCATAGCCAGTGCTGTCTAGCTGTACAATGTATATTTAAGACATATATAATTTTCATATATAATTTATATATTACAATTTATTTATTATAATATATAATTTTTAGTGGGCTAAATATTATGCAGCTTGGTAAAAGTTTATGATTACTTCAGTTAGTATTAAAGGATAGTTAGATATTCAGGTATTAAACAGGCAGATAATTAAACTATATCATCATTCCTATATGATTGATTGCTAAATACATCATTGGCCAGATGAAAAGTGTGAAAGAAGAAGCTATAAGGATTGAAGATATTTCCACTTTTGGAATGGAGAAAAGCAAAACGATCAGTGAATGTACACAAGATGAACACTTTGTAATGTAAAGCAGTTGCCATTATTCTCTTAACTAGGGCAATGTGAAGCACTCTGTTCGTTGCTGATAGGGAGACCACTTTCAAAATACTGAGGCAACAAATACAAGAAAGCAAGAAATCAATCACTGACTATTATTTTTTGAGTCAGCTGGGTGCTGACCATACTTTTATGTTACCTTCTAAACTATGCAGCAGGGAAATTTGGGAAAATGCTGAATGTATCATGTGGTACCGGGGATGCCTGAAGAGGTGTGTTTTCAAATATGCTGCATGTAGCTTGTCACAGGGCTCGACCATTTATGAGTAACTCAAAGAATCCAGATTATCTCTTTACCTTACATTTATAGGCATATCTGCCCAGGAGTGGAGATTTTCTAAGCATAGACAATAATTAAACATTTTATTTTGCTTATAATACCAGTGGTAATGGGTTAATTAAATAAAACAAGTAAAAGAGATGGATTGTAATTTTGTGTTAGGGCTTCAGCAAAATAAATACACTGAAATGACACTTCACTGAAGTCAAATTTATGCACATTTTCTACTGGCACCAATCTTGTAGTAGAAGCTGGTTTTAACAACTTGGCATCCACAGGGAAAATGCAGTTATATGAGTCACCTGAATGACACAGAAATAGCAGATGTTCAGTGAATATTTAGTCTCTTTACTCAGTCCTATTATATGTGTTAATTTTAAAATAATTTTTTTTCTTTTAAATCAAAGCAGCTCAATTTGCTGTTTGCACATCATACCATGACATCTGCTCTCTCAGATGCCAAGATATGAAATTGTCTTCTGATTTCTATATACTAATCTGTTTCTAGGATTCATTACATATTCCCTGCTTTGACATTTTAGTTTCAGGGAATTACAGCATAGAGTTTGATTCATATCACTGAAAGAGTATTTTTTTTCATTGGTGAATTCTTGACCCTTAAAATTCAGTGGAATATTCTTGCATGTGCTTTTTAACCAAAAGGTGTTTATTTAAAAACATTCACTTAACACACATGTAGGGAATTTGCATGTGATTTTTTTTTTGTTCTGTCTCACTATTGTAAGACAAGCGAAAGAATCAAAATCTCTAAGTTATTTTTCCTCACAATTATATCCCATTTATTCTTGCACTTTTCTAAGTGATGCAGTAGTTCATACTAGCTTAAAAAAATAAAAAAAACCCAAAAAACTAAAAAACAAAAAGCCACATCCAACCTAGAGTTTTCCACATTATGCATTTACTTTGCTTTGTGCTGGATAGCAGAACCTAGCTTCAAATTGCAGCTTTAGTGAACACAGCAGATTGTTTTTCTATTTCTGTGTATGAAATGTTCACAAGTCTTTTTCCATCGACTCTTAAAAAAAATACTCTGTTTAACTTGCATTATTGATTTTCAATTCAGAGGTACTTTTGCAATGAAAATGTGCTTGCTGAAAATTTCAAAATGTTAAAAGATTAATAAACTATTTTAATTTAGGAAGATTTAGACTAGTTGTATATTACCTATATTTATTATCGAAACTTATGTAATATTAGCTTGCAATTTAATTACGTATTGCATATTGTTCAAGTAAGATATTTGATTGGAATAGGAGTATCAGTGCATTCATGAGTTTTGTGCTGATGTCATGGTTCAAATTTGTACTTCTTAGCAGCATCATCTGATTTCCTGAACCAAATGTCCTCAGCACATCTGTGGTTCCAAGATGTCCATAAGCATCTATATGGGCTCACTACATATTCCAACATATAGGATGCTCCTTGCCAAGAGCTTGTACTTTGCATTCAAAAAGAATCTAGTGTATGGAGAAGAAAAGCTTAAAAAAAAGCAGGAAATTTATGAAAATTGAGATGATCTGTAAATTCAATGAAAAAAATCACACTCTTAATCAAAATGCTAAAGGACACATAGCCATTAATAAGTGATTCATATACAAAATTTTCATACAGTTGTACTGCATTATTGCAACCAAATACAGAGATACTGAGAAATCATGTTAAAAGACTGACAAATCAGACTGGTTTCAAGTTTTAAACCCACTTACCACTTACATTAACAATGTGTCATAAAAAATTATGTGTTCATACACAATATTCATCATCATGACGGTACATAAAAAACATTAGTGCTCAAAAAGTATGCTACATTGTCTGCAAGTATACTTTACCTGTAGACAATCATCACACAATTTTGATAGTTAAAGTCCTTGATTGTTTCTTTCTGCCCGAAAGTTGTACAAGGTTTCTTCCTAAAAGAAATTGTTATTACATGTCTTCCACTGGAGTGTCTGCCCCAGTATTTTATATTTTTGTATTTCTTTTCTGAATCATCTATCTCTTTTGTCGTTTCTTTTTAAAATTTGTATCCTACCACCTGTATGGTTGTGCAAATGTGTTTCCTCTGAAAAAAAATGGTATTTGAAAAGGTTTAAGATCAGATAACTTAAACATTTATAAACATGATGTTGGAAAATAAAAACAAAAATAAACATATTCAAAATTAACTAGTTAAGATTAAAGGTAGTTGATGACCCAAATGAATTTATTTAAGTTGCAAAGACAGAAGTTTCTAGATAAGTACTTATTGCCTAATTTGACATATCTCTTAAGATATCTATCTAATTAGATAGCTATATATAGAATCTAGATTGATATCTATATATATGTCTATTTTATCTTCTGATACGAATTTTCTGGATTGAAGTAATGTCTTAAAAATTTTACTTTAGATTAATTCACTCTAAATTAATGTTTTCTAAAATTCAAATATTTTTCCTTTTTGAATTTTACAAGTATAAAAACAAAAGGCAAGTAAATACTATTTTCTTACTTTTAAGAAAGAGTTCTCTAATCACCTTGGAACTATTGTCTGAATCTCTGTAAAACATTCTCATGCTTTTTCTCCATGTGTAGGTATTTGGGACTAGTTGCCAGATGTTCAGAAGCTCTCAGAAGTTTCTGTTCAAACTCTGTGTAAGAATCTCTCATCCTTTATTTAACAGCAGGAAGGCATTATTATTCTGCAACTTTTGTTGCCTGTGGTGATGCCATGACCCATATTGAGAAGAGATAGTATACTTTAAAATAAAAAGGAAACAAACTTACAAGCCCCTTTAATTACTAAAAGTATTGAATTGATCTGGAAGATAAATAAAAGCCTATAGACACCTTTAGGATTGTCTGTAACTTCACCGATTTTCTCTATTGTGCTATTTTTTAAATTGTGAAAAATAATTACAGGTATTTTCTATGAAGAATTGGAAACTCCCAGGTGTCCAGGAGAGGCTGGAAGAACAGAAGAAAAGCCCTGCTGGGCCAAACTAATGCTCCCTTTTGCCAGGACTAGAGTGTCTGACAATGGTAGTAACATACACTGTTCAGCTTGATCACTTTCTGAAGTAGATTTACCCCATGCTCCCAGTACAATTTCTCTTTTGGACTTACTTTCTTTTTACGATCTCTGTATGAACTTGTTGTCCAATGGAGTGTATGTTCATTTTTTTTTTTAAATTTAGGATACTGCCTGCTTTCATAGTGTCCTGCAGCAGCAAACTACTACTAGTTCATTCTCACTGTGTCAAGTACTCCGTCATATTTATTCAAATCCAACTCTTTGTACTTTAACAGAATGCTTCCAATTTTGTTTGAGAACAGAAGGTTCTTAATGATTTTGTAAACCTCTGCCATAATTCTCTTAATTTGTTTTCCTCTCTGAATTTAAGTATACTGTCCTTTACAGCACTTCCTCATAAAGCAACATCTTCTTATGTCGTTATTTTATATCCTTTGTCTATGTATCCTAAGTCCTTCTTAGAACATGGGGACCAGAACCACAAAAGTTGATGAAAACTATTTTACCTCTATAAAACTCTGACATGCCCATTCCTTGAATAATACATTGCCTTCATGAGAAAAGCCTGAAAATGCAGTGATTCTTCATGAGCCTATAGTTTCAGGTTTGTAACTGTATAATAAACTGTATTTTAAATTTAATTTAATTCTAACAGTGTTATTTTAGTACAGATATTTCCTCCTAATAATACAATTTGGTTTTTTAAATGTCATTGTCAGGATACCTCTTAATTTTCATTTTGCCAGCAGCCTGTTGTGAGAGAAAAAAGAAAAAGCCCACGGCAATAGTATCAGCATATAAGACTGATATAAATAAAGAATTATTGTGCAAGGATCTCTAATTTGGTTTACACTCTGCAGCATAAAATAAATTTCTAATAATCCACAACTCAATATTTTATGGTTTTTGATCATTAAGTAGAGTGGAAAAATCACCGAGGCTCTTACTCTAATGCTATAATTCACATTTTTAAGGCAAAGGTTTTGTTATAGACTTGATTAATGAAGATACAATTCTTTACTTCTCACATATTTTCTGCTTTTTTAGAAGACAACTGGAATAATTTTAAGACAACAAGGATCAGAGACATCTGCTGTCTCTTTATGAAATGTAAGTCATATATTGCAGGCACAAGTTAATAAATAAGTGCCACTGGCCCCATTATTTTTTGACGGGAGGAAATATTTTGTCTATAAAATATATGTAAGATATAACTTATGTCTATTATATATATAAAATATAATAAATATGCTTAGGAAGAGAGAAAAATAATTTCTGCTGTTCATATAAAAACTGCTGTTCCTTCATCAGAAAATATGTGTGCTTATGTTAGTGAAAGCTGACATAAGTGGCAATCACATTAAGGGAGTCATTAACTTACAGATGTGTGATAATTGGCTTCTAGAGACCAAGTAGTTTCCCAAAAATCTTGTATATTAACTATTCTTTGAAGCTGAATGCATATTATATAATCCTCTATATATATAAAAAAAAAGGAGAGGAGATTTAAAGGAACATTTATTGAGTCACCTTATTAATTTAAAATAAAACAAAATACAAAGGAAACAGTTTATTTGTTTTCAGTTAACTTATCGTGTGGCACTCCCCAGTGTATTTTTCTAATATTTTTTAATAACCTGATATATACTTCCTTCAAGTAGCATAAATAAAATTGTCCAGCCAATCTGATTTTTATATAAAATCAGAAAAATAAATAAATTTTTAAAAATCTCAGGCTTGACAACTATTCTCATTTGCTGGATAATTACATAAAAAGCTGAATTTCAGATTACTTTATGCATAAAACAATATAGTAATTTTTCAAAGCTGCTGCTACCATAGACTTATCTGTGGTTTCAAGAAGGCCTTCTAAATGAGGTCATTTCAGGTCAGAAAATATGTCATTTTTTCAACAATACATGAAATTATTTAATCTAAATGTACAGCGGAACAGGCTAGGTGACTTAGTTTATTTCAACTATAATAACAAGAATGATATTTAAGAAGAATGATTTTTGAAAACCACACTTTATACATAATGTTGTCTTCAATAGAAGAGTAAGCAAAATAAACAGGGATTAGAATTCCAGGATACTTATTTTTGTTTTGTAATATTATCTAAATATATATTAAAAAGATGTTTTAATGAAGGAGAAAAGTCTATATTAAGAAAGCATTACAATTGTGAAGCATGGATTATCATGGAATGATTTTTATAAAGTCTGAAATATAAGGAAAAGGTCTGAAATTATATGTATTTGTAATTAATCACTACGAATGACTGTGGGTAGTTTTAGGGGACATATAGTAATCTAGTTACTTTGAGAATTTACAATATTTTCATTATATTAAACTGTCAGTGTTCAATAAGCATTTGGACAACTATTAGATATTTGGTATAATTTTTAGGTTGCCCTGTGTTGATTCAGGAATTGGGTCCAATGATCCTTGTGGATTCCTTCTGACTCAGGATAATCTATAGTTCACTATTTGCACCTTTCATATAATCATACACTTCAAGTCAGATGTGCCTTTGAACAACTGAATAAAACATGAAGTATTTAACTTAACTATAATACTGTGTATTTTCCATTTAGACAGACAGGTTTTTATGCAAAAAAAAAGAGAATTTGTTTATCCCTACTAGTGAAAATTAATGGAGCTCCAAAATTAGTTTCTAGAAGCATGAAAAAAAAAAAATTAGTTGTTGACTAGAATATGAAAAGTAGGACAAGAGCATAAAATCTAAATCAGATCATAGAAAGAACCCAAAAACCAGCAGCTGTGGTCTGAAACCTTGACTTTCAGGTTTCAGTATGGATGACAGCAGTCTTACAGTGCAGTGTTATAAAAAAAATAGAAGTTATTACAAGGAGAAGAAATATCTAATTTACTCTGGATACAGCGACATTGACCTTTTACAGGGAGCTGCAGTCAGTTAGACAAACTCTGCAAGGTGATGATCTCACTAGCTGAAAGAGTGAAAGAGGGTACACAACATACTCTCAAGGAAACCATTTTTCAAAGGGAGTCTGTACAGAATGAAAGAAACCTTAGAGCTTCTAACAAAAACAGGAGAAGAATGCCAGTATGGAGTTCACCTCATTTAACTTTTCCCCTGTCTTTGACTCCTGAGCCAACATCACTTGAGTAATGAGGCTGATATTGGAGGCCTGAGGTATGTTGCTAAGCAGTTTTTAGGGACAGAGTTTCCATTGGTTAAAGCACAATTAGGAAGGTATTTTGTAAAAAATGCAACCCACGTGTGAAAGGCAGGAACAGCAACCCTAAACTTATACAAGAACGTTTGTACATTGACTTGCTACACCCATCAACAAGCAACATCTTGAAGCAGTCGCCCAACAAGTAAAGATCAAATAATCTGGGAGATGGTCCCCATCTCATAAAGTTTATGCACCCTCCAGCACCTCAGCATGGTCTACAGCCTTCGGGGCACCTGACCACAGAAGACCAGGGATGCTGCTGAGCTTGTGCAGCCAGGGTCACCATGCTCAGCTCCTGGCTCCCCCCTGGCTCTGAAGTCTGAAACAACTATGAGCAAGAGAATAAAAAGCAGAGATGGACACTTTTCTTTTTGTACTTTTTGGTGCTTTGCATTTTCAACCATTCTTACATACAGACACTATTACATTTCAGAACTCATTGACACTGATACAATTATTGAGCAGTAGTTAATACATTTAGTTCATCCTGATCTAAGCCATGACTTTCCCTCAAAACAGGCATTTTAAAATATGTTGTCTATATACATATTCATGATCAAACAGTCACATATACATGTGTGCACACATCTAGATGTATCTGAATTCCATTTATTATGATTTTGTCATAAATTACTTTTTAAAATAATTTTTTTCTCAGCATTCATTCTGAATCCAGGAAATAATGATGAAATACTGGAAATTTTGGTTGTCATACCTTTGAATATGCATATGATTATCTTACAGCAAATCCTCAACTGCTGTTGTATCGCGGTCAGCTCTTCTCGCTGCAATACCCCCGAGCGGAGGCGTGCTGGGTGGTAAAGGAATTGAACGGGCGGCCGCTCCCCCTGTGAAGGTCATCAGTCCCAGTTGGTGGTGTGGGGACAGACAGAGGCAACATGAGACTTGGGGGTGAACTGGGTAGTTTTATTCCATGACCCCCAAGACCACCTTGGGAGGAGGAACAAAGTTTTTATACAAGAACTCAGGAGGCGGGGTGTAGCAACAGCAACCAATAAGGGAATAGCAGGGGAGGAGTTTAGGGCAGGACTAACATATGACAAACCTATCAGGGGAAGCAAGGGAGTGGAATAGCACAAAGTAACCAATAGGGTGCTGAGCCTCACTAAATAGACAGGGAATGCTCTGGAAGCAGGGAAGGGAGCTAGGAGGAATGACAGGGAAGTTTCCAGGGAAAGGGGCAGGGAAAGGGAGGATTGACAACTTGGAGAGGAGGGGGTTAGGGAAGAACTAGGGAAGATTGACAACTGGGGAGAGGGGGAGATTAGGGATGGGGGGGGCTTGAACAGATATTGAACAAATATCAAATTAAAGAAAAAACACACCACTGCAAACTGCTTTAAGGATTTGGTTTAATCTACTTATCTATGTTAGCTCTCATGGATTTTACCATTCTTAATTTACAAAATAAAGGTGGTTTGTTGTGTTTTGTTTTGTGGTTTTTTTGTTTTGTCTTTGTAGCACTTTGCCATCTGGCAAATTAGTAGACAATGAGACAAAAAAAAAGTACTACACCAGCACTTAAAGCCTGTTGTGGTTTGACACGAAGAATTTTTTTGAAAGGAAGAGGTCAATCCAGTCAGGGGTCAGGTTTGGATAATGACACTTGGGATGACCAATTGAAGGTGGACACGCCTCTGAGAACACAGAGGGGTTAAAAGCAGAATTCCCAGGAGAGCTCGCTCTCTTTGGTTCCGGTCATCGGAGGGTGCAGGACCTCCCCTGCCCAGCCCGGGCTGGGTGGGGGAGGGGAAGCCATGCAGCCTGCAGAGCTCTGTTCTTGGACCCTCGGCCCCAGGGGAAAATGTGGGGGGCTGTAATCCCAAAATGAGACACTGGACTGTTGTTCCTGTTGGTCCTTGGCAAAGCATCCTTAAAGGAGCCCTATGAGCAGTCCTGGTCCATGCACGGTGATGAGAGCACTGTGACATGGAGAGGAGAGTGTCACACTGGCCGGTGTGTTTGGGCGGTGCCATGTGTGACATGGAAACACAAGAGGTGGCAGCTGATTTTCCTGGGGTTCTATGGTGCAAGGGAGACTTCTTGCTCCCCTGATGGACTCAGTATTGATTAATTATTGATTAATTAATTAATTAATTAATTAAGTTTCCTTAATTTTAATTTGACTTCATCTTATGGCCCACAGATACCATCTGGACAAGTAACATCACAGTTCTTTTGTTATTAAGAATCAATCACATTCTTTGTGTTCAGCTGAGATGCATGAGGACCAACAGTTCAGCTTGCACTTTTAAATAAATATGCATTTAAAAAAATAACCTCACAGATTGCAGTGAAGTAGAGCTTTTATAACTCTAAAATAAAAGAATTTCTCAGAGCTTCACAATTCCATACAAGATACCATACTGTGTTCTTCAGAGTATGCATACAAGTTTTCAAGTTATGTTAGTTTTATAAAGTAACTTTTTCTGAGCAATCAAGTCTTTCCTAGTTACATCACATGTGATCAATTTAAACATTTTCCCTTTAAATTACTGTTTCTTTTGCTTAAAATTGCAGTTTATAGTGCTATTTTAGTGCTTATCATTTTGGGATTTAAAGTTTGCATAGCTTTGTGAAAGTGCTATTACTGCACAGAGAAATGGTTGTGTAGTATATTTTATACTAAAAAAATATTGGTTTGGGAATCTTCTTGTGCGATTGCATATAGACTAAGTTTCTAAATAAAAATAAAAATAACATGTAAAATAATTCTTAAAGTACTTAGAATTATCAAATTTCAGGAAAAAATAAATTAATTTCTGGGAATTAATATAACTTTGAGAAAAAAAATAAAGATGATTGCTTTTTTTTTCATTGATATTTTTCTATCTACATACACATGTACATGCATATAATAGATTTAAAAGATTTTTCAAAACCAAGGTATTTTTAGCTAGTGGCTCCTATTACAGATCAGTACTTTTGACACCTTTGTTAGCAATATTATGCAGCAAGACCTCTCTTTTACCAGCTCTCTTTCACCTCTTTGAAGTAAACAAAGTTCAGGACAGGAGCTCAGTCTTGTATTCATATCCTGAATTCACTGAAGTTACTTCCAGAATTCAATGCTTTTTGAATTGTCATTTTCAAATCCATCACATAACCTCCACACCAAAAACCTTAAAAACCAAACCAAACCAATAACAAAAACAAACTCCCGCCCAAAAAGACCCCAAAAAATAAACCTCGAAAAAAAATACAAAACAAAACAAAACAAACAAACAAAAAAAAGAAACCTGAAACTTATCCTATGCAGCTGTGGAATGGAGGAATGTAATGCTTCTTCTTTCTGATCCTCAGTGTGTATTACCCACAGGACAGGAAAAGTACAGTTGGGGAAAGTATCTTTAAAATCTCTACCAGTTTTGTTTCCCTTTTGTCACCAGCTGAATGTGATATGGTAACTCCTGGTACTGTGCAATGCTAATTAGACTGCCCTTTTGCTGTTTTGCTATACTTTTAAAGTAGTTTAGTTTGGGCGTTTTTGTTTTGATTTTTTAGTGCTGTTTCCTCACTTTTTTTCCTTCACAATAATGTATTTTTCTGTATTTTTCTGATCTAGGAGATATCCAAAGGCTGAAATGGCTTTCTTTCACTTATTAAACAGTCTGTATTTTTATTCATAAGTTTCCATGTTTATGTTCTTCCTCTTCTCTCCCCCATCCCAATGGGAACAGAGAAAATGAGTGAGTGGCTTAATTACTGGCCCACCAGCTCACCACAAGGTCTTAGAAAAAAACTTTGCCCTGGGACAAATTGGTAAAGTTTAGAAAGTCTTAGGAATGATAATTGTAAACACTTGCTGTAAAGCCTATAATTAGGTGATATGATGTCCCCAGAAAAATGGTGCTCAGTGCCCAAAGCTGACATCTTATGTTAATTAGTTCCTATTAACATGTTTCATTAAAATAATATTTGGGTTTTAAAAGAGCAAAATTGGTTTGTTTTTTGTGAAAATTTTGAAAACACGTTGTGAAATTACATTGGTTTCACAGTTCAGAACTTGTCCACGAGGTAGCTCTATAGCTATTTCAATTCATAAATGCCCTTTAGGCTTTTTAAGTTGCTTGTCATTACTCATAATTTTAAGGCTTCTTTGTTTGCTCCCATTTAAATTGATTATATTCAAATTATTCAGGTAGTTTAACATTTCTTTGTAATGCCAACAGCATTTTCTTGATGACTGCTAGCAAAAGAAGTTTGATTAACAGCATATGTCCACAGAGACTGCAGCTTTAGGTAAACTAACTATTTCATTCTCTCAAATGACATTTCTTGCTCTTAATATGTTAAATATTGGAAGTGAGGCTTATCAGAACAAATCAATTCAAAACTAGTTCTGAAAGTCCAGCTCTAATTCTGTGATGGCAAAATGACAGCTTTAAAAAAAAAATAGGTTAGTGCTGAATACTTTGAAATTTCCCATAATATGTCTAAAATCCTTAATCGGTATTTATGTACTCTGTTTTGCTGCAGAGGTATAGAGCTGAAGAGGCTATTAAGTCAGCCTAGCTTGTACTTTCTCTCTCTCAATTCTATATGATAGCCTTTCTTTTTTGCACTCCAGAAAGGCAGACAGGTAACTGACTGAACCTGGTGCAATCAAAGCAAGCCAGGTTATTCTCAGAGGTTTAAACAGTTGAAACTTACCAATTCACTCCCTCTCTAAGGATGGTGACAAGCACAGAACAGGAAATGTGACCACACCATCACACATACTTCAAACTGTCTAAGTCCCTTGCTGTCTTTAACCTGTGGACCACTAAATGTCACATGAAAGCAAACAAAACAGGTTATTTTCTACTTGAAAAACGTCTTCAAAGTGGACTCAGAATGCTACTATGGCAGGGCAATTATCAAAATACACCTTCAGATAGTTTTTCCTACCAAGCATTGGAGTTGAACAATATTTGCTGGTCAATCTTATGTGCTTTTTGTTAGTTAAAATGATTTTTACATGGAAGATATTCCCAGACACATAGTCAAAAATATGGCAGAGAACATGCCTAGATTTCCAGGCATCATACTATACTTCCTGGCTCAGATGTCCCACAAAATATCTGTATTATGTCTACTGAAAATAAAATATTTTCTTTTGAATCTTTAGCAATTCCCTTCTGGGATGAACACTTCATCCAAGTGCTCCACATTTACCTATCTCTACTTCTCTATTCCCTTAGGAGTTTGTATATAGTGAATGTAGTGTCTCTGAGAAGTGGTAAATAGTTTATGAGCTATATTGAACTCAGGAAAATTATTAGACTTCCTCTACAACTGTTTTTGCTGATTTTTTTAATATTTCATCTGTGCTGCTGAATTAATAAATTTAGAAAAGCCACTAGAGATTTAATAAGGCAACACCAAATGCCACCTGGATCTTTACCATCAGTATAAAAGGCATAGGATAGATGTAGGGCACTAACAGGTTTATTATTTAATGCTGAGTTTATATTTCTTTTTCAATTGAAGGGTCATATTATTTTGTCTGTCTTGGCAAGCTAGTTACAGTAAAATGAGACCCATATTCTTGAAATAGGGTGCTTTTATTACTTTAGCATTCAGTGGTACATATAGGAAAATATATTTTATATGGTCTCTTCAGAAAACAATTGAAGTCTAGGAGGAAAATTTCAGAGTTTGAAACTCCTGGATAGAAAATAAAATTGTGAACTCCAAGAACATGATATTCAAGCTCTTCTGCTTGAAATGTCACTGCTGGCCCTCTGTATCAAATGCCAGACTGATATAAACAGTTACTGAAATAGAACTTGGAAAATTACAAGTAATACTACAAACAATTACACTAATGAATTGTCTAGAGCCACTGCTGTCTTATTATAAAGAGAATATCACAGAAATTATGGTTCAAGTTTTAATAACATTCTGGAAAAATTCTGCTTTTGCTTATAATAAAATAATGGAATTATGTCCTAGGAAGAACTAAACTATGGCACACACTGATACTGATATAAAAATAGAAGAAGCTGAAAAAATGTTTGGGCTCAGTAAATAGCCTATTGATTCAATCTTCTATTTCAATAGGACAAGGTATCTAAGAAGACCATTTGTGCCATAGTCTATACTCAGTCCTTCCCTTCCCTTCCCTTCCCTTCCCTTCCCTTCCCTTCCCTTCCCTTCCCTTCCCTTCCCTTCCCTTCCCTTCCCTTCCCTTCCCTTCCCTTCCCTTCCCTTCCCTTCCCTTCCCTTCCCTTCCCTTCCCTTCCCTTCCCTTCCCTTCCCTTCCCTTCCCTTCCCTTCCCTTCCCTTCCCTTCCCTTCCCTTCCCTTCCCATCTTCTTTTATCTTCTCTTCTCTTTTTTAGCATATTTTGAGGAATTTGACTATCAACAGACAAACCTAAACTTCTGGATGTATCTGAAAATGGATACCTTGCCTTAATAAGAAATAGCAACTTATATGTGACACAGAATGAAATGTATCCCCCAGTTATGTCCAGTGTTTCTTTAACATCACAACATACAGATTTTTACTATAAATATCCTTAATTCTGTTTTTCAGAAATATGGTTTGCAAGCCAACACAGACATAAGCTAAGTGAATGAAAGGCATCTGAGAAGCATATTATGTTATGATCTATTGCACTGTAGTATGTGCAATGAAAATATGCAAAGGCTGGTAAACCTGATGTGGCTCTTACATTATCTGAATCCAAAATAATGAGAAAGTTTCCAGAAGCCTGCACGTCAAATATCAGCCTCTGTCAAGCAATCATTCTCCCAATAACACTGTAACTGATATAATACTTTGTCATCCACAAATAGTTATTATGAAAAGTGGGGAAGTGAATTCTTTCTCCTTTAGACTCTCATAGGTATTCAGTTATATAAATACCTAAACTTTAACAGTTGAATTGATTTCCTAATTTATGAAAGTGTAAATGAAAAGATACAGAGTGCGTGCATGTGGTATTTTTTCATAACTCACTAATCTAATGCTGAGTTGTAATGCTGTGACCATGGCTACAGTAATTTGTCATCTTTCTTGTTTCATAAGACATTGCCTATAAATTTCTGATTTTTTGAATACAAAAAAAAGCCAAACCAAGCAACCAAAGAAACCCTATCCAAACTATCAAAACAACTCAAAGGAAAGGAATCATCTGAAGTGATGCAGTGAGTAATATTCAAGCTATCAGCTGTTCACTGTTTTTTTATAGATGAAAAGTAATACCAGTATCTGCAAAATGTTTTTAAATTACATATGCTTATCTTGTTATATTTATATTAGTACCTCAAAGTTAAATTTTGCAGAAGAGAAAATGTATTTGTTCTTCTGACAAACCAGATACTGTTAAATCTTACCTTATCTAGTAGTCAGTCTGGACTATCTAAAAGTATTACCTTTAACTGCATACAATTTTATACATGTGCATTTTTCTGTCTTTCTATTTTAGATAAAACAGTTTGACTAAAACTTATAAATTTCACGTAAATATGTATGATTAAATTAACACCGATATAGTCAAATCTGAAGTTACTCGTCTTATCAAAACCAGTATTACTGTCATTTTATGGAGCCTACCTAGTAAGCACAGACTCTTGGCCTGAGATAAGTTAGTGCTAGTGCTCTTTGAAGCACAATTAAATTACAATACTGGGCAGCTCTTGCCCTTGATGGTTTTTATGTTTGTAATATAGTTACTCTAGAAAATTAAGGTTTGTCCACAGACTAAGCCATTAAGCTGAAACTACCTTCTACAATTTCTTTCCATTTTAATTCTGCATGTATTAAAGTCCACATGGGAGTGTGAATGCATATTGTATTTTCAGTGTCAATTTCTAGTGCAAATGTGCCTGATACATTCAAATATTCTTTTCAAGCCTTTAGTTGTATAAAGCAATGCTAGTATTGACCAGATTTTGGCAATAGAATGGTCTATAAGATACTGAGATTCATACAATTAAATTCTGCTGATAATTTCTCCTGCAAATTTAAATGTGCGCAGACATCCGGTTAAGACCAATACTTTTTGCTATTTACACTGCAAATTCTTAACTATTGTGCTAAATGACACAATCCTTCTCTCAGAGGATCTGTGGAAAACAAATCTCTGAAGCTTTTATCTCCCAGGGTATATGTAGCAGTCTTTTCAAACATACATTGGAAGAAAATTACTAGTTTGAGGCATGAATAATAGAAATTAGCAATCAATGGGCATTTATGACTGATATAGAAGTAGAATTTGATTTCTGTAAAGAAATTCAGTACTTCCACATAATCCATCAATAAAAGAATCTGGATGTAAAATATCCATGGAATTAGAGGCATGTAAGTATTGAATAATTTGATCAGTCTTGGAGAGTTTTATTCAACCTAGAATTTATCTGTTTCTCTTATGAATTATGTTATGATTTTTCCTTAAGTCTGGCTTTGATGTGTGACATTGATGTATAATTAGGAGCACATGTACTTATCTTGGCAGGATAACATGAAGCTTTCTGCCTTTTGAGATACAGCTATTTTAGGATTTTTATCATACAAAATCATTAATTTAATTTTCCTGGAGTAAAATGTCTGGTAACACTAATTTGGTTTTAAGTAAGGGTGATACAAAACATGACATTTATTAGCCATGAGATTATTGCCTTTACCACTTAGATATAGGTAAAGAGTTTATCTGAAAATAGCACTTTGAAAATTCTTTGATATATTTACAAAGCTTCTACCCAGCTACAAGGCTCTAAATCTTATTACAAAATTATTTTCTATTCCTTGCAAAAGTTTATGTGTTATATAAGTATGTTGTCATGGTTTGACACTGGCACAGTGCCAGTGCCCCCATGAAAATGCCATCTCTCAATTGAATGCTGTGAAATGAGATTGAGAACAGAGCAAAGCAGGCCCAAGCTTAATAACAGGAAAAAACTTTATTAAGCTACTACTATAAAAGAAAGAAAGGAAGGAAAAAAAACACACACAAAGATAAAAATGAAAACCTTGCAAAGCATTCCTCCTCCCACCACCCAACTCCAACAAATCACAGCGAGAGACAATCTGGACCCCAATCAGGTTTTCACCCTCCAGACAATCGATATTCAGTCCATCAAGGGAGAGGGGAGTCTCTCCTGTGCCACAGACCCCCCAAGAAACACAGCTCCACATCCTGTGTTTCCATGTCACACATGGCACCACCCAGAGAAAAGTTTGCCATGGTGACCCTTCTCCTTTCCATGCACAGTGCTCTCACCACCAATGCATGGATGGACAGACTGCTTTTAGGATTTTTCCTTTCAAGGATGTCCTGCCAAGAGGGGAGAAAACAACAGTTAAATTTTTCATTTTTTGGGACCACAGTCCCCTCCCCATTTTCCCCTGGGGCCAAGGGTCCAAGAACAGAGATCTTCTTCTCTTCTCCTTCTTTGAGGACAGGGGGCACCACCACAAACCCCCTAACCTTTTCTCTGTTTGCTCCACTTCTGTCTTTTCCCAGCTGAATCAGGTCTCTTGGCTCACTGGCATCCTCCTAAAATACAGTCTCTCTTGGAGGAGAAAATTAATTCCGTCTGTGGCTACCAAGGAGAAAGTCCAGCCAAAAAGCCACTCCTTCACCCCCCCTGCTCCCCATCTAGAATTTCTCCTTCTAACATCCCGGGGTCCAAGGTGTCCCTCTTCTTCTCTTTCAAACCGAGGAGGGGAAAAAATTTCACAAAGCTTTCATTTCTCAAGGAAGGGTTAATAGTCCCGACTCCCAGGATGGCTCGATGCCCAGACTCCAGCACTCCCATGCGACTGGGCACCTTGTGGCCCCCCCTCGCTCTTCTCCTTCCTCGCGGTGAACTGCTGACAAAACTGCCACTGTCTCTTTCTCTCTCCCTCTGGGGAGGAACGGAGACATCCCAGATTTCTCCACCCTTCCATCTGCAGGGGCCAGCCCGGTTCCAGTCCCTCCACCCTTGGGTCAGTCAGGCCATGGGCCTTCCCCTCCCCACGCAGCCACGGCCGGGCAGGGGAGAGGCTGCACTGCGGCTGAGCGGAACCAAAGAGAGCGAGTTCCCCTTTTAACTTCTCTGTGTTCTCGGAGGTGTGTCCATCTTCAATTGTTCAATATCCAAATTGACCTCTTCCTTCCGGAAAAGTTCTTTTTCCGTGTCAAACCACAACATATGTTAAATGAGCTATCAATTAATTGTGATTTATTTTCTGTTATTAACTCATCTGGACAACTTTGTTGAACAAAGCATGATATAGTGTGGTACTACATTGCTACTTGATGTGTTCTACAAAAGCTTAATAAGAGGCAACTGTAAGAGGTAATATTATTAATTTAATTCAGCTATTTCTGCTTTTAACCTTGGACTAGGGGCAATTAAAAACAAGAGGAAGTTGAAATAGCTTTTTTCCAATTATCTCCAAGTAGTAGTTAGAGTAATTACCTTGAATATGATTTTTTCAGTGACACTGTTCATGTTGGTCAAAGATAGATATCCTATTTTTGGACCTATAAGCCCACCAACTATGCTTTTTGATGTTGTAATCTGAACTGTTTGCCCTACATGAACACTTAGTCCTCAAAGTTTGGTATTTTTTAATAGTTCAACAGGTGCTTTCATTAGGAACAAGATAAATGGATAAATAAAGCACTATGGGTAGTATTTAAGGGTCAGGCTTTCTCTCTTCCCCTGATTCTGTACTTGCCTAAGAACAAAGCTGACCTTGGGAGTTTAAATACTTTAGACACTAAACTGACTTTGGGCTTATCAGCTGGTTTAATGATAGTCAGAATGTTCTTTGTAGAACTTTCTTCTATCACATTTATCATAATATTTTTTTCCACCCAATTTCCAGAGCAGAAGCCTGTTGCCCCTCCAAAGTAGAAGCAGACTGTGCATGATACACTGAATTTTTGCCTTCCTTAAATCAAATATAACTACATTGAAAAAGAGTACCAGGTTAGTGTGTAATATTGACTATGTATTTTGCTTTTTTGTTTGTTTGTTTTTACATGGGAAATATGTGTCTTTTTAATTTAGAATTATAATAGAACAAGGTTATCTGCTATTTTATATAACTCATTCTCCTTTTTACTACACATCGGCTTTTGCTTTTCCCTGACAAACAAAACAAAATAAATAAAACCCCCCAGATTTATTTCTGTATTTTAAGAAATACTAAACAGTTTGATATCAGATCTTGATATATCTGTAAACGAGAAATAGACATTAGCAAACCCACCTTAAAATGTAAAATACAATTTTGTTTGTTGATTTTGTTTTCTCCTAGGAGAACATTTAATTCATGATAAATACTACAGAATGTCACATATTTTCGGGAAAATAACACTAGCAGAGCTCGTAAAACAAACAAAAAACCAAATATACATACAAAAGATGTTTGATTTTGTAGTTATGTTTCTATTCTTTCATTACTGTCATATAAAAAAATGTAGTTCAAAATCTGTGCTATAATTACACATAGAAGCAATACTGGGTTTACTGGCTTCTAATATGTATTCAAAGAAGGTTTCTCTGCCTCCAAAGTGTCACTTTTATGTCATCTTGCCTCCTTAGCAGTTGATCCAAAAAGCAAAGTTCATTTCAATTATTTCAGCATCCTTCAGCACCCTGTCAGTAAACAAGCAGTTTGAAGCATTCACTGCTATGAGCAAGACCCAGACTTGAGGATAAAGACTGAATGGATGGCCAGCAGTGACTGGGGATGACAAAAATCTGTACCCTTCATCCAAAGTGACATGGCTTATGGCTCCTTATACAAAGTATTTGTTCCCTGTATTAGACTGAAATTCTGGCTTACAACGTATTTTCATCACAAAATAATCAGAAAATTATAATGAGAAAGTGTTACCTCTGTCCCCATTAATTTTGAGATAAAATCTCACCTTCATGCTACTAGATCATTTTATGTGTTTTGTAATATCTAACTGCTAGGGTATAATAAAAATTTATGTTCAGATACCATAAACCATTGTTCTAAGAGAAGAGTTTACTCCTGTTCAAATTCAAAACAGTCTATGCCCATCCAAAATGGTTCAAATCAGTTCTGAATTGTTCATGCAGAACTAGAATCTCATTGAGTAACCACTGAACTATGTTTCACTTTAACTACACTCTCTGGCTATGATCCTATCCCTGATTTGCCATTCCCCACCCTGGATCCTCCTTGGTGTGGTCACTTCTTGCATCTGCCTTTTTATCACACAATTCTTCTGACTCACCTTCTCTTGTTGGGCAGCCAACCCTTGTTGCTCCCTAATACTTTCAAACTGATCTCCGAACTGGGGAAAACTTTCCCTTCAAGCACAGGGTTATGACCTTGATTTTTTGCTGTAATCCCTTCTCTCAGCATTCTGAGTTTTACTATCTTATGCTCACTGCAGCCAATGTTACTTCTAAGATATTATCTCAGAAAGTCTGTTCAAAACTGGAACTGTGCAAAGGCCTAAATGAAGGTACATGAAACAACATGCTTTACCTCCCTCCTTTAGCTGAAAAAACATGTTTATAAAGTACTTAAAGGAGGATTGTATTCTTTGATCCTGACATCTCTTCTAGTGCTAAAGAATACTAATTCATAAGTAATGCTTCAGGGTTAAAGAAAGGTGAATGAGATTCCAAGTTG
This sequence comes from Lonchura striata, assembly GCF_050655825.1. Taxonomy (NCBI): domain Eukaryota; kingdom Metazoa; phylum Chordata; class Aves; order Passeriformes; family Estrildidae; genus Lonchura; species Lonchura striata. The sequence continues at coordinate 53,417,295 of NC_140703.1, read as the reverse complement.
CTTCAGTGAATAAATACCATGGATAAATGTGAGCAGTTATTTACTTTCAGGGATTAGGTAGCATGACAGCATACGAAATGTGATGTACTTGTGCTATTGCTTTCTACAGGAAAAAGGTATCATATTTACTATTTCAACTGGCAATGCAGAATGCATAAGCATTTACAAAGTGTGATGCTTAGCTGCTTGAAAAAATGTAAAGCAATATTAAAATAATGTTCTATGTATTACCTTCCATTGCTTTTTAAAGATTCTCAAACAACTTATTTGCTTCCTTAACCAATGGCTGCCCCAAGTGTGCATGAACTATTAAAAAAAAAGCCTATACGAATTCTGGATGGCTTAAAATGATAAAGCATGTTACTAAAATATTCTAATGACTTTATACATCTGAATGCTATTTGGGAACTACATCTGCACTTTACCTTGTGTTACAGATATTGCTGGGAACAAGAAATCAAGGCACAGTTAACCATTAAAAACTCCCTCACTGTGAAGGGTTGGAATGTCTTCTGAAAGATGATAATTCCTGACAAGAACTAGTTGAAAACTTAGTCTCCTCAACAGAAAGTAAGCAATTAAACTAACCTCCACCACTATCTCTGTGACAAATAATGTCAGTATTCAACTTTCTCTGTATTGTATCTCTCCTCTAATCATCCAGACCCTTACTTCCTGCAGTATTTTATGTCAGGACTATGTTCAGTTAAATCTGTGAGGTTTTGCAGGTAGTGCTCTTCTGTAACCACTTCACATTAACTTTTCTTCCCTCTGTGTTTTCCTGAATTGATAATAGAATTCAATTTTAAATAGGACCAGTATTCTTTTTTTTAAGTTAGTAAAGCACATATGTAAAATTGCTGTTGAATTTCTGTGAGAATAGAAGGAACACCTGTAGCAGGGATTGATATTGGATAACTGATTTACACTTTTTCTAACTAGCATATGTTCACGGTATTATCTTACACAAACCCTTGGATGCAAATGAACGAGAACATGGGGTATATATTGCACACATGACCAAAGTCACTAACCCCCGCCTATAACATGTGGTTGCTCAGTTACATTGGGTTGGGCCAAAATTTATAGAATAAAAGGAGTGATTCAGGGCAGAAAGGACTGAAAGGGGAAAACATCCCTCACTGTTCAGGATCAGTAAATGGACCGTGTCTCTTCTCCTCCCCTGAAGGAAAGCATTTAGATGAGTTTTGCACCTCCAACTACATAGGCACACACCCAGGAATTTCCATTTAAACATACACAGTGTTATTAGAATCTCTCTTGCTATACTTTCTTTCACATCACATATTAACACTTTGTGGTTAGTACATTTATCATTAGGAATCCTGATCCTTCTTTCCTGTGGCTTCAAGTATTTTTGAGACTGGATTATGCAAAGTCCTTATTGAATGTGACCAGACCTATAGGACTGGATTGGTAAATTGCATTTGTTCTCATGCAAGGCCTTTTGAACTCCACCAGACTTCTAGTGTTAATTTGCTATAATCAGAAATTAAGCTCAGCCACACCCAGCCCTTCTGATCTCTCAGGATCAGCTGGACCACAAGAGCATTTATTTTCTTCTAAATTCTCATGCCCTTAATGCAACAATGAAGAGAGTCAAGCAGTGAAACAAGCTCCTGGGAGAGGATATACAGTTTCTATCCCTAGAGATTTTCAACATCCAAATAAATGAAGCCCAGAGCTGTGTATCCTCAGAGTTAAGTCTGTTATAACAAGGAGGTTGGATTAGAGACCTCCTGAGGTCTTCACAGTTGGATTGTTCTATGGCTTTTGTTCCGTGATATTTCCTTATTTTAATGCCTGAAATCAACTGGAATACAAAACAACTGAAATTAATGAATTATTATTAACTTCGATGGCTATACACAAAACTTTTTACAGGTAGCCAAAGAGAACAAAATATTTTAATCTCATTATTTGCTTTCCTGGCAAAAGCAGTTAATTAATACTTTTTAGTAGACTTGATCAGAATTATTTATAAAAATTGATGCAGAGTTCTTGGTGCTGGAAAGATTTAAGTGTTTTATGAAAATGTATTGTTTTCAATGCTTGAGCTCTTCTCTGTAAGATTTGAGCTCAGCAGAGCAAAATGCAGATTAAAGGTTATGATCCTAAGAATGACTGAAAAATTAGTCAAGCACAGACTATCCCAGATGAAAATAGTGAATGGCAAGAAAAAAAGAAAACACGAAAAAATTGTTTTCTCACAAAGACGTGGTTACTTAAATTCTGACAACCTGTAGATTTTTATAAAGGAATAAAAAGTGATACGTGAAACACTCAATAGTTTGCTCTTCCTTTCTTGGGATTTCTTGGGGGTGCTAGTAATTTATTTATTTATTTATAGATTTTATTTCAAGAAAGAACGCAAATTCATTTTTCTTGTTTTTTTTCCGATTCCACAGAACTGGGGACATCATCACTAATATGATGAGCTGTCAAATATCAGTGGACATAAACACTGAAATAAACTCTAGTATTGCTAACTGGAGAAAATAAAATGTCAGCTTTTTTGCTGTCTATAGAATTTTGGTGAATAAACTTATACCACAAAATGGAAGATCACTGTATTTCTCTAATTTCCAGCACTGGAAACACACAGAATGTAGATTTCACTGTGTATGTTGGGTAAAAGGACCATTTCAAAATAGTAGATATTTCCCACTCTATTTAGCAGATTCCTTAAAAAAATAAATTAAAAAAGAAAAAAAGAAGAAAAAAACTTCCTGTGCTGTAAATACTGTAAGACATCAAAGTGTAAGTGTAGCAAAAGAAAGCAAATCCATTTGGGTCAATGTATGAATTTGAATTTATCATTGGTAAGACTTCCCACTTCAAGCCTAGTTTAAAGCTCTGTCAAAAACCATCTTTTTCTTTCGAGGAAGGGGAATCCAACTGAATGTCAGCAGGCCATTCCCATTACTGAAAAACCCCAAAACTCTGGTGGTGACACCAGCCATGGAGTCGTTAATAGACTGAGTTAATCTGTTTCTCCATAAATCATTGCATGCAACTGGAAAGACAGAGGAAAAAATTACTTGTTCTCCAGATTGCCTTACCAACCATCCCAAGGCACTAAAGTGTCTTTTGATTGCCCTTGGACTACACATTGTAATTTCATCACCACCCATGTAGAAGAGCAATAACGGGAAACAGTGTAAAGGCCAAACCATGCTAGGGAGTTTCATAGTGCTATCCTAAACCTGGGCCACAGAGAGGCATTAACCTTAGTAATTTTTTTTCAATAGGATCAATTTACATTTGGTAATTTGTCAACAGGATTATTCCAAGTGAGAAGATAAGCAAGTATATCTTTATGGATATCTATGTATTCAGAGTCATAGACACATTGATTGAGGTTTTATCTTGCCTAAAGTACTGCAGAAATGTAATTATCACTTTGTGTATTTTGGATTTATCTCACAACATTACTATTACTATTACTATTACTATTACTATTACTATTACTACTACTACTACTACTACTACTACTACTACTACTACTAATAATAATAATAATTTAAACTACCCATTAATATATGCATTTCATCTGTTCTATCACCTTTCATCTTTAATAACTATCTAAAGATAACAAAAATAGCAGCTTAGCTACATTAACATCTCCCTGTGCTCAGTAAATATTTTTCCTGAGTTACCCTGGTTTTCCACAGTTTGTATTCATAGATTACTTTCAAAATTCTCTCAAGCTTTTTAATCATATCTGTTCATTTATTTTCAATGTACACATAGAGTATGTTTAAGATTTGGTCTTTTGTCTCTGTTTAGGGATGAGTCAAACAATATTTGGAACATGAAAAGAGTAGCACTGACTTCAATCTAATATAGGATGATGAATGACCACACACCACTGTCTATTCAGTAGAAAGATTTGCAAGGCAGTTTAGTAGCTACCTTATAATGGAAGGAGAAACAGGTTCAAATGCATGTTAAATTGAAAATTCTGGTTCAGAATTTTAAGACATTTAAGACTAATGTAGAAATGTCCAAACATTAAAAAAATAAGCATAGGTTTAGACTAAAAATATTTTACTGTTATATCTGAAAGTTTTGTTTGTAAATTAAGTGATTTTAAATGTAATAACGAATGTAAATGAAATCAATTTTACAGAGAAAAATTTTTGTTTGCTTGAATAGCTACTGTGTATTGACTATGAAACAAACCACAACTATCAGCTATACTTTTGACAAAAATTGCATCCATAGTAAGAAGAAAAAAATCTACAGTGAATAAAAGCTCTAAATATGAAAATAGTTTACTTATGTGGAATATTTTTTATTATTTGAGAGAATAATAGAATTATTATTCTTTGGAATAGTAAATTAATAGTAGAATAATAAAAGAATTATTACAGAATAATTTTTTATTAGTCCAGAGACAGACAAGATATGGATTTAATGGATTTATGGATTTGGTAGAGTAATATTTGAATAAATTAACTCCCATACTGTATCAGAGAAAACAAATGAAATCTATAAGTAAAAAACAAGTGAATATGAAGAAACAAGAACTTTATCCTTATACTGAGTAGAATCAATTTTGGTGATGCTCAGGAGTAACTCTTAGTAGTACAGAATTTGGATTTCCTATTTGCTTTTTTTTTCCCTATCTTTTACTGTTAAATACTAAATCTTGCACATCAACTATGCTACCAAAAGTATTTTTGAGAAGAAAACTTCCAGAGTCAAATTCCTCTCATTTACACATCACAACATGACCTCAAATGTTGCCAATGAGTTTTACTGCATAACTTCTGAACAGGACTTATCTAGTAAGTTAAAATCCTTAAAAATAGGTACCTGGTTAGGGACCCAAATAGATCTTAGCTTCAAAAGTTCCAAGGTATTACCACACTTTATATTCCACAACTTTTCTTATGAGCAATAATTACTTTTAAATTCCCTGATCAGTACTTCTATATTAAGAAAATTTTATTTCTAAAAAGATGTAGATAGCACCTGATTAAACCCTGAAGCAAGAAGGTTTGTAGGGATTTTTTTGTGCATTAAAAACTGGAGATTTTATTAGCTGTCAGATAATATCTGTTAGAAAAATCTATTTGTCTGAGTTCTGCTATGTTTTTGGCACCTTTAGTACCACAGTAATAAATCAGAAAACGTATTTGCTAAAATAATGAAACTTGAAGAATTAAAAGACATCTGTATTAGAGCACCTTTGCACAATTCTAGAAGAATGAGAGACAAGCAAAGAAAACTGAAAAATAATAGATTGCTAAATGATGGTGATTGTGATCTTGTAGGCATAGCTGAAGCCTGGAGAGAAGATTCTTGTAACTGGGATGTCAATACAGATTAGTGCAATTTATATAAAAGAAGGGTGGAAAGGTATCATTATCAAGCACATAAAAAATATTTACAATCTGAGCAAACTATGGGTTAGTAGTGATTAGTGCCAAGGTAAATATGATGAACTGGGATACAAAGACTGGAAGGAAAAAGAAATGACAGTGTATGACCGATATAGATGATAAGGTTGAGAAGAAAAAGAAATCAAGGTCAGCTCAAACTAACTTTTTGTGTGCTCAGAAACCTGGGATATTTTTGATACATACATATTTGTTGGGCAACATAGAAACCCATGAAATGTAAAGGAAAATAAAATTATACATTTGTATTGAATGAAAATAAAACAAATCTTCTATCTACTTCTTTTACAAGGAAACTAAACTTAGTATTTATCTGTCATTCCCTTATCTGAAACTTCCTAATGAAAATTAGAACTAATGGTACCATTAAGAATTAAGGTTTTATTAAGGTATATAACACAGAAAGTCTCCTATGAAATAATATTCAAATCCACTGGAGTGGAATACAGTGCAATTAAAATATAAGAAATAATACTGCTTTCAGTGAAGAATATGAGAAAGAGTGGTTGGTTAATGGGATTTCAAAGGTGGATTCTACTCGGTTAACTTTGTTATCACATTTCCAGCTTTGGAAATGCATTCTGAGCAGCTTGCTCCAAGACGAAAGGCAAATCCCCCAAAGAATGAAGAAGCCCTCAAAAACTTTGAAGAAAGGAAATCATGTTAGTCTTGAACATTTAACATCTAGTTTCTATTCCTAAAATGCAATTATTTTCATCTTCAAAATGACATGCCTTGGCTGATGCAGAGAATAAGAAAATTTGCAGTTCTTCTGCTTAAATTTATTTCTTTTCATAACACAACCTAAATTAATAAAAACCATTACAACGAGAACAAACAAAAAAAATTTTCATCTTCCCTTTTCTCTAGAAGTATTTTTTTTGTCAAGTGAGTTGTCTTTTTCAAGCTACGTGGAAGACAAGTCACTTTTAGTAATTTTAAAGTTTTTCCATCAGGAAGATGATATATCGCTTAGCCCTCATTAAATATATCATATATATCATTGATATATATGACTAAATATTTTTCCCCATGATCATTCAGCAACAACAACAAAAAAAGAATTTTGAGCTTACTATTTACTCTGTCTTTATGCAAGCTCATGCCTACTGCCCTATTCTCTACAATTGTCATTATAGATTATATGTGGTCATAAACACTGCAACTTAGTTGACATAATTTAGATAACACATAAAAAATTGTGCCATAGAAATGGATTCTGATTTAAACTGAAAAGTATTAAGAATTTTTGAGGTATTTCAGTAGACATACCAAATAGTGATATTATAAACAAAAAGGTTTAAATGCAAAGATATTAAACAGCAACAAATTCATATATGTTGATATTGTCTGGAAAACATTATAGGCAAATAAATAGGATTGCTTTAAAATAGATTTTTAAATGGTATGTTTCAAAACAAAGCAGTGTTTAAATTTCTTTATAACTTTGCTCATATGTACAATTTCACAATTTAAACAATCTTGTGCCAGATATAATGAACTATTTCAGAACTATAGATATTATTTCAATATGAGGTTTGAAAATATAGCTCAACTATGTCTATTAAGCAAGAAACTAAAAATCATCTTAGAGCAGTTTAAAGAAAGTCAGCTGTATTTAGCTGGTAATAATGTTTTTATAAGAAAAAACAGGTTTTTTATAAAGTTTTTTTTCAAAAAGGAACCCAGAAGCTACTTCGGATTATCAACTTTTGAGAAAAATCACTGAGAGGCTACTAATAAAAATGACAGTGAAAGATTATGATGGCATTTAGCAGCCAATCTATCTGAAAGCACTTAAACGTCTCACTTAATTTTTAAATAAAAGGTTACAAAGCACTTGCAATCGTTGAGTTTGACAAGTTAAAATCTTGTTCTAGTGGTCCCTCTTTTTTTTGTAAATCTGTGTCTTATTAATTTTTAATATTCTGTGAGGATTTTTGTTATATTTATTAGTTGGTTACTGTCTCCTATCTTATCCATGACTCAGTCATGCATAAATACAAAATATAACAAAGGAACTTTTAATTTTCTATATGCTAGCTGACAATATGCTGTAAGTGTGCTTTTACTTGCATACAATTTGTCTTTTTTTTCTATTTTCTTTCAAATAATATGAATATACACTTCAAGACAGGAAAGATAATTAATTTAAGGACTAGTATATATGAAGCATTTTATTTTGTAATGGTGATTATGAAAATTATTTCTTTTCTCTATAAAGATAAGTAACTTTTGAACTCAAAATCAAAAGAGGAAGCTTGGAGCAATTTACTATACCTATTTCAAGTCAGTTTGCCTCTTGCTAACTGAAGTATCACAGAGTCTCAGAAGATCCAGAGAAATACTTCTAAACAAACATTTGCAAAAGTGAAATTTAGTGGTAACAGGAAAAAAAAATTTAGTAAGTCAGGCAAATGTGGGATGTGGTTGATTATGTACTATAGTTAAATCTCAACTCTTATCCCAGCAAGACTCTTTTTGCATTATTAGGCTTTTTAAATTTTTGCAAGTATTTGACAGCCACTGGAAGATGTGATCTATGCATAGATCTGAAAAATTACTGAAATTTATATATCCTGGTTAGTTTCAACAGACTTGAATTTGTTTTCTATTTAGTCTGTTTTCTATTCAAGTCTACTGCTAAATTTAAAAAAAAATCAGATTTATTTTCTTCAGTCTTTGAAAATGAACCCTTCATTGTGCTGAATATTTGAACTTGACCATAGCATATCATTAGTCCTCTTCTAATTTATGTGACATTTGAATGAGTTCAATTATTAATTGAAAATTTTAACCACTAGTAGAATTAGTAGGGCTGTTGATGCTAAAAAAACTCACAACAACTTTAGAAAAGCTACTATTCCATTGATCTTTTTGCCTCTGGATTGAATGACAAGTAACACTCTCCTACCCACTGAATGATAGAATCATTTTTACATACAAATATTTTCTTAACTATGTTACAATTGGAGGAAAATGTCAAATATTATTTTTCATTCTCTCAATGAATTATTAAATGCTTTCTTCTTCCCTGCAAACAGATGGCAGGCAGCCATTCTGCATGGTGGAGTCTTTAAAATGATAGGTGAAAAGGGGTCTAGAAGAGGAAAATAGTGCTTCATAGAAATCTGTTTCTATTGAAAATTCTTGGCAGAAATATTAACAGAGTTACTGCTGAGTGATTAGATAACTAAGAAAAATTAAACCATTTTGCCAGAATATTTGGGGGGAGCATGGAATGTGGAGTACTTTATGAGCTGTGGTAGTTAAAGGAAAAGATTAGAAGCATGGGACTGTGCCCTTATGGTCTTTAATTTTCAGATTACATGGTACTTTTAGCCTATCGTTGTATCCATTGTAGGCAAAGCTCATAGTGCCAAGCAATTTGGCTCAATAGAAGCAGCCCAGCAGATTAAAATGATTGTTTCTAAGCTTCTTATATCCACACAATTTTTACTTTAGTGTTTTTTTGTTCACACTAGGTGAAATCTAATTTTTAGGACTGAACATCCCTCAAACACTTGGCCAAAGATTCTGAAAAATCTACTCACTGATTAAAAGTTCACTTTTCTCCATTAAGGTGAGCAGCACATTTTGGAGAAGAGCTTGCAGTTCCATTTCCTCTAAAAGGAATTGAGTTATATGCATCAACATTTTTCCATGAATGGAACATATTTAGAGGGAGCAATCAGTGGGTTGAATAAAAAATTGGGCCAAAATATTTAGCCATATCCCTGGTCCTCTTCTAAAATCAATGATGTAATGAGACAAAGAATAGTATAAAATATTTAACTTACTCAACTCTCTCCAGGAGCCCTACCTAGAGTCATTGTACTCTTCCTCTCCTACCATTTCTAACTCTTCTCTTTTATCACATCTCATTCACTATAAAATTTCACCCATAGAGGATAGTGATTAAATAGCCACCTACAAAATTCTGTCATGTTTTATGATATCATTAGGATTCTCCATCAGAATTTATCAATTACTAATCCTTTTTTGAAGGTGATACTTCTTAAAATAAATCAGATTATTATTTACACTGCTGCTACATAATTATTTTCCATTTTGTAAGCTTTAATACATACAATACCATACCTTTGCATGTATTATGTGAAATATTTTAGTTCATATTTTTCTCTTAAAGAATACATTGTAATAATTCTACAAATCTGAGCTACAAATTATTCCTGAAATTGGTGAGATGTAAAAAAACTGAAGTTTTTTGTGCTGCTGATTATTAAAGATGCATTAGTGAAGAAAAGTATATTAAGTAGTAGATAGAGTTCAATTACTTAATTTACATACTACATGATGGTACTTGAGTCTCATATCATGTAAGTGTAGTGATACTCACTGAGATAAGCAGTTTGGAGCAAGCACACTGATATTTTTTAAAGTGCTTCAAGTTTTCCGTAAAACAGTTAAAAACCACTGTATGATAATTAATTTGAGAAAATAATCAGTGCAGCATGTACAGAAAAAAAAAAAAAAGGTAGGAAAAAGAAAGCTCTTGAGTCAAGATTAAGACAAGCAGATCACTTACCAGTTGCTGGAATAAGCAAAATAGGCAACATGCAGAAATTAACACTATTTATTGCAAATTAAAATAAATATTTGATTATTCATTTGAATAGTGGAAGGGAAAAATTAAAAAAAAAAAATCTTAAAACCACTTTTTATCTCCTTTTGTACCTAAAGATATATTTGATAAATAACACAAAAGGCTCAACTTCACTCCAAGCACCTCTCCTTTCCATCCTGTCGTCATCATGGATTGCACTCAGTTGATTCAGTAAATTCAGTGAGTCAACAGGTAGTACTGGGGTGTTTGGTGGGGGTTGTAGTCAGGATGTAGCAGCTTCTCTTGACATCTTCTTCTTTCCCATTCTTTCCCTATGCTCCAACACATGTGCTCTACAGGACTCAATCCCGTTGGGGTGCTCCAGTGTGGGCTCACCCATGAGTCGACATGCCTTTGGAAGGTATGCCTACCCTGTCATGCACCCACCTCCTGCTCTACCCTGGTGTTTGCCTTGTTGGCTTTTGTTTCTCTTCCTTTCTATCCAGTATTTTCTGACCTTTCTTAAATATATTTTACAAAGGCTTCACCAAGTCCTCTGAGGTTGGTCCATTGCAGACCCTGATGGAACTGGCAATGTCTTGGAAAGGAAAAACCCTGACCTCTTCCCCAGGATTTTACTCCTGATGCAGCCAGATGCAAAAGCATTTCCTTATGAATTCAGTACACCTTTAATCTGATAACCTTTGACCATGAAATGGCTACCTTGATAGAGGAGGGAACAACATTGATAATTGTCCATCTTGAATTAAGAAAGGCTTTTGACATGGTCTTCATGGAGAAGCTGAGGAAATAGTGACTAGACGAGCAGAATCTCATGGTGGATTGAAAACTAGCTGAACAGCTGTTCCCAGAGAGTGATGATCAGTAGCAAGAAGTCTAGTTGGAGACCACTAATCAAGTGGAGTACCCCAAGGGTAAATGCTGTTTTAAATCTTCATTAGGGAGTTGGGTGATGGGGCAAAGTGAACCCTCAACTAGTTGGCTAATGACACAAAACTGGGAATGAGTTCCTCATACATAAGAGGGACTTGTGACTGTCCAGAAGAACTTCATCAGGCTGAAGAAATGGGCTAACAGGAACTTACAAGGTTCAACATGGGAAAGTCTTGCACACAGGAAAGACCAGTGCCATGCGTATGCATATGCATATGCATATGCATATGAAGTTGGGGACAAACTAGGTGGAAAGTAAATTTCTACTTTGAAGTCCTGATGGACAGCACACTGAACAAGACCAAGTTCGCTTGACAAAAAAGGCCAATGGTATTCTGGGATGCATTAGACAAAATACTGGCATTAATCAAGGGAGCTGATCTTTCCACTCTACTCAGCTCTGGTGACGACACAGTGGGCTGCTGTGTCCAGTTTAGGGCCCCTCAATACAAGAGAGTCATGGATATACTGCAGAGTCCAGCAAAGGGACACAAAGATGATTAAGGGACAGGAGCATCTCTCATATGGAGAAAGGCTGAGAGCTCTAGAACAGTTCTGTCAGGAGATATGAAAACTTGTGAGGAGATCTTGTCAATGTATATAAATACATTGGATACAGGGAGGATGAAGTCAGCATATTTAGAGTGTTTCCCACTAACAGAACAAAAAGCACTGGATACAAACTGAAACACACAACTTTCCTAAGAAATGTCAGGAAGCCTTTTTTTTTTTACTGTGATAATATTTGAGCCCTGGCACAGACAGCCCAGAGAGGTTGCGAAGTATTCATCCTTGGAGATATTCAAAGACCATTTAAACACTGTCCTGGGTATTGGTCTTTAAGGTCCTGAGCAGGAAGTGGGACCAGATGACCTCCATTGGTTCTTTGTAGTATCAACAATTTTGTGAATCTCAGAATCTATTTTCAAGTGTGTTTTGAAGATGGAAAATTAGGCCAAGATTTATATTCAGGTTCATGGGTTAAAATTGTTTTCTGATGGCTGGCGTCTTATATGACTGAACTATTTATTTAATATTTGGAATAGGAGGGAATTGTGTGTTAGGGATTTATTAAAACATAGCTTGGAGTGACATAAATGAAAATTGGCTTGTGAAGCAGGTGATTTTTTGAGTCCTATACAGAAAGCTAAACAGTCACTTGCTGACCTTTAGATTTTCCGAATCATGTGACAGACAGAAAAGTTAAAAGCTTTTCCAATGGGAGCAAGAATTCAGGATTATCTAACTGTTCCCATTTCATGTATTTGTTGACATATTCCCTTCTCATGTCAGAATCTTTAGATTATGTTTGAGAAAGAGGCCTTTTTTTAATACAATAGCATATAACCGAAACAGAGCTAGAAAATGTTTTTTTGGAGGGGGCAGTTTTATAGGGTTCATGATCCCTGGCCACAGCAAATGACCTTGGAATCTGAAAACATCATTCAGCCATGCAAGCAGTATTGGATTTGTGTCACAAGCATAAAATATTAAAAAAAAAAAAATAGAAGATCACAGGTAATTCCAGCATAATGTGCATGGACAGTTTGGCAGTTCTAAAATTTACAGCACCATGGTTCTATCTGTGTGGGCATAAACCAATCAAGTAGTTCTACTGCTTTACAGGGTGTTTAAAAAGGAATATGCAACAAGGACATATTTTCCTTAGGGAAATTTATAAATAAGAAAAAAACAGTTTTTTGAAGAAAGTGTAAAATTCATTTAGCCTGTCAAAACACATTTGCTTCTCTATATTTCATTTTTTACATTGTGCTATATAGTCACTGTTTGTTGAATGATTTGGATATTTTTTCCTTGAATATCCTTGCCTAATAGGCCATTAGATGTATTTATTACTCTTCAGAAGCCAAGTTGCTTCTGGAAGTCTGCATAATATGAATTCATTTTGAGTTCTGTGTACGCAAGCTTCTAGTGTTATCAGTCAGGTTCAAAATTATATGATTTTTTTTTTTTGGTGCTGTTTAAATTATGTAGTCATTAAACTGAGGTCTTCACAATTATGCATTCACAAAGAAAATTAACTAAACAATAAAAAAGGTACCGTCACAGTATAAATAATAAATTTAAATAGTGAAAAGTGGTTCAAACCTAAGGTGAGTAAAGAACTCAACTCACATGTGTCGAACCTAATTTCCAATCGGCCCAGTGCATAGTGGATGAATAACCCAAAATAAGCAAATTCTGAAGTACCCATCTACCCCATCCCTGGGCTTGTTTGAAACCAGGCTAGATTGGTTCTGAGCAACCTCTCTACAGAAAGGTGTCCCTGTCTGCAGACAGGAGATTGGAACTAGGTGGTCTTTAAGATCCCTTCCAACCCAGCCATTTTAAGATTCCATGATGATTCTACAAGTATGTTTGCAGACAGGTAATACTGGTAGTAATAGTACTGAAGTCATAATTTCCTGCACTGGAGAGGACAAAGAAAGAAGCTATTTGGCATTAATATCTTTTCACTGAGGTTCCACACTGTCAGAATAATGCAGAAAAAAAAGAATTCTCTTTCAAAAGGGAATTTCCCTAGAACATTATTTATTCACTTCCAAACATTTCAAATATTTTTATACCTTATATGTAATGTCCTTTTCTTAGATAAAAGCTTTTGGGACTTTACCGGCCTTAGTTTCTTTCCAGATCTGTGAAAGCAAATGTTATTTGTCCTTGGAGAAAGATGAGAGACATCCACAAGCAAATAGATCCCAGTTGTGCTTTCTATTTTGCTTTTTTAATCTGTCCTTCATCCTCATTTCTTCCTGGGAGTTAACTCACATAGGTTAAAATTGAATATATAAATCAAATATGAAATAATTATGGAGATCAAAGTATGAGTTCCAGATTATTCACTGGGGCACTACTAAGGTACTATTCAAAAAAATGTTAATAACCTAATAATCCTCAGAATAAAAGATTCCTCAGTATTTGTTCCAAACATAATTATTATCGATGTGATTTTTGACCAGCCTGAGTATCCTGCACTGTTTCTGAAGGAAAGTAATACAAAGGTATGCACAAATTTTGTCTGGCATAGTTGTGATATGTTCAGAGTGACTATTTCTATTTTTTTTTTCCTCTCTTTCTGGTTTTATTTTGTTGGGATTTTTGTTGTTGTTGTTTTGTTGTGTTTTTTTTTTTTTTTTAATTCTACCATTACTTATTTTTTTCAAATTAAGTAGTTTAAACATAAACTGAAAATATTTTTTTATGGTTGATGATAAATCCAGGTGTACCTCTTCCCTACTAAATGTCTCAGGAAAACATGTTCTTTGATTTAACACTCCCTTTCTCATATCAGGAAGCTGCCAGTTTTGTTCTCAGTGGGAGGAGGGGAAACAAACTGTAGCCCCACATGAGAACTTCTTGACTGGTGGAAGATGAAAGTTTGATGTGGGTTTGGCTGTGAGGATCCTAGTTAGGAATAAGATTTTCCACTGCTTGAATGACTGCTGAAATCTGTATTTTTTAGCTTTTATTGGAGATTTTTTTCTCCCCAAATTGAACTTGAAAATTATATGTGCTTTCTGCTATGAAGCTTTTGTATTGCCAGCTAGTCCTTAAGAACACTTTCAAAATGCCAACCACAGTGGACTGGCGAATGGAAATAGAATTTAATCTAGTTTCTACATTATAATCAGACTTGTCTACTAAAAAGAGATTTGCTTATGCAGTGACAGATGTAAAAATAATCAGAGGCTTAAAAAATAAATAAAATAAATTCATAATCAGAGGCTTAAAAGCATTCTCCCATTATATGAGGTGCTTAGATTCTAGATCATGACTTTTTTAAAAACCAGATCAAATCCAGAAGATCTTCTGCTTTTGGTTAGCCTACATTCCCTTCTTATTTGTGGTGTGTGTAACAACACAAGAATATTTGGATATTTCACAGCAGTTTGAATTTAACAATTACAGGTCTCAATTTCAATTTCTCATAAGAACTGTTGTTAAAAAAAAAAAAACAAACAACAAAAACACTATACCATATAATCACTAGGAGATGCTGGTATTAGGCTTTTGTAGAGAACATAAAAATCTAATGTACTCCATTTCTTCACTTTTTCATTTCTTTTTTTCCCCCCCTATTTTATGCAGTAAGAGAAAGAAATACATACTTGAGTTTTGGCTGTGTTGGGGTTTTCCTTCTATTTCTTTTACTTTTATTTTTTTTTAAATTACAAAGTAAGGGTAAGTCTCATTTTTATGCATGGAGTTTAAAAAGTGAGGGAACAGACAATTCTTTTAGTAGGTTTCAGGCTATGCTATTGCATAGCATTAAATAAAGGTAAAGTTATGAGCAGAGGAGCGAAAATTACCCTGCACTGTGTCACAGAGGTTCAACTGAATATGCACCAGGCAATTTGTCTTACTATTGCTCACACTTCATCTAAAATGTGAACACCCTTGATGATTCAGCAGCCCTTAATAAAAGCCCTACTGTGTCTACGGTGTCACTCCAAAGGGAACTGCACAATCAACGGAAAAGAAAAATGGTGCAAAAACCAGATTATTTGACTGTTGGACACAACCAAATCAAATTTTTGTTTTATATATCTAGACCCTTGCTACAGAAGAAGTATATTGTATGCAGTGGAAAAGAAGAGAGATTCACCATGAGGCAAGATCATGTTCTCTCAGTGTTGGGACATACACAGAAATTATTTTCTCATAATCTTTTCTCTCCTCCAGGATCCTCCTCCAGGATCCTTTTTGGATCCTGAAGGATCCAAATTTTCTGGACTTTTATCAAGAAAATACATTAATTGTATTTTTCATCTCCATGTCAAAAAAATATGAGTGAAAGCTGATGAGACTGTCAATTCTTTCTCAGATACTTAATGTAATTTGTTTAAATGTATTAAAGTTATAAGGTCTGAAAGAAGTAATGGGAAGATGATTTCCTCTAATCAATATTAGTTTGAAGCATCAGACCTGATGGTAATGAAAGTTCCCAGAATTCTTCTTGTCTCCTTATAAAAGGGGGACAAATCTGTAAAAAAGGCAGTTGAGTTGAATGTCAAATGCATAAGTGCACTATAAATGCATTGATTTGTCCCTTAGTTTGTATGTTTAATACTGAGTTCAAAAAATGACTTCCAGTTTATTGATTATTTTTACAGAACTTTTAAAAATTTAAAGATTCATAACTATGAAATATCTGGTTATTGGTTTGTTTTTTGGACTGGTGCTAGTGGAGGCATTGGCAAGACAAGTCTGCAACAGTATAATGGGATTCATTTATGCATATTGGAAAATAATGCCTTTCAGCATCCATATCAGAAGCAGATATTAAACAAATAAAATATGATGGAATATAAAATTGTCCTATAAATTAGCCAGCACCCCATTCTGAAACCAAAACTGAAGAAATCTTGCATTTATATTAGTCTTTAGAAACAATCTTGGCAGTGTTTCAGCTTCTTAGAAACTACCACCAAGGAATGCGACAAAATTAAATTTAC
The DNA here is from genome assembly GCF_050655825.1 of Lonchura striata. Taxonomy (NCBI): domain Eukaryota; kingdom Metazoa; phylum Chordata; class Aves; order Passeriformes; family Estrildidae; genus Lonchura; species Lonchura striata. The sequence continues at coordinate 53,400,868 of NC_140703.1, read as the reverse complement.
AACAATTTAAAAAAAACCAAGCAAAACCTGATCTAACATAACGCTAGTAATTTATTTTTGTATTTGATGACAGCAGGTCAGATGCACAGTGTTGCAAGAGATGAAGCAAAGCAAATGAGAAAGCATTTCTGTAACATTCTACATTTCACTGACTCTCTCAATTATCACTGAGCAGGTTGATATCCTACAGCTAAAGATTCAAATAGTGCAACCTATTTTGAGTTTTTTTCACAGGAAAGTTTGCACTTCACATGAAATTAAGATGAAAAGATGGCATTTAAATTCAAGTTAAATTTGTTTCAATAGTCTAGGTTTGTCTTTCTAGATTGTTATATATTGATACCATAGGACATGGTATTTAAATACACTATTCTGTGATTTAAAATAGTATTCTGGAGAATACCCAGAAGTCATTGAGTGTTCAGATGAGAGAAGATCACTGAAACAATAATATTATAATACTTACATATTTGAATATTTGCTCATATGGCTTTAATTTATAATGTTAAATGGTTCATAATCCAGAAAACATAAAAATATAAACATATACATACATATATATATATGCAATAATTAGGATGTGAAGGCTTCTTTTCCGGAGAGTATTTATCTTTTAATTCAAAAGTCTTGTATTATCTTTTACATTTAAATAAAACTAAAATGAATACATGAAATAATATACATAGGTAATATCAGAAAGTAACTAAGAATGCAAGATACTCATTGAAAAACCTAATTATCATTTTCAAAAAGGCTGAACATCTCTCCCCTCAATGAATAAAACTTTTATATACTAGTCTCATAAGTTTCTGAATATTTATTATTGATTTCTGCTTTTATTTCTTGCATCGAAAAGTATCGTAGCAGGGGTTTCTGCTAAGTAATAATTAACATTGAGTACATGATTCCAGAAGGCTGATAAATCACTTTATTGTACTATACTATACTATACCATACCATACCATACCATACCATACCATACCATACCATACCATACCATACTATACTATACTATACTATACTATACTATACTATACCATACCATACTATACTATACTATACTATACTATACTATACTATACTATACTATACTATGCTATTATGGAACACTCATTGCTCTTGCTGACAGTCCGATACAGACAGACCAGATTGGTTGAAGGAAATCCAAACACCATCACCATTGGCCAATTAAGAAATCTCAATTTGATAAACAAATCTCCATAATATATTCTACATGTGCACAACAGGTGCAGCAAGTGAAGATAAGAATTTTTTGTCATTTTCTTCTCTGATCTTTCTCACAGCTTCTCACAGCTTCCCAGCAAAATCCTGGGAAAGCTATCTTCTCTCTCTGTACAGAGGATATGTGATTACCACAAAATAGTAATAAGCAACAGTCAAATCCAAATTACTCAGCCAATTAATATTTTCAATCCATGTAACACTAGTATACTAGTGGCAGCTTGTTGATGTTTTTTTTAATTTATAACATGAGGTGTAATTTAGAACTGACATTTGTAGTCAGACTACATAAAGTGTCTTATTTCTTAGAGATACTCAGAACCCTGAATACTTCACCTGATTCACCTTCTGAAGTTTGTCTCTGTATGATATGTATAGGACAACCAAGTTATCAAGCACAGCTAGCATCAATTCATGAAAGGCAGGTCCTGCTTGACCAACCTGATCTCTTTGTATGATAAAGTGACCTATCTAGTGGATAAGGGAAAGGCTGTGGATGTTGTTGACCTGAACTTAGTAAAGTCTTTGAGACTGGATTCTCATGGGGAAACTGGCAGCCCATGGCTTGGACAGGTTAACTCTTCACTTCATAAAAGATCTGTCTGGACAGGACAAGAGGTAAAGGTCTCAAGCTGTGCCAGGGAAAGTTTATGTCGGATATTAGGAAACGTTTCTTCACTGAATGGGGGGCCAAGCCTTATAACAGATTTCTCAGGGCAGTGGTTGAGTCTTTTTACCTGGAGGTATTTAAAAGTTGTGTAGATGTAGGACTTAAATGCATGGTTTAGTGGTGGACTTGGTAGCATCAAGTTAATGAGTGGACTTGATGATCTTAAGAGTCTTTTCAAGCCTGAATTATTCCGTGGTTCTGTGGGATTTTTTCCTCTACATTCATCTCAATGTATTCTATTAAATCAAGAAATTGAATTATGCTTATAAAGATTATGCATCTACAAAGCTGCATGCTTGAACAAAGCCATCTGACTTTATGAATGTCTGTTATATTAATGACTCATTTTTTTATGCAGAAGAATAGATCTTCCTAATTATGAAATAAATTAATCTAGATAGTGATTAATTTAGGTGGTATTCTCACACAAACTGCTATTTGAAATGATTTTTCATTTGTTTCTTGAGACAATTATTGTGTTAACAATTCTGTAAGTGGTATTTCCTCTTTGTATGCTTGTATGGAAGGAAACTGTGTTGAACAGCTGTTTTAATAAAAGTTCAAATCTTGTTTTGGTTGATTAAGACAGCATGATTTTAATTGTTCAGAGAGTAAGAAATAAATAGTTATGGCAACATGCTGCAGTTACTGAATTTCTTATGAGAGGTTTATATATAATTTCTTATGACAGGTTTGTATATAATTTCTCATTTTAATAATGCTAAAAGTTATCACTTATATTCAGATATGTAATTCATGGCTACAAGGACCACATCTACATCGGTAAATGGTGAAATACATTTTTATCAGCTAAGAGAGCCAAGAGATGAAGATGAGAAAATGACAATCACTCTGTTTAAGGGGCATTTGGCCCAGCTTACTTCAGTCTAGGAGGTGAACTCAGAAACTGGAGAGCATTACATGAGCTCCTAGAATCCATGCAGAGGTTTAGTTTTTGGTCAAAAAGGATTTTAATAATTTCCTGGCTGGTAAATGCAGATACTTGAGGAACTTGCAAGAACAAATTCACTTTCCCAAGCTTCCAGATTTTACTACAGTACTTGTGGATATAGAACACAGAACATTAAAAGGTGACATAATAACTCTCTTACTACAAACTATGTGTACAGACATTTTTCCCCTTGGTGCTATTTCTGGGGTAATGCAATAATTTTGCAAGAGGAATATTGAAAAAAACCCCACATAGTTCTTAAATAGTTACATACTTTTGGCATTTGTTTGATTACAGGTTCTACTGTGGTTTTTTTTGCAGAATGTAGGCCAATAATGTCTGTACATTGCCAAAACTTGGAAGCCATGAGTAAAAAAGGAAGTCCCATGTTCAAATGCAGACATTCTGGTGTCATCACACAGGCTGTCATGGCTTTGTAGCCCTTGTACAGAATTAGGTACTGCTATGAAGTAATTAGTATTCCTTGTTCAATCTTACAATATTATTATCCTGCTGATTGTGTCTTGGTAGGAAGACACACCACTGCCCTTAAAGTAGGGCAGAAGCAAAAGTAATCATAGGCACAGGCAGAGGCTGTTCCTTCATAACCGAATATGAAAAGATGAAGTCTAAAAATGAGTCCCAACTCATTTCTTCATAGAATCTTAGTCTTATACTACAGAGTTTTAATATATCCAAAGAGAACCAGAAATTAAAAAATGTTGCAATGAATTAATAATCTCAATAAAAATGTATAACCCATGATCTAACTTGACTTGTACAATATTTTTTGGTTTTTTTTTTATTTTATTTTGAAAACAATATTTTATTATATTTTTCTGTCACAGTACAGATGGTCTATAGCTGAACAAGATAAATCTGGCCGTAATAAATCCAATTTGGCTGACCTAGCTCATCCTAGAAGAGGTAAGAGTTCCCTCAGCCAACCCTGTTCAGGCTTAGATGCAGATACACCACTGGCCAGAGGGCTGGGCAGGGGGAGGTCAGATCCAATCAACTATCTGAGCTTGGGAGATTCAAAGCCCCTATAAAAAGAGCACCCTTAATAAACTCATTGCTGTTTGCTGATAATGATCGGTGTGTAGTGTCATGTGTCTGTCCGCAACCCACGACCCCACATGACATTTTTCAAGTATGTTATAATTTAACGTTATTGGAGATGTAATCGGAAAAAAGTCTTCCTTTTAATTAGAATTTTGTCTCATAGTAACAGATGAACATGAAAGTTACAGTTGGAAGTCTTCATGTATTCAATTCAGCTACCACTTTGCACATGATTACACTCACTCTGGATAGCTTGATCTACAGTTTCAGTCACACAGGATCATGGACACAGACACAATATTCACTGCATGATTGGGTTTTCCGCAGAACTTTTTTTTTTATCCCTGCCTCGCCAGGATTTTGCAGAACTTCATATAGAGAATTTGTCAGGCTGTCTGTTTTAAAGGGAATTTGTTATAAGCAAGACCAGAGGTAATTAGAAGGGGAAATGAAACATTTATTGATTTTACATCAAGATAAGCTATTCATATGTTTAAAAGTAGTGAAGAGAAAGGGTTCTAATTTAAACAAATCTCCTATAATAGCCTCTGTGATATTAACACATTTTATCAATGCTGGAGAACAAAGTAGACTTTGAAAATGGTTTTGTGTTGCCTTTTTTTCCTTTAGAAGTGTATCACCACTGAATTGGAAAACTTAAAAAATGTATTTAAGAATTGTTTATAGTATAATAAACTAAATTTTAGTCAAATTCTCTTTGCTGTGAGACATCAGAAAACATATTGGATACAAAAATGTGAAAACACTTAAAAATAAGGTGTAACTGAGACAGTTTTAGTTGCTTCTATTAAACTGTAAAGTAATGCTTAATTATTGTTTTCAAATGAACAATGAATTAATAAGATAAATGTTGCAGTTTACATTGTGACTTTCCTATTGTTGCAGAGACATGCTTCTCCTGGATTTGGAATTGTCATCTCTGTAAGACTTGCAATAACTTTTATTCATGTAGAGTTAATAGTTTGGTTTTTTTGTGATAGGAAATTAGCAGACACTGTTAGAAGAAAGTTTGAGTCAAGATTTTTTCAGATGTGTTTCAGGTAAAGAAACAAAAAGCTGGAGGAAAATATTCATTCCAATGCCTCTTCCATATTTTGTGGGGTAGAGTTTTTTCTAATAATCTCAGACTAGCCTTATCAGGCAATTCACACTATGAGGCACATTGTCAGCTCCTAGCTATTTAATTGTCCTGGAACCCTTCAAAGGAGCTTTGAGTAATATGAATTACTCTAAATTTGGCTTTGAGGAGCTCCTTGATGATATATGGATGACTGACATTTATTTAATGCTGTACTTTTCAAATGTCATGTGTGAGCTTGACTCCCACATGCACTCATCTAGGTCAGTTCACTCTCAGTTAAACAAATTTCAAAGCTGCTTCTATGTCACTGACTTTTTCAACTGAATCAGTGAAGAAAAGAACAAATAAAGGAAACAAACTTGGTATAACATGAGCAAATAGGCTGCTTCCAGGCTTTACCTTTAGCAGCTTTGCCATTTTCCCTTAACACATTCACTTCCACACAGGTGACCCTATGTTTCTCTGGCATATTCCAAATCTCTTCTTAAAATCTTTGCCAAAATCTAAATATTCCCTCATTTGCTTTATGGATTATACCTTGTCTCATGTGATCTTAATTTCTGTAGTATTTTGATTCATATTCTTTGTTTGCCATCATGGTCCAAGACAAGAGTGAAGAAATATGAAAGTATTATCAGCAGGTTACATTCTGCTCTTTGAAGCACTTATCATTAGTAAACAAGTTATTCTGGCCTTAATTGGGTAAGAGATATACTCAAAGATGATTGGTTTCTAGTTCACAAGTAATTGGAACAGGCATCTTCAATTAATTTACAATACTAACAGTGTTACATAATTATAAAAATTCTGATGTTGTTTCTTGGCAGAGAGAAAATAATTACCTTTCCTGTCCAGACAGATTATCATTTGGTTCTCAAGCAAGTTTTTTTTTGGGTTCTGTTTATGAAATCTCTTCAATCTACCTTTCACTCCCAAGTACCAGTCATAGCATTCAGGTTTTAAAGCTTCCTGTTGCATATGTAGGTAGGCTACTCCATATTGAAATGGATATATAAATCTCTTGGAAACTCAGTGAAATTTCATGTAGTTTACAGTAATATTGCAATGTGATAGTCACAAAATTCTGCAGGACACATGAATCTGAATGAACAGGTGCTATAAATAGAAACACAAACAGATTTAGCAGAGGTATTTTAGCATATATTTATTTATATTTAGACTAGAACTGTTATACACTAACAAAATTCTTCATAATGTTATGAAAAATCAGCAATATGCTGTAATCAGCAAAGCATTAACTTTGGCCTCAGGGTTTTGTGGTATTTCAATATATTACCACGAAAGATTAACTAAATATTATTTAACATTTGTGAATGATTATGCAATTTTTGTCTCTTATTCTTGTGTAAAAAAAAGTTAATGTATTACAGAGAAAACAATTTATACATTCTAAAACCTAATGAAGCTGAAATTTTATGCCTTTGTCATATAGTGAAATAAATGCTGCAATTACATTCTATGAGAATACAGGTACTCAGTAGACTTGTATGGGTGCTTTCCAGGAAGCCAGTTCCTCTTTTATTATTACATTTACTTAAAATATAAAGATGAAATAACTCTTCAAAAAAGGAACAATTTTGCATACCAAATATGGAGTCTGTTTCACTACAAGTTCTGACATGCATTTTTCACTTGGAAACACATAATCTGTAAAAAATACCTATACTGAGCTGCAACACTATTAAATTCTTAGATTTCATAGAATTGCAGAATACACTGAGTTAGAAGGGACCCACAAGGATCATTGAATCCAGCCCTTTGTCCTGTATAACACCATCCCCAAGAGTCACACTGTATGCCTGTCCAAACAGTTATTGAACAAGAATGGCTGGTGCTCTGACTATTTCACATTAAACTTCTAAGCACTTAGCTTTAAAAAATTTATATCCATATCTAGGAAGCCTTCATCAAATTCTTTCTGTAAGCATATTCATAGTAGACAAGAAATATATGTGCCCTTTAAATGCATTTATTTGTGGTGTCATTTTACCTAAATTGCATTTCATTATCTTAAATTGGAGATGTGCCAGAATCTGATAATCTTGACAGGAGATTTAATTTACTTAAAGTTTACTGAGTTTTGATGAATACTAGTCTGTCCTAATGATGCTGTCTGGAAAAGAATGACAGGCTGGAGGAGATGGCTTTTGGAGTGATTACCATATCCTATATTAATAAGTCTACATAAATGATAATTTTAAGGCTCTTTAAAAGCTGATTGGATTATGTTCTGTGCCACAGGGTGATGGATAAAGGAATCTATCCAGTTGATATATTGTACTATCTTTGCTTTGAACATTTAAGGAAATTTACCAATCAGATAAAAAATAGAGAATCATATGAATAATTATAACATTTTGGGAAATCTTTTTTTTTCTTTTTCTTTTACAATAATTGCTCTTGGTTTGTAAGAAGGAATTACTTCATACCTCCTCAACATAATGTTGCAATGGATTTAATGTAACCATTATGAGTAGCTTCTATAACTTTGTAATTGATTTGGAATTTAATAGTACACTGAGTTTTTTCTTAGTGGAGATGAAAATTGTCTATACAAATACTCCAGAAGCAGTTATACAATCTGTTCTCAGCTAAAGTATCTGTAGCTGCTCAGATATGCTATCTATAGCTGAATACAGCCTTGAAAGTTTTTTGACATCAGGAATATTTGACCCTGGTAGACAATAGGTTAGAATGGTGTCATGCTGGTTCTTCAATAACCTTTCTGGTATTTAAGTGCTGTAGCTTGACCAATTTGTTATATATTAGAATGGAACAATGGTTGAAACCTAAAGAAAATAGCTTGACATTTAGATACTTTAATGTTTTTCCATCAATGTTAATATCGCTATCAAACAGTCATCCCTGATGTCATTTAGTAATGAGGTAATGCTTATTAATTACAAATGTTGTTTAATCTGTTCTAGCTACTAAAGGTTATGTGTTCTTGTATTATTTACTATGACTAATTCTAAATCTTCAGAGAAGCAAAACCTTTCAGAAATTAAATGAAATTTAAACAGGATTTTAACCCTCATGGGCTTCTTAATCCCTGGAAATACTGTTCAAAGAATGCAAAAAAAAAACTATTCTACATTAAATATTCTGCATCTGTTGCTCTGAAATTTCTAAAAGTATATTTTCCAATCTTGTAAAAATGAAAATGTTCAGTTCAAGTGTATAAAAAAGGCAACATATGATTAATTAAATATATCTTGGAAAGAGAATTGATTCTGGACAAGAATATGAGTCCTTTTCCAGCATGAATCTCTGTAAATTACTGCATGGTTTGGAGACAGATTGAAAACACTTTCCGATTGTAAAAATAATATAATTTGATAGTGAAGACCTAGAATGTTAAAAGATATGCTTGTGTAATACAAGAAAAGCTTAAAAATGAAAAAGAAGGAATTCCTAGTCAAGAAAATCATAGACTTTTTTCCCCTACAGATGATATCTATAATCTAGATATCTATAATCCAGATATCTATAATCATATCTATATGTGGTGTATATAATATTAATATTATGTTATAATATCATATATATAGCAACTTGGAATGAAATGTGATTAAAATAAAAGTGGTTCTAAAATACTGCAGTATGAAATTTAATTTCAAAGCAGTATATACCATGCACACACTATACAAACCAATGATCAATTTTCCTTTTTCTCCAATATTTGTCTTTTAGTATTGGAATTTTGAAATGTTCAGAGAAAGATTTAGGACAACCAAGACTAAATGTAAATACATTGTTCTGACACTATTGCTTTAACTTATAACTTTGTGAATGAAGAAATCTTGCACTATTAACTTTTAATACAGTAATTCAAAATTTAAATGTATCTGCTTATATTGATACAACAAAGTTCTTCCAAAATGGTTGTGACATACAGTTCAAAACCAAGTCATGACCTAAATGAATACATTTATCCATATAGATAGCTAATTATTTTTTTATTAGGGTATATATTTTTCTCTAAGTTTCAGAAGCTCTTTTGTAGAAATTAACTAAACTCCTCAAAAATCCTTTTTGGTTGTCTCTGTATTCATAAATCTTGAGGGAATATAATAAAAATGTATTCATGTTGAAACATTGAGCTTCTACTTATTTATATATAATATAGTTCTGATGTCACTGCTAATTTCTAGAGCCTGTGTAAGAGTGTTACTCAGAAGTTGATGTGCAACTCAGAAGTGACACATTTACAGGTTTGGCTTTTATCAAAGGCTAATTCCAGTGTAAAAAGCAAGGTCTCTTAGTAGACTTTTCAAGGTGTCTGCAGCATTTTCAGGAAGTGGCTCCAAATAGTGCTGATTAACAGCTTGCTACTACTGAAGAAAATGTTTTCAGGAGAATTGTAAGGTTAGAAAGCATCTTCTCATTTCATTAGCAGAGTATAGCTTCTATACTGAAGCTGTACAAAAAATATAATATTAACTTTAGCTCATGCTATATATTGTGGTTTAAGAAAATATTTACAAAATAGACCTAAGTTCTCTTATCTTAGTATAAGCCTTTACTAAATATGTTATCTAGATTTATAGTAGCTTTTTTTAAAACTGATTTTGATTTTTTTTAATATTATTACTCTGTGATACCATCTAATCTCTCAGGCAACTGCCTAATTCCAGTTAACTTCCTAAAGGTAAACAATGCAAAGATAGCATCTGACATTAAATTGGACTCATAAATGATCAGAGAACATATGATGTATCTCATGGCACATCAGAGCTTAGGAATGCTCACACAGCACTTCAGAGCTTCAGGAAACCAGATTTTGCTACAGATCGAACATCCTACAGTTTGACCTTGAAGGAAAATTATAGGTACATTACTGGACTAAAGGCAAAGAAAGTATGTATCTAATGAGATCTCTCTAAATGTCTTTATTTCAGGGTATCACTCAAGTAAACATATTATTGCTTTCTATTTGGAGAGGTTATGTAAAGGACTACAACTTTTCATTTAACTTCCATTAGAATTTTTTTTTAAGAAGCATTGAGCCAAAAAGGCAAAATTTTTCCATCTAAGCTTTGTCTGTTTTTGTAAATGATACAAGAAAAGGAAAGGCTTCAAACACAAATATTTTTGTCCACTCACTGAATTTAAACTTACTATAATGTAAGTGACAATTTGTAAGTGGGGAAATAAGGAATAGAAGTTAACCCTTCTTGTGATGGTCTAATAAGAACTCGAATTGTGGATCCAAATTCTACAGAAGTATTTGAAAAATATTTTTTGTCCTATTTTATAAGAATGACACTTGATGTTTCTTATGGCCCTTTTAAAAAATCTCTCTATTCAGTATAGGTTGTTTCTTCTCACTAGAAGTCAGATTATGCGCTTGCCTTACATAGCTTTTCTGTTTAAGTTTGCAGTCTAACTGCATGCAATAAGCTACTCACAAAAAATCTTTTCTCAAGGGTGCTTTTGCATGACCTCTGTTGCTGGAACTAGCTAAAAATATATATTTGTTTTTCATGAAATATAGGAGAAAACAGATGCTCTTTTTTTTCTGAAGGTAACAATGTAAACCAAATACTTGTTGAGTGTCCTCTTGATTTGTTCACTCATCACTAGAATCTTTATCTGTAGGTCCTTTTGTTTTAATATGGTGTCATTCAGAGTACAGATGCATATGCAGTTTAGATGCAGAAGTAATTATTAAGTACCCATTAATCAATAAGAAATTTGAAGGAATGCAACAGAGGTATCTATACTTGGGACTGAGCTCAATGCAAAGGTTGTGCTTAAACCCATTTCAGAATTATATAAGCTTTAGTATCTTCTGAAGATTTCTTGTTTTATATTGATGGAAGATCTGTTGAAGTACGAGGGCTCAGGTTTAGTTAGTCCCTACCTCTCTTTCAGTGAGTTTTGGATAAAGAGAATAATTTACTTTTTATTTTCAATTCAGAGCACTATCTGACTGGCCAATCTCATCTGTGTTTGGTACTCTAGCCAGAGTTCATCTTGATAAATATATAATTGATTTGTTTCCTGGAATGAATTGTGAAATTATCACTCAACACATTTCTCTCACTAGGCTTGTTAAGCTGTACTGCCTATCTCATCTCAGAAGGCAAGACAAAAAATGTCTATTTTGGACTAAGAATAATCCTTCACTGCTCACAATTGCATTTTATTTGGATCTTTCACAATAGACATATTGAGAATGGGACTGCATCTTTTCCTACCTGACAGCTTAGATTCTGTAATTCTGTTTCTGAAATTCAGCTCTAGCAGGTCTGTTCTGGGCCTATTGTTTATTTACTTCTTTTCCATCTAAAGGTAATAGAATAATTTTCGATCAGTGGTACCTCTGGGATTTACAGTCTAACAGCTTTATTAAAACAATACCTTTAAATACATATTCCAGCTGTCTGAAATAGTCCTTTTTTTATTGAGGGGAAGCACACAATTTGTTAGCAGACAACATATTCTCTGTCTCCCCTGTATTTATAATTTGCCTTATTTTCGAGTTTAAAATTATTTGCAGATATTAATTGGCATCTTACTGCCTCTTACAGACTCTAATGATTATTAATTTTGCACTGCATATCCAGATTTTACATACTGCTGTGCTTTGCTCTCCTTCATTTACTGTTCCTCAAACAGCTTTCAATCTCTGAACCAGTTTTAATGTATGAGGTAATTACAATTAATTTTCATGTAATGTTTCTTATGATGCATGTATCATTCTTGCTAAAGGGTATATTTTGTCTGCCTTCCCTAATTTCCACTTTTATCTGAACCCAGATCAAGCGAGTTTTGGAAGATTTGCTGCTTATTAATCTGTATTGTGCATCAATCATGAAAATATATTAAGTCTTAATATATTACTGACTGTTCTTTATATGTATGTCTCATTTTAGTGCAAATTAAAAATCTTTGAGAGGATAATGAGTCTTGGTGTTGCAATTTTGAAAATTTTGTACTGAATTTTTTTGTTTTTTCTTCTGGCTATTTTTCCAACCTATGAGTGATATGTATCATTTGGCATGGTAAAATTAATTACACTCAATCCAGAACTTTCATACTTTCAATTTTGGGCATTTTATTTTTAGCTCATGAAAACTACTTTTTTTCTGAAACTATTTATTGCATAGTAAATACTGAATCTGTATGAGTAGCCAAAGGAAATACTTAAGTACTTGGATATTTTGATTTATGTTCTTTCACCAGAAATAAGAGCTTCTTGGTACAGGCATCTGAACTTTATACTTTTGCCTCTCTTAATAATCAGTAAAGAGAAAGGAACACTTTCACTATACAGATCATGTCAGCATGTAAACTTTTAACAGATCAAAGAAATTGCTCTCTGAGAGATATTTCTCTCTGCTGATTTTAATAAGCAAACTGAGTCTAGTGTTGAGAGGTGTTTAAAACTGATGGAGGTGAACGTAATTGTTGGATTCTAGACTCAGAAAAGCAATGGAAGAATTCTTGGTGGGTAACAAATGAGTTATAGTCCTCTGAGTTTTCTCATAGGGAATAAAATCTAAACTAAACCAAATAGCATTCTTTAAGCTCTTAGTGTTCAACAAAAAGCTAGCATGCTTGCATTAATGAAAATCTTGTACAGCATCAAACTCAGTATTGATCCCTGGGGTATGCTTCAAATTACTGACCTTGAACTAGTCTTTGTGCCATATTCTGTCTCTGGTCACTCAGACAGTTTTCATTCCACCTTAGGGTCTGCTCATCCACCCCATATTTCATCAACTTTTTCATGAGGACCTTATGAATTGAAGTGTCAAAAGATTTATTTAAGTAATTAGACAATATCCACTGCTCTCCCTGCATCTACTAGGCCAGGTACTTAATCACAGAAGTTTATCACATTGTTCAAGCATGAATTCCCCTTGACAAATCCATGCTGACTGCTCCCAGTCACCTTCCTGTCCTTTGTGAGCCTGGAAACAGTTTCTAGGTTGGTTCTTTCATTACTTTATGAGACTCAAAGCAGCTAACTGCTCTGTAGGTTCTTGATTCTTCTTTCTTGTTCTCATTAAAGATGAGTGACATCTTTTCTCTTCATCCCTTGGGCACTCCTTCCACTCAGCATGACCATTCAGACATTACTGAAAGTAGCCTAGAAATTACATGAATACTTGTGAGTGGATCCCATGAGAACCCAAGGACTTCTCTGTGTATTCTTTGCCTGAGTATATTTTGACTTGACCCTTTTCCACCAAGGGTAGTGCAAATTTGATAAATTAGAGATATGGAAATTGTTCTACACAAATGGACATTTTATTTGAAAATATTTTATTCAGGGTGATTCTGTAACTGTCATTTTGTGCTGCTCTCTCTTTATGTATTCATTTTACCATGTCTTTTATCAAATAATTTGACCAATAGTACATGCATTGTTTAAACTATATGTGTATCATGCAATTGTGCATGACTATGTGTTCCATTCTGTTCTTAATTAATTTTCTAATAATTTCTAAGTTTATTATATTTTTGATGTAAATTGGAAATGGTAGAGAAATTTTGACCAGATAACATAACTTTTTTAAATGCAAGAGGATCTACTTGTTAGGGCTGTGCCAACACTCACTATTTTTTTTTAATGCTTTGTTGAATACATAAAATTATCCTTTCACATTATAGGGCAATATTGTCTAAGAATTTAATAAAGAGTAAACACAACAGTGGAATCTCTATTTTCCTAGCAAACCAAGAAAATTTTTGTATAATAGGGGTTATATAAGAAAATTGAGATTTGTATTATTTCACTCCAGATAAGTTCCACATTTGTTCCCACCAATCTCTTTTGCACTTCATTAATACATTTTTACTAAAATTTGGGAGCTTTTTTATCACTTTCTTGGAGTAGTCCAAGGCGCTATTTCATCATTACTGCAGTCTCTTGTTACACTCTCAATGTCATCTAGAGAGGAAGATTTCTGAAGAGTGAGCAGAGCAGCTGTTGCCTAGTAGGAAGGAAAATCAATGACCTGACACTTGGCAGCTGCAAATTTGTATACAGTTTAATAGTTGAAAGGCAGAGTAGAAGAAAACAGAAGGCTGTTCACCTCCTGGGTCCAGCATGCCCAGGTTTCGTAAATTACTGTGGTTTAATCAAAAAGCAGTTCTTCATGTCCTTAATAATACAATACATTTTAAATGGTGGTTTTTTTTCTCCTCAGTCTGATCACAAGTTCTAGTTTTTGAATATTTGTGAGTTTTACTGAATGTCAGATATATAGACAGAATGCAAATATAGATACACAGGTATACTTTTGGGGTTCTTTTCTTTGGGAAAACATATTTAAATTTAAATAATTAAGACCTCAAAAGAATGCCTAAACTAATGTTTAGTAATTATAGGAAAAGAAATCACGCAGGAAACTTTGATGAAACAATGATAGCTGCTATGCTTTCAACAAAGCTGAAAAGAGGATTAATTGCTAGAGTAGAAAATGCTTTAAAAAAAATCACTGAACAAACATTTTTCTTTATACAAAGCATGCTGTTCCTAGTTGTTGACAAATTATGTGTTCACACTTGGATCAGCTTTATCTTTTTACCTGGGTAGATAAACAACAAAACAGAACCTGAATGGGAAGCAAAACTTAATTGCTCCATCCTGTAAATTTGCCTGACATCAGTAGGTAGTAAACTTTAATAACAATTCTAAAAATATGTTAACTAAAGTTTCATACCATTGTAGGAAAATTCAGAGGATCTACTCAAATGAAAGCATCATTTCATTTCTATTAAACAACAATAAAATTAGAGGCGTTGAGTTTTAAAAATACTAAAACTGTAACAAGTGGTGGCTTGGTTATTGTCATAATTTTTCTCTTAATCACAGAATCACAGAATATGTGAGGTTGGAAGGAACCACAGTGGGTCATCTGGTCCAAAATCTCTGCTCAAGTAGGGTCATCCTAGAGCACATGGCGCGGGATTGGACCTAGATGGTTCTTGAACATCTGCAGTGAAGGAGACTCCACAACCTCTCTGGGCAATCTGTCCCAGTGTATGGTCACCCTCCCAGTGAAGAATTGCTTCCTCATGTTCAAATGGAACGTCCCTGCTTTAGTTTCTGCTAAGTTATTAAACTTTCTTGAAATCTGTGGCCTTTCACAGGGGGGAATTAAATTGACATAGTATCTGAAAAAGGGTCATAATTTATTTTGTCATATTAAACTCAGGGAATTCCTTTATTCATGGTAAATCCTACTATATTGTAGTCATATTATTTTTTTTTTCTTAAGATTGATTAGTATGGCATCTACCAATGACCTAAATAAACTCAGAAAGAGAAAATGGGTACCTTTCCTTTTTTCTTAGGCATTGTATCAGTACATTAGGATTGTGACAGACTTTTGAAAGTTATTTTTTTAATGCATTATTTAAAAATTTAAGAATTTTTAATATTACAATTTTTATATTTGTGACTCACTTGCAAAATTATTAAACAGTAAAGATCTGTTAATGACAAAAATTTTGCATCTTCTAACTATCCATTTAGCAGTTTTCTCTTCTGTTGATGAAAGTTACAATTAATAACTTCAGATGAGTGGACATTTTGCTAGTATTTTTCTGCAAGAGCATCTTAGTATCCAAAAAGGAACAGGTTTTGATAAAATGCAAGAGAAACTTAGATGACTTATAACTTTTGAAATTAACTTGACGGAACCTAATTGCAAGCAAAGATTGCCACAGAGACTTCCTGCAAGTAGTTCTAAATGGCGCACATAAAGTAGATAAATGATGTGTTGTATAAATGAAGGAAGAGGAAACTACATTCATGTACTGAAGTGATGACAGCTATGTAACTACCTAGAGAGATGAGAGATAGAAGAATCATTATTCTCTGTCATGAAGTAATCACCTGTTATGCAGCAGGCACAGTCAAAATAGCAACATCACTTCCACTCATGCAAATTCTCCCTTGCATTCTGCCTATACTTCAGCATTTTCACATCCTTATTGGGAGCATTTTGTCATTCTCATTTCTCATGTACTGAATTTTCAATACATTGTTCTTACTTTCTCATTTGCTGCAAACTTTTTATCATGATGTTCAGACATTAGGAAGGTCAATATATTGCTGCTCTTATACATCTCAACCAGTCACTTTCTGGAGATGTTTTAGTTGTTCATCATTTATAGTTAGCTATGATATTTATATCACATATCTACCAAATTTTTGTGTTCTGAAAACTTTGACATTTTTCTGCTGAATTAGGAAGTCACTTGAGTTATTTTATATAGTTAAATACAAATGCCACACTTTTTAACTGTTGATGGATGTTTATTCTCCTACCTGAAATTTTACCTTCAGTAAAATATTATTATACAGCACTCTCTTATTCCATGAAAAAGAAGAAAAAAAAACTTCTACAGCCTTTAAAAAGTCTTAAAATGCTAGGACACTTCATTCAAACACAAAGGCTTCAATTACTTAAGGGAAAGAATAATTTGGAACATAAGATGTCAACAATTTTCTGGCTGATACTTTTAGTCTTCTTCACTTTTCAAATCCATGATTCCTCAGACATTTCACAGCTGTTCCACCTGCTTTCATTACTTTTCGGACAGAAAAACAGAAAAAAACCAGAAAAAAACATGCAGCATGTATTTGAAAATATTGCACTGGGAAGTCATATGGGTAGCATACAAAAATATTTCCACTCAGATGTGTATAAAAATAGGTTTTTAGGCTTATCAGGCATTACCTATCTATGTTACAGATATATTTTGACTACTATAATGCCAAAAAAGAGCTTTACAGTGAGCAAAATCAGTTTTCTGGAAAAGACTGAAATACTCTTGGCTTTTCACCTTTAATGTATGGAGTTCAGATGGTGCAGTGCTGGCAGTAGGGACTTCAGGAATCTCTGTGAGGATTGGTCAGGGCTGCCCCATGGTGGACACAGCTGGTTCCACTGGCACCAAACAACCCCTTTCAGGTCATGTCTGACCCCAGAACCAAGGTGGAGGGACCTTGGGGAAAGTGTGTTTAGGAAACCATATTTTAAAACATACTTTGAAAACTTCTTA
This sequence comes from Lonchura striata, assembly GCF_050655825.1. Taxonomy (NCBI): domain Eukaryota; kingdom Metazoa; phylum Chordata; class Aves; order Passeriformes; family Estrildidae; genus Lonchura; species Lonchura striata. The sequence continues at coordinate 53,383,786 of NC_140703.1, read as the reverse complement.
AAAATACTGTATGACAGCCTCAGAAGGGTAAGTGAAGAAGGTGAGTATTTCACATATGTGGTATTTCACATAGCACTGCAGAAAGCCAGGTGAGAGCAAAAGGAAGGAAGGAGATGTCACTGAAGCTTGTTGATGAGACCACACCAGAACAGGTACGCTGTTGCCTGTGGACAACAAGAAATGGGAAAAGTACGTGGAGGAAGGAGTGACAGAGAGGAGCTTTTAGGACTGACCTCAGCTCCCATTCTACATTAACCAGTGCCGTTGGTGTTGTGGAAGGTAGAAGAGTCAGGAGCGAAAAAGTGAAATAGAGTCTGGAAAAAAAAGAGGGGGAGAGGTTGGCAGGATGGTGTCTTTTTGTCTTTGCTTCTCATTGTCCATGTCAGCTGGCAATAAATTACAATAATTTTCCCAAAGTCAAGTCTGGTTTGCCTCTGATGGTAAGTGGCAAGCAATCTTCCTGCCTTTATTTTGACTCAAATCAGTTACATTCCTCTAGGTACCTATGGACATCTGAGCTTTACTAGAACAACTGAGACATCTCACAGGGCTGAAGATAGGGCAATGGAAATATAGAAGACCCACTTTCTTTTGGACCAGCTCCTAGAAACCAAGAATATATTTGGGCAACTTAAATGGAAATCCTTGATTCACTTAAATTCAGTGAAGCTTACAAGAAGACACCTACATTAAAATGTTTACAATTGCAGTTCTGGGCAACACTGGAGTCACAGCAAATCCCTTTTCTCCTCAGGCTTTCTTCTGGAATTAAAGGTAGAATGCTAAAACTTCAGGTGTCATTTTAATCTTGGCACTAACAAAAATTGAAATAAAAAAAACAGAAATATAAATTTTATTATTTTAGTAGTGACTCAATGGACAGCGAAGATAGAATATTACCAGTGATATTTTTCTGAAGCTATGCTAATTTCATAAAATGTCTTACTGACATTTAGGATGCAACACATTTTTTTTGTACTTAGGAAATATCACAGATGTATGAACCTCAAATAGATACCCAAGGTTCATTTTATAGTTAATGAAGAGAAAGAATCACTTATGAGGTATCATCTATTTTATTCTCACACAGACATTTAACATGGTGGATATATCATAACTAAATATGCCTATTTCTCTTTAGCAGCTCTGGCAGAAACCTAAAGATATCACCTAAGGTGTACACATTTACATAATAGATTAGATGTTAGATGGGAGGAATTTCCCTCCACCATTATTGTGGATTGATAGTAGCATGTGTAATTTAATCTCTAGCTACTGCATCAGATGCTAGCTCCTTAATTTTTCATTCCAATAATTCTAAAGTGAAAGCCTCTGAAATGTAACATTCATGTTATGGGTTATTACTGCTCCAGCAGAAATACAGTTTTCTATGCACATTGATATTGAGAGAATAGAGAAGTAAACAAAGTAATGACATACAGAGGTTAAATACAAATTATGGTTAAACTTCCAGCAAGTGGAAAAAAAACACAATTGGCTGTTTGAATTTAAAAATTGCTATCACTTATAGAGCATTCATAGGCAAAGGCTGATGCCACGAATAAAATAATTAATACAGGAAGAAGGTTCTTCTGTGATCAATTGCATCAGTAAGGCAGATCCATAGTTAAATTCTTTCCATTAATGCTGATCCATAGTTAAATTCTTTCAGTTAGAACAGGAAATGCTAGGTTTTGACAATTTAAAATCAATCATTTAGAACACACAATCAAGACAGATATTTAAGTTTGTTCAAATAAAATTATCATTTCTAGAAAGTGTTTTTTTACCAAATAAGACTGTTTCATTTTTAGTTAAAAATAAATTTTGCATAAATCTTCATTAAGGATGAAATTTTCTTTCACAAATTTAAACAGTGGCTTACAATTTATTTTTCCATGTTCAATTGAATTTTAAAGAATAAAAGCCATTGTAAGTGAAACTAGACTTATATAGCAAAATTAGTCATCTTGATGACTACAAATTTTCTCTTAATGTAATGCAATATCTACTAAATTGCACAAATGAGTTAAAGATATTTTAACATTTGGAGAAGTGTTAAATTTATCTGCATAGATTTTTTTCTAGAGAATACCAATTACAATAGTTGTGGACATATTTCTATGAGTTATGGACATATTTCAGCTGCCAAATATTAATTATATCATTTCAAAAATGCAACTAAAATATGACTAGATAGAAAATACCTCAGAAAACTGAATTTCTTTCAATATGAATATGAGATAATTGTGTTTTTTCCTTAGAAGACTAAGTATAGACTGTTATAGTTTAAAGTTCAAGTTATTCTAATTTTTGCATTAAACATTATAATTGATAGTGTTTGTAACCATTATTCAGACTATTACTTTTTCTTGGACTATTTTCAAAAGTTTTAGTGATACTAGGAAGTGTGAAAATGAATGGCTGCACTTCAAGCACTGCAATTGCTATTCATTCTGAAAAAGAAAAAATAGGAACATTCTTGTGACTTTAAAAGTTCCATAAAACAGGGAGATAAATATTGTTTTATACATGGAACACAATGTCCTTTTCTATGTTGAATATATTTTTGTTAAGAAAAAAGTATTGCCAAATCACAAAATATGTTCTGAAACTGTGTCTCATCTGCAAATGAGACATTTTGCAGATGTTAATTTGATTTAATGAAATCTCAAACTATTTCATCTAACTCACTGCTTCCTCACTGAAAAATAGGAATGTGAATAAGGTTGTCTTGCATAGGGTCTTTTACTTTCTAAGTACATAATGGAGGTATTCAGGTGATGCCTCATGTTTTAGCTTTTATATTTTTCAGATTCTGTACTGCTTTAGTGTGTAGTTCTGGGTTTCATATTAGGGGATAGTAAGCTCTCTTCATAGAGTAGGTTGACAAATCCTTCTCTAACTGGGGACCTAGGACAACCGATCCAAATCTCAGGTCCAAGAGTTTAAACAATAGTAGACTGAAGAGAGAAAAACAAGAAGGATGGGACTTCATAATCTAAATCTATAATTGGACAATTAACTCCAATATGCAAATGGACCAGAACTTGTAAAAGTGAGGGACCTCATGGCCAGTCATGTATTTTGTGACCATTTTGGTTTCATCTTTGTTGTAGCCCCGGCTGGGTTCTTTTACTGCCCAAGTTGTATCCATTGAGGCCTTCTAATAAATACCTACTTTATTCTTTAACTATGCCTCTGTTCTCAGTCAGCCTTCACAAGGCATCACAGGTATCCCTGGAAGTTCTAGCTGACACAATACAGGTGACTACGGAAAAATGTTTCACCTTCCTCTCCTTGCCATCCCTTTGGGAACAGCACATTCTTGAAAGCTGTGTCCAATGAGGCAAAGAATGCCAGAGTTTAAGGCAGCTGTTTAAATACACAAGGTTATGAGTTTTGGGTTCTCTTGAGCCTGTTGCATTCTGAGAATTTTGGGGGGTTACAAGAGCAGGACGCTCTTAGCTTAACTCTGTGGAGAAATTTTCACAATGGTCTGTGCAGACTTGAATGCTGTGCAGAATGTTCTGAAATAATAAAGCACATGCTCTGTGCTCTCTGTTGCATAAAGTTCTTTGTGCTTTGCTAAGCAGACTTAGAGTTGGTCCTTTTTATTCCAGATTCCAGCTACTCCAGATGAACTAAAACTGTTCAGAAATACTAATGTTCCCCTTGTTCAGAATAGACCAAAATGACAATAATTATACCAAAACAAATAGGCTGGGTGAAAAAAAAAAGAAGAAATGGAAGAATAAGATTACTTAATCTATTTATAGCAAGATTAATTCTAAACTTTCTCTCTGTCCAACCATCTGGTTTATGAGAAACAGCCTGTGTTTTGTGAGAGCAAATATTACTTTGGGAAACCAGGTGTGATCATAATGATGGTGAATTGACATATTAATGCCATGAAGTATAAAATTCTACTTTTTCTCTGTAATGACTACATAGTTACTGTTTCTTGTATCAGGTAGATTTCTGGAAAATGGAACTAATATGTAGCCTAACAAGCATTAGAGATGATATGAAAGGGAGGTGGGGGATATCTGACCAACAGTCAGGTGTAGAAGAGCAAGACAAAGACTTGTGCATATTGTCAGTAGGAAAACAAGCATATTCTGCTTTCTTATATGACAAAATCTTCATTTTGTATTTTCCTGTTGGACGTGTTTCCCACCACTCAGTGTTACATTTTCTTTCTCCTATTCACAAGTATGTGAAGCACAAGCATGTAAAACTCAGCAGCTTTGGAACTTGCAAATATTATCAGTCTCCTCAAAAAATGATTTTGGACAGATAACTCCTAAATCATTCATTGTATGCCATTGTTCATTGAAAATCTAACGGGCTAGAAACTTACAGCCCACTCTTGTTAGGATGTTCGTGATAAAATCCAATTTAAAATAAAAAAGGATTAAGTACTATGATTTTCAAACTGCATTAATAATGACACATATTAGCATATTAGTACATTAATGGACTTTGAATCAAATAGTGTAAATGTGTGACAATAAACATCCTGCCTCCTGAAACCCAGCCTCCTTGTCTTCTTTGCCAACTGTCCCAGCCTTCACACTTTCTGTCACCTGGCTGATGACAGAAGACATTTTACTACTCAGCTTGGAATTGTCTGATTAATCTTTGCATACTGCTGGCTGCTGAGGCAGCTGCAGATTTTCATACCCTCTGTATAAAAATATACTGCAGAATATCAATCAGTTAACTCTATTGAAATAATAAAGCTACTAGAAAGTGTCCAAAGGAGGGATACAGTGATGGTGAGGGGTTTACAAGAGAAGTTCTAGGAAAAGTGCCTGAGGTCCCTTAATTTATTCAGCCTGGAGAAGAGAAGACTGAGGGAAGACCTCATGATATTCTACATCTTTGACATGAGGGGAAGAGGAGGGGCAGGCGTTGATCTCTTCTCTCTCATTATCAGTGACAGGACCCAAGGGAATGGCCTGAAGTTGTGTCAGGGGAGGCTTAGGGTGGATATCACAAACAAGTTCTTCACCCAGAGGGTGGCTGGGCACTGGGACAGGCTCCTCAGGGAAGCTGTCACATCATCAAGTCTGACAAAGTTCAGGAAGCACTTGGGCAATGCTCTCAGCACATGGTGTAACTCTTAGGGATGTGCTGTGCAGGGCCAGGAGTTGAACTCAGTGATCCTTGTGGGTCCTTTCCAACTGAGCTTATTCTGTGATTCTATTTTAACAAGGATTCCACTAATTTATATGTATCTCTCTATATACATATGTATACATACACATATATTTATATATATATATATGTATATTTGCATTTTATATCCATAAGTTTGGATATAAGTTTGCAAGAGAAAATACACACGTGTACACAATACTGTGTTCATCTTATACATCTAATACACTTCATGAACACTAACTCAGGAGTGTTTTCTTTGGTAGCCAGATAAGAAAAGGAGTTTGAACAAAAGGCTGATTCTTCAAAAGTAAGGGAAACAGAATTATATCTTCCTGCTTTCCTATTAATTACCCCCTCCAGCCTTCCTTAGCTTTCTTTTTTTTTGCCAATTTTTTTTTTTGGTGGGCAACTGCAAGTCTGACTGAACATCAGTGTGTAGTCTTTATTCTATGGTCTTTTTCTCCTGTTTTGTTCTGATACAAAATTTCCATGTATTCTCAGGAGAAAGGCACATCAAATCCTCTCATATTCTATGAAGGGCAGTACAAGGTGATTATAAATGGGTACAAAGTTAAGGGAAATATAATGATAATGACTTAGACCAGTGTCAATATGTTTTAGAACATTTCAGAAAGACTAAACTGATATATTTCTATTACTTTTTTATAATTATTCTTATCTTCTTTTTAAATAGTGACTTATATGTAACATTATTTTTTGTTGTTGTTGCGGTTATTATTACCACAATTTTAAAAAATATTTTTAGGTAGCTTTGATCAGCTTTAATGATAATTTAACTCTAAGTCATCACATGGGGGTAGACAGAAACCAATCAGAGAAGTAAACTTATTGGTACTGAGGACCTGCTATTCATGTTATAAACAGGTTTTGTTTTAACAGCAGACTAGGTGGATATTATCAGTCAGACACTGTATGCTTTAAATTATAAACCATGGTAACAGAGGTCTTTTCCTAATGTAATCATTCTATTTTATGATTCTATGTCCTCATACAGCTGGAGCATATTTTCTGGACTCCTGGATTGTCTTTTCCAGATTAGTTTAATAATAAAACAATCTAATACATATTAAAGCATATTATGTGGGGATGGCTATGACATTTATTTCAGAGCAGTAGTTCTCATCTAAAGTATTAGCATAATGTTAATCATCCTAATCACATAAAAGAGAGCATGCTAGCTTTACTCACTGAAAGACAGTTCATGTCTATTTTCATTTTATCTTTTTAACTAAGTAATGCAGATTTCAGTTCCTGAATTTACAACATGACAGTTTAAAAGTATCAAGAGTTTCATGGAACCAAGAGGAAAATGCTTATCTGATGATTCAAATTTTCCTAAGAGCTGTTTAGCAACAATGAGAAGAAACTATTTTTGCTTGGAAATTAAACAGGTAACAGTTTGATTTGTTCACGAAATAATCACTGGTGACCTTATGAGCAATCTAAAGGTCTTATTAATTGAGTTTCATTTTGTGTTTCACCTTTTTCATAACAGTGTTCAAGAAACCAGGTTTATTAAATTAAAACTCAAGGGGTGTAAAACTATTCCAAATTAAGCCAGTGATATATTTTAAAAGTCTATGGAGGCTTGAGGTTTTATTTTTTGTATGTGCAAGTAATCAAGCAGGATTTCATATTGTTTCTAACTCAGAATTAAAAGCATTATTGAAAGATAAACACTTATCCCATGAACTGGAAAAGTGTTAATAATTTAAACTCCATAGATATCTTTCTGCCTTCAGGCCATAAAAACCAGGATATCCTGTTATTATAACCATATCTTATATGAGGAACTTGCAGTTAAAAAAAAAGGATTTCACATTGCAAAATTGCACAATGAAATTGAAAATACAATGAGAGAAAACTCATGGGATTTCCTGCCATTCTGGTCAAATGTACTCTTTGTTCCCCGTCTCCTGTTAATATATTAATAAAACTTTGAAACAAGATACACAAAGGGAGGAAATATTTTCAGAAGTGCTAGAGATGCTTAATAGGTTTTCATAACCAACACCACATGAAACTTGTAGAAAAAGTTCCCAGATTGTGAAATGTGTCCCCTACAAAAATATTGCAACTTGGCTTCAAATTTTTGAAAGAGTGCAAAACACAACTCTACAAAAGAGAACTCTGAACTGAAAAGAGAATCTCTGAAGACATTACCTCTCTTAAGGAATTTTTAAATATGAAATATAAAAATTGTGGTTTTTTTCTAAACTAAAAAATATCCTTGAAATTCACTTCTAGATAATTTAAGGGATGAAAAGTAGGACCCTGCATCACTCCCTGTATTTGAACTTAAAAATTATTCATGCTTGTACTGCCCAAGGTCTATCCATTGAGGCCTTCTAATAAATACATACTTTATCCTTTGATATCCTTCAATACCCAGGAAGTGGGTTTGGAGCTCTGTAGACAAGTGTTCAGTGTCTTTCACGGATGGAATTTTGACAATATTAGGGTCATCACACAACTTCATTAATTCATCCGGTTTGCAGTCTTAAGTTGAGGCAAGTTTTGGATTTTTATCCTTAAATTTCTTGAGTATTTGCCTGCATGTTTTATACTAGAGATCTTTAGATATTTTTAGACTACCTTGGTACCCTTCTGAAATTCTCACTACAATGAATCACACTGTCATAATTTTAGGGAAATATTTAGATCATTCAGTTGAGTATGTGGTATATATCTGAAGATGAAATCCATTCATTATTTTCTTAGGTCCAAATCTTCTTTTATTCAATTCTTTATTTGTGAAACAGAAGCACATATCTACAGTGAAGCCTGCCAGGAGTTTGACATGAAATTTGAAACCCTAAATGGGGCAGCTTCAGCTGAGAGTGTCTAGCCTATCTGGAGGCTTAGAACTTGGTGTTTGACTAAGTATTGCCATGCTGTGGAGGATTCAGAATCTTTGTTCCACACCTGCTGGGTAAAAAATGCCAAGTATACACCAATGTATAAAAGTCAGCTGGTAGTGATAGTGCCAAAGCTTACCCTGTAAAGTGATTGTGACTGCTCTGTGTCTTGTTGAACTCAGGGCTGTCACTGGACATTAGGAATGCTCTGAACACAGGAGAGATAAGTTCCCCTGTGCACCTTGGCAATATTTTGTGTTGTTTCTGCATGGCTGTGATACTTAAGCAAGAGCTGAATTTCTAGCAATTTGTAGTGCTCAGTTTGGAGCACTAACATAAATACCTAGGTTCAGGTGTCTTGAGTTCTGTGCTCTTCAAAAAGGAGCTACCTGTCAATTTAAAATTCCCTTGAGGCTAGCCTGAGCTTGTGAGCAGGCTGAGTCATTATTTTGAATTCAAGAAAATTAATAATGTCTAAACCCCATGCAATGGAAATTTTTGATGGCTTAAATAGATCAATTTATGGTTTTGTTTTTTTTTTTTCCATTCTGTGACATGTCACTCTAGGAATACAGTACATTACTTTCTTACAGTTTTCTGAGATTTTATGTTAAATGTGTCTAAAATGGTTTTGGTATAAATAGAAGGTCTTTACAAATTCTGACAGGTAAAGGCAACTACAGATGCACCTAAAATTATATTAAAGAATAATAATAAGTTAAATGCTTCTGACCCAAGAAAACCAGTCTTCTTCTAATTAATTCCTATATATATGTGTATGAATATATATATAAGGAATTATGATATTCCATGCTTCTTTATTATTATACTGTTATTATTTTAATAATAAAATTAATAATTTCTTTTTATATATAGTATTTATTATTATTGCACATTGTCATCCACCCTAGCAGAATAAAGTAAATTATCACCACAGATACAGGCAGTTTTCTATTACTTGATCTCAGTGATGGGGAATGTTTTTGGATGTATTTGATTTATTCCACCAGGAAAAATTTACATTTATGCACCATCTTTCTATTTTGGGCAACCCAGATGTTTAGTCCTTCTTCACAATCCCTCTTTGCTATAGAATATTCACATATATGTAACTAGAACAGATAGCAACTAGAAAAGATAACAACTGTTAAAACTCTCTTAAATTTGTATTCCTTCTTGGTATCAGAAGTCTTCTTTTAAACCATTTTATTACTTCTTTATTGATCTGTTATGAATAGACCAAGCTGCAGGAAGATTTGGAAGAATTTTGTCCTTCACATTAAAGTCAGCCCATAAAATTTTTGTAAGCTACAAAGTCCCTTTGCTGTGTTCTGTGAAATTTCAGTGGGAAGCTGGAAGGCTCAGGCGCTACTTGAGTGGTAATACAAAACTGGCTTCAAATAGGAATGTGAATTCAGTTCAGAGCTTTCTGCTGCTATTGATTGGATTTTGTGGTCCTAATATTTCTGAGCTGAAGTAATATAAAAATATTGTAAATAGTGGATGTACTTGAATATGGGTAGCTCTTAATATCAACAGGAAGTGCAAAGAACAAAAGGATTAATGGTCTATGGCACGGAAGTCTAATATTTGAAATTAAAAAAAGAGTAAGAAGAAAAATTTTGTCTATTTCTTTTGCTAAAGAAAATGAAAATAGGAGATTAAAACTTTTCACAGTAATATATTTTATATAGATGTATGATGTAGAACTTGTAAGCTCAAAAAATAAATTTTCACACAATATCAATAAATCAGGGATGCTAATGTTCAAGTGCAGATTTTTTTCCTAGATATTCTATATAGCCTCCAACACATTTTAGATCTCTGCATTATACAAATCTTTGTTAATATCCTATTTTTAGATGAAACTGATAGTAATTTGACATATAAGGTAACACACATCACACATTTTCAACATGTGGACTTATTTCTTTATTAACCTTTTATGGGATTCAGTTTTTAAGATATTTATAACCTGTTTCTCAATTAAATGTGCATTTGATATAGAATGAGATTTATATTTTAGTGGAATACTCAAGGTCACATCCAATGGTGGAGAATACAGGTGCCAATTTCACAGCCCACTACTCAGATCACCAGACCACACTCCTAATATTTTTGTTAGACAAATGGCAACAAAGTTTATTAGATAGCAACAGAGTGCTACAATGTTCAATTTATTTTGGTATGGATTTCCTGTTGTAATGACAAGATTACAAAGATTATGGCAAAGCCATATTCCAACTTTTAGAATTAAATAAATGCTACTATAACTACAGTGAATAGGTTTTCACTTTGATAATAAAATTATATTTGCATTTCATAGATAAAATTTGCATATGTATTTTTTCACACTGCTAAGACCATCATTTATCAGTGCTTAATATTTTAAGATTTTTCTCTGTGTCCAATTTGTTCTGTTCAAATTGTGGCTAAAAACTTTCTTTTCTTTTCTTAAGAAACTGAATATTCTTTTTCATTAAGTCTAAATGCTTTATTTGAATTCTGAATAATGAATGCAATTTTTTTTGTAGTTTGATCTAACTTTTTACATCAGAAGAAAAGACATTCATTGTTTGTAACTTCTTCTTTAAGTTATTAGGTCAAATATTTCAAAAAATCTTTCATGCTTCATGCTGAAACAATGAGGATATTTCACTATATTAATTTGTGGTCTGAAAACTCCAGATTGCTTCTGAAAATTTCATAGAAGAATTTAATCTGTTGGTGAATGGGTTCGTCAAATCTGGAGATCAAATTGACTGTTGTTAAATAAAATAAAATTAGAAAGTAATATCTAATATACAATGAATCCACACATTTTATGTCTTCAGATGCAAGTGTACTTTGAACGCTTAATAAACAGCTGGAACATGAAACTCACAGTGAGTTTGCAATTTGTGCTAGCAAATCACACAGTTCTCCTTTAATTTCACTAGTTTTTTGAGATAATTCAATTTATAAAGCAGTAAATATTTTATGGCTATCTATAATAAATTCTACTGATGATGATAATCAACTACTAAGAGCTAAAGATATTAGTAAAACCAGAATCAGCAAAGTCACTATGTCACACTGACAGGATGGTGGCAATGGAACAGCCTGGTCAGGGAAGTGGTTGTGCCACCACCCCTGGAGGTATTTAGATGTGTAGAAGTGGTGCTTAGGGTCATGGTTTAGTGGTGGACTCAGCAGTGCTATGTTAACTGCTGGACTCAATGACCTTAAAGATATGTGATTCTATGATTCTAGGAGACACATTCTACAAGAAATGCCATCTCATTGGGTCTGAAGCCAACCATAGTCTTCTCCTTCTGTTGTTCATCTCTCCTTAGAATATTTTTTGCTTTTTACTTATACAGCAATGCTTTTCTGTATGTAGATTATAGATTTATAGAATGCCTTGGGTTGATAGAGACCTTAAAAATTCATCTTTTCCAATCTCCCTTGCATGGGACACCTTCTAGTTGATTAGGCTACTCTAAGCCCCACCCAACCTGACCTTGAGCTCTGCTGAGGATGGGCCATCCACTGCTTCTCTGAGCAACTAGTTCCTGCACCTCCCCGCTCTCTTAGCTCTAAACCCATCTTCTTTATGTTTAAAATCATTGCTTTGTCTCTTCACTACAGACCTAGTCAAAAAATATGTCTCCTTCTCTCTTATGACTCCCCTTTATATATTGAAAGGCTTCAATAAGGTCTCCTTAAAGCCTTCTCTTCTCCAGAACCTATTTCTCTTAGCCTGTCGTCACAGGAGTGGTTTTCAATCCCTTCCACCAACAAATCCATGTTTTGGGCTGGAGGGCCTAGATCTAGATGTAATACTCCCTTTTGGCTTTTGCCAGAGCAGAGTACAGGGGCAGATTCACCTCTTTTTTTGCAGTCCAGGACACAGTTGGTGTCTTGGGCTGAAATAAAAGATTGTTGGCTCCTGTCCTCTTTTTTATCCGCCAGCCTCTGGCCTGTATTGATGCTGGGGATTACCCCAGCCTGCATGCAGGACTTTGCACATTGCCTTGCTGAACTTTATGAGATTCATGTGTGCCCACTCCTGAAGCCTGTCAAGATCTCTCTTGTACTTGTCTAGGCTACAATAGGCTTAATTTTCTTCACATTGGCTGGTGTGGGGTTGTGTATTGGTTTTAGGCTGTAAACAATGTTGATATATAGAGATGTTTTTGTTATTGCTGAGCAGTTCTTGCACAGTCAGGTCCTTTTCTGCTTCCCACCCCAATCCATGAGCGAGAAGGACAGGAGTGCACAAGAAGATGTGAGGACACAGAGATGTGACAGCTGACTCCAGCTGACCTAAGGGACATCCCATAGCATACGGCACAGTGCACAGCATATAAAGCTGGGGGAAGAAGAAGGAAGGGGTTAATGATGTTTGCCTTCCCAAATAACTGTTATGCAGGATGGAGCCCTGCTTTCGCAGAGATGGCTGAACACCTGCCAGCCCATAGGAAGTGGTGAATTAATTCCTTGTTTTGCTTTTTTTTGGGTGCAATACTTTTGCTTTGCCTGCTAAATTATCTCAACCCTTGAGATCTCAACCCTTGAGTGTTTCCAGTTTTACTCTTCTGATTCTCCCCTCCAGTGTGTGAGTGGCTGTGTGGGGCTTAATTACCTGCTGCAATTAAAACAACATTTCTGCATGGCATCCTATGAATCATGTGTCTTCAGCCATAGCACACAGGCTTGGTTATTCACAGATTTGCTGAGAAAATATGAAATCCCACTGTTTATGTAACTAATAAAGACATTGAACAGGACTGGTCCTAGTACAGGAACTTGATACACAAGTTGGCTTCAACTTGCTGGATGTGGTCTTCCACACACAAAATTAGATTATCAAAAGTAGAATGAAATTGTGTCTCTGGACTGTGGTGGAGGCTGTACCTGTACTCTGAAAGGCAGTAACATATATAAAAAGATTAATTTTCATATTAAATATTTCCATTCTTCTACTCTGACATATCTCTGTGGGAGCACAGAAAAAATAATTTCATGTTGAAATAAAGTATTGTCAAGAATGTCCACAAAATAAAAGCGATTATATTACATACTCCTAGAAAGAGCTATAATATAACTCTATATTGCCTTCTTTCTCTCCTTCCCCTTCTGTCCATCTATTTTTTCATGCTGTAATTATTGCTTCAGCAGTGGAATTGCATGTTACTTTCATTAATTTCTTTGGATCAGTTGTCATAGATTGTCTGATTTAAAATATTTTATTAATGAGTTGTCTTTTTTTGTTTCAATGAAACAAATATCTGTTCATATAAGCTAGTATTCAACTTGTTTGATTTTGAGCATTGGGGTATTCTTAGATTTTCTTAATGTATGCTCATAAGGACTGAACTTTAATTAAGTCCTATTCAGACCTCAACTGACTAAAATAAAAACTAAAAATATAATAAGCAATATTCCTGAGCCTTCCTTAGTTGTTTTCTTAAAAACAAAAGTGCAGACAAACAAAACCCAGTCTATTTCTATGTAATTGACTAAATTAATCTAATCTCACACTCCAGTTTATTTTCTAATCATGCCATCTTTACCACAGTATTTCAGGACAGATGATTTATTTTTTCACTTTCTCATTTTTGTCAATATCCTTGAAAATTCCTGCTGATATTTTAAAGTATCCATGCTGCAAATGACACACAGCTGTATTGTGTGAGGAGAACACAAGAAGTATTAATATCATCCTGAACTCAAGGTTAATATAGTCTTGCATCAAAAACTGGATAGAATGACATGTCAGCTTTCCAACAACCACTTATCATCAAATATAGACAAGACAGTATTTCCATAAATATTTGAATCAAAATAGTACCCATCTGGGTCCATGAATTTACAATTTTTTTCACTCTAATAACATGTATTCTTCAAGTAATGGGTATTTTCATTTATCATAAAGTTTCCCTTTATAATCATATTTCATATCTGACAAGGTAATCATGTTGCTAAATCAACCAAATATTTGCCTTTAGTTAATATATAGTTATATAGTTTATATATGCATAAACTAATACAAATATTTTAACTATTTCTCACATTAGATTGGATATTGGCCCAATATCCATAAAAAGATAGCTTCTGTTATTTAAACATCTGTCGTGAAGAAATGGCTGCATTGCTAAGCACTTAGGGAGAAATATTTTTGAGACTGTCAAGATTATTTCTTCATTCAAGATCTTTTCACCTTCATCTAGGTTTATACCCATGAAATAATGAGTTCTAGGAAAAAACATTAAAGCAACACAATTCTCACCAATACTCTTTGAATAGCACCAAGGAGGAAGATTCCATTTTAGCACTTAACTTATTTATCTATGCTTTAGTTGACCCAAATTGCTTGTACTTTTGCAAGCTGTAGTACATTCTCATAAAATTTGCATTTTTACAGAACAGACATGTTCTTTCTCACAAATGAGTGGTTGCATTCAGATTTCTCAACCTCAAGCCTCTGAACTAGTTGGATTTGAAAATTGTTTCAGTAGAAACAGATTGTTTCTTTTAAAAAGTATAATTACATGAGCAGTAGTTCAACATAAGATTTTCATAAGATCCAATTATCACCTAAAAATGAGCCTTAACTGGTACTTAGCTACACACTCAGCATAAAGGAGATTTCTACCCTATGGAACACTTCAAGTATGTTCTGGGTATTAAAATTATTTTTATTTCTTAAGTTCTTTTGTTTAATTCAGTTTTTTCGATGTGGTTTTTACTTTAATCTTAAGAATTGCTTGATTAGGATCACTATTTTTTTTTTAATCAGTATTCTTTCCAATTATTTCTATGCTCCATATCTAAAAAGCTGGATAACATGCAGAATACATTTCATGATATAAAAAATATCAGCAAGATGAGCTTAAAATTTAATTGTGATGCCTTATTTCAATGAAGAAAATTAGTTTGACAGCCATTAATATGCAATATAAATGACTGACACACATTAACAACTACAAACAGCATCCCTAAGATTATTCAAGTTAAAAAATGTTGGGATGATATATTAATCAGTGTAATACTGAAAAGAGATGACAAAATTTGCTGATGTCTGCATTCTAACTTAAGCTGAGAAAGTTTTTTCCTAATTTATTCATTGAATTTCACCTCTTTGTGTTCTTGAATTCTCTGTGGGCAAATTAGAACACTCTTAAATTTATTAATCATTTTACAGTGTCCAGAAAATATTTTTGTGAACTACTTTTGTCTGTAAACAAATTAAAAGTAGTGTGCAAAACAAATTTCAAAACTCAAATCAGTCTTGTCACTTTAGTTGATATGTGAATCAAAATCTTTATCAGAGTATCAAATGCTTATGAATGTTTTCTTCTACCTGTCTGAAATTGCCAGTCCAAACTGAAGTACTTAATTTTGCAGAAATAGTAACCTATTCAATTTATCATTATGGAGTTTAAGAAAATTGAATATATTAAACCATTTCCATATTATGCTTTCTACATTATAATAAAATTGTAAGTTAGTGTAAAATATCACATTATTACATTCCTAAGGGCATGTGAAAGCAATTAAGTGTGTTGTATGTATCAAATTAAAACTAAATATCAAATTAGTCAATCTAAAACTTTTTCCCTATAATTGACCTTTTACTGGATTTAAATTAAACTCACAGGACTATATTTCATATCCAGTATGTTCTATATAAATTTTGATATGACTTTCCTCTTGGCCATTGTTGCCTATGTGAGCAAGATAGATTAACTAGCTGAAATTGAATGTTACTAAAGATTTGTCTGTTGTCTTTAGTTTCTCTTTTCACCTGCTATCAGTCTACTATTTACCATATTTAAATACGTTCTCATTCAATATTTGTGGGCAATAAAAGATTAATTCAGCATTACAACTCTTGAATTGTGCATAGATTTATGTTAGAAGTCCCCCCATTACACTTGTCAAGACTATATTTTTCTTAGACTTTTTTTGTCTACACATTTATTGCATTACTGTTTGCTGTTCTCTATGAGGAAAAAAAGTCTGAGTTGTGCAATGCATCTGCTCTTTTCAAGTGCTATTAAGTGACTGGAGAGCGTTCATTTTTTAAGGACCTTCTACACAAAACTTTCTGATCATTTCTTATTCATTTGGAAAAATCATTTGCAATGAAAAATAAAATCTAAAATATCTTAAAATTTGATTAAAGGGTAAATGTGTTGATGTTTAGCTAGTTATCTAAGAGATTTCCTTTCACTTGAGTACCAGTCTGGAAATATCAAACAAATACACATAGAAATAAAATTTTACAAAAGGCTGTTCCATATATCTATTTCTAAATGTCCCTTGACATTTCAGAAAGGGTGGTGCTTTATATGTCTTTATTGCTGTTCAAGTCTCTTTTGCCCATGAGAGTAATTAGTAAATAAATGCTCTACCTTTATCTTGACCTTGAGATTTCTCAGCCTATTTTCCTCTCCCTGGTGTTGAGGAAAAGTAAGAGAGTGGTTGTGTGGGTGTCTGAGTGTTTGCCAAGGCTAATCCACCACAAAATCTAACGATTATTTTCTGATGATTTTAAGCTACATTTTATTTTACTCATAACAGTTCATATTATTGTTATTGTTGATATTTACATTAACAGGAGAAAACAGTATTTTTAAAAATCCTGTTGTTTTGCAACACACATTTTACTTAGCTTTGAGAGGTTGCTTTTGATCTCAGGTCACATACCTGACCACTAGATGAGTACTGATAGGGTTCTCTGGTAACTCTTGGCAATCAAATTGGATATTTGGAAACTAAGAGACATGAATTGTCTCACTTTTAATGTTTACTGAGGCCCTGCCACACTACATTGCCAGAGGCAAAATGCAAACACTTTTCACCTGGGAGAAAAGATCTTAAAGTTGAATTTCCAGTTAATTGAACTCATTTTAACTGGAGCAGAGATGTCAGAATGGACCAACAAACTGCATTCAATGAATAAGGTTCCATCTAATATGCCTCTCTGAGCACAGGGAAAGAAGACCAAACTCATTCCCTTTTGTTAGTCCCTGAAGAATTGTATTATCTTTCTTAATTTTCTACCAGTATATTTCTGCTTATACAGAACCTAGCCTGCCTGTCAGGTAAAGCCTTGACCCTGCTCAAGTCAAAGCCTTTTGAGAGGAGGAAGTGTTGATACAGTTTTAACAACTTATCAGGTTATTCTATTATATACACATTGTAAAGTAAAATACCTGATAAGACAGTGTAAAAACTAAGACAGTGCAAAAATAGTAAGAGTATCATATAGACTACATAAATACAATATACTAATCCTTGCATTAGGTAGTTCATTATTACTCAGTCTCCCTTCTTTTTTTTTTTGTGGCATTATAAAAGGGTCCCAGATGAAAGGGCCTCATTTCCAGCAGCTGACATGCATGGCACAAAAAATACATAACTTCTGATGAAATAATAAATGGCTTCTTTTCTGTCATACTCCAAGAAAAATGCAAGTGCCATTTACCTTCAAAAAATGAAATGATGGCATGATAGAGAACAAAAAAAAAAAAAAAAAAAAAGACAAAAAAATATTTTTATTTATTTCAATAGAGTATTATTCCAGATAAATAGTTATGATCTAGAATGGTACTATTCTTGTTATATGAAAGGCTGTAAATGCAGGCTTTTCTAGGAAAAAAAAAAAACACCTTAATTTTTTTATTATTTTCATCACCTATGATTTACTGCTTAATTGTTCTTTGTGAAATTTGATCTTTTGGTCTTTTTCTCTTTACCCTGTAACCCTTGAGAAAGATGTCAGAATCTTCCATAAATTACTTCAATTTTAGCCTGGAGAAATTACAGTAATCCAAAGAAGGTGTAGTTAAAATGATCCCATGAAAGAATATTAAACACACAGACCTGATTATGAAATGTTCAGAACACATCCTTTTCTCTATGCTTTTCACTCATAACATCAACAACAAGGAAGAAAATTAATATACACTTCCTGGCACATGACCAAAGGGATAATGTTTCTCCCCAGCTACTTGCCCAGAAATGCAAATCATGATTAATTTCTATTGTCTAGGCTTTCATTCTCTTATCAACTTCAAATCTCTGTTGCCTGTTTTAAATTTTGCAAGAAAAATTTCACCAATGCACTTAAGCCAATCTAGTCTAATTATCACCTTGCCATACCCAGAAAAACATTAATAAACTCTGTAAGAAGGTCATTTCCAATTTTGTTCATAGACAGTTTTCATAAGAAAAGTGATTTCTGGATCACTTGAGAGAGAGTAAATGTCATTTTTGTTTCTCTTAGTTTCCCACTTTAAACAGAGCAGCAATTCAGGAAGTCAGTTTTCCAAGGTGAAGACAAAATAGCAACATGCAACTTGTTACATAAAGAAGAATCAATATTCTTAACACCTCTGTAAATCAGGTTAGACCATATGATATAAAGCAAAAATTGAAAGAATTAAGAATCAAGAAAAATGCTGAAGCTATACACTTGCTTTCAGAGGAAACTAGGAGGGATTATAAAGTGTGAACCCATAAAGAGTAATTAAGTAGAACAAGCAAGCGGCTAAGGGAAACAAAATTAATATTATTTTTTACATGCATCAGGATCAAGAAGTCTATATGGTCATTTTATGATCAGAGTACAAAAGGTATACTAAAAACAAAGAAGCAGATAAAGGTCATTGTTGAAAGGCTTCAGTGGTGAACCTAGCAGAAGGAAAAGGGGAGAGGAGAGTCCCATCAGGGAGCTGCTCTCAGCAGGAGACTTATCTGAAGCTGAGTGATTGTGGGAGAGGTGAGGGAATTTATTTCGTTTACATAGATTTCAAAAGACCCTTGGACAAAGTATCTCACACAAGGCTTTTAAGTAAATTAGGTGGCATGAGCAAAGGCATTTTTTGCATTGATAAATGACTGGTTAGGAGAAAGAAAACACAAATAGGAGTAAGTTGTCAGTCCTTGAAGTGGAAGCAGGTCATCAATGCTGGTAAGCAGAGGCTTGTACTGTAAAACATATTCATCACTGACCCGGAAAGCAGGAGATTACTGAAAAGAGAAAGGCTGCTGACAATACTGTATCATTCAAGATAGTAAGTTTAAAAGCTAACTGTGAGGAATTAAAAGAAGACTGAAAGACTGAAGGGCAAAAAAGTGACAAGTGAAATTCAGTGTAAATAATACAAGGCAATGTACATGGAAGAAAAACAATCCTAATTTCACATATAAAATTATAGGTTCTGAACTAACCATTACTTCTCAAGAGTGGTATCTAGGGGTGTAAAAAACCATTTCCTGAAATACCAGTTTTATAATACCAGTGTTCAGAAAAACAAATAAAATACTAGGGACAATTAGGAGAAGGAGACAGAACAAGACACAAGCCACCATAATGCTGGCATCTGACTTTGCCACACCTTGAATAATGCAAGCAGCTCTGATTATAATAAAGTATGCAATAGGCTTGGAAACAGTCCAGAGAAGGCAGCAAAATACAGAATAATTTCTGTAGAAGAAATGACTGAATAAGCTAGGAAATTTTAATCTAAAAATGTTAGTGGGAATATGATAGAGGTCTATGAAATCAGGAGTCAACATGTTAGGATGGCAACATATTTTCTCTGATCACATTGGCCAAACCCTGGGCTTGAGATAGTGACATCAAGGTTACAGTTTAGCTTTTCTAGGGAGGGAAGTGATGAATATTTGTCTTTGTTCTGGGACATGTCTCTGTCTGGGTGCTAGTGGAACAGGGATTTTACTGAGTCTAGAGGACTCAGGAACATTTTTCTCAGTGTAGCAGGAATAATGTAATAAACATGCTCTGTATATATAGCTTTTAGAGGTGACAGAAGGAACATATAGCAGCATTCTTCTTGCCATTGTAGTACCTGTATCACAGAGGAATCTCTGAAAAGCATTGAAGTGAAAGATTTTGATCAGGCAGTGTATGTCCTAGGCTTTGTTCCTTCCTTCTGATCAGTGGCAGGGCAGATGTAGGTGCTTGGGTAGGCACATCAGAGCTCCAGAGCCCAAGTCCCTAGAGGCAAAGGGGCTTTAGCATCAGCCACCTCACAGACCTGTGTGTATGCCAGTGCTTCTCTGGCTCATAAGATGCACATCACCACCAGCACCAACCACCTGTGTGGCTTTCTGAGCATGAAACCCCGCACGGAGGAGTCAGAGGGAAGGCTTTATGCCAATGGAGTCGAATTGGCCTTATGTGAGGCTGCTCCTGGACCAAAATTGTCTGCATTATTCAGCTCCCAATTGGGCCTGAAACACACATGCTGCAGCAGTGCACAGCCTGGAGACAGCTGCTGCTGTAAAACATCTGACTGCAAAACCTTTTGGAAGCTTTTGAGTCTTTTCTCATGCTTATCAGGAAGAAGCATTATGGAGACAGCATTTAGATGTACTTTTGCACCAAAACTGCTGGAGATGGCATCTGAATTATTTAATATTTTATGAAATAAATAGTCTAGAAGTTAATATTCATTTAGTTATTTTAAAAAAATAAAGTCATGGTCCTTCTTCCTGAACAAATTTGATCTTTACTGCCTTTTACCATTTTTCCCCCCACTGAATTTCTTCAGTTTCAGGCTGCTTTTCATCCTGTTTCAAAGGAGTGGAACTAGCATAGTATATACTAAATGCTTGTTTAATATTTCACCATTTTAAATTTCAAGTCTTTTGCACTTTAAATTATACAATCCAGAGTCTGAAAAGAAATATAATTTTTATTTTTCTATATTTCTGTAGAATAATCAATTAATTGCCATTCTACTTTGTGATGCTGCCTAACAAACATGGGGATGCGGTAGAAACAAGAGCAATTTAATGCTTTTTAGGATATGGGGATTACAGCTTTACTTGCTTATTTTATGATTGTTGCTAGAGAAAAAGGGTTACTTGAGTCCTGTAGACCTTAAACAACCTGACTCCAAATAAATAGATGGGTCAACTTTACTAGTTGATTTAGATTACCATGGGTATTCCCAGCTCACATTTTTATTGCATATACAATTTTTTGTCTTGAATCATGATAAGTTCTATAAAACTACATAATACAATTCTGAGTTATAAATGAACAGTCAGAGGTTTTGAAAACAGTTTTGGTTATTCAAATATCTTCAGATAGAATTGTTGAAGTCACTGTTATTTGTGGGTTATATGCAGAAGAAACATGTTTCAAGAATGTAAATATGCATGTTGGTTTTGGGGGGCTTTCTCTGTTTTTATTTTTCTTTTAATTATTATAGTAGCTAAAGATGAAACTTTTTTTTTTTCATTATTTTTGGAAAGCTTTGATGTAATTACATAGCTGAGCCTGTGCCCTGTCCTGCAGTGCAAATAGCAGCACGTCAAAAGCAAATGTCCTGCCAATTAATCTAAGCAATATTGAACACAGGGAATTTGCTAACCCACAGGCAGCTGAGGTATAGTTTACTTGCTGTGGCATCTGGTACCTGTTATTTAAACAAAATGACATTTTGTGAATTTCTTATGCTCAGAGAGCTCCGGTGATGTAACCATTTCAAGTTTGGAAAATGAAAAATATATAAATAATACTAGAATTTCAGTTTTTTCACATACAGAATATTCTGAATGTGACTTTATTTTGTGTTTTAAAGAGAGAATAAATGGAAGTTTTCCATCATGAGAAACAGCAGAGAGTCACATCCTGAAGCACTCTGCATCCAAATTAAATTTCTAAAATGAGGTTGTAATACACTATGAGTAGTATTGAAGCAGGTTGATGACCTCTTCTTCAAGCACCAAAGACATGTTGGATAACTCTGCCTCTTAGTAGATATGAAGCATTTAAATACTCCCACAATAAGAACAGAAAGGATGAGTGGGACTATCAGGATACAAGCCATTTTGGTTTCATTATATGTCTTGAACAAAATGTAGAAATTATATAATGGTGGTATATCTCAAACACAGGAGGAAATAGGGACAGCCTGTCATTGCCATCCATTCTGTGTGCCAAATGGGAAGGAAGGGCAGTGCAAGAAAATGGAATTCAGTTAAAGGCATACACTTAATACACTTATTGAACAGAAAGATTCAAAGGAAAGGGAAACCTTCATTCTGTTATTTCCTAGCTTTTGCATGCCTGAATTTGCATTCTCATTGTTTAGCACTAGTTTTTATACACAAGGTCATACAGATTATGAATTTGAAGTCATGTATAATGTTTATGCAAGTCAAAGCACTTTTGCTTTTATTATTATTATTACCCTCTATTTTAAAACATCAACAGACAATGATTCAAGTGTCTCTTGCTGTGCGTTCCCTATATGGACCCTAGATACTGATGAAGTAAAAAATTATACATTCTGTTAAGAAACACGCGCTTTATTATATCAGTCTTCAGACATTCAATGGCATTGTTTAAAAATGTGCTACAAAGGTGACAGCATTTTCTAAAACATGTTCCTTTCAGTGGGACATTTCAGGAAACTCACAGCTGAGTTAAACTATGAAAAATTGAGATTTCCTACAAGTAAAAATTTTTTTTAATGGTGTAAAAAGCAATTCTTCTCTTACAGAAACTGAAATTAACCTTTTAATAACATCCATGTACAATTATTTATATACATGGTGACATGGACTGCTCATCCATGTGAGAAATCCCCACAACTCTGGTAAATACAAAACAATGCTGAGCAGCATGTATTCATGGAAATTTTATGTGGGTAAACTACATAGTGATCATATTTGAAATGTATGAACTCTCTTTATTGCTGAATATACTGATGTTTTCATCTAAAAAAAAGAGGTATATTCAGACCGGAATTTACTACTACAGAATGAGTGTCAAAAATATAGAATGGAAACTTTATTAGATTATTTTTATGACTTCACAAAGGGATTTATATAATTTGAATTTTAAAATCTCATAGAAATTATATTGAAAAGAGAACTTTGACTCTGAGGTCTCTCTTCTGGTTTCTTCTATGAATTCTGAATGCAATTTACACATTATCCTCAGTTTAGTAAAATTATCTGCAATTCACAGAGTTAAAAATCAGTTTATTATCTGACTTGTTTTCATTCTGAAATACTATTTTTGTATTTTTAGATTAAAAAATAAGTCAGATATCTAATGTTGATGAAATATGATGCAGTCACTGACTACCAGAAAAAATGATGTTGGCTTCCAAGTGACCTTTAAATGTCTTCTGGTGCAAGCCTTTCTGGAATGGACAGGGTCATCTTCAGCTAGGTAAGGATGCTCAGAGTGATGCCCAATCTGACCCTGAATTGGTCATCTACCACCTCTCTGGGAAACCTGTTCCAGTGTTTCACCACTTTCACTGCAAATAAATATCTTCCTCATATCTATTCTAACTTGTCTAATCTTGTAATTTAAAGCCATTACTCTTTATCCTATTACAAGAGCCCCTTGTAAAAAGTCTTCACCCATTTTCTTGCTTGTTTCTTTAAGTTTTGAAAGGCCTTAATAGAAGCCTGAACAACCGCAGTTCTTACAGGCTACACTAATGAGATTGCCAGAGGAGAGTAATTTGAATATTCATTATAGACTTATTATTACTACAGAAACTAAAACTTTTCTTAAGATTTAATGAAACAAAAATGTAGAAAATAAAGTTTCATCATCTCTATGTTACCCAGTGGTTGCCTCACTAAAAAAACTTCCCCCTTTAGACAGAAACCAATTTAAAATATGTTAACTTCTATTACATTTGAAAAATATTTTAATATTATTAAACCTACAGTTATTTAATAAAATATATGCTACTCTACCTTTAAAAGGCACTTTGAGTGGTATACTCAAATCACATTACTGAAGAAATATTCTTACCTAGGAATTAACCTATATTTTTTAAACCATGACTGAAGTATTTCTTCAATCTATATATTTTTAGGTGTTGATCTAACACGCCTATTTGAATCAATCTGAGTACTGCATTTACTCTTTATAAAGCTACATGTAATTTAAAAGTGTTTGGCAAGGTGTGTTAGGGCAAGCACAGGACAAAATTTAATTTAATCTTCTGGTGCCATCTTGTGGGTAGATCAAGAACTGTCTGTTCCATGAAGGAATAAAGCAAAAGTGCACAAAAATCGTGTATTTTGAGTAGTTGAGTTCCCACAGCAAAACCAGCTTCCATAATGTTTTGGCGTTTTTTCCTTCCTAACTCAGTTTTCTAAACTATATTCTCAGAATTTACAACTACCTTAATTGGGCAGTAAATGCTGCTTTGATGATAGATTGTTCCTGAGAATTGTTTTAATCAGTATTTCTTTCTGTCCTCTGAAGCAAATATAGGTCTCCTAGTCATGCTACATAGCAGGAATCTGTGAAAAGCAATTTTTGTGCTTTATGACTGTATCCTTTACAAGATCTTCAACTTCAGAGATTCAGCAAAATTCCATAATCAGCTATTTCCTATTTTTTCTCCTTATTTACCATTACAAAAACTTAAGAATAAGCTGCTGAGAAATCAAGTGTTTCTATGATGTTTATAATGTCATACCTTGATTAGCACGGTCTCCTTATCAGTGACCATCTTTCTTCAGTTATTTCCTATTCAGCTCTCTTCTACATTATTTAGTGGTGCCCAAATTCACAGCTAGAGGCCAAGGTGGCTGGAGGACTGAAATGTGTAAAACTAGGTAATATTCACAGATTCAAACCCAACAAACCAAGCAAAACCCCTAACTATCCAATCAACTAATCAAAATAAGTCACCAGGAAAACAAAACAAACAAACAAAATCCAACCAAACCAAACCCTACACTGGTATTTTCTTACAGGAAGAACCAGTTCCTCATTAACGTACTGGTATTGTTTAAAGAACTGGCCTGGAATTTTGCCTATTATGTTTCTTGTTGAAGCCATGCCGCTGTGTTGCCAGCTATAGTAAGAACTGTGATATTAGGATAAAAAAAAAGGTCCCTACTACCATAGCCTTGCTGACAATGAGCTTGTGTAACTGAAGGATCTTATATTTTAATCTCTTTTTGTGTGGTTTTTCATGCATTCATCCACTTCATGCTAAATACACATTTTGAAATATGTTTGTAGAGCTCTAGAAGTTGTCCCAGAAGTCTGAGTATATTTTTCACTGGGAATTTTCCAGATTACCACATTACAGAATCATATTCTGGATTTCTTTTACTCTCACTTACTTAATCGATCCCGTATTTTTGCCATACTGCCCTAATGACACAATTTCAGTGGATGGGGATGAAAGATGTTGGTTTGGAAAGCTTTATGAAGAGCAATTTAGCAATTTAGGTTTTAATTTAGCTTTTTCACTTTCCAGAAAAGTGTTTCAGAAATAGTTGTCAATCCTTTCACATCTCCTGAATAAATGGCTATCATTCTTAGCTGTGACTTTAAATAAAAATGCCTGTGACTGCTGGCCTGTGTACTAAATACAGCTGTCTACACACGTGTCAGTCCCATTTGGACTGAAGCCACAAAATGTCATTTTTATGGTAAGGCTCTGAAGGTGAATGTTGCAATGAAGTCATACAGATTCATTTGAGGGTACTAAGCTGCTCTAAGGGTATCAGAAGACTATAAAAGAAAGGAAATCCAACAGACACAGTCAAAGTTTGCCATAGCTCAGTTTCTGGAACTGCACTGGCAAAAGTTTCTCACTCCAGAAGAGATGCTAGAGTAAAACTACTATTGAAGTAATGTGGACAATAAAAGATTATGAGTGGAAGTGAATTTCAGAGGTTAAATATTTCATATGTGGGAACACATCTTAATCATGCAGTAATGCACATGCCTATTTGAGTGGAATAAACATTGATCCAAGACATTTTTGACAATTTTTAATGGACAATTGTGATAAAATGATACTTCTGCATTTCCTAGCGACCAGAAAATGAATCTTGGTGACCTTACATAGGCTATATTGTCTTGTGGGAGTATTGTCCTGGAATTGTGTGTGAGCCTTATTTTGCAGTTAGGTATTATGCAGTTGGTGAGTAAGACAGCCAAGAAATGTGGATAATCTAAGGCTCAATTCTCCAGGTCATTCCTTGCTTTCTTTCATTTAGACTCAAACACATGTATCTACACTCTCTCTTATGAGCTGCCCAGACTCAGAAACACTAGCTTTGTATTCAGACATTACTGGTCTCTGAGAAAAATGTATTCAGTAGCTTTATATGTTTTTTGGAGTAAGTAACAAGCATTCACACTGTGAATCACTGCAGAATCACTGCCTTGAGCAAAACAACTCTGGTACTAAGATGAGAACATGATTATTTTAGCCTATTAATCCTGTCTTCACAAAGACCTTTGAAAGAAAGCTTTGGAAAATAAATAATATAGCACATACATGCCTCTGTTTGCATAACTGTAATGGGGTGGACTTAATCTGTAAAAATTTATGTCAAATATTTAAATTTTAAGGGCCTAAACTTGTACAAACATCCCGAAAGGTGACATTCTCTGCCTGTTGCACTACTATGGAAAAATTTGATAAGTGATGCAAACTGTATCCCTTTATTTCCAGTGAACAACATGTTGATATCGTACTGGGGATGCCTGTGGCCATATTTCCAGAAGTGATCGACCTAACTGTTTGCTTCTGCTCAGAAGCTGGTGATCTGCTATTTACCTCTGTTGATCAGCCATATTTCTAGAGCCTTTAGATGCAGGAGGACCAAATTTAACTGGTACTTTTTTTTACATTTTTGTGCCATGAATTTGTCAACCTTGAACAAAAATTATCTAGTTCAGCTCAATGTAGTATTCACATATATAGTAAAATTAATTAGATTTCATTTTAGCATATATGGATCCATATCAGTAAATTAAAAAATGTTAGTCCATGTTCTCTGGATCTGGAACCCTGTCATTTAGATTGTTTAATTACTGAAACAGTGTTTGGCTTGTCTTCAACTAGTACAATTACTTTTGTCCCATACAGTTCATCTTTGTACTTAGCACAGAATTCTTATTCTGCAAAGATTTTTCTTGTCCCTTGCAAATTAGGTGACATTTTTTTGTCTAATTCCCCTGATGTGCTATGTCCATTTTGCGTAGGCTACAACAAGAAGACTTTGGGTACCATATCCAAGTATAAAGCCTGATGGTGGGAACATGGAAAGGAAGGCACCCATGTAATCAATGTAATCAAGCAAATTCCATTGTAAAATAAAATAGTACAATAAAGTGCTAAGATCTTTACGGTTACAATGGTAATCTTTCACAGGAACAGATAGTGCCTGATAAGCTGAAAATGAGGCAGCAAATGTGAGTGGTTCTAAAATAGGTATTATGTGGAGTGAAGTCACCCCTAATTTTACTTTCCTAGATTATGAGTAGTAGTAGAGTGGTATAATATATTTGGGTTGTATAGAGTGGTACAATATATTTGGTTGCAGGGGTGTTTCTGCGGTGATATCTGTGAGAAATTTCCCCCATGTCCAACAGAGTTAATGCCAGCCAGCTCCAAGATGGACCCACTGTTGGCCAAGGCCAAGCCCATCTGTGATGGTGGTAGTGTCTCTGAGAAAACAGATTTGATAAGGGGAAGAAACTCCTACACAATGTTAACCAAAGAGAGGAGTGAAAACATGTGAAAAAAACTATTCTACAGACACCAAGGTCAGTGAAGGAGGAGAGGGAGGATGTACTCCAGGTGCCAGAGCTGAGATTCCCCTGCAGCCCATGGTGAGGCAGCTGTAGCCCAGCAGCCCATGGAGAAGAGAGAAGAGATTCTTCCTCATCCCACTGGGTGATGGTGCAGGTGGAATTGTGTACCTGCACCTGCACCCCATGATGGTGCAAGTGGGTGCCAGAAAAAAAGGCTGTGAGCCTGTGGGAAGGCCACACTGGGAAAGCTCCTGGCAGGACCTGTGGCCACATGAAGACAGTAGCCTACACTGGAACAATGTGTGGGCAGGACTTGTGATCTTGTGTGGGGAACCCACACTGAAACATTTTGTTACTGAAGGTCTCCAGTCTGGATGGGACCCACAATGGAGCAGTTTATGAAGAACTCACATTAAAGAAGTTTCTGGAGATGACTCCTATGGGGGAGACCCCATGCTGGATAAGGAACAGAATGAGGAGGAAGGAGTGACAGAGAAAAAATGTGATGAACTGAGTACAACCCCATTCCCCATCCCCCTGCACCATTTGGGTGAAGTAGTCAAAATAGTGAGTGAATTTAAGCCCAGGAAGAAGGGAGGAGTATAGGGAAGATGGTTTCAATATTTGGGTTTATTTCTCATTAATTTGTTCTGATCTGATCTGATAGCTAATGAATTAATTTCCCCAAGGTGAGTCTGTTCTGTTTTGCCCATGACAGTAACTGGTGAGCAATCACTCCCTGTCTATAACTCATGAGTGTTTCATCATCATATTTTTCCTGTCCAGTTGAGGAGGGTAGGGATAGAGTGTCTCGGTGGGGCCTGGCACTCAGCTAGAGAGCCAGAGTCAACCCACTACAGTCAGTTTTGGTTTTCAGGGACTTAAGTACATAGCAAGCAAATCACATTGACTAAAACTAATCTTTTTTGCATCGCTTAGCACTGCTGGATGTATTCATGTACATCCAGTCAAAAGATCAAACAAAGAGACAGCAAGAATGCATAAATCAAGGTTATAAGGTGACTGATTTTATTTGATTTCCTATGGTCTTGGTGGCAGGCTGGCTTTGTGATTTTTTTATCTGTTTATTTCATAATATTGATTGTGGTAATGGAACACTTAATATTTCAGCTTTTTAAAAACAATATGAACTCTGTTTATATGTGGATTTCATTCTTAATAATCAAACTGTGACAAAATAACACTAATACAGAAAAATCTTTCCTTTGCAATCCAGCATTGCAGGTGTTTAAGTTAATGTCCAATTTCACAATGGTTTTATTGGAATTACATATCCATATTCCTTTGCTGCACACCACAACAAAAATATTTAGAGGAATATGTTTAGTTTATTGTGTTCACACTCGGGTGGGGTTAAAGAAAACTGTTATATTTGAAAGTGTGTCTGCTCCTGGCAGGGGGGTTTGAACTAGGAGAACTTTCAGGTGTTTCCAACCCAAACTATTCTACAATTTGATGATGAAGAAGATTGAAATATTTTCCACTGGCTTCATTATGGGAGTGACTATTTCCCCTGCACTCATTAGGTTATGTACTCTACGTACTCATGTGTTAGAGTAGTATTCAAAGTCCCAATAGTGTAAGTTCCACAATAGTGTTCTTCTATATCTTCCAAAAAGTTTTCATGATGTCATCCCAGCCATAGTCTTACCTGACAGCATGCTGGTTTCTGTATGTCTATAGATCATGCTGCTTGTGTCTTTCTATAAAATTCCTAACAAATATTGTTATCCTCTCAACAGAAAGTTTATGCTTTCTGAGCTCATATAAGTTCTTCTGTAGTCAAAACCTACTCATAAACATTCTGAACAATCTTTCCACAGGGAAAATGATTAGCACTACACAGGAACTGCAAAATTTAACAGTAATACTTTCCTGACAAAAATATCATTAGCAAGAGTCAGGATAAAAACAATCATTAAATAGGTCACAGATATTAAAAGGGATCTTTTAGTATCTTTTGTCTTCCTTTTGTCTACAGTCATTCTCATCTTCTCATCCCTTTTGAGGATCTATCAATTAGTTTTTGCTTTTCTTTGCTGATGGCTATTTCAGGTACAGGCATCTCTGTGCAATTCTAAGTAGACATAAACCCAGAATGAATTCCAACTAAAGTGATTACTTCCAATTATCAGGACTGTACGACTTTTCAGTAGATAAGCCCAGAACCCAAATTCCATGGTGAATAAATAATCAACTCACTTTCCCAAAATTATATATTATTATTATTATATATTATTATCGTATGGAGGACCTTCCACTGTCTGTGCTGTAAACGTTGAATTGATATTTTCCAATCTAGCTATTAGCTCAACATGAACAATCAATCTAAATTCATCTTTCAGATATCCTCTTTCAGAAGATAGATAAAAGACAGGGCAGACAATACAGCCAAATTCTTCAGTGAAAGTTCATATACTCAACACTTTGGAAAATTGGATAATTTCAGTCATTATAAGTTTTAGAAGATTATATGTGTAGATAGATATAGATAGATATAGATGATATAGATAGATTATATAGATAGATATAGATTAGATATAGATATATATATAGATGATATAGATATAGATAGATATAGATATAGATATAGATATAGATATAGATATAGATATAGATATAGATTAGATATAGATATAGATATAGATAGATAGATAGATATAGATAGATATAAAAAATTTAGAGCACATCACTCCTGTTGCCACCTAAGAAATTTCATTTTGGTATCAGATCTAATCTATATGTCCAATCCACATGCCCAACTTTAAGCAGCTTCCAGAGATTAGAAATCCAGCTAAGGAAGGCTTCTCTTTTATTCATGCCTTCACTTATACTTCTTTCCTACATAATTATATCATCTGTCTCTGAATCTTTTTCTTCTGTTTTTCATCTGCTACCAAATATACCAGACAAAATGCATCTAATGGCTTTTGAAAACACTAATTTCTAAAATTACATGCTTCTTCACTTATATATCTCTTATTTTTAAAGATGCCTTTCACAAACTCAGAGAAAGTAATAAAGGACTGTATTTTTGTCACTTTTTCAAATATTATTGTGTATTTTTGACATTTAGAGGAATCAACAAAAATAGCAGCAGCTGTTTTGCTAGGAATATTTAAAGTTGTATTAAGTTTAATTTACTAAAACCTATTTAAAATGCGTGCTCCTCATGTTAGGATATACTGGTTATCCATTTTAGTAAAATGTCATAATCAACAATACTATTCTTTATTTCCTAGTCAAACAGGTACATGAAATAACTGTCATTCTAAATAGTTGCTTTCTACAATATTTCTTTTGCAAGACTATTTGTCTTTGTATCTTTGAAAAATATTTCCACAGGGTCATGTTGCCATATCTCAGAATACTACAGAACAGGAAGAGGGGTTGTTTCACTACAAAATAAATAAACTGAAATAACAAGAGAAACTAAAAAAGCATAACTGTAGGATAGTTGTTATGTGCAGTGATCAGATTTTATTGCATCTAACGTATAAATTTTCTTCTTCTAATATTGCTTGGATACTGAAAACTTTAGTGCATTTCATAAAACCATGATGAGATACAGTGCTTGCACACTTTATGTCCTGAGTAATTTTAGCACTTGTTCCTTGGTGGCAAATTCCTTTTGAGTTGAATACAAGGCACCAGACAGAGCTCACAACTCCCTCTGTCAATGTTCCTTAATTCTGTGTATGCCTTAATCAATAGTTGTCTGTATTTCTCCTGACTACAGGTGAATTATCAAATTTATATTTACTACCTGGTTGTTATATTTTTACTATTAAAATACATTTTCTGTTTGTCTCCATGTGTTTATTGATAGGGACTGTCAATTATCAGAACATGCTTGTAATGCAAAGACATCCCAAATGTGCTCTGTACACTTGATCCTATTCAGGTTATTTTGTAAAATACTCAAATATGCATTGAAGCATCAAACCATGTTGAACCATTCTTCTGTCTCTCTGACTCAATTACTATGCTTTATAGAGGGGAACAGCCGTGAGTAAGATTATAAGAACAGTACTTTAAAATAGTAGAGCAACTGAATAAGTCAAGACATTTCTTGAGGGTGACTGATGCTGTGGTATTGTCCAAGATTTGAGCTCTAGCTGGATTATTGCAAGTAGCTTTTTATCAGTCTCTATGAAATCAGGCACATCAAATTCCCAATCTTATGGTTCATGCAAATAAATAATTTAGAAAGCACTCTGAGAAACATCATTACTCCTCTGAGCCTTCTCCTCAACACCCGAAGGCCTTTTCTTGGATGTAGCCAACTGGGATTTGTAACTCTATAATTCTGCAGGGTAAAGGGATAAACATCTGTTAAATTTTGACTTTTGGTGTGTGTCTTTTTGTTTATATTAGGAAAAGATTTTAAATGAAGTATTAACAACCCTTTAGGTCTTTAGACTCTCTTCCAGTGGGAAACAGATGTCATATGTTCCATCTTACTTTCCCAGATGGTAGTATGCTGTCCATGTTCAAATATTTTTCTTTTGGGATCTAAGCAATACTAGACTAATATGTATAATTAAATACATGCACACATGTGCCTAATGCCTGCATAACCAGCTATGATCAGCAACTGTGCTAGAAAGAACGACAATGTTAATCTAAAATTGTTTTAGTCGAGAGGCTGTTGACAGAGCCAGCTCTAGGCTCTGCAGTGATATAGGAAGAATAGGTGGTGGATGAAGATGGCTGAAAGGAATTCACTGGATTTGAAATTATGATGCTAGAGTGGACAGAAACACAAGGAAGTAAAAGGAGAAAGTCTTTACTGTGAAAGAAGGATTCACCTGCCACTTCAGTGACAGAAGGTGATTAGAGTGAAAGGGAAGGATTACAAGGAAAAGAAGCTTCAGGCTATCTGAGTGAATGGAAGTACTTCACACCTTTTCTGTTCTAGTTGCCCTTTTGTGTAACCTGTGTGTGAACAGACTATTTAAGAAAAATGAAACATGAAGAAAGAATTATTACAAATTGCTCTCATAGTATAAAATGTTGTGTAGATAAAGACCAGAGTCTGCTTCAGGCTAAATACTGAATGAAAATGGCTAGCTAGAAGGATCATCAGTAAAATATATGTGCAGTCAAACAATCTTTATTGAAAACAGTCTACTTTTACATCCAAAATATGTATATCCAGAGACCTAAAATTATATTACGTCAAGTGTTCTCCATTGTTGTATTAATACAAAGGAAAAGAAAGAGGCATCCAAGAAACTAAACCCTAAGTATGGAAGGAGCAATTAAAGAATAACACCTTGAATTGTCCCCACAAACTATATGGAGACAGTGGTATTTTGGAAGCCTTGAAATAATGAACTAGTTTTGACTGCATCTCCTAAGCAAGAAAACAATTTTTTTTACTGGCTGTATTTTCCTCATATTCAAAGTAACAAAAGTTTTGTGGGCATGCAATGTGAAAGCCAGGAAAATATTTATGTCTATGTACAAGTTTATATACTGAGTAGTTACTAGAATTTGTGTCAAATTCACATAAATACAATTCTAAATAAAATCACCAGTCAGCCAGTAGAACTTTCATGCTGCAAATTTCTCTTACCAATAGTGCCAGTGAGGGAAAATATTACTAAGACAAAGACTTCTTTTTTTTTTTGAACTTTTGCAGCATAACAGCATCATAGCTAAGTGTGTTACAAGCTGTTGAGGCTAAAATAATAGTGATCTATCATGTATTATTTCTTTCTTTCGTTTCTTTCTTTTCTTTCTTTCTTTCTTTCTTTTCTTTCTTTCTTTCTTTCTTTCTTTCTTTCTTTCTTTCTTTCTTTCTTTCTTTCATTCATTCTCAGAAGATAACAAACTACTAGGATTTTTAAAAGGTAAGAGGTAAAACTCTCTCTTACATAGCTTGCACTTTGGAAATCTTACAAGGTAAAAGGAAATAGGGTATTAATACTGCTTAGACAGGTTGCAACACTGTAGCCTGAAAAGTCCTTACTTCAGGGTCTTGGCAAGAAGGCTATTTCTCTACTATATAACAAGGGGGCATAAACTAAATAGGGATTTCTGCTTTTGGAGAAAGATTCTAGGTTTTACAGAACAGTATCTCATCACAAAACAGGAAAAATATCTCATCTTGAAATGTAAGTGAAGATTTTTGACTCTCAGTGTTTCTCCACTGACTAACTCCAAGCAGACTATATAATTAGGAAACATTGTTCAGATTTCCATCTGCTTTAGAATCCATTTTGAAACTTGATGTTCTATCATTGTACATCATTAATCAAAAGCATCTTTTTGATACTATTATATTCTGTAAAGCATAATAATAATAATCTATGTATCATGTAAAAACCCCAACCCAATCCAATTCAAGCAACAAAACACTCCTAAAAACAAACAAACAAACAAAACAAAACAAAAAAAAGTGCCAAACAAAGAAAAAAGTGGAGCCAAGTGAAAAAATGTGGGGCTAGAGGAAAACTAAAGTAGATTAAGAAAGCTGAATGCTCTCTTTCTGACAGAAGTCAAGATTTCCATCATGCATCTAGCATAGATACCTGCACTATGTAAGTGTACTGGTAGAAAAGAGAATATCTTACTTTTCTTGACCCAGCTTTCAAAAAGGTGGAAGCAAGAACCCTGGGAACTTCTGACCTGTCAGTCCACTTCTGTGGGAAGATCTTGAAACAGGTCCTTCTAGAAGTTCTGCTAAGGCAGGTGGAGAGCAGAGAGGTGATTTGGGACAGCCAGCAGGGCTTAACCAGGGACAAGTCCTGCAAGTCTGCCCTGACCAATCCTTCTATGAAGGAGTGACTACATCAGTGGGCAAGGCAAGGACTGCAGATGTCATTAATCTGGACTCCTGTAAAGCCTTTGGCATAGTTGCCCACACCGTCCTTCTCATTTATGGAATCAATGTGTGGACTGTTAGATGAATAAGGAATTGATTTGACTGTTACAAGCAGACAGAAGGGGTCAATAGCTTAGAAATGTGCAGGTGGCACCAAGCTGAGCAGCGTGGCTGACACACCTGAAGAACAAGATCCCACCCACAGGGGCTTGGACAAGCTTGAGAAGTGGGCCCATGGGAATATTTTTGAAACCAAATGAGGACAGCATATAGAAAGAACAGAGATTTGATCTGTGATGGGTTTTTTTCCTTTCTTTTTCTTCCTTCAAAACTAATAGAAAACCTAATGTCTTATCATCCTGAGTTCCCTTTAAATACAAAAATTTTACAAGAACTCCTAATCATACTGTTAACAGTGTGTTCCTAGATAACAGAATGCTGCTTGTTTGGATGGCCAAAATCTTATATTTTTGAAGGAAAATAAATTACAAACACATAAAGACTGTATAAAGCTACTCTGTCTATAGGGGAGGGTGAATTTAGTATTTTGTTGTTTTCTGTTGTAATACCAACAGTAACTCAGAGATTGTTAGGCCTTGACTGAAAGTGTTATGATATAATATATGAGAAAGAGTTTGTGAAAAAAAATATAGCAGACAGTTGCATGTGTAAAACTGGGCTATTTTCAAAGTGGCTGCTAGATTTGAAAATTTGAATATATATTGAGAGGAGAGAAATACTGAATAAATGGAATTAAGTTTCATAAACTTCTGCTACTTGAATTTTTTTTTTAAAAGTAAACTTTCACTATCAAGACACTAAACCTCAATTAAATGAGGGTGCAGAATATCTTCTTTTTACTTTTACTAAACTTGAAATAAAACTTGCTGCCACTAGAGATCATTGTTGCTCTTTGCTGAAGAGGCTAGCAGTGTATTGATTTTAGTACAACCAGTTTTGTTCTTTACAGAAGGCATTTCATAACATCAAAACAGAAGCACAAGCAGAAATTACTTCCAGCTCCAGCATTTCTTCTGTAAAATTTAATGGCACTATAACATCAAATAGAATGCTAGAACCTTCTGGCCCAACACCAACAAATCACTGATAAATAACTATAGGTTGGATTGTCTAAATCTTAGCTCTTAAAATTAATATAAACTAATTCACTTCAATTTTTAATGTAATTTAGTCCTCTCAAAAAGCTTCTTCATGACTATTTGTAACTACAATGAAGCAAAATTTGAGAATATTTCTCAAGTTTCACTTACTAGAGTTTTATAAAAGTATCTTTCTCCTGCTACCATCTCTTTGTTATAAAGCCTGTATCTATACCATTTTTAATGCATTATTTTCAATGCTGTAGATATTTTTTCTTCTGAATATCTACATAATTTCAGTCTTGAATCTTCATACAGATTATATCAGGTAGGCATAAAGTGGAAAATGCTTCCCTCTTTTTGCCTCAACTTCTGCTAAAGTGAAACAAAAGAAAGTCATAGAAACAGTATCTGCAAAAGCAACACAGATTAAATCCTCGATCCACTAACCATTTTTTTTGTTTGTTTTAAACAGGTAAAGCCAGGACTGAATGATGCTGGTATTTCTATACATTGGTACTTAAAAGACCCTAGAATAAAATGCTCAATCATATTTTCTTCTGCAGTGTGGCTAGTTGTACTGTAGCCACCAGCAAGTACCTTTAGGTGAATATCCTGACCATTAAACAGAAGTTGGGCAATATGAAATATGGCAAACTGCCTCTTCTTGCTCCTAAAAAAAATGACAAAGTAATCCCCTCTCTATCTGAGAGGTAAAACTATTTCATTTGATAAATAATAACCCTTCCATTAAAACAGAGGGCTGATGATAAATCACTGGAACCATTATCTCCAAAAATATAACAAAAAAATCAAACGGAAATTACAAATGATAACTGATCAAAGGGGTAACTATGCATATCAACCAAACAGCTAGATCCTATAGTATATTAAAATAATCCCAAGTGTACCATTGCCAACACTAACTATACTGACTTCTGAAGTATGAAGGATTTTTAATTTAGGACTCCCTATGGTGATATGTTGTTCATTTTAATGATTGTTGATTGCTTCGGTTATGTATTTTGAAACATGTCCCTAATCTTTGGTGATTTTTTTTGTCCTCTTGGGATGCATTTCCAATTGTTTTAATATGACACATGTACCATTTAATTGTATCATGTTTTATTTTTGAGATTTTGATGTACTCAAGCTTTTCTTAAGTGTTTTAAATATTATTTACATCAATTTTTAAAATCAAATTGAGTACGGAATAACTAGAAAATAAGATAATCACTTCATAGGGTCATGTTCAACCTCATTGTACCATGCTTAGGTCTGCTCTAAACTGAGTAACCTAATTACATTGTGTAATACTCAAGTAGGACAAAAGGCCCTTAATAGTGTTTTGTAATTCATGTCCATGTTTGTATGCATAAAGCACTGAGGTTCAGGCCACAAACCCACACTTTCTTCTTGTTTTTCTCTCAGTTGCTGATAATTCTTCAATGAACTTCATTTGATCTTTGTTAAACAAGGCTTTTGATTATTTTTTGGGAGGTGCAAAAGACTTATTACCTACTCAGGTTACCATCAAAATGACAGCATTCTTTCACAAAGACATTTCAATAAATAATTTATTTTTCCCTCTAAGGAAAAAAAAATAAAATCCCAGAGATACAGTATGGCTTCTGTACTGATTTACTGGGCTACTAATTATTTTTAAACATCTAGTAGAATTTAAGATTCCTCTTCACCTTCACACTAACAAGCTGGGGTTTAATTTCTTACAAATCATACATAGATTAATAAAGCCCACATGCTTGCTTTATTACTTTGGCTTTGCATGGCCCATAAAAACAGTTAAAGCCTATTTATTTTTCTAAATTAACATTGCTGCACTTCTAATGTTAGCTAAAAAAAATATAGGGAAAAACTTTCTTTTTTCCACCATATAAACCATCTCTATTATCTCCCAAATTTTTAAGACACCTATTTTGGGAGGAAAATAAATACAAAAGAAGTGAACTACAGAATATTTTTTTAATATGAATTTTGGTGCAAGTGATTATGACTTTAACAGATGCTACATTGTTTGATGAAACATTTTAGATTCTGAACAGAGTCCTCAAAGACCAAGAATGAAAATAACGTCTTACATGTGCAAAATAAATCTGACTTCTCAAGTACAATAGTCATTTACTGGTATCAAGAGTGCCATGTAATGCAGCCATCACAGAGTTCATCAACAGACAATAGATGATGATAATTCTTCTCCCCTGAAAAATAATTATATTCTTATGTTTTATAGAGATTGGGCCCAATCCTTCAGTCCTTAATCTAGGATTGATTTCTCAGACTTTTTTCATGGTAGCAATCTATGCCAATGAAATACTGTTATCTCTTTCATTAAGATGAATAAAGAAACAAGTTCTCAGGCAAAGACACTTGGGGGTGAGTAATGAATGAGCATTTTGGCTAATAAAGAATAAAATTTTTAGCATATATTTATACTATTCACACAGAAACAAATAATATTTATTATATTGGACTCGAATTTCACGGTGTTTTTTGAAGAGCCTGTAAAAATTAATATTAATAATCTGAAAAGAGAACTAGAGTCTGGACATTAGTAATTTCATATTTGCAAAATAATCATTTCCTGTGGAAGGAACATTGGTTTTGATTTTTCCATCAAAATGAAAAGTTCAGGCTCTTCCTGTACACATTACTCATTCCCATTCAGCAGTTCAATTTACTTCAAAATGGCAACATCAAAATATGTAGTGTATGTGTTTATGAAAGTATGCAGCAATTAGCCCTTGTAATTGCTATCAGCACTTAATAAAAATGAGAGAGAATAAGTAGCAACTATTGTAATTTCTGGGGGTGAAAAAAAGAACCTGAAGGAGAGATGTATGAAATGTGGCAATGTTTTATTTCACAGTTTACATGTTAATATGTAGACATAATCTGGAAAATGCTTGCCCTATTAACTCTTTGGTGTAATTTCTTTCTACTCTTGAGCTGGGATACTATTTCCTGGTTTTGAGTGTAAGATAAATTGAAAACAACAGTACTATACCTGTAAGGGTCTGCTATGTCAAATCTGCTATTGTTGTTTTCTTATATTTCACTACTAAGAATACAAACAAAAGAAATGAAACTGATTTCTCTGCAGGTAAAAACATTATTTGAAATAAAAATCACCAAATGGATATATTGAAGTTGTGATAGACATGATACACATCTATGAGTAAATTTAACCATGAAACTTACATTCTGGCTGTGTTTACAAATGAGACCTTCTTCAGCAAAAGGCATACTAAAATCTGTAGTATATGAAGTACCTCTTGTGTTAAATTACAATGACTGGTAGAAGGCAAGAGGAAGGTCATTGTAGCTGATAAACATAGTTATGCAAATGTGTTATTGTGAGAAGCCACTGAACAGGGTTAAAAATTGTGCTAAGCAGAAGGTCAATCAGAAATTTCATGGGTCCTTCAGGCCTTGAAATTTATAAAAGTGAGGAGGTGAGCAAGAAAATTATGATGTGAGTAAGGGATGATTTTTTGGTTTATTTTTTTAAAATTTAGATGTATTTGATGAATAAAACAATGTGGATCTAATAGGAAAAGATGTCACCACTAATTATTTTTTCATCCAGAAAAAAACCCTCTTTTATTTTATTATCATATTTGTAAATTCACAATGGTTTTTAGTTTCTCTGTACCCACCAAGCACGGACATCTAAGCCTAAGATTCTTCAGGTCTAAATTCCTCAGAAGGTCCCTGATCCAGCACCACAGTGACTAGACTGATTTAATTGGCAGTGCTCAATTTAAGCATTACATTTACACTTAAGGGACTTATTTCTTGGTTTGTGAATAAATTTTATTTCAAAGAAAACAGAGAGCAGAACAATTAATAGCTTGGATTTACTGAGTTTGTAGGGACATTACCAGGGATTCTGTGTATTTATAACTTTTACTCCAGCACAGGAGATGGTCTGTCATGATGGAGACCAGAAAGAGTAAAAACCATAGTAGAGATGCAAACTGATGTCTACTTAAGAATCATCAAAAGTGGTGAACCATCAATATTAGAGCTTCCACTCAACTTACTCATGACACCTGCTCACTTTCTCCTGTATTACACTCTCCAGGTTCAGCTTCAGCTTCCCTATGCCACTCTGGGGTTCCTGCTGGTTTGGGAAAATCAGACATGAAGGTGAAGAATAGTAATTTTGGTCTCAAGCCTCTGTAGATGCTAGATTACCATGTTTAAGTAAAGGGCAATATACTGAGGTTTTCTCATTTTTACACATTTTTAACACTTCATTGTGCTGTACAATTTATTAGGAAAGGTTTCTTTCACAGTGCCCACAGAGGTTCAGCAGAATGAGGCAAAGGTTGGTATTCTGTCTGACACACATCTGTGCAGTGCTTGTCGTGAGATTTACAGCTCCAGGACACCTGGAGTCTGCAGATTTTAATTTCTACTGTGTGGAGAGAGGAGAGGAGAGGAGAGGAGAGGAGAGGAGAGGAGAGGAGAGGAGAGGAGAGGAGAGGAGAGGAGAGGAGAGGAGAGGAGAGGAGAGGAGAGGAGAGGAGAGGAGAGGAGAGGAGAGGAGAGGAGAGGAGAGGAGAGGAGAGGAGAGGAGAGGAGAGGAGAGGAGAGGAGAGGAGAGGAGAGGAGAGGAGAGGAGAGGAGAGGAGAGGAGAGGAGAGGAGAGGAGAGGAGAGGAGAGGAGAGGAGAGGAGAGGAGAGGAGAGGAGAGGAGAGGAGAGGAGAGGAGAGGAGAGGAGAGGAGAGGAGAGGAGAGGAGAGGAGAGGAGAGGAGAGGAGAGGAGAGGAGAGGAGAGGAGAGGAGAGGAGAGGAGAGGAGAGGAGAGGAGAGGAGAGGAGAGGAGAGGAGAGGAGAGGAGAGGAGAGGAGAGGAGAGGAGAGGAGAGGAGAGGAGAGGAGAGGAGAGGAGAGGAGAGGAGAGGAGAGGAGAGGAGAGGAGAGGAGCAAAAAATATTTGACTATAAGTTAATGAGAATGGTTTAGTCTAGTTCTGTGATTTCTCTTACAGTATTTCCACATTACTTTCTCCAAGGTATTTTATAAACAAAGTTATGCTGATACATAAAACTGGAGGAATGTCTTTGAAACTGTGTAACATGCTCCTGTGATTTGCATTATATGACACTTTGTGCAACAATACCTGATATTGGCTATAGGTGGCAGGAGAAGACCAAATCTCATGAGGAAATAGTCTAGCTGGAACCGTGTTTTAAAGAAAGTTATTTGTACACTAAAGATGAATATTCTCTTAATAATACATGAACATTATTTAACACGAACTATAGAGTCAATAGAATGGGAACAATGACTCCCCCTCTCCAAAAAAAAAAAAAAGCCATTGCAGCCAGAACTGGTCCTTTTCTTCAATGAAGTGAAAAGCTTGTTCAATTTGCTCAGCGTGGGAGTCTTTGTCATTTTAACCAAACGGCACAATAGATATTGATAAAAATAAAAGCCTTTTAACATAACAGCAATGTAAGACAATACCAACAAAGTCTCTTGTCCGTCAGCAGCAGCCATTAAAAATGTATTAAAACTTGCATTCACCTCTTTTATTTCCTAAAAACAAAAAAGTTGGTAAATGCTTACATGCAAAAAGCCTTCTTATATGGAAAAAAAGAGAGGCGGGGAGCTCAAGAATGAGGCCTCCACAACCAAGCATGGAAAATAAAAGCAAAGTAAAGGAAAAGGGTCCACTAGACAGAAAAAAAAATCACCTATACTAGATTAGGCTAGAGAGAAACATAACTTTAAACAATTCTTTTGTAGGCTTCATATATGTGTGAGAAAGATATAATTTAAAGTTTCTTTCAATCGGGACAACCCTTACTTTTTTTTTTTTTATTCTACCTTAAATGCTTGTTACTAACTTGAATTTAGAGGTGTTGATCACTAGGAGAACTTATCAGTATTTCAAGTAAATGATGCATTTGTGTAAAACTTGAGCCTTTTAAGTGCATAGCAGTAAACAAAGGGAAAAAATCCTTCATAAAAGCACAGCCTTGCTCTCACTTACTGACCCTACTAAACTCTTTTATACATAAACAAAGTATACATGATGGATCATCTAGTAAAAAAAGAATAGCTTTCACTGTGTGAGAATGGTGGGGAGAGAAGATGAGAGGTCCAGTGCAACCCATTGTAGGATTTTCCAATTAAGCTGCTAGTGAGGAAGGAACTTGTTTTACAGTGCCTCACAAAGTTCAAAGCATAAGTATTTGTGCTGGTTTTGGCTAGGGCACAGTTATTTTTTCAGTAAGTTGTATGGGGCTGTGTTTTGAATTTGTGCGGAAAACAGTGTGGGTAATTCAAGGATCTTTTAGCTACTGGCGAGCAGGGCCTAAACAAAGTTCAAGGTTTTTTCTTCCCCTCACCCCACAACACTAGCAGAAGGCTGGGAGTGTGCAAGAAGCTGGGAGGGGACAGAGCCAGGACAGCTGACCCCAGCTGACCTAAGGGACATTCCAGACTTCATGGTAATACTCAGCATATAAAGCTGGGGGAAGAAGGAGGGAGAGGGAGTGGGGGTTGCTCAGAGTGGTGGTATTTGTCTTCCCAAGTCACAAGCACAGATGATAGAGCCCTGCTCTCCTGGCTGAACACCGCCCTGCCCATGGGAAGTGGAGAATGAATTCCTTGTCTTGCTTTGCTTGTGTGCACACAACTCTTGCTTTTGCTCTTAAACCATCTTTATATCAACTCCTGAGTTTTCTCACTTTTATTCTTTCCACTCTCTCCCCCATCCCACTGATGAGAGAGTGAGCAAGTGGCTGTGTGGGCCTTGGTTGCTAGCTGGGGTTGCAGAATAATATTAAAACAATTTACAGATGTGCAGGTTGCAAAATACTAGGGATAGTACTTGCTAAACTATAGTTTGCTCAGCTATTTCTTCTCTTTCAAAAAAAAGTCCTGTAAATCCTCAGAGCCCACTGTCTAATTATACTAGGCATCTTGTATACCTTCTCATTAAAAACTAACCTCCTATTTTTAATGACTTGGTTGAAATCCTTTGAAGATCAGACTGCTAGTGACTGAATGCTGTATTCTGAATACCCCTTCATGCTGCCCTCCTTCCTTTATTCCTTTCTGATCTTTGGTAATTTCTTCTCTTTTATTTTTGTTTCTTTTCTTTCTTTATATAATTTTTAGCTGCCTGTTTGATTCCAAATGAAAAATACAGAGATGCTTTGAAGGCCACTTCTGCACCCTGGCACACCGGAACAGTCTGAGTTAAGTGTTTAGGTTGCTTTTAGCTAAAGGGAAGGAGTCTGTTATTTATTTAGCTGAGGCAGTTGTTGAACAGATGTACATCTGACACAGTGCAGTATTTACAGTACCATATCTTTAACAAATTGGGCTATATTCATTCCTTGGATAATTCCAACTTACTTCATTCAAATTACACAAATGATTAATTTGGGCTCTGTATTTCAAATGGTAAACTCTCTCCCAGTTTCATACTCAGTGGTTTATTTATTTTGTCATCAAATTCTGGTTATCATTGCTATGGTTTGGACAATTCTTCCAAAACTTTACTTTTTCAGATGCTTTACAAGCACTTTTAATGCCCTTTTGTATATTTTCCACAAGGATTTTAGCTAGAACTGATACTCACTGCAATTACAAGTGTTCTCTTTCTATACTTTTTGGCTTTTTGGGGCTCTTTTGTGTTTTTTTTTTTTTTTTTTCTCTAATCACAGAATCATAGAACCATCCAGGTTGGAAGAAACTTTCCAGATCATCTAGTTCACATCAAGAGATATAGAATACTATGTTCATTCCACATAAAAACTTCTGGGATTCCTTCCAAAAAAGGAGATAGAATTCTAATACTGACATAAAGAATAAAAATGCTGTTTCTTTAAGAGATGGAGGGAAACTTATGATTCTTTTTTTGCTTTTTGTCACCATAAATCAAAATACAGGTTTTACATGGAATTTTTTTGTACAAAACCAAATATTTTGAAAATAACATTTAGATAAGTGGGGAAGTATAATTAATATGCAAGTTATTTCATTTCTAAAATGTGTACACATAAAAATTTCTGCATTACTTAGTAGACATTACATACCTTACTACAAGCTTACTAATTTATTCGAGTCAAAGTGGCATCTTATATATCCAGAGAAAAACATACATGAATCTTCTTTATTTCCACATTGTAAAGATGAAAATGTAACTTGCCAAGAAAAAAAGAAAGTTTAAAATTCATTACAAATTATCCGGGAAATTATATTTTGTTTATTTTGACAGGTGCAGAGAAAATTCATAAAATATTTCATCTCCATATTGAACATAATGGGAAAAAGGGACATTATTTTGATACATAGTTTTACTAACAAGTTTCAAGATGAAATATTGCCTATCATAGAAAATGCACCTATTCACAAGAAAAAAAATCATACAAAAATTGCTAGCTTTAATAAAAGCTGGGACTCACTGATTAAACAACATTTTATATTCAAGAGATTCT
This sequence comes from Lonchura striata, assembly GCF_050655825.1. NCBI lineage: Eukaryota > Metazoa > Chordata > Aves > Passeriformes > Estrildidae > Lonchura > Lonchura striata. The sequence goes on along the minus strand of NC_140703.1, from coordinate 53,339,732 downwards.
CTAACATAAAAGGCCTTTATTGAAAAGGTCTGATGGACTGAAAAAGAAGTTTTATTTATTTTATAGGTGTTTGCCTTAAGCACAATTGCCTCAATGCCTAGAATAAACCTGGAGTTAGAAAAGCATGAGTGGAGCTCTTACTGAAACAACACTGCATCAAAACACAAATAACTTTCTATTAGCCATGTCACTAGGTTAAAGAATAGATAGGCAGAATCCAAGCAATTATCAGGGAAACACTGGAACATTATTCAAAACAACCCTGACCTTGATAACTTGTTTAAAGATCTTGTTACGATAGCTTATGGAAGAAGCCCAACTTAAGAGACAAAGTGTACTCTTAAAGTGCATTGTTTGTCACTGTAGACCCTCAGTGGCACAGCTACTTTATGGCAATTACTTTTGTGATGACTGTGACAAAAGTAATGTAATGTAATTCAACACCCAAATGTGTTTTATTTTATCACTCTGTTAGAAGAAACAGAAATATCCTGTTCCTACCTAATGAAAAGTAGCATGCACTACAAAGACTGTTTCAGTAGCATATCCAACCAAATGTCCTTGTACTCCAGTTAATGTGTGGATCAGACCACAAAAAATTATGGCAAAACAGATATGTATAGAATCTTCTTTTCATTTGTGGAAGTGATGAAGCTCCTCAGCAAGCTGAATGCACTAACTGTGAGAGAGATTCTAATCTGAGGCATTCATCATATGAAGCTTCTTAATTCAACAGCAAATGTGTTTGTGAGCTGCCGAAGCGACTTAACACCTCTCAGGTGCAAGGACTCATCCTTGTCAAATGAAGAACTTTGTAATGGAGCAAGAGGATTTTCAATCACAGTTTCTTGTGACTTTATGCAGCAAAGACAGAATACAAATAATTTATGCCATTTAAGGATTATTTATAAAGTCATATTCTTTCCCACTTCTTCAGATTTCTGTAGTGCAATACACCAAAAAAGTAAAAAAAAAAAAAAAAATTGTGATATTTAGCAGTGAAATGCACATACAGGGCAGAAATATTTAAATAGTGCTCAGTCTGGAGAAAAGAAGGCTCTGGGGACACCTTAGAACACCTTCCAGTGTCTAAAGGGGGCCAACATGACAGCCTGAGAGGGACTTTTAATGAGGGCATGTAGTGACTGAACAAGGAAGAATGGCTTTAAACTGAAAGATAGCAGGCTGAGATTAGACATTAGGAAGAATTTTTTATGGTGAGGGTAGTGAGACACTGAAAGAGGTTGCCCAAAGAAGTTGTGGATGTCTCATTCCTGGAGGTGTTAAATGTCAGGTTGGATGGGCAACTTGGAAGTGGAAGCTATCCCTGCCTGTGGCTGAGAGGTTGGAACGAAATGATCTTTAAGGTCCATCCAACCCAAAAATTTCTAAAATTTTTATGATAACTCTTCTAGACTAATATCTTGTAATGATACTTGGAGAGAAAATTTAGAGACACAACTTGCATTTTCTGACAGTGTGGTTACTCTTTCTTCTAATCTTTTTTTACATTTTTTTCTACCACAGAGAGAAATGCTCTAATTTCCAGGCGACCAAACTAAAGAAAAGCTTCAGTATTTTTCTTGATATTTTGTTTTTCTTAAGTATGATAAACTTTTCTTTTCTCTGGACTGCTGTAATGTCCTAGCATTTCTGTCATTCCCTTGATGGTTGTATTGACAATTACCTAAATTTTCAAAGCAGAGTATAAATGGGAACATTCATATGAGACATATATTAAATTGTCTTCATCTCAGCAATAAAGACACACTGTTTATTTAAATCTGAATATTTAAATATATAATCACAATATTTTAAGTTAGATTTACATAGTGAATTATAACACTTTAGATAAATAGTGATGCTTCTGGTTCTATCACACTGTGGAGAGGTTGGATATCACATCTGCTGTGAAAGTGTAACCCATTAACCCATTGTTTTCCCTGTGCCCACTAATCTATTCACTTCATTGTAGAAGCCTATCAGGTTGATTGAACATGATTACTCTTTTCTAAACCCATGCTGACTACTCCCTGATTTTCCTTCCTGTATTTGTATGATTTCCAGAAAGATATTCCCAAGCATTTTCCCAGGGCCAGTGGTGAGATGGACCTGCCTGTAACCCTGAGCTTTCTTTTCACCACCAAAGCCAAGAACAACATTTTCTTTCTTCCAGTCTTCTGGAATCTCTCTTGTTTATCATAACTATTCCAAGATAATTGAGAAGAACCTTACAATGACATTAGCCTGTTCTCTTGGCATTTGTGGGTGTAACCCACACAGGCCCCTCGACTTGTGTGTGTCTGGTTTGTTCAAGGGTTCCCTATCTAGTTAGGGAGATTAGGTCTACCCACTGGGGCTATGTGCCTTCCTGTAAGGTGTTGTTTGGCCTGAGGCCTCAGATGTATACAGATGGGTTTTTTTTTGTTTTGTTGGATTGGGTTTTGTTTGTTTTTTTGTGCTTTTATTTGTTTTTGTTGTTGGGTTTTTTAAAGGTTTTTTTTGTTGGTTTTTTGTAGTTTTTTTTTTTTCTTTAGTTGTTGTTATTGTTGGGAGTTTTGTTGTTGTTATTGTTTTGTTTTGGGGGTTTTATTTGTTTTAATGTGTAATCCTTTCTGCATACCCCCAGAACTTTGCAGTGGCTCCCTACGCAGCCCAAATGCTTTGAGACCTTCTATGGGGTAAAACTGTCCCAGTGTTCCACACACATTCTTGTTGCTTACTTATTTTGGAAACAACACAATTTTTAGACATCCTTTTAAAAAAAAACTTTAAAAAGTAGAAAGTTTTTTGTTAGTGTTGTTTTGAATACCATGTACAGATGTGAGAGCTTTTGGTATCCCATTTCTGTTGTCTACAGCTTTGTATAGGCACCTCATATAGGTAGCTAATATGGCACTCTGCTGTGCCTTTTAATCCTCCTCAGTCTCAGTAAATTTCAGAATTGAATGTTGAATGTGACTGCATTCTTTACTTCTGTGTTTATGACCTGTTAAAACACCCTTAAATATCTATTATTCATATGATCCTCTTTTTAAAAAATCCATGTCTTCTCCACATAACTGGCACTTTCTTTTTTTGCTGCTTAGTACTTATAATTTTTAATTACCTGAAAATTTGGCATCTATTATTTGTAATTATTGTATTAATTTCTTTATATACCAGGAACAGGAAGAGAGACTCCACATAAACTACACTAAGAACAGACCTTTATGACACTCCAAAAGAAACATCCCTCACCAACAATTTCACATTTACTTTCCTTTTTGTGTGATTATATGGAATGAGAAAATGAATTTGCATCACACTTATTTTCTCATAGGTCAATACATGGAATACATTCATATGACTTAGTGTACTGTAGGAACATTTATCCTTCTCAACTAAAACTCTATTTTCATAAAAATTCACTGAGTTTGAAAACAAATAAATTGTATGTCAGTAGATAATTTCTCTGTAACAAGTTGCATGAAAATATTCAAAAGTGCTTTTGTTCCAAACCCTGCATTTACAAAAATATAATTTGTTAAAATTTATAATTGTTGATTTACTCTCTTGGAAAGAAATATATGTTCTCATCTTAGAATGTAGGAAATTAATTATTTATTGTATAATCACTGTTATCAGGAAAAAGGGTTTTGCAGCAGAAATTTGGCAACTTTCTCTTAATTAGAATTAAGTCTGAAATACTAAAAAAATTGAAATTAAATAGTTATTTTATAGTGTCATATATGAGGATACATATCTAAACACACAAAAGAAGCTTTTACTTCTGATGAAAATAGAGGTCAATATTAAGCAGTAAAATTGGACAGAGCCTGGACTTTGGTGAAATTTGAATCTGGCACTCAGTTTTGTAGCAATCAAACATGTTACTGGGTTACATTAAGAATTTGTATCTTAACAGATGTAAAGTCAATAAATGTTCTGACTTTGATTAGTCACCAGAGCTCATGTAAGAACTTCCTTCTCAGGTTACATAAAATATAAGATTCTGGAGAGCTCCTTCTTGCTCATTCGTTTGCTTGCTTTGAAAAAAAAAAAAAAAAAAAAAATTGAGATTTATAAATTTTTTTGTATTGCTTTTTCCTATGAATGCAGTGATAAACCCTGATAAACACAGATATTTTAGGGGGAAAAAATAAATTTTCTCTCTACTCCAGACAAAAATAGAAGTAATCAAATAACAAGGAATGTTTTTTTATTCTTTGTCTCAAAGGCAAAGCTCACCAGTGAGCTGACATAGCTCTGTATCACCAGTTCTTCCTTGACACAAACCAGTCAGGTTCCTGGTTTCCTTGCTGCCAGAGCTCACAAACCTGCAGAGACTTGTGAAGGGGCAGTGACAACTGCGTGGATGTGACAATGTCAGAGGCAGTGTTTCTCTGGGAGCTGGCCTACCTCCTATGAATTTCTCTTTTTATGCACCTGTCAGGCCTTACCCATACTTGGAATAAGTTTAGGATTCATAATCCTCATAAAATCTTTCTCCAAGGTGGAGTTTTAAGAAAAGCTGTACGATTCTGGTGATAAAGTGATTCTTGCATCTCTCTCAATAAATAAATAAGGCCACAGTCCCTTCCTCTGGCCAAGGAAGCTTGAAACTCTATCACTGTTTCTTCTAAAGAGACCAGATGGCTTGTTACTAACTGATATGAATGAGTCCCTCCCTCAAGGTACAGACATGCTGACTCCATGGGATTTCTAATTAAATTTGAAAAAAAGGTAATCATAATTTCTTTCCCTTGTTTGAAGTCCCTTTCTGATTAAGTGCATAGGAAAAGTACTAATTTAAACCAAAATGTTCAGATCTAACCAATAGCTGACTTAGGAAGTAGAGTGTGAGAGTACAATCACTTAATTCTGGTGTGGACCAACTAATCTTTGTATCATCAGATTATAAAAAAACAATTGAACTATTTGTATCTGCTTTTAAGGGAGATTTTACAAAACTTCCTAGAATTATTTTTAATGTTTGTTTTGTATGATTTGGCTGAGTTTTAATAAATACACAGAAGGTGGATTTTACCTACGTGTCTGAAGTGGTATGGTTAAGTTTCCAAAGCATACAGAGTGAGAACTATCTGAAATGACACATGGCATCTGAAGTGTTGTGCACGCAGCTGGTATATAGCACACAAGATCTGTGGGAAACTTGTGTGCTTCTGGTGAGGAACTGCAAGTCAGGTTAGATACCTTCAGTTATCTCACACTTCACTGGGTATCTCTGTTCAAGCAATTGATTTCTGTGATGAACTTCAAGAAATGTAAATCTCATCCCTATTTATTTTATGGTGTCAGGATGTTATTTCCAGCTTGTGAGAGCCTCTTGTTGTTTATAACTACATTAGAAGAATATTGTCTAAATATCAGCAGTAAGGCAGTAATTAAGAATGAACAGCAATATAAAATATCAAGAAGTGATACCAGAAACTGAGTCCAGATTTCAGTCAGTATTGCCAAATAACCAGACCAAAGGTAGATGCCAATTTGGAGCTGGTGTTTGGACTATTATCTATAAAAAACAGCCTAAAGTATGTGTCAAGTGTCACTGAAATAATGTTTGAGACTTTTGCATCAGGTGACAGAAGACTGTGGGAACAGCATAGGACTACACAGGGTCCTTTCCAGTGATTTCAAATGTCAGTTCATGCTGAAGTGTGAGCAATTGTATCAAGTCCTTTCTGTGGAGAAAACAAAACAAAAGAAAACAAAAACAAAAAAAATTGAGGGAAGGAGGCCTCTCGAACATAAATTTACCTCTCTCAAATATATTTTTTGAGAAGATGAATTGTTCTTAGGAGGACCCACAGCTAGACCTGGTACCTGGTTTTGAGTTATTGTTACACTTTAACTGGAGTACTTGTGAACTAAGAAAATTACCTTGAGATAGGTGATGCTATTGCCTTATAAAGAGAATAATTGTAAGTCATTTAGAAAACACTTCACTCTTTATACAAAACCAAAACAAGTGCCAGCTAAAAAGGAGTCAAGAAACACATTTTGTTTTAAAAAGTATTTAATTCTAAAACTGCTGAGCATTTCAATATCTTTTTGTTAAATGAGACAAAGGAAAGTAATGAAAACTGTACTCCTAAAATGAAAGGGGGAGAAGTACCTTATGAGGAACAATATAATAAGAAATATGGTTTTAACTAAAAAAAAAAGGAAACATGGAAACATTGAAATAATATAGCATGTTCATAGCCAAAGGATGCTGAAATTTTTTAAGGTTAATTGAGAAAAAATTGTAGGAATCTGAAATAAAGATGAGAACAGAATCAGTAGATCAGATTAAGATTGCCAATGAATATGCCTTGATAGTCAGTTCAAAATTAATTTGAAGCTGGTATTAGATACAACATGAGAGAGCCAAATAGTAATGCTGGAAGTATTGGGTAAAATTTATTCGTTTTATGACTGTGCTATATTTGTGAAAATTCTGAATATATACTGGTTACCTATTTCCTTTTAGTCATATGAATATTACAAAATTCAGTGAAAAATAGACAAGCCTCTGAAAACTGAAAAAAAACTTTTAAAAACTTTATAATTATTGAAATAAGGCATTGGTAAGGTACAGTTTTCTTTTTTTTTTTTTTTTATTGCAACACAACTTTTTTTTAATTGTAAATGCCTTTTAAGAAGAAATATAATGAACTTTAGAGTGTTAAAAACTTGAGGATGAAATAGGTAAAAATTTATTCAAAGAAATTCTGCCAGGTGTTGGGTTGCAAAAAATTATATTTAAAAGTGTTCCTGTTGATTTGAGCTGAAAGAATATTTTTCCTCTTCTGATTTCTTATTAATGGGATGAATGAAATTAATAATAACCAAATAACTAAAATAAAAGCTTACAATATTTATGTATGTGAACAAAATCAATTCTTTGATGGATTAAAAATTTGATTTAGCTCAACTTCCAGGAAAAAAAAAGTGTATACATCAGAAAGAAAACACTTGGGAAAATTTTGAAGCACCAGTTCACAAGAGTTGAAAGTACTCAATTTGTCTCATTTGAAAATGCTTTTCTGAGCATGCAAGTGCATGGCACTAGTTTTTAGAAAGGATATGAGAAAGATGTTCACTGTGGGTTTCAACCACTTTTTAACTCTATTTGAAATACGTTCTCTAAAAATATAACAAACCTACACATGTGTAATCAGCTGCTCGAGGAGATAAGAATGGGCTGGTATGCAGGTCTTATTCCTGTGTTACTAAAATAAAGAAGCTGGGGTTTTAAGAGACAAGTTTATAGTTGATGGTTTACGGTGACTCAGAGAAAATTCTGCCATTTTGGACTCAATATGCTTTGAGAAAAACAGTGGTTCAACAGGATATATAAAAACTGAAAAGACATAAAGCAATTGTCTAGCCTTAAATATGTTATATCAGGAAAATGAAGAATGCTTTGTGCTGACTGCACATATGATTTGACTTGATGAAATTGTCTAGTAGCATGTACAAGAGATGAGGTTTATTTATCAGGAACACTGGTATTAAAATATCTGAATATGTCTACACATTCAAAGAAATATCCTATATTGGCATATATCAATGAATGATGGGCTTCCACTTGCATGTCCTTTTTTTAACTGTAAACAAAGACACTGAAATCAGTAAGAATATTCCAGCTAACTTTTGCAGGCTTTGTGCACAGCCTAAGCATTTCTAATATGCTTATTCTTATTTGAAGGGCTTGCAAGAACTGTCCTCAGAAAAAAAGACACAGAAAAATAATTCATAAAAAATAAGTGATAATTTAATTAGGGAACATAATCCCACAGGAAAGTCTTTCAGTCTGTATGGATCTCATGGTTTCACTATGCTATTTAACACAAAATAGCTACCATATAGTAAATGCAAAAGATCTGGACAGTCTTTTAAATTAGTTCAAGTGTCACAAAAGGTACATTACTTATCTATGTTTTTGAATCTGGCAGAAGATTGCTTATACACCTTGTAAAAGAGACTTTTCCAAACATTTTGGTCTCTTTTGGATGTTTTTCAATTTGAAGGGGCATTTCTGCTTTGCAGCCAAATTATTTGTTTATCAAATGTATAAACCATCCAAAGGAAAAGAATTCAATTCTTGTATACATTTCCAAGGCATGTGTCCTAAGTATTAAAATTAGAATCATGCCCCAATTTCTGTGAAAATCATTTCTCTGAGAGAGCAATAGAACTTCAACAGACGTGTAGTAAGTGGTCACCATGCTTCACGAGCAAGTTATCCTTGTCCATAACTCCTGGACTGTGTGTTGTTTAGGACACTCTCCTGTGCTGTTGGAAATATTGGCTTAAAATTCCACTGGCCAAGAGCCCCTATTTCTCACTTTATGAGAACTCTGTAACTTATCAGTAGCCTAAACTAATTTTACTTATCTCTCCTCTCTTCCTCTCTCTGTTTCCACTCATCCTCCTCTTTTTCTCACTGTCCTGTTCAGGATGGGCATTGAGAGAGTAGATGGATGATGGTTTCTGACAAGAAACCAAGAAGAAACCACCACAGTTAACAAACTCATTTTCATCAAAAATTATGTTCAAAATATTATTCTTCCAATATCTGCAGCTCACCAACCATAGAAATAGTTTATTTAATACAAATATATAAAAAAAACTAACCCTCAAAACCTTCTGGAGATTTATAAAATAGCTTGAGTTGAAAAGAACTTTGAAGATAATCTAGTTCCAACCCTGCTTCCAAGGGCAGGGACACCTTCCACTTGACAGGAATTACTCAAAGCCCCATTCAGTCTGGCCTTGAACTCTTCCAAGAATGAGGTATCCACAATTTTTTAGGCAACTTGTTCCAGGGGCTCGTAGTAAAAAATTTCTTCTTCACAAGTAATCTAAATCTATTCTATTTCAGTTTTAAGCCATTCCCCTTGTCCTATCACTACATGCCTTTAAAAAGTCCCTTTACAGCCTGTTCTTAGATGCAAAAAGGTCTCCCTGGAGCCTTCTCTTCTTCAGGCTGAACAGCCCCAACTGTCTCAGACTGTCAAAGATTGAAAAGGGCTTAATAAGAAAAAATAATTTTGGAGACAGTTTGCTAGCTATATCATTGATAAAAACAATGATCAATGAGCTAATCTAGGAAATAATGAAGTTATTTTCTGGCAATCTACTTTTACCCCACTGATGTAACTTTTGAAGCACGAGATTAAAATCTATGAAACAACTAGAGTAGGAAAATAGACAGGATGGGTTAATCTCACTGAATTGTAGCCATCTGAATGACTGCTAATGTAAGAGATTTGGCTACTTTAATTCTAAATAGAAGAAGATATACCTTTCCAGAAGGTGGCTCAGTTCAGCCTAAAATAAGTCTGTAACATGATACAGGACCTGATGGGGGTCCTGTCTGATTTAGCCTGCCTTTTACCCAGGAGAAACAGGAAACTATCCATTCTTTTGTACTAACTCAAAGTATTTTTTAAGTCAATATGTATCTTCATATCCAAATTTTCTGTGGTATAATTCTTACAGACTTCTGTCATTCATTTTGCATCAATATTTTTCAATTTTTTACACATTCTGTTATTAAGTTTAGATTTTTAATTACTGTTTGGTTTTTGTTTCTTTCAACAGTATTTAAGGTTTGAGGATTGCATTTTGCTTGTTTTGTTTTGTTGGGGTTTTTTTTGATAGTTCAGTTAAATTAATCCGATATTTATTTTAAGTTCAAGCATAGATTTAAAAAACCTAAATTTAGTACTTACAGTCCATCAGTCTACATGTGATCTACATGTTCAAGGTTTATTTTATTTAGGAAAGACATGACAAATAATTTACTGGAAATAAATGCCTTTCTGAAGCTAAAAGTTGAGTGTGACAACCTAGATCTTCTATTTTCGATGGTATTATAGATGTACGTTTAGGTAAATAGATTGGATTTCCTTCTAATAATTATATACCTACTCTGTAAACCACTAAATTTAGATGCTGAAATATGATGCTTTATAAAGTAAAAGGATTTTATACCCAGATGTCAGACTGTCCATACAGACTGTCCAAAGTATTTCAGAAGAAAATACAACAGTTAGTTGATACTGCTGCATTTATAGGGTACCCTTACTCAAAATTGCTTGTAATAATAGAATTCCAAGCCTGTATCTGTTTATACCTATAAAGTAAATAAAACACTCGGGCCAAAATCCAGCCAGATAAAAAAATTTAATATTAAGGTGACAAGAAACAATTCACATCTTTATCTTCAAACAACATATCATTTCTCCTTTTCAAGAGAGCAGGCTTTGTGAGAATTAAGAGGCAATGAATGTTGCAAAATTTGAGCTGTTGACATAATCCCATGTCATGTTTTCCTATGGCAAAAATGGCCTAGTTGGAAAACAATTGACAAAATATTAAAGAGAGGGTCATAATAATATTGGAGAAATGAAGGGAAGAGAAAAATGAGAAGAGAATGACCTAAGCCTATCTCAGTTTTCTCTTACTGATTTTGACTATTTAAGAACACGTGCTCTTAATGGTTCTTACCCTACATATGACACCAAGATGCAGAGGAAGGCGATGTAAGGAGGTCTTGGTATTAGAATTAAAAAACAACAACAACAACAACAAAAAAAACTATGTAAACGAGAGAAATTTTGTTACAGAAAAAGTATGCAATTCAGTAAGTAAAAATGCAAAGTGTTCTTAGACAAAAAATTACAGCACAAATACAAGGTAAGCAAAAGTATTGCTAGGCATTACTTCAGTAGAAAAAAAATCTGGAAGTTCCATGAATGAAAAGCAAAATGAGGCAACCCAGTATTCCATGAATATATGATACCCAGTTCTGCTTGAGAATAAAACAGCTACTCATCCATGCTGACTGTCTGTGTATATTTCTTATAAAGAAAATATTTCTTTGTGGGTAAATCTACAGATCCCTAAGGGTTTTCAGCATTACTTGTAGCAGGTACTAGGAGAGAGAGAATCCTATGCTTCTGTCTCTTGTGGAAGGGAATAGCATCTAGAAGAAAATAGTTGATTCCCACCACAGACACTCCAGAGTTTTTCACAGAAAGCTCAGATATGCTCTGGTAAAGGCTAGAAAGGTTGTGCAAACAGCTTGGTGGTATATTTGGGTAGCACTGTATTGGAGGCAACCAAAGATTCAGACTGCTCTCAGGTAAAGTCTCTAAGTTATAATGAAAGTTCAGCCAATTATGTCAATTTTATGATCCAGAAAGGAGATTGTACTTAACTTTGTGACTATGACAGCATTTTCACTTTTATGGCTATTGTTTCAAGAGCAATCTTTTTCATAAATTCTCAGTAATCAGTCTGGTTACATTTCTAGAAATATAAGATAAATAAAAAATAAAATACTAAAGGAAATAAATATAAAATACTGGTACTGCAGAAGTGATTATAACTCTAAACTTATTAACTTCCTGATTTATAATTCCCTAGGACTTCATAAATTCTGAAAATTCAGTCTTTTCAAACTTTTCTCGCATTTAATTTTAGTATAGCTGAGAAGCTGTCATCTTGCATGGTTATTTTACAACCAGCATTTGCTGTCTACACCTATGTATGTTTAGCTGGTAAATATCTGTTATGTTTCAACTTCATTTTTCTGCCTTTCTGTATATGAGGACATTTTCATTATGGAAGAAATACAAAACAACAGAGTCTTGTTATGTACATCAGACGTGTGTAATTTTCCATAACCATAAATAAGAGCTTGAATAACCTTGATCTTCTATTCTGTCATATTGTTTTTAAGCTGATGTAACACCATTGACATCAATGGACTTACCCCAGTATGAAATTGGTGTAATGGAGTGGAAAATCATTGCCGAAATCTCTAAGGGGATATTCAAAGTTCCCTTTACTGTAAGCTGTGTATTAGACTGGAAGATCCATAGTTTTTATTTTCATGTTTTGATGCATATCTCAAATGATAAAGAACTGTAAAACAATCCAAATGGGAAGTTATTCACAACATTTTTTAATTAAGCATGAAATATTTCATTTTTATGTTGTCATTTTTACTGTGTGTTTAACTATCTACTCAATGTCACAATTAATTTTAACTTTGGAAAAAAATATTATATGTAGCAATTTAATTTGATACTATACACTACCAAAGTCAACATAATTTGTTGAAATGTAAATGAAATTAGTTATTTTTTTCTTTCAAACTAAATGACATATGAAAAAAGAGCTCCATTTGGGACTACCTTTTACAAAGCTACTTAGCAGACAAGATCAAGGGTTTGTAAGCCTGTGTTCATCTAAGTATTAGTCACAGTTACTTTCTAAAATAAGAACTGCATACAGATCTCTGTATTCTTCAAGTAATTTTCCTGAGAGAAACCAGATTAAACTGTCTAGATTTTCTTTCCCTAATTACAAGATCAACACGTGAATATCAAGTGGAAAATAAGGATATTATGTGTCTATTTGGTTTCGCCCTTGATTTCCTATGAATTTCTGTTACAAGAGGATGGAAATATGAACCACAAACCATTTTGTTGATCTTTTATTTAAAGAAGAGCAACACACATGGCTTCATTTTTCTTTCACATCTGCAAAAAAGTGAATCTAGCTTTCAAAGCAAAAATTATAATTGTGCACAATTATATTAGTGGAAAGTGTAGATAACAATGTGGTTTTTGACCACCTTGTGTAAGGTTATTACAGTTAGGAAGAGCTTTGTCAAATCACTTGTATATAATTTATTTTATTCTTCATTACTTGTATTGTAAAGAGGCAAGATCCTGTTTTTTGGCTATCAGTGAATAAAACATTTCCTGAATACTTTAACTTCCTTAAGAAGGCAAACTTTTTGTTACCTTTTTTTTTCCTGTGAGCATTCTTTCTTATGCAGATCGTATCCTATATAGTCTTGACTGCTTTAATTAACAATTTTTTCACTTTGTTTCCCATGCACTGGATTTTTGAACTATTGCTCAGAAAATTCTCTCTTGAGCAAAAGCAGTATGTAGTCAAAAGAAAGGAAACTGTGCCAAATCAAAAATCCTGTGTGATTTTCCTTTATAAAGTGTCATACAGAAACATGAATCTGAAAGTGTTCCACAGACAGCATTAGTGGATTCACTGATATTTTTTTTCACTTGGCATTGGGTTCTTTGCATGTCCTAAGTACGGTAGGTTTAGTTCCCAGTCTCCTGTGCTTTGCCATGCCATTTTCCCCTGGGAAATGTGCTATCACATCAGAATATCTATTCATTTTTAGTCACACTTTTATGTTTGCTTCATGGAGAGGGGTGAGTATGTAATGGGCAAGGCAGCAGAAAGTAGTGTTAACAAGGTCCTAATTTGCCTTCTCAGCATCATAAATGACTACAAGGAAAGGTTCCTGCTACAGCTCTGCAGAGCATTATGGCAAATTATTTACTCTTTGCCATTTACACTGATGTATCTCTGTTGATTTTGGTTTCAGATAGTTTATGGCTGATATTCAAATAGGATATTTTCTATTCTTCCAGCTTGCTTCCAGAGCAACCCAAAGTCAGATTTCAATAGAGATTGTGGTCCTGTGTGTAAACTGCACTGATTTGGGATCATCCTGTTCCTAATCATCTGTGCATCTGAAAACCTCAGTAATTTCAGCTGGCATTCTCATTGCCTAGAGATTTCGGCCTGGGCCCTAATTAACCATTTCAATGTAGGTTTTGTCTCTGATTTTGATTAAGAATATCTGGAAGAGAAAGGCTTGTTTTCTCCAGATACAGTTTTTATTTTATCTTCACATTCTCTGAATTTAATTCACTTCCTCATTAATCTTTATTTAATGACCATTTTCTTTTGTCAATAGCTACCGAATATCTTTATTAAATTAAAATGTTATTTTTAGTTGCCTCTCAGTTCTTAATTTTCATCACTTGCGAGTGTAAATATCAGTCTTAAAAATATATCTATTCATAACTCCTTAAATAGAGTTATCTTTGAGTTTTCAGCTATGTGTTTATAAAATGATAGAACTATTGTCAACTACTTCTTGAAAATATAGGTAGGATGAAGATTTTGAAGTGATTCTTGAATATGTGTGTCTATCTGTCATTACATTAGTATCTATTTACTCTCCTAGCAAGATTCTTTATTTATCTGTTGGTTTAAATTTATTTTGATCAATACAACAAAACTATCCTGAAAAATTGGTCACTTCCTTGGTTAAGACAAACTAATACTGTTCTGAACGGTTCCAGCAGCAAAGAGCAGTATGAGAAAGCGGTATTGAGAAATGCCTCATTTCTCAATGAATTGTTGCTAGCCTAATCCTGCATACCTTTGAGACTTAAATACACAACCCCTTCTCATTTGGCCTGTGCAGAACTGACAATTTTTATTGCCCAGTTTTTTCTCACTACCCACAAGCCGGCAGTCATCTTGCAGCTTTTCAGTAACTAGCATTGTTCATGTGAGTGTTCCCTAGCATAGTGTGGGCAAAACCAGTTACACTGATACAAATTTCTGAATTAAACTGCTCAATCTACTCTGCAAAAGAACAGAGAATGCTCTCACACAGTGGTGGTAGCAAAAGAGTGTGGAACTACCTTAAGCCAGGGACTGCTGATGTGCAATGACTGGGGATGCAATCACTCTTCCACAATTGTACCCAGGTTCACACTGGTCAAAGTTTGTTTTGCTATCAATAATCTTCCTAAATTAGTCTAATCTTCATCAGAAAAATTCTAGAATTCCCCATCAGTTGCATTGCCCTGTACAAGGACTAATTGATTTCAGCTGGACAATTTATAAACACAGACATCTACTTACACAGTTGAGCAAGAGCTGGCACAACTGAGCTTTAACAGATGTCTGAGTTTAAAGATGATGGGCTTAGTTTTTACCTTGTCTTGGAATAGCTCCAAAATAAGAACTTAGATTGGAAATAAATCCGACCTCAGAGGAAATATAGCAAAATGTTCTTATTTTTATTTTGCTATGATTCTTATCATTGGGTTTCTTTTCTTAGAATGTTTGAGATTCTATTTTAGACATTATCAATACAAAGGGGTAAGTAAAGTGTTTATTGAAAAAAGAAATATTGCTAACTGTTCAAGCTGTCATTAGCTGATTATAAATGAGTAATTTTCTAAAGGAGTTGATTCAAATGTATTTTTATAGGATTCTGTGATATTTAAAAAATGGATCATAAGATGAAAAACCTAATAACTGACAGAAGTCACAATTACATAAAGAATTGAAAAATGGAAGAATATAAGAATAAAAGTGCCACATGCAATCATGGAGGAGACAGATACATCAGTGCAAAGTTGTCACAGTTCAGCTCAGGATCAAACTGGCTGCAGGACTCTTCATAAATAACTGACATGTTGAGGTTAAAGAAAGTATATGAGCATTACAATGGCTTGATAATAGAACCAGTCTTGAGAAAACAGATTTGCTAAATACTTAAAACTCCTGGCTTTCTTCTCCTAATTGACAATTATTAACAGTTTGGGGTTTTTTTTTTTGTTTTTTAATTTAATCTAGAGAGGATAGAGCTTCAAATGGATTTAATTCTTGATTTAATTTTATTAGTGGAATTTAGAAAGGATGGCTGTTTATAAGGAGGAGTTTGATTCTGTCTTAATATCATTATATCATTGAACATATAAAGATCAAAAATTATCCTGGCAGATTTCAAAATACCAAATTTTGCTAACAGAAATTCTTAACCTAGAAATTTAAACCTGTTTCTGTAATATGATGGTAATATGAAAATACAATAAAAAATGAATAAGGCAATTGAAAATATTTCATCTGCAAATGTAAGATAGTGTAATCTCAGCACAAGATACCAGCTAATGTACATTACAGCTCTGAAATTTGAAGTCCTCACAATGGGAAGAAATGCATTAGTTTACATATTTAAAGGGATCTTCTTATTTTTTCTGCTGATCCGGGAACTTGAAAAAATATTGTTTAAGGTTATAAATGTCTTTATTAAAATTACAATTTCAGTCTAATTTATTTTAACAAGAATTGTAATGTATTCTGCCCTTTGATCTCTTAGCTTGAAATGCTGCCTGTTATTCCATTATTCCACCATCCATTTGCAGATAACAATACATCAGAACCTTTTTCTTGCTGCAGAAACAATGCCCTTTATTTGAGAAAGGACATTGTTTTGACAGATAAAGTAGGCATTTGATAAATTGGAACAGGTTCTGAATTATTTTGAGGGGAATATGTGCTACATCTGTCTGCTGATTTTCCACTGAAGCAGTGCTTAACTTTCTTGTCTGTTTGTGATTTATTGAGCTGCAGAAAAGGTTAGGAAAATTTCATGGCTCTTCTCTTATAATTTGTAAGTGAATCAAAAAGCATTTGTTACTGTTTATGATGCTCAAAAGACAGAATTACCCCAAAACATTTATACACAACAAAGACTGTAGTGACAACAAAAACAAAGGTAAACAAAATAATTATCTTCTAAATTATTAATAATACAAATACAACACTGAAAACAAATCCAGCTGTTGAAATACATGGAATGCTAATAAAGATTTGTGTGTCTATTCTATCACATTTTTAGAAGAGACAATTAACTTCTCGCAAGCTAATGTAAAATGCTGGCCACAGGGAAGTCAAGACATCTATATTACTCAGCATTTAGATCTGAATTTAATTGCTGGAATAGAGATTATTTTTTGTTGTTTGCGACATCCTATGGAATCCTATCTAATCTGTAAATGGAAAGGCTCTTACACAGGGTTGGTTGTCTTTAATAATATACAGCTTTAATAACCTACACCATGGCTATATTTAGATAACTAAACAAAGAGGAAATCCATCTTCAAACAGTTGATCCTAACATTCAGTTTTTTCAAGGAAGGTGTTTCCCTATGAGTCATGTTTTTAATCTCTCGTATTTTACGGAGAATTTATTCATATATCCAGAGTAATCTCATGACCACTGTAAACCTTAGAGTTCCAACAGTTCCTACAGTCATCTGAACTCTGCTGTCTAGTGTTATTTGAAACTTTTAGGATCTTAGATATATCTGTATTAAAAAAGGGAAGGGGAAAAAATAAAAAGGAGGGAAATTCACTCTGTTCTAAATCAACAGTCAGCAGTCCCAGGCCTGGTAGAATCATGTAGGATATTTCAGACAACGCTGTATGCTTGCCCTGTCAGTCCTGTGCACATGCTTTTGATACCTGCATGGTTTGAAGATGGCATGAGATGCCTCTGCAGAGTGTGTAGCTGAATGAAACACTATTAATTGCTCTGAAAAAAAAAAAAAAATCAAAGTGAGTGCCAGTTGACCAAGCATATGTTCAGTAACATTTCACATATCTTTTTCCTGTTTGACATTCAGCTTCTGCTTCAGAAGAACATGCATCTCCCATAGGTCCTTTTTCATCTCTACATTTCTTACATAAATTTCTGACTTTCTTAGGGCACTAGATGCCTAACTGTGCAGCCAAATTCAATTCCTGTGGAGGATAAAGTAGCTCTCCTCAGGGACAGTTTATCCCACATATTTAAGTATTTTTTTAGTTTGGGATTGGTACATCTTTGGAGTACAGAAGATGCCTGCCTTCTAATTATCTACCTTACTGATGACTGAAGATGGAGGGAACGAGTAATTTTACAATTTAATTTGTGTGAAAGTAAAGTTGATGATTTGTATTTCTCTATTCTTTTTAGTTCAGTCTTCTTAAATTAGATGATACACAACTAAAGCACAATGGATATTAGACATATACTAAAACAGTCAATGAGATGTGTCTGAAGAGAATCCTTTTCATTCACTGAAGCACAGCTGCTACATATGGCCTTTCTTTTGACATTTAACACTCAAAAACTGAACCTGCTCAGTTGGTTTCTTCTTCTGTGCCCTTCCTGCTGTTGATGTAATTCTCATGCTGTATAAATGAAAGAATTCTTTATTCATATATTATATAGGGAAAACATATGTGGAATTTTGTTTACTGGTGGATGTAAATTCAGTAGTTATTATCCTTCTGGGACTTAGTTTTGCTACTAGTTTGTTTTACTATTTGAGAATGATTTGGAACAACTAGCAAAGTGACTTGATGCACCTCACAAGTTTAAGATATACAGTTACATTTTAAGTGCTTATCCCTTTTTCATTCATTAACAATTATTTATTTATTGTTTGACATTAAAAAGGAAGTGTATTCCATAGCTCCCAATCATGACAGCTGCTACAGAACAGATAACATACATTGGCAAACTCTAAACCATAGAAACAGAAAAATATTTCTAAAGTTTCATGACATCCAGCTGTCTGCAAGCAAGCAAAATTGCATCATCAATAATAAGATTGTGCAATGCCATTAAATATACTGTAATTAAAAAAAAAATTTGTACAATTCTGTAATTCAAAATTATTCATTTTATTTTTTTCTTTTCCTGTTTCCTGTTTTTGAGTGAGGCTACCCAATGACAATTGCTTTATAACGTATTGACTAATTCTTGTTGTATGAGAATGAGTTGTTTTGACATTGACAGGAAAGGAAATTAGGAATAGATGAGGCAGGGAAACATATAAATATTGTTATCAACGACAGAAATGTATAAAAAGATTGTTCTAAAAGATTCTTCTTTTTTAAATTAGAGGAGAGGAATACAATTTGATATTAATCAAGGTAAAAGAAGTAATAGAAATGCACAGCAGCAAAGGACTTTGTTTACAGGACAGTTTTGGTAGCAGCAGCTGTACCAACCTCAGAGCCCATTTCAGTTGGCTCTGAGATAATCCCAATGCTGCACAAAGCTGATCTGTTCAGCAATGCTGCTGGTTCCTCTATGATATCATATTTATGAAAGGATAAAAAATATACAGCAGTTGTGAGAGGAGTAAGAAAATGTGACAAAAACAGCCCTGTAGGCACCAAAGTGAAAGAAGAAGGAGGGGAGAATGTGGTCCAGGCCGTGGATCAGGTTCCCCTGCCGTACATGGAAGACCATACCAGACCAAGTATCCCCACTGCAGCCTATAGAGCCATTCTGGCTCTCTGGCAAGCCAAGAAATCCGGAAGTCAGGAAATTTTACCCACTACAGACTCTCAAGTCAAAAGGAAAGCTCTCTGTCTTGAATAATCATTCAAAGAGGTTGTCAATGTTTTTCTGCAAGAGAAGCATTTACCTTTACTGTGTGTTCTGAAACATAGAAAGATATATTAATCAAAAAAAAAAAAACAAACCAATAAACTGTATTGCATTCCAGGAATATATTCAAATCAAATACTTACAATATGTACAGTACTGTGTTATGTATGAATTTATTTAAAGAATATTCTGGGTGGTAGAATTACGGTTGATATTATATAGGTACAACAATAACAATTCTAACTTGACAAAACTATTTGCAACATTTGTGTTCTTAGCTCTCTGTGACCAGGCATTGAGCAAGAGTGGTAGGAAAAAAATCCCTAACAACTAAAAAACTACCTCAAGACATTTAGAACAAAAAAATACTACATTAAAAAAAAAGAAACCCTGCTTTACTTCCATTCTTCAGATATTCCAGTTCACAGTCACTTACACCAATATAGGGAATGAAACATAAAAGCAAAATTCAGTTTGAAAATATGCAGGCTGCCCCACTAGAGCTGTGGATGACTATGGCACAGGCACCTTCTTCTGCTGTTTGCAAGCTGCACTGATGCTTGCTCAGACTGCCTGCTCACATTGCTCTGCATTGCCCTGCTCAATGTGTACTGAAATAGTGAAGGTCAAATCTTGTTTTTACTTTCAGTGACCTCTGTGTTTAATCTACAGCCAAGTGGTATTGAGGTGACTTATTTATTGTTTAAAATCCTTATGCCTCCTTGTGTTTTAACAAACATCCTGGGAAGGCTGCTGAATGAATAATAAAAGACTTGTGTTCAAAGGAAGGAGGATATTCACGAGGAAGCAAGCGACTGTAGAGCTGGAAACATGGTGTTATGGCTAGGGCTGGAATGGCATTTTCATTCAAAGCAGCATTTTTCAAATGCTTTTCATCTCAATACCTGTCAAGAGCATATTTCTCATGCTTTTTCTTTCCCCTCAATACAGTGTTTTGGAAAGATTGGTAAAATTCCATCGCACTATATATGAGAATTTAATATTGAAAATGTATTTTCACTACCTAGGGAATTATTCAGAATCCTCTCACATTCTCATATAATTCAGTATGTTTTATTTAGAATACTGTAAAAACTAAACCAGTCAGCTTTTAATGAGGTTGATATTAAGAGAAATTCATACAATAACCCCTAATGCTTTTCTAGGGTTCAGAATAATTTCTCGTGCCTTATTTGCTTACTTTTATTTCTGAAAAGTCATATTTTTACTTAACAAAAAAGATATTTCTCCTGCTTAAGGATCTATTTGCTTCCATATCACTGTGCAGTTTATATAGGAGAATTAATGTCTAACATAGAATCAAATAGAGATGAATTTTGAAAATTAACAACATTTTAAAGATTCATCAAATATTAAAACTTTTTATAGCTCAAGTCACAGTAGTGGGATGTGTGCTTTCATTTTTAACTTCTCTCTTGACATAATCTTAATACTTTCTCAGTTTTGATGTGTTTTGTTAGCTTGGCTTTTTGGCTGGGTTTTGGGGGTTATTTTGTTGGTTGGTTGGTTGGTTGGTTTGTTGGTTTTTTTGTTCAGGGTTTTGTTTGTTTGTTTTTGGTAGTTTTTTTTTTTGGGGGGGGAGTTGTTGTTTTGTTTTGGTTTTTTGGTTTTTATTTCTCACCAAAGAAGGGTTAGAAATGTGAACAGTGCAGACTTGTGAGGAACAGAAGCCATCCATCCCTAGCAGCTGCAAGTAGACTTTCTCCTAAAGCAAACTTCATGTCAGAAAGAAAAAATTGCAGCATGTTGAAATTTGACATTTGAATCTGTCTCCAACCTCTAGCTGCCTATTCCACTTGTGGAAGATGCCATCACAGGAACAGGAAGACCTAAACTGATCCTCAGAGTTTTCTTGAACTTACAGCCAGATGCATTAAGGTAAGATAATGCTGAATTCAACTCTCTTTAATAGGTTAGCCTTGATTAAGAAATAGGTTTTTATTCATCTACCCTTGCCATAGGGACAGCAGCCTCTGATAACAGGCTGGGGCAGATGTATGAGATGAAAAATGCATTAGTTTAATCCGCAGCCAAATATGTGTCAACACTGTTAATGTAAATTGGCACAACTCCATTCAGGTCACCAGCAGAGGGTCTAAGTATGCAGATTTTTAAAAAATTAAAAATCCCACAACTAACAAAATAACT
This sequence comes from Lonchura striata, assembly GCF_050655825.1. Classification (NCBI taxonomy): domain Eukaryota; kingdom Metazoa; phylum Chordata; class Aves; order Passeriformes; family Estrildidae; genus Lonchura; species Lonchura striata. The sequence goes on along the minus strand of NC_140703.1, from coordinate 53,318,491 downwards.
CAAAAAACCCAAAACCAAATCCCAGGAAAAGACAAAAAAAGAAACCAAACCAAACAACGTAGAACCATTTTGTGCCACCCATAAGTTTAAAGATCTTTAAAAACAGATTACTCCCCTATAGTCAGTGATGCTGAAAGAAAACAAAGTTTAAAAAAAAAGTTTGATTTATTGAATCTTTTTTGTTGTTATTATTTTCACCACCATGTAATCTGTCATCTGATAAAATTTATTGTCTATTTGTCTATTACAGGAAAATATATTTATCTTGCAAACTTTTACCATCAGACACTGGAAAACTCATGAGACATTAACAGCTCAAAAGAAAATAATTTAAAATTATTTCAGTGAACTGATAGTGAAGCTATGATTGTGATTATAAATTGCTGATAATTATTAGATTTTCAGCATTTATCTTGTAGTTATTTTAAACCAGATAATCATTTAATAAAGGAAGATTTTAATTTCTTAATATATCTCTGCAATATTATCTTGCTTTTTTTATCTCTGAGATTTTATCTCTGTTCAAAACAACTTTCATATGCACACAAAAATAGAAGGTCATGCTGCAAAGCAACAGAAAGCTCAAGGCTAACCAAAGGGATACTGAGAATACTCTTACCAAAACTTTATTGCTTAATGCTAAATGCAATTTCAGGGAAAATGTAATGAGAGTAAAGGGAAGAGAACGCAATGGTAGTAAAAGGAGGCAAGGTGAATAACTCCAGTCTTTCAAAGAAAAATATTCTGTTAGTCTATTGGGGGAGAAGTATTTCCATTAAATAAATGTATACATATGTATATATACACACACACTCACGAAAACTTAGACTTTATAATGATGTCATAAGCTTGATAAAGCAGACCAGTTTGAAACTTTAAACTTTACTAAATTAATTGATCAGCAACATCTTTGTTACTGGTTACTTTTTGTAGTGCATTACCAACACAATTATGAAGGCAAAACATTTATTCTTTTAGATTTCTTAAATTATATCTCAGTGTACAGTACTGTAAAGCTGATAATGTTTACATATATTTAGCACTAATATCTGTGGTACTTGACATTACACTGAGCTGAACTTGATTAGTTTTCAGAGCTCTTTAAGTCAAGTTGCAGATCAAGTTACTGTATATTATTTATTCTCCAGTTGTCTTCACCAGTGTACAGTGTTTTATTCAAATGCTCCTGCTCCTCTCAAAAATGAGAATGTCTTCCCTTTTGGTTTTTGTATTGGGTTTTGGTTTTTTGGGGAAGGTATTCTGACTATTTCTAGTCCTTTGGTATTTTTGGCCTTTGTGAGCCAGAATTTCTTTGCTTAGATCCTTACAGCTTCCAGATCAAATGGATTATATTCTGCTGTGAAATGCTTATATTTTATATAAGCTCTAGTGGTTATACAATATTATATGGTTATAAATTTTTATTAGTTGCATTATGTTTGATTTTTTTAATGGTTTATATATATATAATTGTCTTGGGGTTCTGTTAAGTTGTGTAAAGCATTATAAATGGCTTCAAAGTCATAACCAGAACATTTTATTTTAGTCTTCAACAATGGAACATGAAAACACGGTCTCTTGATATGACTGCTCACTTACTTGTTCTTGGAAGTTGAATCACTCTGCATATGTGACAGGAAAAACTCAATATGCATTCTGCAAACAAATCAATAAAAATGGATTCTAAATCTTTGTCTTTCTTCCTGCTCAGAAACAATCCAGACATTTTGAACTATGGATACATGCTTTTCCACTACTCAAGATGTTGCAGTCTATGTATAATATTTCCAAGTATATTGGTCTTAACATTTGCCAACAATTCAGGGATATTTTTTCCTCTTTTAAGCATTTGCCAATCACTCTGAAAAATCTTGGGATTTGTTATTGAGGTTTTCTGTTATAACTTTTCATCATGGTGTCATTTGTAATGGCATTTGGTTGGGATTTTAAGAGAATTTTAGAATGCTAGAATTCCTGTAGAAGAGGACCTTGAAACCCTGAAAAATGTCTCTGTCTATGCACCACACTGGGTTTAGGAGATTTATGTGTAAGCTCCACCAGACAAAGATATTTTCTTAGAGAAGGAGGGAAAAAAAAAGGAGGCAGATGCCTTCTCAGTGTTCAGGAAGCTATGGATTTCCTGAGGATTATAAAAAGAATATGAGGACAGGATACCCAGCAGTGGACAAAAGGTAACGTCTGACTCAGTTTCTCACTTTGATTAAGAAAGCATACGTAAGGTAATTCCGTGGAAAATGTATTCATAAACACGTATCCCTATCTGAAACTAGACAGGAAATTTATTATTTGAGCACCAAATATACCTTCTTCATACAACAGCTGATGCTTTGGGTTCTCTTGCAAAACAGCTTACCTGTTTCCTAGTAAGATTTCTGACTTCTGCTTATTCCTATCCTGAAAAGACCAAACTTGCTACATCTTTAAAAACTAAGAGCGATAAACTGAATTAATTGGGAGTACTTTGTAATCTGATGCTACTGTTCAACCAGGAACATAAATGTAATGTATATCAAATGTTGTCACATAGATAAATATACCATGTAGCCAAAGTATAAAAGTATAAAGGTAAAAGGTATCCTGGCAATCAAGTTATCTAGGGATGTTGATATCACTTTCCAGAACTATTACTTTATTTAATTTCAGGGAGGAGAAAGCTTAAGAGCTGAAAGCAATTCTCACAGAGTGGTAAAGGCAGCTCTGGGAAAGCGTTTGGAAAAAAAGGGAAAGGGTCATTACCCTTAAACTCTAAAGTCATCTCCTCCTTCACTGTGTGTCTTTATTCTAATTTTATTCCTGTTTTGTGTTTTAACACTTCCTGTAAAACTGATTTTCGTACTTGACCATCAAATAGAAATCAAATCCTCTGTCAGAGTAGGAAGTACAATTGAGTTCTCACTTCCTGGATGATGGTTGTAATAATTACAGGCAATGATGCTTATTTCTTTAAATTATAGATATTCTGGAATTAAATTAGTCTCAAAATTTAACTCACTGTCTGTCAAAATGTTATTGTAATCACAGTGGCAAAGCTAATATGCTGTTTCTAGAGGGAATTGATATGTTTTACTTAAGCAGTACAGATGGAAGAAATAAAAAATATTTTACAACTCTTCCTTATTCTTTAATAGAAGTAGCAAACTTCATAGCTAAATACAAACTGAGAACAACTTGTCTGAGTTTCATTAGATTTACATTGGCTACACCAAATGCAAGGAAAGGAACCCCTTCCTGTGCAGTAGAGGTGATGGTAGTAGGGATGGTGGTAGCCTTAATAAGATGAGGATCCAATCTTACTTTTAGATCATAAAGAAGTTATATAATCACAAAGATAATGACAGTTTTCATAAAATGCCACAGATGCTTATAGCTGTAGCAGTAAATCTTTGGGTCAGTGAAATAAAAATTTGGGACAGTGGTTTTCTAGTTGGAATGCAAAATTTCTGTGCTTGAAACAAAACACACTTTAAATACATCAACAAAAATATAGCAGATACTAAACCAAAAAACAAAAAACAAAAACCCAAACCAACAAAAAAATCCAATCAAAACAAACAAAGCCAAACCAAAGAAACAAACTAACAAATAAAAACCAACAAAAATATAAATACTAAAAAGTGAGAATGAAGATGAGAGGAGAAGAGTTAGAAAAGTGACAAGGTGAGATGAGAAAATTTAAATCTGGTGATACAATGACTCTTATCATGCTTTAAATTGTCTTAATATTATTGTTTTTCAGTTATCTCTAGCTTATTTAAGGTCTGTTTTTCAATATACTAACTTTCATTCCCAAGATTATGCATCACTTTTTAAAGTTTTGTGTACATTTCTAACCTTTCTAGGTCACTTTGCTTTGTATCTTTTCTCAATGGTGTTTGCAACACATTCCAATTTGGTATCATCTGCAAATTTAATTAATGTGCTGTTTACCTCATCTTCCAGATAAATTACAGATACATATTCTCAGTTCAACAGTCAAACACCATCTGCAGCTTCTCTCTATCTCTCAGGCACACCCTGCACTTGCCCTCCTACACATGTACATATTCCAGTCCATCTGGATATCTTTATAAAAAACTCATAGTTATGAATTGGGATAACCCTATCATTTCCATTCTGTTCAGGCAAAGATGATACTACTGCAGGTGTGCATTACTGAAGTTTTTCAAGAGATCTGCTAATTAGAGATTCTTGTCCATGATACCTATACAGTGGCTGAGATGACAGTGTATGAACATTTAGGGGAACATTTTCCAAAGCAGTTTTTAAAGATTATATATGAACTGGAATTTAAATAATAACAGATTTTTTTAGTCAGGTCTCAGTTTTTCATGTTCAAAACACCAAATATTACTGGGGGTTCTTTTACTGTTGACACTGGAAAACTGAATAGCTGAAGTGGAACCCTGAATAGGGAACCTTGGAAGCCAGGCCAAGGCAGTTCTGAATATACAGCCTATACGCATTTAGTTTAGGAACATTACTGAGATATATATACCCTGACAGATCCAGTCTGCCTTTATAATCTTTGGGCAGAACTGGCAATGCTAAGGCATTATTCATTTCTCTACTTGTAAATGGCTGTTTTATAATGGGATGAATTTCCCTCAAAAATGTTACAGTCATTTATTTAGATAGAGAGATTACATATAACCCACTCTACACTCCAGGCTTTTGAGAAGACCATATAAAAATGTTGCATATAAGAGGATTATTTGCATATATATTATAATGGGAAGTATTTTCTAACTTCCTTCCCTAAATCAACAGTCTTAATAAAAGGGATGAAACAAGATCATGAAAATTATTACTTTTTGTCACACCTTGTATGTAACTAGAGGTGTAACATGATCACAGTAATATCTTAAAGACTCATAAGGAAAAAGAGATTTTGAACATAAAAAATATGCTTTAACATAAATCAAAATGTTAGATTAGCAGACCACCAGGTGCTATAGCTATCTGGGGAACAAGCAACCTATTTTAGACACTGGTATATCTTTGCTGCATACAGAAATATACTAAATATGCAGAAATTTAAAAAAATAAATAATGTGCATTCATTGTCATTGAGCATTTACTCTGTAAGACATGTTGAAACCTATGTGTAGAACATTGAACTGACTTATTGCAAGTGGATGCCTTGTATTTGACAAGTTCTCACTAATTTCTCTCACAATAGTTATGCATTTTGTTCTCTTGCTATTAATTTCTTAGTCTTTTTAATAGCAGTGTAATAAAATTTCACCTGTTCTATGTTTACACTCTCATGGGAAAATGTGGCAGTGGCATTTTACAAATACTGAAAATAATTTGGGTAGAAGATATTTTGATTTTCAGGAATTCAAAGGAAGAACAAAGTTTTGTCAGACAATATTACTACAACAACTTTTGTTGTCTTAGAAATAACAGACTGTAGTGTGTAGCTCTTTGCTATTGAGGAGAAAATAATAAGTTTAAATTGTCTATATTGACAAAGAGTAACAGTATTTTAGTAACTAGAAAAACATGGGCATCTGTGGGAAGGACAGTGATACAATAGAGGTGTCCTTAATGCCCCATATCTAGTAAGAGTTTCAAGCTATCATTTAGAGAGAATGTGTATTGTATGCATTTGAAATAAAGTGTTGAAATACAGTTTTAATGATAGCAGCCACAAAAACACTTAGCATGTTCACTCAAACACAAATATTTAATCCTCTGAATTCTTTAAATCTCTGCTCTCCTTTGGGAATGAAATAACTGCAGGGCTCAATTTGTACTGGTAGCTTAATGATTAAAGATGAAAAATTCTTCGCCTATGCATCTGATTTTTATATGCCTTGTTTTACTACAAATCCTATTAAAATGAACTCTGTTTTTTTTTTGTTGTTGCTGGGAGTAATTGGACCCAATACTTCACAAATGCAAAAAAAGTGTTAGCTCTTATTTTGAAGGCTGGCTGCTGTAAGGGAATTGACAGTAGGGAAGAAAAAAAATAAAGAAAAAAAAAAAAGGAAAAGTAGGACTCCATTATGTAAAGGCATGCAAGCAAAAAGAAACTTGCTGTCTGGGTTCAGCTTTCTGTTATCTGAGAATATTCAATCTCTAAATGAATGAACAAGATTATAATAAAAATAAAACTATGACTTTGACACTTAGTCTAGGCATTTCTTCCAGGATTACCTAGGATGATATAAGTCCTCTAAAACATTTAATACTGCACTGAGTGGACACTTAGGAATTATGAAAATGGGTTACGACTGAAATTCTTAGATACTCTCTGTCAAGCTGTAGTGAGAATAACACAATTACTACAGTCATCTTCTGCAATAAAACATTGATAAACATAGTTATTATGTATGACTTTCTCAACAAAGAGTGCTGTAGTTTATTTATTCTATTAAAAAGTATAAAGTAACTTCTAAATAAGAATTCTAGATCCTGTGTGGAATACTGAAGTGAATACTGACAGACCTATATGTTTCTCTGACACAAAACAACCATATAAATCTTCCCTACACAGCTGCAATTTAGTGAAATATGCAGTTTTCTGGTTTCCATTACTATATACAGTATAAATTCTTTCTGCTGGAAGACAGATTGTGACAAATTTGAAAACAGCATCTGTATTCATACTTTTGAAGCACTAATTTATCTGGCAATAAAAACTTTGATTTCCCAAAAGGAGTGCCAGGCCTTAAAACTAATGCCTATTTTTGAGACTTAACTGGGTTTTCAGCGTTAGTCATTTTCTTATGAGTTACAGCGCTCCTATGGAAAAATATACAACTTAACAGCAAGTACAGAGAGTTAAAAGGGTCACACAAAGCATAAATCTGTATGCTTACTTTATGCATGTGCATAATTTAAATAAACAAAGTTCTGACTAGGTACAGATTCTATCAGAGAAAAAGCTTTATTTAACAACACTACCCAAAAGAGTAACAATGGATATCTGCAGATTATTCCATAGTGGAAAACAATTTTTATGTAATGGCCAGAAAATTAAATAGGAAGGCATATCAATGGAATTCCTAAGATAGATTTAAAATCTTCTTCTACTTGTTAGGTCTATCTTCTCACACTAAGCATCTTATAACTCCACAAAAGCACCTTTCACTCTTACTGCCAGAGAAGTATTTTAGATAAGATCTTTCAAGATACTTTTGTCTATCAGTTAGTGAAGCCATGTAACATGAGAAGATTTTGTGCACTACTATCTGTTAGAAATAATTCTTTTAAAGCTATACCTTAAAATAGCATAATTTCTCCACGGAAACCAAACAAGATCCTTCCAAAAACCCTAAAATACAACTCTCTCTCAAAGCTCCCAAACTAGAGAAACCTAAAAATCCAACTTTTTTAAAATATAGATGATTGTATATAAGCCTATCTATGTGAATTATACATAACTTTTTTTTTCTATTGTGATATCCATCCAATCAATGAAAATAACATTAGTAACACCTCCAATATGTGAAAAACATATATTCTGGGTGTAGGTGTTTATGTTGCTTACATTATCAAATAGTTTTCCTAAATTAACAACAGTTTCCCTATTTCAGATTTTCTTGAGGTAAGGTGTTAAGTATAAAATACTCTCACAGAACCGGTATTTTTTTTAATTGAAATATATTGTGTACAGGATATGTGACTCACAAGATATTCACACAGAAGGGGTTGTGGTAGGCTTAGTAACTTCCACGATTTTTAAGAAAACAAACATTTGTATAGAAAGTTTTTAATTTAGGACAGTAGTTTCAGAAGACAAGGAACTATAAACTGTTACAAAGAATATTTAGACTTAGGTACTGAGAAGAATGGTCAAAATGCAAGAGGAAAGGTAATAGAAAAATTAGAGCTGGAAATAGTCCAAGAAATTGGTGAGGCATAGAAGGAATGATTTTCTTCAAGTCTGAAAGACATATAAACAAAATTAAATCTTTCCTTATTGCCAGCTGTCTTCAGAAAAGGGGTTGATGAATCCAGAATGTAACAAACCAAACAAACCAAACATAAGAGACCCTTGACTGGATACTAAACCTTGTCTATGAGATTAAATTTTAAGTTTTACGTTTTCCTGAAAATGTAATCGCATAAATTATAAGCACAAGGAAATACTACAGGTTTCAGAAGGACTGTATTTATGACCTGCTCTCCTACAGGTACTGGTGCAGTTTTCTTTTCTGTATGTCATAGAAAGACTTGAAGCCCATGTTACTGAGGTAACCAAAACACCTCTTACTGATCCCAAATATGTAACATAGCTTCATTACGAAAATGAAATATGTATTATTACAATAATTCTGTAATTCCAATCACTTTACAGAATTTGAAAAATATATATTAGTTAAAATCTTTGGCTATATGTAAATCTATAAGAATTTTAATGTATATCTATGTATATGCTTAAATATATTATCTGCATGGTGTATTATTTGCTATATCACACATTTGCTGTACCACACATTCAGCAGGAGGTAAAACTATGAAATGGGAGCCAGCTATCTCGAACCAGAGGGATTTATATGGAGCAACTGATTTCTAAATTCCTAGGCATTTGATGGCAATGTGACCTTAGATATCTGATTTTGCATTTCCAGATGACTTCCAACAGCTGTGTGAGGCTTTTAGATGATAAAAGACACATGGCAGTCAGGAAAGATATCTAGGGAATTTCAAGGGGTGTTTGATTACCTTCAGACCTCTGAGTCTGAAGTAGTCAGACTGGATTCAAAGATGCTGAAGGCTCTAGAGAAAAGTCATATGAGGGACCTGAGGTTGTTTATCCCAGAGAAAAGGAGGCTGAGAGACCTTACTGCATTTTTCAACTACTTGAAAGGAGGTTGTAGTGAGGTAGGGTGAGTTTTTTATCCTAAGTAAGAAGTGATCAACAAGAGGAAATGGCCTTCACTTGTGCCAGGGGAGGTTTAGATTGGATATTAGGAAAAATTTCTTCACTGAAACAGTTGTCAAGCATTGGTATAAGCTGCCCAGGGAAGTGGTTGCATCCTCATTCCTGGAGATATACAGAAAACAAGTAGCAGTGGCATTTCAGGAAATGTTTTTATGGTGGGTGTGTAAGTGCAGGGTTAATGGTTCAACTTGATGATCTAAGGGTCTTTTCCAGCATAAATGGTTCTATAATTCTGTTAATTTACAATCAATGGAGAGAGGTAGGTGCCTCCAGAAGTTTAACTTGAGATACGTCAAAATGATATTTGTGATGTGCAGCTCATGTCAATAACGTGAGGATGTGACCTGATATGCTGATCCACCAAGTGTCCAGGTTAGAGCCCTGGTCCCTCCAATAGCTACCTTCCAGTTAATGCTTTGACATATGTGTTTGTTTCTATAAAAACATAGGAACTGAAAGAGGAATAGTGAATTATCAGATTTAATTCTAACATGGAGCCAGGGCACATCTGGGACACAAACTCTGTCATGGTTTGACACTGGCACAATTCCAGTGCCCCCATGAAAATGCAATCTTTCAATTAAATGCTGTGAAATGCGATCAGGAAACAGAGCAGACCCAAGCTTAATAACAAAGGAAAAACAACTTTATTAAACTACTACTACCATAAAAGAAAAAGAAAGAAAAGCACACACTAAATCCAAAATGAAAACTTTTCAAAACATTCCTCCTCACAACCCCCCCCCCCCCCCCCCAATTCCAACAAACCACAATGAGACACAGCTTGGACCCCAATCAGGTTCTCACCCTTCAGATAATCAATACTCAGTCCATCAAGGGAAACAGGAGTCTCTCCTGTGCCATAGACCCCCAACTGACACTTCTTGTGTTTCCATGTCACATATGGCACCACCCGGAGAAGAATTTGCCATGGTGATAACTCTCCTTTCCATGCACAGTGGCCTCACCACAGTGCATGGATGGACAGAATGCTCTTAGGATTTTTCTTTTCAAAGATGCTTTGCCAAGAGGAAAAAAACAACAGTTCAGCTTTTAATTTTTGGGACCACAGTCCCCCCCATTTCCCCCTGGGGCCAAGGGTCCAAGAACAGAAATCCTCTTCTCTTCTTCCTCTCTGAAGGCAAAGGGCACCACCACAAACCTCCCCAACTTTTCTCTGTTAGCTCCACTCCTGTCTTTTCTCAGTTGCTGAAGCATGGTCCCTTTGGCTCACTGGCATCCTCCTAAAATACAGTCTCTCTTGGAGGAGAAGATCAGTTCAGTCTGTGGCTACCAAGAAAAAGTCCAGCCAAAAGCTACTCCATCATCTCGTCCCGCCTAGAATTTCTCATTCTAACATTTCAGGTCCCAGGCTGTCTCTCTTCCTCTCTTTCAAACTGAGGAGGAGAAAAATTTCACAAAGCTTTTATTTCTCAAGGAAGGGTTAAAAGTCCTGACTCCCTGGCTGGCTCTCTGCCCGGATCGCTGGCTCCCACAGCTGGGCACCTTGCGGACCCCCCGCTCTTCTCCTTCCCCACAGTGTACTGCTGACAGACCACCACGGTCTCTTTCTCTCTCTCTTGAGAGAGAGACTCTGGGGGTGGGAACACAGACATCCCAGATTTCTCCACCCTTCCATCTGCAGGGGGTTCCAGTCCCTCCACCCTTTGGTCTACCTTAGTCAGGCCATATGGCTTTTGCCCTCCCCCAGCCAGCCACCTGGCCGGGCAGGGGAGAGGCTGCACTGCACCCTGATGGGAACCAAAGAGAGCAAGTTCTCCTGGGAATTCTGCTTTTAACCCCTCTGTGTTCTCAGAGGTGTGTCCACCTTCAATTGGTCACCCTAAGTGTCAATATCCAACCCTGACCCCTGACTGGATTGACCTCTTCCTTCCGAGAAAATTCTTTTTCTGTGTCAAACCGCGACAAACTCAAACATGCACAAGGTTTCAGAGGTGTTTCATCTGTAGGTGAAATTTATCTCTAAGTTTAGACACTGAAATAGCTTTCCTACTCACATGCTTCTAACACTGACTCCTATAAAGGTTTCATACATGACTGATTTGAAATAGAAAGCTAAGTTTAAATGCCAAAAATAAAGCTAATGAATCCATCTTAAGTGTAATTCATGTAAAAAAAAATATTTTGGAAGTTGTGAGTTGCCAGTTCTGTCAAGTTAAACTTTTCTTTATACATACCTCATGAAAATTTTTGATTTTGCTTTTATCATCTCTTGGAAGTAGGAAGATATTTCTTTTGCCTTGTATTAACTCATGTTATATTGACTTTTTTAAATGCTTGACCTTTACTACTGCAACTATTCCAGTTTTATTTATATTTGTGTGGGTAATAAGCAGACATCATCTTCATATATACGAAGGTAAGCACAAACTGCTATTTGGTATAAAATAAAAGGAAAAGGAAAAAAAAAATCCTTTTAGCTTCTATACCCTCAGGCTTTAGAAATCAGAATTAACGAAGCTTTTACCCATTCGAGAAATGCCTAGTGCCTCACAAACTGAAAGGATGTCAATTAAGTGCTCATATGCCTCTAGTAACCATATTAAACTGAGAAAGGAAAAATATCTTTACAGAAAATGTATACTTTTCTTTTTTTAACATTCACCCTTGGCTACAGTATATCTTGATGGAACTCTATTTACACAAATGTATTATATGAATACAAATTTGATCACCCTAAAATGCAGAGCAGAAGTGCGGTAAGAGTTCGTGCAGAATTGCTTACCTAGAAATACAGCTTTAGGAGTTGGACACAAAGCTCCTCCATGACCTTTCCTCTCTGTTTCCATTTCATGATCCTGCTGTATGGATATAGGAGTAGCCAGCTGCATGCCTCCTCGATAAGACATAAGTATATCTCTCAAGGCTCAGGTGAGTGTCAGAACATTGAGGGACTCCGGACACCCTTGGCCATTGTGAATTACAGCAGTTGTGTTTGATATGAGTTACCTCTCCTCATGCTTCAGATATGAGAACAGTATTCGCCTTGAATATTGTGTGCAGTTTTGGTCAGCACCATATAAGAAAGATATGAAGTTATTGGAGTGTACGAAGGAGGGCACCAAGGATGGTGAAGGGGCTGGAGGGGGAGCAGTACGAGGAGTGGCTGAGGTCACTTGGTCTGTTCAGCCTGGAGATGAGGAGCCTGAGGGGAGACCTCATTGCAGAATACAGATTTCTCGTGAGGGGAAGAAGAGGGGCAGACACTGATCTCTGCTGTGTCATGACCACTTACAGGACACAAGGGAATCACCTGAAGCTGTGTCAGGGGAAGATTAAGCTGGATATTAGAAAAGGGTTCCTGGGCTCTGGAACAGGGTCCCCAGGGAAGTGGTCACAGCACCAAGCATGACAGACTTTAAGAACCATTTGGACAGTGCTCTCAGGCACATGATATGACTCTTGGGGACACCATGTGGAGGGTCAAGAGTTGGACTTACTGATCATTGTGTGTCCCTTCCAACTCAGCATATTCTCTGGGGGATTTTAAAGCTTGACATGGGATGATTAGCTGCATTTTCATTATCCCATCTAAAGTTTTCTTAGGATGTACTTCTGGCTTAACTTGACTCATAAATTCAGGTCCATCGTATTATAAACAGATTTAAGGCTAAGATTACAGAAGTCTTTTTTTTTAATGAAACACTTTATAAGATTTTAAAATTCAAACAGCTATCTCAGCTATTTGAATAGTGAAGATCAAAAACCTGTATCCATGCTGCTTTTTTAATTAAAATTTTACCCAAAGGAAAACAGTATTCAACAGTATGCCATTTTCCTCTCTCCAGAAATTGTATAGTGAATTGTTTGCACATACCATAAGGTGCCCCAGCGTCTTGGGTTTTCATATGGTAACTGACTGATCTCTTTTTCCTGCTGTTATGCTTTTGACCTGAATTAATTTATATTAGTAATAGCATTCAGACTCTACTGATTACCTAAACAGGTAGCAAAAACAAAAATGGGAATGACAAGGTCATAATGTGCATTCACTTGCAGACCATGTGTCATTGGTTTAATACTAAGGGAAAAAACTCACTGGATTCTAAAATACAAAATCTATTTTGGGGAACACTAATACTCTAATTTTTGTCTATGAGTGCCTCACTAAACCAAATATAGTTTAAAATTGGCAATAGCTATTCAAACAACGCAGTTTTAAGTTTGAAAAAACTGAGTAACTCTTTTTTAATGTGACATAAAACACATCTTACAGTGTCCAGAGAATCTTCATTTCAAAGCACAAAAAGGTTGAAGAAATTAAATGGAGAGGAAATGGAAGATTTTGTTTAAAAATTGTCTCATTGCACATATGTTCATTAAAATCATTCAATTTATAAAAAAAACCAAAAATATTTTAAACTCTCCTTAGAGGTATTGTAAAAAGCATGATCTTGGCTAAGTCTACCATTTTTATTATAATGTTACACATTTGTTTCTTCACATAATTTAAATACTTTATCTGTTTCTTTCTGAAGTCTGTTTTTTTAACATAAATAATGGAAAGGTTCTACTAAAGACACTTCTAGAATGATCACTGAGTTTGTAGCAAGAGGATGATTATGGGACTGAAATATAAGGCAAATAAACAATGAGAAAGCGCAGTGTAGAAATGAACAATTAAGGCAAAAAGAAAGCAAGTGAATGAGACTTCCAAAAAAGTAAAAAAGCTAAAAAGGAGTAGAAAAAATATTGAAGACCATATCAATTAAGTACTAAGAATGATATTTTATCATGAAACAGAGAGACGGCTGGTTAAATAGCCCCCGTTCCTCATTCCTTTCTGTCACCTCATCTTTACCATATGTTTTGGCTTTTATTTTTCCTTAAGCTTCCACAGAAGACTACCACCCTTTTCTATCTCTATTAATTCGTACATTAATTTCTTTACATGTGCTGTCCTTCCTTTCTTGTTATTTCTCTATAGTTCTCTCATTTTCTATTCTAAATTTCTTCATGTGACCTGCAGTATAATTTACCTTTTCATAGCAACATAATTTTTCTTTTTTATATAATTTTATACCTTAAGTTCTTGACATTATTAAATTGGAACTCCAAAGAAATATAGGCATTATTATAAAAATCTTTAAAATAACAGTCATAATGACATTTGTGGTTTTCCCTCCAGATGTCTAATTTCTAAATTTGCCTCAAATGACTATGATATATGTTCTCTAAATCCTACCTTTCTTAATGAATTATTTTACAATTAGAATCTCTAAACATTTACATTAAAAACTGGATGCTGGAAAAACATGATTTTAAGATTTACAGAAAGTCTTGTCTGCTTATCAAAGAAGATGCAACAGGAATTTTTAAACTTTTATTACAAATGGCTTTTTATTCCTAGGAAAAAATAACAAATTAGTTTAAAAGGAAGATATGAAAAAGCCTGTTTATCTTGTTTTCCTTTTCTTTCCTTTAACAGGAACCTAACTGGTGGGGGCCCAAATCCCCTGGAAAAACAAATCCAGACTCAATTTCAGAAGAAATAGGAGCAAATGTGCAGTGCAATGCTGGAAGTCTCTAATGCTGTATTAATAGTTACAGAGTGCGTGAGTTACTTACAGTTACTTACTCCACCACATATCACAACACTAATTACTGTTCAGATAGATGGAATTATTGCACACAGGATCTTTCACTTATTGAATCTATAAATAAATAGACATGCCCAGGGCACACCAAAGTAAACTCTGACATGCTAATAAAACTAACAGAAGAAAAGCACACTTGACATTTAAATTGCCTTGAAAGATTTGATTAAATCAAAATACATATAACATGACCCCAAACCTTAAGAAAGGAACTTCAGTGTTCACTGCTTTTTCACTGGAAGACACAAATGTTTATATTTTTTTTTTACATTGTTACAGAAAGAAGAATAAAAATCAGACTGGTTTCCTGGGAAAATTAAGAGATGACATTATTTGAAAAAATGATCTATGCCTGCTGTCACCAGGGAAGATGCAACTTGGGGATAAACACATGAAAGCAATATTTCATTACAATATTCTTACTTTTTTGCAGAACTTTTGCTGGTGAAAAACTAATCCATTAAGGGAAACATCCTTTTGTCCTTTCATGGTGATCTAGAAAAGTCTTAACAAAACTAGAATTTACGGGGGTTCTAAAAATAATTTTGCAGTGTATAGTTGGGGATCCAGTGGAAAGACTGATAGATAAAGTTTATCAGTGTAACAATGAAAGAAGAATGTAAGTCTGGATGAAGGTAGCTCTTTCTCATTCTCATAGCTGATAACAACTGCTAAGATGAAATGTATAGATGTACCATTATCAAAGGGCATATTGCACAAAAAGTTCAGCCAAAATTTAAAGATATGCAGATCTATTTAAAAGATTGGAGTTGTACTGATATAATCTATATGTGGACATTGCAGCTAACACAAGTAATCTACAAATGAGGTTTCAATTCCTTGAATTCACAATTCACTCTGCCTCACTGACTCACCTGTGCACTGCTAATAGCCTGGCCCTGTGTAGCAGAAAACCAGCAACAGTCCAAGTTAGAGTTAGTGTGCTCCCAGTTGAGTACGAAGATGAAGAGGTCATATGTTAGAGCTTGTTTTGCATGTCTCTTGATTAAAGTAAAAAAAAATTTCATGGTTTGTTGTGTTGGTATGGGTTTGGTTTTTGTTTTTTTTTTGGAGGGGTATGGGGAGAGGTAGGCAGGGCAGGAAACTTCTGTGTTGCTATTGGAGGAAGATTTTTGTCATATAAAATACTTAGATAGGAGAAAAGTGATAGTAGCACGTATACAAAACTATATAAACCAGTGTTCCAAGAGTGAGCAAAGTTATGCAACATTACCTGTAGAGTTGAAAAAGAGAAGCTTCTGTGTATGAAAAGATATTATGTTTTTGTATACACCATACAACTTAACAGCTGCCCACACAGAATTGTATTTCTAAGTGATGTTTTGGTATAAATTTTAGTTGAAAATAGTCACTCAAAGGATAAAATATATGGATACTTTATTGTGTTGAGATTCTACACATCCAAAATATACATTCAAAATATTTTTTTTCCTCTGATGAAAGATATTTGTTTAAGAGACTGGGTTTATTTTTCAGGCAGAGTTACTGGATTGACCTATTTGCACTTTTAAGGACACTCTTCTCTGAAATTACAAGAATTGTCAAAGGCAAAACTTGCAGGACCCCCAGTACACTGCAAACAGTATAGAGATTCCATGGAAACATTCTTACTCCAGGACATCTTAAGATTCATGAAGTCTTGTTTCTTAATTAATAGGGTGAATTTTGAATATAGTGTATGACGTTGGTCAAGTAAGTCCTGTCAACATCAATGGGAGTAAAAGATCTTAGCATAGCTTTGAAATTTTACCTCTTACTAATATCAAAGGGACTTTATTCCCGAGTGATCAGATACTGCATAGCATGTATAAAATCAGATTATTTGAAATATGCTTTCTTAATCAGTTTTAATCATGTATTGCTTGCACTAGAACAATTATAAGATTTTGCTCATAAACAACTTGGAGCTATTTAGTACCTTTCCATGTATCTTCTTCTCCTTTTCCAGGATAAGGAGTGTAATAAGTCTTGCATAATATTTTACCAACTATTATCTGAAAAGCAGAAAGAGAAAAATTTGTCATACAATGAGAAAAGTGGTTGTGATGGAGGTATATGTGAAAACATTTATAAGTATAATATATTTGAAAAAGGTTTAGGGTAGAATTAAATAATATATTAAAATATATTAAAATATTTTAAGATGTTATACCTTTTTACATAATTATTTTTAACATTTAGCTAAAATGACCTTTCTATATGGGGATGTTAACTTCAGATAGCATTGAAAATAACTTTTGAATACCCTGAAAATTCAGTTTTTCTTAGGCATTTTGGTTTAGACAAAATGATCCAGTCACTCAAAATTGTCAATGGCATATATAGATTAACTAATATGCTATCTGCTAATGACCAGTCAACTTTGGTTTAATGATTAAGATAATTTTTTTCATGGGCATGTGGTAAAGTATTCTTCCACTGATATTTTAGTACCAAGGTTAAACATAAATGAAGGAATTAGTTTTAAGGGAGTTATTATATTAAAATATTTCTTGGCATTTCTGAAAATGATGTGTTCAAAGATGGAGTTATCAATTTCTCCAGGTAAGGATGCAAAAATGTACATAAATGTTCAATGGGAAAATAATCAGGACAAGGAAGTTCTGCTACTTTGAAGAAACTTGGAGTTATTTTTTCCAACTCAAAATATGTCTCAGTTGTGTACGATTCATAGTTAATGGTTGCTGACAAGAGGCAACCTGCTGCAATCACATGTAAGCATTCTTCTAAACTTACTTGAAGATAATTAGATTCTTTCCTTTGAATTTGACAGGCTTTGAATCAAGACTATGCAGATAAAATAATATAATAATGCACAAATTTCACTTATTCTTTGTCCATACTTTGTTTTGTACAGGTAGCCTATACATATATTATGTAGTTTTAGAACCTTATTATCTGAGGGAAAAACTTGGCAAAAAAACAAACCACCCACAACAAACAGGTAAAACCAAAAATCCTCAAATAATTAGGTCACACAAAACTTTATAAATGTCAAAAATTACTTAGCTTATTTGAAATTAACTCAACCAGAAACAATTCTTGCTTCCTGACACTGATTGCATTAAGCAGTCAAATTTTCATAGGGATGAACTGTTTATGATACTCTCGGACAAAGATTTAAGCATTAACAAAATCCCACTTAATTACAGGACTATGTGTCATCTTCCCTTTGATGGATTTTGATTTTTATGACACATTTTATAAAGGACAATTCTTTTCTGTGTTTAATTCCTCTTGTTTTTACATTAAACAACATACTTTGTCCTACTTCTCAACATAATTTGCCTTACTCTTCAAGTAGCAAAGTTGAAGTAAACACAATATCTATAAATTTGGGCCATGACTTTTACTTGGAGTGTGATTGTTTGGTTTTTGTTTGATTGGTTTTATTTTTCCGATTAACATTATTTTTACATGTAAGTATAGAGTTTGATAGTAGCAATATCCGTCCATCCATCCATCCATCCATCCATCCATCCATCCATCCATCCATCCATCCACCCATTTACCCATCCATCCTTTCTCATGTGTACACACACACTCACACGCATACATATTTTTTACACTGCTCTGCATGCACAGAACAATATATTCTATGTATTTTGTGCATTTTGCATATATACACTTGTATCAGCTGCATGGGGCCTCTGTGCAGGGCACTGGTGCTGCCCTGTGTAGGACACACTGAAGGACATGGCTGGGCCCCAAAGCAAAAGGGGTGATCCCCTAGGGTAAACAGGCTTAAGAAGGTGCAAAAGACCACACAGAGGAGAGAAAAGCAAGAGACAATTATTGTCAATTCAAAATTATTGAGATTGTGAGAAACTAAGCCAAAAACTCCAAGCATTTACATAAGAAAAAGATTACCTGGGGACATTGCAGAAGTTAAATAGCTTGAAATATACATTTTCAAGGACAATTATTCCAGAAATCTATATACTTAGAAGAGGAAATTAATCCTTTACCTCAGATTAGTTAGCTATATATTATAGTAACCGCATTGATTTTTATAAGAGAAATAAGAAAATTTGGGGAAAAATTACCATATCTTCTGCATCATGTGCCTCTTCTACAGATAGTGAGAAAAGTTATATTGTCTGATGTCCACTTCAGTCTGAAAAAATAAGAAAGTTTAGAAACTGTGTGCTTTTTCATACACTTATATGAAGTTTGAAATAACTCATTGGGATGACTGATGGCTTCTATCTTATATCTACTTACAGAAATTTTAAGAGCAACAAAATTCCTTAACTAGTTCTAACTTCTGTGTGTGATAATTTAGTTGTTAAAGTAGCTTGACTGTAAAGACAAGTAACAGTTTTCTTTCATTGCTGTATATTTCCAAACAAATAAAAGGAAAATTCATTACAAGTCAGTAGAACATTTTTAGATAAACAAAAATCTGAAAGTAACTAAGTTAATTATATTTTTCCCCAATATCCATATAGTTAAATATGTGCAAAAAGAATTCAAACACCTGAAAATTAATTCCACTTAGTCTGGTCTAGTTGTGATTTTATGTAAATAAATATTATAGAGCAAGGTGTCCTAATCATTCCAATATTATAAGGATATTCCTATCAATAAGGAATGTCATGGTTATTCACCTCATCTCTCTTAATAAGTGTAGATTAACTAGAATAAATAAAAGAATTAACTTTTTTAATTGTTCAATCTGAAAATAATCCATTTAACTTGATGTACTGAACATGGTCTCTTAGCTTGTTCTATGTGTCATACAAGTTTTTTTGTTTTCTTTCTTTTAGTAGGGGGTGTTTTTTTGTTTAATTGACTATTTTCACAGAGTATAATACATGTCTGAAACCTGCTACATTTCTTTGAGGTGAATAACTTTACACTGCTTTCAAGCAACTGTAAACTTGAGTGTTTCTGTTGTGTTCTTCTTGCCAGGAAATTAGGCTCTGAAGTAAGCAACAACTTCCCATAACACTGGCCATGCTATGCATAAGCAAATACCCAATTTGAATTAGAGGGGGGGAAAAAAAGATAAGATGTTTTGAAACAACAGATAATCAATGCAGGAGTCTTCAATTCTCTCTGGGTTGTATAACATTGCAATATATTATCAGCCTCACTTAGCTATTTATTCTTCCCCAGAGTACCTAAACTCCTGATTAATTTAGAAGTACTATTAAAGTTACAGTTACCAAAATAACATGTGTTTAATATCTGACTTAACTGCTTTAAGGTTGCTCCAAGAGATATGAATGTAAAAGAAAATGAACCACATATAAAGATTTAAAATAAATTAGGGCTTTTTAGGTTGTGGTTTTTTTTTTTTGTTTGTTTTTTTTTTTTTTTTTTCTCTGAAAATTGTGATGAAACAATGATTAAGGACATGTATAGAAGGTCTCTCCAGTCCAGAATATAGATGCATTGGTTCTGGGCAATAATAGAACAACATCTGTTGTGGCTGGATTTAGAGGCTGATTGAAATTATGGACTAGACTAGAAACAATAAAATAATGTAAAATAAAGTTCTCTGATATAAATATACAATTTTTCTGAAGAAATAAAGGTGGATTCATGTTACCAATGTTAGTAAGAACATAGTCATCACATCCTTCTCTCTCTAGCCAGTGGAAGGAAGTTAACATTAAGATTCTAAGGATGTTAAGGCAAGATAAGGCATCCTTAAAAGGACCATTTTCTCATCCTATCACAGAGGAGCCATTGGCATGACTCTAATTAGATGTTAATTTTTTGTTTTATATAGAACTTAGCTCATTAGCAGCTAAAAACTTCAGGCAACTCTGCTTAAATTTTTCTCGTAAAACTTTGTAAGAGAAATTTAAAAATTAACAATCCAAATCAAAGTTCAGCAGACAAAAAAAAAATCTTTATTTGTAGAACAATTCTTGGAAAGATACCTTTAGTAGAATAGAAGGAATAACACAAGGATATGAGATAAATTAATTTAATCATAAATTATAGTGAGTTTTAGTCTGAGTACAGTTCACTTCAGGCATTCCTTAAATCTTATGCTGATGTTCCTATTGTGGAAGACAAATACTAATACGAAGGTTACTGGCATCCTCCTGGGCTGTAAGTGCAAAACAGTAGTCTATTTTTTCCAGAAGGTTTTGCTTACTTGATCAAGATATATATAGTAAAGCCTTTACAGTTTATGTTCCAAACTGTACATGTTTATTGCCTGAAATTACTTGATTCAATGTGAAACTTTTCATGTAGAAAACCCCAACCAATTAATAATAAATATGAATCACATTACTAAAAAACACCTTTGAAATTCTTCACTGATATTTAATAATGATGATACTTCTGAAAACTTAGTGGAAAAATTACATTGATTTCTCCAGCCATGTCCTGATTTAGACAAAAAAATATAAAAATAGAAGATCTATTCAAAGCACACATCTTCCTTCAAAGTCTTTTGTTGCTAAATCAGATCAGAACAGAAAGTTACTAGTAGCCAATCTCAACAAATTTATTTGTGCTTCACATTTCACAAATTATTGTGCCAAAATAAACAAAGGGTTGTTGATGTGAAAAAAACCCTAAGCAAACAGAAAAGAGAAAAAAGTATGACTCACTTGCCTCCTTTTGTGTATCCCTTATCTAGATATCTATGCCTAAGATAGCAGTTCAATTTTTCTTTATAGTGAATGGACAGAAATAAGAGTTTTTAATGTGATTTCACTATGTATTGCTTGAATGACTATAGATATCTAGTTTGTTTAGATAAATGTCATTCAAGATATATGCAGACTGGTGGATTAGAAATATGAAGTAAAAATGACCAAAATCAGAAATTATTCATTGGATAATCTAACTAACACTTTGTCAAAGAACTTAGGATGATTATTCAAAAATATATTAAATATTCAACAAATGCTGACTATATGGGCTTGGTGAGCTCTATGTCTTGTATTTTATTATTTGCCTTGTTATGAAAATCAAAACTTGCTATACATAAAATGTGAATGAATTCCACAGAATACTGAAACCTTATAGATAAAAATTTAGGATTAGTTATTCCTTTTCTCAGTATTGGTTCCTTTAGGTTTTTTATAAGCAAACATACTCACCTGAAAGCCTGATTTGAATGAGGAGAGAAAAGACAAAAATAAAGGAGAAAGTTTTGCAGAAAGTCTTAGTTTTAATAGATGTCAATTTGTGTTGCTGTGTGTCTTGTTAGTGCACTGCAGACTCAGGCAGGACATTTGGAAACAGCAGAAGTCACAAATAGGCAATTGTTTTGAGTCATTAAACATTAACATTTCAGTCTCTCACAATGGGATACATATTTTACAAAAAATCTTGAGTTCTTAATCCCCCAAAACAGACTCTTCTTTATCAGATAATTTACATTGCATATTTTAGAACTGTGATAATTTTCATAATTATTTAATATATCTCAGACTTTAAGTGGTTCCCCTTATAGTTATAGGACTATTATTCCTGCTTGGACAAATACCTTCAGCCTCAATATCATTGTTAAAAGGAACAATGTTGTGTAAAAACACTTTATAAGAAAAGTTAAAGAAATATATGCTAAAGAAATATTTTCACATAGGCTTTGAAAATAGGATATTTGAGTGACTTACAAAGAAGCATAGCTGTTTTTCTGTAAAAGTGCAGAAAATGCTGTTACCTAGGGTCAAAGCTCTGGATTATGTTTGTCCAAATGGTAAATGATTTCTCTTCCCTGAGCCAAAACATATCTATAACACATGGACCTGTATTTTAACTGGTGTTTCAAACATGAATCAGGTTCATATAAGTAAATGATAGCTTTGTGGTAGACCTAGAAAAGAAGCTTTACATATTCTCTCCTGTACTTAATGTGACAGGGAACATGTTTTTTGTAAGAACCATACAAATTTAGTTCATGGGAGATATAGCTGGACATATTCAGCCTTGTAATATTCTGAAAACTTTTCATAGTAAACCTAGTTAAATATTGCAACTGTTTACCAAGTGACATACAAGATTTCCTTACAGATTCTGATATAGTTTAACAGCTTCAAAAAATTCTTTGAAAACTCCAACTGCAGACAGTTTTACATTTTCTGTTACATTGGCCAAACTAGACCTTCTAAAGCTTTCTAGTAAAGTATGTTTCCTTCCACAGAACTGTGAAATACAAATACCTTTAAACTGTTTTAATCAAAAAGACTTATATAATGATAGATATTATAATCACATCTCATCCATCAGGGATTTTTCTTCATATACTTTTCCCCTCACAGAGTATTTTGTTGATATATTCTCAGATTTAGGGATTATGCTGTCTGTCTTTGAACAACCAGATTCGGAGCACAGCAAGACAAGAGCAAGACAAGGGAATTACAATTTTTTTTTTTTAATAT
Organism: Lonchura striata; assembly: GCF_050655825.1. Taxonomy (NCBI): domain Eukaryota; kingdom Metazoa; phylum Chordata; class Aves; order Passeriformes; family Estrildidae; genus Lonchura; species Lonchura striata. The sequence continues at coordinate 53,295,578 of NC_140703.1, read as the reverse complement.
GTCTTGCGTGCAGCTGTGAAAATCACATTTGTCATTGGAAAGATAGGGCGTGAGCTTGCTCTTCCTGGTACTGCAGGGACAATTTGTTCTTAAGGGGATCATTTAGGTTACTTGCTCAACTTCCTTGCAGTCAGGTGGCATGGAAAAGGTTATGCATACATTAGGAAACTAAATGTGCCTCTGATCAACTTCCAATTTACAGACTGGAATCCAGTGAGCCACCAAGGATACCAATCCAGTGAGAGGGAAAGGAGAAACTAGGAGAAGTTGCAACACAGAAGTCCATTTGGGAGTCTGTCTTTTTTCCCCCAGGAGGACTGACTCCATGGTAAGTAGTTACTGCCTTTGCCAGGGAATTGACTTGGGAATTGACTAAGGCGGGAGAGTTCATGGGATGCTACAGTTTCCTGCATCTTCCTGTGGTAATTCATTTTTTGAACAAGTAAATATTCTAAAACAAATCACAAAGTCCAACATGAACATAGCTGAGTAAAATGTAGTGTTCTCTGATAGATAAGAAATTAGTGTAGAACCAATGATCCTGTTTTGGCATTAACCACTATGGAATAGGTTTTTCAAGAATTAATCATCACGCTTTACTGCTTTCTGTCACAAAGAACATAGAGAAATACATTAAAATGCTGTGTCTCAGTTTACCCTTTCTAAGACAATACTTCCTGACCTCACAAAAGCACAGTGATGTTCATGCTCTGGCTTTTCAGAATTGTAGGAACAAGAGCTTCAAATTAGTGGTATAGCTGGTCATTTGAATGCAAATTCACAAGAACTACATGCACAAAACCTGTCTACAACATTGCTTATCTGCCTTTATTGAGATGACTTTGACACCACTGGTCTTTATATTTGATGAGGCTTCTGCTTAGGAATTCTAAAATGATGAGAAAAATAATACAAGCTAAAAACTCAGGACAAATGCTTATAGCCTTTCATGGGTCAGTGCTACATATCAAATCGATGAAATGTTTGCTGAAAACCCATAGTAAATGGCAAATCAATTCACCAATCTCTTCAGCAATGTTTTCATCCCTAGCCTATGCAGCCAAATGATTAGGTACATACTCATTATTTTATGCCTATCATTTCAAGGAGTCAATGAGTGATGTCTCTTAATAATTTGAGAATACAAAAATAAAACCTTAGCCAAATAAAACCAAGTCATTAATCTCTGGCAAAAATTATGACTTGGCTGAAAAATCCAGGGAGCAGCTTAACAATGTAGAGAGAGGCCATCATGAATTAGATGATGTAGCTTCTACAATATTATGACTAATATTTAGCTAACAGTTACTTACATTTCTTCACAGCATGTTCTAGGATAAATTAATCTGAGAACTTATGAAAAAATCTAAATATTATCTAAGCAAACAAAACGCTTTTAAAATTTACATGATAACTAAGCTAGGTTAAGTCTTAAACTGTATATGAATTGTCATTGCAATGCACTTTGATAATATCTAGTAACAATTACTTGGAAATCAATTATGTCTGAAATATCTAGGTCTGCAAAGGACCTTCTGGGTAATGCAGTTTATTATTGCTTGGCAATCCATCCTTGTCTCTTACAAGATACTTTTAAACATAGTAAATTCTTAAAACTGACTAACTTCTTTAATCGTCAAAGTTTTTTCATTATTAAGCATTTCCAAAATCTTCTTTTACTAAAGAATAAAGACTTTTTTTCTTTCTTCAATCCATTTAAATGTATTTGTTGCAACAGAATTTCTTTGTCTATTATTTTCCAGAGAAAATTGTCATCTGCTCTTCAGAGTGGATTTCGGGCTGAGCCATACTCCATGTTTACATCAGAGACACTACAGAACTTACAGGGAGGTGGTTATTCATATATTCTTCCAACTCCCTGAAGACTACATTTTGCATCAAGCTTTCTGCTGCAATATCTGCATTCCTTGGCAATCTAAACCTTGCTGAAATAGGTTCACCATATGAACATGTCTTTTGTATCCTGCAAGAACAGCTGTTATGCCAAGGTTCTTTTCAGCTCACCTGGTGTACTGTGTCCTACAGGTCTGGAGTTGCTGATAAACCAGTCTCTACTGTGCTAGTCCTCTTTGAAGCTGCTCTACTTTGGCTTTCTCTTTTCCCTAGCAAGGAAACTCTATGGAGTTCTCCAGAGAGATTTTCAACAATGTCTTGATAGTCTGTTTCACACAATTCCCATGTATCCTTTGACTGAAAAGATGAGGCCCATTTATTTTGTAGCCAATTCAACGATCCGGTTGAAAAAGATGGAGTTTTCACTAGAAGGGCTTGTAGTAGTGCCCACAGATGTCAAGAAGTGTAGACATTTCTCCCAGAACTGATCCTGGACTGAAAGATACTAAAATAATCAAAAAGTAAACTAAGTGAGAAATGGTCCAAATGTGGGTGGGTTAGTATATATGTAGAATCACATATATTTTAATTTTTTTTTAAAGTTAAACATTACAAAACAGGTTGCCCAAAGAGGTTGTGGAGTCTCCTTCTCTAGTTATTCAAAAGCTGCCCAGAGACTATTCTGAGTAACATCCTTTAGGAGCCCTGGCTTGAGCAGGGAGGTTGGATGACATGACATCCTAAGGTCACTTGCAACCATACTTATTTTGTGATTCTATGATTATCTCATCAGACTTTTATGTAAAATGAAGGACACAGAATGTATGTATTATATTTGCATTTTGCCAGTGTCTTGTGTACTGATAAGTAATAAATAAAAGTTGCTTACTTTCCTATACAACCAAGATTTTGTTTCTCTATTTTGTCTCTGTATTTCATCTCTCTATGTAGAATTTATTCAGCCTCTATTGGAATATGGGGGCTGACCCTGGCTGGCAACTAAGCACCCACCAGCCATTTGCTTACTCCCTGCCCTGTCACAGGATGGGGGAGAAAAAAAGAACAAAAGTCAGAAAAACTCATTGGTCATGATTAAGATAATTTAATACATGAAGGAAAGAAGAAAAGAAGCACAACAAACAAACAATACAAAGGCAATGCTCACCACCTACTACTAGCAAAACAATGCTCAAATTGTCCTCAGCAGTGACTACTTTGGAAAAACTATGCCCCAGGTTTTGTTGCTGAATATCATGTTATATGGCATGGAAGAGCCCTTTGATAAATTTGTCCCAGTTGTCTTATCGCCCATCTCCTACCTGGACTACTAACTGGGGGGAGAGAGTGAGAAAAAAAGTAGGTCTTGATGCTGTGCCAGCACTTTTCAGCAGTAGCTAAAACATCAGTGTGTTATCAACACTTTTAGTCACAAATTAAAACACAGCACCATACAGACTGCAGTAAGAAAGTTAACTACCTCAGCCAGATACACTACAGGGGGAAATATTGTTTTGTCATCCATAGTGTTCATTTTTTCTTCACAGTCTATAATTTCTCTCAAAATTTCACTCTTAGTAGCATCATTTTTTTATATAATTCATTGGAAATTCTTTATTCTATCCCTAGTATATTTAATTTTAATTTCTTTCTGTGCTGATTGTTGAAATGCATTTTTCCTACTGGTTGCCTGTAATTATTCCTAAGAAAAAGTATTCCTCTGCCTTGTAGATTTCACTAGAGCTCCAGTACTTTCTGTTCTTCAGGACTTTTCTTATGAGAGTAGTCATTCCAAGTGGTAGTAGCCCAAGCCCATTTTGCTTTGTTAGTTCCATCTTCCCACTAGGTTTCATCAATTAAAAAAATTCTCAATTTGGTAAGTCTAAACACTTCATTACTGAAATGTATTTTCTAAAGAGAGAGACAACATCTAAGTAGTGTGCAAGTCTGCAAAACTTCCTCTCTTTTCTCTAAAAAAAGGGCACTGAATTGGTGCTCTAGAAATGATAATAAATGTAAACCAGAGACTGTCAGATGAGACTGGTATGAAAGTTGTGAAGTTCTTTTTCAAAAGCCTGAATTTTTGGAGTATTTGAAAAAACATTTTCCCCCAGAACAGTTTAATTTAATGATCAAAGTCAGCTAGAGAATATTGTATACAAATAATATCCCTACCTGAATTTTTAAGCCACAGTAAATTTTTCTTTCTCTTTTTCCCTTTGAATGCTGGATCTACATTATCTTATTTTAACAGTCATGCCCAACTCATACTATTTCATCTCACTCGGTAATATTTTGGCTTACACAGATTTCTTTTGGGCTTACATTTTTGTGTAGTTGTCTTCTTTCCCACCTCTAAAGATAGAATCATTCTTATCTCATTTGGAAAAAACTCTTCTGTCTGCTGTTCAGTTTTCTCATTTCAGATGTAGTAGGTTGTCTTGTTCTCTTGTTCTCTTGTGACTAACATTGTAGTAACTTGGCATCTGCTTGCTTTGTGCACAAAAATTTAATCTCTCGCTCAGCTTTGAAGTTCTGAGCACAGTCCTCATCTTGCAGACACCTCTGCACTCATTCACCTCTGGATCTTTTCGCTCCATGCAGACAGCTTTCTTAAATCTTTCTAGCTAATTCTCCACATAGTGTTTGCATATCTTTTGTGTCTCCTCCCTTAGATGTGGGAGAGAAACTATCTTTTAATGAGCCAATTTACTAGTTCTTTTCACTCACTTTTCTTTCCAGTTAAGAAAAAAAAAAGATAAAACATTTTTCATGAATTAAAATATAATTTAATATAATTTATCCACAAAAGCATTTTTGAATCCTCTACTGCAATGCAATTACAGAAATTAGTATTAAACAAAATATAATAACCTAAATGAGAAGGGACTGTCTATAAAGAACAAGGTTGATGGGAAAGTTTAGATGCACAAGACTACTTAAAACCCCAGCTACCACATAATTCTCAGTAGACAAGGTTTATATAAAATATAGCAGGAAAATATACTGCATATAATTCTAGAATGTAGAAGTTAATTCAAGCTCTTGAATCTGAGTGCTATCATTAAAAGTATTTTTTCAATTCTCTGTCAGGTTAAGATTTAAGAAAAAGCAATCTCTCATAGACACTCAAAAAGCAAACTCTGGTGTGAGAAAGACATAGACACAATTCTTTCTGGAAATCCTCATTCAGTTGAATGCTTTCCTTATGCCTAATCTCGACCAGAATTGAGACATTAGGTGCATCTTAAATTCCATAAAGAATTAAAATATTCCAGCAATAACCCTTAATGGTTCCCTCCCTTACCTTTAACACAGTAAGTGTTCAGTAAAGCTGGGCTTGGAAATCAATTTCTAGTGGAATATTTTTATTCTATAACTTTTTCTTTATCAAGAAAAACTATTATTTTTTTCTTTATGAAATGAATGTAGTCAAATTAAAGATGGGACATTCCAGAGCCAAGGACTGAGTATTCTCATCTCTTGTCAAGAATGGCTGATTTCCATAAGCTTTGTTGAAAATTTTGAAGCCCCTTAAATAGTTTCAATAAGGTCTCCAAAGTTATATGTGATTAGCTTCAGGAGCAGGAAACATTGTTCTGAATGAAATTACTAAATTTTTGGAAGAGAGATTAAGTGCAGTAGAAGGAATATGAGACTGTCAAATCTACAAAGAGTAAAATAGCTTCATATGATGCAGGCAATCAAGCCTGAAGGATTCATATCTTCCTCTGTATTATCTCTTCCTAGAGAATTTAGGCAGTTGTCCACTCAGTATTTTGAAGCTTACAAATGAAATTTTAATGCCACATTAGCATTTCTCCTGCATAGCTATTGAACATGCTTTTGTTTTGTTTTTTGTTTTTTTTTTTTTTCATTTAATATTCACTGTCATCAGTGTAGGAATCTCTCAGTTGAAATCTCTAATGAAATCTAAACATTGTGTCTAAAAGTTATTCTGGTCTGATACATGATTCTGCATTAAACTGTGCCATTTGAAAGTTTTTTGGATATTGTTTTTTTAGTTGCTCTCATCTTTTCAAAATATTCTCTAGATGCAAAAATTCATACCTGCAGATGCTTTTTGCCACATACAATAAGTTCAATATTAAAAACCCTAAGGTATTAATGTTTGATACCCCAAAGCATATGAACTTGTAATACTATAACTGTGAGATAAAATGCAATCATTACTTCTGAAATGGAAACATTTAGGGGAAAAAACTCATAGGAACTTGCCACTCATGATTTTAACATGCATACAGGGAAAAGGAAGTCCAGAATATTAATGCAACTCAGGAAGGAGTGTGCAGGGGGAATTATTTAGTAAAAAGAATATGCTGGCTATTCCTCATTAAATTATGGTTGCAATTCTGTTTAAACTTGAATAAGGTTGTTTTTCCTTTGTCCTCCATATTGTTTTTGATATGGCTGAAAATTTAATGAAGTTGGCACACGGTCAGAAACATAATTTGCTATTTTTATTACTCTGTCAATATTGTACATTAAGGTTCTCAAAAGCCTTTGATGAAAGTAAAAGAACTCTTTAAACAAGCAACGTAGCAATGCAAACAGGAAATGTCTAATGCATGTTTCTTAGTACCATAACCTAGATTAAAGCTTTTGAAGTTGTCTCACTAATTAATTTGAAACTGTGATGAAAACAGAAAGTGCCTATAGATGTAAGGTTTCCAAGGCATTCTGATTAAAACTTTTCATGACAGAAGACCTTATTAGGTTTTGGCATATTGGCAAATACTGTCTGTAGTGCCATGCATAGCATCCCAAAAAGAAGGCCTGGCTTCTACTCTACCTCAGAAGGGATGGATTAAATCTAAACTTTTGGGTTTTGGACCCTCACACTGCAAAACAAATCTATAGAGTAGGCAGAAAGACATTTAAATCTAATTTTTGTTTTCTCTTTGCAATCCTATTTTACATTTTATATATACAGGATTGGGACTCTTCAGTCATCAAGACTACATTACTCAATAGAAAAATTGTTAGACCTCTATTTATGGAATAAGTAGTTACTATTTAAATTTTTTTTCAAATTCTATTTTTTTAATTGAGCACTGAGTGCGAAATATGCTTCATAAAATCTACAACAGCAGCAATGTAACCTTTTGCAACTATGTATTTTTATACAGAAGTTGCATCAACAAATAAATATGTCAAACTAAACAGATGATGCAAAGTGTTACCTACTTTAAATATTGAAATATATTATCTCAATAAATCTGGCACAGAAAAGAGAGTAACTCTGCTGCAAATTGATCTAAATACTGAGTTTCACTTGAGAATAAATTAGTCTTCATTCTCTGTCAGGGAAAAATGGTTGCATAAACAGATTAATATCCTTCCCCCCACTCCAAAACAGTCTGATCACAAATTGTCACATTTCTGTGTGTGATACTTCATGAAAAGAACTGGAACTAAGCCAATGGATTTGTTCATGTTTGTATGTGTCTGTGGGCATGCAGGCAGTGGTGGGGAGAGAGTATGTGGGTGGGTGAGGGAATAACTCCCTCTGGATTGTAGTCATAACCTGAAAGTCCTTTTTCACTGCAGTTTTGAATCTGATTGCGTAAAAAGGAAGCATTCAGAAACCTTCCAACCAGTATTTCATGAACAGAGAAAAAAAAATGAAAGACACGTCAAAATACTGAAGCAAATCATGGAGAAGATGGAGTAACATGAAGAGAGGCTAAGTTAGGCTGAAGAAGGGAAGGCAACTAATCTTAATTGGAATTTTACACTTTCTAAAGCAGTACTATAGCACACAGACTCAGAATCCTTTCAGAGAAGCTCAGAGGAAGGACAAAAATTACAGTCACAGGTTCAAGCATGAGGGAAAAAAAGATGTTTCTCAATGAGAGTGATTAAGTAGTGTGGCAGGTTGCACACATGTGCAATCACTGACCTTAAGGACAGCCACAATTCAGCTGGACAAACCACTTAGCAGGTCAATTCAACTTCAAAGTTTGCCATCCTCTGGGCAGGAGCAGGACTAGATGACTTCAGAGTTCTCCTGCAACTTTATTTTTGTATGATTCCATTAAAAATGTTTTCTATATTGACAAGAAACAGGGTCCTGCTACATGCCAATCCAGACTTTTCCTCTTTTGATCTATATGTTGACAAGGATGAGACAAAGAGGATCCACCTGCAAGCATATAGTTGAGGGCAATTTATGAATGTACACTTGGTACAAACAGTCTTAAAAGCTGTTGGATGCAACCAGTTGATTTGTTCATGTTCTTTAGTCAGGAAAATATACTCTGGACATGCCACTGATGTTAATTCAAATACTACATGTTCTAAACATGTGTCACTAGTCTTAAAAACATCAGATGAGCTAAAATATTTTTCATTTTTTGAAAGTCTGTATGTGCAAGCTTGACTAGTTGACTTCCATCTAGGAAGGTTTTTCTAAGATAATTTTCTTTAAAATAGTTTTTCTAACCCCATTTGCCTAACAGACTGAGCTTTTACAGGGTTTTTGGGAGCATTTGAGCTCTTGAACTGCTGACAGGTTCTTTGCATAAAGTAACAGTAAAGGTCCTTTTGTGTATATAACATCCAAATTTATCTTTTAAATTGCTGGAACTTCTCTGCAACACAACCCTCATATTTTATTTTGGTATATAATTTACATGAGGGGTGAAATAGTTTTAGCAGTTCAGATGCAGTTAAACCCCAAAATTCTTCCTGTTAGGATCAAAAGCAGGTCCTGAATCCTTATTATTCCAATTTTCTATTTTTATTTATACTTGTAGGATAACATGCTTAAAATCATGCACAGAAAGAGACAGTGAGATCTTAAAGAAGGCATAACTTGACTACAACAAATAACACTAATTAATCTGGGTTATTCCACTACAGTAATAGAAATGGTCTCAAAGAAGAGTTGCCATAATTTGATCACAATACAGTAGGACCAGACATATTTTATCTTTTCTAAAAAAATAGACTGACCAAAAACTTACGTAAAAATTAAGTCACAATAGCTTGCTTGTTTGTTTTATTCACACAGAGAACTATCTTCTATTTAAATACTCTGTGAGAATCTGTTATATTGATTTTGCATTTGGCTTCCACTGCCCTGTTATTTTGTGTTACTTTCAATCTCTTTGTACTGATATCGCTATTAAAAACACATCAGAGCTAGAAAAATATCATAAAATGACCATGTTGCTGGACAGAATCATGAACAACTCCAATTTTCTGTCATCAGGCTAGAGTGAATAAAAGAAATTTAAGTTTGAATTCTCATAGTTGAAACAGTCAATTGAAAAAAGCAAATCCTTCTTAAGATACAAGAGAGAGGACGAAAATTACTAGATAGATACTGTATGATGGGATATTCTCTTTTAAAGTCCTCTATTATTACTCCTAAATGATAGCTGCAAGCAGCATTGAAAAGAAGTCCATTTTAGGTTGTTATAAAGATTGCAATGATGTGTAAAATAATCCCTTTTTAGGTAAGATTTGTAGTGTAAAGTAAAAATACCTTAAGCCAATAGAAATGGAGATATTTTCTTCTGCAATATAGTTATTCAGAAAACCAGAAGCCAAATTAAATATTAACTTTTTTCTTTCAAAGAACCATTAAATATCTTATTTAAAACATCTAAAAGTATTTTGAGTGACAATTGTAATTAATAAGAGCAGTGTCTTCTTGTGTTCTTCCATATTTATTCTCCTTGTTAAATGAGATTATAGAATCTTAACCAACTGTATCCTAAACAAACTTGGTGAATAAGACATAGTGGAAGAAAAGTCTCCATTCTATCTAATATCTTGTCAGAAAAAAGACCAACTAAGAGAAAGGAACAATAAATAATCATAATGAACAAGAAAATAGACTTCCCTCACAAAAAACTAAAATCAAAACCTCAAACACTTGGAAAATAAAATGATACAACTTTCCTTAAGTTGAAACCCTATATAAGCTATTCAAAGATTAATTAATATCTGTAAAGATTATCTTTCTTGAGCAAACTATTTGACTATCTTCTTTAACTGTTGTTTTTCTATCCTAATTTTCAGCCTCCTTGCCCTCAGGGTATGGTTTCACCCCTAGTCCAGTTGGAAAGGAAACACATCTGTGTTTCATCTAAGAAGAAAAAAGAGGAATTTGTTGGAGTTTTTTCTTAAATTGCTGGACAATCAAAAATGCTAAGAAAGTAATTTTCATGTTCCAGGATTTGCTAGTTACTCAAGGTTGTGAGGATGAGAAGGAATTTTCCTATGTGAAACAACTGTGAATATTAGTACTGGGGTTGTGAGCATGCTTTCAAAAACCTGTGATTTCTTTGTTCTCTAATTCCATAAATTATAGGGATAAAGTCCATGTTGTCATGTAATTTCAGTATCAAGATTAAATGTGAAAAATATTAGGCAGGAAATTAGATGTGTCTGCAAAGATTCAACTTACTAATCACTAAAATAGCTAGCAAAAAACCCAGAGTAAACTGCTGACTTAGGTTTTTTTCTGCTTTAGGTGTACAGTATATTTAAGTGCAAACAAGATATTTTTCCTAAATAGAGTATAAATTTTTCAGTATCAAAGTGAAATAATGATGTTAAAAATGGAAAATTCTTACTGGAAGAAAAGAAAATAGCTATTAACATAACACATAACAGCATAATTGTGAAGACGCAGAGGATGAAACAATAATTATTTGCAGTGCTTGAGATGTTTTGGAGGCACTGTTAGAGATATTAATTTAAATCTTTTAAAAAATCCCCAGTTCTTTCAAGACCTATGGTCTATTCTGATGAACATATGGAGTGATGTTCAGCATAGGCATTCTAATCTCCTTGGTTTCTAGGCAAAAATACCATATGGAAGGACCATATTGTGCTTAATCTCCTGAGTGTGATAGTAGGTAAAACCTTCACCCTATTACACAGTCTAATGTAACCAGACAGAGTAGAATCAAAACATATGCCAAGATTCTGCAAGTGTTTCAGAAATGCCTTTCTCTGAAGTTGCTGGTGATCTTGGAATTTTTTTTAATTAAAACAAGACACAAATAAACAAAAAAAGAGCAGATGAAAAAGAGAAACTATTTTCACAATTTATAGTAGCTATTAGGGAACAATATGAATGGCCCTTCTCATGCTGTATTGGCTAGTTTTTTGTCTAATCAGATAATATACATTTCACAGCATGGGAGGCTGTGAAGTTACACATGCATGATTTAATTCAATCACAAATTTCAGACACAGATGGAATTCTTTAATAAATTTTCAGGTGTTTTGGATAACTTCTGAATCAAATGAGTTTATTCATATCAGTACTTTTGTTACAGCTTGATGTAATCTGTATACATATAAAAGTAGCTACCAAAAATTTTTGAGGTTATTAAAAGAGAGTACTGACACAGAGATCATTTGCATCACAAGCAAGCACAGAAAGGTCACACAAATCTAACTTTTGGGCTATATGCATCCTCTGGTGATCAGTCATTCACAGACGTTGCGGGTTTTTTATTTGTTTGTTTGTTTCAATTTGCAATCTTTTAAAATATATCACATAGGTAAGTTAATCTAGTCAACATCAAGTGTATTTATGTACGTGTCCTGCATGCAGACCTAGCCTGAATAACTCAATATAAATGTACAGTGTTGTTGGGTCAGGTACATGTGGCTTTTGTATGATATCTTTATTGGAAAGTTAACAACTTGGGGACAAAATCAGAGAAAAAAATCCTGTACTGTACATGTCCTGTACAGCAAATTGCAAATTCCTTGATATATTTCTTTCAGCTATTAAAGCTTTATTGATGACATTCACAGTGGCATCACAGGTTGTGAACTAAGAACTCCTTTACTGTCAACACATTGGCTCTTATCACTGATATACTCCTATGTTTGGAATGTATAAATTAGGCTACTAAAATGTGCTTTCCTCCTACACTTTCTTTGCATTAAGAAAATATCTTCCAGAGCTGTTACATTTTAAGTTTATCCCTAGATTTCTAGATGGTCAGATCAAATACAGCAATGGCAAGGCTGTCAAAGCTTTAAGTATGATCTCCAGAGGTCCCTTGAACTCTAACTATTCTATAATTCCATGATCTGCAAAATAAACTCCTGCTGGTTTTTACTGTGGCAAAGATAATTTTCTTCACAGTGGCTATTATGGGGCCATGTTTTAGTTTAATGGTGAAAATAGCATCAATAACCCAGCAATGGTTTAGATATTGTTGAGCAGTGCTTAAGAGTCAAGACCTCTGCCTCTCATCTCTCCCCATTAAAGAGATTGGGGGTGCTCAAGAATTTGGGAAGGGACAGAGCTGGAACAGCAGACCCCAAGCGACCAAAGGGATATTCCATATCCTATGACATCATGCTCTGCATACACAACAGAGGAAAAAGGAGGAAGAAGGGGACGTTTGGAGTGATGGTGCACCATTACAGGTCATCCAGCACAACTTTCCTGGAGACTGCTGAAAACCTGACTGCCCATGGGAAGTGGGGAATGAATTCCTTGCATTGCTGGTGTGCATGACTTTGGCTTTACCTGTTTAACTTTCTTTATCTCTACCCAATAATTTTCTCAGTTTTAGCCTGACTGTCTTCCCCAGCCAGCTGGTGGGGCTTGTTTGTATCTGGAGATAAATTAGAAGAAAGCTGTATACCTATAATGCAGTTTCTTATCAGAAGTAAGTGAAAGAAAAAATCCACAGCCCTACAGAAGAGGGAGAAAAGACGCAACAAAAATACACAAAATAAGACTTCTTTTCCCCCAAAATTTTCAATACTATTTTGAATGTTCAACTTAAAAAAAATTGAAAACAAAACAAAAAAAAATCAAATTCCAAATATTTCCTTTCTTTACATAATTTATTAAAAAAAGGATTTCTATAACTATATATTTGAGCTGGCATACCTCTGTTTCTTCTTTTGCTGCTCCATCAACCTGGAATCAAATTGACTCCTGTTTTTCTTTAATAGGTTGAATTACTATGAATGTAATGGATTAGTATAAATGTCCTTGATATGTTTGGCTTACTTATCTCAGGAATTTCCAGTTTAAAGGGATTCATTTTAATTAGTATGTTCTATGTCATAGGTTGTATCTGCTATCCAAAGATTGATGGAATGATGAATTTTGCAAAATTATCCAACTGCATGTCTTACTTTTATTTTTTCAGAACTTTCTTTTTTTTTTCATTTTCCATCTGTAATTTCCTAGTTTGCCAAGTTGAGTGTGTGCCAAAAATAGAGGATTTGTCTCTTGTTTAACTTCTCTTCATGTCCTGTTTGCAAGATTTTACTATTCTGTTTCTACTTCTGGGCAGTCAGCCAGGTACTGCACTGCTTTGCTCTGGCTTGACAACACTTACTAATTATGTGAAATACTCAACTCTCCAAGCCCACAAATGGGAAAGAAAAAGTTTCAGTAGCAAAGAATGTAAAAGCACTATAGGGCAAAGTATCTGGTCAATCATAAAGGAAAACATTTCATATGAACTCCTCTTGTGCATTCCAGGTTCACAAAACATGTCACTTCTTGTTGATTTTATTTTGATCATACCAGATGCTCCTGTTGCTTTTTTCCTGTTCTAGAATTAAAATATTCCTGATTTTCTATTTCTTCCTCTTTTCCAAAAGTTAGTTTCTCTACTATCCATTATTGCCTAAAGTTTATTGAGGAATCAGTTTTCTTTTTGTATATTGCCCCAATTTCCTGATCTGTTTCTACTTTATGCAACAGTTTTTTCATTGTATACATTTCTTAAATGCTTCTCAAGAATGTGAGCAAAATTTTTTTTCTGATGTCTGTGGGAGTATTTTGATAGCAGGCATTGTAATCTGTTACATTATAGTTAACTATAATTTTTTGGAGGGTAAATATACATTTTTTTTTTCCTTTTTCACTAATGCTTACCTATCAGATACCTGGGCAGTAATAGGTCCTGACTACAATAATCCCATGCAGTGCTACAGGCTGGGGACAGAATGGCTGGAGAGGTACACAGCAGAAAAGGACCTGGGGGTGCTGACTGACAGCCAGCTAAACATGAGCCATGAGTTTACTCAGGTGGCCAAGAGGGACAATGGCATCCTGGCCCATATCAGAAGTAGTGTGGCCAGCTGGACTAGGGCAGTGATTGTACTCAGCACTGGTGAGGCCACACCTCAAATCCTGTGTCCAGTTCTGGGCCTCTCAACACAAGAAGGTCACTGAGGTGCTGGAGTGTTCAGAGAAGCAACAAATCTGATGAAGGGTCTGGAGAGCACATCTATGAGGATCAGATGGTGTTGCTCAGCTTGGAGAAGATGAGGCTCGGGTGATTTTATCACACTCAACAGCTCCCTGAAAGGAGGCTTCTACCTAGGTGAGGCTTGGTCTCCGCTCCCAGATCATCAGTGACAGGACAAGAGGACACAATTTTAAACTGTGCCCAGGAACTTGTAGGTTGGACATTAGGAAGAATTTCTTCACACAAAGTGTAATGGGGCATTGGAATGGGCTGCCCGGGGTAGTGATGGGGTGGCACTCCCTGTAAGTGTTTGAGGAAAGACCGGATGTGGCACCAGCACCATGGTCTATTTAACATGGTGGTCTGTGGTCACAGGTTGTACTTGATGATCTCAGATGTCTTTCCCAACCTGATTAATTCTGTGATTCTGTAGATGACTTTTTTTTACATGTGTGTGTGTGTGTGTGTGTGTGTGTGTGTGCATAAGAGAGAGAATATCTATGTATGCAGATCTTTGTGAAGAATGCCTATCAGTGAAAGAGCAGCTGTCCTAAAAAACATACTGAATAGAGAACTGAAGTTCACTATTTTATTCTGAAATTGGAAAATAATTACCAAATAATTTCTCCTATGTGTATTGAAATGAGTCACCTCCTTGAAGATTTAGTTTTCAATGTCAGCTCTTTCAAACCACTCCAAAGTTCTAAATGTTTGCCTCTTTCCAGACTGTTAGCTTTTCTCAGTTTATATTAATATCTATTAATCTTTTTTGACTTGCAGCTGCATTATGTAGCCATTTGTTCTTGCCATGTTTTAAACTCTGTGCAAAGTTGAATTTTGCCAATATTCAAAATTAGAAACTTCCAGCAATATAACATGTTGATTTTGGTGACTCAGTACTATTCCTTCTGAGTCAGAACTGGTTCAGCACAGTGGGTCTGTGTAAATTTTGTATTGTTTAATTCATCTTCCTATCCTGCTGGATTTTAGCATGCCAATTCTACACCTTGGCAGACAGCCAATTTAAATAAATGGAGAAATAGGAAAAGAAAGGACAAAAGAGCCCTTAATGACTTCTGTTTCAGACCCATGGTTAGGGGAAATTGCTGATAAAGGTGCTTCCTGTCAAAGAACATGTTAATTCGTGGTCTCATCTATTTATGATAATTAAATATCTGAGAAGGCTTTTGGATCTTTTTTCTGCCAGTTATAAAGAGTATTTATCTTTATGTTGAAGTAAAAATAAAACACACAACTTTGTTGCACTGTCAGCACTTTTTAATACTGTGCTATATCAGTGGCATAGTAATCCTATGCTATTAATTATTATGATTTACTAAAAAGAAATTACAGCATATGCATATCCTGAAATATCCTGATCACACTCAGTTTTTCTTTAAGCTTCATTTATAATGGCTTAATAATATATACTTACAATTTTTATGTATAAAAGTGTAACCTTGCAGCAAGTTGGTAAATTAACTAACTGCTGGTAACCATCAAAAGGTGTAAATGTGATGGCCTGTGCCTTTTGAAAATGAGTAGTAAAGCTAAAGGGTCTAGTACGATGTGCATGCATATGTACCAACAAATTTTAAAACTTGCCTAAAAAGTCAAGGCTTATGTACCAGACACACATATGCAGAATAAATTAGTTTCCCTAACCATAGTCATCATGTGAAACAGTGAAAGAGAAATCTCTCTTGCAATTCAATTTTCTGTTTCTTGGGAGGTAGTTCATGTAATAAAAAGATGCCCATGTTCTACCTGAAACAAGAATAATTAGCTGTCTTCTGTAGATATAATAGTGTACTGTCTAAGCAAATAGCTTTTAAATATTTTCCCTAAGGTTCAACAATTCTGTATAAAGAGACTGGCTCATGAAAAGTCACCATGAAAATTAATTTAATTTAAGAATACTTCATTTTTGTTCTGTTTTGTTTACTCCCACAATGCAGAAAGAAGAAAATTTGTTCAATTATGCATGTGAACAATGTCACACAGCAACCCTAAACTATGAGTTTGCATTGCATAAGTTTTAAATACACATCAAAGAGGAGTATTTCAACAAACAGTTAAACAAAAAAATAAAAAAATTGTGTTTTAATTCAAATAACAAACTGTTTATTTTAGATTCTCCCCTTGGCTCATTCTAAATACTCTGAAATAATTTCATGGAAGCAAGGATTTACACCCTCATATTAGTCTGGTTCTCTATTTTTTCTTAGGATACTTCTATGTGATTTCTTTGGAAATGGATTTACAATGAATATGGTTCCACTCTAGTAAAGGAAAACACACTCCTCTACCATTGTAGGATGAGGAGACAAACACATCAAAATATTATTTCTGCCATTACAGAAACTAAGATTTAACATTTTAGATGAAAATTGATTGTAGCCATATGTCTTATTCAAGCATTGCTTCAGTCAGTTTTGATCTCAGACAAAGAAGTGAAAGATCACATTATTAATGCACAATGTCTCTCTCTGTTCACATTGTTCACACTTCTTCTTGGCTCCAGTTGAATATACAATTATTTTAAATTGAGATATCGATGAGTTTTGAAATTAGATTTTGGAGCAAATATCCAGTTGCATTTGCAATATGTATCCAAATAAATTTATCAATATATTGTGATAGATTTGATTTTTGCAGGTGAAAAAAAGCCAGGCTTTATGAACCTTTCTATCACACAGCTATGAATGAAGATTGATTTGAAGAATCTTTGGAAAAAAAGATTAGAAGTTCAGTGAGCATTTCAGTATCTTAAAAGTAGCACAAACATTTCTGACTGATATTTACTCATTATATTTGTCATGAAGATTTACCTGAAAATTCTGCCAATTATAAAAATATCAGATATTGAGGTATAGTAGACAGTGAAATCATAAACCGAAATTAACAGTACCACTGCATATAATTTTAAAATTTTATTTTGTTCATATTTTTTCTTGACAAATTGAATATATATTATCTTCTTCTCCCTCAGTCAGTTAATGAGTTCAATGAAACTTCAAAGTTCATAAAGATATTCCAGTTACAGCATTTTTTAAATCATTGGCATTTCTGAAAATGATTCTTAAGTCTCAGACATTTTGTTCTGTTAATTTTATTTACTTAATAATTGAATTTATACAGAATAAGCCTGACTTTGCATATTAAACACTCACCAATCTGCCCCAAGTCTTTAAGATAAATCCAGAAGCTGAGCTCTCATTATCTGGAATTCATGAATGAAATCCTGTGAAGTCTTATTGAGGAAAGCCAATTAATATTTCTGAAGAATTTTAAGCAAATCCACATTTATGGTTTTTATTAAATCTATTTCTGAAATACAATTATTACATTTTTCAAGATCCATGCAACAAAAGATTATTTTATCTCTATTATTACTGACTGATATATGGACTGAAACATTCAGCAAAATATGAAAGAAATTTAGATTCAATATTAATTATATGAAAGACATCTACAATATATAAATGTATGTACATCATAAAAGAATAAAATTTATTTAAAGACAATCTCTTTTGCTTAAATTGTCTGTAGCTGCAAAGCTATTTTGCCAAGGAACAAACTGGAAATTTTCCTATTTCATTTATCAGGTATAAAAGGAGCATTACAGTGTATCTTCAGACATTATTTCATGTTTAGTCCTAGATTTTATGTGTAGTGTAGGCACAAATGCCTCATTGTAACTACCATCAAAAGTAGATTTAATCCATATATAATAAATATTCAAGTTCTTCTGTTGATTTGTTGAGTTGACATATATAATTAGGCATTTCTATATTTTTTTTTCTTTTTAACACATTCAAGATGTTAAATTATGAGGAACATTTGTAGAATATCTCTTTCTTGTAGCATTTAGATGGTCACACACAGGTCAGTTATAAATTCTTATGATTACTTTGTCAGAAAACACCCATAAAGCTGGAAGACAAGGCTTTAAAATGCTGCCAGTCTTGCAACTTTACCGTTACTTCAGCTGATTCATAATGTAACATCAGTGTTTCATTTCCTGATATTGTATTCCTGAAGCAGAAAACAGAAGATTGGGAAAGAAAAAGACATAGTGATAGATAAGATGCCCTGGAAAGAAGGATCTACACTCTTCAGAGGATGAATGAAGAGTACATGATGCAGATGCTGATATACTTTCACTTCTGACATTCTTACCAATAAGCAGCGTGCAATATCAACCAGAAAAGACACAAAGTAAGAAAAGTTTTCTCTAAGCATGACTTCCACTACCCCTGAACAGCAATTAGTTTCTTTGTGGGAAATATTTGACTGAAAAGCTTAATATGGTGCTGTTTTATGTTATTAGCAAATGACAGCTGAGCATGCCTAAGTGAATGTGCATGGATATATTTTGAAATTTCATGAGGTTTGGGTTTTTTTAAAGAAAACATTCTTTCCAGTTGATTTACACATGGTCTTAGGCATAAGAAATGTAGAGACAAATGAAATATAGGACAAAGAATCTTCTGGATCACAGAAGCCCTGAAAATTAAAGTCTGAAGTTCACACTTAAGATGGAATAAAATTCAGACCTCATTTATGTTTCATTTAATTTCTTCTTCATTTCATATTTAATTAATTTTCAGATTGAAATATCCTCCATTTGTCTTGCTGATATGCAGCATAGAAATGGTCAAGCCAAGCAATTAAATGTCACTATCCATAGGTCATCTGTCTTGGATGAGTATGGTCCCTACAGAAAAATTCACTTATACTCTTCTTAAAAGATCACAGAACTTCAATACCTCATTTTTAAGTGCTAGTTGGGAGTACTTAAAACACAGATTCTATTACTCTACATGTCTATGGAAATACGTTGAATATAGGAAGACCATAAAAATATTTTCTTCTCACCTAGAAAAATGCATGACAGAAAATGATCATAACATAAGGGTTAAGAAATTCAAAAGTCAAAACTTACTCAATCACCTGATCTGCTCTTTTTTAGGGAAAGAAACCCTAGAAGAAAAGGAGTAGGCAACCTGCTTACTTGGATCTTGAAAACCCCCAGGGATGGTACAGCTACCATGTCCCTGGGAAGGCTGTTCCTGATTGATAGTTTTCACTGTAAAAAATTCCTTCTTGAATTGAGATGAAACCTCTCTCAATGCAACTTTTACCTGTATTTCCTTGTCTTTTCCATGTGATACCCTGTGAAGAGAGAGCCTTCATCTTCCTTGTAGCTAACCTTTTTGTACTGGAATACAATGCCTTCTCTGGAGAGTAAAGAAAGTTAATGGATTTAAACCAAAAAATTGCAGGTTCAGATTAGATATTAGGAAGAAAATCTTCACTGTGATGGTGGTGAGGCACTTAAACTGATTGTCCAAAGAAGCTATGGACATATCAACTTTTTTAGTGAAAGCTGCCCCTGCCCATGCCAGAGGAGTGGACTAGATGATATTTAAGGTCCCTTCCAACCCAAACATTTTCATGATCCTGTCATTCTTCAACATTTCATCATAGGGCAGATTCTTCAGCCCTTTGATCATCTTTCTGATTCCTCATGGTCTTACTCTATTAGGGTCAGATCTAAAATAATGCTGCTGGTATGGATAAAGCTACACTGCCTAAAGTAGAATATATGATTACCTAGCAAGCACAATGCTTGAAACATGCCTATTGCCAACATCTCTAACCTATGGAACCTCAATCCATCTTTTCCTCATTGCTTGAGGATGGCTGACCAGTGTATTGACTTCCTACAAAGAAAATGGACCTCATATACAGAAATTGAATAACTGATTCCTTTAAGTACTCTTCAAAGAGCCCACTGCAAGCATTTGCAATATGAAAGTCCTAGTCATTTATCAAAACAGAATCACATCCTCATGTAGCTGTTTCTGTTGCAAAAGCCCTTAATGAATAAGACCTTGAATGTTTAAAAAAAAATTAATATGATTTATAGCAGTAATCCTCTTAAACACTTGAGTCTTTGTCAGCTTTCAACTAACAAGCTCAGTTATTAATGGCAGCAGTCTTACAACACTCAGGGATTACTGCCTAGGCCTGCTGACAATGCACTGCTAGTGACCAGTTTTCAAAGTGCAATCTGTTATTGTATTTCACAGTCAAATCAATGTTTAAAATTGCTTGAAGCATGATAACTTGCCTCTTCTAGCAAGCCCACTATTTAAAAACAAAATCATTGTATCATTCTTTTTCATTGTGATTAAAGGTTATTATTATTACCAGTGTAAGTTATCTGGCAACATTTTTTAGTTTATGGTTTGACTAGGTAAACTTGAAAATAATATTAAAGACAAAAAATAACTTTAACTATAAAAAAAGGACAGACATGTCGGAAACCTGTCTACTTTCTCTTAATACAGAGTTTCTGACAAGCATACAGATTTGCCTTAATTATTTATTTATTTCATTGAAACTATTTTCATCTGTTTTAAATTTTTAATAAGTCTATTTAAATAAAGTCTATTGGGATGTTTATTTTGTGTTTGAAAATCCTGAAGGGTTCTTTATTCAGAAAATGTAGGTTTGTGGTATTTGGTATAACATTCCTTGCTAAAAATGAGAGAATTCCACAGAAATATCTCTAAACATTGAAGAGTCTATGGCTAATGCAACAAAGGTTAATGAACATGATTAGTACTCTATGAACTTTCTCTTTCACCGTAATCCTGGAGCCTCTGGAGTCTCCCAGATAGTTTCATTTCCTTTCTCCCCGAAAAATAAAACAAAACACATCTCCATATCTTGTTCCAGTTTTGTTTACCCTCAATATTTGGCAGCATCAACCTACCTTGTACAGCCTAGTGAAAATTCTGAAAAAGATACAGTCTGTTATAAAATCTCTTGATGATCACGTGGTCTTGCCTATGTTGCAGTCACTAAAATCTTCAGAATATGGTTATTAATTCATGCATTGTATAAAGGAAGGCCAGCAAAAGGAGCTTGTTATCCTTTACCCACTGACTTAGATAATATTCTGCTCTACATTTATATCCCTTTTGCATCTGATTTGAAGCAAATTTGAATATTTCATCTTTAGTGATTTAAAGTATAACATTACATTATAGAAGCATACATTATATGTTATTGTAGTGATAAGTCTGTGAAAGGATTTTGGAGACTTGGAAGAAAAAAAAAGACTGAGAGAAGATGTGTGGCAGATTATAGAAATACATTATTAGATATTGGCTTGAAAACACACAGGAAGAAACCATTGTGATATTGATTTTCTATGTTTCCGTGGAAGAAAGAAGAATTCCACCTGGACAACAAAAGCCCCAAATGGATGCCTGAGATTTTTTTTCTCTGTCAGCATAGCTTATAGGAAAAGGGGCTTTGTTCTTTGCTACACAGATGGTAAGAGAAAGGGAACTGAAGGCTCTGTAAGACATTTCACAGAGACATGCCTGACAGGTGATCAAATCATTGAACACTTTTCCCTGAAAAACAATGTTCAGATGTAGTCTAAGCATACACCCTGTGACAGCAGGAACATACTTTCCTCTGTGTTGACATTCATTTTAATAATGGAAAAACCAAGCAGAATTTCTGGCAATGACAACAACAACAACGAAGTATACACTTTCATGTTTACAATACAGAACTCATCAATTAATGCATTTCTTTACTAGGGGGGTGACTATTTTAATAAGAAACTTTTTGATAGCATATGAAAAACTAGTGATTCAGATGTGGAATCTCTGTACAGTCTGAGAGGTAAATGGTCTTATTCAGTACTGGATTATAAAAGTTGGTGAAATGCTATTAATGGTGTTAACATGATGGCTTCCTACTAAATCATGTCCTTGATATTCAGAGCTAAACACATAAACAACGTTTCAAGGCTCCTGTCACTCAGAAGCACATTTCTGCAGAATATAAGCATATCTGTCACCCTGAGATGTACACAGAATTTTTTAAAAAAAGGCAAGAACATGTGCCTAATTTTAACTCTCCATTGTCCAAAAGCAACTGAAAGAGCCTCCAATATGTCATGAAAATTGTAATTTTAATCTCATACCTCAAAGAAATAGATTACCAGAAATTATTTTCTTTTAACTCTTGTGGCCCATATTTGTTACTTCAATTCATGTTCAATATTAAATATCACAAATGTCACATAACCTATTTTATATGTACTAAGTACATCTATCATAAATTTACAGAAGCTATTAATGATAAGTCTATTAATGTGAACAGTTAACCAGTACTGACGTAATATACTTTGTTGAAAAGCCTACAGGAAAGAAATTCCTGAGTATTTACTTTCCTCATGTAGTGACAAAACCATTTCATTCAGTCTTTATAGTAGAATGAATTAGAATTTTTTAGAAGGAATTAATTGCAAGAACATAGGACTAACATAAACACTAACACAGCAAAGCTATATCAGCCAACCTGTCTATCTGCAAACCATGTATTTTGTTCAAAGTTAAAAAATCATTGCAAAGAAACACTTTAGTGTATACTAGTTGAGGATTTAATCTTCCATGGAAGTTCCAAAAAGGTTTTCATGTGTATGTAACTTCCTTAGAACATTGATAGTTTCTATTTTGTTAGTCTGTATTTTGTGAAGGAATTCTATAAAACCAGGATAAGTCAAGAGCACAGTTATTTGAATTACCACTGATGCAATCAAGTGATTTGCACCAAAACTGCTAGTTTTTTACGCTTTGTGATGTCTTATACTAAATGGGATTCTGCAATATTTGGTGTTTTGTGCTTCACATAAAAAACACTTTTAACAAAAAATATTGAAGTAAATCTAACATGCAACTCAGTATTGTAAAACACATGCACATTATGGTTTATAAACTCTCTCAATGAAAACTCAAACTTTATCACTGCCTCACTGTATGTGTATGTATGTATATATATATATATATATATATGTTGCTTTGATGTATTTTGTCATTACATTATTGACAGTTTGAGGACTCAGGAGTAAATATAGAAATACTAGAAATGATACTTCCTGGCTTTCCCTCCTAGTTTCCTTCATTCCTTATTGTTTTTAAAAATATGAAAATAATATTTCAGGGGATAATATGCATTGTTTATTCAACATAAATAATTAATTAGCAAACATATTTTAAACAAATGTGTGCCTTCTCTTAGGCAGTGAAAGGAACACAGCTGCAGTACTGTAGCAAATAGGCAATAGATTAACTACTTATTTAAAAGATGTTAAATTAATCTATCCTAAATTGAAATTATACTTAAATTTTCAACTCTCCTAAATAGAAATCTTTCTAGGAAACTTTTTCCTCTGTCTTCTTCAAATATATATTTCATTCTAAGGTGCAAAGGAAAACAGATTTTTGATTTTTCCAGATAGGCACAGGATGGTCCTGTCACACACAAATAAATAAACCAATATGACCATAAAGTGGAAGGAGGAAAAGATTTGCAGTTTCAAGTATTTCACAGAATCAGAGAATGAGTAAGGTTGGAAGGTATCAATCACAGGGAGGTGTTCTGGTCCAACCTCCCTGCTCAGGCAGGGTCATCCTGGAGCCTATTGGACAGAATTGCATCTAGACAGTTCCATTTCCATTCAGGGCTCTGTTCTAAGCTGGGCTACAGAAAAAAAAAAAAAATCTTATTTTAAAGAGTACAATATAAATAATGCACCTGACTGCTGTTCTATCTCTTCATCCCTATTATGCAAGTAATTTTGTAGAGTTTTCGGCTTGAAGAATTGAACTAGAATTTTTTATTTTCCTATTTTTCTAGAGCTGCTTTTCTTGTTATAAAGAAACACATTTGAATGTTCAGAAATTCTCATTATCTGGTATTATCTGCAGAAATTATCTGTAGATACTTACTGAAATAATTAAAATTCACATCATAGTAACTGAGAATGTTCAATCTGATATTTGACTAACTGTAAATTTAAGAAAATCTCACAATTCCTTTTCAACACAGTTTTTCCAAAAGGTTTTCTAGATGAATCACTGAAAGGAGATAAGTATGCACCTTAGTAGCTGGAAGTGTTTGTGGACAGGCTATTTAGCAAGCACACAGAGGAAAGATACAGAACATGCTCTACATTCCTCAAGGCTGTGACTGCAAAGCTGCATCAGAAAAATGTGCCAAATTTTGTATCAGCTTTTTGGGGGTCAAAGGCCTTTAGAAAAACACATGAAAACTTTGTGTCAACATTACTATACAAACTTTCCCTTGTAGTCATTAGGAATCACAGAAAATTATCAACTCTTTTTTGGGAGAAAAGTTAGGTCTTGACATTATAGCCTACAACAGTTTGACAGTAGTTTCTGCCCTTGTAAATTTCCCAATGTATGTATTCTTCTCTCTACTGAGGCTGACTGATCTCTGAATTTTCCCAAGTTTTTTCTACATAGATGTAATCACTTTCAAGACTGGTCTTCAAAAAATTATGGAGAAAAAAGGCTCAGAGGAAGTCTAATTTCCACATCCACAAGCCATTGTGAATAATTGCTAAAGGTGATATTTTCTTTCCTTGTGTCTTTGTCTTGTAAAATGCAGAAAATGCATAATTTTGAGAAATTTTAAATGTAACTTGCACTATGGTAAAGACTGTGTATAATTACCATTCCAGTCAAATATATATCATAAATTAATAAATTTAATTGATATTTGATGAACTTAAGAATCTCTGCTACTACCAACAGAGGGTTATTTCATTTTTAGATATTTAATATATTAATAGTTATAAAGGCATGTAACCTAATAACCTGCAGTGGTAGAAATGGAAGATTCCAAGAAAGGATGAGCAGTTACCCAATAAATGACTGATTATTTGCCAGTTAGAAGGACACAGTGTTTTTTCATTCTACATAAACACATGTAGATATAGCACATGTTCCATTATGATGTTTTTTATTATATTATCATGTTAGGAGAATATCCTGGCAAAATAAAATATATACTGATACATGCATTCTAATTTTAACTATTTTCAACATAATTCCAAGTATTGTTTTCTCACCTGATTATTGTAAAAAAGTTTAAACACCCAAATTGGGATATCTAGATGCCAAAAAATGACATGAGTAAAAATAGACATTGAATTTTGGAAGAGACACATAACTCCACAGATATTTTTCTGGTTCAAAGGAGAATATGGCACCCATAAAAACAGTGTCACTATAAAAGTTTACAGTTTTAAAATGCAATATTAATATACAAGATTACATATCCTTGTTAATGGGCAGTAATTACAGTAACATAATTATCTGGAATAATATACAATTACGTGTGTATATATATATATATATATATATATATATATAATGTGAATATAACATATGCATACACACATATATATAAAATTATTTCAAGAACATGTTTTTTTCCAAATTGTATATTTTTTCCCAATTCAAAGGTATTCCATAGCAGTATTTCTAAAAAATACATCTGTAGAATACTCAATATGATGAGTTTATGCCATTAACTCAAATCAAAGAAAAACATCCATAGATTTAGATTATTACGCACAGAGACTTTGTTAACAGCATAGTATTAATATTATGAAGTTGAACATCTGAAAAATAAGGAATTATGTCAATAAGGGTCTGCCATACCTTAAATCTCTTCTCTTTCTGTCATAAACATAACTTGCAACAGACCTTAATTATGCAATCATCTACTACTTTTTAATTGAGCCTTTCTTCATTTAATGCAGATAACAGATGGCATTCATTTTTCTAGCACCTACTCAATATTTTCTTTCCTTACATCATTCAATGTGTGGTCTTAAGCCCTAGAAATCTCTTCCTACATAGTTTGCTCTGAAGACAGCATTATAAATTTTCATCTAAGCTTTACTGTGAGGTTGTAATGATGGCACTCCCAAAATATTAGTGTTTGTTTTCACACCTTGTGAATGAAAACTGAAACATATAGAAAAAGTTTAATTTTTTTTTTATTTTTCACCTAAAATGCCAGGCTTTGAAAATCATGTGGTACATTATATATTTAAAGCTCATTTTCTATAGTCTTAGTCAAAATTATAAGCCAGCTACATTTTTATAAATAAGACAAACACCAACTCAGAAGTCCACCACTATGGAAAGAAGGATTCCATAACTACTGGTAAAACATTAAGACATTGATATAAGTGATGTGTCTTTATCACTCAAAAGACATGAATGAGAGAGAGTGAAAGGTTCCACTTCTCTGGAGTAGTATTTATTTGCTTTGACTGTGAGAACATCTTTGTGATTCTTGGGTTAATCTACAATGAAAAAATTAAAAAGCGGTCAGGTAAGAAGAAGAACCAACTTTGTACATGCATGCCCTAAGTTTCTTCTGGTTTTCCATCTATGCCATTGAATCTAATGAAAGTTTTCAATAGTGATAATAATATCAGCATTGAAACTGCATCATGTAGTTAGAAATACCGTTCATTATGTCTGTAGGAAGACAGCGTTAAATTTGTAATTGCTTTTTTTTTACAGCATTTCCTTAAATTTTACTGCTCAACTTTGCAAATGTTACACAGTTACATATAGTGTTCCTGTAAGACAGATGGGCATGTGTGTGTTATTTTCTTAGATTAAAAAAAGCTCACATTGATTTTGAAATTCTAACACCTGGATTCATACTGATTTTATTTACTTTAACAGAAAAGCAGAAACCTGTGAAAAGTTGTCCATCATCTCTGCAATACACTTCTCTTAGTTATGCTTCCTAGGCAGTCCCAGCCTTTCCTGTTCCACAGCAGCTTCTATCTGCTCTACATCTCCTGAAGTTTCTTTTCATCTGGCTTTTTCCCTCTCAAGTTTCTGTTTTGTTACTATTTGGAGTAGCTTTTTTGTCCAAATTTGGTGTTATACACTTCAGAAAGGTTTTTCCATTTGATTTCTAATTTTATTCTCAGTTTTTCAGCTGGATAATTTCTTGTACTGGCCTTTTCAATGTGTTTGTCCTTGTAATTTTTCTTCCCTTCCAACACTCTTCTGTAGTTGACAAGAGAAGAGTGACCAATGTCATCTACATAGGCTTCATAAAACCTTTGACATGGTGCTTAACAGTATACTTATCTCTAAACTGGAGAGACACGGGCTGGAAGCATGGACTGGAGTTGGCTGTCTGTATCCAGATGGCCTGTCATATGTAATGGCTCTATGTCAAAGTGGAGACCAGTGATGAGTGGCATCCCTCATTGCCTTGTTTTGGCACCAGAGCTCTTTAATGTCTTCATCAGTGACACAGACAGTGAGGCTGGGTGCAAGCTGGCAGATGACATGAAGCTGAGTGGCACTGTTGATACAACAGAAGGTAGGGATCCCACCCAGAGGGACATGAACAAGTTTGAGCAGTGGGCCCATGAGGCTTAATAAGGCCAAGTAAAAGGTGCATTACCTGGCTTGGGCCAGTCGCAGGCATGAGTACTGGGAGAAGAATTCATTGAGAGCAGCCCTGTGGAATGGAGCTGTGTCATTCTCACGGATGACATAATCCAACAGCATGTCTTCACAGCCCAGAAGGCCAGCTGCATCGAGGGCTGCACCAAAATAGCTGTGCACAGCAGGTCAAGGGAGACAATTCTCCCACCATACTCTGCCCATGGCGAGAGCGTGAGACCCCACACATGTGGGGAATTTTGTGTCCAGCTCTGGGCCACAAATGATGGCAGAAACAGGAAGACAATCTGAGAGAATTGAGGCTGTTCAGTCTGGAGAAGGATCCTGGGACATCTTATAGCAGCCTTTCAGTACCTACAGGGGGCTAGAAGGCTGGAGAGGGAATTTTTACATAGGGAGGTACTAATAAGACGAGGGAATTGTTTTAAAGAGGGCAGATTTAGGTTAGTTTTTTAAAGAATATTCTTTTCTATGAGGTTGGTGAGACACTGGAACAGGTTTCCCAAAGAAGCTGTGAGTGCCCCATCCTTGAAAATGCACAAAGCCAGATTGGATGGAGCTCTGAGCAATCTGGTCTACTGAAAGGTATCCCTATCCATGGCAGGAAGGTTGGATCAAGATGATCTTTAAGGTCTTGCCGATTCCCAAGCATTCTATGTGATTCTATAACAGGGAGAGGCCTAAGGTGACCTGGAAAGTAAATGGCTTGAAATGTTTTTGAGTTCCAAGGTAATATCAAATGCACAAGCCTTAAATTAAAGGGGAATATATAACTAAAAATATTTTTTTCTATGCGATATTTGAGAAAAACTTGTAGTCTTGTTATAAATTCATAACTGCCTTGAGATAATATATATAAACCCTCTTTTATTGTAGATTAAAAGGCATCTCCAGAAAATCTTTAGCTTTGGATTTGTAAAATGTTAGTCTATTTGCCAGATGAGAAAGAAAATTTGTATGCTAGCATTTTCCTGGCTTTCAGAATTGTTCCAGTTTGTCAATGGTTGTGTAAAATTCAATTTCCACATACTTCTTATAGACTATGAATCCATCTAGAGGTTTAAGTAGATGTTCAAGATTTTGGGGAGAAATTCAGTTACTTAAACAGAGGTTATGTAAAGCCATTTTTAGGTCATCCTATTTCATATGTAACAGCACTGTGGCATGCCTCAGCAAAAAAGAGAAATCACACATGGCACTATGATGAGGCAGCTGAAAGCCTTCCTTGGGAAGAAATTAATTTTGTCTAAATGTAGACACCTGCAACACAGACTTTTACATTCCAGCTAGTCATTACAGGGTCATTTTCTAGTCAGTGGAGAGCAATAAGTACTTCAAGAGCCTAATTTATCTGACTGAATGTCTACGTCTACTCCAGGATGAGATGAACCATGCCCTAAAGGCATCTTTTAAATATAAAGGTATCTAACATGATTAGCTGAGATTTGGACATCTATATTGTAGACATCAGCATGTACTCAGATGAATAGGATTCATGTCAGCAGAGTGAAGGAATCTTCTGGCAAAATGAGTCTGCCAGATAACAATGATTCTCTAAAACTTAAATATCTAATTATTTTTCTGAGTCTGGCACATGGGTTTCTAGTTGTCTGGTGTTTTAAACCCACAGCTCAAATGTAGCCACACTACTGACTACCTTGAAGTTCTAAACTGTCCTTATTAATAGGAGTTCAGTGAATTCAAACTTATATGACTCAATATAGAATAAAACAAAACATGAATTGAATGGCATGCAAAGGTAGCAGGAGTTAAATGAATCATTGAATCATAGAATTGTCAAGGTTGGAAAAGACCTTTAAGATTATCACGTCCAACAGTCAACCCAGCACCGCCACCATGTTAAACACTAAACCCTGTCTTCAAGAGCCATATCCACACATTTTTCTAACAATTCCAGAGGCAGCAACTCCAGCACTACCCTGGACAGTCTATTCCAATGTTTTACAACCCTTCCCATTAATAATTTTTTTCCTATTATCTAAGCACATGAAACACACAAATACACCAATATCTTCAATTGGGAAGATAAGATTTACTCTCTTATTATTTACCAGCTCTACAATTCAAACTGATGAGTTTAACAGTGTTTATTAAATAAATAAATGTATTTGACAGGTGAGTCTGGATATTTTTTATTATTTGCTTTTGTTCTGTTGGATATGCCTACTAAACTAAAATACAGGCTTGAAAACAATACTTGGGAATTTGAATATCACCTCAATGATACAATCAGGTTAGATATTATTTTTGTAGATAGAATGGAAATATATCTAAGAAGGAATGAATTCTTTAAATTATAATCTTATGTTTCAAAGCCTGTGAAAAGAGACTAATATATTTCCTGTGGCATTTGTGAATTTGTGACAAAGCTGCTCACCCAGAGAAAACATCAGATTGAAAGATTATTTTAAAGTTGACCTTCTAGGTGGTGCACTGTTAGTATCCCCTATAATATTATACTTCAGTACTGTAGCATAGTTATTAGAATATACTAATAAAAAAATCTGGTTTTCTGTGTCTAGTCAAGTTAACTATAAAGAAACTGCTGCATTTTTTAATGGTCAATTAAACGCTTATGATTACATAGCCAAAGAATCACAGCTTTCCTTACACAAGATACTTGAGGTTAGTATGATCTATAAATCAGAAACCATATTTTAGAACAAGTACATGACTAGACATTAGTAACAAGCAGACTGAAACTATCATGAAAGCAATTAAAAATATTTATAGACTGTTTCATGAAACCAAAATAATACTCATTTTTTCAGGAGGTGACTTTTTACTGTAAATAATACAGTTAATGGCATACATTCATCATATCTCACATTAATTAGATTTTTTTTTCATTAGGATCTATGAAACTGTTTAAAGTACCAATGTCAACAACAGTTAACATGATTAAAACTGCATTCCTTTAAGATTTTTATCCCAACTTGTATTAATGTTTATTTTAAAATGCTTCTGTGCTGTGGAACCATCTGTTTCTTGCTAGTTATAGTACCTGAGTTCTATAATCATAGGACCCAAGAGAGTTTTTCACCTATTTTTCTTCATAGTATAGCAGGCATTCACTATTGCATTCAAAAGAAATATGTCAACTGAAGTTCAGAAGTTGTAATCAACAGGAAAATATTTGCAAACTTTTAAAACTGAAACTTCTTGGAAACTCCTTCTAATTTCATTGGTGAATTTTCTGGCTGTGGATTTGAAATTGTAGATTTTCTCACATTATACCAGGAAAAAGAGAAGAGATACTAGTAGCCAAAATAAGTAATCTTTCTGTATGTACTTTAAAAAATTAGCTTTCTATAAACATATGACTTTCAAATCACCTTTTGAAAAATATTAAAATCAATTAAGCAATGGATAAATTTCCATCTAAAAGAATAAATCAATCAGCTGTCAATGTCAATTGATTATTCTGAAATAGAGTGGTGTTTAAACTGTTAATTTATTGTATATTATTCTACATCTATAAGAACACCATGTGAATTAGGTATGACATGCATCCTAGTAAATGGATAAAAAATTTATTTTCCTTTTTGAAGTCTTAGTTTGTATCATGTGATCATCTGCTCTTCATTTGGTAAGTCATTCCTGTTAAGTACAAAAGTAAATTGCTTTCTAATAAAGGTCAGATTTGTAAGTAATAAGAGCTTCAAAATCTCACAAGTTAAACTAGAATATATGGTGTATGGAGGTAAGGTTGTGCTTTATAGGTTTTGGCAACAGGGATTTTGCTCAAAAAGTAAACCTGGCTTGGGTTATATTACAACACAATGTAAAATATAAATATATAATTTAATCAGATTGATACAAAAATGGGGACACACATAGAAGGGCACATATAGCACTCAGAATTTTATCTGAATTGGAGAAAATACACATTTCTTTGTATTCAGCAGTTTATGGCAACATAAATGAAGGAAGGAACATTAATGAAGATTTTATTAAGAGCCAGATACCAGTCTCTTGACCAAAATGCTTATTAAAATCTAGAAAGGAAAGAAAAAACTAAGCAGATCAATTGTTACATAGATCTTATTTCTCTACTAGAAATACAGTTAAAAAATGAGAGTACAGTAGAATCACTGCATCCCTAGTGTTTAAAATAAGGTTACACTAAGAGATATACTATCATCTACATATTATGTAAGTGATGGTGATAACTATGTGATAAATTAAAGCACTTACAGACAAATTGCATTTATCATGCACTTATGATCATCTCACCTGCAATCCCTCTACTAATTGATTGCCACTGGGACTACTTTTACTACTTTTAGATGCAAATAGGTGAAGTCAGACTGGCCATATCTAGTCTGACTTGCATAGGTGTACATTTGTCACTTGCTGGACAGCTGGCTTGGCATGGCTGGTGGAGAGGAAATTTAGGGTTGTCTGTTCACATCTAGCCTTTATGGGACATTTTGCAGCACCTGTTTCTAGTCTGTTGGGATTTCCCTCATTAGAAAACTGGTGAGTTAAAACAGACTGAGCCCCATGTTTGCAATCATGAAGAATGAACTGAAGACAGGCTGCATTAAGGCTTGGGACAGTGTTAACTAGGCTTTAACATGCAGTCATGCAAAAGCATGTGTACATTCCAGAAATCTCTCCCAACACAAACTAAAATGATATTCTGGAAGTAACAAGTTTTTTCTATAGATTCCAACAAGAAAATATTTTCTTGGGAATCTCTTCTGTTTGCAGTTCTTTCAGATCTTATGAATCAAACATTTCAGGCATGACTTTCAGCTACTATCCTTTATGTAGTAAAATAATAAGAATTATTATAATTATTATTATTAATGATGATTTTTAATGATCCTTGTGGTTCCCATCCAACTCTAGACATTTTATGATAATAATATTAGCAACAACAATATCTATTATTATTATTATTATTATTATTATTATTGCTGCATATAGGAGGGAAATCTTGTGAATCTATGAGGGGGAAGGATTGAGAAAAATGGAAACTGTCATGCTTCTACTAACCTCAGCACTCCTTTTCTCTGGCAGGCCTCCAAAACCTTTCTCATTTATGCAGTCTTCAGGGTAAAAAGGAGGCTGCTGGTTGCTGATTAAAGTCTCCCTTGGCTGTTGTCCTGCCTGGCAGACTCTCTCTTTTTTTTTATTTTTTTCCTACTGGTTATTTAATATACTTTACTCTACAATTAGTCTACAGGGGTTTGCTAAAGGCAGACACTCCTTTCCCTGCCTTTGGCTGCATGCAGTCATAGAAATGGTGCAAGATTACAAACTGTGTTATCCATAGTAGTTCACTGGGAAGCTATGCATATGAGCTTCTGCTGGAGTTTTTTGCCTAAAGATGTTTTTTTCAGATATATGCAGTACTGCTAGAAGTAAAGAGAATCATTATAACAAAAATGCATTGATTCAATTTTTGCAAAAATATTCAACATTTTACCTTAACACTCAAAAATTAAAATGAAAAAAATTGCTGTCAAAAAAAGATGATTGCATTTATGCACTTTGGTTCCAAGAGTTTTAGTAGTGTATCCCTCTTCAGACGCTCTCATCTCTATTAAGAATTTCCTGACAGAGTAAACTACTAGCCTTAGTATATCCTTAATATGTATAATCCTTAGCAGTTATGGCTGTTAGCATAGGTAGAAAAACATTCCCTGATCTCACCCTTAGTCAGATCCCCAAATACTCCCAATTCCAACTGCAGAGTTCAAATGATTCCTACTTAGGAAAGTCAGACCAGTCAGTCTACTTTGTAGAAATTTTGATTTTTGTAGAGGCTAAGAGAATGTATTAGTCAGAGCAGAACAGTTTATTTCCCATAGTTTTCTCATTTCCCAGATGAGTGAAAGGTTCAGATCAGAGTCTAGCTATGGCCAGATATGGTTCCAACAAGAATTAGGCTACACGGAAGATGTCTCCTCTTAGTGTCTCCTGTACATGCAGGAGCTGTGTGCTTTCTAAGTCTGCAACTCAGTGTGTCTTTGACCCTGTCTGTGTCCTGCCTCTTAGAATACATGTCAAATGCATGAAAAAGTATGATGAACAATTAAGAGAAATTATTTAATTAATTTTGTCACATTTTGTGATATCATGATGCAGGACTTTCTGACCAAGTGAAAGAATAATTGATAAAAATGACTGCAGTCCCTAAAAGTTCTACAAAGTATGATAAAAAGCCATGCTATAAATCCAAAATGACCTGCAAAACTCAGGGGGAAAGTGAATATGATCTCTTCCCAGTTATTCTAGCAGAGACAATATAATTTTTGAACTTCATGACAGCTCTATTGCTTTTTGTGGCATGATTTGGCAGTGTGTTATGGGTACTTTCATCCAGAAATGCTCTTTCATCCGAGACTGCAAAGTCAAGACTTTTCTTGTCATCCTTTTATAACATTGTAACTTGAAAAAGGTCCAGCACTAAATACAACAGAGAAAATGAACCAGAAATCAGCACTATCTGCAGTGCATTTAATTCTGAGTGACTGAGTAACAAATTAGTCATTATGGCAAGGACAACACTTTTGTATATATTTGCTTTTCATGAAAATAATTAAAATGAGACTTTTTTTACACTTTTAAAAGAAAAATTTCATATTAAAATATGAAAGTAATTTATTTGAAAGATACTTATTTGATTACAGATATAAACTGTATACAAATAAAAGAGTGCAAAGCTTTCTGTAATGTTATGTTTGGGTTTCACCACACCAGAAATATGAATAGGCAGATATGAAATGGCATATCTAGGTCTAGCTACTATTAACTGCTTTTATAAGTAGTGGAGAGAAATAGGTGATTCAGAAGGCAACTCATCTACCTTATCTTTGCTAGATGCTTGTGTAATGAAGGACCTATAGCTTCACCCTGAGTACATAGCATCACTAATGTATATCTACTTTGGGATATATAAATACATCTATCTATATATTTATTACTAATTTATATTTGGGGTTATTAATGACAGATGAATTCAAATATATCACATTAAATACATGCATAACACAAACAGCTTGTTTGTGACAGCTTGTACTCCAAGAAAACTGCAACCCCAAAAATTAGACAGAAGATGACAGAAATTTGAAAAACAAACTCCACCCCAAACTCTCCGTAAATAACCAACCAAACAAAAGAGCCTATCAAAGGCTATCGTCACCTTGTTGTTTGTCATTACATAGTAAGCACAGAACACCTTCACTGGTGCCTTAATTCCAATTGAAAACATTTCCAGAAAGGAAATGGTGTAGGTTTATGGCCATTTTAAACTATCAAAGCAAGCATTACGGAAGATTATCAGAACATATTAAAAATTAATCAGACACATAGCTGCATTAAAATGGTGGGGTTTTTAGGACTAATAAGCAGAAAGAATACAGATAGGCCAAATATAAGTGCCTGTAAAGGAGGTCATATCAAAGAGAGCATTCAATGCCTGGACCTGAAACATTTTGATCGCTCAAATACAACAGAAGGGAGAACTGGAAGGAATGAACAAGACCTCTTTTTCCAAAACATTTAACCTGAACTACTGATGAAGTTGCCACAAGAAGACACCAGAATTTCAAAAACAAAACTTACGGAGTGATCTGAGATCCACATTTCAATGATAATATTGATCAAGATCAGTTACACACACAGTTTAATCAGTAGATACTCAAAGAAATGATAATAGCAAAATTTAGTTATTGATGTTTTCATGCTTGGTTGCAGTTAGAAATGTTAAGTACACAATTAAACTTTACATCAGACGGTAGATTATTTATGAAATCTTTCTTAAAACTTTTTGGCTTTATTAAGCTAAGGAAATAAAAAGCCAGATAATAAACATGATGTACGTTTTAGTTATCAACAAGCTTGTATAGAAAAAATAATTGAAGTTCTAAAGTATGACTATATTGACCTTATTCAGTCACGGTAAATACTACTCTTTCAAAATGTGAATTGCTTCCATAGGACTCCTGGAAGAGTAATGTGAAGAACAGTGACAAAATTGGGCTCTGTGTTACGATGCTGCCTTAATCAAGTTCCAAGTAAAAATACAAGTTTCCTTATAGACATTTTTGCAGAGAGGAAAGAAGCTGTAATCTATCCAACCAGTGGAAGTGTACCCACAAAAAGTAAGCCTTGGCAAAATAAGTTAATGCACATTTATGGTAAGTGCTTTGTATGTTTTGTTTAGAAAGTGTACTATGCAGAACAATTAACTTAAAAGGATCAAGTACGTGTGGGAAGGGAGATTAGCAGAGGAGACTGCAACTAAGGAAATGTTTTGCAGATGTACTGCATTTAAATTAATAAAATCTCATTAGGTTTTATGTTTGCCAATAACGGCTGGAAAAGTTACCACACATTGTAGGAACAATTACCCAAATCTTCACTGTCTCATTAGGTTTGTCATACTGTTTTCATTATAATACATTAGAACTTGCAAGTGAGCTTTCAGTAATGACATATTGTTCCAATTCTCCTTTCAGCAGGCTTTAAGATATTTTAGTATTTGTGTTATAAGCCAGCAGGTGTCTTCACTTTGGTTTTTTTCTCAATCGGTTTTATACAGACCTCCAGACACAGAATGGAATGCAAAAGGGCTTTCAACAACTGCATAAAAATGAGTCTGATTAGAGTAGAGCAATAGACACCATTTTTATGTTATGATAATTCAAGGTACTAAAAATGTGCATCTTTAGAGCATATATCTATTCCTTTAAGTCCTGTTAGTGAAAGCTGTATTAATGTAGATAAACCATGTGATACATAAAGTTTGCAAATCTGCATAACAAATGGAAGGCATAAAGCTGATTTGAATATCTAAGGCATTATAAACTTCAATGAGAACAACCAACACTCTTTGAGCTTGTAAGGAACTTGCATTCAAATGAATTAGATTTTAAAAGGATATATTTTTTATAATATTTTGAAGCTTTCTGCTTCAGGTCTCAAGAAACTCAAGGTTAAAACAAATACTGGATTTAAGCAATAAGAGGAAAAGTTATAGGAACAAATTAAAAAAGAAACCCATTTGTATAAATGTCACATGACCTTAAAAATGAGGCTATTTTTGTGCTATCCATGAGAAAATAAAACTTTAGAAAATAAGTTCTCATAGATCTGCAGTCTTAGTGTTGTTTATTTTGACTATATAATGAAGTAAAATGTTAAACAGCACATTAAGAAAGATTCTTGGACATCCTGAGAAGAACATTATAACTATGCCGTTGTAATAGCTGGATTTTCAACTGCTTTAGAATTGGCAAAACATGAAAACAGAATCAGACAAAATAGTGAAAAATATCTTTGAGTGGTATTGAGGGACATTTACCATCCTCTCCAGTGTGGTCTCTACTATGAAAGAATGTGAGGAAAAGAAACATGTGACACATGATGTTCTAAGAAAATACATGATTATTATTTACATAAATCAGCTTTACAATTAATTTTAACTAGATACAGGGCTATTTGTCTAAAATCAAACAGCTTATTAGAAGAACTGCAGCCCAAAAATAATTTTTGTCCTGATTTGATTAATATCCATTTCAAGTGATTTCTGAAAATGTCTATATCTTGTATTAAATCATAGCCCTCTATTTGCATAAACAAAGCAGTTGTATTCAGGGCAAAAATTTAACAGGGACTACAAAATAGTTTCTGATCCACTGCCTATTTTGCATTTACCATAGTCTCTCTACAACAGCTGTCACAACAGAACAGAATGACAACTACAGTGGTGGTAAAAAAATGTTAATATTAATTGCTTGAAACGGCAAAGTTTCATCAGTTTTCCATTAGCATGAAACAGCATGAGATTCCTCTCAATGAGCATCAGGAACAATGTAAACATCTCTAATGAACCACCTATTACAGACAGAAATATGTATACACGAAAATTAAATGACCCAAATATATAATATATTTCTCCTCTAGAGAGAAATTATGGTGAATATCTGTGGATTCTAAAGTAATGGACCAATATAGTCAGGTCACTCATGATTAGTGCCAGGTCCTGGACTTGGGTGCCCATGCAGCACTACAGTCTTGGGGAACAGTGTCTGGAAATCTGCCCAGACAGCTTTTCCCAGACACTGGAAAGGAACTCGGCATGTTGGTCAACACCAGGAGTGTGCTAATGGCATTTTGACTTGTGTCAGAGATAGTGTGGACAGAAGAACTAGGGAAGGGATTTTCCCTCTGTACTTGGCACACTCCTGGACCCTTCAGAACAAGAAGGATATGGAGATGCTGGAGCATGTCCAAAGAAGAGCAACAAAGCTGGTGGAAGGTCTGGAGCACAAGCATTAGGACGAGCAGCTGAGGGAGCTGCAGTGGTTTAGTCTGGAGAAAAGAAAGCTCAGGAGAGAGAGACCTTATTGCTCTCTATAATTGCCTGCAAGGCAAGTGAGGTGAAGATCAGCCTCTTCTCCTAACGAATAGAACTTTTGTAGAGCTAAGCAACTGGGTTCATCTTGCTTGATAGGACAAAGGGAAATAATTTCAGGTTGTGTCAGGGGAAGTTTCGATTGTCTATTAGGGAAAACCTCTTTTCTGAAAGAGTTGTCAAGCATCTGCATAGGCTGCCCAAGGAAGCAGTCTTGTCTCTATCCCTAAAGATACTTAAGAGACACATATATGTGGTACTTAGAGACATGGTTTAGAAATGGTCTTGGCAACATTAGGTCAATGTTTAAACTTGATGATCTTAAAGGTCTTCTACAATCTAAACAATTCTATGATTCTATGAACCTATCGAGACTTGGGGAAACAGTTGGGAGGGCTGGAAGGGAAGCAGGGGAAAACCTCACCAACTGCTACGAAAATGAGATAACCTTCAAAAAGTTTTTAAGAAAATGCAGGGAATCTAGAAGATACAAATCAGAGCAGTTTTTGTGAAGACTTAAATATAAAAGTATCCTGCAAACCATACTGTCTAATGAACCCTAAAGAAAAATCTCATTGGGTTTCAGAAATATATTATTTTCCATGCAACAGAATACTGTTTATTTATTTTTCAATAAATATGAAACTTGTTTTTTTTACTTTTTAAATGGATCTGAAAGTCTAAGAGAAGACATGCTAGAGTAGTGCTGTGAAAAAGATAAACAAAAATCAGAGTCCAAACACAACCTTTCATGGGACCTTTCCTTGGGACCTTTTCCCACACAACTCCAGTGTTCCAAGGACTTCAGTGCTGTTCTTGAGCCATAGACCTGGACTTCATAACAACTTTACACCTGGACAGCTTGCTCTCTTACCCCATATTATGATATTTTATTTTCTGTCTGATGGTCACCCCTGCTGTTACTTATTACTGTACTGATATCCTTGTGTCTGTTCTTTTTAAGATACAGGTTTTCTTAATTAATGCCTTTCTTGCTGCTCTATTATTTTCACTTTTAATTTGTCCATGAACTTTAATTAAGCTCCTTCATCATGGCTCACAGGTTTGGCAAGCTTCATATGTATATATATCTGCTCACCCAGCAAGATGACCCAAGTTTGCTAACTCTATAAAAATTCTATTACTTCCATTGATGTCTTGCATAAGAGAGTTAACAAAACTATAAATGGGATAAATAGATTGATTTAGATTTGGGTTTTTTTAGCATTAAGAGTTAATTATTTTTCCTTTTTTTTTAGCAAAGAAAATGTACTATGTATAAGCATAAACTACATGAAACTAGATTGTGTACATTCAAATATTTAACACTTACTCAGAACCAAAAAGTCTAATTATCCCCTGAAACTGTTAGTCCACAGAATAGTGTACCCCTTCACATGTATCTACTTCACCCTTCTTTGATATTTTTCCTTTTCTTATACTTATCCATAGTTCTATTTACTTACATTTAAACAAAAAGTCTAATAAATATGACACAAATGTATTTTATTTTAAAAACCAAGTAAATCTGGTCTTGTAAATATCTACTTGGATTTTCCAGGTTCCTTGGGACTTAAATTCTACCTGTTGAACTATTTACTGGCTTATTAACAAATTTATCTATGAAAGCACTTTATTTTCTCTTCTCATTTGCTTTAGATTATACTGTAAAAAATATCTTGAAGGTTCCTGGAAATATTCTCATTGTTGCTAATAATTTCAGATAGTCCTATACCTTAAACTAGTCTTTGTATTGACTTTAGAGAGCTGCATGCTAGATTCTCTTCAAACTAGCAATATTACAAATTTTCTTTTTTTCCTCAACATAATGTTTTCTGAAATCTCCTACCTCCCTAAGAGTATAAATAGTAGAAAGTTCAGTAGGAAGTTCAGTAGAAGTTCAGTAGAAACAAGAACATCTTGAAGGATTATTCTGAGCAAAGAACACACAGCGCAAGTCAGATGTGTTCCCTCTTGTCTTCTGGAGGAAACATGGCAGGCTGGCTAAAAATGGCCCATGCTAGCCAACTGATTTAATAAATTATATT
The DNA here is from genome assembly GCF_050655825.1 of Lonchura striata. Classification (NCBI taxonomy): domain Eukaryota; kingdom Metazoa; phylum Chordata; class Aves; order Passeriformes; family Estrildidae; genus Lonchura; species Lonchura striata. The sequence continues at coordinate 53,255,716 of NC_140703.1, read as the reverse complement.
TGGTCCTTTTTAGATGCTCTGTGAATGATACCCACCCTTTTGGGCTATTATGTGAACCTTTATTAGATTGCCAGTCTGCCTTGCCTCAGCAAGGCATGCTAAAAATTTAAGCCCTACTTCTGAGCTGCACATTTTGTTGTCTGGGTCATGCATTCTTTTTTCAGAGAAGGAGCAGAAATAAAACTTTTTTATTCCTTTGTTAATATATTTTTTTAAATCATGTAAATCCTTTGAAATGTACTTGATAACAGTGCAAGAAACCAATCATAAGCTCTTGGTCTTTGAAATGTAGGACAAATGACCACATCCGGAATAAAAATTAGAAAAGTGAAAAATTCCAAGTAACATAGGAATTTTTGGAAGTGCTAGGGAAGTTTTGTATTGATTTAGTTATACAATTTGTCATTTCTTTTTTTACTAAATTATGCTACTGAAGTAAAAATAAAATAAAATAAAATTAAAACCCCAAACCCAAAAAGGGATAACTAGAAACTTGTACTAGAGTATCACAGGTAAAATCACATCCTAATAGAGTCTCCCCCTCAACAACAATAAAACAGCAATAACAATAACTACCTGTGTAATTCAATATAAGATTTAGATTTCCTTTCCACCATACTGAAATACTTATAATTGTAGTGAGGAGAAATTTTAGTTGCTTGCCTTAGAAAAGCTGAAACTACCACTCATCATGCTTTTTTTCATTTACTTCTTTATAAATCATGAATTATTCCACTGAGGCTATTCTTTAGCAGTTATCTGAGGAGATAAATACATACAGTAATGTACAGTGAGTGTTAATGAAAATTTAGTCAACCTATCGTCCTTATAAGTATTTTAAAATCTGTTTTATTTAAAAACATAGTGTATCTCCACATAAGAAATTTAATATACCAATTTGGTTTTCAACTGTAGCCTAAGAAATATTATAGACAGCATAAATAGAAAAGGCCATCAAGAGGTAGGGTACACTGGGATCAAAATTTTTAGATTTCAGAGTGTCTGGATCATAAATTCATGCTGCTGAAAGAATTAAGACAATCTTTTAGTTGCAGAACAATGTCCAGGTCTTGCAAAAGCCACTGCAAAAGAGTGGACACCTTGCATCCTTAAAAATTTACACTTTTAAGAATAGCTCTTGTAAACTTCTGGAGTATAACATAGTCCTTGGTTGAATTAAAATGAAGAGAAAGAGATACATTTTCTTGGCTACGTAGAGAGTTATGTAGGTCAGGGTATTTGCATCAGCCTGACATTCTCATATTCATTACTAGTTTTCATGCATCACTGGTGAAGTATAAGAAAAATTCTCAAAATCTGGATACAATCTCTAAGACTTAAAATGTGCTGAGTTAATGATATTGCTCATGGCTTAGAGGGAATTACAATTTTTGGAGGATATGTAAGAGTAGTGTGACATAACTCATTATGGCTTCTGGTGCTAATAACTTATGAGGCACTCACATGTATGAGATAAACCCCATAAGTTATTGTAGTCTTTATCTTCTCTCCATTATAACTACAGACATGAAGTAGCCCAAATGCAGCCCATACCCCCAAAAGTGCCACCATAAAACTGAGTAGGTCAGCATGTCTATTGATTCTGCTTTTTTTTTTTTTTAATTATGATTTGTTATTCCTGCTTTTCTTTAGTTTATGTATTACTTTAATAATTGTATTCTTATTTGCTTTATTCGATTTGTATTTGTTTGAAAAATACTATCAAAACAAAATTTCACTACTGTTTATAATAATCACATTAGTCAGACAGATTCTTGGACACCCTATTTCCATTAGAAAATATTCATTCACTCCAAGGGCAAAGCAACTAAAACAGATTAAAAACTCAAAAAGAGTAAGACCAAGCTTTTAAACTTAGCCATGTGCTAGATGAGTCCAGGGACATACAGAAGCACTTCCTTTTTTGCTTTCCTTTTTCTATAGGAAACCACCTTTTCCTACAGGCTGAAGTCATTTTACTGCTGCCTTCTATAATATATGGCTTATCCTTCCCCTTGTGAATTGCCCTGTTTGGCATATTATAGACAGCAGAATTAAGGTTCCATATATGTCTCATGTATGTCCCTTCAATTACTTTGCAATTATGTCCCTAGAATTACTCACCCCAAGTGAAAATCTAACTTGCCACTCCATGTCCTTTTCTAGGTTTTAAGGTTCTTTATGCTGGCACTGAAGAACAGAAGCTATACGGTTATTCATTCATTCCTTTGTCTTACATATGGTCAGTGGAAGTTTCAACTGTAACATAATAATAAGACAGCGAACAAATCATTACAAGATTACAATGTAATTCGGGATGTTTTCAGAACATATTAAATAAAGAGCCTAAACCTAAACTTCATAATAGAAGAACAATATTTGAAGGCAGAGATCAGAGGTACAAATTATGTTGAAATAAAATACTGTGAGGTAACTTCATGACAATTTTCTGTTACAGCACTGAAAGGGTTTTATAAAATACACTTTGTCAAGATAGATAAGAACACAAGTAGGTGTATGTATACAGCAGCCTCGTTTATGAAAAAAAAAAATCTAAAAATAATATGGATGCAAAATCTCTGCATTCCTTTGTGTAGACAACAGCAAGAAAGATCCATCAGAGTGGGCTGTTTAGGACTGCAGATACTCACACTAGCTAAGATTCTGTCCATGTAGTACTAAGGAGAGAAACATAAAGACACAGAAAATGGAAGTACAGTGCCTCCCTTTTCTCTGCATCTATGTAAGCCTTAAGCACAATGTGCCCAAACACTCAGTTGGAAACATTTTGAGAATAGAGATGTAGCCATCAAATGGGAGGAGGGCAGACTCACTGAACGTTTAGTCTCTCTATACAAGCTTTTTGTTCCAATGATTGCTTGTCATTCTGGGTCATTGCTGATAAAGATCCCACTAGAAGGGAGTAAAAGATTTACTGTAGATTAGGCAGTGTCCATGTCATTATGAATTCTGCTCTCAGATTCATGCAGGTGGCATGAAAGTTTATAGGTAACACATACTGTTGTCTAAACAAAGGATTGCACTTTTTAGAATTTTACCAGAATTTAAAAGGTAACATCATGTCAAATAATGCACAATATATAGAGCACATTTTGAGGAAATGTTTACAATTTTCTAAAGATACTGAAATAGCTAATCTAATTGAATCTGTAGTGCCTGCAAAATGTCAGTTCAAATATCATAAAACATTACTACTGACTTATCTAGAACAGGCTTGCTCTGTTTTTTATGGATTCATAATAAGCAGTAATATAATCTGTAATATAATAATACATATTTTAATACATACATAAAACTCTCTTCTGTTTTGTTTTATTATTTTTATTTTTTGTTGCTCAAACAGGTCTAAAGAAATCTTTCTAGACAAGCATTCTGTTGGTGATTCATCACAATCTCATTTTCTTGAAACAGGAAAAAATATTTCAACAGCAACAAACCTTTGGAGAATGCAAAATCTTGGAAAACCATCACTGTGTCTTTTTCACCCTTTTATTGAGACTTGCCTTTCATAGCTTGTTCAGGGTTTAATTTTAAGGGCTAGATCCATAGAGGAACTGGCTCGCTATTTTGCATTTTGGGGTAAAAGAAGTATAAAATATTAGAACAATTATAAGATTTGCAGATCAAGTTTCAGATTTCTGATCATTTAAGCCTAATGTCCTCCTCACTAAGCTAGAAATCTTGCTTGCTCTAACTCCTTGCATTTGGTAGAATAAATACTTATGTCTTAGACACATAACTGGTAAAAGAAAAGTGCAGAATATGGAGAAATGGAGAAAGTTATTTGCATTTAATTCAAATAATCTCTGCTTCTAACCTGACTGTGTAGATTTCCAATTTGAACTTAAATCCACACCGATTAGGAAAAGATCTTTGCTACAGCACATCCACAACTAGCCTCTGTGAGCGATGGGCACTCCCAGAGCCCATAGCATGCAAACGTCTATGGCAGAAGCCTTCTTTTTAGAAAAAGAAGGGAGGAGTTGTGGAGGCCCAAGGGCCTGCCATTGGAACTGTAATACCTCAGGGCAAAGGTGACCACGGTCAAAGAGAGACACCTTCAAAATACAATGGTCTTACCCATATGCATTTGCAGGGTCATGATTATGCAACAGGTTTTGTTGGTATCACCCAGTTCAACAGCTGTTTTTTCCTTATATGTACTGCCCCTAGAATGTTCATCCCTCTCTTTCCCCCTGTTGGTCCCATTTTACTGCAATGCTCCGCCCCTGTTGCCTCATTGGTTCTGCAGTTGGCTGCCCCTCCTCTGCACCGCTTGTACTCAGTTCCCACTGGCCCTTGGCCCTCAGATCCGCCCTTTCCCACCCTTATAAAACCCTGTGCCCTCAGCCCCCATTGTGTCTCTCTCCCTGGAGCTTCTTCATCACAATAAACTGTATTTGGAGCGCCACGCAAAGGCCTGTCTCTTGCCTCATCCATCAGCAGTTTAAGCAAGCATGCCCCGGGCTCTGGGAGTGCAGATCGCTCACAGAGTTTAGTTATGGATGCGCTGCAACAAAGCTGCAACTGTTTGTCACTTCAGTTAAGTGTTTTCAACACTACTGCAAAGTTAGAGCTGGGGTATACAATTTCTACAGTGTGAATTTCTCTGAAATAGCTTGAGGTGTCTACAGGAGACACACCTGCCTTTAAGTTAGTCTAAACTGCTTTTATAGATAGGCGACAGAAACAGGCACATTTTGGGTCAATTCAGGTGACGTATTTTAGAGGTTTACATCGGGTCAAGATAAATCACTCCTTAGCTATGTAAGTTCGTCTTCATTGTCTACAAACACAAGATTTAGCATAAATGATTGAGATGTTGGTGCCCAGAAGTTAAACTCTGAGCTGTACTTGATAAAACCTGCCTCAACAGATTTTGGAATGGATGAGCCAGTGCCCATTTTCTGAAGCATGATTTGGCTTCCAAAGTTTTGGGTTTCAGTGCTGGTCTCAGAGTAATAAAAAAGAAAAAAGACAGTTGCCTCTCTTTTATTCAGTCTTATTTAGGAGCTTTTTTATTGGCTATCAAGCACTCAGGAAGAAGGATTTTCTCATTTATACCTACAGCATCCACTTTAAAAGCCTCTTTTTTAAAAACTTGGAATAGTTGGGCAGGTCTTAAATAGCAAATAGCAATGATAACTAATCACTCATTGACTATAAAAAAAAACCTGTTTGTGGTGCCAGTGTCTTCATTGCCAATGACTACATTTGATCAGAAGAATTAAATGCCCAAGAGGTTTTAATAAAAAATATAGTGGATCATTTACAATACTTGGATGCATGGTTAAATTGCCTAGAGGGAAAATGGCTCCATATTCTAGTAATTAATAGATGCTTCCACTTTTGCAGACTATATTTTGGTTTTGTTTTTAGTTTTCCCTTCCCAGTGTATCAACCCGTGCTTCTTTCTTGTTTTGCCAGCTCCCCCCATTCTTTTTACTTTCCTCAATAGCACAATTGTATGCTCAAACATTTAAAAAATGTTGTTAAGTTTTAAATATATTTTTGTCATAATTATAAATCAAGCCACTTAAACACTATCAAGTGTCAGAAATGAGCACCAAGATTACCTCATAGCTCACCACTTCTTAGAACTGCATTAAATGGAACCCAAGAGTATAATGGTCTAATCTGATGTTTATGCAAAGGCTGTGCTCCCCACCATTGACCTATACCTGAAGTTTCATAATGGAACAGTCTTTGTATATCTCTCTACTCTTATCGTTCTCCCCATATATCTATGCTAAGGTCAAGCAACAGAGACAACAGTAAAATATTCTTTACTTAGATGTTGATAGATTCAAGCTGGTTTCAGAGGGGGCAGAGGTTCACAAGCATCTCTGCACAGTTTTCACAAAACTTTACTGTCTACTCTACTACCCACAAATAACTTCAGGAAGTGACTGGCAGTCATGGCCACTAGTTATAAAAATGTGTATGATCAAAAAGTAGAGGAATCTCTATTATTAATATGCAAGATTTCCATCAGGATTTGTGAGGAAATCTTAATGTCTTTTAATACTTGAAGAGAACCTATTTAGGTTTATAATGGAGATCATTGAAATATTTGAGGCTCGTTGGTGCTCAGCTCTTGCCAACTTACAAAGACTTTGTACATCTTGGTGTTTGAAGATTGCATTTCAGGGAAGATTACCTTTTTTTTTTACATTCTTTGATATCAAATATAACAGCTACCAGAAGAAGTTAGGAAGTATGTGGGAGTAAAGCACTTTATTAGTGACTTCTTGTCCATACAGAAGTGACAAAAAAAAGAGAGGGGAAAATGAAGAAAAGGAGAGATGACAAATTCAAAAATGCAATTATGTAAAGTATGTGTTTTGATTTGAAAATTATTGTAAAAGAAATGGGGAAATTAATAGATATAATTTTTAATTTGACATAAGAATCTTTTTATAGGATATTTTCTTCAGCATGAAATTCTCAGAAACAAGTTCAAAGATTAAATTTTCTGATAAAGTCTAAAAATTAATCTGCTGAAATACATTACCTTATGAAAAATGGGCATTGTTTTAATATTCTTACATGACTGTCTGAGCAAAACAAAGTAAGGATGCAATGATACAAAGCCTTATAACCTGAAAGCAAGATAATTTTATTACTACCAGTTTCATTTGAAAAATCACATACTTTCAGTTGCATTTCTGTTCAGTCATTATAAAATAAGACCTAATGATATCTGCCACCATTTACATTTATTCATCATATGCAGATAGCTTGCCAGTAAAAGTTCAGTTCCATATTTGATGAACAGTGATTACTTATAATTTGTCCATCAAGCAATATTCCTTAAAACTAAAATGGACAATCATTATAGAATTTGGATTCTACTAATTGATACTACTTTTGGTAAGAATTTTCTACTGTGATTGGTGTTGGTATTTTTTTTCCTGAAATGAAATTCCCATGAAAGATGTAGGTGCATTCTGTGCATTTTAACCTTCGGGTAAGCCTTCTAAGCAATACACAGACTTGGTATCATTGTGGAATGGGTGAGGACATCAGCTCAGATAATCCTGTATTGCCACTTTATTTTTCTTGTAGGAAAAGAGAAAGATAGTAATAAAGATTTTTGTTCATTTTGTCAGCAATTTCCTCAAAGTTTGAAATCTAGAATTAAAACCAAAACATGAGGGACATTAGTTTTCTGAAACTGGTCATTTTGCTCATATGAATATGGTTTTCATAATTTTCTCTCCAGCACTGGGGGGAACACACCTGTAGATTCAGATCTGGAGGTCAGGCTGCACTATGCAAAACACATAGCCTTTTCCTGTACCCCATATTCATGCAATCACTCTTCTCCTTTCATATTAAACTTCAAACCCATATTTCTTTTGCACAAATACAATTTACTTTTATGCTCCATCCACCCTCCACTAAAAGTGTTGTATTTAGGCTCTTGTTACTGCTGTTACTGGAGATAATAGGATTACAGATGAGGGGATTGAGTTTTAGAAGCAGCAGAAACCATGTAACACTGCAGAAGGTGGGGGACAAGTTCAGCTTGTCTGCACTATATGAAGAGCTTCTCCTTGCTGTCTAAAGAAAGTCAGATGCATGGGAGCTTACAACAGATTTGGCCTTTTGGACAGTTCAATTCTAACTACTACTTGCTCTATCCAAGTGATTATGCCTTCCACCCTAGGTGCATCATTAGTAAGTTTAACATATTTGGCTCTTGTTATCATGAGTTCCATATCTTGTACTTGAAAATACTTGGTAATTTACTCTGCTTTCCACCTTTTTAGTTATCTACTAGGAACTGTGTGACATTTCCTCGCTACTAATTGTGTTTGTGATGTGTACTTCAAAAGCTTTTCCAATTTGCATTATTTGTATTTCTCTTTTTGGTAGGTTCTGAGTGGATGTTTTTGGCACGAGTAAGCTGTTTTTTTCACATTTTCTCTATGTCTAGGGAGATGTGTCACTCTTCTACTCTGTAGCTTCATGTTCTCCCCTTACTTAAACCCTTACTTAAATACGGTATTTTCAGTACCCTCTCCCAAAGCTGCTGAGGTGCTATCTTTTCATTCTTGAAGGGATTTTTCCTCTGTCTTGAACTGCTTAAAATATTGAGGGCGGAAATGAACTGAATTGCTTCAACTTTATATATGAGTATTTTTTCTCACTTCTTACCTCTTCTTATTTTATAATTTATTGGATATATCTGTATATATTACCTTACAGTACACAGGCCATAATGCAATGAGACACTGTATAGCAGTGCACATTCAAAAATGCTATCAGAAAGCTGTTTTGATCCATCTAATCTCTTTACACCTTTGAATCTTTTTAACAAAAATTGAATCTTTGTTCAAGATGGTTTCTCTTAATAGTTAAAAAAAAAAAAAAAGAAAGCAGATTTGTCCTGCCTCACCCAGAGATATACATCAGCATCAAACTTGCTTTTCTTGCTATATTTTGAAGCCAAAATATTATGCTTACTCAGTCTTCAGAAGTGAAGAATTCATAAATTTAGTACATCAGAAAAAGGTTACATTCTACTGAATTTGGCTAAAGCTCACAGACTGGCTGAATCCATGACTTGTCTAAAGAAAAATTATTTCTTTGCTTCCTCAAGAATTTCTGAAAACAGATAAATCCCTTACCACAGGGTAAAAACCATCTAAACCAAAGTCTAGATTACCTGAATCCATTTTTGTCCCTGAGATGCATTTCTTCCACTTTCCTGCATTTATTTTAGTGTAGCATTATAAATAAAAGAAGCAGCAAGTCTGTGGGAACTGTAAGGCTGTCTGAAGAGAACTAGTCAGATGACTCCCAACAAACTGTGGATCATGCCTACTGAACCATAAATGCTGAAAGCAAATGTAAACAAAAATTGGGAGAGGCCACTAAACGATTTCAAGATGATAAAGTACCTAAACTTAATGGCAGATACAGCATGTGCCTGAATACAAGCCAATTATATTAAGAATGGTTTTGAAATGCTGCTTTTCATCATGTTTCTTCCATTCTTCAGCCTGTAGTGCTGACCAACATCAGCCACTATTAAGGAGTCTTCATGCATGTAAAATAATATGATTTCACAATGATTACATATTCACTCTACAGCTGGCTGAGTTTTTACATCTCCATTTGTCATTGACTATTGTGTCCAATTAAATGATTAGCTTTTAAAAACTGCTGCACATTATGAGAGTGAACTTGTGTTCCATTGCACTGAGTGATGCAGAAACAAACTCATTACAGCATGTAATTCACCCATATTAAATAACAAACAGATGGCTGCTGTAAATGAGAGCTGCTTTTTCTCTTCAAAAGTGCCAGGAAAAAGGTGTTTTTATTTATCTTTGTTTCCAGCTTCTTTCTGTTTTCTTGACAAGTGGGCAGCTGGTTGCTGAGGTTTTCAATTGGTGCAGAAGAATGAAAAGCCTGTTTCCATTAATTTCCCCATAAAATAAGTCTTTGAATCATTCCTGTTATAAATGCATGTGCAGTAGCAAGCTGCTGCTTGATTAATTCACTTATTATGAAGATTTCATCTTTTATAAGAGGGCCTGCAGGTAATTTATCTTGTTTAGTAAGATTAGAAAAATGTAATTATCTTGATACCTTTGGACCCCTCTCATTTTAATTGTGTTCCCATAAATTTCAAACATAAAGATGGGATTTTTTTTTTGCACAAATGTTCCAACATGTGGTAGAAAAATGTGTTGTAAGATCTGCATAAAAACTTATCAAGTAAAATTCATTTAGATTATACTATTAAGGAAATACATACCAATAAAACCAGTATAGATCTTTGGTAGCGTATACAAGTATCTGAATTACTGGTACCTTTGTCACAAGATTTTAACAGTTGGAGCTGGATGAGGAATGTTAGGATTTAAGTTCCTTATTCTTCCATTTCTTTTTAAGTGATAATGCATTTCACCAGGGAAATATAAAATCTGTTCTACATTCACTAATAAAATTAAAATTGTGCTAGTCTTCATGTATAATGCCAAAAGTAAAAAATAAAAAGGAAACATATGAGCTGACACATACATGTAACATCAGCTACTCTGTCTCCATCACCCTTTAGAACTTTTCTCCCTTACCTTCTCTTTGAGTGAAAACTTGAAACAAATCAAGATCAGAAATCTTTCTCTTCAATGTATCTTTTGTCTTCTTGGGGCAGTAATTGGAATTTTTTTGTTTATGTTTATTTATTTATCTCTTTTATGCATTGCATTTTTTCATTAATTTATTATTTATTTATTTATTTATTGAATTCATTAACTTTTCAGTTTCTGTGGTTCCAGAAGAATTATTTTCTTTCAGTTTTGTTTTTTTTTTAACTTGTTTTCTAGCAACCTCTTGATTCTTTTACCCATCTAAAAAAAGTTAGTTAACAATTTGGCATGTGCTCCTTTGTAACATTAGTTGTAATTTAGAGTGGTTGTGATGGTCAATTTGCATAAAATAGATTAATAGGAATATGATGCAACTGCACCATGGGTCACTCAGCTCAACCATGTGCCCTGGTTTGGACTGGGACAGAGCTCATTCTCTTCTGCTTGTCAGCCTGTAGAGTGCTGAGTTTGGGTTTCAGAGAAGGATGTGGATAGCACACAGATGTTTCAGTGATCTCTCACTAGTGCTTACCCTGAGCCAAGGACTTTTTCAGTTTCCCATGCTCTGCCACTAAGCAGGGGCACAAGAAGCTGTGAGGGACCAAGCCAAGACAGCTGACCTGAACTGGCCAAAGGAATATTCCATACTATAGGACAACAAGCCCAGTATATAAACTTGGAGGACTTTACTCAGAGGCATCAACTGTGGCTCAGGGACAATGCTCAGGGACTGAATATTGGTCAGCATATAGTGAGCAATTGTATGGTATATCACTTGTTTCTCTTGAATTTTATTCCTTTCTCTCTCTGCCCTGCTTTTCATTACAACTATTGCTATTATTATTATATTTCATTTATCTTTATTTTATTTTATTTTCTATCTCAGCACAGGAGTTTTACTGTTTTCTTTCCTAGCTCTCCATCCAACCTGGGGAGTAGGCAAGGGGAGAAATGAGAGAGCAAGTGGCGCTGTGATACTTAGCTGCCAACAGATCTATTAAGATTTGAATGTCATAGGCCTTTTAACATTAAAATGAGAGAAAAAAAAAAAATCTTATTGATGTGTTCATAGTTAAGTATTTTCAGGACTCTGCATGCATTCCTTCTCAACTCTTGGAGGTCTCTAAAGCAGTGGTTTGAGTGCCAGTGAACTGAACATTGTAGGGAACATAACTGTATGTATCACATACAGCAATGTGTAAGGAAAGAAATTTTGCAGAGTGAGAGTTCAGGCAGTAAAGAGGCATAAGAATATGCAAACTGTACAAGGTTGAAGCCATGAAACTGAGAAATGTGTACAGATGGCTGAAACATTTCAAGTCAGGTGAGACTAGCAATTGTGACAAACCATGATCTGGGAGACCTGTGTCAGCAGCAACACACATGAATGCTGAAAAGGCTGAGCAGCTCATTAGGGAAGATTGACGAATAACCCCTAATGACCTTGTTGCTGCTTTAAATTGCAGTTCTGCATCAGTACACTGAATCCTGCAGTGGTCTTTAGAATTTGTTCACACCAGGTCATATGAAAACATCCTGGGACATGCACAAACTTGTGACATTATGCTTCAAATCTAAACTTAATTGAAGAGAAAAAGAGATATGCCCAGTTATAACAGATTTTACCACTGCAAGAATATTTTTTATTTTTAAGGGATTTTTTTTCTCAAAAATCATGTATGTCAATATGTTTTGTCTTGCTTATATCACTAATATATAAGCATTGTGTTCTAATAGTCAAGGAGTCTAATTAAGCCAGAGATGTAATTTAAATATATATATATATATTTCATGTTACAAAACACACAGTATTCTGTAAAGAAGATATAAGTCCACTGAAAGTCTAAAGGTGTTTTGTCACTGTAATGGAGAAGATAGTTAAAAACTTGCATTTCTCTAAATATTTTGCAGGTAAATTACTATCTACAAGTGTGTGCTCCACATGTTTTATCAAAGCATCATTTAAACTGCTGTAGACTCTAGAAGCTCAAAAACTATATTTTAGTCTGTCTGATGTATATTTAATGGAATACTTGATTTCTGGTAGTGTGCGGTTATAGTACTTTCTAATTGACAATTACAGAAAGGATGGAAGTTTATTTACAAATTAAAAGTGAATATGTTTTTTCTTATCTCTGGAGTCAAGAGATAAAAGCCAGTTGATGCAATTATTTAATAGTGGACAGATAAATAGTCTGGTGTAATACTATATAAGATACTATGACAAATTTTATACTAACAAAAAAAAAACTGGAATGCAATTGGTCCTTAAAATACAAAGCAGCCTCCTAGATCACAGCAAGTCTTGATCTTCCACAATGTGTAGTATGCCCTTCGAGGTAAAATCTTAACACCAAAAATTTACAGACCATTCTGTCTGGAGGCCAAAACACTAATGTATCAAATCAATTTCAAATGAAGAGGACCAGATTCCAAGCAATATCTACCTGTGTCTTGCAATCATTGTAGTCCTGGGTGCAATCAGCCTTTAGAATAAGATTGTGGCATAACCAGTTTTAACGATTTCTTTTGAAAGGCCTAAACACAGATTCAATTCAGAGTAATACTGACTAGCTTGGCTAGCTAAAGAAACATTGTCAGAAGGAAAAAAGAAAGATAATTGAATGGAACATTTTAAGAGTGAATTATAAAGATCTCATTCTATTAATGTGTGAATAAAATAATTCTCTCCTATTCTGAATTATAAGAGCTGAGTATAGACCTATATTTTCTAGTACTGTCTGGAGTCAAGGCTGAAAATTTTAGTATGTTTATCCCTATATTTCATATGTTTAGAGGAAAATCCAAACTCTACTACACTTTCTGGAAAGCTACCATTTCGGTGACATTTATATGACTTAGATCTACAGTATTTCAATAGATTGTGGAAGAAACGTGGAAAGTCAGCATTTCATAGCTGAAAAGCTACTTTAGATATTAGTCTGTAATCACTAATAGTATGAAAAAAGTATTTTCAAACTTTGCCCTCAAAATGCTGCTTCAGTAATTCATTAACTTATTTTAATGAAACAACATCTCATTGCTATTTGGGAAGAAACTAATCTCCTTTCCAAAGAGTTTGCATAATGTATTGAAAAAATAAGTGACTGCAGAATCTGCTGATCATACTTTTGAGGATTCCACATAGGCTGGGTAAACTTTTATCTAACACTATTGAGAAAACTATATACACAAAATTGCCTGCTCAGGCATTTATTACAGACTAAGAACAAAATATGTTTAGGTTGCAACTTGCACTCCTGTGTAGCAGACAATGAAACCTTAAGTTTACCAAAGAAAATTAACACTTTCCCTATGCTCTCAATTGTCACCTATCTTGTCCAATACCGATGTTGTATCAAATGTGAGGATTACTCAAAATATATCATAATCATCTTTCATAGAGTCTGTCAGTTACTGGGAGTCAAACTGACTGTGAAGAGGCCTTGACAAATTAGAGGACTGGGAAATCACCAGCCATATGAAGTTTAACAAGGGAAAGTGCTAAATTCTGCACCTGGGTTGGGGCAATATTGGATGTACAGTGTTGGGGAATGAGATGCTGGACAGTGCTGCAGGAAGGAACCGGGGGATCCTGATCAGTGGCAAGTTGAACATGAGTCAGCACTGCGCTGGCAGCCAGGAGGGCCAACCCTGTCCTGGGGTGCCTCAGGCACAGCATCACCAGCCAAGCAAGGGAGGGGATTGTCCCCTCTGCTCTGCACTGGGGCGGCCTCACCTCCAGTACTCGGAGCAGTTTTGGGCACCCCAATATAAAAAGATATTAAGTTGTTAGAGAGTATCCAAAGGAAGGCCATGAGGATGGTGAAGTGTCTGGAATGGAAGACATATGGCAAGTGGCTGAGATCACCTGGTCCATTCAGTCTGGAGAAGACTGAAGGGAGACCTCACTGCAGTCTGCAACTTCTTCATGAGGCAGGAGCAGCAGGCACTGATCTCTTCTCTCTGGTGACCAGTGACAGGACCCAAGGGAATGGTCCGAAGTTGTGTCAGGGGAGGTTTAGGTTGTATATCAGGAAAAGAATCTTCACATATAGGGTGTTTGGGCACTGGGACTGGCTCTCCAGGGAAGTGGTGTTATGAACCAGTTTAAACACAGAAGAGCAAAGAAAACGAAGTTGCTGTGAATAAAACAGAAAGCCCTTTGAAGGTTCAAAATATTCCCAAAAAAAACCAAGATAAAAACCACATGAATTAACTGTTGATGCCAAAAAATTGATATATTTTTATTTATTAGTAAGAGAGGAAAAGGGAAAGAAAAAGAAAATTAGAGAAAAGTTAGAAAAAGCTAAGATTACTTTTAACAGCATAGGATAGGTCACCACAATCCTGTGCTACTTTTGTTGCTGCTGAGACGGTGTGGGAGAAGCGGAGCAGTTTTTGGCTTTTTTTTCCCCTGCTCTTTGGAGCGTCTTATCTGCCTTCTCTGATCCTGGGCACGGTTTGGTTGGATGCACAGCCCATCCCTGGGATGCGGGCGCGGTGCCCGAGCCGCGGCCGAACCTCGTGGCGCTCACGGCGCTGTCCCCGCGGGATGCGCAGCGGGGCGGCGGCTCCGCGGCTCGCTGAGACTCCGGCCCGGGATGCAGGCTCGGGGCGCTCTCCCCAGGAGGGCGATGTCACCTCCCGGGAGCCTCAGGGTGTTCTGCAGCAGGACAAGGGGGTGGGGGGAGGACAAAGGCCAGGGATTCTGCCCCTCGCTTTCCCCTCCACATTTTGCACCAGTTTCTCCTTCCCTTTTGTGTGCCTCAAGGCAGACTACTCACAGTCCATTCTGCCCGTAGTTTTCAGGTGTTCACGAGTGCTTTTGATAAGCAGACACAATGACAAAGCATTTTTTGAGGCCTATCTCCTATTATCAGGCTCTTACAAGTGATCACACAGACCAAGCCTGGCAGAATTCAGGAAGTATTTGGACAATGCTCTCAAGCACATTACGTGATTTTTGGGGATGTCCTGTGCAGTGCCAGGAGTTGGACTCAGTGATCCTTATGGGTTTCTTCCAGTGATGGCTTGTGAAGGCTGACCTGAAACAGAGGCTAAGATGCAGTTAAAGAATGAAATAGATATTTATTAGAAGGCCTTGATGGATACACCTTGAGCAGTGCAAGAGCCCAGCCAGGGCTACACCCAAGATTAACCCTAAATGGTCACAAAATGGACAGCTGGTCATGGGGTCTCTCACTTTTATAAATTCTGGTCAATTAGCATATTGGAGTTAATTTCTAATCACACCTTTAGCTCACGAAGTCCCATCCTTGTTTTTCGATCATGAGTCCTCCATTATTTATGCTTTTGGGCCTGAAATTTGGATTTGTCCTTGGTTCCCAGCTAGAGACAGAATTGTTTTGTCTACCTACGCAGTGAAGAGAGCTTACTATCCCTTAATAAGAAGCTCAGAATTACACACTAAAGCAGTACAGAATCTGAACCTATAAAAGCTAAAACCTGAGGCATCACCAGCTCCAGATGTTCTGTGATTGTGTGACCCAGTCCTTTGTAGCCTGTTATGACATGCATCTCATACATACATATATTTTTTTTCACATGCCCATATATACAACTCACATATGTGTCTGTGTATATGCATGTATAAACACTCCAGAGATCATTTACAATATCTCTTTAAGAATGAATCTTTAGTTTATAATTAATATGATTTAAAATAAGAAAGAGGGGAAAAGCCCCAAACACAAACCAACCTCAAGACTGGAAATAACTCCAAGATAAAACTCAATACTAATCAGCAGCTATTTCCTCATCTTTCTCCCAGCTCAGAAAACTGTTCCTGTAATGAGTATAGGGAAATTATAGAATAACATATCTAGCTGCTTGGGGATTGTATATGACATGTTATATATACTGCAGTGTTTGTTCATAGTTGCCTCTTCTGTTTTATAAGAACTGACTCATCTGTAGTGACTCAGAATATTTGGTTGAGCTTCACATGGTTGCATTAGAGAGTAGTGGTCAAGGGCCTGTTATCCCACTGGTGGACAGTAGTGTCCCGCGGTGTCTGTATGGGGAGCAGCAATGTTCAATGCCTTCATCAGTGACAGTGAGAGTGAGATTAAGTGTACCCTCAGCAGGTTTGTCAATGTTGTGAAGCTGACACACCTAAAGAATGGGATACCATCCAGAAGGACCTGGGAATGTTTAAGAAATGGGCTTTTCATGAGGTTTAAGGCCAAATGCAAGATGCTGCACAATGGGTCAAAGTAACCCCTGGTATCAGCCCAGGCTGGGGGAAGAGCAGATGGAGACCAGCCCTGATGAGAAGGACTTGGGGGTGCTGGTGGCTGAGAGGCTGGACATGACCCAGCCTGGGCACTCCCAGCCCAGAAAGCCAAATGTGTCCTGGGCTGCATCCAAAGCAGCGTGGGCAGCAGGGACAGGGAGGGGATTCTTCCCTTCTGCTCTGCTCTGGTGAGACCCCACCTGGAGCCCTGCATCCAGATCTGGGAGCCCAGCACAGGAAAGAAATGGACCTCAAGGAGAAAATCCAGGGGAAAAAAGACACTTACATGCATTCAAGCCCTCAAACCTTGTCAAAATTTAGAATGAGCCCACCTCTTATACTGTGAAGAAATTTTTTTTCAAAAGTCTTAAGCCATCTGTATTGTAAAGTGGCTCTTAGCACAATTTTTTGTTAAGAGAGTTAATTATATTTTACTATATATTGAAACTGTTCTCTGACAAAGTGAAATATTGTGAACTCACCTAGAATTTATTTTGGGTAGAGATCATTTAACAAGACCATTAAAGCTGTCTTCAAAATTTTAGAAGCCCACTCAGGCATAAAGTTCACTTCTGAAGAAATTAATTCTGGACAATTTTTTTCTTTTTTAAAGTGTATTATCTAAGCAATAAGAAAATCATAAGTTTATTATATATAGGTATAAAGACTATTATTATAATTTGTTAGAAAAAGACTGCTTAAGATGACAGAGATATTGGAATATTAAATTCCCTTTTAGAAGATAATTTTCACAAGTTTACCATTAGAATTATAATGCAAAAGAGAAGGAAAAGATGAATTATAAAGATCTCATTCTATTAATAAAACATAAGGTACCTGGTTTTCTTACACTTCAGTGTTTTTAAGCTTACACTGAGAACTAGTTTAATTAAGTTGATGGTTTTATGTTTGAGAAGTATTATGTCAGATTCTGCCTGGTTTATATATTTCCTTTTTCTATGTCTTACCAATACAATTTTCTTCAGGCATGGTAGGACTGTGCTGAACTACAGTAGGAATGAAGACAAACTCCCCAGAAGAAAGACTTAATCCTGCAGCTGCATTCACATGTGCAGGTCCTCTGCTCCCTTGGAATGCTGCTAGGATGAATGGAACTCATGCAAAGCTGCAAGGTAATGGGCCATGATTTCTCTCAAGATATTTTTAAATAACTTGTATTTTCTGTCTCACCAAAACACTTCTATGTTTCTGCTTAATGAATTTATTTATTTATTTAGTGGCTTAAAAAGACATTAACTTTTTTCTTTTCTTTTCAAGGGACCAGTAGCATATTGCAACTTTTGGCTGAACAAGGGTCCATCTTTCAAACAGGATAGAGGATCATTTTTCCATAAAAGACCAGTTATAAAGTCAAGAAAGAAAGTACTGTTTAATATTTTTACGACCATCAATTTTTCCCGGTAGAGCCAATAGCCACTCCTCTGAAATTCTATCTAAAATTCATATTATTCTCCAGTCAACCAAGACTCAATGTGCAGAATGATTTCTGGAAACATCTGGTCTGGTTTTTACAATTACAAGAACATAAAACTTATCCTTCATAACAAGAGAAATCTTGTAATCTTCATTGTAAATTATAAATTTGATTTTAAACTTCTCTTTGGAGTGGAGTGTACACTCCTGAGAACTCTCATCTGCAATGAGGATGCATGCATGAAAAGTAGTTGATATGTTTGTTTTGCTCATCGTATCAATTTCGTAACATCTTCATGTGAAAGAGAATGATTTGACTTATTATTCCATTATTCAAAGCAAAGCCAAGGATAGGGGTCTGGGAAAAGGAGAAGTTTTTAATGTGTATGATGCTCTATTATGCTGCAGTTTTTCATACCAGAGAACTGCTCTTGTCCTGCTGAGCAGTGCAATACAGCAGGACATTAACTTTTAGCTTAACACTTCATTACTATCTGGGGATATGTTTAACATTTTATTAAATTTCATAGAGGCGATTTTATTCACTAACTATTTATTTTCCCCTAGGGCTGAGCACAACCAAATACCCTTAAAGGCACAAAAACAATACACTACTGTTTCAATGTGTTAGTTGAATGCATTATTTAATGCATTTCTTAATGTAACTCCTGCAAAGCCATTAATGACATAGTGGTTTTCTGATATCTTAAAAACCTACCTGAGGTTTTTGGGGTGACAACTGTCTATCTCTAGGGACTGGACAAAGCTTCATAAATAGTTTAAAATAACTGAAACAGTTGACCAAAGCAAACCTGAAATCCTCTAAAAAATGTACAAAGTTCCAAAGGGGGCAATTGCTTCATATTGGAGATTTTTCTTTCTCCAGGAGCAGACTAAATAGAATCACTGCTGCCTAGGACATCTGCGAAAAAAAAGGGGACTCAAAAATATTGCTTTCAGTTACACCTAATTTTTTTATAATTGCTTCTAATAAATACTGTAGTGCCTAAATTAGCCTAATGTTCTTAAACTGTGAATCAGGCATGCAAGAATCCTACAAGTACTAATATATTTAAGTATTAATTCACACTAATATATTTCACTTTTAATTAATGTGTAGTTAGCAATATATTGGTATGACTTGGTTTTGGTTTTATTTTTATTTGCAATTTTTCTTTTTTTATCTGGAAACTTTAGCTAAGCATTACTTTTTTTCCATTTCTGGTCCCATAATTAGGCATGGGAAATGTCTTTAGATATACCTAGCAGGCTCATATTTCATGACCTAGCAGGCCTAGGAGGCTAATGTTTCATGGGCCACTGGAGTTTGTGTTTCTTGTTTTATTTTTTCTTTTTTGGGTGTGAGAGATAAGTCATAATAAAGGTATTGCTAACTTTATATTATACTACAGAACTGCATAAGATATCTTTAAATGAATGATAGCATATTTATTTACAACTCAGTTTATGAATCACATGGAAGGCACTACAGACTGATTACTAAACATTAATTGTTCATCACTTCCTTTGCTTCATTACTGCATCACAATGATGCACCACAATGATGCAAACTACTCCAGTTTTCCTATCCTGATTTTCAACAAATGAAGATCAGTAATACATTGCCAACTTACACTTCACTGATACTACAGACCATACCCATTATGGCATTTCAGGTCAATAATTCCTGAACTAAGAAGGATTAATAGGATTTATGACCCTCTTTTCAGCTGCATGTAGCACAACCAGTACTAATTATGTTTTCATTAACCTCTGTGGCTAGCTCATGTTCTAATAATTTAGCCCCGTTATGGTTTAATCCAATGTTTTACATGTTCAATAAGGTGAACACACAAACAAATGCTATATAAATAAATCCTCATGGCCAAATTATAGCTTCTCTGTTGAAGGAATCCTTGTAAAATAGATACTGCTTCTAGAATCTCTCAAGGTCTTGCCCATGCACTGATCAGCTTTATCTTGGGTCTCTGAATGAATTATTTCCCAGTCAGAGAGGCATTCCCCCACATCAGAGGGCCTAAACATTAATTAAATACAATTTAATTTAATAAATTGCAATGCTAAATGGGTCCTATGAAACTTGCCTTATAATGATGAAGTCTGTACTTGCACTTCAGGAGATGTTAGAGCCACAATTTCAGGAACAAGTGCAAGCGTATCTCCTAAATACTTGTGGAAGGCTGTGTTTTTGGGACATATATCTACACTGCATTAGGACCTCCACTATTCAATCCTATATCCACTGAGTTACTCCCAGGTATCTATGTTGCCAGAGGGAGTAAGGAGTACACAGGAGATGTAGTCCAGCTGCCGGTAATAACAGGATTATTTGGTATGATTGCCATCTCCTGCCACTCTCCATTCCTAAACAGTCAGAGCCAGCTGGACAATCAAGGCTGAATGATGATGTTTCTGCAGTCAGAACAGGAGTGGAGGCTGAATTCAGCCCAGATTACATCAAGTTCCAAGAAAGAATTGCTGTCCCACTGCCCTTCTTCTCTTATTCTGTGCTTTCACTCCTCTTCAGCAGTTGAACATCAGCTCCCTAGTAGTTATGTGGTTTTTTTCTTATTTGACTAAAATCAGGTCCATTTAATCTAAAAAGGGTAACAGATCCATCCCCCAGTCCTGATTAACCCAGAATATGAAAAGAAATTGACATGGGAACCATAATAGCTAAATTGATGTAGAATTAGTGTTATGTGAGGAGCACTGAATTCTTTATGTTATTTGTATTTTTAATTCAGTACTAATACTAACACTGTCAAACATTAGATTTTAATATATGTTTACTGAAATAAAATATAGTGAAATATGCAAATAAAATACCAAGAGGTATTTTCAAGAAGTTTTCTAAAGTATTTTCCCATCAAATGATACACAGGGGAAGAAATATGTCTCTTGCAATTTGGTTTGGTAAGACAACAACTTTTCTTACACTCAAAGTATGTGGAGTAAGTTTTTCATGGAGACAAATCTAGATTTAAACTGAAATCTAAGATATGCCTTTAAACTAAGGATGGGAGCACAGTTCCAGTGAAGCTTTGCAAGAGCAAAGTCATAAAAATTCCTGTTCATCATCCCAAAGTTTTATATGTTTAAAATAATAAGTTTTGTCATGGCTAAAATTTTTAGGACATAAGTAATTTGCCATAAGTCAACTGCTTTTCTAGGCTGATAATTATTTTTGATACAAAATTACTATTAAATCAAGACTGTTGGTAATTCAGCTCAGATACCACAGACAAGTCCATCTATTCCTGAAGACAAAAAAGTGTGGAAGTTGGTAGAACATAATAAAATAACAATTACATTTTGTGAAACTAAAGGTACATTTCATCTAACATAAACTGCTTGATTGGACCAACATTTGGAGTCTCTTTTCTTCTTCTGGCATGCCAGTGGAATCCACAGTGAAATAGGGCCGACAGCAAATGTAAGCACAATTTGTATATCACCTTGATTATAGCTTCCAAACCCTCCTTGTTTTTGGAGGATACATCACTTTTGGAATAGCTGCCCCAATTCCTTCCTTTGTTCTTTCCTTCGCTTTTCTTAGATGGGTTTTTTCTGTGTCTGGTCATTGCCCAGAAATTTTATTGCCTCTTTATTGCTTTCTTACTCTTTGATTTCCATCTCTTTTGAACTCTAGCTACTGTGACACTATCTACAGCTTTATTTTTCCTATCTGCGTACCTTAATTTCCACCACTTTAGTGGAGACTGAAAAGATTGCTGACATACGAAGAAACACCCCAAAAACCATAAAAGAACCAAAAACCAACCAACCAGAAACCCCAACAAGAAAAATATTCAATGGAATAAAATAATTATAAATCCACAGATAACTCCAGTGCAGTAGTCCTTTATTCATAGAGATATTACAAAAAAAATAATCTGCTGGTTACAAAACCTGATTAACTAAAACAGGAACTTCATTTCACCTGATTCATCCTACCAATTTTATCATATATATGCCTTGATGTTTTAATATCATCTGCCTTATCTAAACAAAGAAAATATAGTAAATATATATATACACTTATATATAAATATATTTATAAATATAAATTATATATTACTTAAATATAGTAATCTGAATAGTATGTGAATATACTTAATGTCCTGAATATCTCAGTTATGATTGAAAGCCTGGTTTTATGTTTGTGAATTTAAACTTGGTTCTTTATTTTCTATCATGAGAACTTAGACACTGATCTCATATATTCTGGTCTAAATTTAGGGGTTTATACTTTGGAGCTACATAATGGCTTGAATATATTCTCTAAAGTTTGAATCTAAATAGGTACTCAGATATCTACTCAGATAGATTTGTATTTTTACAACCACTTTAAGCCAGCACTTATTGAAGACATAATACACTTAAAACAGTTTATTTTTTTTTATTTTTTTTAGTAATATATGAATCTGTTTATTTCTCTTTACCACTGTCCTGTTGCTAAAGTGACTTCCTATTGAGCTAATCATAAATTGCAGTGTGAAAGCCTATAGATCTTAAATATTTAGACAGCATAAGACAGTACGCTATTTCTATGATTATTTAAATGCTTGGTTTGGACTAGGTGTTTATGGTTTGGTTTGGGGGTTTTCTTCTTATACTCAAAATTTTGCAACAAAATTGTCAGTTAGTAGAAGCCTTCCTTATAGCTGCTACACATTAAAATAAGCACATTGCCAAACTGTCCCCTTTTTTCCCTATGGAAAAACTGGAAAATATTTTGCTTTCTCATTATATGTAGTGTGTTCTTACTTCAGATTATTTATGCACATGTTAATTATAATAGATGTTAGTGGCTTCACAGTTTTTCAGGCTTTTCTTTCTTGTACACAAACAGCAATAGCTGTGAAAGATTCTAAATATACGTGAAACTGGCAAGTATACTTCCATTCAATCGAAATTGTGCAAAGCAAGAAAAAAAATTCTAAATTCTAGAGGTCTGTCCTGCTTCCTTAACACTTATTTTTCAAAACTACTTCATAAGGCCTTTTCCTAGAACCACAGCTAAAAAACATGTAACGGTTACACGATTTTGCTCAATTACTGTTGTTGTCCCTGGAAATAAAACTGTTCCATGTGTGATTACATTTAGAAACTTTACAATTAAAGCACATGAGAGAGACACACTTTTTTGGGATAGACAGACATGTATACCCTAGATAAGAATGTCTAAGTATTAGCTTTGAGAGCTTAAGCTTCCAAAAAAACACCAGATAAAAAATACTGATTTTTCTAAAGATTACTGCTTTTCATAAGGACACTCTCAGGACTCATAAGCTAGGAAATTACTGAAGATATTTAGAAAAAATGAAGCACAAACAGCAATAATTTGCATGTACATGCCTTCAGTGAATTCCTGAACTGACCACTATTTAGCAGAGAAGCTAAACCATTCTCTTTATTCACTTCTTCCCTCTACTGAAATGAAAACTGACATCAGTTGTTAGAGTTTTGGTTTTGTTTTGGGAGGCAAATGTAAGAATAGCAATTAAATGGCAATGATTGTATTGGCAGGCAAAAATTCATATAAATAATCAAAGTATTTTAATTCTATTATTTCTTGAAACTTGCAAGTTTATAATTTAATTACTGTTTAATACAACATAAAGAACAAAAAGTGTGAATAAGTTTCACTTTCCAGGCAATAAGTTAATATATATTTTCCTTAGAAGACCATCTTAGAAAACACCTAAAAAATTAAACTTAATTCTTTAGTACTTGTATGTAATATCTCAAAATAATTTCTCACACTTAAATCCTTGTTTGCATTGCTTAAGCTTCTACACACACAAAACCAGCAAAAAATGCCCAAAGAAAATTTTATTATATTCAGGGTAGGAAGATGTAGCACAAAATAAGTTTTATTTATTCACTCCAACAAAACTGCTGATCTGAAATGCTTCAGTTGAAGCTCCATTTTTCTAATAAACAGAGAAAGTCAGAAGAAAGATCTGGAGCAAGTCTATCCCTTTTTAATATATAGGTATTTTTCTCAGAAACCATTCAAAGATTGGACAGAAAGATATGAGAAACCTTAGAACAGTTTCTCCTCTGTTTTATGGTCTTTGTTTTCCAAGCTTTTCTGTTTTGAAAAAGCTGAGAAAATCCCCAAAGATTCCTTGAAAATGCAATTTCCCAAGAAATCTTAAAGATAGATTGTCTTTTCATATTTTTTCATCATGCAAGGGAAGAAAAGTTACTTTATAAGAGGACGATGTGAAGTTGTGAGTTTTCTGCCAAGTTTGAACTCTGTAAGAATGCAATTGCTGACAACTGACTTTTCATTGTGGTGGTACTGATAGCATTAAAGTGGCAAAAAACCTAAACCAAACCAGAAAACAGTGTAAAAAATAAAGTAAGCATGAAATTTTACCAGAGAGTGAACCTGCATTTATGAAGTTCCACTAGAAAACTTAAGGTGTGGACTTTCAATGCACATAAAACTTACCAATAACTACAATTCACGTGTGTGCTGGAAAAAGGACTTTTGTTCCTGTTTAGAAACTACTTGTAAGTGAATGCAAACTTCACTTGAGAAGAAAATTGCAGAATGTACCACATCTGATGGAGGGGATTATTTCCTATTATTTTCCTTTAAAGAGATTTTAGTTTTAAAGTGAGGTAATACTTCCTTTTCTAAATTGGAGCTGATTGTCTGCATGTATAAATTCTTGCATCTGTCCTCCATGTTGGTCATATTTTCAGAAAATAAATATTTTGAATATTTTAATCTCCACTGATAAATCCTTCATCACATATGCTGGTCCTTGAATTTCACCAGCTTCCTTATATTCTTGAGACAAAGGGAGCTTAAAAAAGGATCTGTGAGTAGTCTTTGAAGTCCAATGATTGTTCTGATACAAACCCCACTGAAGCTGAAAACCACCATGACTTCAGAGGCTTCCAGTGAGGACACCAAATGGGACTATTGTTTGCTTAAACTTTATTGAGATCAATGTCTTTTTTATGTAAACCAGTTTACCTTATTTTGCAGTTGTTCATTCATATGAAGCCTTTTAGGTAATTTTTAATCCTTATGACATTGTGTATATGTGTTACAATTTTCAATCTATACAACTGATTTTATATTTTACCCAAAGTATTAATTTCTGTTTTGTTGTTTATTTGTTTGTTTTTTTTAATAACAGTCCTACTTAATTTCATGTTTTATCAAATTCAGTATCAGGATTAGAAGAATTATAATGAATTTCCTTAAAACTGTACAGATTTCCCCCTGAATTTTATGGTGATGGTATGTTTAGCTCCTCAGAAAGGGTGAGTCATAGAAGGACAGCGTGAGGGAGACAGATTTCTCTGTTATTTCTTCTCACTGGCATTTAAGCATAACTTTATATATTAAATTGATGTTTAAAACTATATGTATCTATATATACTATTTGAGAAAATTATCAGATTTTTTTTTATTTTATATAACTTCTTATATATCTTGTTTAAAACAAGAATGAAAATCAATCTCTGAAATTATATAAAATCTATTATAATCTAACAAAAGTGCTTTTTCTCTTACAGATTTCCTGTTCAAAACTTTAATATGGACAAGAGCATATCTTTATTTGACCTAATGTCAAAGAGACAAAAAAAGCCTCAGGAAGTTAAAATGTTTTCTGGTACTAAAACTCCAAAGCTTCGGGAAGTTTCTTTATTACTTAGTACTGTATGTTCTAATCAAGCATAAAACAGGAAAGTGACTACTATCAAAGGACCCATAAAAAGAGTTTATGATGTTTCAGATTCAGACAACATAAAAAAGGACATATTCAAATTAGAAACACTATTATAAAGTGTGATTCTATAAGGAATCTCCATAGCAGACTTAATAACCTGATTAAAGAGACAAAGTAATAGCAATATACACAAGTACTAATTAGAACATTGAAACTATTACGCCTCATGTGGGAGACAAGTAATAAAATTCAAAGAATATTTGTAAGAAACACTATCAAACTAGCTTTTAAGTTTCCTACTGCCTCAGGCTGATTATGTGAACTTGTGGCATGTGTCGAAAATGTTTAAGCCAATCCATTTGGCCTGGTAATGCTCCCTTCTCTCAGTGCATTTTGCATCATTATATTAAGATATGGTTTGGTTAAACTACTTTTCACAATGGGCCTGTTTGGTGGTGTTGAAAGATTCAAAACATGTTGCTCTTATAATCAAGAAAGAAATGTTGCCCTAGTAGTATCACAATTCTTTAAAATTACTTGCCTTGTTTTTACTCTTGAACATACAACAGCTTTGAATACCCGAGACAAAGAAATATGAATGGAAATATCTGAATAAATATTTTAAATAATAAATGATAGGTGAAATATCTAATAATCATAAATTTTCACTGAGAATAAAACATATTGAAGACTTCCTAGTATACTAGGAATAGTAAGCATTATAACCTGAATATAGTATGTTTCAGAACTTCTGAGTGACCGATATTTGGCTTCCCAAGTGTGAAGCATATTCATCTGAATTTATTAATCTGTGGTTATAATGTATCAGACCAAATTTACTAAAGAAGAATTCTGTAAATAAATCACACATAGAAAAACATAGGTACTTTCTCCTTTCTTCTGAAAGGAAATAAAGTGGCCATGGGTACTCCTAGAGTAAATTTCTAGGGTATTACTATACACTTTTTAGTTGAGCTCACTCTTTGTTTGTTTTTCCTAATACATAACAAAATTTTCTGTTATTTACTGCCTATAGCATTTCTGTCAATACTAACTTACTTGAAATTTCATAACACTTCCCCCAAAAAAGTTTCCTTTCCTTTTCACGTTTTAGATAAGCAATCAGCTTGAATTCTTGATCCACAGGCCTGTCTCTTATGGAACACAGTATTTCAAAAAGCTTTAAAGCCCTTGAAACTAGAGACAAGATTCAATCACAACATATTTGGGATTCATATTCTCTTCCTCATTTGATTTAAAATTCTTCCTTCATGAAATGGTTCTTAGACATTATTATTAGCCTGAACTTATGACCAAACACAGAACTTTCCCTTCCGCAAAAGGTTTTTTTATTTATAACGATAATTTTTTTTTAAAAAGAGCCTATAATGTTTACTAGATAAAATTGGCTGCTCAATTGTGTGGTTTGTAAAAAGGTTTCAAACTACATTAAATTAATATTCATTAGAAATTTAGAGTAATCCATAGAAACCTGTTCCTTCTAGTTCACCTCCAGTTAAAAACAACTCTTACTGGTCACAACTGAATGAAACATGAGCCCCTAGATATTCAAAACACATATTATCACAAATTAGTTGTATAAGCTGTGGGAACTGTAAAAATTGCCTTTAGTACAGGCCCACAGTCTCAAGTAGAGTGAATTATATTCACTATAAAATTTGCACACTCACAGAATATCATCTATATGCCAATAAGGTTATTTTTCCTGTATTAAATAGTGTTTTATTGATCAACTGGCATTTATTGTATAAACTGACACTCTTCACATCACCACTAAATTTGACTCAGTCCTAAGGAAGATGATCTCTTTTACTCTAAAATTTGTCTAATTATTTTTAAACTCCTTCTATGGCACTAATATTAACAGCTCGGTCCATTATCAGAAAAATTAGCACTAACTGTTGTACATGTTTATTTTAACCCTCTGATGGTTTCCCACACAGTATTTCTGCTCAATTCTTCATTCACCATTCATTATTAAAATAAATTACTGTTGTATTCAGCCTATTCAGTAGGCAAAATACTTCCATTCCAGGTGCCCATCAACTTTTTAAATCAATTAATTGACAGCAGGTTTTACCATTTTCTTAATTATGACTGCAAACACATTTTTAAAACATCGTACACCCCAAAAAAACCAAACCTCAATCCTTTAGAGGTAACAAAACAAATGAACATAATAATAATAGAAATTCATAGACCAGAAACCATCCTTTATTAATTATTAAATTACTCTAAGGAAGAAATACGTAAAACAGGAAATCGAGGGACAGAACAAATCTTTGCTTTTCTTTCTAAGTCACTTTGGAGAGTTTTATCAGTTCATTTCAAAGCTGAAAACTACATTTAAATTAGAATCAGCTCTAAAGTACATTAGTGATGATTCAGTAAGTGACATTCTTCCTCCTGGGTAAATTCAGAGCTGGATAATGTTAAAGAGTAATGTTGGCTATCCTAGGCACAGAGAAAATGATGCTTTGCGAGTAGTAAAGGAATTGTTTTCAGGATATTCCTGTTCCTTGCATCAATATTTACCTTTTTTCAGATTTTTCAGCATTCCCTATTCCTACATAGTGCAAGCCTGTCTGTAACATAGTCCTCTCTTCTGCTGGGTGACAGTGCCAGAATATGTAACAGCAGTAGAATTTATGTTAGAAGTTTCTTGATTAGGGTAGAATGTGTTTGATTAACTTTGAGCAATTGAGAATTCTGGTGTAATCAAGAATAGTAGGATTCAAAAACCATACATTTCCATACTATACCAAATTTTAATATCAGAAGACCATTTTCCTTCAAATTTTCTTCTCATCCAGATGAGAAATATACTTTGCTAAAGTGAAACTCAACACTTTTGCTTTAGCTTGGGTTATTTAGGCATTTCTTTTAAATATTATAATTTTAATTCATAGAGTTTTATATCTGAAATGAAGTTCTAATATTATAGTAGTATAACCAGTATTGTATTTTAGAAACATAATATCAAATATAATGTACACATACATCATCATAATGAAATAAATAAAAATAGAACTGTCAAAATGTAGTATTTTGGTTTGATTAAAGGATCATATTTTGATTTTGTGTTGAAAAAATTCCTCTAAATTAACAGCCCCCTGCAGATTATTCAGACCCATTGAAAATTATTTTCCTGATGGAAGATTTCCATCAAAAATGTTATCAAGCAGGCATAGTTATTAAGTTAGCAATGAGGCAGCACTATGAGGTCAATCAAGTGCTTAACAGGATTTTTTAGTGTTAGGTTGAAGGTGCCATATACACTGTGACTAAGAAGTGACAAAGAGCTATGGGCTGTTCTTACTTTTATTCCTCTCCTCTTAGCTAGCTCAGGCCAGCTAATGAGCAGACAACAAGGTGATTAAAACATATTTTGTAGTATGCACTCCTCTGAGCAACTTTAATGCTTTACAATCTAACTCAGCAAGATCAGAATTTTGATACTCCATTTCTTTTGTGAATCACAACAGGAAAGATTTCCATTAAATAAGGCAACTTTTTTTATTGGATCATTAAGAATCCATAGCATGGCCAGCTGCATGGTGCAATACTGTAATTTGAAAAGAGTGAGACTTCATGTCTGTAAGTGTTTGTCAGGATAGTACTTAACAAGAGCAAAGAATGCATGGTAAACTCATGAATATGTGCTTACATGTTTTTCAGAGGAAAAACACTTAGCCTTCACCCAGTAATACTACAAAGCTATCATTGCAGTGAAAGAGAACACATGAGAGTTAACCCATACATATTGGTTCTCACTAAAAGTTGATGAAACGGTTTTGCTGAAAAAAAGTCATTGGTCAGAACCATGTTTAAACTGACTATCCATCCTCATAATTATATGAGAGAAATTGCAATGATTTATTTTACAGAAGGCTATGGACTTTCCAAAAATTTCACTAAAGTATGTTTAAGGAAAGGTTTATAAGGAAAATTTGTACTATGAAATATTATTACTGCAACTCAAGTATGACCTCTGCATTTTAAAAGAAGAGAACTAAAAGCAACAAAAAACAATTAGGATTTTGTTTATTTACTTGTTCTTTAAAACTTATTCTATTGTTAACAAACTTTGGCTAAGTATACTTTATAATGTATTACAAGTTCATTATAATTTAAACTATCAATATGTGTTTTTAAAGGTGTCCTAAAGACTGAAATTACAATTTTTTTTAACTGAATTTACATCAGTAGGTGGCTTTTTAATGACTATAATTTTCCAACTTCTAATGGGAGAAACTTCATTTAACAACATATTTTCTAGTGTTAGATATTTATTTTTTTTCTTGCTTTTTCATTTGGGTATTTGGAGGTGGGAACAATTAAACAATCTATAGATTTACATATAATCTTGTAAAGAATTAATTAGTTTTCTTTAGCCAAAAAGAGGGTGAGTAAGGTTTCTTTCTTTGTTTCTCGGGTTTTTTTTCAAACAAAATGCTATTATAAGCATCATAGCCATTTTAAATAAGCTTAATGTTATGAAAAAAGCAGCAGTCTTGTTGCACTGGTAGTACAGTATCCCTATTCAGTCATGTCTTTTTGCATTTCCACAGAAGAGAGGATTTGATCTGACAGATTCCACAATCTGAGTTCCCACTGAGTTTAAAAGGAATTCTACAAGCAGACAGTCTTCAGCTGAAGTCATGTGTTCCTGAAACTTGATGTATACATGAAAGGGTGGGGAAACAACAGCAGCCAATATTTTGAAGGAAACCTGCCATATGTTAAATACTGAATATTGCAAAGTTCATGCATTGCTTATTCATCATGTGTGCCTCTAAGTGTCCAAAAGTTAGCTATCTAGTTTGTCTCTCATTGAAATTTCTTCTGTTCGCAGAAAGAGACTGATCCCATTCTAAAATGCCTTAGAAAAGCTAGCATAATAGCTAGCTTGTTTGAGGGAACAGTTCCATGCTATTTTATTTTACTAATTGCAAAGCTAGCCCTCTCTTATACATGCTTGTTCCTGGTCCAACACAGTCATTTCTAGTCCCCAGAATTGTGTTCAATTAAGTATTATGAGAGGATTCACAAGGATGTTGGCTTTTATTTATAATTCTCATGACTTTTAGTCCATATTATATCATTC
The DNA here is from genome assembly GCF_050655825.1 of Lonchura striata. NCBI lineage: Eukaryota > Metazoa > Chordata > Aves > Passeriformes > Estrildidae > Lonchura > Lonchura striata. The sequence goes on along the minus strand of NC_140703.1, from coordinate 53,225,044 downwards.
TTGGACATACATTTAATTCAGATGAAGTTGTGAATCATGGTAGAAATGCCAGGACAGTCCCAGAAGTCTAGGAACCTCTTAGCTACTTTTGTCACTAGAGAAGTGTAGAGATGAACCATCACTTGACACAAGAAGCACACAGTCTGTCCATACCATAGAAATTTACTTTTGAAATTTTCTCTTCAAAGATTATGAAGAAGCCACCTACTGTGTTTTTGTTACTATGACTGGTTCTATTGTCAATTGGGCTAATAAAGAAAGTACAGAAGAAATGCAGCATACTCTAAGCAGAACTTTTTGTTTATAAACTTTATTTTTCCTGATATGTCAGTCATTTACAATAACAAATGTGGTTAGTAAATATGAGAGAAAAAATCCATTGTTAATTATACTGTGAATTGAGTGTGATAGAACTATCCTATTGTTTCTGAAAAGATCTAGAATTGGCCAGTGTTTAACTAGAAAATCATTTCCCCCCGACTGAGACCTGGTTTACACTCCTGCCCACAGCAACCACAAAATCCATCACTGAAAATGACTGCCACTCTCCTCCAGTTCCAGAGAGTGATAGTAGAATCCTTATTTTTATTACATCTCTACAGTAAAGCCTTCCCAGTTTTAGAGGCACTTCCATTTCCACCAATGTAGATTTTCAAAATTATTTTTTTACATGTTTGCATCCTACAGGCATGACACCCTAAATAACATGTAAATGTATCCATTTATATTTTGCAAATGCTTGACATTGAATGATCTAAAAGATTTTCTGCTTTCAGGTGCATTACAAATTGTTTTAAGTTGGTCAGCTGTGGCATTTAACTCTTCATTAAATAATCAGTGAGTTTCTTCAGGTTGAAAATCCAACCCCCTATCTTTCTCACAGCATCTGGTCCATAGTAGAATCACTCAACAATTTCTTACAGGTACTTTTTTTTTCTAATTTATCAGTTTTATTTGTATAATATGAGTCAATTAAATTTGCGTAGAGCAGATCTCCACTATTGGGATTCTCTTCTCTGAGTCTTTCAATTTCCCTGTAGAGTTTTAATACCTGATGATGATTGTTTTTTGTAATTAAGATTTAAGTACCCAATCCCCCAAGACTTGTCATACAGAGAGCTGCCACTCAAGCATTCAGCAACCCTTTCAGGCACACCCTCTCTTTGTCACAGCCTTTACCTAGCATCCAAGAGCTCAGAAGAAAGCTTTTGGTTGAGCAGTGCTGTATTTCATCCCCATAGTTTGCTAATCCACCCCATATTCTTGCTGCAGCTTGCCTAAAACTACTAAAAGGGTAATGTCTCTTTTAGCAGCTGCCAACAGGACATCATGGGAAGGAATAAGGCTTCCATTTGACTGGGTAAAGTGAGAGACTGCTCTGTCAATAACACATCTTAGTCATACTGTAAAAAAATCTAGTCACCTAAAAACCAGACTTATAGATACAGATTTCGTTCTTGCATAGGTTCATAATTCATTAAACAAGAAACATAGTTTCAAAGTCAGAATGTTTACCTTTGGGAGATTTTTTTTTCCCCTATTGTTTCAGTCAAGACATGACGAGAGGCAGGGCAGACTCATTCAAGAGCAGCAATATGCAAAGGGAACTAGGGGTCATTGAATCTGTATGAAATCCTGATCAGTGATGCCAATCATGTTTTTGTACCACATAATTTTGCTTCTGTTATGTCAAACAACACTTAAATGCTAACACAAAATGCACAGAAATGCACCTCAGTTGAAGCACTTTTTTAGCCACAAGGATAACAGAGGTCATAAGCATCCAGGAATAGGTTTCATCCTTCCTTCCCTGAGGTCCCCAGTTGTGCCAGACTATCAGTGTGGCACATCAAGATTTTATCACTAAGCAAAATAGAGGACACTGAGGATCTGGTATGTTTTCTGTATACATATTGGGAGGTTTTACTTCAAATTAGCCAAAGCAAAGCCCTACAGACTAAATACCCACTGGTGCTTGGATCAAGTTAATCACAATGATCTTTAGTGTGCAATTCTTGGTTTACTTTCATCCTAAAGGAAAGCAATCATGTAAGGTGTTACTGTATTGTGGATTGAATCAAACCCATAAGTATAATATTCTTTTCAAAAATGCATCTTCATCAAAAGTGAAAAGCTGATGAAGGTGCATTCATAATATTCAAAAGGCTAAAGAGCACAAATAGCAAGGGGAATAAAAGTGCTGTGTTTTCAAATCTCTTAAATTTGGATCCCCACAGACACTGTAACTGTGCCTTCCACATCAGTCTCTTAAAATTCCCAAATAGAGTATTAATAAATAATTTCAAAGTAGCTAGATTGATTTAATATATCCCTTACTGTTTTACTTTTAATTTACCATGCCACTAATCTATCAATCTAATCCTGCACTCATAATTATTTGTTGACTTTAGTAGAGAGAATTAATTCTTTACATCTTTCAGGCTCTTTAAATGATAATATATTTCAAATTTAAAATTACCATCAGGGTAGCAGGGCTCCAGGGGAATGCTTGAAAACACCTCCTTTTGTTTGATAGAACCTTTAGACATATCACATGCTACTCATAATGAGTTGCCTTTATCCAGATTAGATTTAGAAAAACACTTTTTTTTTGTCACAGATTTTGCAAACAGAGGGTATCTAATTAGAAACAAGTTATATATTCAGCACTTAGTGTCAGTGCTTTAGTAGCAATGTGATAAAAAAACTAAGAATAACCCAGGGGAGATCCAGAGAATCTGTGCCAACACTGTTCATGGCTTCACAAAGCACTCAGTCACAAACTGTCAAAAAGAAAAAAATGTATGTAAGTTTGGGTATAGTGTACTTTGTTGAAAATACGCTAAATAACATAGCATATGATTTATCTTAATTGTCATTCTTTTCAATGGAGTGTATTATTGCTCTTCTCAATGTGTGTAACTTGTCTTTGTTAATTAATTATCTATTAGTTGTTAGCTTAGTCCTAAATTCAGATTTGGATTATTGTAAATGCTGTTTACATGTTCATTTAATATAACGTACAAAGCAGACAAATCAGAAATGCAGATCCTTATCTTTAAATTGATGTGGTGCTCCTTCAGCTATCTTCACTGTGTCCTTCAGGAAACTATTCAAATGAAAATTATTTGTTTCAGACAGCCTTTATTTTATATAGACCTGTCCACTGAAGCAGAAAGAAGGGAATTTTTCTCATGTAACTTTCAACAACCAAACTGTCTTCTTCTCCTAAACAGCCTATAGAAATTTGGAAGGTCTTTTTTCATTGTTCCTATTATGAATGCCTATTCTAGTAAATATATGAACTGCACCCATTACTCTATATACAGTTATATGGAAAGCATTTGTAGGAACAAGACCTCTCATTCTCATGCCATACTTGAGATTTCTAAATTTAGGATAAATGAGAACTAGCCAAAAATCTGTCTCTGAAGTACAGCTGCTGCAGCAGTAAGACTTTGAGTCACAAGCAAGATCAGAGCAAATTCAAGATGTATTCTAGATGTAATTGAGTGTCAATACAATTAAAAATAATTTGGCTATCTATTAAAAAAGGAGAAACAGGAGAAAGTTGATATTATTTATCATGCAATGTTTATTTTATTAAGGTTTTATTATTTTGCTTTTAGATTTATTTCTTCTTGGAGAATTAAATTCATATAGATGATGATTTGAAAAGATCACCTATAATCAGAAAATTTGAAAGCAATCATGGATATGTAAAATATATGAGGAAAATTAAGGAAAAAAAAATGATGAATTTATGGCAGTGAATCTCCTATTCCATTAATTAAAACTTTATGACTTAATGTGACCACAATTTTTATTCATCATTTTTAAAAGCAAGACCTAATCTACATATTTAGCATACGTGACCCAAATTGTATATGCTTTTTATTTCTGCATAGGTAATGTATAAATACAGTAAGTATGGAAGTACTATATTCAAGATAGCTACCTAAAGAAAAGGAAAAATATATTTCCTTTTTTAAATACATTACCCAAGATAAATTGTGCTTATTTCACTGTTCAAATTAGTTATAATTGCCTTATAAACATTTATTAATTTTTGTTTATCAAAACTTTCAAATAATTTAGCAGTTTATGCTATAGATCAGAAGTATCAAGTGCTTGATCCTGTATAAAAATGTCTATTTTTCCTGTTACGGATTTGAAAATGAATGTAGCACTAAACCCACTCCACATCACCTGGCTGTACATTTCAGTGACAGGATGGCAAAAAGTGAATGGTGAAATACAAAACATATTCATAGACTTCTAAAAGGTCAAAATAAGAGTCTCTAGTACAAAATGATTTTTTTTTTTTTTGTGAAAACCACTGTTTCATGTGGAATATAGGTCTTTTATTGTACAGATTGTATGGTTCTGGTTTGTTGGTTGTTTTTTTTTTTTTTACTACAGATGGTCTTTATGAAAATATGGTAAGACTCTAAATATATGATGCATAAAGTTAACACTCAGTTCCTACAGCTTCATTTCCAATCTTCTGTAGCTCCACTGAAGAGTAAAAAGTAATGAAACAGGAAAGCCTCTTAAATTAAAAGCATTGCTGTTTTGCAGCTTAACATGTCTTTTCACCTCCGTGTAATTCCACCATGTGAAACATAACAAAGAGCTATAACTAAAAATTCCAATGTCATATAACTTAGTGTTATGAGAAAATATTTGAGTTTTCTCTTAGGCAATACAGAACTAATTTGTGCAATTAAAGTCTTGCTAAATTTTACTGAAGTATGTGAAAGACTAAAACTGCACAATAGATAAAAGCATGCCAAGAAATTTATTTTTTCAAACACTTACTATAAATTAAAATAAATGTTAAAAGTGCTTAGGCACTACAAACTGCAGGTGAAGCATTCTGACAGAGCTGCTCATCTAAGAAGCAGAGTTGATCTTACCAGGATATTTTGAAGATAAAGAAAGGTTCAAGAAACTGTTTTAGGGCTTTAACAGGAAAAAAAATTATAAATGTTTAATGTTTTTCAGCTTATATTTTCCACGAAAGTCATAAGGCTGTTGATGATTGAATCTACATATTCCCCAAACTTTATGATACCTCAAATCTAAATTTTGCACAGCTATGACAAAACAAACAAACAAGCAAACAAAAAATCCAATCAGCAAAAAAAAAAAACACAAAAAACCACCCACACAAAACTCAAAACAAACCCAAAAAAACCAAAAGGGCACGGTGAAATAAATTATGGTTAAGTAAATATTTAATTAACTCTTAAAACATTTGGACTTCATTTATTGCGAAAAGTGGAGGAAGGAGAAATGAGGCATTGGACAGTCCTCAGGAAGAGGGGCACTACAAGTTTTAACATTTGTTCTCTTTAGACTTAGTTTTTTCTTTTGGGTACTCTAAAACTGAAACACTAGACTATATAGATTTTTAGCTTTAATTAGAATGTCCATCCACATTTCTTTACATTCCTACCTCATTTTGGATTTTATCAAGGGAAAAAAGGTTTTTTATCACCAGCCAATATTTTTTGAGTAGAAAATGTAGAACTTTGAAAAACTTTGACTATAAGACCTTCTTATGAAAGCTTTGTAAAAGCTTTGAGTACTCAAAATCTTTTTTAGCTGCAGATAACTTCAAAATAAATATAATTTAAGAACAACTATCCTAAGTTGAAATCAGACAAGGCAGTGAAAGTAGTTGAGGTTCAGAGGTAAATTAGAAATGGAAGAGTGAGAAACCAGATTAAACATTAGCGACTTAGATGGAATTTATTCAAATATTCCTTTCCACCATAAACCATAGGGGTATCTGCTCCAGGTTAGGCATTTAGTTATTTTGATCTCTCTTGTAAGGAACTCTGAACGAATGACAATACAATGACCTATGTTAGTAAGAGGTGAAAGTACATCTGTTTATATATAACTAATTTTTAGATTGGAAATTTTAAAATATCTCTTGTAAATATGCAACTTATCTGCTATTATTAGTTCCTTCTTTGTCACAAAAAACAAAAAAGCCCCTGAGCAGCAAAGAAAGTTTCCCTACCATATTTAGGCATTTATAGACATTTTTATAAGATCTGTATTCAAAAAGTAATTAATTCTCCAAATCAAGTAAAAATAATGCTTTTCTTCTATTAGGATAGTCTTTGCTCCTACCATAAAATAACTAATGAAGACAAAAATTTAGGAAAACAAGATCAAAGTTTTTACTTTACAGAAATCAACCTGAAAACCTTAAGGGTTCTGTGTTACTGGTTCCTGGAGAATGAGTACAGGTCCTTTTTTGTAATTAAGTAACCTGAGAGAGTTTTTTAAAGAGGCATGTATTTTGTATACTAAATCTAAAACACTATTAAAACAGAGGCTTTATAAAAGAGACAGTATGTCTTCATAATTAGCAGGCCCTTGGCCATGATCAGAATATAGAGGTTCCAGTCCTGAAGTTTCCTCCTCTCACCCTTATAAATCATTACAAGTCAGATATAATTTTTTCCATTTGATGTCCCTGACAAAAGAGGTAAGATAATTTACTTCCTACAATAATAAAAATATAAAGTATTTCCTTTCCTATACGGATTTTTCAAGAGATCAAAGAACTGACCTAGTTGATTGGCCTGCAAGTTTGATAAAAAACACTGTGCTCAAAAACTCAGTTCTGGTTAAGAATAAATATTCTGTTTTCAAACAAACTCTCTGGTATAACATATTACTGGTTCTTTTGAATTGGAAACAGACAAACAACTAAATACATAAATAAGGAGGGGGACAGGAAAAAAAGAAAATCTGGACTCTTTGTTTCTCCACCACACTCACTGAAATCTGTTTGAAGCAAATAAGTAAATTCATTTTCAGGACATTTCAGATTCAATCTTAAAATTTCAAAAGCTTAAAAGTCTTAGTAATAATGTAGCTGGTAGGACTCTCATGAAAATTCTGGGGGGGAAAGCATAAAAAAATACTCCTGTTCTCATAACGGTCTTCCCCAATTCTTCATTTAAAACATGTGAAGATATACCTTCAGCAGCACTCACAGGAGATGGAAGACAATTGGTTGCCTTTGAGACCTGTGATGTAAGTACTTCTAAGTCATCAAAGCAGAAGCAAAGAAATATAAACAAGCAATTTCCCTCCCTCCCTTACCTGCGAGTTAGTTTAGTGAATATTTTGAGGAGAAAAGGTACTCAAGCATGATGGAAAATGATTCAGACATTCTTAAACACTGGAGACTTACATCTAATTTCCAAAGTTTGTCACTCAGAAACTTTAATTACAATGTTAGGAAATTAGCACTTTGCATACTGTAACATAATTCCCCATAGTACTGTGAAACTATATCCTGACATTGATCTGGTCTGCACATGTAATGATGGCAGAATATGTTATTAAATAAGAAGTGAATATTTAATTGTTTACACAGTGAATATCACATTTTAGATGCCACTACAATACAAATATTTACGATTAAATGGTAGTTAGAGAAGCAGTAGCTTAAAAAAGATCAATCTTTTTCAAAACAGGATGGCATAATATTTCAGTCGTTTAGTAGACCTATATAGTTGTAATGGGCTGTAATACATTTTGTTAGTCAAGAAAACATTACATGGATTTTAAAAATGAAGTTTATTTCTAAAATTAATATATATATGGTCAAATGTAGCACTCAATACAATTTATTTAAATGAAGTATTCTGTCATTAGTATATAAAAATTAGTTATCTTTTCCACAGTTCTGCAGATCTTCTTAATATATTCCTAGCTCTATGCAAGAAGGTTGAACTTAAAACTATTTTAAGAGCAGGGTAGACATGATCTTCTAAGAATCCCCAAAGAAAATAACAAAATGAAAGCATGCTTTAATAATGCTATCCCTACAATTCAAAGCACATCTGCAAAATGGTGGTACTATTTAACACTTCATACAGTCTAAAATTCTGTGCCGTTTTCCTTTTGGTCTTTTGTCCACTTTCCTGGAAAAGGTAATAAAATAGCAACAGAGGCAAGACTCCAGAAAAAAATATAATGAACTTGCTCACTCCAGTAATTATAGGGAAGTGACCAAATAAACGTAGAGACAAGGTAATGAAACCAAAAGCTATGAGGAAATTATGAAAGACCTTAAAAGCTTTGACATAGTGCAAAAAGGGTGGGGAGTCAAAGTTCTTAATGCTGGAAACACACACTTCTAAACTATTGCAACACTTCCATACTGCTGCAATTCATTACCCTCATATTGTTTCACTCTTCATAGGAAAAATTGCTTATAGCCTTTATTTTTTTATTATGTAAGGCATCATATAAAATAGCATGTTTGTGAGTTCAATTCTAAAAAAAGACCTGTGGTTTAATGCTGCCTGGAAAAGACTGACATGTAGGTGGCAAACATGTGGGACAAAAGAAGAACACTACACACACATGCACACAAAAGTATATTTGAAGTACGAGCAACATTCAGTTTTTGATTCAAAACAGTTCTGTTAAGATTGCAGGTGACAAAAAAGGGATTGTATGGCTGGGCAGACACTTCATTATGAATTTTATTTTCTCTGTTTTGTAGTCTTGACTTGAAATAAGAAGAGAGTTCTCAAAAAAAAAGTAGATCAATGGATGAAAGTTTCAAGAATATAATTGATTCTTAAATTTTCATATAGCCATCTTTTGCCTTATACATGTCATCTGAGAATAAATATCCTTTCTATTTTTTCAATGTTATAATTATTACTGGCATTATTATATATTATAATATTACTAATAATAGAAAGAATGATAATATGTTTTAGAGATGGTTTACTGGAATTGTATTTTATACATTTTGGAATACAGGAAACAAAAGCTTTCCCTAGAAATATCTTTCAGAAACCATGAATATTGAAAAATTCCAGATTAACCTGAAAAGAATTCCAGGTCCTTTCCTCAGTCCATTTTTTGCTGGAGTTTTTTGATGAGAAAAAAAATACCAATTTCTTCCTTTGTTTCTTCATAAGTGATCATATTAAACAAGAACAAATAGTGGATTCTGTCCCTGGGATTGTGTAATCCTGGATGTGCATGTAGACTGTGAGGCAAGGTGCTGGAGTCCTTCTCTGTAGAAAAGTAATCTAGGGTTTTTGGTTGATCGTTAGCTCAATATGAATCATCACAGTGTTCTGGAGGTCAAAAGGGACATCTGTATCCTGTGGTGCACCAAGAACAGCAGACCACTGAGAAAAGAAGCAATTCTCCTACAACACTGAACATTGGTTGGCCTTTCCTTGAGTTCTGTGTGAAGGATTGGGATTAACAATATAAGAAATATATATAATGTTATCATGTGTTCAGAAGAGGCCAAAAAGGATAGTGAAAGGACTAGAAGATATGACTTAGGAGGAGCTGCTGAGAAGACTGGTTCATCTTAGAGAAGAGACTATCATTGAGGGATCTCATTGCTGCCGACAACTTCCTTATGAGGGAGAGAGGGCAGGGAGGTTGTGAGCACTTCTCTCTGGTGTCTGGTGATAAGACACAAGTGACTGTTTAAAATTATGTCAAAGGAACTTCAGGCTGCATAGTAGGAAAAAATCACCACTGAGAGGATGGCCAAACACTCGATCAAGTTCCCTGGGAACTGGTCATGACATCCAGTTTGTAGGAGTTGGACTCAATCCCTGTAGGCATCTTCCAGCTCAGGATATTCTAAGATTTGATTAATTATTATTAGAAAAATATTAGAGGAAATTGATCTTGCAAAGCATGCCCTGTGCTTAGGGATGGTGCATTTTTCTTTCAATGAAGTGGAAAGAAGTTAGCCTAATCCAATAAATTGTCAGCAAATAAACCAATTTCATTCTTGTAGACCTAGATACAGTAACATTTAAAAAGAGGTAAAATGTTTAAATTAAGTGACATCAGATTTACTTATGTTAACACCACTCACTGATGGTGAAACTGACTGTGCGATACTTCCAATTCCACACACTTTTGTCTATGTTCATTTTAATTTGAAGAAAAGTGTGACAATTGAAATAATACCCTGTGCATTAAAGTGTTAGAAAAGTAACATAATTCAAAAAATGCATCTTAGCTGCTGTATTTCCATTTGTAGTGATAATGAGTATAATAAATGTAACAAAAAACCAAAAACTAAAAATATTGTGAGGTAAAGAAAGAGACTAAGGAAGGTATCAAAAGAATATGATAGATTCTTCTAAAATGTCATTGCAGGCAAAGTGAGAATATCCACTGAAATTTGCCTAAATTTCCTCCACGCTAATCACAAATATGGCTGTGTATATAATGGAAAATATTAATTTCTGAAGTTGTTTTTTTTTGTTGGCAGGCAAGGAAGGGGAAAGTCAGTTAATAACTAGTAATTAATGATGATGTTAGAAAAGGATTTTGGCATTGAAAAAAGTCACAGTGAAAAAGGCTTTACTGGGAAGGGCCAAATATTTTTCTTTTCATAACAGAAGCAGGTAATCTGTAGTGAGAGAAAGTAACTCAAAAATTGCATTTTCCAACCCAGAGATTAGTGTTTTGACAAGCTGGCCACCTAAATAGCAAGAAAATTTCAACTTTCAAATTGAGACATCAGCAAAAAGCAGATATTAATTGTCCTGATTTCACAGAGGGCTATAGAAAAGCCATAAAATTTTACTTGGTATGAAAAAACAAATAAAAACCTTTTACTTTACCAATTCTTTTAACTTTTTTTTTCTTTTCCCTCCCAGGATCCAACATCCTGCCAAGAACTTGCATGAGATACATAAAATTATTGGGAAGCTAGAAAAAAAGGAAATTCAATTTCATAAATGAGATTTCTACTTTTCTGCTTTTATAGATAGAAATTAAAAAACAGTTAATACTTCCCCTTTTATGCAATCCCTGCATCACTCTTTTCTCTACTTATAGTGACAATGTGCAAGAGATTGGGACTTATTTCCACCATTACATCAATAAAGTCAAAGCAAATGGAATTTTCTTCCTTCAAGGAATTTTTACATACATGTATTTGGTTGCTACTATTTAGTTCTGTTGAATGTAAGCAATCCTTCAATTTTTTTTGGTTCCTCATACATTAAAAAGTAGTTTGGATGAGGCAAGAGCAACCAAAATCACCTACCTGGGCTTGTGCAAATCATTTGGCACTGTCCCACAACACATCCTTGTGCTTAAACTAGTGAGATGTTAATTTGATGGATGGACCACTCAGCAGATAAGAAACTGGCTGGATGGTCTCACTCAAAAAGTTATGGTCAGTAGGTCAATGTGCAAGTGGAGACCAGTGACCATTGGTACTGGGACCAGTGCTGTTTAGCATTTCCCTTGGAGATATCGACAGAGGGAGAGGTAAGGACAGAGGGAGATGACTCACTGAATGACTCACTTAACCTACGCCATTATATGATTATATGAAATTACTTACCAGTAATATCGCTTTTGGGAAAGTTCATTGTTCATTGTTTTTATATTGCAATTATTCCAGCTACAATTATTACAGCACATGAAAAATTGTGAAATAACATTGAATAAAAATAGGGTGGTTTATTAAACAATTTTTCTTATTTTTATTTTTTTTTTAAATTCAAAATAAGCCATTTCTCTAGTACATTTGTATATACACATGCCAACTGTTTATTGTATAAACTCAGTTATTTTTCTATAGGTATGAGTATGCATTTCAATTTAAAGTAACCCCTAGCTGTGGAGTTATGCTTGGATTATTTCTGCATATTGTTGAGTTGAATTGTGATTATGATATTTGACTTAAATAATAAATTACCAAGTTTTAATATTGTTGCCTCTTGATATAAACTTTTATTCAATGTCCAGAATATTCTAGATAGCAGCCAAACAATGCTCTATACTTTCTAATTTGAACACTGCATACCACCTGCCTTCAATATAATTATTCCACATAATTCTACATAATTGTTTCTGTCAAGAATAAATGAAGCCTTAAAAGAAGAACACAATCATTACAAGCAACAGAGCCTGAGTTATACACTACAGTGTTCCTTTTGCTCTCCTTATATACAAAGTTGCTAATAGTAGATTGGGAAGGTGACAGAAGTTGTAAATTATTACACAGGAAAATACCTACATGGGTAAACTACTCAGTGCAATTTGAATTTTCTTCTGTTACTATTCACTGAATGGTATTTTGTTCCATTTAATTTGTTCAGCATGAGTGGAAGCAAACTGCAGAGGCTAAGCAGAGGCTAAGCCAGGAAGAGATCCAGAAGTCAAGTAACATGATTTTTAAGCAAATATTACTGCTCATTTAAGGAAAAATCTAGGGGTTGGGTTTTTTTTTTGTTTTAGTCATGCTTATCTGACATATCTGTGGCCTTTCTTTACTTTCAGGAAATAAATAAGCATTTTATTCATTAAAAGTAAAGGAAATAACACTGTTTAAAGACCCAAAGGCATAATTTCAAATCTTCATGTTTTCTATGACATATATAATTGGGATTCCAAAGTAGAAGTAATACTTCACAGTGGTTACTATGGACCCACCAGATGGAGATCATATTTTTATATACCAATGGATGATGACATATGTCAATACATCTTCATCTCCCTGGAGTCTTCCTGGTTTTTTTATTGGGATTGTTGCTTTAACAAGGCTTTTGACCCCTTTTTTTGAGCAACAGACACATTATAGCCATCATTCACTGTTGGCAAGGTGTAGGCTTAATTGTGCTTTTTTTCAAAATTTTTCTTTTAAATCTGTGTGTCTCATTCCTATTTTTTGGGGTTTTTTTGAATAGTTTTGATACGGCTTCAGTCACATAATTTTCATTATGTTGAAGAGGCCGCTCCATGAAAAACAATCTTCCTTTAACATTTAAGTACTATTTTTTTCTTATGTGTATCTAATGCTTCAGATGGTAAATAAGAGCCTCTAATTGCTATTGTCAGCTTTATTGTTAATGTATGAACAGTAAATTTGACAAATTTTATGATGCAGTTTTAAAGTTGTAAAATTTTTAAGGGAAAAAATTTCAGTAAAAGAATAATAAAATTCCCGCATGTTGATACTCATCTCCTTCTAAAATATTAGTATGTTAGAGAAACCTGAAATTTGGTGGGTTTCTTCATGATGGAGAGAAGGCTGAATGACCACTGTGAGAGTGGAAATCAACTATTCTAAATAGAATTATCAGCTTTGTTTGCACTAGCCTTCTTTGCATAAAAATACTTGCATGTAAATTTAATTTAAATGGTTGAAAAGTATTTCCCATGCATTTAGGTAGAATACCGCCTAAATATTCTGTCCAGTTCATTCACTGCACAAAGTTACACAGAGTTTTATACCATAATTTTATACGTGTCTTCAAAATACAATTTCATCTTTCTGTGAGATGTGATCATGATTTTTCATAGTATGTATTAGCTGCACAATCTGTAATCTTTTGTATTAACAAAACAAAATAATGATTAATATTTTTAAGGAACTGAATTACTAATTTTGTGTTAATAATGATCTCAAGAATTTTTAACATTTAAAATGGAAAGCAGCAGGACTTAATGATAGTCCTTCTTATTTTTAAAGACAAAATAATACAATTTTTTCCTAAATATGATTATTTAATTAATGCCAGAGTAAAAAAGTCTGAAATTTAACATTACAATGGTGACTTTTTTACAGGAAGAAATCCTACATTCTCTCATGTTTGCTAAACATAATCCCATATTAGTTGCAATTTTCTCAGAAACATGAGACTTAATTGTATTAAGAAGACATAGAATTGAGGAATGACTTGTATTGGAAGGGACCTTAAAGATCATCTTGTTCCATCCCCTCTGCTGTGGGCAGGAACACCTCCCAAGCTCCTCAGAATCCAGCCTGGCCTTGAACACTTCCAGGGTTGGGACATCCAGAGCCCCTAGGCAACCTGTTAAGGTGCCTCATGACCTTCATAGTTAAGACTTTCTTGCTGATATCTATTCTAAAACTGTTTAGTTTAGAGCAATAACCATTGTCTTATCACTGCAAGCCCTTGTCAATAGTGTCTCTCTAGCTTTCTTGAAGGCCTTTTTGAGGTACTGGAAGGCTTCAATGAAGTATCCTCAGAGCCTGCTCTTCTCCAAGTTGAACAACTCCCTCTCTCAGAGTCTGTATCATTGGAGTGTTGTTCCATCTCTCTGATCATATTTTTGGCCGTCTTCTGAATTTACTCCAACAGCATCTTCTCACAGATGTGAAATACCACAGGTATCTTGTTTGTATTAAGACTGGAAACGCATTGCTACTAAAAATGTCAATTATTTGGATGCATTTTTTTAAAAATCCAGAATCTAATCGCCAATGTCTTTACTAAGCTTTTTATGGTGGCACATGCCATTGGAAATATGATGAGTCTTCATGTAAAAATGCTGATTTGAATTTGATTAGAATATATGTCATCCTCATTTAGCCTTCCCCTCATCAAAATGATCTCACAAACATGGTGAATGAATCTTTATTTCCTCCCTTGCACATGGGAGGTCATTTGTCTGATTTAATATACTTCCACCTATGTCTTCCTGCATGTTTGGGTTCAATATGGACGACTATGGACCTCGTGGAAAAAAAATCACATCTGTAAGAACTTGAAATCTGAAATTATTAAATGTAGATTATGTTATATATAACTATTCTATAAATTATTACAAAATTGATAAATCAATGATACGTTGTGTTATAATTAAAAATGCAAGAGTTTCAAACACTTTCAAGAAATATTTCTGCATCATAAGTTGCTTATGGTACTTAGAATTTGGCAAGATATAATTTTTTTTAAATTAGCTATCTATATTTTCTTTAAGCATTAGATCGATGTTTTTTATTCTGTTGTTGAAGTTTAACACCCCAGCAATTGCCTTTTACTTAAATAGACTGTGCATGTTAAAAATCATTTGACATTATGCACTTCCACAGTATATTGAGGCACAAGTAAAAAAATAACCATGAAATAAAACACTTTTAAATGTACTTTTGATAGGTGTTGGAACAACAGCTACTTTTAATTTTGAGTAAGTTATCTCCTTTAAAGACTATGGTTAAAACAAGAACTTGTAAAAGAAAAGTTGTCTAAAAGAAGAATTAGAAGAGAAAATAACCAATGACAGGGAAGGGAAAAACAAGCAAGCAAACAAACACACACATACACACCCCAAACTAAACCAAAAAGTTAGTTCCAAACTCAAAACATGTGGAAGAACACCCTGTGAATGTGTGAAAATAGAGTAATGATATATCTAACTCTTACGCCAGGCTTATGCTTTGGCTGATCTGGAAGGAGCAGAGTGGCATTGAATGACACATACTAAAAATATGAAAATATTAGACCTAAAGGAATATCAGGATGGAAAAAAATAATTTCTATATGTGAGGAATTTTCATAGTTAGTTTTTAACAGGAATCCTCAAAATAAAAAAGTGTTTTTATTCATATTAGTATTTGCTAATACTTTCCATTCTCTTCATGCCTGATTGAAAAAACATCAGACCTTTGGAATTTCCCAATTTATGAAAGTGTTTACATACAATAACTGCATCTCAGGGAAGCCAAAATACATGAGCAATGGGAATTAAAGGCTAAATGTGTCTAAACCAAAGATTTTAATTCACTTTCTGCTATTCCTCTCTATATTGAATAAATATTAGAAAACTGATATTAGGAAAGAAAATAAGGATATAAAATCATATTTAAATTTTGTAGAAAAAAATACAAAATAAATGTATAAAACTGGTTATTTTAAGCCTTCTGCCTGATACTAACTTGTACAAGCTTTAGACAATAGTTAAGATATTTTATTTCCCATTAATAGGTGTTTTTAAGATTTTGCATTTATCCATTCTGAAGTACTTACACAGCCTGTAGTATCAGAAAAGCAGTGCTGCTTCTACAAATAGCTGTAGAATTCATTGTTAGTGTATATGGGAACATTTTGTTAAATAATTGTGTGATCTATTAGTTTAGATAGATATAATTTAATCAGAAATGCAAATACTATAATTTGTAGTAACAGTTCCTTGTGAATGTAATTATTTTTTAGCTATAATAATAGTAGCTTCTTATATTGATGAGCAGATGATGGAAAGCATAACAGAGTACAAAAAATGAAAATAAAATAGAATTTCAAAAATTCTTCCCAAATATATTTGTATAATCTCTGTACTTTTGATATGTAGTCCAAAAGCTAAACTGAATATTCACTTCTCTCTATTTTTTCTTTTTTAGTTAGGTTTCTACACCAGAATGGGAAAATAAAGAGGAAATAAAAATAGAAATATGAGCAACAGTAAGATTAAAACTAAACCCATTAGTTTGTAAATTTGCTTATAATGATAATAATATTATAAAACATTATATTAATAAGGTATATATATTTTAAAAATCAGAAAAATTGCTTTTTAAATCTTTTCATTACAATTTTTTGACTGGTGGAAAATTAAATTGAAAAATTCTGAGACTGTAGCAATTGCATAAAAATAAATTTAAATGAAGTGTTTAGACTTTAAGCAAGTATTAATTGTATCAACTGCAGAAGTAGGCTACTAAGGGAGTTTCAATTGCTTCATCTCTGCCTAAACAACAGCTGGAATATTCTATTGTGTGCTCACATCTTTATTATCACTAAGAGGTGTACTAAAAAGAACCTTGGATTCCAGTGATTGTGATAAAGTATGATAAACAGGACATCTCGTTTAATGTATAACTTTTACTAGGTAAGATCAAATCCCTGCTCTTAAAATTACATCATTTAATTAACCTTTGTAATTTCTAAACATAACTACAAAAAAGCCTTAAAAATCAGATGTCCAGTCATCAGCTTGTGGAAATCAGCAAAGTCCCATTGAAATGTTGTTTTTGTAGGTCATCTTGTCTGATATATATAAACTGGACATGACAAAATGAACTTATGCCTCAAGTGACTTCTATATTACTATGACCTGTCAAAAACAATTGCCTAAATTATAAGGCTGTGTTCAACAATAATGTTTCTGTAGGCACAGCAACTTTTTTTGCACTCCTGCTAGCGCTGCAGGAAAGTTGTTGTCTTCAGGAGTATTTCCAAAGGCATAAATGCCTGAGTGCTCTGTGTTATTTTGTTCTGAGTCTTTTAATGCATATTTAGGAACTTATATTTGAGTTTGTGAATAATTCCACTTTAATTGCCAAATATTAATAAATCTCACATTTAAACTGCTGAATTGCAAGATCAGCACTCTGAAAAATCACAAAATCATGGAATAGTTGGGGTTGTAAGGAACATATGGAGATCTAGTCCAATCCCCTGATAAATTGGGGGTCACCCAGAGCAGGTTGCACAGAATTGTGTCCAGGCAGGTTTTGAATATCCACATAGAAGGAGACTCCACAAACTCTCTGGGCATCCTGTTCAAGTGTTTATTAATAATCAGATGGAACTTCCTGGGTTTTAGTTTGTGCACATTGCCCATTATCCCATCAGTGAGCACCACTGAAAAAAGTCTAACCTCATCCTCTTAATGTATCCCCTTAAGATATCTGTATGCATTTATTTGATCCCGTCTCAGTCTTCTCCAAGTTAAATTGGCCCAGCTGCCTCAGTCTTTCCTCATAAGACAGGTGGTTTGGTCACCTGATTATCTCTGTAGCCCTCCACTGGACTCTTTCAAGTAGTTCCTTGTCCTTCCTGAGCTTGGGACCCCAGAACTACACAAAGCACTCCTGACATGTCCTAACCAGATCAGAGTAGAGGGGGAAGACAGCGACTCTACTAAAATAATTAATCTCAATCAAATTAATTAAAATAATCATGTGGACAACGATAAGCAAGATTTAGTGACCATTCTTGACACTGTCTCTCTTAGTTAAGCAATATTCCTGAAGATTATTGATGATACTGAAGCTCCTCAGGGTTGACCCAATCACTGTTGTGTAAGAAAATTGTGTACTCTAAATTTGGAAAACATGATCTTTATGTACTGAATTCCAGGCCTCTTCTGGAACACAAAGCATTTCATCAGAGAGCACCAGAAATCTTTATAGCACCATGTAGAGCTCATCTTTACTTCTGCACGGGATAATTTTCCCCCCATATTAGATTATGTACTGTTTCATGATAAAAACTGTGTAATGAAAAAAATTTTGCATGGAAAAAATTTTCTCATTCACCAAATTCAACAGGACTTTCAATCCGTAGAAGATCTGCAGGGGATATTTCCTACCTTGTAGGTGTAATTTGTGTAATGTGATGGTGACTAATCTTCTATGACCACTGCACTGTCTGGTATTACATTATGCTTTGTTAGATGGAGTACACATCAGGGAAGAAGTTGGGATTAATTCATATTGGAGAATAACCTGACTGTATCATATGCTTCTGTAATTTTAGTTAAAATTTTCCTCTTGTCCCCATAGCAGAACCAGGATGTCATTAGCTCCTGGATAGCCCACACTGTGAGGATATAAAGTGAATGAGCTGTCAAACCGTAATCACTCTTCGAAGAAAGAAATTAATATGTTTTAGAAATGAATTAATCCAAATTAAAGTAGGAAACAGTTTCCCAAAGCTCTTGACTGAATAAATATTTTCATATTTGTTTAAAATTCAATAACTATGCATTTATAAGCTATGATACATTTTCCCTACTTTCTGAAATTGATTACATACTGTAAATTTTCGGCTTTTACAACATCTATTAAATAAAAGCCTCCACCCAGACATTTTACTGTGGCTTTATCTCCTTACATTTTTACCTGTTATTCAATATAATTTCATCAAGTCTGTAATGATAAGGTTGGAAAACTAACCTTTATGATACCAGATGGATTCTAATTCTCAAAATTCTCTAGTGATAGCACATTCTTATTGACATTTATACTGACTCCATTTATGACAGACTGAAGGTGATGAACAGGCCCATGCAAGAGGTCACCTTGTGTCAAAGCTGGTATGCAGTCTGTCAAACACAGTGAATGTAAGGCTGCTAATGAGGAATTAACTAGATAGACTGTGGCCATTTTACTGTTTTCATGCAATCCAAACCTGTTAAACAATGCTAATCAGGTGTTTATTAAGTGAAACCATTATGCCAAATTTGCTGCAGACCCTACCACATGTCAAAGAGGTTGTAAAGTATTATTCATCAGATTTAAAGCTGATTAATGAGTCATTTAATAGTGAACCTTTCTTTTCTTAGCCTCTAGCTAAGCATATGTACCAAGGTTAAACTAGCACATACATGGTTTTGAAAGTAAAGTTTCTGTCAAGGGGAAACAAAATTCTCAACTGCTCCAAGAAATTTCTAATAGTTTTAAAGCTTTCTGGATGAAGGAGCTTATTTTCTTTTATTTTTCGATAAAAATTTAGCAAAAGAGTGGCATAGTAATAAAAAATTGAACATGACAACTAGAAAACTACATATATTTTCAAATAGAGAAATACAATTTATAAATACTAAACATAGTAAATTTCATCTTTCAAGTTCACATCCATTTTATTATCTTTCCTAAACTTGTTATTTACACAGTATTGCAGCAAAATTGATGCTGCAGAACCATCTTTTCTATAGTGAAACCAAAAAATTGGTGAAATATTCAGCAGAATTGAAACAGCTATCAAAAATCTGCTGTGTCCATATCAGGGAGTAATAAAGGTATCAGTATTGAAGTAGCAGTAAATGCTAATGGTATAATGAACAGTGAAATTCTGAAGAGAGAACTAAAATTCACATTAAGAGAATGACAGTCAAGTTCAGATAATCTGGAGATTATAACCAGTGTTTCTTCAGTAAATAATCACTAAACCAACAGACACTGATACTATTTTAAACTTCTTTTAACAGTTAGAAAAGACATTACAGAGAACCTAGCCCTAAAATCTTGTATTCATACTTAGTGAGCTATTAGTTTTGCCTAAATTAGAAGGCTGAATAAATTTAGAACTGTAATTAATAGTCTTGCTTCCAAAAATGAAAAACAGAGAACCTTGTAGGACTATTATCAGCTGGGCATAACAGCAAAACACTTAAAGGTGAACATGGCTCCAAACCATGAAAAAAAGATTGTAGTGAAGGCTAAGGCTTTTAGATATAACCAGATAATAAACTATCTATAAAAGGAAATTTAATGGCTCCTTATGCAGAACAGAAAACAGAACTGGTTAATAAGAATGAAACATTTCAGAGTGTAAGACATAAAAGGATAAAAAGAATTTATAAAAGACAAGCTGAATTAAACTTTTGGAAAAAAAACAAACCAACATTGCATAGAACACAAGAAATCAGAAAATGTGATCACTTGGCAGAAAACATGAGTTAGAACTTAAAGTTAGTTATGCTGCAAAGACAAATGCATTACCTCACCTTAGAGAAGTGGCACTGATGTGCAGTGTGGAGGTAAAGGATTAACTGATACTGTCGATGGCGGGTATGTAACTGTGCCAAATCTACCTGGATGCAATCCAGCACACTAAATTTCCCCATGAGGCTTTGTTACGCTTTCAAACCAGAAATACTACAGGAGTCAGCAAGGTATTTGAAATGACAGTGGAACAGAACATCCTTCCTGTGATGAGATAGAGTGAGCTTTTAAAGTACCAGGCTGAAGACAGGCTGACACATATTTTGACGTACATTTCATTGCAATATAAACTGAGCTTCCTAATGAAATGTGCCAACGGTATAAAGCTGGGAGATATTGCCCATAGAGGATCAGATTATCATGTGGCAGGAAATAATAACAGATCAGATTGGAGTAATAGAAATGGAATGGAAGCATTCAAAGTACTTAGAGACTAAGAGAAAGAATGACTTCCACAAGCAATAAGTTCATCAGCTGATGAAACTCACCTACATCACAAAATACACGACATATGGCTTAGCATAAAATGCTTCAGTTTTCTCAAAAAGAGATGAGAGTCTGGACAATGAAGAGGTAAGATATTTTAATTTTGCTCCAGAGCCTGTTCTCTGGAGCTGTTACAGAATAAGATCACTGAGTTTAGTTCATCACATGTTATATATACATGCTTCTCCTTTCTGTCACATCAACACTATCAAACACTCCATATGCCTTCATATCAGTTCTTGAGGCATGTGGCAGGTCTTCAATATTCCCTCTTGAAAGCATTAATCTTGTTGACAATCACATAACCATAATACCCAGGTGTCTTGGGATGAAAAAATGCACACCACCACCCCACTCTCAAACAAGGAAATAATAAAGTCACACATGGTGGGTTACAGAGATTTCAGTGTAGGCATGCAAAATCCAGTAAAGAACAGATTAGCCCTGAACCCTTAGTCTGGGCATAAGGGTTTATTTCTTGAAGGAGATATTTTTAGTGCTGGACATATAGCCACTGAGATCTAAGTCCATTATCTAAGCTCAGAATGCACCAAGGAAAATTTTCAAATGAAGATGGAGAAAAATGTATTCATATATCATACATGCAAGTATTCTTCCAGAATATTTGTTTAGTTCACTGTCTTTGAAAACTATGTAATTGAATTATTATTGTTCTAGATAAAACCTACTACCAGAAAATACTGCATAAAAAATATAAGTTAATTTCTTATATGAAGGAAAATGGAAATGGATATAAAAATGGGAGGAAGAAAATTGTTCATAATAAAGCCTCTTGTTGCCTCAAGAATAACTGATTATATGCATGATTTTAAATAGGATGTATTGCGTTAGCATGACAATGTTTTGGTACCACCCATGAGTCATGAACTACATTTTTATTTCCCCTGTCTAGCTGAGGGTGGGGGGGTGATAGAGTGACTTGGTGCGCAAGCAGGATCAATTCACCACACAGAGCCGTTCCGAAAATTAGGTAAAGACTTCTAACCAACAGAAATTATAGAGTCTTCTAATAGTGGCAGATAGAAAAAAAGCACCAAATGATTTTCAGAAAATGTTGCATCAATTTATAAATGCGTTTCATAGAATAATAGAATGGTTTGATTTGGAAGGAATCTGGCTTGTCAGTTCAGAAAAGATAAAAAGCTATAAGAATCCCATACGATTTCTCTATCTGCAGTTTCAAATTGTTAATTAGAACTTATACTGTAGTAATTCATTTCTTTCATATTTATTTTTTCCTACAGCTAGCTGGTACATTCCTGTCTCTGTATGGTATACAGGCAGTACTGTATACCTTACAGACGTATACCTTCATTTTTACCATACATACTGTATACCTTACATTTTTACACCAGTAAAAATAGGAGGTGAAGGCCCAGATTATGAAAGGTTTATTTTAGCAAACTCAAATGAAGAATATTAACAAATGCATGTTTTTTAATGAATAAAATAATACTGAGTTATTCCATGTTGTTGCATCAGTTATTTCATAAAAAAAATATTAATCCAACTAAAGTTCTAGTAAATCTGTATTACATTTTCAGCTGCATCATAGAATCACAGAGTATCTTCATTTGGAACAGAGCTGTAAGGATCAAGTGCAACTCCTTGCTCCTCACATGACTATGTGAAATTAAACCATATGACTGAAAGCATTATCCAGAACTCTGAACTCTGACAGGCTTGGTGCTAGCACTTCCCTGTGAAGGCTGTTCTAGTGGCCAACCACTCACTCAATGAAGAACCTTCTCCTGATGTACAATCTGAACTTCCTCTTGCCCAACTGATCCCAGCAAGATCAGTCTCCAAATTTCTCTTCTCTCTCATTCTCTCTCCCTTTAAAAAAACTGGAATAATATAGATAGTAAAAAAAAAAGTTATTGTTTAGTCTTCATATTAATCTGCAACTTCAACACCATTGCAGATTTTAAAAACTGGATCACAACACAAACTTTACCCTTCCCGCCCCTTAGATTGCTTTACCTCTCACATTTTGTTAAAAATTAATTTTTCACTTGATCTTCACAGGCAAAATGTCAGCTATTCCAGAGCAGCCTGGACAAAGGGCAGTGTCCAATGAGGCATAAGGTAAAGGTCTGAACCCTCCAAACAGGGAAGTGAATTGGTTCTATAACTCCCCAGATCCAAGTGATTATTTCCATACAAAATTACTGATAAAAATTGGATTTGCCTCTATTATTCTATATCATAAAGAGAGTAGAAATTCCTGCTCCCCCTTTGCAGGAGCCAAACTCCTGTGCAGAGTCTATGATATGGCAAGAAATGTGGGCTGAGTTCAAGATGTTGTGCTCTCAAACTCAACAGGGTATAAACCAAAGCACAAGAGGAAACCCAGAAGACTTTTTAAGTGTTTTTCAAAGTGCTGTGGTTTTTCATGTGAAAAAAAGAAAATAAAGGTTAGTTAAAGCCTTAAGATTGCAATTCTTCCTCATTCCATTTTTACATTTGGAGCTTCATTCTACAATTTTTGCTGACTCCAGTGTAAATCGGGAGCTAGAAATCTGAATTATTTTTCTAGCATATCAGTCCAAACACTTTTGTTGAGGGGATACCTAAGCAGCTATGGGAGGAGTGGTGTGATTTGACAAACAGGTTTTGGATACCTATCACTTCTGTGATATCTCTTCTCTTTTGATAGTGTGATGAGCACTTCTCTTGACACAATACAGGTTTTTAACAAGAGTGAATCAAGAAGAGTGTGTAGATTTCACAGGCAGATGAAGAGAGTTCTTTTTTACAGATTTTCATACAATACTTTGTACTGGTTTTGTCTGGGACATGTTTTATATTCTTCATAGATGCTGCAGTGCTGTGGTTATTTGGAATAAGAGAGTAAAGCTGTCATCCTTATGATGTTTTGGCTGTTGCTCAGCGGTGCTGCCTTTAACTCAAGGTCTTTTCATTGTCTCATGCTGTGCAAGTGAGGAGGTGCACCAGAGCACCTGGAAAAGCACAGCTAAGACAACTGGCCTGAATTGGCCAAAGATGTTCCATACTGAAGGACAGGCCCAGTACATAAATGGGAGAATTGACCAGGAGGTGCTGATTGCTATTTGGGGATGGGCTGGGTTTTGGTCAGTGTGTGGTGTACAATTTTATTGGGTATTGCTTATTTCTCTCGGGGTTGCCTGCTGTCTCTCCCTCTCCTTATCATTACCATTACTAATTTTGTTGCTATTATTATTGTTGTTATTAATATTATTATTAATTTTCTTTTTTATATTAAATTAAATGAAACCCTTGTTCCAATCCACCAGGTTTACCTTTCCTTTCTGATTATAATCCTTATCAGGGTGGGAGGGAGCAAGTAAATGTTTGCATGGTGCTTACTTGACAACTGGGGTTATGACCCAGCTAATTTTTATACTTACTGTGATTCCAATCTAACAAAAGGATTTGTCATAAGGCATGGAAGATAATTTGCTTCAATAAGCATATACAGTTAAGTTCATGACAGTATAAAAATAATATGCTTATTTACTATTTGATTAATTATAAATTTCAAATATATTTTCATATTAGAAGTCTGATGTGTTGTGCATTTATTAACTCTGACATGACAAAAAGAAAGATTCATGAAGAAAGGGTTAAAGAGTAAAAAATGAGAACTCCCTACCATTTTTCCTGAAGAGAGTGTCAACACAGCTATTTTAGAAGCACAGGACCAGTCACTTGCGCTGAGTAAGCAAAGGCATGACCCACTGAAGTCATGCTGCATTGGGAAGAACAGAGGCAGGCAAACAGCTGCCTACAAGCTGAACCATTTTGTCACTTATTGTACTTATTATGTTTGAAGTATTTCTTATCTAACACCAAAACCAGGAACATGAAATAGTACCATACAGCAACAGATAGAGGTTTATACACAATTTTTCTCACAGAAGCTTTTATAACTGTCTGAACTGTGAATCTTAATGGCCATAATTCTCCATTTTGGAAAAAGTTAGGGGGTATTTATTTTAAAATAATTAAAAAATTAGAATGTATTAAGACAATTGCATATGTATTTCTATAATTGTATCAGCCATGCAAGTTACATGACCTGTAAGTCAGATCTTTGTAAACAAAGAACCCTTAAGTGCTAAAGTGAGTTTGCTAATCTACAGGGAAGGGTAAATGACAAATTATCTGACATTTAGGGATGTGAGTGCCTCAGGACTGGAGTATGCCTCAGTTCCAAAGACCTGTCTGAAGCAAATCCAGAAGTGTCAGCTAGTGAGACCATAAATTAATACAATTTAAAATGAATGTACGTACTTTCAGAGTTCTGTACTAATATTGACAGAGTAATTGGAATAAAATTTATAGCTAATGTATGTTTTGTTTCTTAATAAAAGTTGAATTATTTGCAACACAATTATGAATACTATCATCCTATATGATTTCACATTCCATCTAATCTTAAAGGCTACTAAAACATGCCAATTTCTAATGAAGTAAATATTATTGTTATTAGCAAGTGATCTGTAATCACTACAAACACATAATGATTTGTATTGTTTAACTAAAAATTTAATACTTCTACCATGCTATTATTGCCAGAAATTACTGAATAATATAACAAATATGCAATGGCAAAGTGAACTAATCTGCAGTTTTCCATCTATTAAAGAAAAAAACTCTCTTCACAAGTCATTTTTTAATTTACATTTTCTGAAAAGGCATCTCCTAGTGCAGTTATCAATGCAGATAGCAAATGTTTAAAAAAAATCTGGATTGTGGCCAAATCCATCACATTCATCTTCCGAAAGATAAATTTCAATAGTCCATCCCTGATGACAGTGCCTTGAATATCTTTAACTTTTCCATCAGAACTATTTAGTGTAACTATTGCTTCTCCACAGCTTGAACATCACTACCATTGTCAGAACCAGGCAAACAAATTTATGATGATGTTCCTGGGAATAAGGAACTAATGCAAAGGGGATTTCTCTGTAGTTCTTCATTAACATTTTATTCATTACAACAAGGGAGTTATAAGAGTTTCCTTTTACGCAAATTAGGTCACTGGATAAAAAATACACAGCATGGAAACACAGTGTATTACTACGTAGAACAAAAGATCTGGTTAATAAATTATGATAATGGAATTAGTCTACTGCTAATGCTGAGAGGAACATTTAAATATTATGAAATTTTCTTGGAGAAGGAAAAGCTGTTGCATGTATTCATAAATTGTTTTCCTCTTTTGTGCCTCAGTTTCTGCAGTCCTTTTTATGTTATTTCCCTCTGAGGGAATGTACATATCCTGCTTCAAATATTTGTTTGGTTTGTTAAAATAAGCATTTCAAGTGAGTAAAAGACATTTTTTTACTCTCTTGTATTTCAAATGAGTGCTTTAACAAAGCTTAGAGATGTCCTGGATCAATTCAAGCAGATTCATTTTGGAAATGATAGTATGTAGAGTAAAGAGACTGAAAATAAATTAGGTTAATTAAAACCCCCCAAACCTTTAAACATTAATGCCAAGAAGATAACCATTAAGGAAACATGTGGTCCTTGCCATAGATATCTAGTATCATCAAGGTTCTTTAGTTAGTTTATTTATTTATTGAAGTTATTTGGTTTGTTTCTTTCCTTTGAATTCAATTTATTTCTAAGATTTATTTATACAAAATAGGCTAAATTCAGATCTGGTTTAAGCGGTCTAACTCTACTGAGCTAATTAATTTGCAACTACCTCATTAATTCAGTGATTACCTTCAGTTTATTCATTACATTAACTTACCTCCTATTTTTTCATTTATGCAAGGTCTGAATAGACTCAAAGGATGGCAAAATGAATACTCTTAGAAACTATTATTTTGGCACGAAAATAAAGAAAGATACCCCACTTCCTACAAAGCACAGCAATCCATTTTAACAATTTTTCTGGGAATGTCAGTACCCCTGCCAGCTGAGGGCATTACTTTTGCCAAAAGAGCAGGAATTTAGCTGAGCAGTATTTTGCACAGAGTAATTTCTGCTCTAAAATCATATTGCCTGTTATGTTATTGATAATGGTGTGATTAACAAAACATGAAAAGCAAACCAAGCCACAAACAACTCACCTAAACTCATTTACCTTTTATTTTTAAAAGTATACTAAAAATTGTGTATGTATGGATGATGTCATTCTCTCTTCATTCCATCTTCTTAAATAACAAAATTACTTTTTACAGGATAAACTAAACAGGAATGTTACCTGTGTAAATCCCAGAGTGCTTTGTAATAATTTTTAAAGACTAAAGAATGACATTTTCAATGTGACATGCATTCACACCAACTAATTTATTCTAAATCATCATTTACTTTTTAAAGTCCAGTACACTTCTCTTCAGGTCTTAATGTGGCTTTCACACTAAGAGCTACCCTGACATAGGTAACATAGATAATTGTCTCTGTGCAAAAAACTTATTCAGATGGAGTCAAATCAAACAGAAAATATTGTCATGTATGCCGTAGTTTAGACTCGGGGTAACTTTTTAAGGATTGAAGAGAGCTGTGTGCATCTTAATGCTGTTGAACTCCCCATCTGTTAAGAGTCCAACAAAAATATTATCAGACTTGACCTTGCATAGGCTGTAGCTGTTATAGAGGATGTTTCCAGAGAAAGAAAACAATGCTTCTGTAAACTAATGCTTAAGCACAAACTTAGGAAAAGGTTCCCTTTCTTACTCTGTTTCTTCCAACCCCACTTGGATTTAAATGTGAACAGGAAAACCCAACTGGCAAGCAAACTCTTTTTCTGCTAGTGGAAATCATTAATATAAATATTTTTTTTCTACATAATAATCATTATTAATCAATACTGACTGGAAAATTCAACAAATAGTAATTATCAAACACAATATGTATCCTATTAGAAGCACACACTGAGAACAAAGACCACAGATTCAAGAGCAATCATCCTTTTCTGAACAAGCTAATGTGCATGAGAGATCAACACCTGCACAAGTCTATGGTGAATTACAGGTCATGTACAGTAGATAATCCATACTGGCACTGATCTTGGCAACAGTCCAGGGATTATATTTTTCCTGGGAGGAGTTACACTTGCAAGTTTTTGTCAAAAGATTTAGGCACTAGCATGATATTAATAGACTTTTTTCAGTTATTTAAATTATAATATTTTATAAAATTACAGATCTGGTGCATTTCCTAGATTTATGCTTAAATCTGCAAAAATATCACTAAGCTCAATGGTAAAAACCTTGGCCTTTCCCATTTTACAAAATGTGATGGCATTAGTAAAAATAGTACCTGTTGTTATATAGAATTGCTTTTCTAGAAATTCAGTTTAATTGAAAATATTTTTCTTGTCTAAGTGCCAATTCAATCCTTTAGAGATAGTATATCTCTATATAACCCTTTATTAGACAGCATTTCAGGGGAGAAAAGAAAATTTAGAATTTTTTAAACTTTTGAATGGCATTACTTTTGTTCTAAAATAATCACTACTTGCTCTGGAACCACAAAAGCTTAGTATTTTTTTTCCAATAAATAATTGCCCAAAAGCATTAATTTTTGGCTATGTTTGAAATGGTTGACATCCTCACTGTAAAATTCTCTTACATTCTAAACCACACCAGCAAAATATCTAAAGCAGCTGTTCTGAACTGTGCCTGACCTGTGCTAGTTCTCGGGGAGAAGCTGAGAAAAAAGTCCCTGTGCCCTGAAAGTCTCAAAGATGCGTGGGTGACAACTGCTCAAACTTCTCAGTTACTAGTGGGACAAAACAGGGATACTGTTCTTTTTGGCCCACAGAGAAGATGTGACAGAGATAACTCTCAGAGACAGCAGCCAGGATTGTGCTGGCTGTTAGCTCATCTGTCTTCTTTAAAGGAAAGATGGGAAGATAAGCACGGGGCTACATCTCAGGGCTTTAGAAGAACAGAGAGGAGAAAGACAATGAGGAGGGTTAATTGATTTCAAAGGAAATTTTGTTGGAATCCCAGGGACAAAGTAGCCCCATTGTGCAGTCAAAGCAGGAATTTTGGCCAAAGGCCCGAATGGCTGGGGAAAGTTTCCCAGTGAAGTCAGGGCAGATGTTACCTGCAGCTGTTCTGGCATCCCCACCCTCAGAGCCAGCCAGCAGGCTGGTGGGTGTGGGTGGTAGTCCTACTGTAAATTGGAGGCTGGTCTAGGTTGTGGCACCTCAGGGAAAATTTATGTAAGAAGGTGAAAAATGCTGTCAGATGGAGAACACATTAGTTTTTCTGAAATTCAAATCAGTGTAAGTAATATCAGAAAAATTCAGTTTCTGAGGGATTTTTTTTCTAGATCTGATCAGAATTTATAATTTCACCTGAGATTTATTGTAGCTGACAATAATGACTTGAGTGCCTAGGTACCTCTAACAATATTTTCATTATTTCTATAGTAGTCATCCTCTGATGGAGGCTCAGTAGGTGAAAATCATCATAATTATATACATTACTTTGTTCACAAATTTATTCATCACAGATTTACTTGTCTTCCCTTCTACCTTATAGGATGCCTAACCTTCTTATATTCAGAGGGATTTGACTTAAAATAGTGCAATTTGTGAGTACAAAAGAGTAAAGAATACTTCAATATTTCAACTGATTTTTCAACAATACTCTCTCCAAAGCTGTCCAATTTTATAGACTTTTTTGGTGTGATTTTTATTACCTCTTTCTGCAGACTATCTGTATTTTTAGTTTATGGTCATTGATTTTATGAGCTTCCTAATTTTGAGCTAGATGAAGCTGCTGAGAAGTTCTGTGTGCTTGTAAGTGTAATCTACACTGCAGTCATCTTTAGGAAAGCATTAATTGCAATCACTTCCTGCACATGAAACAGTAAAATATTACATCTATATTTCCAAGGATGGTGATCAAGTGAAATATCTTTTTTCATATATCCTGTTTTCCTATTTTCCTGCCTTTTAAAGATATCTTCATGTCATTTGTATAGAAGGTAGAGCAATATAGTCAATATCTGCATTTATTCTTAGGCACTTGGTTTTTTCTAGAAGCCTGTAAGTTTGGTAAAGCTAACAAACTACTACAAGCTTGATAATTCTGAATAACAGTGTTTTCATAACACTATATTCTACCAAACACTGAGGTATCACAGCATCCATCTTTGCTCAGGAAGAAAACTAATCTTTATTTTTAATTCTTAGTAGGTATCCTCTTGATATTAGTGATGCTTTTGCTTTTATATAAGAATAAGTGTATAAGATTTCTGAGTTAAAAAAATTTTAAACTCCTTTCTTATTGTCCTATTCTTATTGTCTTTTAATCCAATTTGAAGCAATTCTGAAGACACTCTCTGGATATAAGTCTTTAAAATCAGTGAGAAGATTCTTCAGAGAACTTGAGTATTTCCAATAACTTCAAAATTTTCCTTGAAATAAAGTATTTCTTATACGAGAAATTTGAAACATGCAACCCCTGCAAATACTGCAGTGAGATTCCGATTATTATTTATGCTATGTTTTTCACCTGCTGCTCAGAAAATAGCATTTCTAGACCTTTGTTCCTAATAAATAGATTGATGTAATAGTTCCAGATAGAGTACTGTTCAGGAACAATTTAAAATTAATTTTGACTATATTGTTTTCTAAACTTAAAGTAAGAAGTTTAAAACACTAGGCTATTTCTAAATGAAGACAGAAAAGTGGATTTAAGACTTCATTAGTACTACTGAATTAATGCTGGCTCAGAAAGTGATTTCTCTAAAATATATGTCACCCAGTGATGTAGGATTGGGATAGTCCTTTAGATTTATAAAGTCATCAAATTCATCTTTCTTAACTGAAGCAAGAATATATGTACACTGGTAGTTTTTTAACCTATTCCTCTGATCTTCACTCTTTCTAATTATCTTGTTCCAGGATTTGACTACTCCTTACATTTAAGGTCATTACCCTTTTGGAGCATTCAGCTATGTGCCCACTGGCTGCATGGCCAGGCCAGAGAGGGATAGTGAAGGAAATTCCATCCAGCTGGCACCTGGCCACTAGGGGTGTTCCCCAGGGCTCAGCACTGGGGCTGGTCTGTTTAAAATCTTTATTGATTATTTGGTACCGGGCAGCAAGCGCACCCTCAGTAAGTTTGGAGATGACACCGACCTGGGTGGGAGAGTTGATCTGTGGAGGGCAGGAAGGCTCTGCAGAGGGATCTGGACAGGCTGGATTGATGGGCCCAGACCGAGAATATGAGTTTCAAGGCCACGTGCCAGGTTCTGCCGTTGGGTAACAACAACCTCATGAAGTACTACAGACAGGGGACAGAATGGCTGGAAACTATCTGTCAGAAAAGAACTTGGGGGTGCTGGTCTACAGAAGCTGAGTATGAGCCATCAGTGTGCACACGTGGCTAAGAGGACCAATGGCATCCTGGCCTGTATCAGCCAGGATGTGTGGCCTGTGTGGCCAGAAGGAGAAGGGTAGTGATTGTCCCCCTGTACTTGGCACTGGTGAGGCCACACCTCAAATCCTGTGTCCAGTTCGGGGTCCCTCACTACGAGAAGGTCACTGGAGAATGTCCAGAGAAGGAACAAACCTGGTGAAAATTCTGGAGAACAAGTCATATGAGGAATGGCTGACGGAGCTGGTGTTTAGTCTGGAGAACATGACACTCGGGGGTGACTTCATTGCTCTCTACAGCTACTTGAAAGGAGGCTGGAGCCTTTGGGGGGGCTGGTCTCTGCTTCCAGGCAAGCAGTGACAGGTTGAGAGAACAGAATCTTAAGATACATCAGGGGGGATTCAGCTTGGACATCAGGAATAATTTCTTCAAAGAAAGTGTGTCTAAGCATTGGAATGGAGTGTCCAGAGAGGTGGTAAAGTCACCATCTATGAAAGTGTGTAAGAAATCACTGGATGCGTTACAGAATGCTGTGATTCAGTTGGCATGGTAGTTTTGCTTAAAGGGTGGAAACTCTGATCTTGGAGGTCTTTTTCAGCCTTAATGAATCCATGACTCTATGATAAGTTATGAAGGTTGCAATACCATAATGTTTCCACATGAGTGTTTTATAAAAACAAACTTGTATTTGTCGCTGTTAAGGCAGGGACGGGAATGAAGAGACTCCATCTTCAGAAGGCAAAGAATGATCTTTATTCAAAAGCACCTCTCTCTTTTATAAAGAACACCATGAACATTAATTTAATTGGTCTTAAAGTAAAAACATTTCACCTGATTGGTACACTGGACTTTGGTCAGTGTGGTAGAACATATCTATAAACAATATGAACGGAAAACAAGATAATTGTTTACATTCCTCCCGGACTTTTTCCCAGGCTTAACCTGTCAGAAATCTTTCTCTTTTTCTCTCTGACTGAACTGACAATATCCACATAGACTTTATGAATCAACTAAATCTATCACTAAATCTATCACTATCACACTAAATTCTATGAAACCATCAATATTTATACTGCTGAGGTTAATGGAGATTTTAATGTTAATTCTGCTGGCTACATTGTATGAATAAAGCTAGCTGGAAATCAACACTTAACTTTTGCTTTTCATATAATCATTAATAATAATAATGCATTTAAATGAAAAGAAGAATAAAAATCCACTTCAAGAATCAATAATGTTGGTAATGATATTGTAACAGAATATGGCTAGCTGTGACTCTCAGAGCTCTGCACAAGCAACTCATTCTGATTAGCAAGGCAAGCAAAATACAACATGGAAACTACATAGACAATTGTAACTCTAATATTAACATGTCCAATAATATATGGAATTTGATTACATTGGAAGGTTCTGCTGATACCATGCACTGCCTTCAGGACAGAATTACTGTCTTAGTACTTACAAATAATAATTTACTTAGGAATAATAATTTATTCCAGTAGTGTCCCTTGTTTCTGATGAATGTAACACCTCATGTTTCTGGTTCAAGACTGAATTTTAGTTTAATTATTCTCTCTTATAAAAACTACATTTTACTGGGTTTTGAATGCAATTATTCAACTAAATAGACATTTATTGTTCTATATTAAATATTGTTGATATGCATATGTTCTGTGTCCTATACGTACTGGAATTTTATTTAGGGAAAACTGTGGAAAGGTGTTGTATCTTTGGTGGAAGAGGTTGGATTGTTGAAACTTAAATTATTTATTCAAATTATTATCATAAGAATTGGCATTGTAAAAAGGTCTTGCTAAAGATTTTCATGTTAATAGTTATAGCATATGCATCCTGAAAAAAAATTTGTAATTAGTAATAAACACTTGGATATCTAGATTTTTTAATGTATCTTATTCAAAATATTTTAATTCCTCTTTTGCAAATTATTTTTTCTTTCCATACATTAAAATAGAAACACAAAGCCTGACCATTGAGTAGACTTTTGTGCTCTATTCTTGAATCCAGAAATAATTTATTTGTTTTAATTGTTATAAATTGATAAATACTCTGAACACATTCTATCTTGTTACACAAAATTGCCCTAATTTAACAGGGCCCTAAAATTGACATATTAAACATTAATAAAAATGCTATTCATGCATCTTAAATGTGTTATTAGTCATGTACTCCTCAGGAAAAAATATATTATTGTATGTTCTTTTAAATATTTCATCTACTTTCATACACCCACTAATTAATGAGTCATGGACTGGGATGCCAAAATTCCCCATCCAAAGCCAGAATACAGGTCTTAGATGGAATAACTCTTTAAATAATTAAATAAAAAGGAAGAAGAAGTAGAAGAGGAGGAATCAAATTCATGGGAAAATGCCAATGAAAAAAAAAAAAAGAATAATCTAGTATTTTTTTCCTCTCTTCTTCCTAAGCCCTGCATTATTCTGATTACTAAGGCTTAAAAAAAAACTGGTTTCTTTCTATGTACCTGGTATGTCTTCTGCAAGGATAACTCTAGTGCTGAGCTGTGCCTAGAAGATCATAAGTGTCTGTTTCTTCCTCTTCTTTTCTTTTTTCTTCTTTTTCCTTTCCTTTTTTTTAAATGCTTTTGATTTTAGAGTTCCAATCCCTGCAATTAATTTCCTCTCAGAATAAAGCACCCATCATAAGCATAAAATTAAGAAGACTTTTATAGCTTCTGCAGGTCAATAGCCAAAATGGACAATTTCTATACCCAGAACTGTAGCTGACATAATTTTGTAACTTTTCTTTCAAGATGACAAGAAAAAACAAACAGAATAGGGAATGAAATACTGCATGCTAATTCATGAAGGCAGAATACAATTAGGAGATCTCATATAGCTATGAATGTGCTAGGTAGAGAACTTAAAAGGAATATTTTTCACAAATTAATCTTTATTTTCCTTACTAATTAATAAACACCATGCTGTGAATAACTGGTGATAATGTTCTAATAAGAAAAATCAATAAATTTACACCCAGGGTCACTGTAATTGATGCTGCAGAATAGAAAAATGTATTCTCCATTGATCCTTTAGCAATCTTCTAACTAAAAAGGAGAGGAAAGAAAGCCAATTACTGTAGTATGCCTCTGAAAATGATAAGATTAAAACAAGCTAATTATGTGTTCTTGAATAACTACAATTTTTGATGAAAGTAAGTAGAATAAGGGCATCCTGCATCTCCAGTACAGAGATACTACTTTTTACTAATTAAAAGATAGGATAGTAATTTTACATTTAACTTCTCTTAACCAATAGGCAAACAAATGTTTAGAAAAATAAAACTTTAAAATATCCCAGGATAAGACCTTTTGATGTTTCTGTGAACACAGGATTAAACTGAAGAATGAAATCTCCTGTAGCACTGAAGCTAAAGGAAGTCTCATACTTGAGCAAACTATATTCAAGGAGAAAGACAGTGACCACAAAAATAATACCCTATGAATATATGTCCACTGCTTTCTGTTTTGCATAGAAAGGGTCATTTATTTCACATAGTGCCACACATGCACAACCGTGATGCCTTCCACAGCAGGCTTATCCATAATACAGAATGATGCAGAAAGTCAGCAGCATCTACTACTCATTTTGATCTCATGGCTCACTAACGTAATTGGAAAAATCAGATTTTTCTGTTCAATGATTAATAAATAAATAACTTTTCTTTAAATTCATTAAAATATTCAGAAATAACTAGATTTTTCTTCTTCCTTTTATTTACTACTGTAGATAAAATGAAGCCCACCAATAATATAAGGTAAAGGCATTATTCAGTGTGACTTGAATGCACATGCAAAAACATGTATCATTATTCTGGCTTCAAATACTTGATCTTGGTTTGGGCTATAACATGCTATTTTGAAGACTAGATTTAAGTAGATTCAGATATTCATGGAGGTGCAAGGTTTAAACCTGTTACTTTGCCACACAGGCATTTCCTATTGAGGCCATACAGAAAATTAGGCAGTTTTCCTTGACCTATTCAATTCCCTCTAACATTGTTGGATTCATTTATTTTGACCATATTCAGTGTCTCCCAAACACAGCTCGTAAACCACTGGAGCAGGTTGCCCAGAAAGGCGGCAGATGACCCATCCCTGGAAACACCCAGGGTCAGATTGGATGGGGCTCTGAGCAACCTGATCTTGTTGAAGATGTTCCTGCTCATTGCAGGACTAGATGACCTTTAAAGGTTCCTTCCAACTTCCTATTTTATGGCTCTATGTCTCAAACTTACAATATTCTAGTGAAGGTCAGTTTTCTAGGCATTCCTGAACTTATCAGGATGGGAACTCTTAAGATTAAAAACCACCACTGCCACTGTGTGTATTCTGCACTAGAAAGCCACTAGATAAAAACAAAAATGATGAAGCAGGAACTAACTAGATTAATTGTTAGATTTCAGTTTCCCTGACTGAAATCTATCTTAATCCACATACACTGGATGCTGGAAACCAGCTGTACTTTGGTCCTTTCTTAAGCACTGCTTTAGGTTCAACTATAAGTTCTGTAAAACCATTTTCCCTTTAGTTTATTGTCCATAACATTCTTTTTTTTTTTCCATTTCTCTGTTTTTTTCCCCTGATCATCAGCCATCTGTACTAACTTTTAAGACACAAACATAAAATCAGTGTACTTGAAGATGCAGTTGAAAGTAGCTACTTACTACTCCAATTGCCTGATAATTATCTATGATACCCACTTTTTTCTGTTTTTCTTAACCTCTCTATATTATAAGCTATTGCCACAACAGTTCCCTTATCGGGTGTAGGTGTATATGTTTTAAAGTGGAGGATTTTCTACATACACAGAGCAATGCATCTGTAGATCCCCAGACAACTTCTCAGTAACCAGTGAGTAGTAAATGTCATGAGGGGATGTTGAAAAATAATAACATCACTGTGGAAAACCAGTCTTATAAGTCTGCATTTTACATAGTCTTGTATATATGATTTTTTAGGACTTTCTTGGCCTCAAGCTTTTCAGAGAAAAAAACCAAATTGAAAGCTAAAAGAAATGTAAGAAGCTACACTTTGCCTTAGGTATGCTTTCACTAATTTTTGTTTGTTATTATTCAGTTCAGTGAGCTTGCTCAAGTTTAACATTTCAATTAGTTGTGTAACTACCTAAAAAGGACTATCATATAAAGCAGCTCCTGTTTTAGGGCATCCTGATTCTGGTTCATAACAGGAAAACTACTCATGCATGCTGCTCAAACAAGTTTGATCAAACCTATAGGACTATTCCCTGGTGGCATGTTCTAGAAAGAATGCAAGAGGTTCACTTCTCTGACTTTGCATGGACACAGGCAACAGTCACTGAGTACAGCTCAAGCTCTGTGAATTGCCACCATTTAAACTGGTCAGGAAGATTCCTCTTTCATGGCCCCCTTTCGACCCCTTTTTCTACATTGACATCACTTTAAGGAAATGTTTGGTTAAAATAATATTCAAAGATTGTATTTCTGAAAGAGAAAATAAATGTGAATATTCCCTATTCTTAGCCACAGATGACAAAGGATGGGTCTGAAATAAAATAAAATTATTACCCTCACTAGTTTTTACACTAGTGCCATTCTTCCTTTAATATTATGTTGAAATTTTTAATTGAAATCTTAATAGAACACTGAGCATGCAGCACTATTTCAGATTTCAGCAGCTGAAACATTTTGAGTTCAAAAAAGAAAAAAATTAAAGGCAAGTGTTCAATTCATTCATTATACACACTGTCCTTAATTTACATATGTAAAATCAAAGTATATTACAAAAATGTGTTAAACATTTTTGGTTTCACTAGCATTATATTCCATTATTAGTGTCACTAAGATGACTATTTGCATTCACACATGCTTCACTAGGCTTTTTTACAGCTGCAATTGTCATACACCACTGAAGCTATTTTAGTATGTAACAGGCAAGCAAGAAGATCAGAGAAAATAGAAAAAACTGTTTGGAAAGAATAAAGAGAGAAAAATGTTAATCTTTACCTGAAAAAAATTTATAATTCCTTCAGCTTTGTATTAGGCCTGCTTATGCGCTTCCTTGCTCATCTGATCCATTTGTGCAAAGTCAGGAATTTCCTAAAATTTATTATAAGATAATGGTATCATAGTGGGAAAGAGTTAATTTGAACTAAACAATGGTGTATCTTTTGACTTGCTATTGGCCTTCTGAAAAGGCATTGTCGTCAGATGGGTATTACACATTCACGACTTAGTACAGGAGTACTCAATGAAGGCCTTAAATAATAGCATTAAATCTGTAACTTATTTTTGTGGAGATTTAGAGAAAAAACATATGTGAAGATTATTTTGAGACCTTCAGTCCAGGTCTCCAGTGAGTAATTTAACAAGTCCAAGTTTAAAATGCTGCTTATGTGGTAAAGACTTGAAAAATCTCTGGCTTTCAGAACAGCTATTGATTCAGAAGGACAACTGATATGGCAACAAGTACATCCTTACATATGTGTTTTCAAGAATCCAATCTGATCTGGATCAAATGAATCACACATAAATGTGCCTACTTCACTACATCATCTATAGCTCAGGTAGAAAAAATTTTTGCTTCAGTGTATTTGAGTGTTTTGTCCAGATTTTCAACACCTTTTGCTAAGCTCTTTGCAAAAACTTTTCCCACTCTCTACATAATGTGTTTATCTTTCTCCTTACTTGGTCCACATACCTTTTTCTCCCTGAATTTTACCACCACTTTTCTGAGGTCCTTCTTTTCTTTCCTCTATCTTCACCTTCGCTTTCACCTTTATTTTGCCTTTGCTTTTTGTTTCTAATTGTCTTCTTTTCCCTCCTCCTTCCATTTCCTCTTTTTTTCCTTCAGTTACCTCTCACAAATGTTTGCTCCTCAGAGTGGAACCAACAATGTATTTCTATGTCAACATTATTTTGCAAGTGGGACCCCTTCTTGAGAATTCTTACAGCACAAAGTAAAAACAATGATCATTTGGAGCTGGAATACAAGGAAAAATGCTGGCTGCCCAGATTTCTGGAGGATCCAGCTAGCTATTCTGTATGCTAACAGTTGCTGAAAATGCTGTCATTCAGTGCCTAAGAATATGTTCTTACCACGTCAGCCCCATGAAGAGCAGAATAAAAATATTTTATCCTCACTACAGTTAGGTAGTGAGTTTATAATGATTTATAAATGAAAGCTGCCCTTTTTTGAAAGTGTTGCATAATAAATATCTGAACAGTTTCAGTTCTTTATAATCCACCCCAGACTATACTCACAGAATAGTGAATCAGTTATGTTGCTCAAAATATAAAATTGGTATGTGCTTACATTTTGTATCCTTAGCATGTTCAGCATTGCACACCTGCACATTCAAAAATAATAATATCTGAAGGCTTTCTACATAAAAGGCGTGCATGCATATATTTAAAACAGGTGTATATGTAAACTTACTGTGTTTTGTGTTTATATATAAACATATATATTTGATTACTGCTTTTCATTCCTTTACACATTCTTGTTCTTTCTGATCTATTATTTCTTGCTGGCTATAAAGCAGCAAGAGCTAACACCTCTTGAACTAATGAAGCATATATTTCTTCTTTGAATATATTATAGTCATAGCACTAAAGAAAGAGCAGTTGGGGAACTTTTAATAGCAATACAGCATGTGCTGCTCTTCTAATATGTTTTAACTTTGCTGCCTCTGTAATAATGATCTAGTTTGCTACATTCATGCTACAGGTGGAAACGTTTTCCTGATGTACATAATTCTATAGTATTGTACTTAATTTAAATACAAGTATTGTACCTAATTTAAATACAATTATTTACATTAATAGATTTCTTTCTCTAATAGCCTAAGTCTTCTGTATCTCAGAGCTTATAGGATCCTCAAAAAATGAAAAAATATTCAACACTCTGCCTACACCCCACAACCCCCATTATGGAATAAATCCTATTTTATTTTGCCTCCAATTAAATAAAAGATTTCATTTTATCTGATTCCATCCAGTAATATATATTTTTCACTATAGAAGGAGAAAAATTATCAAAGCTTAAGCAAATTCTTCATATTTTCTTCTGCAGTAGCAAATGATGCAAAGAAAAAAATCAAATACGTCTAATGAAGTAATAGCTGATTCCTTACTTAAAAGGCATAAAAATATTCTGAGGAAAATAGAGAATTCATATGAATTTGGATTTCCAGGAAAATACATACACACTCTCTCATAAATCTAAACTGGAAGAAGTAGAAAATATGAAATTATAATTTACGCTACAAAAAAAGTTATGTCTTATACTACCATAATTAGGCAGAATGGAGTAGGGAAAAATGTCTTTTAGTATGAGATAAGCCTTGTATCTGCATCACATAATCTCCTACATGAAGTTTGATGATATAGAAAGAAAATTGCAATGTGTTGCTAATTTTCTCCCAAAAATTTTTGGAAGATGTTTTTGGGGAATCTCACTTTATTGTTTTTAACATTGGCCCTCCTACTTTCCCAACTTGAAAATCACATCAACCATATTAGATTTCCTTTTAAAATAAATCACTGGACATTACTTCTGGACATCAATATATGGCAACTGAAATTATTTTTAGAATTTGAATATTCATTTCTGTTCTAAACCGCAATGAATTTTATTCACAACCATTATTCTGAAGGAAATTTTATTCATAATCCAAAACAACTTAATCAGAAAAAACCTTCTTTTGAAATTTCTTTAAAACAGGTTAACAAGCATTCAAGATAATTCAAATTTTTACACTTTGTCAAACCCACTAATATTTCCAGAACTGCCCTCCAGTATTTTCTGCCATTCATCAGTTCCAGGAGTATTCATCTCACAAAACATATCTGTGTAACTGCCATTAATTGGCACACTGATTGGCAGACCATAACCTACCATGTCATGCCTAGAAGTGAACCATCTATGTCAATACCAGAGAAGAAGGGGTGGAATGCCCACACAAGAACTCAATTTCACTACCCACCATGGATGGCAAGACTTTGGTCTCCAGGGCATACTTTCTACCATGATGTTAAACCAATGAAATTTGAAAGTGGAAAAATATAATTTTCATCTATGGGCCAGTTGTGAGTTAACACAGATGTCAGGAAGATGACCACTTTATCTTTCTTCCTAAGCCTTCTGTACCACTACCACCACCCCCACTCTTCTTCTGTCACTCTTGATAACATCTGAGGTACAGTTTTTTTCTCATGTTGCCTGAAGCAATTCCACCAGCCATGTTAAACTCAATCTCTCTTTTGCCCATTTCTCCCACAATTATTTCTGTACCTTTTTACTACAGTGTTTTGAAGCAGTGGTGATCAGCCACCCTCCTACAGTTTTGCTATAAGGCCATTGCTATGTCTTAAAAATGTCCTCAGTACTTGCTTCCATCCCTACACCTAAAAGAGTCTAACAAAACAATCCAAAAAAAAACCTCACAACTAAAACCAACACAACCAAAGGAAAACCCCAAAAAAATTGCAAACAAAAAAAAGCAAAACAAACATCAGATTTGAGAGACATAATAAAGGAGATATATTTATAAATTATAAATTATAAATTATCTTTTATACATTTCTTCCTTTCTGGTATTTAAACACTTTGGGGAAGTTTAGCAACAACAGAATCATACAAAACAAGAATATATTTCATGTGTGCCATTTATTCTGACTGTGAGAAGAATCTTCTTGAAGATTAATTTATTTATGCAAAGGAGAAAACTGATGCTCTCTCATCAGTACAATGGAAATTCAGAGTATGGAGAGCAGATGCACGAGGGGCATTTCATGTGGAAGAGCCTGAGTGTTGTGTCTGCTTGTTGAGGAATTGTTCTCTTAAAACAGATCACCAAATTTCACTACCCTTCTACATGATAGGGTCATTAATGCATAGACTTTGAAATAAATCTTCAGAAATTAAATATAATATTAATATGGGAAACTGATACAAAATTTTACACTGTGGGCTTTTTTTTTCCATTACATTAAACATGAAAAATCTAAGCATTTTATAAGAGAACTCCTAATTGCTATATGACTGGACATGAATTATACTTCTTTATCTTAATTCCTGACATTTCTGTCATGAATCATCATGTCATGTTCAGCTCAGTCACTTTAGTTTATAACTTGAGACAACAAACACGACAAAATATGTCACAATAACCCAGATAATATGTCAGGAATTTTTAGGGGGAAAAAAAAGCTTTCTCTTTCAGCTTGGACATTATTCTTACAAACCAACCCCCACCCCTCCCTCCCAAGAAAAAAACTGAAATTATGTTAGTCACAACTAC
Source organism: Lonchura striata (assembly GCF_050655825.1). Classification (NCBI taxonomy): domain Eukaryota; kingdom Metazoa; phylum Chordata; class Aves; order Passeriformes; family Estrildidae; genus Lonchura; species Lonchura striata. The sequence goes on along the minus strand of NC_140703.1, from coordinate 53,183,570 downwards.
AACTGAAATAATACTTATCAAAATTTAAATTTGTATTTATCTTTTTTTTTTTTTTAGTCTGGAATTTTTATCTATGTCACTAAATAGCCAACTAAGGAAATATTTATAAGTTAACAGCAAAAATAAATGGAAACAGTTAAACATAACTTGCATTATCGAAGAGAATTTTTCTTAGCCCTCTTTTGATAATCTATTCAAGATGAGAAGCTGACATTCAGGCATAACATTTATATTTCAATGAGCTCTTGATTATATCCAGTTTTAAAGAGACTGCTTAAAGTTCAAGCATGTTAAGTGATCTGGTCAAGGTTATAGTCTAAAACTATGTATTGAATTTATTTTGGAGCGTGGCACACTTCAATTTTTCTGTATCCCATACTGCTTCTCTATTTCTGTTTTAAATCAGGAATGAACCCAGTATGGTATAAAGTATACCAGAACACTATGTACTGAAAAATGAAAGCACCAGATGCTTGATGTAAAATCCAAAACCTGTCAAAAAGAGTCATAGAAAAGTTATTCTTTAAGAATACTTTACTATGTAATATGCTTATTCCAAGGCTTGTTCAGACTTGTATAGAAATTGTAAAAGGGGATACTGTAGACTAAAAATGTTTGCAAATTTTAGGGACCATTTTGTTGTCAACTAATATATTTTCCACTGTTCTTCATTATTAGGGGAATCAATTAAGACATACTTTGTGTGCGCCACATATGCTAAGTATATGATTTGTAAAAGATTTTTACCTGCCCAATGCCCTTATTCTATCTCATTCTCCCTCCTCCCACCCACATTCTCCCCTTCTTGGGTTAGTGGGTTCACTTTTTTCCCTTTTAATAAGAGTTTTGTGTTAAAACTGGCAGGTTGAAATGCCTGACATGAGAATTCTCAAACTGTCTTAACTAGATTTTGGCATTTAATAAGCTGTAAACTGCTGAAGCTATTTGCAGATGAAGCCTCATTTTTGTCCATCAGCAGGGGGCTGGCAGCATAATTAATTGAGTGAAAGTTAAAAGACGGACAGCATGGTTACATTTATGCAAATATTACAGAAGAACATCTAACAGAAAAGAAAAATACCTTGTAACTGATTGGTTTGGTTTTGGACCAAAATCCACAGGGTCCACTTAAACATTGCTGATTGTGCATATGACAATTAAGGAATATAGTGGTGGGTTTTTTTAATATACTTTCTGCAATGTAAAAAATAATAGAAATGAGAATCTTCACTAAAAGCCAAAGTTCCAAATCCAGTGAGACAATTCTATTTCTGTTTTAAGGGTTTTACTGCTCTTGAATGTTAAAATACATTTTAAAATGATACTACAAAATCCATGCTATGCATGTGCCATCAAACAGATAACAATCTCTATATTTTATTTATTTTATTCATATCCCAGTCATATGCATCGTGGTACCCCAAAGAGTTCATGTAGTTAGTTAAAAGCTTAAACCACAGAGATCAGAACAACTGCTACAGGTACTAGCCTGGGCACCGCTTGGGGCAATCAGGAGCTTTTTCATTTATTCTATGTTATATTGTATTTACTTGCAAGAAATTTTGTTGATTTTTTTTTTCTCCCACATGCTACTGTGTATTGGAATGATTCCTGAATTAAACTAAAACTAGAAAACATGAACATTTGGATTGAAACTCTTTTCCTTTTATAACTCTGGGGTTTGTTGTATTCTATATTTACAAGAAAATAATTGCAATTACATTCACCGATTTTTGACTATGCATGAAGAGCATGAAGGACAGCAGATAAAAATTGTAAGGAGATTTTTCTAGGGAATTTAGACTCTAATTCCTTTTTTGTCCAGTATGTGGTTTAATCTGAGTTATCTAATTCATGCAGGGCAACAATTGACAAATAGTTTAGTTTTATTAATCAAAGTAAACTCTGTATTATTCACTTACGTTTAATATAATGTGCACAGATTTCTGCTGATCTCAGCATGCCAGGATTTGATAGATTCTTGCCAATATTCTATAATCAGCTTAAAGTAAAGCTTGAAAAGCATAGGAAAAATGTAACTTTCGGAAGTAAAATACTCCCTACTTTTTGTATGTGTAGCAACAGGAGTGTGAACACTCAACTGCCAGGCATGCTAAGGTTTCTGTACAAGGCTTGGTGCAGCCGAGTGCCAGGCACCCCCAGAGAGCAGCAGGTGCTCTGTGTGGGAGCTGCTTCCAGCGCCTGTGCAGAGTGGGCAGCGGAACTGGGGAGATGCCCACTGACCCTATTCCCACACATTGCCATTTATGTCCTAGGTGAGCTTGCCCCCAAGAACATTCCAATGGAAGGAATTATGCTGTCTCATGAGGTCTAAGCACTTCTCTCTGCAGTTCTTTTTCATTCCAAGCAAAATTTATAAAAGAGACTTCTTAACCTTTTCAATGCAAAAAGACATCTAAATCAGTATCTTGCTGTTGGTTCGATCAAGGCAAGGTAGAACCCAGAAGTTCTATGTATATGTGTATGTGTATATGCAATTGTGAAAAATGGATAAAAACTTATGTAAAGAACATAAAGAGGAGGTGAGCCAATAGATCACATTAACTTAAATCGGGTTTAGCAGTGCAATTAACTTCAGATTTCCCAATATACAGAACTTTACTGTTGAATATTAAACATCAAACGGTTTAAAATTATTAACTATTAACAAGTAATCAATTAAGTTCACCTATCACCTCTCTGGTAGCTCTTTCAGTCCCACTGGTGGCTAGAAAAATAATCATCCTTCCATTTGCTGTAAAAAAGTGGAAACTATTGTGTATGCCAATTTTACAAAATTCTAATATAAAATAATGCAGTGGTCAAATAGTGGAGATACTGCTTCCATCTTAAAATATTCCTGTATTTTATGATAGATTGGTGTTACATCTTTCTATATTATGTTTGCATTGAATTCTGTTTTCTGAGAATTCTGTACAGGACTTAGAATGACAGTATCAAAATATATTTATTGTTATCCTCATTAAATTAAAAGTGAAATTTGGAGTTCAATAACCCATCTATATAACTCAAAAGACATCACTTAGTGAGGGAATGAAGAGACAAAAGAGGAATCAGAACTTTAAAATGGCATTTCTCATATTATTTTTTATGAATTGGTTTTTCTACCATGATCTTTAAAAGCTGCCAACCTAGGGAAACTAAGAAAGCAGAATGAACAAGAGTCTACCTTTTAATCCATCCCTGTGGAATAAGTATTAGCTGAAACTACAGAAAAGAATGGAAATAAATTTCCAGTGGTTGTGATTCAGACAAGCTTATAATTCTTTCTTGGAAACCTCATGGAACAGCAATGTGGTAAAAACATGATGACTTCTAACAAAGTTTCCTGCCAAAATAACTCTATCAAGATGGATTATGTAAAGCTATATACAGAATGCTGGAAGCAGCATCAAATACTACATTTATGAGAATTACTAGGAGGCTTTTTGCATAGAATTCAGTGTTCTAGAAAAAAATGTAGTTGACTACAAGTTGCAATATTTACTCAAAATAATTTAAAAAACAGCTAGCACAGATGACCCAGTAGATATTCTACCCTTACAATGTAATCTTTCTAATGATATAAGCAAATTATATCATTGTATTATCAATGAACAATCTAGAGCAGAGGACTTTCTATACCAGTAGCTTCTTCCTCATTACAAACTTGATAAGAATAAATTTATTATGTTTTCTATAGAAATATATTTTTATTTTTAGATTCTGCTTAGTCAACAGAAAAAAAATATGCATGGGAATAAAATAAAGATTATAGGTGTTAAACTGCAATGCAAGTAAAGGTTTTCAGTAATCTGCCATTGAAGCAAGGTTCAGTAGGTCCAGACCTGGCTCTACACTCTATGTCCTATGATAGTTAAAACAACTCTGTTTGAAAAAGAAAACAAACATAAACTTTTCTGCCAGTACAAACAATGAAATTTTGGATTACATTGAATGAGACTAAAATCTCATGTAAACTCTTCGGAGAAATCCTTTGTGAAAAAAATACAAGAATATCAGGAAAGCATCTGTTCATTTTTGACATCTTTCCTGAGTTTTGGAGTTCATACTGCTTCCTGTGAAGATGTACAACAGAATTTAAAAGCTTGAACTGACACCTTGTGAGACCAGAGAAAAAAATATTCCTTCTTTCAAAGATAAAAAAAAAAAAGGAGAAAAATCCCACCAACAAAACCCCTGTTTATTCACCCCAAGTTTTTCTGTGTATTTACCCATTCTAATTTCCAGTATTAGTTTTCAGCTACACTTTTACTTCTTTTTTTTTTCCTATGGTTGTTTTTGATTCAGGTCAACTTATCCATTGAAAATTACAGTGCAGAAGAAGATGTGTAAAAGCTCATGCTTCTTTTTGTGGGGCATTAAGATGTCATGCCTTTGAATTCAAATGAAGCTCTGGCATTGAAAAACATTACTGTTAATTAATGACCAACGTTTTCTGAGAAAATTGTAACAGATTAAAGGACAAGCATATCCTTTAAAAAGCTGCAGGTATTGATAAATCTCCAAAAGACACAAGAGAGGGATACACTGCTTGTCCATATTCAGGCTATATCACAGTACTATTTAAATAGCTGTTAGTAGTAGTTCTGGTTGGAAAATTTGTTATGAGTTTGCACTGCCATAACAGCATTCCTGGTGCATGAATGGTGCTATACCATTAGTACAGTCTTTTAACTCTTTCTGTGAACATGGAAGTTCAGCAGTATGCAGAAAGGAAATCACAAGGACTGCTATACCCTTTCAGTATTTACTCAGACAGCAAAGAGCAAAAACTTATCTCCTGAAGAACTTTCTGACAGTAGCTATTTTTATTGGGCATAATTCCATGTGTTTTAATAAACAGAAGATATGTTCTTTTGTTCAGTAATACAAGATGCAAATAGGTCCAGGGATTCAGATTCTATTTCACGCCTTCCTTTTATTACGATCAGTAAAAATTTTGTTGCTCTGTTTTAGAAGTATGATGTCTTATAAATAAGAAATCAGCTCAGAGTGATGTGTTTGGATACATTCATAACTTGAAAATGTTGGTGCAACACTGTTAGTGCTTGTTACATAGAAGAATAGAATATTTATGCACTGGCTGAACCCTCATTTTCATATGTTAGAGTCAACTCTGGCATCAAGTTAAGAATTAAGCTCTGGCATAATGCTGGCATGAAATGCCCATTTATCATGGTACTTCACCTGAACTGATAACTTTTAAGCAACATCCTGATTCACATTTGATTTTTTGTGACCACAGATATGATTACACAAACCAAAATGCACTGGACACTTTAAACCCTGATAAACTAAGATATTAAAACATATGAAAACCCCTTTTCAGGTGTATCTTTATTACAAAGTAATTCTGGTCTGAAATAGGAAAGCAATATCAGAAATGGCTGTTTACAAGTGCCTGCTTGCTTCTCTCCCACAATACCTGAAGAAGAAAAAAGAGTGGAGACAAATATATTGAAATGTGTCATATAAACATGTCAAAATAAATCTGTTCAAATAATTTATATTTTCAAAGCATATTGAGCATGAATTTACATATAATTTCTAATATAGTTTCACTCATTGGTTTTGAATATTTTACAGGTGCATTTGGACACTCTATATGCTTTTCATGTATTTAGTAAAACAAACCTCAGAAGAAGTTATAGCTCAATTATATTGAATATGAATCTGTAGAGATATTTAGGATATCTGGAAACTTCAAGCTAGGTTTAATCTTCATTGATGTTAAAAACTTCACTAAAGTCACTCAAAACCATAGGCACCTTCTATGTTGAATAATTAGAGATATTTCCTTCCAAAGGCACTTCACCCTGAGGAAATTCACCACTTTTCCTAAAGTCTCTGATGATGATGCTCCTACATTAATGCCTCACACTGGAGGTGACATTTCTCTTGAACAGCCTGGAGGAAAGAAGGCTGAAGGGATACTTTACTGCTCTATACAAATACCTTAAAAGAGGTTGTAGCAAGGCAGGGTTAGCAAGTGACAGGACTAGAGGAGATGGCCCCAAGTTGTGACAGGGGAGGTTTAGATTAGACAGTATGAATAATTTCTTCATGGAAAAAGATTGTCAAGCACTGGAATAGACTGCTCAGGGAAGTGGTGGGTTCCTTGTTCAAAAAATGTATGGATATGGCACCTGAGGATATGGTTTAGTGGTGAACATGGTGCTGATGCTAAGTTGACAGTTGGATTTGGTTATCTTAGAGGTCTTTTCCAACCTTTATGATTCTATGACTCCAACATGAAGAACAGTCACTACTCCAGAATTCAAGAGAGAAAAACAGGTTTTTCCAAGAACATAGATTAAACTTTACACGACGATTCTCTGAAAGTGAAAACATAAAGATATGCCACCTAAGATCATAGTCTATGAAACAGAACAAGATTTATTGAAGAATATTTGGTCTCCAACACATGATACCTAAGTCAATAGAGCACTGAACTTTGTGCAGAGATCTTTATGAATAAAGGCTCTACAGTATAAACTACTGTATGTTTATGTAGCAAAAAATTTGAACTGATATACAGGCAAAAGTCATACAGGAGACATTACCATGTTTTAAAGGTATAATTGAGCTGAAGTTTAAAAATTACTCTTGAGTTTGGAATTCCCTGGGTTTTGGCCGCTTCATTTTCTCAAGACTAAATATTGCACTAATGCCTTTCTTTTCCTTTTTTTTTTCTTTTTTTTTTCTTCCTCTTCATTATACCTAAAGACTGTACACATAAAACATTTGGGGGAAAAAACTAAAAGAAACACCCACACAAGGGAGAAAGAACCCACAGCTTGTATTGATCTTGGTATTTTCCCACGTTACAGCCAAATGAACAAGCCACAGGTGCAACCAGAAAGAGCAGGTGATCCAAACAAACTGTTATTGTGATGGGAATAAATATGATTTTTTTTTTTTGTCCATAATGTATTCATCTCAAGGCACATTGGTGCATCTGTTACATATTTACCAGCAGTGTTGATTTCTGCCAGAAATTTTTTAAGAATGCAAATCTCTGAATTTATACACCTTAAAGATATATTTAACAGCTTTCTTCTTTCTATCTTCCACGTCTAGATTCCTTAACTAATTAATCTAATGGTACAAATAACATTCAAAAACATAAGCAATTTGTGCTTATAGACTCATTATTCTGCATAAGAAACATAAGAGAGGACATTTAGGAAGACGTGCCAAGATTTCAATATAAAACATATCATATTATAATCAGACATTTCTTCACCGTTCCCTTACTTTCTGTGTTGTTGTTTCCAGCATTGTCCCTTCTTATCAGCTTTCTAACCTGCAACTGAACCAACAAAGAGGCTTATCCAAGCCAGTGAATAGTGATTATTTTATGAAGAACATAAGCAAAAGCTGAATCCTGTATTGACCCAAGCAGGGGGGTATGTTCTAAACCCCTTAAGATAAAAAATGTGGATGCCCTGGAAGCAGAAGTCACAGCTGAAAGTGTGTGTTGTTCCTACAGAGTATCTTTGACCACACACACCCTACTGTGCTAGATGGACTAGTCTGGACAAGCTACAAAGCTGGATTCAGCTAGTTAGATCTGAACTAGATCTGGACACGGGCAGATCCTGTAAGGCATTTCCTATGTTCTCAACTTTACTCTTAGCACTCTTAATTTTTACATCCAAAAAATTAAACTCAGATTTCCTAAAGAAAATGTGAATTCCATTTTCCTGCCTGTTTTTTGCCTCTAGGAGTCACACCATATCTAAAATTAACCACATGTATTCTGCCTTCACTGTTCCTACTCTCACATTATCCTCTTGACATTTCCAGAGTCAGCAAAGCTGGGTTTTGTTCCCCATTTTCACCTTCTTGCAGTTCTTGTTGTTCATTTACTTCAGCAGGGTGATTTGGGAAAGCCAGTAGTTCACCCAATATCCTGGTGATTTGTACACAGTTCCAGGAAGTAAGAAAGTTTTAAATCACATAGTTTAATCCTCAAATCATTTGCAATCATTCTCACTGTTAAATCATTAAGTAGGAAGTCATAACTACTCTGTCTTTGGTAACCTCTTTCTTTGGTGATACACTCAGCTATACCAAATGTACAACTTCAGTGTAGAAAATGTTTTCAAGCTCACATAACTTCATGGGTATGTAAATAATTTTTTTAAATTATATGCAGATACTATAATCCTGAATACATTTCAAGAATAAACCTGGGACAGGAACTATTCTCATCAGGTGGTTGTGGCTACCCTGCTTAGCGACAACAGCACATTATGGGTGTGAGTTATTTGCTGCTAGCTGATCTCATTTTCAGAAAATAGTTTACATCATCTTTTCTAAACTACTTAAACATACCCATATAGACAGAAGACAGTATCTGTGAACCAAATACTCTGACCACTTTCTGTATGTTTACTATCTAAACAATTTTATTTGTTTGCCCCTGAAAATTTTTAAGATAATTCATAACATATTACAGGAAATTTTCATGACAATTTCTAATTTAGATCTTTTCTGCTTAAAATCACTGTCAAATTATAGTAGAACCTGGATTATTAAAAAGGATAAATACCTGATTTTTGGCAATGTGATTCAATAGCTAAATAGAGATTTTTACTAAGAAAGTGCTTCAAGTGGTTTCTTTTGGGCTGAGATTTTCTGCTGTGAATAACTTTTAAAAGAATAGTTTTGGAAAACATTATATGTGGTTGTTAGTCCTCTCCTAAAATATTTAATTGTATTCCCTAATCCAGAACTCTGTCTTTATATTCTTCCTTATGATATGTAGAATAGGAATTAGTGCTCATTAAAGTGGCACTCAGGACTACACCTACATTATTAAACAGAATGATGTCTATAAGGCATTAGTTGGTGCAGACCTAAAAAGATTTCAGGGATCATAATCACAATTAACCTCTAAAAAATCCTGGTACACTGTTTAAACCTTTGCACAGGATACTTTATTTACTAGTAAACCAGCACAGACTTAGTAATGTGATTTTCTCAGAAACACAGTCTGGGTTTTTTAATGTCTGAAATGAACCACTGAAAACCAGGGTTTGTATTGGATTTTCTAGCACAGGTAGAGAATATGCAGTATATAATCCAGTAACACTGAATGAGCTTGCTGATTATATATATAATATATATTTATTATATATATATATATCGTTATTATATATATTATATATATTTCCTTTTAGTATACATAGAATGGATCAATTTGTCAACACATGCAAACTGGTCATTGAAATCAGGAGAATAGAGAGAAATTTAAAACACTGCTGACAGGCATATATCTGTATAAGACCAGACAGGTACACCAGAAACAATTTCTACTTAAACTCCTTGCAAGGCTGTTGAACTACAGATTTTTAGTGCTGGAGTCCAGAATACAAATTGCAAACTAAATTATATAAAAGCTTAAATAGAGAGATTATTTAATATTTGTCTCTCCAGAGTGACCTTTGAACTTAATCTTTTACATGAAGCATGACCTGTTTTTATGCTATTTGAGTATTGTGTGGGAGTTGTACATTTTCCCACTACTCATTGTGATTATAATTGTCTGTTTTAGAACTCCTTCTCAACAATACCTTCTCCACTGGCTCACACAGACCTGGAAGTATATCAAAACCAGATCACTTACATAAATCATTTTAGTGTAGGGCATTCCATCAAAATGCAGATATCAAAAACAGGTCAGATAAATAATGTTTATTTTGCCCCATTGATTGCAGGTATTGTAAATTGATTTGTTTGGGTCTATATATCTCCATCACCAATCTCAGATGAGATTAATTCCACTGTAGACATTCAGAGTTGGTAGTCAAGAAACAGCTAGATTTCACACAACAGTGAAACAAATGCACAATGTCTGATCTCTGTATAAGGTTGCCATAAGAGCTAAGAAACAAAAATCTAAGAACCAGGAAACAATGAGAGATTAGATGAAGCTACCAAATATTCATCTGACTTGAGTACTGTCTAGGGTGCTTGTTTGTTTTGCCTTTCCTCCCCCATTTCTCAAAGAAATTACATCAGAGTTTTAAGGGAAAGAAGTGAAGACTGCAGGCAGGCTTACACATTTCTATATGTGCATGCAATTCATGCCTTACAATGATTTATGATTCCAAAAAATGACAAATGTTCAGTGATGGCACATGTCACACACTGCTCAAAGGTTAGTGTTTAAAACTGTGCTTAATGTGAAGTGAATATAGATCAGGGGTAGTTTAAGACTGGTCTTGAAAAGGAAAGTTAAGAGATGGTATTTAATGTGATACAAAGGGCAAGACTTACAAAGATCTAAAAATGTATAGTAATACAAAGTTATGACAGTCTGAAAAGTGTTCTAGTTTCTATGTGGAGCCATACCTCAGACCATGAATCAGAGCTGATGTGCAAGGAGAGCCTTAAAATTTAGATACATCCTAAAAGTAAATTAGTGATGTTACCCAATGCACAAGCAGGATAGTGAAGCTACCATCATGGCAGAAACTGTGATGGAGAAAAACAGGGTTTTAAAGAGCTAGGTTAATCTGTACAGGGGAAAAAATCATAGTTAATGTTACAAAATATTCTCTGCAGTTGTAGTATTCATCTTGTATAATACTGAAGACCTAGTAGCAGTTCTCCATTATGGTAACCAGTGGGGAGGGAAAAAATTATCATCCAACCTACTGCATAAATCATTAAAAGCAGATGAAGCACACATTGAAAGTATGTGCCAATGAAAGGAGCCTAGACAATAATCTCAGGTGTCTTCATGCTGTAGAGGTGTAAGATAAAAATTCATCAAGTAAAAAAAAAAGTAAAAAAGGGACAGATCTGAAATATAGCTATGTAAAAATCCCACAAAAAGTTATAGTGCTGATATTTTTACTTGTCCAAAGGAAGTTTTAAAGTAATAACTGGGTAGGCAGTAGGAAAGCTGGTGGAGTACAGAATATGCAAACTGAGAGAAACCAAGATTTCTCCCTGGAGTTTCTTTTTTGAATTCCTTGAACTCCTGGAAGAAGAGCACTGAATGGAGGAATTTGCTGTTGAATACAATACAACTGTCTTGAAACACCAATCCTGGAGTTGGCAGAGTAAGCCAAGAGAAGAGGCTGAGAGATGTATTTGTTCATCCTTAACAAAAAAGAGCTTGTATCTTGCAGCAATCAACAACAACCTAATGACAAGCTGTAAAGAAGACACAGCCCAGTACAAGAATGCCCTGAACATAATAATGAACCTCATTTGAACACTAGAAATTCTATTGCAAAAATAAAAATAAATACTGTGTGGGGGTACACTCTGAAACAAGCTTCCCAGAGATACTGTTGTATGTCTATCCTTGCAGAGATTCAGGACTCAACTGGATACAGCCCAGAACAATCTATTACTCCTGGATATGATTTGAGTGACACATTGAACAAAGAACTTCCAGAAGTCTTTTAAAAAGTCCATAATATTTTGTGATTCTGTGTGAAATAACTACCTTTTTGGGGGTTTTTTTAGATCAAAATGTTTGAAGACATATTACAAGGCAGAGGCAGGACAGGCAGAAAGAGTGTGAAATTAACTGATTAGTATGGGGTGGGGGGAAAGGGGGAAACATGGCCATGAAGAAGATGAGATTTTCTTCAGACTTCAACAGGATGAAGGGTGATTAAGTTTGTTAAACTAGGCTCATGAAGAGTAAATACAAGCATTCTACTGCTAAACAAAAAAATCTTTGGATATACATTTTGTCAGTTTTACCTCAAGTTATTGCACATATTGGCCTGATTTGGTTTTGATTTCTTTCTGAATTAAATAAATTTTAATTAATTTCTAGAGAAAATACCTTGCTTACAAGTAATCATTAGGCTTGTGACAAGACTACACTTCTGGCCTTAGGACTTTTGCTTTAGGAAATCTTCATCTGTGTATAACCTCAATTTTCCTAAGTGTAGAAGGGAGACAACGATAAAAGCTTGCTTTGTAGTCACTGAGCTCTTCAGATGGTGAGAATTGTTGCTGTTCATACTGTGGATTCTGAAAAGGAAGAAAGACAATTTTTTTCCCCCTTCTCAAATACCTGAAAGTCCTTTGTCTATCTCCCACAGGAATCTGTGTATGTTGACTCCAAAGGAGCTACTTCATGTCTTTTGGGTTAGTCATTTCTGCTGATTTATTTGATGTACGCAATGTTTTACAAGCTCTCAAGAAAAGCATTTTCTAGGAACAGCAACAGCAAGGCTGAAATGGAGATTGCAGAGCCAGTAGGCAGTACAAGCAGGAAAGCATATGGGAAAAGGTACCTCAGGCTCAGCCATGTCTATATTAGAACTTCCAGGCCTAATGGTTAAGAAGCAAATAAAGACAGCTATTTTTAACAAATTATTATAAACTTATGATTACTCAATTTAAATAGGACCTTCTATACAAAGAGAATTACTCTTAAAAAAAAATCATACAATTAAAAAAAAACTTCCAGTGGCCCTTTAAATTGCCAGCCAAATATCAACGTATTTTAAAAAGTGAAAGATATTATAGTCATTTGAATGCTTATGATTGTTATGCCCTATTCCATTTTATATATGGGTCTTATGATTTATTGACATCCAATATAAATGGTTCTTTATTTTCTATTCATCCTAACCTTGGTCAAATAATACCACCCTACTTCTCTTCACAATATTTTCCTAATATCTCAGCTCATTTAATTCTATTGATCCACTGAAGAGTATAATGGCAATGAAACTGGAATTAATAGCACCTCCCTTCTCCAATGCTAAGAGCTTTCCTATTTAGTCTGTGGACCATCACACAAAATCATAAAAGTAGACAAAAAAGCAGACTGACCTTTATCAGCTACTATTGTGTTGCAAAATTCAGCAAAGCCCAGAACATCATTTTCAGTTTTATGGCTCTGTTTTCTTAAATAATAAGGGGAATGGAGGGGAGGAACTGACCCCTGTTCAGCATTTACTTAAGCAGAATTGGCATTAATAGAGTATTCTGTCAAAAATTCAAGCCCAGGAAAATGTATGGCTTTGTCCACAGCAGCAGCTATCTTAGTAGATTGCACTGTCACTGCTTCACACAAAGAGCATTGCAACACCATTAGTGGACATAAATAATGCACAAGCTCTTATGCAGTACTCAGCTAAGTGCATGGAAACCTTGGGCTCCTGTTGTCAGAAATTCAATGGATTAGTACCTAGATTTATTTTAAGTCTGTAAAGCACTTTGTTCTTGACAGCGTTCAAAGTAGAAAGAGTGCTATCCTGGATGTGCATCTTAATACTGTCATTCTTGTCTTGTAAGAATAGATGAAATATGGGATGCAATACTTCTTTTTAATATTTAAAAGTTTTCACTGAGCGGACGCAGTACACACATGCCTACATATATACGTATATGTGTATATATATATATATGTATGTATTTATGTATGTGTGTGTGTGTGTGTGCTAATAGATAGAGGAACACAGTAACCCATGGTTATCTTATTGATCTGGAAATGGAAAAGACAAATATGTAATGGAATGTTATCAATGAAGACTATTGCCACTATTGCAGATTATCGAAATAAATGCTGATAAACAAATGTATGGCTTAGTATTATTATTGCCTGGTTTACTTTGAAAGTGAGATGTGCCCTCTGCCAGATTCCTATATAAACCTCACATTTACATTTCCATTACAACACAAATGTTTAGCTTCTAGAATGACTATTTCTCAGAGGAGATCATATGGTTAAGTGAGATGATCATGAATATTTTAATCTAATTACTAATATTGAGAACTCGGCAAATCCTTACTTACTACATATCGAATAGTATTCTTGTACAAGTTTACAGCAAAAAGCCAACTTCCTAGTTTAAAACAAAGCAAAACAGACCACACACACACCCCACAGAAGTTTTCAAACCCATCATTGAAACACATATGAATTATGTTCAAGAAACTGCTTCACAGCAATAGAGACTGTGGGGTCTATTTGCCTCTCGATGTTCTGGAGAGTTAAGTATGATAATCCCCTATGCATTGAGAGGATAACAGGACCCTTTGTGTAGATTAAAAGCAGTTTTCTATTGATATCAGGGTGGTAATGCAAGAACAGCAATATCTCATGTGAAGGTCAATCTTTCACAATGCCACTAAGACATAAAATCTTAGTTTGAAATAATAACAGTTACCTTTTCTCTTTGCCTGCATGGTCCATGAATTTCCACCCAATTCATTGAACCAGCAGTCAATGAACTATTCATTATTGAACCCAGTGATTTAAAAGTCACAATATGTACAACATTTATGCTCATCTGGAAAAAAAAAAAAAAAAAAGAGTCACATTTCAGAAATCGTGGTAGGATTTGAAATATGCTAAAATCATATTGCAATAAATATAGAACAATCTTTGAAACAAAAAAATCAGAATTTTTTGTTGCCAACCTTATGATACCTGTAGCAATCCCCAGCCTCACTGATGGGAAAATTAACTCTTTTTTCCTATAAGTAGTGGAAGATATATGAGATTGTCTATTCAGCATGCAAAGTTCTCCACCAGGTGCAAAGCTACAGCAGTGTATACGGTTCTACAGATTGCAACAAAACTTCTGTAAGAGCTGCTCTTCGCGTCCTCTCTACCTCACAAAAGAGCTGGTTTTGAAGAGAGAATAACATAGGAGAAGGGAGAGAGGGAAGAGGAATGAAGGAAGGAAGGAAGGAAGGGAGGAAGGAAGGGAGGGAGGGCGGGAGGAAGGAAGGAAGGAAGGAAGGAAGGAAGGAAGGAAGGAAGGAAGGAAGGAAGGAAGGAAGGAAGGAAGGAAGGAAGGAAGGAAGGAAGGAAGGAAGGAAGGAAGGAAGGAAGGAAGGAAGGAAGGAAGGAAGGAAGGAAGGAAGGAAGGAAGGAAGGATTTTGTTTCTGATACAGTATTACGACTGTGTAAAACACTCATTTGGCTCCAGTTATGTTTTAATAGCTGTTCTTCAAGCACCTCGGCGCGCAGCTGGCGGCGGCGAGGCTCGCAGCAGACGCGTGCCTCGGAAGGGCCGGCCGCGCCCCGGAGCGCAGCGCAGCGGGCAGGTCGGCCAGCCAGGATCAATAGGTGGCGCTTTTCCCCTTTCGCATTTCCTTCAGCTCCCCGGCAGCTCCTATGGAAAAACTGTTTCAAGAAGCGGTTTTGAAAAATTTATACTGCTTTTAAAAAACTTTCATTGCTGAGGAAAAACGGGAAATTTTTGTCAGTGAATAGGCTGGTTTTTGCAGTTCTACAAAGAGATGACCAAAGCAGCATGAATTGTGGATTCATGACCTTGTACTGAAATGTATATTTTTGAAAATTAGAAGCAAATTGATCCTATGGCTGATCTCATTCTTAAATGTTTTTGGGTTTTTTTTGCTAAAATGAATGTGGTCTCACTTTCAAAGAAAATTGCCTTCAATGACTTGGCCACATTACTGCTGATCTGATTAGAATTTTTAAAAGTTTAAATAAAAAAAAAAAAATCTATTGTTGGAACTATTGTCTAAATAATTAGAACTCTTGGTACTAAAAATACAAAGTATAGGGTTTTAAAATTTTATTCATGCTACTATAGTGAAAAAAATAAATTTTCCAAATATTATACATATACTAAAATGACATTTAAATATGTGAACAGACTGCCTATTGTTTAACTACACACTAATTTAACTGTAGAATAAAAAAAAAAGCATTGAAAAAATATTCTAACTACAAGCCTGGTTCAGCTGTGAAATCTATTTTTACATCAGATTTCATCTTAGCCTCCATTAGAAAGGAAAGGGTTGTCTTATCTTAAGAGAACAGAGATGTACCTAAAACAGCCTTACATTCACAAAAAAGGACAGAATACATACTCATTTACACACATACACATGTGCACAGAAGGGTATATTGTATATTCATATACAGAAGCCTATTATTCCCAGAATAGATTTATTTTAAAAGCAAGGAGATAATTGATTAGCAGTGCAAGATATTTTCTAATGCTGGAAGGCAAAGTAAAGTTTCTTATCTAGTTTCTCTTATCCATATCTTAAAATGAAACTACATTTCAAGAGCAAAATTATGATATCATGATAAGAAGTTTCAGCCGTAACTAAGACGTTTGCATTGATTAATAACAGGAGTTAGAAGGTAAAAGCAGTTCCCTTTTTAAGAGAGTGAGTCTTTCCCAGAAGGTTGTCCCACATAAAGGAAAGCGCAAATGTGAAGATCAAGTGGTTTCCAAGGTTATCAAGTTAGTGTATGTCAATAACTTTAGGTTTTTGCTCCACACTGCATACTTAGATTACCAGATTTTAAAATGTATTCATGTAAATGACTTACAAATTCTTGCAAGATTTTTTACAGAATGATAAAGACAGATGACCAGGCAATAATTAAAATTTATACACTATAAAAACATATCACAGAATCACTGAATGGGACCTCTGGAAGCCATCTGGTCCAAGCAGGGCCATCTACAGACAGTTGCCCACGATTATGTTCATATGTCTTTTGAATATCTTCAAGGATGGAGACTCCACAAACCTCTTGGGCAACTTGAAAATATCTAAAAAGTAAGACTTCTAGGTTTACTGGCAAAACATTTGAAAACATGATATTAGATTTGAAATTTACTTCCTAAAATCATTACTGCAAATGTATCTTGCAACTCGATAAACCAACCATAGCCTTCCTACCTTTTAGTAAACTCTTTAGTTAGACACTAATCCAACCAAAAAATGTATTGCAACCTGTTTTCCATAGCATCTCTATGTGCTCTTTGGCACCTTGGGAAGTTAGAGGAAATTTGTTATATAATTTGTGTCTCTAATTAGTATTTCTCAGCACTTGAACACTACAGGATTTTACCAGGAGAAGGAGAGTCTTCAGTGAGGATGATTAGTAGTGACTTGAGCACAGAGACACTGCCATGGGACAGAAAGGGAAGAGAAAGGGAATAAGGAGACAGGCATTGAGGCAGAACAGAGGGATGCCTTTCCAGATACTTCATTAGGCTCCCTGATGTTTGTTTTTTATACTCCTTGTCTGATATTTTTTTTTTCATATTCTCTCATTCAATAAACCCTATACATCAGAGTTCAAGTCATACTTATGCAGATATGCATATGTATGCAATTGTTTTTCCAAAATGGACAACACTTGATATCCTGAGATATCAACATATTGATTCTGCAGGTCCAAACCCTCATTCTTCTTATATGCTGCTTTGCTAAATTTGGAACTAGTTCAAACACACTGTAATTAAAAGCTTACTAATATAGAGACTTTTTTATAGAATAGAATATAGTGAATGAAAAGAAAGGAGCAAGCAAAAAACTCTGACTGACATGGCTTGTTTAAATGCAAGTTTGCTTAATATTGCGTTGTGTTTAAATCTTGCATTGCTTTAGGCTTGGATAATAAAGGAGGCTGGTCAGATTCACTTTTCTTAATTGCTAGTTTTAAAACAGATCTTATTGTCAGGCAGTAAGACATTACAAGCATGAGAACAAATATAAATAGATACACAGATCTTGTTGTTTCTTAATATGATCACCCCACAGCATATAGATAAATTTAGAACTATAGGAATTATTTTGTTTACTTAGATAAATACTCTAAAACAACCAAACAAAAACAAACACGACAAAAACACACAAACAACAGGTTAATTTGGGATTTGATTTTCTTTTTTCATTTTTTTTATATTTCCACTGATCAAAGTTTCCACTAAGAGTTATTTCTTAACACCTATATATTTGGCCAAATATATGAAACTCAAATACATCACAAACTATAAAATCTGTGGTACCTGATTTAAATGTCATACATGTGTTTGCTAAATATGTCTTTTTATCATATCTATGTGAAAGGAATTGCAATTTACAAGTAAATGTTTACAGCGTTTACAGTGTTCACAGTGCACTCTATAATATACTGTCATTTACCAGGCAAATTATAACTGTTTCACTATAGTTAACATAATAGCAATGATTAACTGTGTGTTTAGGGATACATTTTCCAAGAGTTTTGGAACTTTATCAGTGCCATTCACGTGGACATTATAGAGGCTGGATGGCTGAAATTTCATTAAGCATTTTAAAGTTACTATATCCATTTTTTATGTTAGTTGTTCCTCCTAGGGATAAATTTGCATCTTAGAATTAAAGTTTCTTCAACATTTCATTTAAAATGCTTATTTTTAGTTAGTTAGTTCTTGAAAGATCAATTTTTTTTAAATCACATATATTCAAAATACAATACCAAGTGATCCTAACTGAGGGATGATGCCTCGAAAAAAAGGGAAGAAGTAGATAGAGTTTGTTCCAGAATTCACCAAACTGATACCTGGACCCTGAGAACAGAAAATAAAAAGCATATTACTATAGAATCCATTTCAATTAAATGGTATCCCTTAAAATAAACCTATAGTTTACTTGACACCTGTGAAAAGCTCAGGCTTCATTTCTCAAACTATTCCATATACTAGAATCTGATCAATCTGTCCAGATTATCATTCATAATTTGCATAGTATATTGAATGCTCCTATCCATATTTTATCCTGTATTTTCTCGTAATCAGCTTTCAGCAAGCATCACTAATTTAAATAAGAATTTCATCATTCTCCTGATGACATTGGTACATGAAAACAGTACATCAGGAAAACTGAGTTTCTAACTTTGTATGGCAGTTTTAACCACCTTTTAGCAAAAAGGCAGGGAGAAATTATCTGACTCAATTTCAAAGCACGGGATTATAAATTTTAAGTTGTCTCAGGGATCACAGAACAAAAAAGGAGTGTGATCTCATATTAATTTTGCTTTCTCATGTAGGATTTCTGTCAATTTTTTTATGTAGGTGGCTAGCTCTAGAGAATGGAAGGCCTTGAAAACCTATAGATACACCTCTATATCATTTATTACCTAATTAGGTGTAATTTAAAACCTTAGTCAAAAAAAAAAAAAAAAAAAAAAAAGCTATTGTAACTTCTGAGATCTGAAAATGGATTGCCTTATGCCATGCATTTGTTTGGGGTTTTTTCACACTTCTAACCTTCACCTATGCCACCTGTTCTGACCTCAACTTCACTATTTGCCTGTGTGTGCACTGTATAGACATTTCACAGTTTGGGTGTTCACTGGGATAAGGTCATGTGTCTGTATGTTGTGGGCCACTGTAAACTAATATATATGTGCTTTTAAACTTGAGAAAAGCAGTACAGAAGTTTAAATCCTTGAAAATCCTGAAATTTAATGATGCAGATTCCTAGTCTAAGTAATTTCTCTTTAGTTTCATTTTGTGTATTTGTACTTCAAAGCAGATTCCTAAGAGAAGTCTATTTTGACTTTAAATATCTATATATCAGTAGTTATCTGTCCATAATAAGCTCACTTTAAAAAAAAAAGACAAAACCACAAAATTCCCCAAACACAACAAATAAATAACAAAACCAAACCAAACCAAAAAAATCAATCTGCCAAAGTTCTTTACACTTTATTACAAAATATAATGCTTCAACTTTGTCTTAAAAGTCATCCTAGGTAATCTGCAAGATTTACTCTCTCTGTGGAGATATTCAACCATTTGAGCACTAAAACTTGCATTGATTCACCAAACTAATCCACATTTCCATATAACTGAAACCCATTCTGACAGTGACCTACAGTAAAGCAAATTCCATAAGAAGCAGCCAGTATATCCATATCATTAAAATACCTTTTGTTTTTCTCAAGATCAAAGGAGTAAATTTTGTTACTGAAAGGCAGCTATATATATATTCTTTCCAAGGATAAATGAAACTGCTCAGCAGTCAAGAGAAAACTAAGCATTTCAAGAAGCTTCAGTAGACACATGGAGGGCACTGGCTATCAGATACACAGAGGTTGATGATCATGGGAAATTTTGTGATAAATATGTTATTGTGATCAGGAAAGAATTTCCCTTCTCTGCTGTCTTCTGTTCATTAGAACCATAGCTTAACAACATCTTTCAGATTTTTTCAACCTTTCAGATTAATTCAACTCTTATTTAGGTGTTACTGGAAAATTGTCAGGCCTTGTGCTTTGCTAATCTGCTTCAGCTTTCTTCCTCTTAATTTTTCCTTTTCTTTTGCTGCAAAATCTAGACATATAAGCAAGCATGGCCCCAAAAGTTGAATAGAACCTTTGAAACTACCTTTTGATAACTTGTATAGGCAAAAATTTCAGCTACACTCTTTGCAGTTTGCCTTTAGATCAAAAAAAATACATTATGTATTTGGTCACCGAGGCTAATAAAGCTAATATAACAACCTAACTGAAAAATATAACTAAACTGATTTATTACATGTGATTAGAAGTTTGATGTCACAAACTTCATCCACCAGTGTAACATTTATGATTCAATAGCCCCTTTGGGTTTGTAGAAGTGGCTTCTCGCTCTGTGGTAGAATCTATGATGAATTTGTATATTAAAAGCTCCTGTATTCACATTGCATAAATATGCAAGAGAATTTTTAATAAAAATCACCTTTCATTGCATTCTATTGCTCTCACATGTAATATACCTAAACAGAGATCACCTATAGAGATTGAACCTGAAACCTTTAATATGGGGTTTAATATGGGGTTTCTTCCATTTAAAAGAAAGGAACTCAATCTGCCACTAACACTTGCAGATCATATTCTCATGGTCTACTCATTCAATACAATGAATACAATACAGATACCCTGTGTAAAAGCAAGATAAGGCAGCTATCTGGACCATTAATTCTTAATTGCTTTGGATGTCATTCTTTCAGCACTGACTGAATGAATGAGCACTACTGCAGCTTTACGTATAGCCAAAGGAGGTTGGTTTGATTGGTCATAAGTTTAATTCCTTCCCTGTTGTAGAGCCTCTTATTTTCCCATCTCCCTGAAATGGAGAAGTCAGAAAAAGTATGCATATCTTGAGGTATATTTATATTTATATTTATATTTATATTTATATTTATATTTATATTTATATACTGTATTGGGTGCAGGTGTCCTGGTCCTGGCAGAGAAGGGCTGCAGGGGCTGTGTGAGCTGGTTCCAGATGATTCCAGATGGTTCCAGTGGACCCAGATCAGGGCACAGCTGGGCCCTACAGCCAAGATTGTGATGCCTCAGGGGAAATATATTTAAGAAGGGGCAAAATGTTGAACAGTAGAGAGGAGAAACAGGGGGGAAAGGAGGAGAAACAGCCCTGCAAACACCAAGGTCAAAGAAGAAGCAGGGAAGATATTTCCCACAAGATGGAAGAGAAATTCCTTTGGAGCCCATGGCAAAGACTCTAATGGAGCCCATGGCAGAGACTCTAATGGAGCCCATTTGTCCTGCAAGACTGCAGCTCTGCCCAAGCTGGAGCAGGGGAAAAACATAGAATCAGCAAATATTTTGGCTTGGAAGGGACAATAAAGGAAATCTTGTTCCATTCTCTGAAGAACGCCTTCCTGTAGGACTGAGTTGCTCAACATCCTGTCCAAGCTGACCTTAAGGAAGAAGAAGGTCTCCATGAGGAGGAAGCAGCAGCAGAGAAGAACTGTTTTGAACTGGCCACAGCTCCCATACCCCATCACCTTGTGACATACTGGATGGAGGGTTAGAAGGTTGAGGAACTGGAAATGAAAGACTGCAGCTTAGTCTACAAAAAGGAGCAGATCCAAAGTTTTTCACCATCCAATATTATTTAAAAATGGGCAGTAATTCAAATTAATTTTCCCCAAGTAAGTGTGTTTTGCCAGTGACAGCCATTGGTAAGTGATCCTCAGTCTTTATCTTGACGCATCCTTTCCCCCTGCCCTGTCCTCTTGAGGAGAAGTACAAGAAAATCTGGGTCAGCACCTGGCAGCCAGCCAAGGTCAAATTACAAATTGACAGAGCTTGTGCCTGTATACACAAACACACACACTATTTTAGGTACATGACGAATGATTTATATTTAAAACTAACAAAAACCCAAAATAATTCCCTTCTGTAATGCAGTTACCTAGATAATATCATTTTAGTTTATATCAAAAGCTGCTGTAATGATGTTGAGGTTTTGTTATTTGTTGCAACACCAAACTTAATTATGGGTAAACTAAACTGTGCTGAAATATCCTGATAATCCTACAGTGTTTCTTAAGAGTTTTCTAATGGATAGTGTCTTCCAATCAGAAAACAAAAATTTAAGGATTGTTTTCCCTACCTCAGTTTAAAACATAATTAAATTTATCTGTTAAAATAGAGTTAAAAAGAGATGTTTGGGGCAGGTTCGCAAGTAAAGCAGGACAAGTCTGTAGACTTGAATAGATGAGAATTCATTTGGTCTAGATGAGGTCTGACACAAAATATCTATTTCTAGTTCAAGTTTACAAATTTCACATTGCTAGAAATTAAAGAACGGAACAGATAAACATCTGAAAAGTAGCTATTACCCTACTAACAGAGCAACAACAACAAAGTTGTTAAGTTAGGTGAGATGTTCTGGAATAATGTATTTTAAGTCAAAGACAACATTGCAAATCAAAATATCTCACAGCATAACCTGTAGTTTAGTTAATAATTGACTAATTATAATATTGGGAGGTAAGCAATGAAAACAATGACATAGTGTTTTTAAAAGTACTAACCTTATGGGTGTCCATGTAAAAATGAATGTCAGTTACTGGCTATGAAATCATTAAATTATGTTTGGAAATCCACATCATTCTAATTACCAGTCCAGACTTCTGCGTGACTTTCTCAGGATTACAACATTAATCACTTGTCCACAGCAGGTAAAATTGTTCTTGCATCTCTTTGCCATTACTGGAATTTCATATTTTGCATTGTTTTGGTCAGGAATCTATCACATCAGTTTACTTTTTTATTCCTTCTGAAATGAAATGAGTGTTTCTTTTAGGATAACAGTTAATATGTAGTAATGTCTTTATTGATTTCTTCTAGCTGATCTTTAATTAGTACTGCTCTCTAATTTAACTTTAGCATTGTAGGCTTAACTAGAATGGGAAACAGAACAGAGGCAGAAAATAGCAGTAAAAGCAGGGATATTAGTTGTAATACTAATAATACAATGCCTGTCAGATACAAGCACATTTTTTGATTTTCCCTGGTAAGAAAAAGGCAAAGCTAAAAGGTGTTAGGACAATTTTTGGCTCTGTTCTATGTAATATAAATTTTAAAAGTCATTATTTCTGTTTGCAAAAGTAAAGAGAAACACTGAAATTATGGATGGAATTACTTACTTGTTAGTTTTATTCTCAAAAGTGGAAGTTTATGGATACAATCCAGGAGTTAGAACAATGAGGCTAAATTGACTTCAGAAAGAAGGTTCTTAAATTTTGGCCTTGTCCCTAAGATTGCTTTTTATCCTATAGATTTGGTTCGTGTTTTTTTTCCATCTTAGAACCAAACAAAATTTGCCACTGAAACAAAAGTAATGAAGTAAGAATTTCAAGGTACATCTCTTCATCCCTATGTTCAGATTTATTCAATTTGCTTTATAAAAATGCTTGCTTGTGCAGAAAAATACAGAAGATAGGTACAGGAGAAAGATACAGGAAAAGAAAAATGCAGCTATGTTTCTAACATTTGGGAGCCGTGTCTTGAGTCTACGTGTGCCTTTCTGACCAGACAGGCTAAAAGAGAATTTCTTAGAAGAACAAGAGAATTCCTTTCTTTCCCTTTTTATTTCCCTTGTCCCTCTCTTATTTCTGCAGTACTCTCAAAGAGAAACTTGGATAAAATCTTCCTTTACAGAGAAAGACTGAAACTCAGGTAAATATTCTGATCACTGAGCTTTTATATGAAAATATGGGTCAATCATTTTATTTTAACATCTTAATGAAAGCAGCTGTGCTTGCACTGTTTAGTAAGTTCCATTCTACTTAACCGCACATGGAGTTTTTCTAAGAAGCCTTAATAGCTGAAGTGCTTTTGATTAGATGTGAAAAGGACTAGTTTCTGAAATCTGGTGGGATTTCAGCAACATGTATGTACCTCTCAAAAGAAATAAGTTTTCTGAAAACTTAAGTTTTCAGATTTTCAGCTTTCAAGTTAGGTTTTCAATTGAAGGACCTAATTGCAGTCATCCAAATCCTTTTATATAGTATACTACTGAACACCTTTTTCCTTTTTATTTTTTCTGGTATGCCAGCTATATAATTCTGGGATCAACCCAAAGTATTGGCTGACACCAAAATAATGATCCATCAAAGTGCCAGGCCAGGCAACTAAAATATCAGTACAGACCTAGAGGAGCTGAGGTGTAATTGCATGGAGAGTTGTCAGGGGTGAATATAGGTGTCTGTACTGCAGACCCTTCCACTGGAGTTAGCAGAGCGACCAAGAGTGAGCAGGTGAGTTAGGTGTCTTGACTTCACCTTACAGTCAATGAAAAGCATCTATGTTTAGTGTAAGATACATCTTGTGTCGCCACATACGTATCAAATGAGTCAGAAAAGTGATTGTGAAAGAGTCTGTCTGTCTATGGTTTAGACCATCATCTATGCCTGGCCAGAATAAATGCCAAAAATGCCTTTATCAAAACAACTGATAGTCAAAAACCCCATATTCTGACACAGAAGACCTGTTGACTGCCAAGTCATTTATCTCCTTTTTGCGGGAAGCAATGGACAGAATGATTGTGAAGTTCTGAACTGATCTAAATTAATAAGAATTTTTTGACCCTTCGCAGCATTTTTTTTTTTTTTTATGGCAGAGAGACTCCAAAGGTCCTTCTGTGACCCTAAATCCCGGCATTGTTTCTTCATCATGTTTCAGTGCAAATGTCTCTGCATACAATGGTTTCTTCAATTAATAACAGACTTCACAAGAAGCATGAGCTATTGAGTATTAACTATGACCCTAAAATAAGAAAGTAATTTCTGAAGAGGTGAATTCATGGTTTCTGTGGATTCCTTTTGCTGCTCCTCTGGAAGCATTTCTAAGAGATGGAAGATAACTGGAGACTGGTTTCTAGGCTCATTAAAATATGCAACATTCTTCATGACTAGATTAGTTAAGAAAAATAGAAAACATATTTGCAGATTCTTAAAATTCTTATATGCATGAAAAATACTATGATTCTTTATTATTGAACACACAGAGTTAAATAATTTTGCCATATCTCGTTAGTTATAAAAAACAGCTTTTTAAATAAAATGTCAAATAAATTCTTTCGGGCACAAAAAGATATTTGCATGTATGTTTCATAAAAGACAAAGCTGCAAAGCTATTCTGTTCTCTGAAGATTATACTAGTCTTAACCTAGCTATGGCTGAAATGAATATGAAAATACAAATATATTAAAATATTTTTCTATGATACATGTATTGCAAATAAATTGCTCAAAATGACTCCAAAGCATGTCTTCTTAAATTAAATAATTTACAAGTCTTTCCAGTGTTCTAAATAAAAACACGTAATTTTTATTCCATATTTACATAAATAGTCTGCATAATTGTTCTTTTAGCATGGTTATTGCATTGGTTGATTTGACTAATATTAAATATGTATGAATTTCCTGCTATTCCCTAGGGCTCACAGAAACAAGATGAATCTCAAGAGACTGGTTTAAAGTTTAGATTTAAAGAAGAAAAGGCTTACAGATCCAAGCATCTTTGAATCTTTTTTCATTGATGAAGTCTAATTTTCACCTCAAGTAAATATTTAATAAATAATTATTACTTGAAGATTTACAAGCAGTGCCAAGATTAAGTAAATTATTTGTGTGTCTTTTTTCAAGCTTTTAGACAGTTCTACATACAACCAAACAAAAGTAGGACATGATTGATCTCAAGCATATTGACTTTTTGCAACATTTTTCACACTGATGAATTAAAATTCTTCAATACAGCTGACCAACTAAGTTTCTGTATTAGTCCTGGAAAATGCAATTCTTATAACACTGTCCTCCAAAAATTGCTTCTATCTAACTAGCTGCAGATAACTTATAATGGCTATCAATAATAATATTATAAATATAATATAATTTAAATAACATAGGTAACATTTTTCTCATGCTGATAAGGTCTTATTCTTTTTTTTTTTTTTTGCATCTGATAAAAGAAAAAAAATCTCATGAGCTACAATATAGGTATTGTCATCAATGTACTTGACATGGCCACGGTTGCAAACAGTGGGTTTACACAGGAGAAAATGGAAAATGGGTTAGCAAAGTATAACATCCTGTTAAAAGAAAAATGTATTCTTTCAAGTCTAATCCCTTCAGCAAATAGTATATATGTCTGATTATACTGAATGGTTTGGTTTGCAAGGGACCTTAAATGTCATCTAAGTTGTTCTAAAATGCTTCTGAAACTGGTTCTTATGCAGACAACAATGAACTCTTCAAAAACACCTAAGATGTATAGGGGAAAAACCCATTAAAATAAACAAGATATTATATGGTGTTGGCCAAACTATAGAAACAGGATATTTGGAAGCCATCCCTTGTGGGTTGGTTAGATATGTGTGTGTGTGTGTGTGTGTGTGTGTGTGTGTGTGTGTGTGTGTGTGTGTGTGTACCCCCATATATATACATATATAACCACCTGGTTCTATTTTTATGCCTGTCAGCTCACATTGCCCCAAATTTTGCACATTTGCAAATGAAATGGATTTCATTCTACATAAAATCCACAATGCAGTTCTAGTAAGGGGCACTCTGCTGACCCCACTAAAGTTTAGAGTGTGACACACAGGTGCAGAGAAATGTCTTAATACCAGTAATAACCATTATGTTTTCCTGAATCTGTAGATTATAAGCAGATACTGGATCTTTTCCAGTCTAAACAGAAGCCAAAGTTTATTCATATGATGGCTAGAAAAAAAAATAAAAATAAAATTTGAGGTGACTTCAATGTGAGCCAAGTAGTGTAATGAACCTATAAAATGCTTAGTGAGATGCAGTCAGGCTTGCAGATGTGTTTACAAAAAGGAATGCTCTAGTTTCATATTTATTATGAGCTTTCTCTGATTTAAGACTACTGTATATTGAAACTGAGTAAACAGATCTTTATTTACATAAACGTGACCATATCAAAGCAAAACTAAACTGAAAAAAAAATCTTTCAAAAAAGTATTATCTTCAGTAAGCTTTCTGTAATTATGGAATAAAGAAACCTCATTGAACTCAAGAAACTCTTCAAAAAGGCTATTAGAAAAAAAATCAATACCCTTAAAAATAGTAATGCAAAGATGGGATTCTAAAATGATGTTCGTTGGATTCTGACTGCATGAAACCATCAAAGTGCAGCACTCCAGTAACATTTTAATAACACATTCAGGTGGTAATATAATAGATAGGCAGCTTTTTGCATTATAGTCCAAATGTCTTGATGCATAATTCTAGTGTATAAAAAGAGAATTCTTATAAGTAACCTTCCATAAGCAGGTCTGTGCTTCTCCAAAAGCTGAAATACAGAATGTTGATGAGACTCCCCTTTTATGAAAAACAAAGGAAGCACTATTGCATTGTAAACACTAAAGCAGTGATAGAGCAGGATCCTATATTCAAAAGTGCAAAAGGACTATACCAAATGCAAAGTAAGGGGTATTTGGATCTTAAAAATGTGATTCTGTTCTCAAAATGTTAGTAATAACTTCAGCAGTGAGTAGGCCCAGACCAAATGGACTTTTTCAACAAGATACAAAACATTTTCTTCCATATAGTGAGTGAAATCAAATACAAACAATTCCAAAAAGGCCTCAATATATCCAGAGGTAATGAGACTTTTGACTATTGCCAGTGGACTTAACAACAACACTCCCTTCAGTTTGTGCAAATGCAAGTCCTAGACACATGACTCTTAAGTGAGTGCTTTCCTGGCTAATTATAAAAAAGAATGATTCATTCTTTGCTTCCTTGAGTGGCCAGGACATGAAATGATTAATTTAAGGAAAGTATTCCTACTGTTAACCCAGTTACTTTTCATAGTAACAAATCATCATCATCAAGGGAAATTATTTTAGAACATACTTCATAGTGTTTATTCCACACAAATACAAATGGTAGGGAAATGTTGTATATCTGTTCTGCTGATCCCTTGGGAATATGGTAATGGCAGAGAAACTGGCCAGTTCTAGCTTAGATAAAATCTGTTCAGTTTCCCCATGTTTAGTTCCTATATATTCTGGTCCTCAGGAGATGTGTTTTTCCATTATTTAATGGGACTTCTTCCCCCTCCCTTCAGAGACCATAATGTAGTCCAATAAATCATACCAGTAAGGAAGATTTTCTGTCTAAATTTCCTTTTTATATACATGTATATACATGGTACATACATCATCCCTTTTACATAGCTAGATCTCAAGAAGTTATGGCCAAAAGAGTGAACGGATAAGACATTGCTGTATTTTTATGAGCAAAGCAGCAAGGTAAGACAGAAAATTTTTTACCCAGTAAAAGTGCTATAGAGTAACTGAGACATAGTATTTTCAGCATTTTAGTCTTCCAGTGTGCAAAATGGTGACTTGCAACAAGCATCCTCACCATGTAAAATATGATCATAAACTCCATGTACAGTAGAAGTACCACTTTATGCTACAATTACAGAAACAGAGATCAAAAAATGCCAAGTTAAGAGTTCAAAATTTATGTCAGACCTCTAAGCTGTTAATATGTATTGTGCTTTAGTTCAGAGGGCAGCCCAGTGTTCCCAGTTATCTTACTCCAGCCAGAAACAGTTAGCCTAGCTGAGAGCTGCTGTGCACTGGTGTGTGCAAACCAAGAGGCAGGAGCCACAGGCCAGCAAATGACACACACGGCCCAGGAAGAACTCTCCCTTTCCCTGCTGAGCAGAGGTCTATGGCTTAGGGGCAGGAATTATTTGCTGCTAGTGCAGTTGGAAAGAAAGGGGACCAGAGGCCTGACTAGATGTTGGAGTTATTTTTTCTCTTGCTCTATGCAAAACTGCATGGTCTAATTTTAAGATAAACAAGCATTATTATTTTATTTATTAGTTTTGATTACATATATATATTATTATAATGTAATGTGTGAACCCAGCACTTTCAGATGGAGAAGATACAGGAATAAGAGACTGTCAGCATTTTAAAACCTTTTGAATAGCCAGGAGGATAAATCACAGTACAAATCAGGGGGCAGGTGCCCCAGGCATATTTGAAGAAAAAAAAAGTATATGAAAATAAAGCCTTCTGCCACTAAAGAAAAAATCAGTCACACTCAAATACATTCACTAAAGACACAGATGAACTTTTCATCTCATATTAATGCTTCAAGATTTCAAGAGGATGGTGGCTGTATACTGGTAGGGTTTTTCACGCTTTGTTGTGAGTTTTTTTAACACTTGTACATCATCAGATTTTCAGCTCCTGCATGTACATTGGCATTTTTACCCTGACTTCCCTAGACTTGTGACAATTTATTTTAATTGATGATCTGACCTATCTCTCCCTTCTGAATGGGAATTTTTCCATACAAACCTCTATTCTCCACTGCAAGATCTTTGAGAATGTTTACTTTATTTCAAGGTGATTCCTGAATTATAAATACACAAAGAAAACCATAATTAAATGAATGCTACATGCAGCTTTATTGAATATAGAGTAGCTTCACTTGATTTCCTTTTCATATTTGTATCAAACTGGATATCTATTCTAGACAGACTATCATTTAAAACAAGAGACATACCAAATGAGTAAATGAGGTTATATTACTAATTAGCATACTGTCTCCTACTACCTCCAGTACACTACTAAAATGTGACTTCCATTTTATCACATAGATGAAACAGTTATCTTTCAGGGTTTGAAATTTCTGTGATCTTTATGCTTAATAAGCTCAGTAAAAGGCATTCAAATTACATCACTTTTGTCTTGGAAGTTAAATTGGGAAATATTGCATTCTCTGAGATGATAAACTCTGTAGAAGATAAATTATCATGAGAAATAGTTTTAATTGATTTACCATAATAAAAGTTATGTGACTTTGAAGTGCAAATGACACATTAAAATGAAGCTACAGTATGTTGATAATACAGTGGCTTCTTTGTTAATGGAATTACTGACACTGCAGATGCTTGCTGAAGAGTTGTCCTGTTAAGTGAGAAATACTGATGGAAATTGAAGATATACTATATTTAAATCCAAGCCCAACTCTCCTTCATGAGATTTACACTGATCTCAACAAATGTAATTTCAACCACTGCACAAGCAACATAAAAGCTTGAGCCTGAAATTTCAGTTTGGTTTGGAATATGGTTACCCCAGCTTCATCACTGTAACTGAACTGAAGCCCCAGGAAAAATATTACTCCTTACCTCAATTTCCCCACTCAATTTTGCAAAACAGAGCTAATAAAGTCACTTTCCTGTTCAGAGGTTGGCCAACAGTTAAACAAAAGTGTGTCAATTGCAGAGAGAGCTAGTATTCTAAATGAATGAAAATCCTACACAATAATCCCTGCAAACATTCTCCTTTTACCTTTTCAAGGGTAAAGATGAAGACTTAGAAACATATAAAGCCAGCAGCATAAACCAAAACAACTTTGTATAATCTCATTGTTTTCTCATACCACTTAACTCTGTGATCTTTGACTAGATCATAGACTCATAGAAAGGTTTGGGTTGGAAGGGACCAATGATTATCCAATGATTCTTCTTCCTTTATCCAGATATTTATCTTATTTTTCTTTTGATTTTTTTCCCCACTCAAAGCATTTCACTTTTTCTGCAGTTCCCTTTTACCTGTGAACCTTTCAATTTTTGTTTTCTTCCCCTGACATGTCTTTCTTGCTTTTCTTTCACACAACAGTATAATTTTTCCATCTTTTCTCTGATGTTTTTGCAGAAGTTGCCATATGTCTTATCCAAACTTATCCACCCCCATTCACATTCTATTTTCTGGACACATAGTTATCTTCCTTATGAGATTTCTTTTCATTTATCTCTTTTTTTTTTCTCCTTAGTCTTTTTGAATTCTACATTCAGAAACACAGTAAAAAAAATTTTTCACATCTCATCATCCTCTTAATTTTAAGCAAAAAGGATCTAATAACTATCCAAACTGTTTTAAATCTATGGATGTTAGAACATGTAAGCACTCCAAGTGTGTGTAGTGGGTCAACCACCAGGTGGGCAGTAAGATTAATTAAATTTATTGTCAAATTTAAACTCACCTTAACTCCACTCTCTTAGTTTCTCAGACTCAGCTTCACCCTTGATTTGCCTGCCTCCTCCCCCAGAGCCACACAGGGAGAGGTGGAATGAGGGTTTCAGTCAGACCCTAACACTTCCTCTCTGCCTTATCGTCTTCTTCTACTCCGGTGTGGGGTCTCTCCCATGGGAGAAAGTCATTCTCAAGCTGCTGCAGTGTGGATTCTTCCCATGGCCTGCAGTCCTTTATGAATGAACAACTCCAGTATGGGTCCCCACTCGCTACCGTTCATGCCAGAATATCTGTTCTGCATGACTTCCTCTCTGCAGGCCACAGCTCCTGCTCCAGCATGGACTTCCTTCTGGACATGTTCACCTGCTTCAGCATGGCCATTTGCTCCACTGTGTTCCTCCATGAGCTGCAGGGGTGCAGCTGCCTCACCATCATGGTCTGCACCACAGGCTGCAGGTGAACTCAGCTCAGTTGCCTGGAGCACCTCCTCCCCCTCCTTCTCCATTGCCTGGGTGTTTGAAGGGCTGTTCCTCTCATATATTCTCACTCCTGTCTCACAACTTTCTAAATGTTGTCACAGAGGCACCACCAGCATCACTCTTTGGATGCTGTGGGAAATGGCAGGTCCATTTTGGAGCTCTGCCTAACCTGGAGGCAGCTCCTCGTTTATTTTTATGCAAACCTTTACACCCCTTTCCTCACTGCCAAAACATTTCAATACATAAACTGAATGCAAAAATACATTCCTGTTTAAAAGAGTTTGTTTGTGGTTTTTTTAATTTGGTTATTGAGTTTTTGAAAAATAATAAAATGCAGTGTTTATGGTATGGTTTCACATACAGCAACTAATAATGTTAAGTACATTACTTAAACTTTTCATACTAAGTAATGGACAAATACAGTGAAAACTGTAGGGATAATAAAAAGTATCTAGGTCTTGTGCATTTATTTTTTAGTTTGCAACATTCATATATTCCACAGCCTTTCAGCTTGGAAAGCTTCTATCCATTTTTTTAGTAGACGTTTAAACAAAAGTAGATGTTTATCTCTTTAAAATTTTGCCAGGAAGCTGTCATTTTCCCATTTACTCATGCTATGTTATGACAGAACGTGACAGCTTCTTGCACAAATGAAAAGAGATATAGATCTGTATTTATTTTAGCTGAAAAATAAGTAGTCATCAATTCTGAGAAAAGTGTTTTCCCATCTGAAAAGATGGATAAATAAGAGAGGTTTTGTGAGGTAACTATTTACCAATGCTTAAAAGGTAGCTAAGAGCCAAATATTCCAGCTCAGTTCATCAGTAACCATCCCTGAGAAAGCTGATAGGCTCATAACATAGAAAATTAGGTACCTATAGCAGTTATCAAGGGAGTTAGTGTTCTTATTGAAGCCTTTGATGCTCAAAAACATCAGCCATAATAAAAACAGGTAGATGAACCAATTTAAAACTTGATCTTTGGTCTCATGTTTGAAAGAGAAGGGAAATGCCAGTTGCAAAATCCTCATCCTAGATTGGACTGAAATGCTCAAAAATATGGCACAAAGGAGTGACAATTAAGTAGAACTAGTATACTACTTGAGGATATTCTTAGAGATATTTTTATAGGAAGGAAAAAAAAGATATGAGAGTAATGCATAATATCTGTAACTTTCTCCCCTTGAAAATTCTTCAGTCTTTATCAGTCTCACAGAACCCAAGTTTTTACTAAGTAAAATTTAAATGCAAGTTGAAATTAAAAAATATTTTTCAATCTATTAATTGAAAGCAGTCACTACAAAAAAAAATCAGTGTGGAATAGCAGAATCCTTTAATCTATTAAATACAAACTTAAAAATTCTATGCATCATGAATTCATGAAAACAAAAGAAGAACTTGCCATGAAATATAAAGGCCATTTCCTAAATAGATATCAAAATGAAATTACATATCATTGAAATCCAGGGAAAATACCCTCAAGTTTTAAAGAACCTAGGTTTCAGCATGGAAATTATATTGGTGAGATAATTTACACATTTAGACATCTACTTCTAAAGAAGGACTGAAATGCTTGATGTCTTTCTTATATTGAGATGCTCAAAAACTCCACTGAATGTGAGGGGGGACCATCACAGAGTAGAATGGAACCTTCCCCTTCCTTGCTTGGTTGGCGATTCTGTTCCTGATTCTCCCCAGCACACGATTGGCCCTCCTGACTACCAGGGCATTGAGGACTCATGTTCAACTTGCTACGGACCAGGACCCCCACATGTCTTTCTACAGGGCTGCTCTTCATCCTCTTGTCCCCCAGTTTGAAGATATGACCAGGATTTCTCTGCTTCAAGCGGAGAATATGGACTTAGTCTTGTCTAACTTCATATGGTCGGGGATTGCCTAGGTGTGTGACTTATTTTGTTAGAATGTTCCAAGGAAGGGATTATTTTTCACTGGAGAACAGGATTCTGTTTTCAGAAAAATAGTGAAGAACTCTCTTTTCAAGCATAAAGGTAAGAAAGAGCATAACCTGTAGATCTCTAGCATTTGGTGACTGTGTCCCTGTGCTTTCTATGGTCAAGTATAAGTTCCACAGCAACTCTGCTAGGGTAAATTCCATAAATATCTCTTTGTATAGTTACTTTCACCCTGAAAAAAAAGCAGGAAAGGTGCTTTATAAGCACCTTGCTGTACTTACATGAAAAATTACCAACTAGTTTGTTACTGAACTGAATCTTCCTTATTTTGTACATTTTTCTGTTTCAGGATCTTCCTTATTTTATACATTTTTCTGTATCAGATGCTTACAAACTGAAGATCAGGGAAATAGATCCTATGTATATATATGTGAATATACATGTGTGGATGATTGTGTGGGTGAATGAGCTTTAATAATTCAAAGTCCTTTCTCTATTTCATCAAAACATGAGAAAGAATAAAAGCACAAATGTGATGTATCAAGTGCTGTATCAAGCTTTGGTTAATTCATTTTAATAGTGCAGGATTAATATTTCTGAAGTAAATCACTGCAAACTGTGATTTGGACAGAGGTCATATGCATACCTAAAAAACAATGTAAAGTCAAGGTCATTATATATGAAATTTCTCAAAAATAAACACTTGGGCTTTAGGATATTTATTCACTGACCCTGAAATGTCAGCTTGACACTGGTACTAATGTAGCACACTTGTCTCTGGAGTTTAGCCCACTATGCAAAGGTGCCGCTTACTGTGAGAATCTTTCTGAGGTGCTCCAAGTGCATTCTAGAAACCATCTGCATATGTTATTTTATTGCTAGGTCTCATAAATCAATATTATGTAGAAACATCTATAATTTCATATTGTATTTGAAATAGGATAGCCACAGAGCTGCACATTTGAGGTTCTAATGATACTAGTGGTAAAGTACTTATATTTTAAACATTTTATTGAACAGTCTGAGGTTATTTGGTTTAAAAAATCTCCAGACTGTTTCCTCACAAAGCCTTGGGGCTCTGATCTAGTAAAGGCTGATGAAGGCAAGGGTGCAGTTCTACTTTCACTTGCTAATGGATAAATAGTAGAAAACCTCAGTGGAAAATAAAGATCTGAATGCAGTTGGGGTATATAATCAATACAGCTAATAATAAGTAATGACATTTTTTAAATATGTGAATATGATGCTGCAAAATAAGTTCCATTAAATGTACAAGGGTCCAACAAGGAGAAACAGTGTGCACTAATCATAAACATGAGCACAGAAAATCATCAGCTGACTAACAACCAATTCTGCATTCTGGGCAATGGTGTTGTGTTGTACATGTACCCAGTGTCCACTGCCTACTGTCCAAAGTGCTACTAATTTTACTATCTCTGCTGTATCTCTGGGTCCAAAAAGGATATACATCAGAAATTGCAAGAAAAATTTCTCTAGAAATTTCTCTGTACCTTATCTCTTTTAGAAAGTTTTGTCAAATTAGAGCTATTTTAGAAGATGTCTTATTGTAAATTTTCTTTCTGTTTGCCACCACACTACAGTTGAAGTTTTTGGCTTTGTATAGGTACCTGGCAGGACCACAATTCCAGATATATAGACTATTTCAAATTTCTCTCTAGTTTTATGTAGTTAAATCAACATGGGCAAAAGCCAAAGGAATTTTTCCATTACCTAAGTGTTGTTGGGCAATGCCATCTGAGATGGCCTGAGATATATTTCCTCATCCTCAACTGCTGTTTCCAAGTAGATCATCTGCTATCCCCAAATGAAGTAAGTTTTGTTTAGGTACCATGCTCAGGTATATGATATGCTTATTACCATTCTTGTTTCAAAAACAATCTGCTTCAGCATTCTGTCAGTATTGTTGTACATGGCTCACACAGGTTCTTGCAAAGATTAGACAAAAGCAATAAATCAGAATGGAGGATACAGGATACTATTCCAGACTATTCAATTACAGAATAATTCCTGTTTCTATGGTATTTCTAGAGTTTCCTTGCTTGCTTTCTCTCAATACTTTTGTGCTATTTCATCTGTTTCTATCTCACACATACATAAACTCTGTGCAACAAGCATTCAGCCCTTTGATTTCCCTCCAGAATTCGTGCGATCCCAATGCTACCTGGCATATGGCCTGCAGTTTTGGCAACAACTCTCGTTTGAGCCAAATATTTCACAAATATCTGAATGCTCTTTTATGATTCATCTTACTTCAGAAGCTTAAACACTCACTAGCTACACAAAAATTTATCCAGAAGAAAATCAGTATGCCGAAATACCTCTATCAACCACACGGATATTAACTTTGGTGTGATTATGCAGTCTAGAGTTTCTCAGATATGACAAAGAGATCTACCAGTTGGTACTGTGTGTACAACATTGTGTATGTATTTTGCACGTCATGATCAGGCTACTAAGAGCCAAAAAATTATAATTGTTTTGTTTTCTGAGTTTGGCCATGACTAGATGTTTGGATATTTTTGTCAATGTTGTGAGAAAGTGATGATGGAAAGTTATTCTATCACAATTCAGCTGTGAATTCAGAAGCTCCAGTAGCTTTTGCAGATCTATTACTTTAGGTAATGTAGGGAACTCAGTGAAGGGCTTCTGAATAGGGGAAGGAAAACTTAATTTCTTATAATTGACCACAATCCTCCATGAAACATTTAATTATGTAGCAGTCATTTTCTTTGCTTACATGGGGAAAATAACTTATATTACACCGTAGAAGCTTAGAAACTTGTCCTTTCCTACACACATTGCTATCCTATTTTCTATCCATCATGATTTCTGCTTTTGAATATATGAACTGTTTAAAATCTCCTCTGAGTTCTCAATATATCTATTTTCTCGAAACAGTCTAATGCAATTCCATTTGAAGCCTCCCAGACCAGACAGAAGTAACACATCCTAACACTTTTTCTTTTATTGTTTTTCTCTGTTCACTGCACTACATGTTCTCATGCCTTATAGCACGAAGATTACCCTAGAACAGCCAAAAGAAAAGGTTATCAGTGTAGACATTTACAGCACAGGGAAGTCACAAAAGGGAAGCAGTCTCACACTGCTGGGGGTTACACATTTCCTGTATTTAAGCAGCAGGTTAAAGCATCAGGTTCTTGTTAATGGGACAGGTCAGCTCCTAGCGTACATGCTATGAATTTTCCTTTATGGGTTTCATGGATCACGTAGGCAGTTCAGCTCTCTAATACAACTTCTGAAGTTAAATATCTAGTGTTAAGCATTTGGAATAACTCTGTGTGTGTACACAGTAATTACTGCAAAACCTACAACTTCAATTAGTCATGTGCAGAAGAAAATATACAATTATGTTCTGATAGTTTATGTCATAGTTTCCAGATTATATTTTCCTTGACTAATAAACAATGGTAAGTCAGTGTTTGTTTTGCCCATTTTCCTGTGAGTAAACTTTTCAGAAGCTATGCATCACTCTGTAGTAATATAATATTAATATTTCTCAATATAAGAATCTCAATATAAGAATGGAAAAAGAGAATGGCTGTAAAAACTCAAGTATGAAACAGTCCTATGTAAATACTTTTAGCTTTTAACTAATCTTTTGTTTCCATTTTGTAACTGTAAAAACAACATTATAAAACTAATTCTCTCCTGTACTGTGAATAGAAAAAAGGAACTTGTTATAGGGGGCAGCTCTAAGACTGAAAATAACCCCACAAAACACTGGAATATTTTTGAAAAGCAAAGTTTTTTGAATATGCTGTGGTTTAATTTTTTTCTTTAGTTTTATCTTGAGGATACTTACTTATGGTTTTAATACTGGTGCATATTTCTGCCTCTAAAATCTTTTATTATTTAAGAACTGTAGTGTGTATGGTTCCCAACATTTTAAAACTAAAATTTAATTTTTTTTTAAAAAGTGTTTTTCAAGTAAGTTGTGTCTGGTATCTATATGCCGTCACCAGTTGCCTAAATTAACTTGGCTTTAACAGTATCTTTGTTTTTGATACCTTATTAATTCTAAAGCCTTTTTAATACCTGCTTCACTATGTAAAGGAAGGAATATTTATGTCATAAGAAGACCCAAAATAATCCTTCCTTTTGAACAGAGCTAGAGGGATTCCTTATCTGCATGGAAGAGTAAAGAATGTTTTATCTTCTGAGGAATCTCCCTTAGTTTGACCATACCTAAATTCTGTCACAGCACCTTTCCAAGACAAAATATTGTCATAGATATTTTCATACAAATATAATGTGTCCATGGCTTAGTAACTGATTTTCTAGAACAGCTGTATAGACAAGAGTCTCATCTGGATACAGTAAGTGAAGTTCTGTAAGGTCTCCACAGCAGGCAATATGAAGGTTTCCACTAAAGTATTTGAAGACCCTCTGGAAAACTATATTAAGTCCAACACTTTGCATTGGAATTACTGACACCAATATTATTTTGCAGGTACCTGGCAAAATGAAATGAAGCATACCTGAAGTATGTTCCATGAGCAGAGAAAAATAAATATAAACTCTGTGTTGATTTCCATAGAATTTAATTATATATTTTCCATCTCACTGAAATAAAGTGTCAAGATTTACAAGCAATAAAAAAAAAAACCAGTATCACAAGCATTTCTGCACTTCAAAGTAGTTTGAACTGGATAAAGAGATTTGACATTTCATATCTCATTCTGCCTGTTATCAGAGTCCTCTAATGTCAGAGAACTGATTTGTACCATATAGGCTTGCAAACTGAAAGTTACTGAAGTGTCTTAATGGATTAAGACACTTCATTCTGGGAACTGCATTCCCAGTTTTGCATTTTGTGAGAAGATATAATATTAGACAAATTATTTGTTGTTTCTTAGCAAAGTTGTGTTAACATTGGTGACATTCAGTACATTTTGTTACATTCATTTGAACTCTTTCAGCTATTTGCAGAATTTTTGTAATATATGAAAGGTTCAATATATATTAAAAAAAAAGGTAATTTTTATCTAACAAGACCAGTAAAGGCCCTTTCAAAATAGTTATGAAGCCATCTTAAGCTCATATACTCCTCATATGTTCAGACACACACAGCATGGAAAACACATATTG
Organism: Lonchura striata; assembly: GCF_050655825.1. Classification (NCBI taxonomy): domain Eukaryota; kingdom Metazoa; phylum Chordata; class Aves; order Passeriformes; family Estrildidae; genus Lonchura; species Lonchura striata. The sequence goes on along the minus strand of NC_140703.1, from coordinate 53,144,937 downwards.
CATTGATATATGAGTACCATGGCCATTAGAAATTAATAGAATGATCTCGGAAAGTGTTTACTGAGTTATATTTTTATATTCTATTTTACTCTGTTTTCCTAGAGTTTAAAAAAGAAACAAATATGTTAGTTGCATGAACCTAAGGATGGGAAAGGATCTGAGGAAATGACATTGTTGCCTTCATCTATTCACTTGTTGATCCAGATTAAGTAGAATTTTGTTAATCCTGTCAACAGAACTAGCCTGTACATGTTTCAGCAGAAATTCCTAGTGATAGTACAACCAACAGGGAAGCATCATTTAAAGGAATCATGATAAGGTGAATTTAAATCCATGAATGGACTTCTTGCCTGAAACAGTCAAAGCACCAGAAGAAGTCAGCCTTTCGTAGTTTTTTGAATCTTTATTATTTATTCCCCCCATGGCAATTGAACAGACTTTAAAATAGGTGTTCTCCATTTAATATAGTATTTCTTGCCTGGCAAGTTCATTGTTGACAGCAGAACTCCTGAAGTCATCAATACATTATACATTTACTCTGTAGCTATACTTAGCATGTTGCCAAATCCACAGCTGTTTATCTTTTAAATGACATGTATCACTGCAGTATTACCAGAAGGATCTTGAATTAAAAAGGTTTTCAATATTTTAAGAAGAAGATTGGAGAAAATTAAAGGGGACCAAATGGCTGGTTATGTGGCAAAATAATGCAGAAATCCTAGTTTTTCCCTCTGCCCCTTTCAGCCTAATGTGTAACCATAATACTGTAACCATATAAACATATACTCCTGTAGACATAATCCTAAGGCTGTATCCCATCATGTCCTTTATATCAGTTACATTTAAAATGCTTCACTGTAGGAAAAAAGACTCTAGAACCACTGAAATTTCAAAGAAGAAATGTCTGAATTATGTATACTTTATACAACATTAAATGATATTACCTTTTCAATGATTGATATGTTCACAGTAATTGCTAAAGCTATGAATTTAATGAAGGCCAAATTCAATGAAGATCTTTGTAATAAAGTAAAATACAGTAGTTTGTAAATTGTAGGTGGTAAAATCGTTAGTGGCTGCTAAACCCCAAAATATGTTTTATGTTAACAGTTCATGGATGAAAATAGATATAGAATAGATTTTAGGTCTCAGATCTCATAGCTCAGCAATTTACCCACTATGTGACCAAGTCACATTTCTTATACACCTGCCTTGAAGAAGAATTCAAGGAACTTAGAGAGCTCATTGAAATGGTACCTAGCAAATTTTGAAAAAATACTCTAAGTAAAATTTCAGATGGGATTTTCTAGATCACAAATAAAACCCTAAGTTAACTCAAATCCTTTTTCTTGGATCTATCCCTACAGTTACACATATCAAAATACAATAAGTAGAAATGAATGGAGACATTGGCTTCACAGCAAAGGTAGTACAGCATAAAATACTGGTATTAATTTAAAGACTTTTACAGAGGGCATCTTATGACAAAGCATGGTAGATTCAGATCTATAAAAATTCTTAGCATAGTAATGTTTCTTATCCATAAAGAGTGCTGTAATAATGTTACAAGCTGTAGTGCTTTTGATCATTACTGTAAAACACTACAGTATCTATTCATAAAGGCTACTGCTTGATTCACCACTCTGTAACAGCAGCTTTTATGCCTCCATAACAACTCTAAGGGTTTTCCTTTTCATTAATATAGTACTGATGGCAGGTGCCAGGTTGCAGAATCCAAGGCTCATTATTCAGTCACAAATGTAATTTCTCAAAGACTATAGGTTTTCCCACTGCTCAGCAGCTGACCTTCCCCTGTTTGGTCTTTATGTGTTGTTGATCTAATTCAGGCTGCCTGAGATACAAACGTGAAGCACGGAGGAGTCAAACTGGACAGCCCATATCTCTGACCAATGGATGCTCTTCACACTTGCCTGTTTTCTCAATGGCAATAAGAATGAACACTGCAGAAACAATTTAACAATTTAAAAATATCTTAGCAACAGAGCCCATAGATATATAGTTTTAAAAAAAAGTGAACAGCCACTCACCTTGTATCTGACTGCATCATGGGCCTTTTTTAACAGCCATGCAGAAAAAGCTCCCCACAAAAGCATTCTATGGTCTAGCTTTGTATGCATGATATGGGACAATCTGGAATTCATACTTTCCATTTCCACCAGGATAGAAATACACTGGAAGTATAGCAAGCCACACAGGTTTTTTGCATTGAATCCTTCCCATTGCCTTTGGTCTTCATAACTTTAATGAGTGAGACTATGTTTATATCTTCATCTTCTGGCATGAATCTCTATTACAGAAAAGAAATAGAACTACTAGCTCTGACTTAGGTCTTTATTATTAAAAAACCCTAAAAATACACAAATCTATTCCCAGAAGAAAATAGAGAATATTTAATGAGACTTTGTTCCTGATAGGGCTATCAGATTTTCAAGAGCCTACTTTGAAAATATTTTTCTCTTATTCATTTCCAGATCAGAAGCCCAAGGAGACTCTTAACTTCCATGAAAGAAAAGGAAAAAATAAAGCAAAACGTTAGATTGCTCCTGCTCTCTTCCCATACATTGGAATATTGTCCAGCTGACAGTTCTAAAAGGACTGTCATTCCATGACATTACTGATTAAACTGTAGGAGAGTGTTTTACTCTATTACCAAGCAGCAATTTTTGTAATTTCTGTGAGCATCTCCCATAATGAAAGTCAATACCATCAATATCAAAGATCTTACCCTTTGACTCATCCTGTAAGATCTCACCAAAATTCTGCCTATGAATGCTGTATGAATTGGAAAAAGAAATCAATTTCTCAACTGAAACAACTTTTCTGTGAAGACCATTATGGAACTGTCTATAGAACAGCTGGATAGCTTTATCTGCATAGTACTTGATCAAACACACCAAGTGGAACAAGACTTAAAAGAATACATTTCTGAACAATATGATTACATTCAACATCTTCTGGAAAGGGACTTAAGTTTAGACAGTGCACTTTAGGAAAGAGTTACAAACCATGAAGAAACATATCAAGAATGCCCAAGGACATTAAAGGAGAATAAATTCAAATTTGTGAAGTCTATTAAAAACTGTACCATGCAGTCACAGGCATATACATTATTTAATAAAAAGTAGACATGGGAGGGTCAAGAACGACATCAAGTTCCATAAGAACTGTAAAAGTCTGCTAAAGCAGAGGGCACTGATTGTAATGGAAAAGGAAATTATACATTAGGTGAACCACTTTTCTTTATATGTTTTTTCATTGTAAAGTTGCTCACACATATCCACCATGTACAAATCTAGTTCAGGTGTTAAAGAGTCAATAAAAGAAGATACCAGTGTGTCAAAACAGACTATATTTGAACAAGACTTTATCTTAATAAGCAAGAATTCACTGAGATCAAAGGCTGAAATATCAGAAGAGTTAAGAATAATATTATCAAACTGATAACAAAAGTATACCATTTATTTAATACATTGTTTCAGAAATGCAATCTAAACTGATGCAAGGAAATCCTAAATTAATGGAGGTCTATTATTCCATGAAAGAGTTAAGCCAATTTAAAGAAATTAAATTTATATTTTTTAGTTTAAATTATTCCATTTCTGTGTCACTAAAGCAATTTCTATGTATTTAGAAAACATTAATGTTGTTCTAGTTTTGAAATACTATAGGATAATAAAAGGAGCATCAAAACATTAGCCTCTTTTTCTTTGGTGTCTGAAAAACTGTCAGGAATTTTAGCAAAAGAGGAAATGCAGGAGTTAAATCAAACACAAACAAACAAACCCCCAAAGAAACAAACAAAAAAGTCAACCCCAAAAAAGCCCTGTTTCTCAACCCTGTGAGACTTTAATTCACTTATGTGATTCTAGGGAAAAGGGACATGGGAAAGGGAAAGGCCGGAGGGGGTGGGGGGGAAGGAAAAAATATAATATACCTCACTAGTACATTAAAAAAAAAAGAAGCAATTTAAGGTTATTTCAGACTGAATACTTTCAGAGAGATTTGAAGTCAGATTATTAGCAACTGGAAGTCACTAGAGTTCTTCAGGAATTCATATTTTAATATTCACCAATGGAAAAACATTTTTCACAAAGAATTTCAGGAATAGTCTTGGAAGTACTTTTACTGAAGACAATATTGTGGTGAACTATTGGTGTAAAAGAGATGAGACCCAAAGGCTGCAAACTCTAAGATCAAGGTGGAAGTTCCATTTCTGAGTCCTAGACTGTAACAGAATAATTCAAGAAATCCATTGAACAAAGAGCACTATGTTCATCACTTTACACTATTGATTGCAAGTAATTTAAAGCATGTTGGTTTAAAGAACTATGAGGTTTTTTGGCAGAAGAAGTTCAAACATCTTCCAGAATAAAAGACTCACACAAAATAAAAATTATCTAAATGCAAACTGTATGTCTGAATAGGGGGAGAACAAATTCATGAGCACAAGATAAAACCGCTTAGAGAAATTAAAATATTTGTGCAACTGTAGTTAGCATTTCCTTGAATCTCAATTCCATCTTCCCTGTGAATTTGCAAGAGTTCCATTCAGCTGGTCTTTGCCATAGGGACCCAGATAATCTTTTTTTAAACATTTACTTTCAGGGGCTGTGGAAACTGAGTATGTAGGTGTGTAACTTTGGAACTGAGAGGAAGTTCATTGTATTAATTCATTGTAATTGAACACGAATTCCAGAAACCAAGCACAATATTCATATGCAAAAAATGTAAGGAATAATAAAAAATACTTATGTAGGGAAATAAAAATTGTAGAAAATAAAATTATTTCTTTTAGGTCACTTTTAAAGTCACTCACCATCATTCATTATGGCATGCACTTTCTCAAAGAGTAAACTCTTCTCACGTACTTAATAAATGTCAGGTGTGGGAAAGGGTTCTACTCCAAAGCTTCCATAGATACAAGTAAAATGACAAAGTAAGAATTAAATGGGAAAGCATAAAACCAGAAAAGACTAAGAGAAATAATACCTGTGGGAGGAATACATCTGAAAGGGACTCTATGCAAACAATATCACTGTGAGTTTCAGACTGTTTAGTAAAAATACAGAAAAGTATTTTGTCCTGATCAATATTGCTCGTGTTGTGTCACTCCCAGACTTTGTTTGATTACATATATTTTGCTTAGATGATGACATAGAACAATAGCTAAATCAGAAATAAAATAGAAATATCTTACACTACCACAATCATCTATATATTTATCTTAGCCTATATATAAAAAACATATATCTAGGTCATTCATATGCCCATTATGTTTACGTCTCTGTCCTGGTTTGTAAGATAAGCTTGTATTCTATTTGCCATCTGTTGGAGGTTGGGCAAGTTTGTTATCTCTTCCAAGAACAATGGTTTGCTCCGAAGAGGTAATGGTTTGTTAATGGGCCATTCACTGACTCACTGCAGGGCTGGTAACGTAACACCATCCCATTGTGAGATGCTCCACCCAGAGGGGGAAGCCAAGCACTCTTTTATTGGATAAAAGGGGTACCTTTTGGGAGACAGAGCAGCTCTCTCTTTACGGGATTCCCAGAGAAGCAGCTCCTTCGGCGGAATTCCCAGAGAAGCGGCTGGAGCGCGGTGAGGCGACAGCAGCGGAGCTCGGAGGCAGCCCCGGCGCAGAGGAAGACCGGCCCCACTGCCACCAGATCTTCAGAGAAAACTATACCCTTCTAAAGATCACCACTGCAGCTGCAATTCATTATCCACTGCAAGAGGAGCAATCATCCCAACCGGACTGCTACCAACACCCCGAATCCTCAGGGTGTCAGGTTGTGGACTTTATCACTAGTTTTGTTTGTACTGATTGCATTTGCCTTTTTTTTTAAATTGTTATCTAGTTTTTCTCCTAGTAAAGAATTGTTACTCCCATTCCCATATCTTTGCCTGAGAGCCTTTTAATTTAAAAATCCTAGTAATTCGGAGGGAGGGTGTTTACCTTCTCCATTGCACAGGAGGCTTTCGCCCTCCCTCACAGACTCCTGTCTTGTCAAACCAAGACAGTCTCCTACCTGAAACAAAAACTTTGATCAGTTTATTTACCGAATATACCATCCTTCTGAGAAAAAAAATGCTTTGGTTTGGTTTTTTTTGGCATACACATAAAATACTTCATGAAGTTCATACAGATAAACATTTTCTTCCCAATGCCCAATATATTTTATTTATTCATTCTCTTCTAATGCTCTCACCAGATTTCTCTTATTAAAATATGATGATGCTACAAAACTAAAAGGCTTCTGAATTTTTCCTCTGATTGATAGTAAAATAACACAGTCCTGATCTGTTCCACTTACTCACATGGAATAATAATCTATTCAGGCAGCAATTTCAATTACAACAATGTATTAGTCAGTGAATAAGCTTTATTTCTTTGTAGAAGTCTAGCATAAACTCAGGTACAGATGAAACCCTTTCTCTCTTTCAGACTAAAAGACATATAATTCTTATGTGAACATTTCCTGATCTCTTAAAAATTCTCACACAAAGTATGAATCTGAGAAACTAAGACCCTTGAATTTTAAGGACTTATTTAATTCTCTTTTACTCAGTCCTCTAAGTAGTACTCAACATTTTGAGAAAGTTGAGACTGAAGTGAGAGTAGATGTCCTACGCACCTGTCCTTGTTCATATACTTTATTCTCACCTTTTCCTCTACTTTTGTTCTATAATTTTGTAATTCATGAAACCTTCTGAACACCGAAACTTTTTACTTATTTTGAGGAGACAAATTATTTGAGTTTATTTTAATTTTTTTGGTCATATATCATTCCCCCTTTTTCCTATGCAGGATGCAAATCTATAGTGTTTGACCTATGAAGATATTTAGTTTCTTCAAGCATGAACTACAAATTTTATTCTTAAGGAAAGCTCAAAACAGTAATTTATTTTTAAATGTGTTATAGAACAACAAAAAAAAGAGGTTCAAATATATATTATTAATATGTCACTTTCCAAAGAAACCTCTTCATTATAGGAGTAGCATTGGGCAAATGTAATACTGGAAATTAAGCTAACCAATATAGCATGTTTGTGATGTTAAGATACCTTTTTACTCTGGTTTGTTGATGTTGTTTGGTGAAATACATAGATTAGTTCAGATTTTTTCTGTTTCAGCTGAGACATTTCAGATCAAAACTATGAGCTATGCTATTTCAATGTTAGTTTTCAGCAACTGACAGCTGCAGGGCTGTTCTCGTCCATTTTCCCAACCCATGCAGTTTTGCCATTAAGCAGCAGGCTCTTGCCCTCATCCAGTGTGGGGAAGTGCAGAAGGGAAAGAGGGAAGAGGTGGGAAATCCCTCTTCCTTATTCATTTACCTTCAGGGAAACCATGCATTTTTAAGGAACGTTTCAACAGTGCCTTATGTATCAAGGAAAATGAGAAGAACAAAAGTAATAGAGACCCCTCTTCCTAGGTCTTACTATATGCAGTCAATGATGGAAAGGTAATCAGTAGTATCAACAGTCAAAACCAGAACTTCTGGAGGTAACAAAAAAAAACCCAACTAAACAAAAAGCAACAACAACAACAAAAAGTCTGTAGAGAAAAAGGTTATTCAAGTTTCCACTTGTTCCCAGGTTCCAGAAAACACATCCTTTGAAGTAGATGCAAATTAGTGAAGATCCTCTGTTCACACAGTGATGAACTAAGAGATATTTTGACTAATTTTGCAATCCTTGTTTTGGTCAAATTTACACATTTCAGTCCGTAGACTGAAGTCCACATTAAGTCCTTAGACTAAATGTAAAGCAAAATCATACTAGAATACTTATTGTTCTCCAAGTTAAATTGCAAGAAAATGGAGTCTGACTGCAAGAAGATGCAAAATGAGACACATCTTCCCCTTTAATAACAAAACCTTCTAGACCGTCCTTAAAACTTTTTCTTGATTTTGGCTTTTTTTTCCTTTTTTTCATACTGCACTTCAGAGTATTATTGTTTAACAACTTAGAGTTACACAGCAAAACAAAAGTTAGCAGCCATGTCAGTATCCCTACCTGAGAATAAAATATTTTCGCATCAAGTGAGATTATACAGCCATGCAATTTGACTAATTAAATTTATATATTTAAAGAGACTTCCAAAAAATCTGGGGGAATGAAAAGGGCAGTTGCAATGTCAGTGTATAGAAATAAAATGAGATCATTACCACCATATACTGTAGAAATATAGAAGGATGAAAAGTAACAGTTCAGCCATAATGATTTTGTTAGGATATATATGTGGAGAGATGAAAGGAGAAGCTCACTAACAGATTGCTAGTAAAAGAGAAAGAGTGCAAAAGCAGCTGAATGTGGTATACTAAGAGAAATGAAAGTAGAAATGCTTCCAAAAATAAATAAAACCTAAATCTTTTACTCTGCTTAAGGCAGGGCACAAGCACATGATAAAATATACACTTTGTCAATTCACCTTGGAGTCATTGATCTCTTTTGCACATTGAACCTAATGAGCCAAGCAAGAGAAAATTGTAATGAGTCTTTCATGTACTTATTGCTGGACTTGGATTATTGTGTAGAATTAAACAATATTTTCTATCAAAATGTCTTTCAAATAATGGCAAGATTCTATTAAAAATAAGATTATAAACATTATTTTATGATAATGAATTCCTGGGCTTCTTTAACTATTAATAAATATATATTATGTCAGCTATGTAAACAAACATGCCTCTTTTAAAATAGCTATATATTATTTATGAATATCATATCAGATGGGTAATTTTTGAGGGGCTATGTTTTATATAAACATGAAAAATCAAACTTGAGACTTTTCCATCCTCTGAGTTACAGTTTTTTATTTAATTTACTGTTCTGCAGATCTATAGAAGATATAGTTCAGCAATGGTTAAAATATCTTCATAAGGATTTATGATTTTATATCATACATCTTTGTAGTGCATTTGGAAATTATCTGTAATACGAGTCACATACATGCAATGAAAGAGTCTATATATACACAATTATAAATGCCAAAGTCTGTCATTTTTGCATTCAATCATGAACAAATGTGTTTGATTATATAAACTAAGTAGTGATAGTCTTCATATCTTCAGCATAAAGTGTCTGCTATAAAACAGTCCAGGAAAGCACATTAGCGAAGTCACCTAGAGAATAGCCATTAGGAAGTGCTACAAGCAGGGATGATTCTGAGCTGCCTTCTAAAGATTGCACTACTTTTCTCCTGTTTCCACTGCAGACTGTTTCTAACCAAGGAGTGTTTTCTACTGTAAATGTGCTTTCATATAAAAGAGGACAGGAATGAATCAGTGATATACAGGCTGACACTGCTTATGGATAGCTTCTGTACCAGTTTCCTTTTGAGGAGAGTCACCCAAAACAAAGCAAACAATAAAACCCCAAGACAAAAATAACAACAAAGCAAAATAAACAAACAAGCAGAGAGCTAAAAACCCAACTAAATAACAAGTTAAAACAAGTTACAGCATATCCATGCATATCTTCATTAGAAATATGACTGTAACTCTTCTCTGTAGATTGAGTAGGGCCAGAGTTCAAATTCAAATCTTTTCCCAAAATCATTGTTCTGCGAAGGAAGAGAGTTGAACATAATACGAACATGACTTATGTAGTCCTGCTCTAGGAAACAAACAAACACTTTTCCTTCCTTCATGACAGAGTTCAAAACCATGTGTAAAAATCAACAAGTTTCCTATCTAAACCAAGTATTTTCAGCAAAAGTTTCCTTCTGTGTAGGCCCACACCTTATTCTTTTCAGGACATATTAACTAGGGTTAATAGTTGCAGCATAATAATATCTCAGGGAACTTCTTAAGTCTTTTGAGCATAAAAAACTATAGAAGCATGAATATTCATGTCCAGGATGCCATGGTGTACAATGCTGTATGAACACTTCTAACACTCTCAGTTCCCTTGACATTTCAGTAGCCTATTGTTTCATTTTCTTCAGTTATGCTTCCCAAACTATTGCTCAGTGCCAATCAAAATTCTTCAGGAACCTTCAACATTAACCTTGACAGACCTTTCTTTGGAAGTAGAAAATTAGAAGGTTTCTGTTTATCAGACTCACCTTATACCCACAAGACCTAGAATATTTGATTTTTTTTTTTTAAGCAATACAATGGGAATGAAGCCATCAAGTGTTCTCTAGACTGCTTCTTTTGCACATCCTGTTTGCTCCAATCCCTTTTTTTCCACTTACATTTTCCCTGGCCACTTTGTCATTATGTCAATTACTAACTGACAGAGTGATGTGTGTGACAGAAATTTAAAAATATATTCACTTCATTGGCTCTATTATTTTAGTGTCAGAATGCAGGTATGAAAGAAACAGCAGCATGAAAGCCAGATTTTCATCCCCCAAATCTGAAAAATTCAAAAGCACCTGAGAAAATTACTTATCTTTTCACATTATTTTTTTTCTCCTACAATAACAAAGAAAATGTCTGTGAGATATTTCTCACATGAAATTATACTGCCTGTAATTCCTTTATAATGTTATAGCTGATTAAGTGGGAAACCAACACAACAGACTTCCTGTTGAAGATTTTTATTACATTAATTGTGCTGCTTTGTCTGATTGCTCAGAACTTCTGCCATACTTCCTATTAAAAGTAACCGGCTTCACATTGCTCTTATTGCTGAGATAAAATCTACATTGATTAGATGACAAATGTACAGCTACATGTATAGGGTGTGTATGTGAAAAAGCCACGGTTCTGTGATTAGTGGCTACTGAATTCTACCAGCTTAAATGGTCACTGCATTGGACTTTAGAAGAGATGTGATCCAAAACTTTTTTAATATGTTAATAAAATTGCTATTTTAATTTCATTTCTTTAATCAAATGCTTTGCCTTTCAGTCTGGCAGGACTTTGAAGGATCAGGGTGAATAAAATAAAGAAGTCTAGTTTTCTCCACATAGATAAAGTGTCAAAGGAGCAAAGTAAAAATGTTCTGGTATTATCTGCTTAACAAGGGCAACAAAATAAATGAAAATGAGGACATTTGCTTCAGTACATAGCAGCAACTTGGATAACATCATACATAGAACAGGGAGCCTGTATTTTGGCCAATAGTAGATGTCAAGGCTTGGGCACCATGCCTGAAATGTTATTATTAGATTGGAAAAAACAGATTTACTCAACATGTTACAGTCTTCTCTTCATTTTGGTATGTGAGCATATATTACACTGTGATGTGAAAAGGCTCTGATAAGGTTCAAAGTAGTGTTGACTATCAGAGAGAAACATAACCCTTTATCCAAATTGGAAGGTCTCGGAAGTATCCTAAGCAAACCAATAAGGTCTTACAAAGTATTTGAGCTCAGAATCCAAATAAGTAACATTTATGAGCCTCACAGACAAATATATACATATATATATTAATATGTATTACTTATATATATGGATGTTAGAATTTCAGTTTTATCGTGTCAATAATCAGTGGACCAAATCATCAGGGAATGAAGAAATCAAGGAAAGTATTTGGAACAGGAAAGACTGGATTAAAATGAAGTTAAATATTAATATTAAAGTCAAAAAAGGAATATTATTGTGTAAGCTAATGTTTTTATACAGTTTAGGATGCATTCATGTGTTTCTCTTGTAAGTTAGGATGCTAAGAAAAAAACTGGGGTGTCTCCACCACTTTACCCTTTCTGAGTAAGAAAGTCTCCTGCAACACCTCCTGACTCATTGTCATTTGCCAGATCTTACTGATTTGGTGCCCAGGCATACTCCTATCTGTTTTACATAAACAGACAGCAGCAGAAACTAAGTCTATTGTTCTTTCTTAGATTCAAAATATGATAGCCCATGTTCAGATTTTCTCCACTGGATTACTGTAATGTGCTTCACTACCAACTCAGCATCTATTCAGAAGACATTGGTCAGAGGGAGAAAAATAAAAGCGAGCTCCATTACATTTTAGACAGTATTTTTAATTATATATAAAGAAATTATTTCACAAATTCAATGTGTGTCTCCTCTTTCCAGGAGAATTCTAGAGTACTGCTTCTGACTTTTGAGGGTAAAAATGACTTTGCGCAATGCACTCAGGAGAAGGTTTTTCCAGTCCTTCTAATTAATGAGGAGACAATTCAAAATCCTATGATGGGAGCAAAAAGAATGCTGGTGCATAATTTTCCATAATGTTCCTGTGGCTCTCTTCCTTCTTGTTCAAGAATAATGTAAAAGGGTTACCCTTATCAGATGTTTGCTAAGCCAGTGATGTTGAACAGATGCAGAATTGAGGTTTGTCAAGGAAGAGGCTTCATTTGGCTTAAAGGGCTGATAGCTTTCATTGCCAATAAATAGACTTTTGGTGACTGGTTGTTATATTTTCACAAAAATTTGTTGGTCTTTTATTTTCCTTTGCTTAGGTGGTCTTGCTGTCTTTCTTTTTCTTTTAATTGGTGGTCTGGTGCCTTATACGTGTTTTGAAGAACCATTTCTGCACAATAACTATAGAAATGCTATCTGCTCAGTCACACTGCAATGTTCTGAGAGAATGCTCATATGAGACTGAAGGGTAGAGGATTCATACATGTGAACTGCAACTAAAAGAGATCATTAAATTAAAGAGTCCCTTGGCCATGATATAACATTCCAAGTCACTTCCATGCTGTTCCCATAATTCTTAGGTATATTAATTGTGAGGGAGGTGCTCCCTGTAGGCTATTGAAACTTCAAATTTAGGACCTTAGTTAGGCAAATGTCTTACAGATGTTTAAGGGAATTTTCCTACTTTTCTAACAAAGGTTCTCCCTCAGGTATGCAACCAATGCAGAAAAATTTCTAAATTATAATGTATGCATGGTGAGATGAGACATCTGATCTCTCAGTGTACCACTGCAACTCTGTTGACATTACACCTGGCAAAATCCAATTTAATTTTATTAGTCAATAGCTGTTTCTCATTGACATTGGAGATTAGGGCTTCTTCCAAAAGTAGAAATTATTCTCATGACCTTAGACTTTGAATCTAGTCTGACTCCAACACCAAGTTAAGCCTTTACTGTGCTGTGTTGATTATGAATATATTTGATATTTTCATTAATTTATTGGCCCCTCAAGCAATTAAAAGAGGACATAAATATTGTACTATAACCATCATGAAATTGGTTACAATTTCACTAAATACAAATAGAATAAACCCTGAAAGATTTTATGGTTCATTGGCTCAGTAAACATATTAAAAACAATAAAGGAAAAACAAGGAGCAAAAAGATGAAAGTTAGAGAAGATAATATTGCAAGGATGGAAGAGTCACCATCTTCATTGTATTAGGCAAATATTGTTTTCCTGATGCTCACCAGCCACTCACATTTTAGAGAGGTTCTCTGGTTTGGCCTTCAATATCTACAGGCCAATTAAAATCAGAGAGCTTTTTCCTTTTTTTTTTTTTTTTTTGTTATTGTTTCTAGCCCTTAATTCTGACATTAATTCTGACTATTTCAACCACCCAAAACAACTCTGAACCTTGATAAAATCTTGATTCTTAATTCTGTGGAACACAGGACAATACATAATATATACGATATATAATTTTTATAAATTATAATTATGATTAAATAATAGCAATTTAAACTATAGAAATATAAATTATAGCAATTTACAGACATGTCAAAATTGTACTCTAATTTAAAATCCCAGAACAATGAGTATGGAAAGGTAGAAATGGTTCACAAGCTCTGTATCCTGTTTATATCTTCTTTTCTTGATGAGAACCTTCTACAACTGCAGGTATAGAAAAATGTTCACAGAAAGAAAACAATGTAAAGTAAAATAAAAAGAATGTCTAGGCTCTCATATCTATCACATTTTGATAGGCATAGCATCAGACTTAGTTATCCCTTCTATTCCCCTATCCCAGCTCCCCAAGAAAATAGTTTAGCAAGAAAAAAATATACAAGGTGATTCTTATTTCACATAGACCAATACTGCTGTCATGTAATTACAAAAACATGTATTTCAAAATTACCAGGCTAACAGAGTAGAAATATCCTTATACAGAGAAGCTCAAATGTTTACGCACATGTATTCTTCATTTAATAACTTCCAACGAATTATATATCCTTTGTAGTTCATTACTTGGATAATTATGTGAAGTCCTATAAGGTTTTGGGGGATTTTTATTTTAAACACTCATAGAAATATGTGATTTTTGTAAAATTAATGAAGGAAAAGGTCAGAATGGTACACACACGCATTCATAAATCCATACGCACACATATCTATATGTGATATCAATCATAATTGTCCTGAATCTGAATTTCATACATTTTGTCTTCTACAGACTATAAGGTTTTTTGGCAGTAGTAATTTTTTCGCTATGTGTCTTAAGAACATATCTAAAGGTATTTGTGCTAAGGATTCTAAATTTAAAGTCTGAACAAAATATTTAAAAAGTTTTGTCATCTTTTTGTCACACTCTTTATTCACTGCTTCTCTGTATATGATTTGGCAACGTAAAAATATAATGACCTTACAGTCTAAGTGACTTTTCCAAGCAGTGAAACTAGTGATTTCATGGGATGACTAAGTTCAAGATTCTATCTCCTTGAAATTTGTTTCCAGGATGTTAACTGCAAAGCAAGTTATATATAGCAGTAAATGCATGCTTAATTTGTGCAGAAATCATGGTGTGATGAATACAATTAAGAGCCTCGGAGGGAATAATTATATTACTGCATAAAGCTGGTGGATCTCAAATTGCTTGGTGCCTGGACTTTAAATTGGCCTGTGTTCCTGTTGTGAAAGTCATTCATAGTAGTAACAAAACTGCAGTCAGAAATAGGGTAGTTTCAAAGTCAAGTAAGTATATTTACTCGTCTGCTGCAAATGATAGAGCCTACAGAATGGAAGCAGCATTTAGAAGGGAAGCAGCATTTAGAAGGGAATTAGTAAAAATTTAATTATATTAAAAATATAAACAGTGTACATTGGAATACTATTTTATTCAACAACAAATCTTATAGAAATTATAAAATATTGATGGCTGCATTTTCTTTC
This sequence comes from Lonchura striata, assembly GCF_050655825.1. NCBI lineage: Eukaryota > Metazoa > Chordata > Aves > Passeriformes > Estrildidae > Lonchura > Lonchura striata. The sequence continues at coordinate 53,129,899 of NC_140703.1, read as the reverse complement.
ATATTTACACAAGTAGTAGGTTGTAGTCCTTACCTGGTCTTTCCAGCCTACCGTAGGTACTTTCAAGAGATTTAATGAAGATCTATAACTGAATTAAGAGACACAAATATTGCATAAGCTTAAAATTTGACTAGTAGGCAATTGCCTCATATGGACCAGTGAGATTCCTCACCTCAGGTGTGGATTGTGGGATTGGATTCTATCATCTTAACAGCCAAGCACGATTCAATGAGCTGACATAGGGTTGCACGACCTAAAGAATTATTAATAATAAAGAAAATATTTGTAGCACAGCTTGTTGTTCAGCCTGGGAGATTTTCCTATATTGAGCATCTAGCAATAGTTTTACAAGAGCTCTATGTCTTAAAGCAGCAATATTTGAGCACAGCATACATAAGCTGCTGCAGCCCACTTTAGGTTTGAGGTTTTTAAAATTACTCAACTTCTTTCAGCATTTGGCAACGATTTTCCTATTCTTCTACTTGGCTTTATGTTTCTCAGGCACACTACTGGAAACATGAAATTGTGTATTTTGCGCTAGAAAAAAAAAGCAGTAAATAAATAGTGACTGGTTCTAAGGTAAATGGCTGTAAAATATTACCCAAAAGGATAAAGAAAAAAAATTACTCAGATGTGAAATTCTGACTAAGATGTGAAAATTAAGGCTATGAGCATTATTCCTGAACTATGGTAAATTTTCTTTTCCCTGGTAAGTATTTCATAGAACTCTTACTTGGAAACTAGATATAATTTGGTCTTGATATATTTCTACTCATTGGAAAAAAAGGTAATGTTGCACTGTTTGCTTTATCAAACACTGTCTTTATTTGAAAAGATTAATGCATACATTTAAGAAATATTATTTTTTAGATAATGATATAAAACGTAGGTGTTAGTAGTCTAGATATAAAACTAGAAACATAAAAGTTGTAACTCCAGGTCTATGTACCCTAAGAGATCATGGTAATGCTGATGATGCCATGATGAAATTGATAATAGAGCATGGTTCAGCTATACCAGAATTTCATAATGGTGTCCATTGCCACTATTCTGCTTCCCACATAAAATAAACAGTGAATGAAAAGCTAGTTAAGGACTTCATGTAACAAGTTTTTCTCTATCAGGTCAAAATTGTGGCTTGTTAGAATTTCATGTTTCTGTAAAAGTTTTATTCAAAGTCTGCGCTGTGGAAATGGAAGGCCTATGCCAATATGTTTGAACTGGTCTTTTAACAGACTAGAAAGTGTCAAATATACAGGCACCCCATCTGCTTGTTCTTTTTGTTGTAGAAGATAGCCAATGCTATGTAACATCCATCTTTATGGACAAAATTTCATTCCCTCTCTTCCTGCATAGGTGGAAAAAATCTTTAAGCTACAGTCCTTAAAGAAACACATATCAAAATTACCTTGGGCAACATTCATTTAATCCCTCTTTTTATAAACAGCTTTGATAAAGCTTGCATCCAGTATGGGACTGCTAGGAAAAGAAAACATCTCCAGATGACATGTAGAAGATGCATTAACATCACAAGTAAATCTTACAAGTAAGTCAAATAAAATCAGGTATGTGATACCTGCACATTAGCTTCCATCAACTGCTCTTGCTAACTCAAACTGAGTACAAAAGCTGCTTTAAAGTATAGAGAATTCCTTTTCTTTTCAAAAATTCAGCTACAAAATAAATACCTTCTGATGATAGTTTTTTAATAAGGGTATCTTCTGGTGAAACGTTTTAATAAACATTATCTGTATCTCAGTGTAGAATAGTTCTTTCCCTTATTTCTGAAAGGTACTCACAGTGCCCAGATGTTAAGCTGTAGAAATTTCTTTTTCAGCAGTAGCATCTGGCTTATTGGCAGGCTCTACTTGCTCTTTTGTTGGCTTCACTGCAGTTGTCTTTAGGCTGTGAAATGATTAGGATACTGATGTGATGTCTTATTCACTAGAATCCTATTGCTTTTAGCTAGCTCATGGTTTCTCTTCTGTAACACTTCCAAAAAATCTAAATAATGACAAAATTTCTCCTAAAGATATCTCTATGAGCTGAAAGCAAGGTGGGGGCGGGGGGCGGAGGGGAGTTAACCAACATGATTTCTCCAAGGATAAGGCAGAATTAATGCTTTGCAGAACAATCTGGGAAGGAGATGGAAAAAAATAGCTAACAGATACATTTTATTACTCTAATGTGATTCTGATTTCTAGTTTAATAGATAATTTCTTGAAGAAATTATTGATAAAACGCTTTATTTTCTTCTTTAAAAAGATTCACTTTAATGCAACATGAAAGTTGGGATCTTCCTTCTATCCTACATATGAGGTACCATATAAACATAATAGCAGGCATATCAAATTTTAGAACTCTCTCCTCTCTTGAGCAGAGAAGAAAGTGTGGACAAATACTTATTATCTATATCTTAAAGTAAATTGCCAGCCATGTGGGCTCTCAGATGTGTACTAGGGCTTTGACCCAGCCTTCTTCTTGTATCTCCAGCCTTTCTCTAATGGCCATATGCCGCTTTGAGACTGAACTTCAGTATAGAATTTTTTTAATGGCTGATTGATTATCTACTGATTGTAAGAAAACTATTTTGTAATTCAATTTCTGAGTTGATATTAAGCAATATTGTTTCAAAAACGTTATTGGAATAGTTACAGAGCAATGATGTAAAGGTTTTTTTGTAGGGCGAGAGGAATTTTGATCCTAAAAATTGCATCTATAGTCTTTTTGAGATTGTGTTTAAGAACTTTTTCCCTAGGTTCTAATTAAGCTATAAACACTTAATTCAGTAATTTTGGTATTAGATATAAAATTATGCTATATGGAAGCCAGTCTTTGTTTTCTTACTCATAAATATCCATACAAACTGCATGTTTAGCTATCAGTACTGTCCTGTTTTTAAGTCTCATAAACTTAATCTGAGTTTTTAATCTGAGTTTTGGAAATTCTGTGATTTTCAGACTGCATTTTGGATCCAAGTAGCCATCTGGCCATACCTCTGTTATACAATGATAGAAAAGATTAGATAGAAAAGTTAAGTAAAAACCATGGTAAACGGTGCCTGCTGACCAAACAGGAGCAGTGGGACTCAACTTCTGCAATAGATAATCTCAATTGTCATTGCTCATATCTACTGCTTTTGATGTTACTCTATGTCATTTATGTGACACACACACACAGATAAATGTATATAGTTATTTATATAATATATTACAGCTTTCTTTGAAACCGTTATATAATATAGTTGAAATGTTGAAATATTTAGTCCATATATTTGTATAGAGTTTATATATGTCGCCCTCCTACTTAAGAAATTATCTTCATTGGAATTATTTTACTTTAAATTGAACATGCATCTTTTTGAAAAGATAAAAGTGCATTAGTTGACATAAATACAATTTGTCTTCTAATTTATGAGAGTATAATGATATTGCATTATTGTTATAAAGTTAATCAAGACTTTAATGGGACAGCTATGTTACTATTGAGTGGGTTGTTTTTTTTCTTTTATTATAATACATGCTTTCAACAAGCTGATTATGCAGTGTAGCAATGAATTCTCTAATTAGAAAGTTATTACTCCACCTATAATGGGCAAGAGTTCTAGCTTTGTAACTTGAATTTTAAGATGCTTTCATATAGAAAATAGAATTTTTTTTTTTTTTAAATACACATCAACAGCTACAGCAGGATCTTTAATCTGTAGGTACTTGGTCTTGTTTATTTTCCATTCTTTTTCATCTGATGATGCATACATCTATGCATGCAAAGTTAACACAAGATGTCTTCACTTAATAACTCTGCGTCTTAATTTCTCAAAATTTTTTGCATAGATGTGAGAAGCTTGTGCCAAGTCAAGGACTCAGATAAATTATCAAGTTTGGTTTGTAGAAGAAAGCAATTTCTTACAGATTTTTAACTTTGTTTGACTTTGAATTTGACTTGAGGGTTGAAATCATATTTTCTTTCAGATCAAAAGCAGAAAAGACCACATGATTATGAAGAAACAAAACTATGTTTCTAATATTAGAAAATTCAACTGTTAACCATACTAGAAATTATGCTCCCTTTTCTTTTTCTGCTTTACCTTTAATTGGAATGTTACTTGAATTCTGGTTATCAGCAGACAAGTTATCTCCAAGTTGAATAAGTGCCTTCAACTTTCTTCCTTCAGCCAGAAACAGAATCTATGTAACTTTACTTATAACCTGAAGCTTCTAGTCTTAAAAATATTCATATAACTATTTTTTCAAGGCTCTATCACCATGAAAACCATGATGGGAGACTCCCCTAGTCAAGAGTTTATGATTTAGCATCAGCATTACTAAAAACTAAAATGCTTTGCTCAAAGCTGCATCTCGGTGACCTCAAGTCTGCCACTTCTGAACCTAGTCTGAAGATAATTGGTCTGAGATCTGGTTTGTGCACTTTTTCTAATTTTTATTAAATTCTCATTTAATGACAAATGCATAAAAATATCATAGAAGAACAAAAAAAAAAAAAATCGAAGCATGCCTCGTTTGCAGCTTGGTGACTGAAAATTAAGATGCTAATTCTTTATCTTTTCACTAACTGCAAAATCATGGAAAGGCCTCAGATGTCCAGCAAACATATAGGATAAAACTTAAAAAGACTTCCACAAATAGACTGAGAATGTATTTCTGATTAAAGATGGATATCAACAGGTAGTTGGTAAAATACCAACCTAAAGGGTCCAGCAGCCATGAACAGAGCATTTTCCCATAGTGAGTGCTTTTGGTTGCATTATTGGTTGGACTCTTGAACCCACTTCCAAACGAAAGAATACCCCGTAGAACTTACTAAAGAGGGATGCAGTTGAAGCAAGTTCACAGTTGCAGTACTCAGTATTTACTGTCTGTGTGAAAACATGGAAAAGCTTGGCAGGTTCTGGTACTAACCAGGAGCTGAGCTGACACCTGTAGCGGAATATAGAAATAAGTAGATACCTAGAATGTCTACCTAAAATGTGGGGTTTTTTTATTTTTCTATGAGGTTATGTCCTTACACAAGTATTTTATTGGTGTTAAACCTTTCATCACCTTCTGTTGCTCAGCAGCTGGTACAAGCCTCTTCTCCCAGGAGTAGAGGCGTAAAAAAAATGTAGTCACTTGGAATATAGATGCATTTAACTGAAACGCAACTTTTTACCTCTGATATTAATTATAAATAAATACTCTTTCCATTAGAATTTTTAAATATAAAAAATATTATTTCATTTTAATTTATTGTTTATTTACATTCTATACAGTGTGCAGAAAAACTAAACAAGAAATTCATCACAAAAGATGGCAAATGCTGTCATATTTCTGAGTTTGCGACCCCATTTTATTTAGTTATATGAAGTAAGAATTTCATACCCAGAGCTCCTAAAGCTTCATTTTCTTCTCAGGTATTTAGGTAATTCACACGTACTGAAGGCATTTCAATTGAATTTTTATGGATTAAAAAGTAATTCAAAGAGACCAAAGACCAAGAACTACAGCAGAGGTTCATGCTGTGCACAGATATTCTAAAACTGACACTAGAGAATCATAAGAGTACACCTGAGATAAAAAAGGTGATGCTGAATAGCATTCAGTGTTACATTTTCCTTTCTGGTAAATGGATTCCCTAAAATATTGGATAGCCTCCACTAAAACAGCAGAGGAATCAATCTAGGAAATTACAGAACAGCAAGTTTAAATTCAATAGCTAGTAAATTGCTAGAACATTTATTAAAGCAGTCAGTGTGTAAGCACCTAGAGGAAAGTAAGGTGATAAAACGTAGCCACCATATAGTAGTCGCAGAGAAATCATGCCAACTTAACTATGTCTTACTTTTATAAGCCTTACTAAATTAAGGAAATGTTGGCAACACACAGTAGATCTCAAGCTAAAATTCTGTGCAGTCTTCTCACACCGTGTGAATTAACATTCTCACATGACAATTAAAACACAAGGAGGTTGAAATACTGCATTATGAACATACAACCCACATTAAGATTGACATAAACAAATAATTATTACACTTCATTCCTAGATGGACTACTAATAGAATAATTTTGTCTTCTTTTTTTTTCTAATTTTTCCTCATTTTTTACTGGTAAGTGAAAAGCCTCTGTATTTGAATTCAAAGGGAAATACTTTATACATACAAGCATTTTTTGGTTTTTCATATTAAAAAAAGCACAAAATAGAATTTTTATCTCCAGTTTCCACTAACTTGGAAGAGAAGTATAATTCCCATGTTACATAGAAAAGAGGCAAAATCAACTCATGAACCACTTTGTAATATTGCTAACATAGGGATGAGACAGCTGCCCAGCTCACTGTTGCTGTCTATATCAAGTACAATGGACTGTATTCACATGGAATTAAATCAGAGCTTATAAATAAAAGTCTCTCACCCCCACTAATGATTGTCTGTGAATCTGAGAGGTCTTTATGTTTTAATAAATGAGGTAAAGGGTGTATATTCCTTGGATACTGTGGAACTGATAAAATATACAATTGTGTGTTGCAGTCAATCTCCTTTTTGCTGCTGCTTTCAGAAAAAAAAAATCCTAGAAACAAGAACTTAGTGAAGAGACAATCCATATTTCTACAAAGAGCTGAGAAGGTTTTTTCAGTTCTGCATATTCCAGGTCTGAGTTGAGCCTTTTTCTTTTCATGTCTGTTCTTTTACACTTAAATTCTGTGCACTTTATTCAGTTGAGAAGGCTTATAATTCAACCTTAACATTGTTCCGGTCTGAAAAATTATTCCATCAAAACATTCAGAAACACAATGCAGAAACACACATTGTATCAGGTAAAATCTAGCAGAAAATAGAGAAGATCTGTCCCAAGTGGGAAGTAGTAAGGTTAGCTAGAATTCAGCCTTCTCTTCACCTCTTGCTTTGTGCAACATTTACCAGAAGGCATATTCATTTTCCTACAGTTTCAGGCCTGACCTGTCTCTGTGTTAAATTCAAATTTCACTGAAGTTCAGTTTCAGACACTAAATCACTACAGGGTGAAGGAGTCAAGAAAAACGCAGCAAAAGGCACTGGGTTTTTGTGTATTTATCTCTCCCAACTCTCTCAAATAAAACACCTATGAGTACACATTCAGAAGTAGCACCTGACACTAATCTAGGAAAGAAATGACACTAAGATTCTTAAACAACAAAATCCCTTCTCCTACAAGGAAGTAGAATATAATGAGTGCTTGGAAATAGAGCCCTCGGATAGATATTCTCATTCAGTGACTGAGATATGGATATACATAATCTCATTTTGTCACACACTGTGCTGTTGAGTTTTCTTTTACAACAGAGGCTAGTAATACCAGAGATGTTCCAGACCTTCCATCTGGCCTGTGGCTACCACAGCAGAAGGGAAATGGCCCTTCCTTCTAAGACTGTGTGTCACATCTCTGAAATGTTGTGGTATCCAAATGAATCAAGACTTATCTTTATATATCTATAAAGATATATATCTATATGTATATCTATACATAGATATACATATATCTATGTATAGTTCACCTATACACCAAGGAAATAAATAGGCACTCTAGGGTACATTCCACCTCTTCTCAGTTAGACATCTAAATATGTGAGACTTCATACTTCAGTATTTCCTAATTCCTCTATCTCTCACTTGGAACTTATTTTGATCACATTCCTCTGAGCTTCATAGCAGCACTTTTAATGCAGTATTTCTGACTCACCTTTGCCTCAGAAAATGTGAAGTTTGCTCCAGGCTATAATACATTTACTTTCTCAACTGACAGTCTAGAAATACTCACTTTCCAGAGCTAGTTTGGGCACCCATCCAACAGTTTGTCACGTGGTATAGAAGTACCTGACCTGCTGAAGATATTTTGTATTCAGATCATTTAATCACATTTTGTTTTAAGTAAATTAGCCCACTGGTCCCTCACATGTTATATCCATTACCTAGATACATCTTGCAATGTTAGTGCTGTTAAATTGCCAGTAGCTGCTCTTATTCTCTTTGAGGTTATTAGGACTTAGACAGCAATTAAGCAACATGTCAACTGCACTAGTGTTTCAATATACAGTATAAGAGCTTATAAGAAGATTGAATAGTAGCTCCTGACTAACAGAGCATGTGGCTACATATTGAGTTGTAGAAGCCAGAATATGAAATCATTTCCCCAGGACAATACAGTAAATAAGTTAAAATATGACTTGACAAAACTTCAGAGGATGTACCACAAACATTCTGCTCTGAATTTTGCAATGAAAATTGATTCATTAGCAATTAGGACTAGAATTTGTATCACTTGCATGTCTCCTCAGGTAAAGCTCATTCTCTTTCATATCTTCAGGTGATGCAATTATTGCATCAAAGGCAGGGTTGTGCATTAGGAGAAATTCTGTCCAATCAGTGGGAACGAGCACTCTGCAGCTGTGTATTTATCATGTAAATACACTACATTTCCAAATGCTCCACAACTGACCTTGCAGAAATATTTCGGCAGTGATTTCAAGAGTGGATGTTCCTTCACCATGAACCATTATTAACTATGTGCAAAAAGTGATTGTAAATTCAGGCTGTATTTGATAATCAGTTCTCTGGTAATTTTGATACATAGAAGGCTCAATGTCTCTTATCACATGAACCAAATACTTTCGGGTTTTAACTTTTAATTGCCAGTATAAAAATTGTAATTGAATATTCAAAGAAGGAACGTAAAAATTAGCTTTGACTATGAGAACACAAAACACAATTAATATGTTCAGAAAATGCTTTACAGTTCCATCAGCTCTTCCATAATTTTAGTCATGTGGTAGCTCATAATAGCATGGTTCAGTTGCTTAAACACAAGCACTACGTGACATCACTAGGGTGTCCTACCTCAATTTTAGCTGCGATTTTGGAGGTTCTCCAAAGGTAGTGTCATATCTGCCAGTTCTGTGTGGATTTTTAATAGAGAAAAAAAGGACTTCTTGATTAATATGTCTATTAGATATTTTAAAGTGATAAAAAGGGAATAAATCCATTAATAAAAATGCTGATATATATATAGTTTGCTGTTAAGCTTTGTACTTCATTATTAACTATCTTATATCTAGAATGCTCTTGAAAGATAATGAAGTTTATAATATGAAATTTTTATTTTATTCATGTATTAACAAGCAATTCAATAATACGTATTTGTCCAATCTACAAGAGTATTACATTTGTGGTATTGTAAGTGCAGGTTGGATTTTGACAATACCTTCAAGATAATAAGATGAAAATAACTTGAAGAATATTAATTTGGCCTAATAATATCTCTGGCATAGAAAGATATTAGGTTTTTCTCTGTTTAAAAAGAGCCATTAAGAAGTCTCTCACTCATGGGAAGAGATTAATCTCACCTAAATTAAGACATCTGAAATTTAAGTGTGTAGTTTAAGCTGGTTTTTCTGGCTCACTCTGCAGTCATCAGAGAGCCATTCCTCCTACCTGTGTTAAAAGCAAACTTGTGATCTGGAGGACTTTATTTCTCTCTGTAATTAGAGAGATTCTAAATTGTCTTGAACAGGGACGGGGGCACCTGATCCCAGTAGCAGAGAATCTGTTCTATACTGCGGGGGCATGGGATACTTCTTTAAATTGCTAGAGATACTTGAACAGTTTTCCCACACTTAAGACTGTGTCAGGAAAGAGATACTTTCTTCATGTATCTGAGCTTGGTAACCAAATGATCCACTCTTTGTTCTCCTTCTTTCCAAGACATCATTGCCAAGGAGTTCCATATGGCTATGGCACACTCCATAGGAAGTTCTGACGTGTGGTTTGTATACACTGGACTTCACCTGCATTTCTAAGGGGATTGCTGATTCTTTTAATCTTTATAGAGTACCTCCAGCATAGCTAATTCCCTCAGGTACTGCATGCTTTACTCCATGGTGTTCTATGCATCTCAGTTCAATAATAGAACATCCTTGAGAAATTACCTTTCCCTCCCGCTTGATCGGAGTTGGCTCCAGAGGCTGAAAGTTTCTGTGCTTTTTCCAATCTCCTTGTCTATCCCTGTATACTGGGACAGGGATTCCAGCTGCTTGGCTTCACTACCATAAAAGGCTCTCTTGATATTTAGCCTTCTTTTAAATATGGAGATCGAAATACTTCTGATGGTAGTACATAGAAAGATATCCTAGTTCCTTGATGGCAGTGCCCATTTAGATCTCTTGCTTTTGCAGCTAAGTGTTTCTCTTAAAAAAGCTAACTTAGTGAGAGGTGAAGCATAGTTTTTCTTCTGTTTGTTAAGTACCTAATGCTTAAAGGTCTGAACAATTATCCACAGGCTCCTCTCTCAGAAACCTCTGACATGCTAACACATCCTTTATAATAGAGCAGTTTCACAAAAAACAGTCTTTTCCTGGAAATTAAGGCTATTAATGTATACCCAAATATCCCTTCACACTCAGAAGGAAGTTGAGAATTGAGTAAGCATGATGCTTTGTTTAGAATCTCTCAGTATTAATAAATAAATATAAAATATATTACTAGGATATTTCTCCCTTCCTTTAAGATATAAGCCTACATAAAAAATATTTTGCTGTTGAGCTTCATCCTTGTGGCTTACCCTTAGAACCTCAAAATGGTTTCTAGTTAAAAAAAAAAACACCTCTTGGGCTGTAAATATTAAAGAAGGCAAACTGTATCACTCACTTTCTGTAAGTTAGATGCAGGCGAGTGTTAGATATTTGTTAATGTCTACTATCTGGTACACGACTTCAGTGTTCACTTTGGATAACACAAATTCTTTCTGCGAAATGAACATCTTTTCAAAGAACCAACCTTGTTTCAAGAGCCATGGAGTTATCTGCTTGTCACATGCTGCAGGGATTGCAACCCTGAGATAGCCACACTGTGTGCATCCTACACAGGTAATACATACCATTATTTGAGATTCTCTGCCACAGGGAAGCAAGACACAATAACTACTGAAAAATACAAGACCCTATTCCACATGTACAGTAAAAGACAAATTATTTGGAGATTAAAAGTAGAGCTAAAATCACATCCTGCAGCACTGGTGCAGTACAGCTCAAATAAAGAAGGAAAAGGAACTTAAACTGTCTGCATGGGGAAAACATTCTCATTTGAAAGCTCAGTAGAGGACTGAAGAACCTGTACTGAAAGAATTTAACAGGACAGAGTCAATAATTATATTGGTGATGAGAAAAAGGTAGAACTTTAATGCAGTGCAGTAAGAGTTGAACTTAAATGTTGTTGCATATCTTCTGCTGTTTTGCAGAAACACGGTCCTAAATCAATGCTGAAATTGCAGATATTCTACAAATTTTCATTAATTCAGAAGTTGATAGTGATTGTATAATGTTTACAGACTGGTTAAAGAAAACAGAACCAAAAACCCAGCCATTAATATGTTGCTGAATTAAAGAAAAGTATTTGCAGCAGACAAGTGATTTCAATGAAAAGTTAAGGGAAAATTCTTAAGTCTGAAGGGACATATCATACATAGCGTGCAAAATTAAGAAAACACAAATAATCTACTAAATCTTTATTCTTTCATTAAATATATATTTGATATTACTGTTTTTATTTGGACTACTACTGAAGATGGCAAGGGGTCAAAACAGTATCAGAAAACCTGTATAACAACAAATAGCAAGGAGTACAGTGTAGGGAACATTACAGATTGTATATTTTTATTATGAAACACAGTCTCACAGTGCCAATTATTGTTGGTTCAAGGACAAACACTGTGCAAAGAAACTGGGACATACACAGAAAGATGTACAGGTCAGTGCAAAAAGCACCTCATGGGGACAATACCTGAGAATTCCAGAATCATCATCTTGCAGACGACAGCACAGAGTCCATGGAGAATACCTTAACATCTCCACAGCTGTTTAATTTAGAAGTTATTATTTGAATTCCTTTGCAAGTGAACGCAATGCAATATAAAATTGAGCTTTATCCAGAGTCCTCTGCTTCTTATAATCTCATGGCAGGTTTGTCAGAGACTACTTAAAGTGAAATTGCAGAAAACTTCAGTGTTTCTAAAACATATACTATGAAACCCCTCACTCCCATGAGTGTTATACTGGTGAAGGTAACATATAACTGTAAACAACATATGTTAATTCCTTATGTTGTGAAATGAGGAGGTCATGCGTTATTTGATACAGGATGTCTGAGAAAGATTCAGTTGGAATGGCAACGTGCAATGTGTTTACATGTTTGAAAATAACTATGGACTCCAGCCCAAAACAAAAATAACTGCTCTCATTTTTATACAATGAAAACTGTCTTTAGAATGGTATCAGAACCACAGACATCATCAAGACATATCAGCATAATGTAATTGTGACAAAAAGGCAAACAGGATAGGTTGGGTGTATTAAGCAAAGTTCCAAGAGTAATAGAAAAATACTAATGTCATCATTCAAGTCAATCTTGATGTCTCTTTATGCTATAAAGTCTCTATGGATTTACTTTTTTTTTTCTGATTAAAAAAGGGTCAGTTGTCTATGTGCCTGAATCCATCTATAATTAAAAAATGACACATTTTTAGTAATCAGAATGGATTTATATTGTAAGCATAACATAGATTGCTGTTATCAGAGCTATTGTTGAACTACAGTTCAGAAAATTTATTTTTCATCTTTTTGATCTGTATTTCCAGTTTGTAAAATGAAATGCTGCTTTTCAGGTTTACATCAATTATGTCCCGGATTTCCTAGGGGTTAACTAAACCATCTCAAATTACAATCACAGGCAAATTAATATAATCTAAGAAATTTTCATTCCTCAGAAACTTGTTATTTCCCTTTTCTCTGAAGTGTAGTAATTGATCCAATGGATGATCTTGGCCTGTTTCAGTGCAAAGCTGAGCACGGTAGCTTAGATCATCACCAGAACAAAGACCATAGTATGTAGCATCACTGACTAAGTGAATAATGATAGTTTAAAGAATCTTATAACTCTTTTCCTTCTCCAAGCTGCTCTGGCACATGAAGGTATGAAGGCTTTGCTGATAAAGTCACATCAGGAAGAGAGAGATAGTATTTTCTTTCCTTGTATGGCTGTGGTTTCAGAATAGTAACTTTTAGGAAATTTTACAGCATACACGGAGGACTCAGTTAAACAAACCCATTTACTCCACATTTTCACTATTAACATCAATTGTAACTTGCATTTCACTCATCAGTCATGAAAACTGCTTTTGAAGGGCTAATATACCTCTTCTTACTTGTAAATCATTATCCATAGAGAAATTACTTTTTCAATGGAACTTTGTGATCTTCCTGAAATGGCAGTTACTGTGGCAGATGGGAAGAAATGTCCTCCAGAGAGGATGTACAAACTACCTAAGACTGCAGCATATTCTGTATCATGATAGAAATGCTGTAGTAATGGATTTGCAATTTTTGTGTGAGTCTTTACTTGGTAAGAGCCTTTCAGATGTAAGGATTAGATTTGTTCAGGGGGCATCAGGGAAGGCCTCCCTGAGACTTGCCTGTTTTCTATTACTACAGCCATTTAGAACCCTACTAGAGCAATAATAAATACAAATAAGTAAGCTTTGCTTGTTTCTAACCTGTGCTTATGTACTGCTAGTCTTGATACAACTGTCTTCCTGTCTTCATTTTGAGAAAATAGAAAAGAATTCTTGTCCTTGCTTCACAGCCAGATAAGCCATAGCGGTCTCAAGGTCTTGGACTAGACTAGATCTAGAATTACTCTTTTACCCCAGTATTCCGTTCACTGTTGAGGTTTCCTAGGTTTTAGAGCTGGCTATAGATGCTATCTCTTCAAGTTCTTCTCAAAATTTATTCTTTGTGGAAGCTGCTTGAAAACTCGTAACAGTAGCAGTAACAATACATAGTGAAATACACCCATGTCTTACCTAACATAAATTTAGGATACAACCAGTGTGAATATTTGATTGTGGGATGCAAGGGATGCTTTCAGTTTCCTTAGCCTAGAAGTTGACACAAAAGCATAATAAGAGAGAGGAAAAAGTCTATGTGCACCGGGAACCAAACTGATTTTCTGAATCACACCACCAGCTTTCAAGACTGTCTTCTGAATATATTCTGCCAACGGGTGTTACCTTTTTTTCTGTTGTAGACTTTGAATATATTACAAAGATTAATTTCTCCCTTGTGTGGGAAAGGTATGGTTTGTGTATATAAAGGAAAATAAAATTTTCTTCATCATAGCATGAAATGCTGTGAAAGTTTGAAAACTAAGGTGACAGCATCTGTGAGTCTGTTCTTCTACAATAAATAAAACCTACAGTACATACTTTTAATTATATGATATTTAGTTTTTGTAGTGCAATTGCCATGATTCTTACAGTATTACCTGAAGAATGTCTTACTTTTTTAACTGAGATAAGCAAACCTGATTTTCTTGTAGTTGTGCTGCACTTACTATGCAATTACATGTTTTTTATATTAAGGCAGTCTATATATTTTGTATTTTAGTAATTGTAATAAATATTTTTACAGTTAAATCCCATATGAATTTAGTATAGTTGCCCCTCAAGATTTTGAGGTGAGGCATTATCTTTTAAAAAATGCATGGTTAAAAAGTTAACCATGCTTTTTCCCTAACCCTATCACTCTTCCCTTGATAATTTTTTATGTATGTGTCTTGAAAAAACCAAAACATCTGAAACCAAAGCAAATAAATGAACCAAACAAACAGCAATGTAAGTTCATGCTTATCTCTAAATTCAGCATGATACAATTAAAAAAATACCGACATGATTCAAGATAAACTCAAAATTTATTTTCTCAGTTACTGTTTGGATGGAACAAAACATTCCTTAAATGCTCCTCTGCATAAAGCAAATATGGTAATTATCCTAGTGAAACAGCTTTGATGGACATATGCAGACTTTTGTGCTGGCTTCTAACTTCAACCCTGGCCATTCTTAATTTCCTTGAGCCCTAACAGAATCCAGGCATTTTTAATTACTGAGATCTTTATATGCACTCTCCAAATAAATGGAATTCATTTCACCTAAATTTGAACTATTTACCACACAGCCTGGTAAAGCTAAAGTAATCATCTTATTTCCCTTTCCAGTCAATAGGAAGAAAAAATTGTTCAAAAGAATCACCTATTTTGCAAACCCATTTATAGTTTAGATGCATTGTCCTTCAGGTGTTTTTCTCCATTTATTATGTTTGGATGAATTGATTCATCTTAGAAAACTAGCAACAACCCTGTAGATACCGAACTTAATGTGAAATTAATGTCTCCTTTTTTCTCTAGTGCACTCTTCTGAGTCCAACTTTAGCCAGTATTGGTCTTTTAAATGTACACACAGGAAAACAAATTCATATACCTTCTAGATGGTTCCCCAAACAGTTTATTCACTATAACAAAGCACTTGGGAAGTTCAAGTCACTGTACTGTTCTGCCCAGAATTTTTCTCTGTAGTTCAAGGTGTTTCCTCTGATATAGAGAATTCCAATTCTATGTACCATAAATTCTTTATGCTCACTTCCATCTCTGTGTTCAGGCCATTTTTTCTGACCTGGATTTATTTTTGTTTTAAAGACAAAGGAGGCTCCCTCCCTCCTACATGTTTTTTCTGTTTAGGTTCCAGCTGCATAGGTGCCATCCTTGACTTTTAAGGTACATTTAATCTTTTGCCTTTATTTTAATTACTTAAAAGAAATCCCACTGAAATCAAAGGTTTGACTTTTTGAATAAGATACTATGAATGAAAATAACAGAATTTGTCCTACAATAAAATTTCTTGAAGAAATTATTGAGGTTTTTCAGTAGCACTTTAAAAACAAAGTATTGAACATAATGTATAATAATGTAAATTCCATCAAACACTGTGTCATTAACATTTAGCAATCTTGTTTATTCAAGTCAATCCATCTATATATACAAATCTGATATTTGCCTTTTTAAAAATTTAACATGCCTAAGTGCCCATAAATCAGTTATGACAATCATTGTTAAAGCAATCAATAGTAAGGAATATGCATTAATTCAAATAATATTGATAGTCACATGAACCTGCATCAGTCTTCTGTGAAATAAGAAAAATGATACATCTTTTTAAAATCAATATTTTCCTTTTTATGTCATTCATTTGAAGATTATCAATAATACATTACTTTATACTTTATGTGTCAGTAGCCTTACTTCTAAATGTAGCGATATCTTGAAAAACTATTGAAGTGAGGCAAAAGAAAAAATTATCAAAGCAGTGACCTGCTAAAAAGCTTACATTCATCCATTGTATTGTGGGTGTTCATCTGAACTAAAATATGTATGGGCAGCATTACTGGTTGGATACATTATTTATGACTCCGACCACAATAACAGATGTTTGTATACCACATTTGTCCTGGAGTTAAAGAGCAAGAGGAACAGTAAGAGAACTCAGTATTGCCTTTATCTATCTTCAGACATTAGAACCATGAAGTTAGGCAGGTGTGCAGACCAAAGTGGAAATACAAGATGTGGAATTACAACATCCATTCATCACAAAAGAAACATTTTAATTGGTTATATGTGGAAAATATCTACTTGACAGTCAGTTTCTCACTTTTCACATAAGTGCTTTGCTGCTTGGATGCCTAATCTTGTTTAGTATAGGGAAAGTAATTTGACATGAAAGTACCTAGATGGCTGCCGAAAATTAATTGCCAATTAAAAAAGAAAAATGTTTGTGCTACTCTATAAACAAGCCAACATATAAACCTTTCAGTCTTGTTGCTTTATTTATGTCTTTGTAGATCTGGTTTCAAGCTATTTGCATACAATTTACAAATTCATATTATAATTCTCCAGTATATTTATGATTTTATAGTTGTATATATTTTACCTCTATGAAAAATATTTATTTCTTTATGCTTCTGTTGCTTATTATTTAACAAAAACATTTCATTACATTTGATAGTTTATGTCTCTTCCTTAGAATAAGGCATTTTTATTTGTAGGGCTCAGAAAGAGAGGTTTATTTTTCTCCCACATTAAAACAAAAAAGCCAAACCTCAAAATGATGAACTCCTGTCTCTTACTTCCCATAACGTCCTCAGTTTTCTTTCAAGCAAGGATGAATACCCCAATGATTCAAAGTATAAAGGTTAATCTGAGTGGAAAATGAAGGCTTTAACAGGATTGTAAAGCTTAAGGACTCCTTTAAGCACTAAAAAGACTTTTGAAAGTGGCTGAGCCATAGAAATTTCATGAGTACCATGGAATGGCCCGCTTAGATCCAAAATAGAATTCAAATGGCACAGCTGGCTGAATCCATGAGTAGAAATGGATATTGACTTCCATTTTCTTCCTTCTTCTCCTCCCAAAATTAATTGTCAACACATTGGGTAGATTGTGTGAATCAATGTTATGTCCACAAAAATGTTAGCAATTATGTGTAGAATCGATTACTGAATAGCATAAATTTAAAGAAAAAATAGAAAATTAATAGAATTTCAAATCTTATTATTTTAAACTGTAACATAAGCATATCTCTTTTAAATTTTAAATGTTCTTGATTTTTTGGGGGGTTTGTTAATTTTGGTTTTTTTGTTTTTGTTTTTTTTTAATTGAAATGTATTCCCAGTGAGTAAAATTCAGCCACTTTACCTTACATTAATAAATTGGAAACATCCATTGTTTTTCAAAGTTTCCTTATATTAACCTTTTCATTTGATCTTCAAATCCACATGAGTGAGAGAAGTCATTTGATAAAGCCAATCGAAAAGCCAGATTTTAATGAGGGAGGGAAAAAAGACCTCAAACCAACCAGACCAAAACAAGAAAAAAACAATACAGAATGGAACAAAACCCGCAAAATTTTCAAGGACAGGTTTTGATAATTGTAAATATCTTGGCAAAATATGAGTCCAAGACACCTGATCTACAGTTTTAACCAGCATGAAAGACTGATTGCAAATACTTTGGTAAGATTATTTCAATTTAAAATTATACAATAAGAAATTCCTGTGCACACTTAAACAATGCTCAGTTTTCTCACAAAACTTATGGTCCTGTGTGAAAATCTATAGTGTGGAGATAATGTCAGGGTCACTTACTATGACTGTGGCAAACAACTCTGTAATCCTCAAAAACAAGACACCTACAATAGTCACCACTCGAGACATGAATTAACAAACAGTGACCTGTCTTATTTTTCTTTTTTCTTTCAATTAGAATTATAAGAATAAAAATAATAAGAAGTCATATGTAGATTTTATTCAGTGCAACTTTTTACTGGAGAAGAAAGCTTATAAAAATATTAAAGTAATAGTTTTTAATGCCAATAAAATAATCTATAATATTTCATTATATTTTATATTTTCAAGTATTTGTTGATATTACGCCCATTTTGTCATTCTTATTTGTAGTCCTTTAAAAGATAGGTATCATAAAGATTACAGAAAGGCCTGTCAATGTGAAAAGTTATCAAAAACCTCAAAGAAATGTGTTCAAATCAGTTCCCAGAACTTAAGAAATATTCAAATTGGAATGCATTTACCATTAGTAAGACTTCCAAAATATTTTCATTTAAAATTAAATATTTTATGAAGATGTAATTAATTATCCTATCTTGGTTTTCTTAAAAATACATCATATAATAAGTTCTTAATACAGGCTTTGAATCACTCACAGTTCTATATTATGGATCTCTCAGAAAGTATTGGGCAATAGTGTATCTGTCTTCCTTTTCTAATATGTGATAACAGAGAAAAAAGAAAAATTGACAAGTTAATAAAATCTTGAATCATTATATACGCAACCATTATTAAAGAAATAGAGACCTACACAATCTTCAATAAGTGACTGCTTTGGTCTGTGAGCAGGGGATAAGTGCAGTAATATTTCTGTGCAATATTCCATTACATAAGGTATTTGCACCCCAATTTTTATTTGACTCCTCCAGTTGACTCTAAAAGATATTAGAAATTTTACATTTTAACCTCTTTAAATTGCATACAATAAAGTAATGGCTGCTGTTTTTACTGTCACACAAGCATCACAAGACCCTCAAGTTACTTATCACAAGACACATAGGAAAAGATGTGGGATATCCAGAGGTGAAACACAAACTCCATGTTCCTTCATTTCAGATATCTACTGCAGTTTTTTGGTGATTCCTATCACTAAAATCAACAGGATAACCAGGAAGCCATAGATGCAAGTAGGAAGAGCATTTGAAAGAGATTTATCTTCTCCATAACCCTCACAGCTGAGGGCATTTTTAAGTTGATTTACTATCTTTTGGTCTTTTTGGTTTCCTTATTTCTGTGAGAAGTTGTATCAAACATTGTAATAAAAACAGTCAAACATAAAGTATCTACCCCTTACATTCTTCAGAGATTACTGTAGTCTGTACTTTTGGACACAGATCTAGACACAAGATTTAGACTTAATTATTTTAGCTTCCCTCTAGCAATGGAGACATATATCCTGAAAAGCTCCAATTACTTCAAATAAACACCAGAATTCTCTCAGCTATGTAGGTCACCCTTCACTTGCTCTTAACTAACTATAGAAAGCAGTTCAAAGCCCCTGTTACTGACCCGCTTAAGATATCCTACCTTCCTGTGGCCCATAATACTGTGTTAGGCTGCTTCCCTCTGGAACAATAACATAGCATATTGCAAAGGAAATCTTGTGAGAGTAGTGAATCTCTCCATAAAGGGGAATTCAGCAATAAACCTCACCTGTGGATTCATCTGCCCACTTACAGATTTTCAGTTTTCATCTCAAAGCTTTTTTCTTATGTTTTATATGGAAATAACAACCTAGCCATCCTCAGCTGCACCTATGCAAACAAATGAAAAAACAAACAGATCCTATCAACATGGTAAACACAGTCCTTTCCTAGGATAGAAAAGAAGCAGGAAAAGGTTTTATTTTCACTAAAGTACTTAATAGAAATATTGACAGAAATTAACATACACATTAACATACTGAAAATGCAAAATAAGTATTTGCTATATGAATAATTTACAAAATAATAGGCTAAACTTATTTGTAGATCACAAAGAAGTAGTTGTTCTTGTGAAATCTTCATTAAGTTATCTTTTCCCAAACATAATAATGCTGTGAGAAAATAACTGCCAGCAGCATCTAGTACATCCATTTCTATTTTTCCCAGAAAGCAGAAATTTGAAAAGTAGGTTCCATTTTTTTATCAATTGTTAGTATTTGCTTTTCTCAAAAATCTTCTTGCTTATAAAAAGTTTGGAGCTGATCCACACTCTAGCAGTTCTATTCTCACCTTCTTGTCCTACACCCCAGGTAATTTTAAAATTGTCCATGAACTGGGTTGGGTAATTCAATACCTTTCTATATTGTTTATATAGTTATATTCTTAAAAAACATTAATCAGCTGAGGATAGTTTTCAGTTCTTAAGTGTTTGGTGCTCAAATTCCTTAGACATTTTAGTGATACAAGATATATAATCAGATCAACATAAGCTTCACAGTTACAGAATGTCTGTGAAAGAATGTTCCACTGAAGAAATTATTTTTTCAGTAGTGTCAAATCAAAATTGAGCCAACAGTACTGCTTCATGTTTTAACCTTCTATGGTTGTCATGTCACATACTGAAAAACCAAGATAAGTAACTCAGCAGTCATCACTGTATTAAACTTTTCAAAGAAAACAAAATATACAATTTAGATAAAGCAATGTATACAAATTTTCACAGGTATTTAGACTTGAAAAATACTACCAATTATCCGTTAATAATTTTACAGCTGTATTGACATGACATTGAAGGATTGATTCTTTATTTCCTTGATGAGTATGCTTAGATATATGTAAAGGTGATTTTTTTTCACTTATACTTCTGGTGGAATAATATCTGGTTTTGAATTAAGTAAGCTCCAACTATATTTTAGTGTTGTGGTCCATGCTAGCTATCAGAATGAGCAGCAGTAAAGGTGGAACAGTTAAAATCTGAATGGTTTTGAACTTTTTAATTCAATACTAGGGTTTTTACAAAGGAAGAAAAAAAGTCTCAAAGTTTTACTTAAATGGAAGTGCTGCCTATCTTTAGGAAAACTGAGTTCTGACCCCAGCAAAATAACCTTCAAGCCTGGGAAGTTTCCGTCAAGGTACATACGCATTTCTCTTGGTCTTTCCATTGAACATGTTTCCTAATTTGTGAAACTCATGAGAAATATTGTCTTGAAGTGACATAATTCATATTTATTTATGGATAAAATATGCCCAGAAAAGAGGCAAATCAGAAGGTGTTGATTTTACGAATAGTTTTGTTGATATATTGATCACGGGCTTTCTTTCTTTTCCATCATAATTCTGTGATATAGCAACTAAGAGAAAAATTGCAGCATTTTTTTCTACTTTTATCACTACTTTCAAATAAGCCACTCAAAGTCCCTGTCTCAGTTACACACTACATGGAAGGACTTATGCTCCTGCTTCCTAGGCCTTCTCCATTGAACCCTACTAATGAAAGACTCTGAAACATAAAAAATTAATAGAGCCTGACAATAAAGGCTCTTAACAAATATTTAGAAATTTCAGATTATATTTGCAATAAGAAAAAACATAAAATATTACAAACTTTGTTCATCAAACCCTCTGTTTTTAAAAACTGTGATTTCAGGGCACACAAGGGATGCAATGCAACAAAATTATTCGAGCAAGCTTTGAGAACATTTCTTAGTGGAACTGTTATAGCTGCACTGGTGCAGAGCTCCATGTAGCCTCAGCACTGGTTCTGAGCTGCAAGGTTTATGAGTTTGGTCCTAGCATCATGTCCATGGATATACTGCTTCTCATAATCCCAAATCTGGGTGTTTGCTGTTGATACTGGTAATGCCAACCCTGCTTTGCATACAGAAACTTCTGACAATATGTGTTAAACAGCATTGACTGTTATGACTATATCAATCCTTCTCTTAGAAAATGCAGCACATGGCTCTGATGTTGTTTTAATAAACAGAGGTAAAATTCAAGTCATTATAAAACTTTTTTTTCTTGCAGAGCAGTCTGACTTTGTTCTAGATAGTAATGTGACTAAAGTGAAAAAAAAAAAAAAGCCTAATTTTTAATGAGCTGTCTCAATAGTATTCATCAAAAAGCAAGCTCAGGATTCATCAAAATCAAACATGTTTATTTGCGTAAGCTGTGGTATTAAGTAGAGCACTTCATGCCTTAGTACACAACTGATGAGAAATCATGAAATAGGAGTGTATTTCTGATCTAAAATGTGTGAAGCAGCAAGTCCCAGCTCAAGTGTAAGGTACCATTTAAAACACTATCTTCTATTTAATCTATACAAAATTCTTTCATAATATCTCTTTCTCACATTATTATTTGTTAATACTTAAAATTATTATTATTATTATTTAATTGTTAATACTTAAAGTTTTTCCCATACAAAATATGACTTGGGATATTTGTGAGAGAGATGATTCATTTATGCATCATATTAGTCACTTCTAAGGTAAATAATCAATGCTATTACCTTTTGAGTTTTATTTATATTCTGAAATCAAATAGTTCTAAATCATAGCCTCTTTATTTCTAATATAAATCATTGAAGATGTGGGGTCTTTTTTACATACTAATTGAACTAGAAAGGCCTGCTACACATTTCAATGTATTTCAGAGACCATGAAAATATTTCAGGAACTAAATTATAAATTTTACCCAAACTTTATATAAGCAAGTATTTTGATATCAAAGTTTTCCCTGTAACCTTCTTGTACTAGTTTGTTTGTCTCCTATATACCACAACCATGTGGCCCCTCAACAGCTCATTATAATAAATAATCTCAGAGTTCCTATAACGTATCAGGATTCGGTGTCCATGTTGCCGTAATAACTGAAACATTCACTTCAGCCTCAGTTTCCAACAGAGAAGTTTCCAACACAGAAGTTTCTAACAGGTCTCAAAAAAAAAAGGAAAAAGGTGATTCACACAGGTCCTCCTTCAAAAAAGATAAAAAATTTATTAGCAAAATCAGATAGGGAATAAATGCAATTTCTATAACCTATTTGGTAGATACTGCCTGTGTTTGAATCCTTCCTCTTTTCTTTTACAGTTACCAGTGATCTTTTTTCCCTTCCTAAGTATGGTATCTACTTCTACCCAATTATTTGAGATAATATGAAATTATTTTAGAATTAGTATAACTAGGTTAAGCTGTGCATTCTTACTTTTCACTGTATATTTAAAAATTCCCTGAAGAAAATGGCATATTCACAACAAATGAGGAAAATGTAAACCATCATCAGGCAGAAAATGAGCTAAGTTCATGATTCTCACGTTCTGGACGAAAAATTTAAGTACTGAACTGCTGGATAAGAGATAAGAGAAAGTTCATCTGTCTTCAAAAAATTAACTTAGTTCCTAGACAAAAAAAAAAAAAAAAAAAAAAAAAAAAAAAAAAAAAAATCTTAGGAAAAAGTATCCTATTTGCAATTTCTTAAGCTGTGGAGAAGGCAAGATTTCATTTGTATAGTTTCTCCCCAAAATCTTTTAATTGTTACTTAAAAAAAAAAAAAGCATTACCATTTTCTTGCCATCCTTCTCTTCACCATGTAACTATTACCATAAGTTCTGTAAGTTAGAATTGTAATTAGATGCTACAGAGCTGGTATCTTTCATAAGGGGATACCTCCTTGTAAGCAAGCTAGAATATACCAGTCACTCAAAATTATAATGCCTCATCAGTATTTGCAACAAGAAAATAAATTTGTCCTAAAATTACTTTTTTTTTCTTTTTGTATTATCAGTGTTTAGGATTCACTTGACCGTGTGATATTATCCTTCTTCATAGACTTGAATAATTGTGTTTCAATCAGTATGCTGCTTCTCCAAGAGGTAAAGAGCATTGTGGTCTTCTGTCAGAATGGCTGGTTGGCTGTAGCAACACCTAAAGTCTGCAGGATTTATATGAAGTGCAGCCATATAACCCTTCATCTATGTTCCTGTCAGCCTTTACAAACTAAACAGCTGTCAATATCTGAATGGCATTAAAAAAAAAAAAAAAAAAAAAAGGAAACAAAAGGAAAAAGAGCTACTGTAGGAAGTAATGTGGATCATCATCTGCATATCAAATTTCCTTGCGAGTCAGTACTCAACCAGCATTGCAGCATTTTGTCAGGATGGCTTGTATTAGGCATACTGCTCAAAAGTGATGGAAAATGAAACAACTGGATCAATTTTCAAAATGTTTGATGAGGCTCTCATAGGGACTTTCCTGTAGGGTTTAATTGTAGTGATTGGACTTCCTGTTCTGGTTTTGAAAGAAGTCTTTTTATTTAGATACCTACTTACAGAAATAAAGAGCAATCTTTATATTCTTAGCCATAAAATTCTCAATCTCAAAGCTATATTAGGTAGTGTTTCCAAGATAATGTAAATCTTCATAATTGCAGGATGATGGTGAAAAAATTTTATCTTTCTTCACCTCAGCCACCTTCTTTCACATCCTTTTTCTCCTTGTAGGTGATCTAGAAATTGAGCTGAGCTGAATCAGATAATGGATAGCAAGAGCTGTAGAAATGGAAAACAACAGACATCTGTGACCTGGATGAAATAGAAAGAATAGCAGCACTTCCCTCCATTACACAAACGTTTTGGCTGGAGCAGCAGGACTGACCAGAACGTGAGCCAGTTTTGGAACTACATGTTGAGTCTCTTAGGTTTTACACAAAACAAACATCTTAATATATGCAGTTATGAAGAGCCAGGTTTTTTTAAATTTTATTTTCCTGAAGTAGTATATGGTCATTTTTGATCTAAATTAATCACAACTGGCTTATTTTGTTAATTTATATAAACTCAAAGCTTACTTTGTAATGTTAAACTTCCCAGAATACATCATTATAGGATATTCTGTTTTCAGAAAACAAGCACTTTTGTACAAATGTGTAAAGGAAAAATAACAGCTAATATACTCAGGAGAATAACAAGATAAAGCCAAGTTATTTCTGTCAAACTGTCTTTATTTACAAAGAATAACAAACTTGAGTGTCTCTGAATAAAGCAAAAGTCAAATAGAGAAAAGCACTAATCTCACAGTCTCTCACTTGGAGCTTTCTATGTTATCCAGAGTTCTCAAGCAAACTTCTCACCCTCATGCATTTGAATTTTCCCATTTTTTTTAACCTCCACACACCCATGTATATTTGGTTTGAAATCCAGTGATAGTCCCATGCTTTAGGAAAAACACTGGCTTTTAGTTTCCAGAAGTTGTAGCCTGTGGGCCAAGGTGCTGCTAACTATTTTACACAGGACAAAATATTTCTTGGAAGATTTAGTTCTATTTTCCTAGGAGTTCATTTGCAAAATGGACCTTGATGGGATGCATCCATGAATGCTGAGAGATCTGGCAGACATCATAATGAGGTCTCTCATGATTATCTTTGAAAGGTCATAGCAGTCAGGAAAGGTGCCTGAGGGCTGAGAGAAAGCAAATTTCACCCCAATCTTCAAAAGAGTGAGAAGGAGGATGCAGAGAACTACCAGCCAGTCAGCCTCACATCAACACCTGGAAAAGTGATGAAGAGCCTCATTCTGGAGGCCATCTGTAGCCACAAGGAAGACAGGAATGAGATTAGATTTTAGCATAGATTTACTAATGATAAATCATGCTTGATCAACCTGATTGCCTTCTATCATGCAGAAACTACCTGGATGCATGAGAGAAGAGCAGTGAATACTGTTTACCATGATTTCAACAAGGCTTTCAATTCTGTCTCTCATGAAACCCGCATAGACAAAGTCAGGAAGTGTGCACTGGATGAGTGGACAGAGAGGTGGATTGAGAAACGGTTCAACACCAGATCCCAAAGGGTTTTTATCGGTGACACAGAGTTTAGTTGGAGGTCTGTCACTAGTGGTGTCCCCCAAGATTCAATACTTGTCGCAATATTTTTGACTTCCCCATCAATGGCTTGGATGAAGGGGTAGATGCCTCCTCAGCAAGTCCTCCAGTGACACAAAGCTGGGAGGAATGGCCCAGAGGGAGGGATCTTCAGAGGGATCTTGACAGGCTGGAGAGACTGGCAGAGAGGAACTGTCTGAAATTCAACAAAGGCAGGGTCCTGCACCTGGGGAAGAGGAACCCCATGAACCAGCACAGGCTGGGGGCTGACCTGTTGGAAAGCAGCTCTGCAGAGAAGGATCTGACATCCAGGTGGACAACAAGCCATCCATGAGCCAGCAGAGTGCCCTGGGGGCCAAGGAGGCCAATGGTATCCTGGGATGCATTAGGAAGAGCTTTGCCAGCAGGTTGAGGGAGATGATCCTGCCCCTCTACTCAGCCCTAGGGAGGCCTCAGATGGGGTGCTGTGTCCAGTTCTAGACTCCCCAGTACGGGACAGACATGGAGTTCCTGGAACAGGTCCAGTGGAGAGCTACAAAGCTGATCAAGGGTCTGTACAAACTCTCCTGGAAGGAAAGGATGATAAAGCTGAACCTGTTCAGACTTGAGACATCTGAGAGGGGACCTCATTGTCTATAAGTATCTAAAGAGAGGGTGTCAAGAGGATGGAGCCACTCTTCTCAGTGGTGTCAACCAACAGGACAAGAGTCAATGGGCAGAAAGTGATGCACAGGAAGTTCCAGCTAAACATGAGGAAGAACTTTATTATGTAAGTGACACACACTGGAAGAGATTGCCCAGAGAGGCTGTGGAGTCTCCCTCAATGGAAGTATTCAAGAACTATCTGGATGTGCTCTAGGATGACCCTGCCTGAGTAGAGAGGTTGGATCAGATGTGGTCCCTTCCAAACTGTCCTTTTCTGTGATTCTGTGAAAATGAAGAAAAAGTAATCTGTTGGTTTATGTGAACATGTCTAGGGAGTATCAGCTCTTCATCATGACAGTTAATGCGAACAACTATAAAAATGTGCAATCAAATGTGGATGTAGAATCCTTAAGGAAAAAAAACTGGTAAGATTTTAGATGCTAATAATTCCAAGGGAATTAATCTTTGTGGGGTGAGAGGTTATAAAGTCAATGAGATGACAGTGTTATGTCAAAAGTGTTATGTGTAGCTTAGTGTTACATCAACATTCCCAAACACTGTCTGGGATGTGTATGTATTTGGGGCATAATTTTCAGGAGGATAACAAAACCCATAGCTTAATAGTGACTGAGTACTTAAGTTTAATGAAGAGTTACAATAATATTAAAATTAAATGTGCCAAAAAACAACTAAAAATTCAAATATTCTGGTCCTAGTTAAATTAATCCAAACTTTTAAATTATTCATTAAAATGTGTCAATAAGTCATGAAAGAACACTGTTTTTCTGATCTCAAAAGCTCTCCAAATTTATTGCAAAAAGAACTACCTCTTTTTTTCTGTGGAAAGTTTTTGTTACAAACATTATATTGTAGTGATGTGATTATATAAAGATGAGCAAAGGAGAGACTACCATGACTTAGGTATTAGGACATTTTTTTGTGAGTTATAGTTCAATCCTATATTTTGTTTTCTTTCTTCCATTTCATTGATAGAAATCTCTTTTCTGCAGACATTTCCTTGGCCTCTGCCATATTGATCACTTCTTTTGAAGAAGAATGAGTCTTCTGATTGCATTCTACTCGACAGATTGTTAAGGCAGAACAAACCTGAAGATTCTAAGCAGGTCACTGGACAGTCCTTCATAAATATTCAGGAGAAACAAACATTGTGAAAGACACTAATGCTGATAGAATTCACAGATATGCTAAGTAAGAATAAAGTATTTCCTGCAGAGAGCTCCTGTAGGGATTATATGGCCTTCTGCTTTAATGAAGTTACACTTCTGACTAATGGCAAATGATGTTAACATTTTCCTTTCAATATCAAGGACTATTTTTTATTGTTTAAAAAATGATGGGGGCACAGGAAAGAAAGAATTCTAAGCTGAATTACAAACATTTATAAGCAGTCTAAAGAAAAGGTAGCATTCCCTTATGAAGTCAATTTCCATTGAGAGTTTAGAAACAAGTCCTTGATTATGAATGAGAGTATTTGCCATTCATAGGAGTAAACATGAATATTATTTTGCTGCTCCATAAATAATAGGGAAAATATATGTAAAATTACAAACAAATTTTTCTTTGTAGAATTATTTTTTGCAGATTGGTAGAAACACTAATTTATACACTGGATTATTTGATGAGCAGCACAATTCATAATGAAGATCTGTTGAATTTTACAGACCAGTGCAGAAACAGGAACAAAGGAGGAATGCTTTTCTGTATAAAAGTATATATATAATTTTTGTAAAACTTTTCTTATTGTGTTTATAGCTGCCATGTCACACTAATAATATACACTTCAATTTCATTTGAGGGAATCTTACCAGCCTTTATCTGGCACCAAAATTTGAGAATCTACCTTAGTCTTTACTCAAAGAATCACTCCTTGGACTGAACAGATGTACATAGAAGAGTTTGGCTAGGGTCCTGATCTTGTACCAGACTCAACTTGAATATTTTAAATAGTTTCAATGAGGCTACTCAACCACGTAGAAGTAGTAATAAAAGAAGGGGTCACAGAAATCTATCCTTTGAAGAAAGACCCTTCCTTTTTTTAAATTTCTACTCTTTTAACTAATAAGAGTGAAAGCTGGTTCACTTTATTTAATTAGAGAGTCTTTTTTTTTTTTTTTTTTTTTTTTTTTTTTTTTTTTTTTACAAATGGTGTTAATGATAAGGCTAACTAAAAATTATAGCAAATAGGATTTTTCCTAGAAGGAGCAAAAAAATATTGAGGATTTATGGGTGTGAACAAAGACTCATGAACTAACCAGTCTAATAGCAATGAATCAGACAAAGAAAAAAGGGTGTTAGTTTCTGTCAACCACCAGAAAGTGTCCACTCAAGTGTGCAAATGTGCTATATGTGTTAGCATGACATATTATAGGAGCTATAGCTTTCTGGAATTAACTCTTGCTAGTGTCTGCTTTTTCCCCTCTATACTATATATGTTAAGGCCAGCTTAGGTCAAATGACAGTCAAAGTTTGGCCCAGGTGTCATGACAATTCTACAGAAGAAAAAAGTCTTTTTTTTTCTTTAGATTTGATTAATCAAAGGACTGGTTACATAGAGGAATGATGAGAAAAGATTGTTTCAGTTGCTGTACCAGCAAGTTTTTTCCTGATTACTGTAGATAATAACACATTAAAAAAGACACCAAAACCTGAAATTAAACTCTGTCCATCAGCAGGATTTGAGAATGAACTAAACAATAGGTGTTAGAGGGAGAGAAAGAGAAGTCATGAGTCTATTTTATTATCCCACCACAAGAGGATGGAAGAGCTCTGAAAATTACTTTTTGAGAACTGGAAGGGCAAATACAATAGGAGCTTCATGTCTGCTCTTGATTTTCATCAGGAATTAGACTTGCCTATGACTTTCAAGGCTCTCTAAATCTACAAGCCTCACACTTCCCAGTATCAATAACTAAATGTAGGTAGGAATCCTCTCAACAACTTTACACATTTAGGAGTAAGTTGTATAAATCCAACCCCTTCACACAGAGTGAACATGGAGAATTTCTGAAAAAGAACAGACTTTCAGAAAGGCTGGTTGCTTCCTATTGACTTTAAATTTCTTGGGTAAGAAAAATCCTATCCTCGAGTGTCTTAATAATTGTCCTACTGTGAGTTTAGACTAGTAAATTCCTCCTTGTTATCCAGAAATATATATCTTCCCAATTCACATTTAGGTGAATTGGCATTAACCCACAAATGTATTCCATTTTCTAATTTCTTTTCATTTTAATATGCTGAGAAATGTTAGCAAAGTTTAATTCACTTAAAAATTCCAGCAATTAAATTTGAATGAAAGTAAAAATAAATTAAACATTTAAAATATCATTTTGATGGCTTACATAAAAAAATGATGTAATGTTTTACTTAAGTAAAACTCTAAATTGAGTTTAAGAATAAAAAATATTTAATTAATTCTGCCTTAGTTTTACTAGTCAAGACAAAATATTTTCTGTGTTTCAGAGGTTGATTGATTTTCTACAATCAGCATATAATACCTCTCTCTCATCCTATACATCCTGTTTATTTTATCTCTCATAAAAAAATAGATAGGGGAAAAAAAGCACTCCTGCCTCTTTAGTTTCCAATCAGTTAGTCATTAAACTTACAAAAAAGAAAATATTTCCTTCATTTGAGGAAAGGAATTGCTCTTAAAACAGCAAAATAATCCTATGCACTTTTTCTAAATACTTAGCCAGTATTCCATCATATAACAGATTAGGGGCAGTACCTCTTTTACTTAATTTAAATCACTCTGGCATTTTTTTGTTTAATTAGGAAATATATTTGCTGTCGTAATTTTTGAAATGGATTTATATTGATTTTTTTTTACTAACATACATGAAAATCTTTACAGGTGTCTTTGAACCTGCCTCAGTGAAGGAGGTTGGACCAACCAAACTCTGAAGCCTTTTTCAATCAAACATTCCAGTGAACCAATAAACAAAGTTATTTGCGATGTGTTTCACAGTTACGTGTATATGTATGTTCACATACATATTGTGTATGGCATAAATTATTTATTTATAGTTCACATTAAATAATTTAAAAAATTAATGCAAAAGATTACATCTAGTGGTTGAGCATCTTGTGTCCAATGTAAAGTTGGCAAGACAAACCAGTATAGAAATGAGAAAAAATCTTAGATAAATCCATATTCTAATTGTCACTATAAATGCATGTGTTTGTTTTTTGTCTTAAGGTCACTGATATTTATTAATAAATAACAATGTATTGTTATACTCTTTTTAGCTATATAGTTTTTCCTTATTTTCATCTTGATTTGTCTTTGATCCTTTTAATTATAAATGCCTAAATACTGAGCTTGCAAAATGAAAATACCTTGGAAGTGGGCAGTGAAACATATATCAGGTCATTATAACCTCTATTTCTGCTAATTAGGCAGTAGGTGTCCTGTGGCCTTTTGACATCCATGCAAATATCATTAGCCAGGTATGTTTCTCTGTGACAGTAATATCATTACTGTTAGACTCTGTCCCAAACTGAATATTTACATTGTTTTTTCTCTCAACATCCTCTGTTCAGAAATAAAACTTCAGAGGAATGAGATACCTTCATACTGAAATGAAGGTGGTTAATTGCTCAATGTCCAGGTGGAGATCAGTGATGAATTATGTCCATCAGGTGTCCAACAATGACATTAGGCAGAGGGATCAGGTGCACCCTCAGGGAATTTGCAGAAGACACCAGACCGAATGGTGCGGTTGACATGCTCGAGGGATGGGATGTCACACAGAGAGACATAGACAGGCACGAGAAATGGGCTCTGGGACATCATAGGATTCAAAAAGGCCAAGTGGAAGGTCCTGCACCTTGGTTGGGGCAATCCTCAGTATCCATACAAACTAGGGAATGATGGATTGAGGGCAGCCTATCATACTTGGGGGTACTGGTGAGTGAGAAACTCGACATGAACTGGCAACATTTGCTTGCAGCCCGAAAAGCCAATCTTATCCTGGGATGCATCAAAAGAAGCCAGGCCCACAGGTTAAGGGAGTTGATTCTGTCGTTCTACTCTGCAATTTTGAGACTCAAACTGAAGTACTGAATCTAGCTGTGGACTCCTCACCACAGGAAAGACCTGGACCTGTTGGAATGGGTCTAGAGGAGGACTGTGAAGATGATTGGAGGGATGGAATATCTCTCCTATAGCAAAAGACTGAGAGAGTTTGAGTTGTTTAGCCTGGAGAATAGAAAACTCTGGGGAGACCTAATTGTAGTCTTTCAGAATTTAAAGGGGGCTTCTTAGAAAGATGGAAATAAACTAGTAGTTTTTGTCCTGATAGGTCAGGGAGCAATGATAAATTATATTCAGACTGGAAACAAAGATGATTTTTTTTATTTTTTACAATGAAGTTAGTGAACTACTGAAACGGATTTCCCAGAACAGAGAGTGACTGAAATAATTATGGATACATACAAGGAGCTGATAAACAAAATAGCCCAAATTGGAATTTTGAGGATGTGAAGAAAGGAAAAGTTGGGGATGTTGTTATTATATACAAATAATTTACTTTATCAGTAACGGGAGGATATGCCCAGATGTTTAGCCTGAAAATTTTTTATTTATATCCAAAAATTTAAAAAAAATGCTTCAGAAGACAGATTAGGACCATAAGTAATTGCCATGGTCATGTAATTTAACCAATATGGTACAATACATAAGAAAATCCTTCTTATAAAAAGGGTTTTATGGTGCTGAATTTGCACTAGCTGAGAGATATTAAAGCAATCTGAAGTATCTCCAGTCACTTCTGACATTTGTAGGAAATAATGCACTTTGGAGATTTATATATATATATAGACACCATTTTGTAGTAAAGGAATGCAAGAAAATGCAAGGCCACTACTTTTCCCAGCACATTGTGAAATGGTTCTGTCTTCATGAAGGCTGAAAATGGTCCTGACCTATTTTTTTTTTTTTAAACAGCATCACTACATACATACTGCTAAAGTAGCAGAAAAAAATAAATGTGTTCCCTTGGATGCAGAGTGCATGTAAAAGCTTTTATGTGTTTAAAATGTTTTCTTTTAGATGATATTTAATAAATGCAGAATATGGGAAAGGCAGAATTCCCTCCTTCCCCACTCCCCTTCACAGTCAAGATAATAAGAAGGTTTCCTATAGAAATGAGCCACAATAGCTTCCAAGAGCGCAATGACTTTGTGGACAAATGCACAGTCATAACACACAATAGTTCACATTCAACCCTGGATGCAATAATTATTTTAATGAGAAAGATAATGGCTAGTCAGGACACTGGAGCTGGTGCCTTCTTATATTAGAGAAATGTTTTGTGAGTTTAAAATTTATCATAGGCAGCCCCACAGACAGTGAAGGAAAGAGTTTATGCTCAGTGAGCTGACAGTTACCAAATCTGGTGCATAGAGCACAATGGGCACAGAGCGTCGTCCCATGTGTCAAGTAAAGGACTGAATCAGAGCATTCCAGCAGAATATTGGTTCTTTAAATTAGTTCTGTGCTCTAGTATTGCCACAAAAATTGCACCATGCTGGAAGGATTCATCCCGATATAGTCCCAAGAATGAGTAGGGAAATTCACCCTATTTAGCTTAAGAAAGCTTCATTATGCTCACACATTTAGTGAACATTCTTGAAAATCCACTTGTGTACCTTAAGTAGTCATTTGTGATTATGAAAAGACAATAGCAATACTACTAACTCCACATGATAGCCTTTTCTTTATTTTGCAGAGAACTAAATTTCTACAGCAGAAGAGAGTAGTGGTGATTCAGGGCAAAAACTAGCATTAATTTTTTTTTGTTTCATTTTACTTTTTCTTTCACTAGTAAACTGAAAGAAAGAAAGTGGTGGCTTCCAAAAGCTTAGCTGATACAATAAGGAAAAATCACTGAATAGACAGCTTCTTTCCCAAACTTTCTTTACCCAGTCTCAACCTGACACTCCCACAAGTAAACTTTCAGGTACTGAAAGGACGCACACTGGGATAACTTCACATTACTGCACATTCAAAGGAATCATTATGCGACAACAATCAATAAGTGTTCCAAAAACATTTTACTGTCATATATGAATGTAAGTGAACTCATTGAAAAAGCACTCAGAAAGTAAATTATTCCAACTTCTACCTTCCTATTCTATATTTAGATTTCTAGCACCTGAGAAGAAATCATCATACTGCTAGAAAATAATGTTTTGATAAACTGAAACCTTGAAATGATGAATTACTTGCTCATTAAAAAAAAAAATAAATATAACTGACTTTTATACCTCCGTGTAGAAGTTACTGTGAAGAATCTGCAATTATACCCATGTAAAGAAATGTCCATTTTTACCACTTACCTTACTGAATTTGAAAACTACAGTGGTCTCATCCTGGAATACAAGTTAAAAAAAACTATGGCCAGTGTTTGGTTACTTCAAATTATAAAACAGAATCAAAGCAGAAATTTGAAATGTGCCTCTCTTATCTTCCTTAGCATTGTGATGTGAAGAATAAATACCTGATTTTATACAATTCAGATATTTATGAATAAAGATAAGCCGGGTTATAACATAGCTGCAGACAACTATTAAAATTAATGTGAGGTTACATTAAATAATGGAAGCCTTTACTATGTGCATAAGAAATTATCCATTTTTCTGTCTTTTTACATAAAAAGAATGTCCCCCTTCTATTTAGAGATTGCTGCTGTTTTATTTTTGCTTGTGCTTAGTGCAGTGCAAAGACATACACACTTGTATGCTTTCTCACAGATGCTCGCCTTTGTTCTTGTTTGTTTTGTTGCTCAATTAATATCAAAGAAAGGTCAATCTGACAATGTATATGGTTGGTGTTTGTGTATGGAAAAACATAATGGGAAACTTGTAGTAACAGGAGTCCCATGTGCTAAAGAAAATGTTAAAAAGCCTCTCCTTAGTGACAAAGTGAGATTCATTTGTACTGCATAAGTACCCTACTACAAAAGCAGTCTTGGACTTCCATGGGACTACTATGAATATGTTTATAATATGATTAGGCAGGCAAAATGCTCCTAAAGTGCTGCATCACTAGTCTTGTGACTGTTATACTGCTGTAGTGGGACCTCTTAGACTTCTAGTGGGCTGAAATAGCATTACTTATAAGTGTACTTATATCTTACTTAAAATGAAGAGAATCTTGCTGGCTGATGTCATGAGGCTTGAAGAATTATATTAGTGTTACGAATGGTGACAGATTTTTGCTCACTTTACTTCTGTGACTCAAATGGCAGCATTATTTCACAATTTTTGAATCCCATAGAATTGAGTACAAAATAAATCCCTGCTCGCCAAAAAATTGAAAACACTTACTGATCAAACAGATTAATTTAATGCACATTTGTGAACCACTAATATGGTATTCTCCTGGGGGCAGTGGAAGTATTGCTGTGGGACTACCAGCCATGGTGCTACACCACAACTGTTTCTGGAGACTTCTAGATTTGCATTTTCTTTGTAGTTTCATTAACATAATTTGAAAACAGACTTAATTAGTGTTTTAGCACTATTCATTTTGTTTTATTTTTTTTTTTAATTCCTGAAGAGGTGTTTTTTCAGTGGGGTAAGATATTGAGTTGACAACCCTGAAAAATCAACCTCCCTTTGAAGCTATACAATCATTCCATACAAGGCTACTACAAACCAGTTTTACTGATCAGAGTGGGGATTTCTTTAGTTTTTGTTTTATTGCCATTTTTACTATCTCTTTGTTTATCTGCTGTAACAGATCTTGTTATAAGTTCCTAAATGTGTGACTATCTGGGCTTCATTCTCCACTAGCTGTTAAGAAAGAACTTTCAGGAAAATAACCTGTTAAGCTCTCTTAAATCAGGCAAACAGAATTGGTGTTACAGCTCTAAATAAATAGACTATTTTTCCTAAGGATGGGATAACAGTAGTTATTTTCATGCTTTTCCTCTCCATGATAAGCTTTGTTTAGCATTTTTCCATGTATTCTGTTTATGAAGTTTTGCTGTTTGGACAAGTATATTGTTCTAATGGAATACTGCTAATAGTCCTGAAAATTATTTTTCTCCACCACAGTTTTTATCATCATTTCAGTTTATGATTTTTGCATTTCTATTTTTTCTCTAAGTTTATTTCTTTTCTCTTCTGGTCAGACTGACCTTCGTAGAACAATTTCTCCTCTTTATTTAAAATTTTGTATTAGTCTCTGCCTTTACAGAGAAACTTATCAGTTGGTATCACATATCATGATTTTACTGGTCCACCAGGACCAAGAATCAGATCTGTTCATTTTATGCAGAACATTAAACGACCAACAGATAGAAAAAATACCAAGTTAGGTATTACTTCAGCAGATATTAATTAGAGACCTGAAGTTGAAAGAATCTGTATCCTTCTACACTTTTTCTTCTCATAGTTTTCTATTTAAATTAATTTTATTACTATAACATAAAAATATTTTTTGCAAAAAAACTCATTTTGCAAAAGAATCTAACCACCAGAGTGGTAAAAATGAAATTAAAAATGATCAACTTATAAATACACTTCATTATTTTATTGTACATAAATGATGTTGCATCCAAAACATCAGTTGTGAAAGATACTGAGAATTTAGGCATAAAAAAAGTAAACAAAAGCTACAAGACATTTGCAAATGTCAGATAACAAGCATCACCCAAGAATTTCCTGTATGGTATCCTTAGCCTCATTTGGACAGTAATGCAGAACTAAAATTTGTGTTCCTAATGAATCGTAGATACATAAAATCCTTATGCATCTGACTACATGTCTTTCAAACCCTTTAGAAAACTACTTCTGGCTCACTCAGTGCTATTAGGCTGTGGAAAGGTGTCTTGCATTAGTTGCTGGAGACCAAGTGCCAGATTTCCAGCAGGAGTAAACTGCTGTAGCTTCATGGAAACAAACCACAGTGGCCACTCCAATTGTAGTAGCAGTGGGAACTGTGGGGAGGGAGCTGGCTGAGTGGTGATGATCTGAGGTACCTCTTGTGCATGTTAGAGGGCAGCTTGCTAATAAGAAGTTGTTAAAACAGTTGTTTGAAATGTTGCCACTGGACAGGATCTTTCTAAGCAAATGAGTAATCCCAACAGTACTAATGATATCAATTTATCACTGAAGTTCTGTTTGCATGTTTTGTAGTTTCCAATCTGTTACAGGAAAATGGTGGTGGCTGGTTGGATTTTTTTTTTAATGAACATTTAGAGTACATAATTTTACTTCATTTGTGCCAGAAAATTGCCCAAACACCTTCATTAGAAATAAGCAAATCTGCTCAATACTATCTGAACAGCAGGCTTTATTGAACTGAGAAGCTTTAACAAACCTTATCCTGTACACATCCTGTACTATCAGTCTGTTTATGTACTCACAAGTTTAAGGAAAATATGGGTGCTGCTACATAATAAACAGTGTCTCGCTACCATTCCTTTTTATCCAGGTGGCTGATTATATGGTATGGGATATTTTTGCAGGTGGTATAGAAAATCATATATAGCAGCTGCTGTACCCATTCCCACTGAGCAACGCTTTGCTAAACGACACAGCACCAATCACATACAACAGCTCTAATGACTCGAGTGGTATTTTACTATGTATCTTTTTTTTTTTTTACACTGAAATATAGCCTTCAAAAAGACTTTTATCTGCCACTTGTTTTTGTTGATGTTTTTTGTTGGCTTTGTGGCTTTTTTGGGGTTTTTTGGTGGGGGTTTTTTTGGTTTTTTTGGGGGGGTTTTGTTTGTTTGTTTTGTTTTTTGGTTTTTTTGGGGTTTTTTTTTTGTTGTTGTTGTTGTTGTTTGGTTTGGGTTTTTTTTTTTGCATGGTCTGTTAAGTAAAAGGAAAATATATTCAGAAGAAACAAAAGTGATTAAAAAAATCCCACAGTAATACAAAGCCAGATAGGATAGCAAAAATGAACTATGCACTGGATGGCTTGGCATGCTGCCACCAATCCTTGGCAAGAATTATTTGCTGCTGGCACTGGAGATGTTAGATGTACTAGCCACTGGGCTTCTGCTATAAACATTTTACTATGTAAAATCAATATTGACATACTGCATAAACAACTGGGTGAACCTTGGAAAAAATGATAGCAAGTAACATTTCAATAATTTCACATAAATCTGAAAATATAATCATGCTTGACATAACTATTGGTATTGTATCTGAAGGCCCTGATTATCACTGAGCACCATTAAATTTCATCTGTTGAACATCAGTCTTATGCTTTCTTTTCCTATCGGTATGACTGGTGTAAAGAATGCAGCAGTACAAAAATTATCTTCAGTTGGTACTCTATGGGAAGGCATCCAGGGTATTTGTTGCCCTTAGTGCAATTAACAGTCATATTGATCACTTGCTTATTTCAATTAACAGTAGATAAGCTGTCTGATTCCCATCCCTGCTGTAATTAATGAAAGTAGACATTAACTGTTGGTAGAACAAAATAACCACATCTCTACTACCTGTACTTCTTGTTTGGGAGTGTGAAATATGTATGTTATGACCAAGTTTTTTCCAGAAATGGACAGTAGATTAAGAACTTTTCATAACTAAATAGTGCAGTTTTGTAGTAGAAATCCATCACTGCTTACATATTTTCCTTATTTTTTATAGAGAAATTAATATATTTAAGAAAAAAACTGTCCATACTTGGATTCCCTGAAATTCTGCATATTTCAGATAATGAGAGAATTGTTTCTGTCTCATAAAAAAACAATATTGTTGCTTCTTTCTCATGGAACACTGTTATAACACAGCTCACCATTATTGCCAGGTTTATGTGAAAGTCTTACAAGATCACATGCTTGTGCTATAACTCCAAGCTCTTGAAGCCTAAGGCTGGTGCTCCAAGTCCTCTAAATCCCTCTAAGGATGTGGACTCCTACTCAGCTGGAAGCTGTCAAATCACTGAAGAAGATTTAAACTACCACATACAGTATTGCTGCCTGCTGTGGTTGATGAAGGAGATACACAGTAGCTTTACATTGTGACATTATCATTTTCTTTCTTGTAAAAATAAAATGTCCTCTTCTGTGCAAAAAGAATTTGACATCCTTGTCAGTGCTTTGCCTTCGATAGGTACAGTTAAGTGACACTAACCATGGAT
This sequence comes from Lonchura striata, assembly GCF_050655825.1. Lineage (NCBI taxonomy): Eukaryota > Metazoa > Chordata > Aves > Passeriformes > Estrildidae > Lonchura > Lonchura striata. Next base: position 53,091,287 of record NC_140703.1, on the reverse strand, counting down.
AAGTTTTCTAACAGAAGGAAGCTGACCAGCTTCACATCTAACATTGCAGTGGGGTGGGTGAAAAAATGCAAACTGATGTTGGCCAAGACAGACACTGATGAAATAGATGGACTATGTGATGTATGCATCTTTATGTTTACAAAATATATGAAATGGAGGGGAAGAGCTACTCCCTTGCATTAAATTATTTAGATTACTTAAAGAAAAAAAAAGAGAGAGAAAAGCAAAGGAGGTAGCATATATAAATATACATTCATTTATATGAATTTACTAAGCAGTAAAAGAAATCTGAATTTTTCCTGATTCTGGTCATGCTTTATATTTTTTGGGTATACAAGGCTTTTTTTTATTGCCCTTTTGTTTTTCTTTTCCACTACTAACAGTTCTTTCAGGAACACATTGACAGCTTTGAGCTGATAGAGAATAATTATAATCAGTGTAGAAGATATAAAGTCACAATGAGAAGGGAATTCATGTTTACAGTAGTGGGGACCACACACTGTGATAGTTTGCATTAGAAACTCAGCAGGGGGAGTGTGAAAAGCTGTAGCACTATAGTAGATATGGGGGTTTTTGGCATGAATAGGTCGTGTGTGTTCAAGTACCTGTCTAACACATAACAATCACAAAATATTATCATATTCAACAGGACCATTCTTGCTGCTGCATTTAATATGTAGCCTCTTGAAATCCCCCATGCTCTCAAAAAATGAAAAAGATACAGCATCAAATAATGGATTCCCCCTAACCATATCAGTAGTACATTTCAGAATACATTGCCACAAAAAGAGGAGATAGAGGCATACAAAGGAACAGATCAAAACTGCATGGAACAGGTGTTATGTCAGAGCAAGGTTGTTCCTTCAGGTAAATAAAATCTTTTAACCAAAACGCAGACACAAATTCATAAAACAAAGTTAACAACCAAAGCTTTACATCTAAGCTCTGAAAAAAAAATGTTAATATCATAATGAGAATAAGTTATATAGCTCAAAACCAGGTTAAAAGTCCAGGAAATATTTTCTAGGGACATACAAACATGCAGCAAAGATTTACAACTGTGATAAGTCCCCTTAGTTTCTAATTTCATTCTTCACTGTTTTTTACTTTGAGCTTATGAGGTGAACTGTAGGCAGTTCGAAATTACAAACTCATCTCTAAGAGACAGAGATCAAGCAGAGATCAAGCAGCAGAAGTTTGACCTCAAAGTCTTTTTTTACAGTAGCAAAACCTATATTTTATCCCTGTTATTACAACACCATGTTGGAGGAATGCTAAGGTTACACAGAAAGGCATTTAAAATTTGAGAGATAGAAGAAATACTTTTCTACTTTTCCCAGCAAAATGGAGGGGTGCACGTCAGGCCCATGCACCTGATGATCACCTGGAATTTAAAGGAGTAGATAAAATCAATTCTAGGTTGTACACCAAAGTGTCTTGGAATTAGATATCTTATATAACTGGAAGTGAATCACAGAATCACAAAATTCCAACACTAAATGTCCAAAGAATATCTCCCATTGACTTCAGAGTCAACAAGCATTCTGGAAAACAAAACTGCCAATGAGAAAATGAGGAATAGCCCATTAGAAACACTTTTGAAGAGATAGCTGTCTACAGCATGAGGGACAACCTGACCACAATATTAGCAGTCAGCTGTGTTAAGCACATTGTGTCTTGTTCTTTGCCACAGCTAATCTCAGTAACTATCACACTAGTGTAAAGTACTTGATATTTTATAACCAAAAAAATCAAGAAATCAAGAAAGGAGTGTAGGTAGATAGCGAAATTAAATGAATTTGTTCCACAGCTTGTCCTAAGAAAAAATGACAGAGGAAATAAACTTCCAGACAGGAACCTGATCACCCCACTTCTTAATTGTTTGACTTTACTTTCTCTACTTCGGTCTATTCCATATAGATTTCTTTGTTACATAAAGATATAGCTCCTGTTAGAGTGGATGCATGTTAACAAGCTATTTGTTCTTATTTTGGAAGAATAGTCTCCTTTTATTTAGCTGATAAACATACTGATATATACTGATGTAAGCCTGTAAGGGCCTGCTTCTAGTCATCTTCATCATTAACTATGTCCTGACAAACCCTAATGCTCAACTTCATGCTACATTTTAGCATCACTCACATACTCATGTGCCATATGGGAACAGACAGACATGTTCAGAGTTCTGACTTTAAGTCCCAAGAAAACACTAGCAGCGGGACATTCTCAAATACCATTTCTCCCTATAGAAGTTTGGGACACTTTTCCAAAATGGTAAACTAGGCCTAAGTCTCTCTTCTACAAGATAAGATGTAAGACCATGTCCCAAGTGAACACAATAAAAGACAGGCTACAAGGATTTCTGGAGCAAGCATTTCTCATTCCTGCTTGTGCAATTTGCTCTGCTATGCATCAAGTAAGACTCACTGAAGCAAAGAATTCAATCTTTCCAAGTAAATGTCCTAAGCACTGGTTCCTAAAAAAAAAAAAAAATGTGGGGGAGGGCATTTCCACCTACCCTTCCTTTTTTAAGAGAGGTCTGAAATGCCAAACTCTCAAAGAAAGGGCTTTGATGTCTATTCCCAGAATAAAATGGAAAATAAATGAATCTTTTAAGGGAGGAAAACTGGTAGTCAAAGTTAGGGGTCAAAACACCCAAGAGGGAATTTAAATATTGGCAATATTCAAAATGCTTTCTTCAAATCTAATTCAAGGACAGAAAAAAAAATATAGTCATATGCTTCATTTAGGAGCTGAGAGTTTCAGGAAAATAAAGGATGTCTAAAATGTATCCTAAATATTTTTTGTCAGTCTGGACAGAGGAAGAAATTTGTCAGCAAAGTACAGCCTATACACTTCATGGACGGAAACCGTAGCTGCAAGCTACTATTAAACAAAATAAGGTAAAAGCACATGTTTTAGCACTGACCCTTGATTATCTCTAACATTTTGACAAAACATAACTGCAATTGAGAGAGCAGTACTTTCTGCTAAGGAGGACCAAGGACCTGCTGCAGGTAAGTAGTGATTCGGTTCATGCATGGTGTCCTTACCTGAGAGAAACAATACTTCAGCAATTCCTCTCTCTTCTTCCATTTCCCATGTTGGTAGAAGCTGTGGCAGACTTCAGTGTACATTTTCATTATCCCCTTCATGTTTCATCATATGTGAGATTCATTACAGATGTTAAATGCATGGATTTTGTTTTCTCCTTGTTATACTGGGAAGTGAGTTCTCCCTAGATCCTAAAGTTTCTTTCTTCTCTGACCATATAGGAACCATTTTTATATTTTTATGGCTTTTTGTATTGTCTGTTTTCAAGGTCTTTTCTATCTTGAGTTTTTACTCTTGAAGATCACTATTATACAGCACACAATTCTAGAAAGAATGTAAGGTAAGAGACTCCCTGATAAGGCGGAACCATGAATTCAATACACCTATTTTTCTTAGTGTTCAAAATTAAATTTTCTTGCTCCTATGAAAATGAATTTGCCACTGTGTTTTACCACAGACATTTTAATTTCTTTCAGTCAGATATTATAGTCAGATATTATGCAGCAAAAATACTGAAAGAGGAACAAAGGTAGAGAACAAGCCCACCCTGTTGGGTGCTTTGGTTTTGTTAGGGCCTTTCTGTTGTTAGGGTAGGATTTTGTTGGATATTTTTTTTGTTGTTGTTGGTTTGATTTGGTTTAGGTTTGGCTTGTATTCTATTTATATTGTATGACAACTACATGAGAAGAAAGCCACAGCTGCAATTCCTAAGACTACTGCTGTTTGCAATATGTTTAATGTAAATTAGGTACCAAACTCTGCAAAACTCCTCCCATGATTCTCTGTACTTACCAAAGGTCCTAGCAGGAAGGCATATCAAAATAGGATTTGGTAACACTTCATGCTACTATAATTCTCTAACAATCAGACCATGCTTCTACTATAATATTCTTGAAATTAAACTGAACTCACCGAATTAAAAGGAAGTATTTCATAACTCCGTTAAATGGATTGGACTTCAGTATAGAACTTATGCCACATCTAGAGTTCACCACATTAATGCGCAAAATTAAAATATTTCTTTTCCTTGAGACACTTCTGCGTGAGTTCTTATTGTTACATGCCCAGCACAGTATCCTCTGTGTTCAATTTCAGAACCAGCAAGTAACAATAAGAGAAAGCTAAAATTCTGTAGATAGCTAAATAAATTAAACATGCCACAATTCCTAATTACCAACACAACAACTAAAATTGGGTTTGTATAAGCAACATTCTATGTGCTACATTCATCTATCCTAATTTCCTGGGCTGAGATTATAACTTGGAGAAAGTAAGGTATTATGTTGCACTACTCCATAGCTAAGAGATTTTTTTTCTAAAAGGTGACAAAGGAATAGTACTAGAGCCACCCATTCATCTCTATCCCCATTAATATTGACATTTTGAAGAAAAAAATGCATGTTCATTTGAAATGAACCATGTTTGATATCTGAAGGCTGATTTATTTCATATGAAAAACTAAACTGTTTTGTAAGGATTTGTGTACAATGCAAACCTGTTAAATACTTGACAGGGCATAGCAAAAAAAAAAAGTGTTCTTTAAGGAAGAATGCTGGCAGCAACACTGCTCTGGTCTGATTGGTACATTAGCAGTCCTGGCTGTGATAGAAGAACACCAGTGTCAAGGAAATCTCATTAAAAATCCTTTCCTTTAGTAGATAATGGACTGTATGGCTCAACTGTGCAGCTGTTTGCTTTCTGATTTGTTCTTTACAATTTTAGTCTCTAAGCAAGGTTGCCTTATTAGCAAAATCTTCTGTCCAAAATATGCAGGTCTGGATTAAACATCTGATGTTTACAAGATGTATTTTATTACATTTCTCATGCCTTATCAAAAATGAGGGCTAAATCCAGCTTTCTTATAAGTGAATGAAGGCACAGTTAAAGAAAAGATTTATAAAATTACACAGAATTAAAAAATCAATCTCATTTACAAAAAGAAAACATATATATCTTCTGAAAACAGACAGAGAGCTGGGGTTGTTCAACGTGGAAAACAGAAAGGTCCTTATGGCAGCCTTACAGTACTTGAAGGGAACACACATGGCAGCTGGAAGAAGGGCTTTCTACAAGGGCATGTAGTGATAGAACAATGGGGAATTAATTCAAACTGAAAGAGAAAGATTTAGATTAGATATTTTGAAGAAATATATCCTCTGCGTGGGTAGTGAGACACTGAAACAGGTAGTTCAGAGAAGTTATCATCAGTCCCATCACTGGAAGTGTTCAAGACCAGGTTGAATGGGGCTCTGAACAACCTGATCTAGTGGAACGTGTCCCTGCCCATGGCAGGGGCTTGGAACTAAGTGATCTACAAGGTCCCTTCCAACTCAAAACATTCTGTAATTCTGTGATTTAACTTTGTATAACCAATAGCAGTTGATCAAGCCAATTTAAAGCTGGGATCCTCCAGAGAATAGGAGACCAAATTCTATTCATCTAGTGAATACTGAAATACAAGGACAGAGACATCAGAAATAGAGTATTTTCATGCAAGTCTTGTTAGGAGCCACAGTTGCATTTCTTTAAAACTTAATCAATTGTCTAAGTAAAAATGCAAGTTAAGGCTTACGAGAAAGGAACAGAACCAGACAATATATTTGGCAAGTAGTAAACAAATGAACTAATAAAAAGACTGGGCTTCAATCACACAGAAGTCTTATTTTTGCCAGATAGATTATTGATCAAAAGGTAGATATTAACTGTAAAATTCCTTCAATTAGAAAGGATGTCCATTTGGTAAATGACAAACAATTCCTCAAAATATATTCTTTCATGTGTATTTCATATATTCATGTGTAATTAAACTAAGCAATGCAATTCCACAAGATGTTCTGAAGGCCAAATATCTAAGTGACCTTAAAAAGAAATATAACAAGCGCATGGAATATAAGTCTGGGACTATTAAAACTGTCATTCCTGACTTCATTCTTGAGTTTGAGAATTTCCAAAGTCATTGATTCATGTATGTTAAGAAAGCTAACCAATAAAGTAGTTTCTTTACTCCTATACCCTTTCACATGCAAACTGGGAGAAAACTTCAGGGTTACATTGACCTGTTGTCTCTTTCTTTAAAAGTCTTTTGTAATTATATTATACCAAGGCAACTTAGACACTTGGACATTTAAACATTTTAAGTAAGCTAGCTGAAGCCTGTGATTCAAGACCCAAAGTCTGACATTGCTAAATTTACTTTGTTAGTCCTACAAGAGAACAGGAACATTATTTGAACTGGTTACTGATTAATACTCAAATACTCAGCCTGCAAGATGAGTCACAATCAACCCTTCCACAGACTACTGTTGCATTCTACCCAGACTAGAGTATCACACATACAGTTTATATATATATATATATATATATGTATGTGTGTGTGTGTGTGTGTATGTATGTATGTATATATGTGTGTGTGCATATGAAATATATATATAATAATATCAATTACTATATTATGACAGATTGGATATAAAAAATATTGCTCCCTGAAATGTATATTCATTTTAATATTAGATAGTTGCTGAGTAAAAGGGAAGAAGAATCAACATAAAAAGAATTCTCAACTTTTCCTTCCTGCAGCAATACAGTAATTTCTGAGCTACTTTCTGGTTACATTCTCTTCTCTTAGTCCCTTTCTCTTACCTTCCAGCTTCACCAGGATCCAGATTTGACAGAAGAGCTGGAAGTTGTCCCTTAGCCTCTTTGAATCCCCTAATTTCTGCTAGTAGGAGCTCTGAATCTGCTAGTAGGAGCTACTGTACAAGAAGTTGGCACTTCTATGTTATCCTCTTGTCTTCTGACACAGAAAAAGTCTGATTATTTAATCATGTGCCTTCACATGAAAACCCCAAGGTCCTGATCCTCAGAAGGAGGAAACAACTCTAAAGACATGTTTATGCGGCTATTTCAGTAAAGCCCTAAATCTTCCCTTTGAGGTTTACCAGCTGAGCCATCAACCTAATAAAATGTAACAAATGGTGCAATTTGGAGCTTCTCTGAAAAGTAAGCATAGCACTGAATGTAAACTGATAGCACTCAGAATCCAAAATTAAATCCACCTTCCTGCTGCAGGGATGAAGGACTCTAATAGGTCTGTAGTTCAAAGACTTCCAGCTGAGTGGCATTTAGGAAGCTTTATACTTATTTTATTTAGGAACATTTTTACTTGGTTAGCCACCACTTCCAGTTAAGACACTGAAATTAATGGGTTGAAAACCCAGTTTATTTTTTTAAAAATAAAATAGTCTTTCAGTTATGAGCTTTATTGTCTTTTTCCTTTTTTTTTTTTTTTTTTTTTTTTACTAACTAGAATTGCTCACAAAATCTTTCAGAACTAAAAGTAATTTAAGAAGCTGTTCCTTGATGCATTTCGGATATTAGATTCCAGCTCCAAGCTTTGACTCCATAACTGGCTATGTGTAGGCAGGCTTAGTGTATGTTAACATATCAAACATGGACACAAATTTGATGTGTTAGCAGGTCTACTCTGATTAAACTTAGGATCAAGAACTTAATTGCATCACTATATAAGCACAACCTTTATTGGATTACTAACCTGCAGAGGACAAAAAGGCAAATGTGTCTCTGTTCATATGATTTTACATTGTTCAGTCTTACTGACTACACCCTGTTCAGTCTCAGTAACAGTTACTTCTTTGGAGTGATTGCGTAGAGAACATAATCCTTCAATTTATAAAATCTGAATAAACTTATCTTGCACCTGTCACCCTCTGTTAAGTGTCAGAACAATTACATTGGTTCTGGAAACAAGTGGTCTGGATCTTGTCCTATATGGTTTTTATTATAATTGAAATTAGAAGTCTGTTCATGAATCAAAAACTTTAGCACTTTTTGCAAAGGCTATTTGGGAACAGAACCTTTTTCCAATAGGATTCTCCTTTCCTCTGAGTGGGCAATTAGACAGCATGGAAAGATGAATTCTAGTGGCCAAATGGATGAGACTTTAGCCAGGAGAAGACCCTGGGAACCTGCTGAAAAGAAAAAAGGCTATATTAGAAATCAGCCTCCAGCATGGTGGTATGAAGACTTTGACTCAGAGGCTCTGTTCTAGTGCTGCTAACTGCCTCGGGCAACTCAGTGAAAAGCAAGATGAAAGAGAAAGGTGTGTCCTTCCTATACAGAGGACTAGATTTTATTCATGTAAAGATGAATTTTACTACTATACTTATTGCAATACAACATAGATTTGGAAGATATTTGGAACATTAATTTCAAAGGAAATGTGCTGTAGATCCACTAGAGGACTGTCTGATTCAGAGTCCCACAACAAAGACCCTTGATCATACTAAATGTTCACAGGTTTCAGACAACAGGCCTTTAAGGGTATTCATCTCTCTGTACTCCAATATTTAGTAAAAATAGCTCCTGTCTCCAACAAGATCAAAAAAATTCAGGTTAATTTAATAGTCACTCCATGAATGAATACTTTAGCACATGGCTCTGATGTTTGCAGTTTACCTCATTTCATGATCTATGCCAGTCTGGCTCTTGAACGTGAGTTTTTATCTTCAGCCTGGCTCCTGTGTATCATTTGGTCTAAGGAAAAAGGAACAGATTACTAGGTCTCTCAGTTTTATATGCACTACGTTTGTTTTTTTAGAAAATGATACAAAGATTTTATTAAAAGTAAATATTCTATTAGAAATGTAATTTTAACTTTTTTGAAAAGAGTTTAAACATATGCTAAAATATTAAAACCTATTGTAAAGTTTAAGATAAATACAATAAAAAGTCTAATGCTTCAACCAAAGATGCTTTGCCTTGGTAGACTCTAATCATTCTTAAAGAAAGAAAAATGAATAGACTAGTTAGTGTTGAAAGAATATTTTACTATTCATAAAAGTGTAATAAATTATTATTCTTTTCTGTGCACAGTGCTTTAATTAAAAAATATAGTTTTCTTCTCAAATATTATAACGTGCTTTGTGACATAGATTAAAAGCCCCTGAAATTCTACATGTCACAGAAAATAAACTCCTTTTCTTTTTCTAATTAAAAAAATTAATGTTGGTTACTCTTACAATATTAAATGTTTGATGGACTGAATGAGATTATATTAGAATATCTTTAAGCCTATTTGTTATAAAAGATGAATGGCAAATACAAACTCAAAACACATCGAAGTCCACAAAAACTTTATAGAAAAAAAGAAGGAAATGAAATGTAAATATGTTTGTTACATTTTTCCTGCTTTGGCCTCTTATATGTACTTGCTTAATGTGCAATTCATAAAGCACAACTAATTTTGATGGTTTATTTTACAATGCAGAAATTTTTTAAAAATTTACATATTTTTCTTTGAACTTTCTATGGCAGTTCATGGATTACCATATAAAGGCAAAAGATTATCCACATGAAAGCAGAAAATATCCTCTTTTTTTACCCACAGAGTAAACAAAGGTAGCTGGATAATAACAGAGAAAGATGAGGAAATGTTATAAAACATGGATAGGATTAGTCTCACCTAGTTTTTGAGGTATGTGGAAATCTAGTTCGCATTTAAGTTGATTTTCCTGTGTTTCTGCTGCAACCAGTAAAGATAAACAGCCATCTCTGAAGGGCAGTTCCTCGGTGGTGGTGTGTAGAATGTGTTTGCTCTTCTGGTTCTTTGACATTTATCTAAATTGATTTTCAAACCACTGTCTTATAGAGTGTATATTTCTCTCTGCATAGGCAAAGAGCTCTATTCAGCTGTCCACACACTTCTTTTTTAATGTCTTAGGCTCTACTTCTGGCTTCCATCAACTCTTCCAGATACCTCCCCAAAGAGTCCAGTCACATGCTAGATTTGGCAGATCTACTTGGATATTTTAAGATGCATTAAAATCTCATAAAAGTCAAGCTCAAGATGACCAGTTAAATCTTAGATGAATTGAACAGGAATTGGTTCATCTACATTTAGATATCTATAGCTACATGTCCTCTGGATTATCTAAATTCCTATTCAACTCTAGAGGAAATAGCAGATGAGATGCACCTAACTTCATTCCGTAGATGCCCTAAGCTCTCAGAAGCAATAATATGAAGCTTGACCAACTGCCAACAAGACTTGAAGGAAACTTTAACCCTTCTGGAGACGCAGTTAAAAGCCAGGTGGAATAACCTTATGGCATATAAAATTGTAGAGGTTTATGTGTCACCATATTAATTGTTCCCCTCATCACTGCAGTTCATGAGGTGCAGAAGAATTATTTTTCTCATCCCAAGGAGATCATCTACATTTGGTCCCCTGAGCAGCTCTCCAGACTTTGGTGACTATACTGTCCAGAATTCTATTGGTTGTAAAGGAAGCCCACATACTCTGCTTCAAGGTGGAGTCTGCCTTATTCTGAAAGTTGATTTCACTCAAAGGAGATAGGATGAACAACATCTATCCTCTAAAGTGACAGAAATTCCATCATTTCTGTTATTGATGAAGTAAGGGTCAACATAATTAACCCCTAAAAACACAGAACATCAAATATTCATATAACAAGAAGTGCTAAAACATTAGTCGGCTTGGAAAGATTTTGAAGCTGCCTCTAGATTTATCTGCTGAGGGACATTAGCAACTAAATCAGATTCAGATCCTCTTCAAAACCATGTTTCTCATTCATTATGTAATTTTTCTGAAAATCAAGATAGAGAGAAATTCTTGTTAATGAAATTATAAGCATTTTATTGTCTGGCAACATATATCTCTAGCTTGAAATTTTTCTATGAATTCTCTACTAAACCCTAGTAAGTCCATCTGAAAACTGGGGATGTCCCAAGGTAAGGTTATATAAAATCACACAGCTTCAAATTTTATGTACAACCCTCCAACTTTTATTTCAATCAATATGCACTATACACAAAAGGTTTATATAGAAGTAAATATCTCCATCTTACATTGGGAAAAGTAAAATTTATGGTAGCTTTTTCAATAACTTGAACTATCAAGTGCCTAGTGCTTTGTGTTATGTTGTTTTTTTCTGGTTTTTGGGGTTTTTTACTAAATATCATATTGAAAGCAGAGTTAAACACATATAACATAAACACCAATGTAATTATATGTGTATACTTGTATATGAGACACAGTCCCACAAGATAAGCACAGCAACAGAATTTCCCATTGACATCAGAAAAATATTAATATTTAAAACTATTGCATGCCTTTATCTCCTGCTGATAAGGGTTTTCCTTAAAAAAGCTGTAAGAGATATTTTGAACAGATGGTAACTGGTTTGTTCTATCCTGCATCTCTTCACAACTGCCACAGAGCTTTACCATTCATTAATCTTCCATAGACTTCCAGTAGCACAGCAACTAAATTACACACATACACACTCTGAGGCCAGGACTGCTGTCAAGCCTAAAATTAAACTGAAGTGCACCGTGCCAAGTCTTTTAAGAAAACTCTCCTATAAAACAGTTAGAAAAATAAACATTTAGCTTGGAGCCTGACCCATGAACATTCAGCCCTAAAAGAGAGGGTCATTACATTTGGGGCATTCTATGAAGCAAGTTGAGCTGTGACTTGTCAGTGGGAATAAAAGCAGAAAACATCTGGTTCGAATTCACCTTGACTCATTAAGGTTTAAGGAGAGAGCTATTTCCTCTATGTTTGAAGTGATGAGGGGACAAAATACATTATACCCACAACATTCCCTATGATCCTTGCATTTGTAACGAGGCCTCTACACAGCAGGTGATAACTAAATAAAATTGCAATCTATTTTTTGGATTAGAAATTAGGCCACAAATTCTAAAATATCCCTGTTGCTTGGACAACAAACATATACATCAAATTCCTAATCTTCTAGGCTTTATTTACAAAAAAATAGCTCTAATATTTCGGTCTCTGAACTCTGCCAAATCTTCCACTCAAGGTTTTTTCTAAAATATTTTTTAAATCTACAGATGATTGATTTTTTTTTTTTAATGTAGAATTATTTCTCACAAAAGTTTTCATAATTTTGCTCTCCAACATTTCTGAAAATCAATACTGGCAACTATATAGGGAATTAAAGAGAACTTGGATCCCAGTATTATATAGTGCTGAAAGGCTGGCTTTGCCATTTCCCTCTTCTACCTCCTCCATCACTTCTGGCTGAGGTATACCCAGACAGTACCGTAAAACAACAAACTCAACAATATAAGCAGAAGCAGTTTAGAAGCCTAACTTATCATCTATCTTTTATGGCAGCGTAGATATACATATTACATGTGTGAACAGATGTTCCCAAAATCCAAAACTGAAGTGTTGCAATGACTAGGAGAACAAAGCTCCACTGTAAATAATTACATTGTTCCTGCAGTCTATCTCGTCTCTTCTTTATTTCCTTTGTTTTTCCATGGGAAAATAAGAAAGATTACATTCTTAGTTCACAAAGTTTTATTGACTAATCTAAATGTTATCTTTCAAATGCAAATTTGAGGTTTTAATTTAGAACTACTACTATCTTTTAATTGCATCAGTTTTAGAGAAGAATTAGTATTAGTGTGCAATCTCTATAATCTCTATAATTATGGAGATTTCTGCAGTGGGAATCATAGAGCTCTACATATTATGTATCTGAATTTCTCTGTTTACCTTAATATACTTTTGTTGCAAAATACCTCCAGGTATTTTAATATTGCAAAGCTGCAATATTAAAAGACAAGTCTTCTTGAAATTTATCTTACACATTGAATATTTTTAAATATCTTTGCTATTATTATTCTGTTTAAATATGTGTTTCTATCTAGTGTGTACCCTGTACAGGTATTTCAATATCCAGAGTCTCACACTAATACAAAGTAAAAAAATTAAGATGCTTGGTTAAACCACTCGCATCTTCTCAGTATACATATAATGCTGTATACATATAATTTTGTATACAGGGTTCCTGAAGTAAGTAGAACTATTAAAAATCTATACCAGAGAATTACTTGTCATTAAAAACATATAAATTCCTCTCCAGGCAGTTCCTATATATATATATATATATATATGTGTGTGTGTGTGTGTGTGTGTGTGTGTGTGTGTGTGTGTGTGTTCTTCTCACAATTTTTTTTTGTTTGTTGATCTTACAAAAAAATCCCCAGGACAATGTGTGTGAAGAGATCCTGAACATGAGACTTTTCTAAATTTTCAGAGAGAATGAATCCATGTTTAAAGATTCATGATCTGGTTATTACATCAACATAAGCTGCAGACTTAAGAGGACCTATGACCAGTTGACCTCTGATCTTGGAATTAACAATGCAACTTGTCTTACCTGATAACATACTAGCTATATGTGCTTCATTTTTTGTAATGTATGTAAAGATGAAATATATATCTGAAGATTCTTGTAGTATCACATAGAATACAACTTTTCAATACAAATTTAGTTTATTACCTCATATATTAGTGGAAAATGAATAGTAGGTTATATGCAACATTTAATGTATTTACTTTAGTCTCATAGATTTTTCCTGGGGAGAAAAAAGAGGATCTTTTTGAGAAATTTCTATCACATGGCTATGCAGCAGGGAACCTAGAATAAGATTACTGAATGTTTACCAGCTCCAAGTCTCTTTCAGTCTTTTAGAACTAAAATTTATATTTTCATCTAGAAAAATTACCTAGCATTTTGATCTACAGAAATTACTTAGCATCTAAGGCTGCATCTTGTTGTGAAAAAACTAATGGGATAATTCTTTGGCATTCAGTGTTAGTAATGCATGCATACCAAAACATTCACAATCTCCAGTACCAGAAATTGCATCTATGCTGCCTTTTGGGAATTTTACCTTTTTGAAACTGCCATTATGAGCTATTTTTTCTTACTTTTTGTAACAAACCAGAAAACACATAAAGGAGTGTCATAAAATAACAGTACAGACAGTGTGTCCTGCTTAATTTACTAATACAGATGCAGGCCAAAGCATGAGTAGAAACTAGACAGATTGCTTTAGTACTACAAAGCTACTGCTGGGAAGGAAAGATAACCTTTTGTTCTTTTGGTGAGTAAAATTTGAGTGTGATTTGTATTTAATAAGGGACAATAAAACAGTTCAGTATCTGAAATATATGTGGCAAATATGTATAACCAAGAAACCCTGCTTTGCCAAAGTAAATGCATTGTTACAGACATTAAGAACTACAAAAAATACCCAAATTCTACTTTTTATTGATTTACTAATATCACCCAGTAAATATGATGGCACTTTACAGAAAAATAGGAGCTATATCCCTGAGCTGAAAAGCAAGCACTCTAAAACAATTGAGGTAACAACATTATGAAGGTGTTAAGACCTGGATAAAGGGTAAGAGAGAATATTTTCTTACAACAGATTGACAGAGACTGACAAAATAATGGTGTAATTACAGCATTTTGCTATTTTTGTACCAACATTAAAGAGATTATTTTAACTGCATGGAGTAGGTTTTTTGCATTTTTTTCTTGAAAAAAAGTTCAGGAAAAACACTTTATCATTTAAGTTTCTTTGCATAGTGAGTATGATTAATTTTGCAAAATAAAATTGCAATAGTATATGTTCTAAAACCAACTTTGTTCAGCACAAGTCCTTGTTTTTAACAGTTGAAATTTAAACAATGAAAGATAAATCAAAGACAAAATGTTTTGAAGAGAGATCATAGCAAGATAGTGCATTTATCTGCTAATTGTCTGAGGACAAATTCACAGAAAGCTATTTTTGTTGGCTGGCTAAGGGCAATGAATTTCAGATGGCTTGTTCTCCTGATAATCAAATGACTCCTCAGATTGTTCAAAAATTAAGCATCATTATATATTTGATAAATATGTAAGTCTTAATATTAAAGACTTTTTTGTCCTCAGTGTGAAATATATACCCCTAACCTGGTATATTAATTTGATATTCAATGGCCACTGTGTGATAAAAATTTTGTTCCCTTCCAAATGGATGTACTTCGGGCATCATGTATGGGGAATTATCTGCAATATTTTCTCAATTTTATTCGGACCCTTCAGGATAATCTAAAAGACATGACAAGAGCTTCCCTAATGTCTTTGGAAAATGTTTTTCCTTTGTGTGCGTGCATTCTATGAGTTTTTAAATGTAAATGCGCCCAAACATGTCAATGCAAACATTGGACAAAAATTTTCATATGTCATGGTTCATATTTCAAATAATAAACTTTCAACTTCTAATATATAACTGCATTTCATACCCTTATTTTTTTGCTCTAAATCTCTGTTTTCTGATAGCAAAATTCAATGAATGTCTAAAAAGTATTCCCTGCAATCTCTTCCTAATTTTTGGAGTGTAAAACTTCCTTGCTTTCAATGTTCAACAACTGCTTCTTTTGCTCTTAGGAATTTATCTCTGGTTTTAATATTGTTAAGGATTAGATTATCTAAGTGTACTTGTAAAGATATCATTGTATGAGTTAAATCAGAAAGTAACTGGAGCTCAGTGACACACAATCCTTCACCTGATATGCAGGGGGAAATCAGGTCAATACTTTTAGGCTCTCTTAAATGCAACATGAAATTCTTTCTTTTACCAAAATATTGCATATATATTAGCAATAATCAAACACCAGTGTTGTGACACAGTGAGTAGCGCCCTATACATTATCAGGGTTGTAGTGCACACTTCTTTCTAAACCATTTAGGAAGATGTGGCATGCACTTCCTTTCAAAGAACTTCCTTCCCACTTTGGACTTCAGACGACCAGAATGTAAACAAGTTTCATTGCTTTTTTTAAAGGTAGAAATGCAAATGGGTGAAAAAATGCAAACTCGAGTAACAGCTGGGGGGAAATCCCTGCTGTCTCCCAGACCCAAGGTTTTTGTTGCTCTCTTGCTCAGAAAGGTCATTTAGGCCTGTGTTGTGGCAAGCTAAATAGCTATTACAATGGAGCAAACATTACTAAGATTTTAAGGGGAAAAAACAAACTTCATCCAGCCATGTTTAAAGTAGTTTAGATTGATAATCCAAAACTAAATTCACACAGTTTCCCTACCAGTTTTTGAAAGAAGTATGATGCCATTGACAGTGTATTGAATGGAAATCACACAATCATCCACAATATTTTGCATCTAACTATGGAAGCCATCTTTCTGTAAAGAACAGGACCCAATACAATTATTTACACAACCTCTTCCATTACCATTATTTTCAAGTTTCCCTTCACAAGTATGAATCAGATCCAAGAATGTTAGATCTCAATGCATATTTACTGTTCATTCTTTGAAAATGTATCACCATTGCTAAATATCCAGCAGAGATCTATAATTTAGTTAATTTTACCAAAAGGCCCACAATATTGAATCTCATGTATATGCATCAAAACCATGTCCTTTTCCTTGTTTATTCAGTTCTTAGAACTTACAGGAAGGTAACTGCATTATTCCTTCTTTCATTGGCCTAGAGCAGCCTAGAACAGACAGATTTAAAAGGCTCTTGTTATTCTAGAGCCACACTTTTTATGAGTTTCTGTTAGTGTCTCTACACCACACTGTCAAACTAAGGTTGCTTGACCGTGTGAGGTTTTTGTGTACATGGGACATTAAACTGGATAAGCTGAGGTCAGGAGTTTATGTTTTTCTTGCATATATTTTCTTACAGTTTCTTTTTTTCTCACACATTTCAGATGCTAGCTTTAGTTTCCTGTAGAATGAAGTGGAAAGCTGATACAGTAAAATAAACAAATATAAAGACTTTTACTATTTTTAAGGAAGAACTGAATTTTAGTTGAACAGAAATAATTCAGGGTGTCTATAAAGACTTATGACCCTTGAATAAAAGAACAAAATGTGTGGAATACGACACAAGCGGATTTTTAGGGAATCTTGCAAAATTTGCTGCTTCAGGTTATTGATACTGCAAAGCAACCTTAGTGAAAAACATCACGATTTCTACATGCATGAGTTGAGGTATCTGTAACTGTTTAATAAAATTACCCATCTGGCCCCAGCTGACCAAAAGGATATTCCAGACCTTATGGCATCATGCTCAGCATATAAAGCCAGGCAAATAAAAAAGAAAGGGAAGGGCGTTTGGAGCAATGGAGCCATTCTTTTCTGGAGAGGTTTGGACATCTGCCTGTTCATGGGGAGTAACAAATTAATTCTTATATTGCTTTCTCACGTATACAGTTTTTACTTTCTCTGTTAAATTGCCTTTGTTTCAACTAATGTGTTTTCTTGCTTTTATTCTTCCAATTATCTCCCTCATCCTACCAGGAAAGGGTGGGTGTGAATAAGTGGCTGTGTGTGGGTTAGTTGCCAGCTGGCAAACCAAGACAAGCTAGAAGCAGCTGGATTTAAAACAGTAGTTCAGGCCTGATTCTACCCGTTGCCCACTGCTCCATATTTATTACCTATATTAAAATATTTGCATCTAGTGTAGAGACCTTTCACAAATTTTAAATTGTGTCAAACCTTCAGACTTTCCTAAAATGTAAAACATGTTGATTAACACATCATATACATTATTCACTATGATACATTTTAGCAGTATACAAATTACAAAAGTTTGCCATCTGTGTAAATTTAGGAACCACTCTTAAAACACTTGAGTTACAGGGTAACTGCGGTTTAGATAGATAGTCAAAGGGCACAATAAGGGCACAGGACAGCAACATCAAGCATTCCCCATTAGAATATTTATCCTGCATATATATTGTCACTTAGCAGTATGGAAACAGTATCTCTGCAGTGGGAAAAAAATGCAATATCTGCTATATTAATATATATTAATAGCAGATGCTGATCATTGTTATGGATGTTCTTGCTACCAGGCACTCAGATACACATTTCACACATATTCACACTCAAAAAGGCAATCACATACCTGAATCTGCAGTTCAATTAGCATTAAAACACTGGCCTCAAGGTACCTTAAAGGCAGATCTTTTAAGGTATGCTTGGCAATAAGTCATAAAATAAGGAATTTCTAAAAATTTCAAGTAAGTGAAATTACTTTACAAGCCAGATTTTTAAAGGTGGTAACAATTATTGCCTTCTGTTCTTTAAAAAGAAAGAAGAAAACACCAAAAAAAAAAAAAAAACCCACAAGAAAATCAAAGGGTTTTACAGAATATCAAAAAGAGTTACAAAAAGCAATAAAAATTGGGGATATTTTCTGAGCTGATGAGTATATGTAAACAAGGGGTTAATTGTAAACAACCATAATTTCTGTTTAATTGCCAGAGAAGGAAGAAAATCATAAAATACAAAGTATTTTGCACAGAACACAACACAGCAGTTGTGTTTTAATAACTATGATTAGTGCCATCAGGGGCTTTTTGAATAGTGAACAATAAGGGAAAGTAAAGAAGACTAGTCACAAACTGTTCAAGCCCTCTATCAAACATTTAAGAAAGTATAACTTTGAAAAGGAATACACAGAAGTCAGAGTAAAATTATACAAGATGCAACAGTAGTAGAAAAAGAAAATTAAGAAACTTGAGTAGAGATGCCAAAGGTGATCGGTTCTTACAAGCACAAAAGCAGATTCTTCTCCTCTATTTTTAAAATATTTTTTCTAAAGAAAAATAAGAATATAAGAACTGGAATTTCATGATTATTGTAAGAAAACTCTTATTTCAAAAAAGAAAGCTGTAGTTGGAAAATGTTTTGATATGACATATATAGCACTGACCTCATCTTCTTTCAAACTTCATAACTATCATCAGATAAAAACAGTTCCCTGAATGTTGCTAACTCAGCATGATGCTACTGACCGCTGTATTTATTATAGCATGTTTTAAAAACATTGCAAGAGGAATGCAAGATTTCAGAAGTGCTCCAAGGTGGATTAACTCTCCTCATCTTGACACCATGATAAACTCTCAGAGCATTTAGTGCAGAATGCTGACAGTGAATTATTCTTCTCTAATTGTATCCTTCAAACTGTTAGGTGTCAATTCTAAGCAAGCTACAAGTGTTCCCTCTATGTTAAAAATAAAAGGACAGGCCCCCTTCAGAAGGTAAATTACCCTCCTGCAAGATAAGTATCTAAAATTACAGTTACAGACAAAATCCAGCACTTTCTAGAGGTGGTTCCCTTGGGAATGAAGATGGAGACAAAGACAACCAAGGGTTAGGCAAGATATGTACATTTTGTAGAACAAACTTCAGCAAGATGATTTTTATGGTGCCTGTATCTGGAAAACCTCTCATTGTTATGTTTGATCAATAAGAATATAAATGCAGGGTGCCTTATGCTCAAAGATCCAGAATGTCACTTACTTCCAAGCATTTTTTAGAAGTTGCAAGACAGAAGACATTTACCAGAACCTTTGTTTAGGGGAATGTAACAGAAAAGCAGCATCACAAATTTTGCTTATTCCAACTGTTTAGAATACAAAACTATTTGTTACCAAAAACCCAAACAAACAAACAAAGGAAAAAACCCAAACCTGCTAAAAAATATGTTTTCAGATGAAGAAACTTAGAATCAGAGAAAGAGGAAGAAGAAGAAATGTAGAACAAAATATCAGAGTCATAGAATATTCATAGTTGGAAGGGAACAAAGATGATCATTGAGTCCAACTCCTAACTTGATCAAAATCACTAGGGAAAGCATAAATCTGAAAAATTAGTTTGTCAAAGGTTGTTATTTCCTTTTAACTCACATTCTGTCATTCAAAATAGATTCCCTGTGTTTCATCACTCATATTTTCCCTGATGACCTCTATGTTTCAATTAGTTGCCTATAAAAATTAGTCCCAAGTCCCAATTTTGTGAAGTCCCAGAAAAATTTCAGGAAAATAAATGTTTGATAACATTTATTAACACACATGCACTAACAGTTTTGATCCACATATTAAGCTTGGAACTTCACAACCGCCTGTAATTCTTCTTTACTTCACCATCTTTTCCAAATTTCTGAGCAGAAAGACAGAAACAATCAGGGATGGCACATCTAAAAGGAATTTCTGCTTCAATTACCCCTGAAGCTGACAGTTTAGACTGATCTGCTTCTTAGGAAATTTGGACAACAGCTTCAGACACACATCTTTCTAGTGAGCTGGTGACTCTTTTATAAAGCTTCTAATGTTGAGAGATGGCTCTATATATTAGTCCAGCTGGATTCTGTGCAAACATTTGTATTAAATGCAACTGCTGTGTGGAAATCTGTTTTCCACCAACTGAGAAACATCTGTAGATTATGTCCTAGTAAATGCAGAAGGGCTTTGTTAATTTATTTGTTTCGTCTTATTTATACTATCCCTCTTTTTATTAGTCTCCCTGCTGTCTAACAAACTTCAATTGATATAACACACTGCTGTGAAAAATCTAGACTGCATACACAGTAACTTTAGTTTTCACTTGCTTAAGGTTATGTTCTCCCTGCACGTTGCACATTTAATTCTCACAAATGTTAATGGGCTTTAAGATTGTGTAGTGAGGGCAAACTGGAGCTCCTATATTAGTTGCTGGTTAGATTCCATCATGCTTCATAAAGCACTAACTGGTAAAAATGTAATTGCTAGAACAAGGTCCATAACACAAAAATAATTTAAGAGAACAAAAAACTTTTTAATTATTTCTTAAAATAAAATTGTGTATGTATGGTTATGAGATAAGAATTCTAGGACACTTATATTTAAATGCATGTACCAGAAATTAGTTGATCCTGCATGGATTCACTTCTGTAATATATATTGTGGACTGCTGAAGCAAAAGCTGTTATCAAAGTGAAAAAGAGCACAGGCTTTTATAAGGTCAGCAATTTTTCAATGAACTGGCAAATCAAGGATTACAACTTCAGACGTCTTGGTACCTATTTAAATATCTAGAACTTTTGAACATTTGTTGGTGTTTCTGGGGATAAAATAAATCATTTAGGAAAAGAAAAAGAAAAGCGGACGCTTTATTACATGTATTTACTTCGCCTTTGAAGTACATGTCAGATTTTCTCATTTAAAAGAAAATAATTCCACTACAGTCATTACAGTAATTCAGGTTCAAACAGCTGATGAAACCAAGCTATATTCTGTCTTCTTTGAAGATCTTTAGTTGGTTTTCTCACACACATTTTGAATAAATCTCCTAAAACACAATGCTATGAAAAAAAATGACAGACTGGAAGGGACTAAACCACAGTATCAGGATATTAGAAATTAGAAAATAAAATCTTTCTCAAGAAGGTCATGTAATCTCTCCCACACTACAGCAGAATTTTTCCTATAAAGCTTTTTTCAGATTCAGTTTGAAAATGAACAAGTGGCATTTCCATCACTTCCCCTGGGAGGTAATTTCATACTTAATGTATTCTCAGTGTATATAAGGCAGGGAGGGACACCCACATCTCCCACTTTGTTGAAAAGTGCTCTAATCATTTGGGAGAGAGGGCAGGTGGGAGGGAAGGAAATGTATTCCACCCCTCTTGTTGAAGCTGTGTCACTATGCAGAAAAGATTTCAGGATATCATGGGAGGGAGGAGGGAGAGGGAGAGGGGAATGAAGAGAAAGAGCTGTCTGCTATTTAAAACATTCAGTTTGGTACAGGGAATCCTAGGTTACTGCTACGAGTTTTACTCTAGAGGATTTATTTTATCCACTGGTCAAGATAAAATAGGAAACATTTCTAACTATTTTTACAAGCTCATATATAGAAATGCAAGATTGAAGAGGTATGACCATCTGTTTTTCTCAGATGGTATTTTGCATCATGTGGATAGATCTGGAAAAAAAATCCCACAACTTCTCTGGACAATCTGTTGGTAATACATACAGTGCCTTATGCAAATTCCAGATTAGATGCTAATTTCACCTGTGCTACCTAGTAATATACATTTAAAGGCAAAATCATATTATGTTAGTAGAAAAATTAAATCATATTTATTTGCCTTAGTTTATCTACAAATGTATTTTCTTGGCTTTGACACATCAGTATCCTCCTGCCTGTACTACTGGAATTAAAAGTCCAAAGAGGTTTAAGCAGACTGAGTTTAAAGTTATGCTGTGTTTGAGTTTCATGCTATATCAATGTTAGCAGGCCTTGAACAGTAGTTCAGATTTGCTAAAGCTGTATTCCTTGTGACAGGCTCTTTTCTTGTCACATGCAAATACAGCCATTGCTGCAATACCTGAGGCAGAAATAGGACAGAACTCACTTTATTAAGTGTAATAAATCCCAATGGATACTTGAAGGATTAGGGTTCTCCCTAAAAAGTGAGCCTTGTGTTCCAATCTGTAAATGTTAAGTAGTGATCTAATTCAAGATGTAACTCTACCATAAATCTAAACTAGCTTGCTAGGTTTTTTTCTGTTCATATTCTGATTTTTTTTTATCAAGATGTTTTTACTGAATGTCTCATAATTGGAAGATTTCTGGATTTTGTCAATGAAAGCACCTCTGTGCCTAGCGGAACATTTTTCCAGTGGGTAAGTGGCAGGAGAAAGTAATTTGGAGGGGAGGGGGAGCACTATGAAAGTCAAAAGATGAAAGTGTTATGACACTTAAGCAAGCTCAGATAAAATACTTGAGAAAACTCAATTTTAGCTCCTGTGATATGTAGACTAAAGTTGACTATGACTCTCATTCAGTCATAATGATAAGTCTTTGGCTCCAAACTCTATCTCTACACTTTATTCTTCTCCATCTGTTCAATCAAGTGTCATTCTTAGCAACTTCCTTCATCTCTTTCCCTCACACAAACTTCCCTCACACAATTCCAGAATGGATGAATACATTCTAACTACAATGAGCACCCTCTAGCTGTTTTCTGTACCATCCTCTTTGTTTTGTGCTGAGCCATCTGTCGTCCTTAGAATGCAAGTCCTTTGGAGCAAAGTATTCATTAGTTATTGAACAATGATTTCTGAACTAAATTTTTAAACCATCAACACTGTTACACTTAAAGTTTGGAGAAGTTAGATGATATCTTATTAAATAAGTTCAATTAAATCCAATTATTAAATCCAATACCTATGGAAGTAAAGATTATCTGTGCTATTATATGCAGTTTGAATGAATCTTCCATATCTCTCTTCAATTTCTACAGTACAAAGTACTTCACCTCACAATATATCTTTAGACAAAGGCTGTTATTGATTCTGGAAGTCACATTTCTGCAAGTGGCAGAAAGATGCTGTGCACCACTTTCTTTTTCTTCCATTCCAAGCACCCATTGTTGTTGCAAAACAGATGAGACCCAGGATATTTACTGCCTACTGTGCATAAACTCAAAGTAGGCAGCACAATTCTTACTTGTCTTCTGGATAGTGAAGTAAGGCTTCTAAGAGTGAACTCATTTGTCTGAGTGCTCATTTCACTTTCTACAGGTACATATCAAGATTAAGTAGGAAATCACTATATCTTTATGTGCTTTTTACAAAGAATGCGTATAGACTTAAAACGACAACAAAATTCCAAATTTATATTCTCAGTGCAATGCCTGTCAATACAAAAGCAACTCAATTTTTATGCACTCAAAAGAAAAACAGAATAGCAAATCGGAATAGTAAAGAGGCAGCCTAATCTTAACACAGCACCAATCTCAAAAAGCATCCTTTGATCTTGATCAAAGGTAGAGAAACTGGATGGGTACCTATCTTTGCATCATCCATAGCATTCCTCCTGTAGTAGCAGATAGCCACTGCAGACTTCACAACAGTGAGTAGCTGTTACTCACAATGAAGTCAATGAAATTCCTCATGTAACACCACCAATGACAGGAAGAGATTCACAATCTGATATTTAGTGACTAATTTCCGACCTATCACCTCAGAAAAAAGGTAGCTGAGACAAAATGTAGTGATTTTTAAAGAAACAGCCACCTCAGAAAAAAAAATTAGGAAAAAAAAACAAAACAGAAAAACCAATGACCATTAAAAAAAAAACAAACTGAAAAACCTCCAAATCCCCTCCCAAAAAATCCTAAATCAATAAAAAAATGAAAACATTGAAAAGTAGAAGGAAGTCCCTTGATGTAGGTGAACGAGCTTACTATGATAAGTTATAATAATTTCATATTTTTCAGTTCTTATGTAAAAAAGATCAGAAAGAGAAAATTTGGCACAGATTTTAAATTAATGTAACAATAGGGATTCAAAAGGACTTAATTAAAAATGTCAAATATTAAATGCATGAACTGTATAATGCATACAAAAAATACATGTTCATTATTTTCTCCACTTCTGATTTTCAAAACCCTAAAAGGACACCCACAGAAAAATGTCTTCAAAGGACAAGACTCATGAATCTCTAGGTATGTGCTTTCTTACTTACACAAGTGGCAAATCCCCTAAGCACAGGAGACCCAAACAAATATTCATGATATTTCAAATATTTTTTAAAGCAAATTCATACTATATAAATTTATGTTTCCAATATATTTGTGAAAAAAAAATCAAAAGCATGACAGAAATTTTCAAGTCCTGTTGTCCACAGCGATCCCACAGCAGTAGTATTTGAGAGGCTCTCAATGCTGGTAACTCAACCTTTCCCTGCTTTGGCCATAAGGATCAGCTGCACAGATTTATATAAGGTCAGTGCACGACCCCACTCTCTTGCCTTGAAGTGCTGGGCTCCCCGCTCGTGCCATTTCACTGCAGGTGTCTTAAGAGTCTAATTCAGTTTCTCGGTCTTAGATTTCTATTCCCCCTTTTCAACTAAAACTCAGAACTCCAAATGGTGTCTGCCTGTGCTACGAGAGAAGAGAAACTAATGCTACAGTCTTTGAACTGTATTAATTTATTTAATGCAGCTGAATCAATGGGATTGAATTTCATTTTGTAAGTTCAAATCTTTGAGTTGCAAAAGTTATGAAACCCATAGGTATCTAAAAAAATGTTCCACCTTGAAGAGATTTTTATTTTGTTTTATTTTTTTGTATAATTTTTATATGAGTCATGGAATTGTACAGCAGCAGTTCAGCAAGCAAAACATGAAAAAAACCAGGTATTCTAAATGTTTGAAAAAGACCAGATATCAATTATGAGCACAATTTTTGAGGGTTTCCCTTTAAATGATATATGAAGTCATATTTGCATGAAAACTTGGGTTTGGAATAAATGTTAACTTGAGATTTAATATGCTGACCTATACTTATGTCCTATTTAACCAGACTAAAAAAATACAGCATAAAGGAGCCCTTGTCTTGCAAGAGTGAAAGAATGATAACAGTACAAGATGACAATGGTTTCAGATGTTTGCCTTAATGCCTCTGCATTTACTCACAAAGATTAAGTCATAAAGCCTTGAATGCCTTCAGTGTGAAGACAGTAAAATAAGGTCTGGTTACACTTATGTAGGAGCTGCAGGTTGCTCCTTGGATTCTGAGCTTTAAGAAACACTTGAGTTCCTTAGTATCTTAGTAAATATCTTTGTAAATATCTTTGTAAATGTATCTATACTGCTTACAGGTCCATGTATTATTTGCAAATACACTACAGCTTTTGTTATCTTCCTAAGCCCATTAAAGTTTGCTGTAGACTATTTCACTGAGCTTAGTTTTTCACTTTCAGTGAAAAGCATTGTTCAATGTATATATACATGCGGTATATTGTAGAGGAAACCACTCAGCCAAAATTATTCTTCTGAAAGAATTTGTTCTTCAAATGATTTTTTTGCTTCAGTGCCTCAATTAGGGAAAGTGCTTAGAGATCATGTCAAAATCAGTCTTTCTATACTTTAAAACAATAGATCTTCAGCACAATATCCTATTATGAAGATTCTGTAACAACAATCAGCAATTTGAACTTTCATCTACCAGATGGTTTTGTGTGTCATATGTGTCAGATCTTTAAACAAACATTGAAAAATGACACATTTTCAAGTGCCTCTGCTCCATTTAGAGCCTATCTGGTAAAAGAGTGTTTAGCAGAGCAATGGCTTGTACACTATGGAATGAGGAGTTTAATGGCTCATACGTACTTCATTTGAAAAATATCAATAACCATTCACAAGTCTTTTCTTGCATAAACATGAAAATCCCTATGTAAATGGTGCATAGCTTCTTTATGATTCATGTTATGGGTTGGTTGGTCTTGTGTGGTTTTGGTTTTTTTGTTTGGGATTTTTTGCTGTTAAATGGCTTGTAAAAGCTTGGCTTTACTTGCAGAGTTTAAAGTAAATTTCCACTGGTGATAAAATACATGTTTCATTCCCTTTAAACTTTTTCAGTTACATAAATTAGCTGTAAGAAATATTTTGTTTTCTCCCATTATTAAAGTTGAAAACAGTCATAGAGAAGTAATCAATAATACCTGTTCGTTAGATTGGCAGTCTAATTCATTTGGCCAAATCCAGAAGCCAAAACCAGAGCTGTATTATAAAAACCTTCACTGTTTCTACATGACATTTAACTATGTAAAAAAACCCATAGATTCAGAATGGTGATTTTCAAGTGTTTCCTTAGTAGATAACCACAAGTTTAATAGTGTTAAGCCATGTCCAACAGGAGCACAGAACAGAGACTTGGACAAGTTTGTGATAAGTGAAACATACAGTTTTCAGTTTTTATTTAACAGCATTTAGATAGCTGCTATCTGGCTATCCATTTGGACACACTGTTCTCCTTTGGATTCAAACTAGGAGTAAGTAACTGATGAGTGGAATGCCTGAATTTTTCTCTGTTCAAGGACCACTGTGTAAGTGGTTTGGCCTGCACAGCCAGAGTGTATTCTTTTTCAGTGCATGACAGTGTAATATTAAAGGATACAATAAGCTTCTTAACCAGATCCAATACTTTTATAATCCCCTCATGTAGATTAAGACTTTCTAGAATAAGATTTATCCTACTGCTTCCAAGTGAAAGTGAAACACCTTAAAAATAGGCCTCTTGAATGAAAAGCATTGGAAGAATGTGTATGTGTGTCTGTGTGTACATGTTTTAATTTTGATATCTTGCTTGTTACTTTTTTTAGTTTTTCTGAATAGGTAACTTGGGCAATAAATATTGTAAAACAAACACCAAACATTAATAATTGCAAGAAGAATTAGCAAATAATTGTCTTTCCTAATGGGCAGAAAGTTCTTTTATCCCCTTTTCACTATAGGTGCCTGACAGAATGTATCTATCAAATAATTTCAGTGCCATTTGAGCTAGGCCAAATTCCTCTGTCCTATGGTCCAATCTTTAGCAAAATACTAGAAGGTAACCTTTCAAATTTTATCATTCAATTGGAAAAGGAAATAATTTAAATACTGAAACCCATCTTTAAAAACATCAAAATTCTAAGTGAATTTAAGGTTAGATTTTGCAGGATTTTTTCCCACTCACATATATCAGAACTGAAAATATTTTTAGGGGAAGATTTGTTTTTACTTTCCTTATGAAAGGTTGGCGTGTTGAGCTCCACGTATAGGATTACAAAATTATTTTGTTGTAAAATAGAACCTGGGCTTTTTACGGAAGACGTTATTTTTTTTTCTTACAAGTTATAATTAGGAAGGGTGTGGTCACAGAAAAGTGTTAAATTTTTGCCCAATCATGTCTACTTTCGTGTAAAGTGAAATGTTACCTGGTATTGTCCCAGAAAGCTTATGAACAGAAGGTTTGATTGAAGATTTAATAAAATTAACACTACTTTCTTATTTTCCTCTTTTCTTCTTAATCTTCTCTTCAAGATGAAACTCATCAGCACTTGACAAAAACTGCAAATAACAGCCAGATGCAGGAGCTGGTTTTATCTTTTTATGCGAGTATGTGGTGCTAATTAGTGCAAATTGATTAAACTTTAATTGCCTGATCCATGGCTAATTAATATTTATAAGATGAATGAGCAAGAAAACCAGACATTTATTAAAACACTTTAATGATTTTTCATATGTTTTGACAAAGCAAAGCAAATAGATGTTATGAGTTTAGATGTGCCAGACATAAGTACATTATTTCTTACATTTTCTATCAGCATCAGAAAACTAATCATTTTCCCCCACAAACTATGAAAGTATTTTTTCTCTTCCACACAAATATTATGTTGTAATGTTCCAGTTTCTACTTCATAATGCAATTTGTTGAACAACACAATGTCATTCAATTATGCCTCATGCCACCAAAGACACAACTACATCAGAAAGAAATTTGTGTTCAAGTCTGGTTTTTAAAATGGACTGCATTGAATCACTCAGTTTGTTCTAGCTATGTCTACCTGAGTTGCAAAATTATCATTTCAACCCCAGTCTAACAATACAGTTTTCTAGCTATCAATAGATTACTTCTTTCACTTCTGTAAAAGATTATCTCTCATTGACATACAAAATGAGACAATATTTCTTTCCTAACAATAACCCCAGTACTTTGAATGCACTGCGTAAAAATGAAGCAAACAAACTTGGCTTGCTATCATAATGTCTAAAATTATTTAAAATCCATTATGCTGCTTACTTAGTCCAGTGGGAAGATCTGTTGCTGCTTTCATTCATTCTCATCCACCAAACTGGATAACCTGATAAACAATTGTTTTTAGTAGTTGCCTTTTGAAGATAGCCCATACAGGTTTTCATTTCAGGAAAAGTGTCTTCACTTTCCCTTAACCTTCCTACATTCCATGCCTTTGGACCAGTTAGCCTAAAAAATAAGCAATTGAGATTTCCAGAGGTGGGGGTTTGTACACATTAATTTTAAAAAATTGGAAAAGTAAAATATATGCATTTTGCAAAATCAAAAATTATCTAATTTGTTTCAGATATGGCTAATTGTTAGAAGCTAGAGAAGAAGTCAGTTAAGACTTAGATTTCCTGTTCTTTGGTACAAATGACATTTGTGCACATAGGCATCATCAAAAACTTGTGAAACCTCTGGCAATTCAGCCAGAATAATCCCTATCATGTATTATTTGGTAGCATAGATGTCACCTTTTCTTTACATCTCCAAAGAGTAAACTCAGGCTTGCTAAGTATGAAACCCCAATGGAACCCTTGGGCTACATTTTATATAGCAAATAAAATGATATTGCCTCTCTTTGCATAAAGATGAGCTAAATTCACTGACATTGCTAACTAAAAGAGGGTGATCACTAATAACAGGACCATTTTGTACAGACTGGCTCACATACATGCTGCTGAAAATTTTCCATCTTAACATCCAAAATAGTGACAAGGAGGATAGTTAAGTTGGGAATCAGATGCTAACTGCTTTTTCCATGGTCCTCTTTCAGCAGTTTAGATTCAATCAAAAGACCTCGACAACTTCAAATATTCTCTGAAATTCCTATGAACAGAAAGGTAATAATTTTTAAACTTATTGATGAAATTCCCTTTATTTTTATTTTCTCTTTGTTTTATTTTTTGCAGGGGGTTGCAAAGTAATGTAATGAATAAATTAATTTTGTTTAATAAGTGATCCCCAAACAAATTCATTTTGAGAAAGTATTGCAAGAGAAAAACATTGAAAACCTTCCCATATTTAGTGCAGTCAATTAGTAATTCATTTCAGATAATACACTTTTGAAGCCCGTCTGCCCACATATTCACACACCCCCCACACACAGTTTTTTGATCCACTAAAAACATTCTGTGGTGAAAATTTTAGTAAAACGCTCTTACTGTGATCCAATTAGTCAATGCAAAAGAATCCCACCACACAAATATATAAAAAGATAAATCCTTTCAGAAAATAAAAGTCACCTAGACTACTAAGTGATTTTCCATAGCAAAATATTAGAAGATTAGATTAACTTTCACATTCAGAAACAATTTATAAATAAATACATCTAAGCATTATAGAAAGTATTTTAAATGGATGAATAAATGTGTTACCCTATAGAGCAGCAACTATAAAAACTTGAAGGGCAAAAAATAATAAGTCATTCATTGTGTACATGAGGAATTCAGAAAGTTTCTGCTAAACTCAATTACAGATATCATTATGTTCTATAATTTCTTAGTAAGAATTTTAATTATGCAATAGATAGCACATTCCAGAGCCCATGGGAAAAAACTGTACACCTATTATGGGCCTATGTGTAAAGAAAGAGTCACAGGGTCACAGAACATTTGAAGTTGAAGGAGCACTGAAGGTTATCTGGTTCAAGCCCCCTGCTTTAATAGGGCCACTTAGAGCCTGTTGCTCTGGGTCACATCCAGACAGCTTTTGAATGCCACTTTCACAATAAAAACGTGTTTCCTTAATCTTAAGGAATCTAACAAACACAATATCATCTGCATGCTCATACCACAATGAATGCTATGAACACGTTTTCTTTCACTGTACCTAAAGCTGAATATGTAAAACAAAAATATAAAAATACATTTGAAATGTAAATTCAGTGAAATTTCACATATCACATGACAATTACACAAAATACTGCTGTCATTTGAATAAATGAATCTCCAGAAAAAAATAGGGCAGACTAAATCCAAATAGAAACTTCCCATTCAGATAAAATCCCATTTGCTACTAAAATCTTGATCAGGGTTAGGATCAGAGTGTGTTCAGCACTAGTGTATAATTCCAGCCAGATTTGTCCAGCATGTTTCCTGATTACTCATTGTTGGAATTTTCAGTCCTGAGGGATAGGGGCCAGGTAAGAAGTTAGGCCCCTGAGCTTTAGGAAAGCAGGTGTCCAGCTCCTCAAGGAGAACAGTCAGTAGGGATCCCCTTTGTGGTGTCCCTCAGGGGTCTGTACTGGGACAAGCGTTATTTGAGTCTTCACTAATGGCACAAAGGGATTGAGGGCAGCCTCAGAAAATTTGCAGATGACACCAAACTGAGAGGTGCAGTTGAACAGCTGAAGGATGGGCTGGCATCCAGAGCGACATGGACAAATGCAAGTGGAGCTATGGGCATCTCATGAGACCAAGTGCAAGGTGCTGGTGCTGCACGTGGGTCAGGGCAACCCCTGTATCAGTCCTGGCTGGGGAAAGAGCAGATGGAGAGCAGCTCTGCAGAGAAGGTTCTGGTGGTGGTGGATGAGATGCTGGACATGACCCAGCCATGGGCACTCCCAGCCCAGAAACCAAACATGTCCTGCACTGCATCCAAAGCAGCGTGGGCAGCAGGGACAGGGAGGGGATTCTGCCCCTGTGCTCTGGTGAGACCCCACCTGCAGGGCTGCATCCAGCTCTGGGGTCCCAGCACAGCAAGGACATGGACCTGCTGAAACAAATTCACAGGAGGCCGCCAAAATGATTAGAGGAATATGAGTATATGAAGACAGGCTAAGAGAATTTGGATTGTTTAGAAGAAGGGAAGGATTTGGGGTGATTTAACTTTTCCAGAATATGAAGAGAGTCTACAAGAAAGACAGAACGACTTTTTACAAGGGCATGTAATGATAGAAGGGTAAATAATTTTAAACTGCAAAACAGTAGGTAACAGTAGACTTTTGAGGTATGCAATTGTATCCAAGATATTTGTGTGGAATATCATGATCCCTATGTTGAGTGTAGGTTTTGTTGGGGTTTTTTTCTGCTTTTATTTTGGTTTCATTTCCTACAGAAATGTGATTATATAAATTAATAGAAATGCAGTTCTAGATTAGGGAGTTTTATTGATGTCAGAGAACAAAATAGATTGTATAAATGTGGGATGTGTCGCATCATTTACTCATTACTTTTGGCATACTTGGAAATTAATATGGCCAAGTGTCTGATATCCATAAAAGCAATAATTTGGGAAAGATCATTTTCCCTACTGTGTACAATGTCAAAGGTTTAGTTCATATACTCAGTCAATGAAACTTTATTTGTCTAAAATAATATATTGGGCTGGAATCTGATGTATGGGACATTAAACTCCATAAATGAACTTACATAATGAATAGTTTCTTCTATCTGCATATGATAAGAACATTTTTGGATAATTTTCCATAACAAATAAATATTTTCAACCTGCACAGTTGCAGTTAAATGTTTAGACCATTCTTTTTTGTTGTTGTTTTAAACTCTATTCTGAATTTTTTGCAGTTATTAATACTTCAATCATAACGGTGAAATAGATTCATCTCTAAATGCATATAATAACTGCATATTAAAGATAATCCCCAACTAAAATCTAGTTTGTTGTATTTATGTAATTCAAAGAGAAAATAGCAATCATGAAAGAAAAATAAGTAGGAAAAAAGAGAAAAAGAAAGAAATGTTCCTGTCTAAACATATCGGTTGCAAGTTCTCAGAATCTTCTCATAATTTTTAAAAAGAGATAAAATTTGCAGAATATGACTCTACCAAGGAGGGAAGAAAATAGGCTCCTTGAACTAACTGACGGAAGATGCTCTTGCAGGTAGTGCCATTCTAAGACAAAGAAGTAAAAATGCATTCAATATTTTTATTAGCATTCTAAATCACTTCCTTTTTAACAAATGAATAACATTAACAGAATTAATAGAGGATTATAAAAGATCCTAAATTAAAGGATTAAATACTGTTCCCAAACTAGTATAAAACATAAAATAATTCCAGTGCAGTGTCTTGTACAGGGAAATACTGATTTTGCCAATATCCTGACTGCTTCTAATACAACAGACAGTGAATGGCAATGTACATGTGTGTTTCTGAAGCAACTTGAACTTCAGCATTTTATGTAATAAGAAGCTTTTTTATTCTCTTTTTTTCTTATTAAAAAAAAAAAAAAGACATTTCCCTCTCTTGAAATGGTCTGTTCCTTCATCTGTAGGTATGGGCTAGAAATCAGTTTCAGATATACTTTAGGAAGACCACTGTTCAGCAGGTAAACATGTTCTCACATAGCAAAGTTGGATGATAACAATCTATTTGCTGTTGGCTTTTGGTAGAATAAATTCAAAATAGCTTATTATAATTTGTCTTGTTGTTTAATTATAAAGATGACCTACAGCAGACCACATGGAATTTTAAGGTATAAGAGCATATATGCTTCTGTGTGTCTATGTAAGTACGTACGCATGTATGTGGAAATCCATTTCCATTTTTATTTTTTTCCAGTAATTGAGGGAATTTGGATGCTATTTTTGACATCCAAGCTTCTTTCAAAAAACTCTTGAGTCTGCACTCACTTCTGTTGATTAATGCAATGTACAAAACATTTAAAGTCCTGGTCATTTTGTCAGTCAGCTAGACTAGTAAGACTGTCCTGTTCATGAGTCTGGGGTTGCTTTTCATGAAAAACAAATCTGAATAAGGATGAGGAAATTCTAGCACATACCTGGGTATCATCCAAATGTGTTTGGAATACAATTGAATCAAGGAACCAGGAAAAAGTCAAATACTCCCATGACTCATAATATATATAAAAAAAAGCAGATATGGAAATAGAAGGAACTTTAACTCTAAGATAATGTTATTACAAGAGACTGTTATATACAGCTCAATTTATAAACTTATAAAAATCTATTTTAAAACTAGTTAAAATGTGTATACATTTTTAATGTTGGAAAAGAACCAAGATGTCTTTCAGCTGTGACAATTAAAAAAGTTACTAAAATCCCAGCTGAATTTTGTTACTTAACTATTTGTTGATAGTTTATGTTTCATTGCCCATTCCCTTATGTATTTTTTGTCCTTGTCTCATCTTCACTACTTCATCAATTTTTCGAAGAGTATTAATGATATTTTAGTATTCAACAAGTAACACAGTCCTTTCAGTTTCTATACAGTTTCATTAAAAATGTTCATGTTCCAATATCCATCTCACTTTGATTAAGAATTTTCAACATTAAGTGGAGACATCCTGTCGCATATAGTTTATCGACAAACTGAAAAAAAAAGGGAAAAAAGAAGTCAGGGCCAGTCTGACCTAGAGAGCAACACACACTTTCTCACGTACACACATCCAATCTTCTAAGAACAGATATATCTAAAAGTACACCTAAAAGAAACCTAATTGGAGAAGCAAAAGTTCCAGAGGGTAGTGAGCCACTGGAACAGGTTCCCCAGGGAAATGGTCACAGAATCAGCCCAAGAGAGTTCAAGATGAGTTTGTACAATACTCTCAGTCATTTCAGGGATGTCCTGTGCAGGGCCAGGAGCTGGACTCAATGATCTTTGTGTGTCCCTTACAATTCAGCATAATCTGTGCTGCAGTGATCACAGTCTTTTTTCACTAAGCAGTGTAAATGCACCACAGACAATGGGACACATAGTGTGAAAAAACTTTTCCAAAAATTAATAAAAAATTATTTTTTAAGTATTTAACTGGGAGGACAGAGGTTTAGACAGATTGGTTCTAAAATTTCAGCAACACCAACATCTATTTTTATGATTTTTTTCTCTGATTGTGTCAATGAAAAGGACAATATGATACTCTTCCTCTTTTACGTGTTTTCTTCTGCATAATTGAATAGCATTAAATTTTCTGTAGTTAATGTCCCATCTAAAAGAATAAAATTAATGCATCAGAGAAGTGTCAAGAATAACATTTTGACTACCTGCTTTCAAATATCAGTATGTTTGATGCTTTTGTTGCAGGGAGAAAAAAAAAGCCAAGAATGAAAGATCACAAAGAAAAAATTATAATTGACAATCATGTCTCAATTCTCTTTATGAGCACAACTCTCCCTCACCATAATAGGTGAATATACGAATTGGACCAGAAGTTTGCTCTCTCTTACCTTTACTTCTCCAGCTCTGCTTTCTACTTTCAGCATCAGATGTTCAGCAGTGTTTGTCCAGAAAAAAGCTGCTCACAAAACACTGAGAAGCTAAAATATTGACATTACAAAATTCTGAGTGTCAGGACCCATCTCTGTCCTCAGTCAAAGTTTCTCTTTAGTTATGTCAAGTGTGTCATTGCAGTAGCACCAAGCTGAACTATAGGCACAACTGGACCTTAATCTTTTAAAAGGCTCCTTAATAACTTGAGTGCTTAATTCCAAACTGTTCCAGAGGTAAATCAGTGCGTTAAGTGAGTCTGCCACTAGAACAATGAGAAAATATACCTCTGCTCTTTATGTAATTTGATTTGGGAACATTTGTAGTGAACACAGTGAAATTTACTGGCTATAGGTATTTACTTTTAAAAATTATTATTTTATTGCTGTTAGTTCACTTTTTAAAATTATTATTTAAAGAAACAAAATCAGAAACACACACCAAAATTGTAGAACACATTTTCAGGCTTTGAAAAGCAGCTATCACTTTGACTTCACTGGATCTATTCATTTTTCTCAGGGATGTAACAATTAAATAGATCTATGAAGAACTGAGTATGAGGCCCTCGAGGTCATACTGGATGTGTTTTCTCAGTTTGCTCATGCTGAGCTAAAAAGCTGTTGTCTAAAGCAGTAGCAGCAAAAAGAAAATGCATTAAAAAAAAAAAAAAAGCAGGCTCCTGTGAATTTATGAGGAGTGCATCACAAAGACAAATATTTCAGCCATGCAATTCCATTCGGCCTTTTCAGCTGTGTGTCCATAGCAAGTCAACGGCTAAATTGAAAAATCAATTCCAATTTAAATTATTGGAATAAAGAACACCAGGAGTCAGAGATAAAATGGCTTTGTTCTCTGAGATCCTTTTTAATTGGAAAGTTATTTCTTCAGGGTATTCTAATGGTTCTAAGGAAAGATTGCAAAACAAAGTTGATCGGCTGGGGGAAGGTTAATAGCTAATGTGCTTTTCTTGCTGCACAGCAGCCTCCTGTCTTTATGACAGCCTCCATCATATGTGAAAAGAACCATGATTCTAAATAATTTGATACATATGACTGTAGTGTTTCCCTCCATTTCCCAAAGAAATCCTATTATGGATGTTACTCTGAGATGTTCATAGCGGCCTGATATTCTGACCAGAATTTCTTTGCATACAGGTGTTTATATGGTTATTTGCTTAAACCTTCCGTGATACTGAGTGATTTTGCTGAAGATTAATATGATTTTGTAAGCATCAGAGGCATTTTAAATACCACAGCGGTAGCTGTACATATGGAAAGAATTTTCCTTTTATTTCAAGACTATTGAAACAATAACCAAGGTGGACTATCCGCTACTACAGGTAGAAAAATTGCAGCAAAACTGATTACAGAGAGGAAATAGGATTATGCTGACATGCGATAGAGTGAGAAAGGAAAAACAAATCCTTTTTGGGAAGAAGAAAAGAGAGTTAGTAAAAAGTCATTATGCTTAAATTAAAACAGAGCAGAAAAGGAAGCCTTGCTTCTCATATAACCAGCATCTAGAGGCATCATGGTTTAGTTATAACATCAGTGTAACCTTTGCTCTGTTAACAGGAAACTGTTTAGGGCAGCTGTAGATTAGAAATCTTAAATGGGCATTTAATTTGAAATTAATAAAACAGTTATGGTATGTGTTAAGAAAAGTTACTGAGGTTTGCTTAGTATATTTAATTAGTGTAAAAGAGATAAATCTAGTTGCCATGTAATGAACTGAGAACTGCAGATACAGTAAATGTGTACTTACGTTCCTATTATTAATGCATTAAACTTGTAAGAATGTTTAGGAATTTAATTAGCATTTAATAAGATAGCTATAGCAAATTACAGTAGTTAGATGTTAAATGTAAATTAATATTTTTAGTATTTAATTGATATTAACTAATTAATTACTGTTTATTACATGGCAACTAGATTTATCTTTTATAGAGTTATTAAATCTAAATTAGAAGTTCTATTTTAAGTGGCCTATACTCAATTAAAAAAAAAAAATACCGTATCTGGGATTATCAGGGTTTACCTTCATGGACAAATTTGGTGAGCCTGGGATATTAAACCTAAAACATAAATTCTATACTATGTAAGTAGATTAAGTATCTTCACACAGGGGGAATATTATTCATATGCATAATCCCAAGAAAATAAAATTTTTTAACTGATTGGAAATCTTTCGTGCAAGTATTCCCTGAATTAGGCAACAGAAAAAAAACTTTTCAAATAAAATATGCTGAACAATCAAAAAAAAAGTTTTCTCATCCTTTTTGGAACTAACTTTCCTATAGCTCAATGACATGTTAGAGAAGGGGATAAACAATGAGGTTTTAAAAGGCCGTCTACATAAGGCAATTGCTTTTAAAAAATATCACCACAGACAACAAATTATGGGGTTTGGATGTGGAATACTTTGGAATTTCTAGTCTTAAAAAGGAATTACACTGCTCTGCATCCATGTTTGCACCTTATACTGACAGCTATGTAGTAGTTGTGTGATGAAATAGTTTCTATGCAAATAATAGCAAGAGCTTATAAGAAGAGAAAAACAATTTACACAAGGAAAAGAGAATGTGTGCTAAGCCATCTATTCCACTGGTATGCTGCACAAGAAGTTGCTGCGAGCTCCTGGGGCTGTATTTCAATAAAAGGCTGAGATACCTAAAGCATGAATGAGAGGAGTTTGGGTATCAGCTTTAACTCAGCGTGCGATCTCCTCCATGACTTCAAAGTCCTACAAGAGCTTGCCCAGACATGGACATAGGCAGAATTTTGCTATATGAGAAATACCACATAATTGTTTGTCTAGCATATAAGGCTGACTGGGATGCCTCAGCTGGAGGTGTCAGAAGCATTAAGACTTTCAAGAAATTCACTTCAGTCCCTGAGCCTTTTGTTCTGCAGCTTTGAAATACAGAATATTTTTACACTTGTGGAATAATCTCCTGTTTATTAAAAAATATTTATAAAGCCTAATTTATCTGCAACTTCTGCAACCGTTGCATATTTTATTACCTATTTTTTTTTTTTTAATTTATGTCCTTCTGGATAAGAAATAAAGATAGCAAAATTAGACTACAGAAAGGTCTTGGGGCGGTGGGGGGGGGGGGGGCGTCTCTAAATCATAGAGATTGTAGAGAGTTGCAAAAAAATCTTACACTGATTTTTTTTTATTACATTTATTGCTGTCTGGATCCTTTTAACCTTTAAGAATTTTATTGTAAAGCTACTCTGGCCTTTTATAGTTCCTTTCATTTTACCTTGTTATTAGAATAATACTTTCTTGAAATTTAATCTCAGTACTTCTTATATGTCAATTTCTTCTCCATAGACATATTCAACTAGTTCTCATTGCCATTATCCCAGTATAAATAAAAACCTGATTTTACTGAAATCATCAGCAAAACACAAGTGGATTTGAGTAGGCCAAGGATTTTGACTGTTTAGCTCTCCACTATTCCTAATTCTTCATTATTCTCCAGTTATATTACTAGTTCTTTTACAAGTCACTTAATTGACCACTTCATTTACATCGAAGTATCTCAACAAATACTGTATTCATTCTCTTTTCCATCAACACTTCCTTAATGACAAAGGCTCTGATTTCTGGATAACCCTTCTGTCTGAATCATGACACTGTCCTCTACAAATCTAACTCAGGAATGTCTTTGGTGATTCATGGCTGGATGTACTTGTCACCCACCAGATGGCTGCACAGCAAAAGTTTCCCATGAGTACAGTGCCTGGAGATTTCAAGCTCTATGATAGTTGGTCCAGGAATATTTCATACTTGCTCTCGTCAAGCCTTCAGGGTCTGTAGCAGATGCTGCTGCAGTTTATTTATTTGAGTGCTACCATACCCCTTCCATTATCTTACTGCCCTAACTGGTTTAGTAAATATTTTAGATCTATATTTCTAATGCAGAGTAAGTAGGATTTAAATTATAGGTTGGTACATCTGTCAGCATGTGAAAATAACGCCTTTAAACTGAAATTTCTACTCATCTATTTTGCCAAGGATTACACTCTTTTGGATGAAAAGAAATCCAACAAAACCCAATCAAATTAAAACTACAATAATAACATGAGAACATATAAATGTTTATTAATTTGTAAAACATTAGTTTCAAGCTGCATTATTTCTTCAGCTACTTTACAATTAATAATCTCCTAAATATAACTGAATTTAATTGGATGGGGAAGAAAAGAAACTGAACTTACTTCTGACAGTATTGGCAGTCTTTGGACAATTTCCTGCTTTACTTACAATTGTCATGCATTTCTGGCATACATTTTGCAATTCACCTTTGCAACAAAATGGCATCCTAAATTGCTTCTGACATGATTTTCACAACTCTATATATTTATGCTATATGTATGTGTGTGTATGAACGCGCACATATGTGGACACATCTATTATTAAAGTCCTGTATCTAACTAAGTTTTTTGTAAAGGACAAGGATAATTAAATGACTCAATGGCCGCTGTGATTTTAGAAAGCCAGATTTTCAACCTGGGTGTCTGTAAGGAAGTTATATTGACATATTTATGTACAGCTACTTTTTCTCCCCCATCAGGACTGATTAACATTTTGCAATAGTCCAGACAAAGTCTCCTTCTCATAATATTCCTAACAAGATATGACTGTACAAAGCCCATGTACACCACATTTAACTTGGAGAGGCAGAGAATGTATGTGCCTGAGGTTACAAAGTGCAGCATCTAATTATTCTATTCTATGCTGATTGCCCTGTTTGGAAGAACATGCATTTGAGGAAGCAGATGTATATATTTCCTTGGTTTCACTTTGAAACATTTTGGAGAAACTGTAAGACCTTAATAGTTTTAAAATACTGTTGAACATGTTAAAACTGAAACCTGAAAACATTTGATATGAATTCTTTAAAAGATTCTGGACTGTATAACCACCAATCTGCAATGCAGGACTTAGAGACAGCAATCCCATTTGAATCATGCTACAGTTAATATGTACTTGCTAATATCATTTATCAAGCATTCTAAATCCACATGACACAAATGTACAGCATTCAGTCTGAAAAAGTTCATCAAGAGTTGTAAGTAAAACTGAATGAATGCATTATAAGCTCTTTCCATGCGGTGTTTTCCCCTGTCTGTCTCCTTAAAACATTTCACACTGAATGGTTTCCTGCGTGCTCTGCTGCAGATTTATTCTTCTCCTGATGCACGCGTGTAACTCCCCATTAATGTTAGTAGGAATGAGATTTACGTATGTGCACTGAGAGGAGAACAGACCCCATGGTATTTTATTTGCCTGTACAGCATTATAGCCTCTGAGGATAGATTTGATTTTTTTGTTGTTAGCAAAAAAGCAGCTTGACAAGTAGCTTTTTGATTGATAATACACTGGGAGTCATAATTTATATAATCTTACACCTGCTAGTGAACATAAAGGTCACTTTAAAGGTGTGAGTTGTGTGTGCTGGGGCAGAGCATAAACCAGAGGGTCAGTTTTCAGTGCTTGCTCTATGACAGAGAAACAGACAAAAACTCCTACCAATGCTGATAAAATTGAAAATATCATGGCAAGCATTGTAATTAACAGCAAGTTTCCAGAACTTGACATTCTGAGCAAGTGTCATTCCCTAGGTTATTACAGAGGGAATTAGAGTGGCCTTTCACTGTCAAACTGATATATACCATTGGAGCATTGCTGAAGAAAAAGTATCATTCGTGATGTCTTTTCAGGATTTAAACATCTGCTGAATTCCATCTCCTTCTATCATTTTCTGAAAATAGATACACATCTCAAAAGGTCTCTATCTGAGGCATTGAGTGGATTCAATATTTCAGCATTTTCTGCCTTTTTTTTTTTTAATAAATTATTCTATGTGTAAAAACTGTCTTGTAGACAGCATCAGCAGGACTTTCTTAAAGCTTAAATATTTTTGCTAGGAGAATGGTTTCCTAAATGTATTCTTATGATTAATCGTTGGACATACTCATTTTTCTAAAGCATCCTGTTTGTACACTGGGGTAAAATAAGAGAAAAAAAGCTTTCATACTATAAAATAGTGATATTTGTTCTCATTCTTGTTTTTTGCTTATCTCTATTTTTTTTCCTAATAGCCTTACAAATGTATGAGGCAAGAACTGAGACTTGAGCAAGGCATAATTTGATATTTTCTTGTTTTAACCTTCATCTCATATTGCAACAAGAGGGAACTGTACTTTCAGAATAGGGACATATTCATCCTTTGTGGTTTTCAGTCAAACAGTACTAGTATATGCACTAACATATTCACATTTCGTGGCCCTAATTACATGATTTCCATGATTTGCTATAATTATTAATAATATAATGGATGGGTTTAATTTCACTTCAACTTCCATCTGGGAAATAATCCAAAGCCAAAAAAAAAAAGCCATTGAGATCTTCTTAATGTGTTTGGGTGCTCTGATCAGTTTTTTCCAAGCTCTGAATATGACCCAGTCTTGAATGTGTTTGGTGAATTTAACTTCAGTATTGATGTTTAGGATTTCCAGTTCGTGCTGAAAACTACTGAAGTCCTCTAGGTGACTGGATGACTGTAGTCTCTATCGATTTGAATCATTTGTTTGGGTCAAGAACAGAGGCTTAGAATTTTGAGGTAATATCTTCAACATGGAGTGTTCATTGTCTCCTGTCATGAGAGGAGAATGTATCTCTCTTTTCAGGTTGGGGAAATGGTTACAAGAAATGACTTTTGACATTAATGGAACAGGGGAAAAATTCACTTTCCATGGAAATAACTGCTTTTAGGCCTAGCTTTGTCTTCATAGATCACCATGGTTTACAAATTACCTACAATAAATTAAATAGACACCTCTGCAATGGGGATGAAAGCCCTAGCAACACTGATTAGTTGTGGCAATTATTTTAGAGATTTATGCAGTGTTTGCCAGACCTTCTATGTCTTTACCATTTTATCTGTGATATCATGTTATGACAAAAATGAAAAAAAAACACATAAATAAGAACTAAAAAGAATTTTGTAACATGAAATTTATTAGAATGTTATAAACTAAATGAGCGAATGGAAAAGATTTTCCTCACAGATATGCTATTTTAATATCATTTTGTAACTTTCATTTCAGTATCTTCAAAAATAGCATTGTGACATTATAGAAAAAACCATGCACAATAACAAAGGAAGCTAATTTGAAACAATATGGTAACATATTTTGTTTATGTGTATACATTTAAAATTTGAGTTGGTATTATTCCACTTAGTTTGCCCAAAGATATTTTTTTCTACATGATGTTAATTCAATTAAGTTAAAATCTTGTTATCACTTTCTGTACTGACTAACAAAAGCTTTTACGTCACAGGCAATATTCAACAAAACCTGCCATTGTTGCTAAAATTGCCATTCAATATTGTTCAGAGGAATTTAAATTTTACTCAAAATTGACAAAATAATTGTGAAATACTATAACATTAATAATCGTAAATGGTTTTTCATGCAAAATATCAGAGATTATTATTTTTATCTATCCAACTAAATCTTCATTAATCATTCAATAAAATGGCTAAATAGAGTACTATTTATATGTATTTGTCATTTGGGATGTATATCCTCTTATAATAGCATTTTTGTCTGCTACTGCATGTTCAGGGGAGGATACAATTGATTCAGGAAGGACCACAGGGATTTTTCATGGAAGTGCAAATGTAACACCATATTTTATGGTTGAGGATAGTTTATGAGAGAAAGCTTTCTATGCCTTAGTGTAGAGCATGAGAGCAAATTTTTAACACTAGCATTGCTGATTCTCAGACTGATGATCCAAACCTTGGCTTATGTTATTATTCATTACGTTAATTTAAAATAAAAAACAACAACAAAACTACTTAAGAGAATTGAGTAATGACTTCACATTTTCTAAAAAGTAAAAATCCTGCAATCATTAACCAAGGTCAAAGTGACATAAATACATTGTAGATCCAACAGCTCAGGGAAGAAAACTAACAGTTTGAGCAGATCATGCAGGAAGATGGCAATTCTTTAACAATTTCAATTTAAAGATGTCTAGTGCTGTCTTTTCTTTTTATTTCAGTTCATGAAAATTTGGAAAGGATAGCTACATTGATCTTTTGTAGCTATAGTGCAAAACATCTCCCTTAACCATAATTTTTTAACTATCCTAGAAAACACAACAGAGATCATACTATTTCAGTATAGGAGCAGATATCTACCTAATGGTAAATAATAATGAATTTCCTGCTTATCGAAGCTGAAGATTTTTCATTTAATTAAAAAAAAATACAAGTAAATAGATAATATAAAATAAAGTTCACATATTGCAGAAGAATCATTGAATTTGGAAGGGAAGTTGAGATAATTTAATCCAAGCCCCCTGCTTGAGATTTCAGGAGTTTTCAGCTACAGTAAGTTGCCAAGGGCTGTGTCCACTTGGTTTCTGAATATTGCCAGGGATGGAGACTCCGTATCTCTGGCAAACTATTTCAATGTATGACCAATGTCATAGGAAAAAAAAAAAATGTGTCCAGGTGGAATTTTATGTGTTTTAATCTGTGCTGATTTCTTCTTGCCTTGTTGTGGACACTACTGAAGGATCTTTGTCTGCTCTGCTGCTTCTCAGTTCCTCCCATCAGGTGTTTACACACATTGACAAAATCCCCTTGAGCATTCTTATTCCCAGGCTGAACAATTCCGGTTCTCTCAGCTTCTCTTCACGTGACAGGTGCTCCAGTCTCTCAATCAGCTTTGTGACCCCTTGATAGAGTCATTTCTGGATATCCAGCTTTCTCCCATATTGGAGACTCCAGGACTGGATCAAGCAATTCATCTCACCAGGGCTGAGTAGAGGGGCAGGATCACTTCTCCTGACCTAGGAGGAATGCATTTCCTAATACTCAAGATTTTCTATTGGTGCTCTTTACTGCAACATCACCAAACATTTACATAGTTCCTGGTCAATTTGAGGTACACCAGGATTTCTAGGTCCTTCTCTGCAGAGCTGCTGGTCCCCAGCACGTGCTGATCCCCAGCATGTGCTAGTGCAATGGATTATTCTTCCCCAGGTGCAAAGCTTTGCATTTCCTTTGCTTGAACTTCATGAGATCCCCATCTGCCTGACTGAGGATGACATGGGCTAGGCATCTCATAAGTCTTTGTTATGTAGTACTTTACTTCCAGTCACCAAGTTTTAGTTTTGCCCCAAGGGACAAATATGTGCAGAAATA
Organism: Lonchura striata; assembly: GCF_050655825.1. NCBI lineage: Eukaryota > Metazoa > Chordata > Aves > Passeriformes > Estrildidae > Lonchura > Lonchura striata. Next base: position 53,047,535 of record NC_140703.1, on the reverse strand, counting down.
ATTCTCAAATACAAAAAGTATGGTTCTTGCTACCAACTATGAATGAGATTACAGAGCTGAAATTGTTTAATCCAAGAGTTGTGCTGATATTTAACAGCAGTCAAAATGGTCAGTCTGAAGCAGATCTTAAACATAGGAAGATTTGAAAAATGCACTTTTTTTTTTTCTTGACTTTCAACCTTACAAACTTTGAAATTTTTGCAAGGGGAAAGATGTTTTTTTATCCCAAAACTGGTATGGTTTGCCTCTGCTTGGAAGTTCAAAAATAAAGAAATTCAAATAAACCAAAGAGATCAGGAGTCTCCACTGAGTCTTAATTACAGTGCATTTTTTTTCTTTTCTCATTTGTCTTACCACACACTCCTTTACATATAGTTTTGTATACCTAGAATATTTTCCTCAAATCCATGTCTCCCTCCAGATAAATCCTAGCATGAGATAAAGTTATTTCAATTTTAAATGTTTCTGTTTCAGTATTCAATTTTGCATAGTTTTACATTGAAAAGCAGAAAGCCTTGTTGAAAGTACTGATTTTTCTTGCTGCCTTGACAGGCTATGATCAACAACAAACAGAAAACAATATGTACTTGGATTTTGAATATTTTTAAAATCTTTTTGTGCTCTGGAATTGTTCTTTTTTTTCAAAATAATATACTGAAGCAACACATAAGAATAGAGGTAATGCACTGTTTTATGCGCATCAAAATGCAGAGCACATTACAGTATTGTTCAAAAAAAACATATATATCTACAAGGTGGGAATTGATTTAGACTGTAAAGCAAATATTTTTCTCTGAGGTCTACCCAAATAGGTTAGCTTCTCTTGATATTGAATAGCTTTTATTTGTTAAAACAAATGAAAACACCTGAAAATATGAAGCATGTTATGCTGGAACTCAACTCATCCCACTTCTATACATCACATATAAAGTTCTTACTGTAGAAGAAAATGTCATGTGAATCTAGTTATGGACATAATAGCATGGGACTCCCCAAGGAAACCGAAAGCCCTTTTGCCTTCACTATATCGGCAAGCACGTATTACACTAAATGCAAAAGGCAGTGACATCAACGGTCTATAAAAGCATGACCTTCAAGTTGATGGATTTTGAGTAATAAAAGGCCTCAACAGCAGCTGACATATAAACATAAAAGGAAGTTTTAAGGACAACCCACTTTGGTGTATAATGAGTAAGAATTTCAATACTGTGTTTACAGGTTCCAAAGGCTTTACTGTGCTAGTTTCACCTGAGAACATTTCTAAACCCAAGAGGACACTGGGGACAGGACAATGAGTGTGGGATTTAAGATAATGCAGGTATAAATTTGGGAAGGAGGATGATGTTGAAAAAGATTAAGGTAATCTGTATCAAATGAGCATCAACGAAGGTAATCTGTAGAGGATATATATACATATATGTTTCTGACAAGAAAAATCATGATCATATATCACAAATAATACTTTGCAGCCAAATTTTCCCAATAGTGTCTTGCAAGCTTTTGAACTGCTGTCTTGAAAATGTATTGCTATGTTATGGGTGTTGAGCTGTACAATGAAATAAAGCTAAGAAAGTAATTGACTAAAGCAGGAAGGCAAGGTAGGGGCAAGGCTTCCAAAATGATCCCAAATGAACAGTCCATCCATTCAACACCCTCGTGAACTGATAGTGTCCCAAAACATAAAAATTGCCAAGAGGGGGCAGCAGCATGTTGAGTCATGGGGTCTCTCCTCCCTCCAGTGGAAGCCCACAGAAGCTGTGGCACAAGGTATTCATTTTGCAGATCTCTGCTAAATTGATGCTGAGCATGAGATGATAGTGTGATGCTGTCAATATCTTGGGGAAAAAGCAATTGCTTCCACTGTCTAAGAATAGTAGGACTTGTCTGCTTTTCTAGAAATTCTTCAGGTGAAGCCCAATTAAAAATCATAGAAAGTTTGAAAAGCCTTCAGTAGTCATACACCTCACAAACAAATGCCATAAATAGTTATCTACTAATTCCAAGTCATGACAGTATGCCATCTACTATCAAAAATTTAGAGTAATCATGGGATGAAGTTTTATTACCTAAATGCATGGATGATTCTCTCTGAACAGACAGGAATCAACAGTTCTACATGCATTTTAAGTAATTACATATGCAATACATATGCAGATGTAAAGGCAGATTTATATATGCAAGAATGCAATTTCTTGTCCACAAATTTTGACTGTCTATGACTGCAATACCACTTTGATTCTTTGCATACACAAGACTTCTAAATTTAAAGTTATTTGCATGCAGGGGATTAATTCCTCCAGTTCTGCTAACACGCTATGTTTTTCCAAAGCTTTCATCTATCTATATAGTTTCTTATGCAATCACCACTTTCACGGTATCTAAGAGGCCTAATGACTCCTTGTTCTGCCAGGTTTGCACTTAGAGCTTTTTATTGCCACTCTTTAGAAAGGTGTTTGAACTGTGGCAGGTAGGACAATCCAAAGACAGATCTCATTTCAAAGTATTCTGAAGGGAATAGCTAGTAAAGAAGCGCAGTGATTGATGCAATAGAAGACATAAGAGGATTTTCTTTTTTTTTTTTTTAACCAGCTACAGAGAAGTCTAGACTCTTTACTTTAAACTTGAAGTGTAAAAGGGGACTCTTAGATCTGATCATCTCAAAGTCTCTAATCTATGCAAAAAGTGGGCATTGATGTAAAAATAGTACATGTATGAACAACTCAGAAGCATAGCTGGAGTGCAATGTGTATTTGTGGGTCTAAATACTTTGAAAATGCTTGTTCCTGTCTGTGAGACTGGCAGAAGGTGAGAACAGTCAAAGATCTATTCTGTGAAATTTCAGCACTACTTTTTCCTTCTTATTTGAAATGTAAAATCAGAGAAATTGGTGAAAACCACAAAATCATTTCCATGCAAAGAATATAGGTGTATATCTAAGTCTACAAATGTATAGCAAAGTGTATTTATATTCCTGAAGTACAGCTAGGTAATATAATTTTAATTTTGTATTATTTTAATTGTTCAATGTTAAGAATATTGAAAGAATGCTATTCATTCTCCTAGTCACAATTAGTTCTGTAAATATATTCTGTCTCATTCAGGTAACTAGATATGTGCCTTACATTTATTTTCCCACATATACCTGATTTAAATATTTCTGTGACCAGAAAATCAAAATGTTAACTGTAATGGTGGGAATTTGACATTTTAATAGAAGAAAAATTTAGTCTTCACCTTCCATTACTTTAAAGCATGGATTATTAGAAAAAATATGTTTCACTATTCCCCTCAAGAACTGAAATCAAAGGGAATTTTCTTGGCTAGCATTTCTGAGATACAATCTCATCGTTGCTTCATTGGAAGGCTAAACATTTTCTCTCAGGCCATCAAAATTGGATTGGACAGAGGAGACCCAAAACATACAGTAAAAAGTGGTTTACACAATCACATTTATTCTTTTCAGAGATAAAAAAACACAAAGTGAAATCCTAGTAAATTATTCCTCAAAGAGAGATGTCATGATTGTCCAGCTAGCTGATTCAGGAATTCTGAAAAAAAAATGCTTTCTAAATCCCTAACATATTAACTTTATTAATCCTGTAAATTTTCAGGTAATTGAAACCTTTAATTGTAAGGTATGTCTATACAGAAAATGATGCATCACAGTCCATAGCAGTGTTCCCAAAAAGCAGAAACCTTCCAAGCATGAATGTTCACTCACATAGATCCATAGACATGTAAGGAATTGAAGTACATAATTACAGTATTTAATGGTACACTGTAAAATGCTAAAGCACTTATTTCCCCCCCCCCCCCAGATCCAGCTCTTTCAGTGTGACAAGACTATAGCATAAAATACATAAATGACACAAACCCACTGCAATTGTGATTTCTTTGATAAAACTTCTCAATCCCAGAGATATTTCCCTTCAGGTAACATTCCACTCTGGATATACACAGCATGAGCCAGGAAGTTTATGTATCATGTCACAGTGTAACAACTGCTAGAGACATGCAGAAAGAAATATTTTTGTTATCTTTGTTTGTTTGTGGGTGGGGTTTTTGTTTGTTCCTTTCCTTTTACAAGACCATAATCCTAACATAAAAGAGCATATTCAGCATTATTTTCTTGCTTGCATTTTAGATATGATCTTATCTTAGTGTGTCTTATTCATTTATTAATATATTTTTATTTCTTTGTATCTGAAAAAAATGCAGTCAATACTGTAGTATATAGTTAACTAACTGGATAATTTTAATATGGCACCTAAAGTCTGCATTTTTCTCTTCCCTTCCCTTCCCTTCCCTTCCCTTCCCTTCCCTTCCCTTCCCTTCCCTTCCCTTCCCTTCCCTTCCCTTCCCTTCCCTTCTTTTCAGAGCTTTACACAGGTCTGTTACTCTAGAGTGATGTGGAAAGGAATACTTGTGAAGAGACACATCAGTCAAATTGAAAATTTGATGAGTCAGATCCATTACTGTACAATTAGTAAATCATGTATCTGTTGAGTGGAATCAGTACAGGCTTGATGAAGTTCATGGTACCACTCCAATTTGAAGTAGTGCAATACTAATTTATACTATTTTAATTCAAACAAGATCTGATAGAGCCTTATTTCCAGTGATCACAGGAATGGCTGATATATTACAGCTATTTCCTTTGTAAGCATAAGGTCATTTGAGAGCTCAGATTCTATTACTGTCTTCTATGTGTTGGGAAATACTACTTTTTAACAGCAAATAATCACTTCATGAAATTTAAAAATGGCATTTGTTTTTGGCTAGTTATGATCCTGTTGCCTAAGGCTAGATCTTGTTCTCATTTCAGTCAAATGGAAACTAGTCAGTTCCATTTTTCAAATTGTCTTGCATTAATGCAATGCAGCAATGTTTGAATTGGGGCTGAACAAAAGAATTATTATTGGAAGGGAAAACATTATCCTGATTTTTGTTTAAAGAAATGCTAATTAAAATTGTTTTACTGCAAGTATTTTAGAAAAATTTAATTCTGTGACAATTTAATTTGCCTTTTTTTGCCTAAAATTACCACATGATATCTCTAAGACAACTTTTGTTTTGCTGCTCTGCCTTCCTTATCAAAAAAGAAAATTTAAAGGAATACAAATTATTATATTTTTCTATACTGCAAGGACAAGAGGCCTCTCAAATACATCACCTGTCTACCTTTCCCTCTCCTAAGGAAAGTTTTGTAGATATTGGTAAAATGCACCAAGACATTTACATTAGCATCCAGTAATCACTATGATTTGAGGGTATGTAGAGCAAAGATTTTAGGGACATGTTCACCTGACTTCAGCTGTCTATGATGTAGACATCTACATATGAGCTACTGGTCTAAATTTTGCTAAGAGGCAGTGCTCAGAAACAGACACTACTGAAAGTCTAGATCCTCTGACCTATATTTAATGGCTGCATTAGGATTAGATGAATGATGAGAAGTGCTTATTCCTCTCTCCTGGCTATATGGGGAATCTAAATGACAAGTTGAAATAAAGACATTTATGCTCCAGACATCTATATTTTCTGAATAATGATCCTACCTTAGATACTGGCATGCTGTATTACAGGCTGCAGAAAGGGGCTCCACTTGTCATTGGGCAAGTTAGTTCATATTTGTTTCAAGGGAAACATAACTCTGAAGGACTTCAGAGGTGAAGTGACTTGCCAATTACACCCATGCTATGCTTACTCACCCAACAGACATAAAGAGACAGGTATTATTTTCTCATGTATTACTCTTTAAACTAGTTCACATCTCTTCAGTGTGCATCCCTAGAGATTTCCAAAAATTGAGCCTATGCAACAGGTGCATCACTGTTGAGCTAAATTATTTGGATGATGGAAGATTCTTTGGTCCATTTAAGTATGTTGCTGTAATAAGTGATAAATGTTAATTGGTTTAGGAAAGAAGCACTCATATAATATGTAATTGGCCAGACAGAATTTATTTCAAAATTTTAAGTATTGATTTAAATTGAATAATAATTTACAGCAAATCACCACAGCTTCAGATGTATTAGTTATGTCCAGACAGATATAAAACAATTTTATATAACAAAAATTATTCTGCAGACCAGCTCTTCTTAGTCATCTTCAAACTTCCACTACTGGCTTTAGGTTATTTCTCTAAAAGCAAACTTAAAAAAAAAAAAAAGGCAAGGAATTAGATTAGGCCATATGTCAATAGCCTGTTACCAGAATGTTTATGTAAGCAATTTTCAAGGGTGAAAGAAAATATGCCATTCACTTGGAAAAATGCATTTATTGCAAACTGTGAGGACATATATCTTATTATAGAACATATGCCATAGGAATTAGAACTCTGACACTTGGGAAAAAGCTACATATCATTTTCATATGGTTACCAATGGTCTTTAATGTCAAGGTAGGTAATTTCCTATGTCTTGTTTCAAGAAGGTTTGTTTGGGTGAACATAAATAAGGACTTACCTAAAATAAATTGTACTGATTATATTACATTGTATGAGCATTCATTAAAAGTGGGGCCCACAATCCATATGAAATTTACAATCATATTTACCCACTTATATTTGCAGGTAAGATCACTGCAATGTTCTATTTAGTTTAGATAGGTGTGGGTGCGAAAGGTATCTACACATCTAGGAATTCCTCAGACAAATGGGAACACTAGTGATATACATCTAATTACTTCAGACCGGTTATTTCACAAAACAAATATCACCTATACTCCAGAAGAAACAGAATCTCACCAAGGATTCCTGAGAACATCAAAGAGCTGAATTCTGTTGCAACTTACCATGAAATTACAGTACAAACCATAAAAGCATTTAGAAATTTTCAATTCACTTATTAATAAAGAATGTAATTTATGTCATATTGTCAGTGGAATTTAATTTTGTTTTGTATGAGGTTTTTTATAAATACTTGTGTATTGAAATGAGTTTTAGAGGAGATCATACTCATGGTTTTCCTTGAAGGCAACTAGATATTAAGTTTAACTCAGTATTTTCTAAGAATGTGTAAACTGAGGCATGGAGAAGTTAAATTATTTAATGAAAATGACAGTAGCAATGAGTCAATCACCAATTAGAAATAAATGCTGTTGTAAGTCTCAGTTTCCTTCATTCACTACCAGAATCCTTTGCCAAAAAGATAATAGACAAGTGAAATACACTAAATTGTTTCAAATCTCAGAAACGAATTGGGTTCAGGCTCTGGGTGAAAGTTCAGGTTTCATTTTATTTGAACTTATTCACTGATTCTTAATTGGAAAGTAGGTTGATAAAATGACTAATTTGAAATATGCATAAACTGTAAAGTAGTAAGATTGAGGAATATGGACATATATATATATTGTAGTTCTTGCCAAAAAAGTTTCACATATGGCTTTGGCTAATGGCCAATAAATTTATTACTGGAAGAAATTACAAATGTTTCTGAATGCTGTTACAACATAGAGATGAATCAAAATATAACAGAAATATAGATAATAGAACATTCACCTGATATTTCACAATAGTTATCTAGTCAGAGGAAACTGTGAAGCTTGATTGAACAAAAGATAAAGTTAATACTACCTAATCAGAAGAGACCATTATAGATCAGTGAAACTGCAAAACAGAATAATATGACAAGGGGCAAGCCACATTATCTAAATTAACATTTTTCCAGCATGAACAAGAAGGGCCACTGTAGGAAAACGAGAGCTAAATACTGTGGCCTGCATTTAGTCAACCTGAAGTAATTATTAATTTATGGTTGTCTGTGATTTTAATGAAAATGAAAGCTGAGAGGAAAGAATTGAGAGAGATAATGTGCCGTGAAATTGAGTTTCATTTATTTTTGGGGCCACCTTTTTTCTTTATTTTTTATATTCTCATTTTGTTTTTGCTAAAGGAAAATAAGCTAAGACAAAATGTCCACATTAAAATTTTACCAAGGTTATGTAACTACTCACATACTTCCAATGCTTTAAAAATGTACTATTAAAAATAGTTCATAGGCCAAAGACTGAACTAACTGGCTTTCTCTGTTTCTAGCTGGAATGACAAAGATGTCTTCTTTTCTATCTTTTTTAGGATAATCACTTTTCAAAGGCAGTATTTTGCAATAGCACTTTTGTCATCAGACAGCCAGATTTGCCTAATAATATTTACATCTTTCATGAATACTCTATCATGAAGTGTCTTTTGTAGGGTTTTGGAATTCAAAATTATGGACAAAATCATAGGCAAGCAATATGGATAAACTACAGTAGCTGCCTTTTCAATTTTTTGTCTTTTTCCACTGCTGTAAATAAATCAACAGGTGCTGTTTCAACTGGTAAAATAAACCTAAAAGGAAGGGGAATCACATTTTTGCAATGGATAAGCAATACAGATATATATATTTGTTCATTCTGAACTGGAGGTAACTTCCTTAAAAAGTGAACTTTTACTTTCTAGAGCTGTGTAAGAACAGTTACAGAGTTTGCCCTTTAGCCTCCTTGTTTTGGAAATTATTTTCAATATATTCTGAGAGCCAGACTCTTGTCTGATATCAAATTTTACTGATATTTAAGATACTCTATGATATACCACGCATAGATCCTAGTCTGGCAGATATAATACAGTACCTATGGGAGATCCTTGTCCATCTCAAATGGCATCTGAAGTCCAGATTATCTCAGGCAATCTCAAAAGGAACTAAAGAGCTGTGTATGATCAACCAATCCATGCCATGTCGACTGCACCAATTAGATTTCCATTGACTTTAACAAAAACCCCAGATCCTCTTGATTGCCTAAAAGCTTTAGACACTTATGAAGAAAAAGCCTACAAGACTGAGACATATTTTAGCTATATTTTAGCTACTAATTTTTACCTTAAAGTCTAATTCTACATGCAGGAAAGCTGAATTCTACTGATAATTTAAAAAACCTCAAATAAAAAAAAAAAATATTGCAAAAACATTTTCTTATACAATATTTTTTTTCAGGATTTCTCCATCCCAAAGAGGAAAAATTATGTACATCCTGGTTTATTGACCACCAAAGTACATATAAATTAAGTGCCCTGTTCCAGCCAGGACAAGGTTAATTTTTACTGTAGCCAGGAAAGGACTAGGACCCGGCTAAGACTTGGAGGTTATTCCCTACCACCTCGTGACACTGCCAGGGGCAAGGGCAAGGGAATCTCTTCCATGGAGTAGGGTCTCTTCCAGCTGAGTAAGCATGGCAGAGGGAGCAGTTGGGTAAAGTCAGTTCTGAGCATTTTGCACGTGAATCGCTCTCCTCTCTCTTGTACCCTTCTGTTATTAATATGGTTGCTTTTATTCTTCATTTTCTTATCCCATTGCTGTTTCTAGTAAATGGTTCTTTTCCCAACTTGTAAGCTTCACTATTTGTGCCTTCATTTCTCCTCTCCATCCCATCAGAGGGAAGGGAGAGAAAGAGGGAGGGGAAAAAGTAAGCAGCAGTGTGACTGGGACATAGTCTCACTGGGAGACTGAATTGTGGAGTACCATTCCCAAACCATTATATCAAGAATGGGCTTTTGTGGAGGAGGGGGAAAAAGAGGGAGGAAGGCAGGCAGCAAGGAAGAAAGGAAGCAAGCAAGCAAGCAAATATTGATTTGTTATACAAACTGAATAGATAATAATTATTGCTTTGAGATACTTTCCTACATTCATGTCAAATCAGACCAAAATAAAGATAGCCATCTAAGGTTACACATGTAGAAATACATGCTGGCTGACTCAGTAATGGAACTCAGGACACAGGACAAGGAAATCTGATGTGATCAAATCTGACATTGAGTACAAGAGACAATGTATTTGCCTACACTCTGATTATCATCAGTTATTACTGATTAATCAATTGACTCAAGATTGAGGTTGAAATAGTGGAGAGATATTAGTGGATAGATTATCCTCCATAACATAATGTACAGTTTTGAATCAAGCTGTAAGTTTCGTATCAATAGTGACCAGGCTAAACAATTAATTTCTCAGTATATTCTACAAAAATTTGATTATTTAATGTGTAGCTCTTTCTTGTGAAAAAATAAATTAATTCATGCAGAGAGATGATGCTTGAAGGTGATGTTTTCTTTTTCTGCTTGGTGTCATACATGTAAATTCTGAGTTTACATGCAGAGGAAAGAAAAAGCAAATTAGGGAAAGGTAGAAAAAATGAGTGAAAAATAATTATTGAGGAATCAAAACTTTGATTATATATTGTTATAATTTCACATTTTATTCCTGAGCTTACCAAAATATTTCTTAATAATAGATTAATTTAAAATAACATGGAGAAAAAAAATTAATTTTATCATCAACATATTTTATAATTATTTTCTTCTTTTCTTGAGGGTTTTTGAGTTTGGGTTTTTTCCTTCCATGATTATGGGTAACTTTTAAGTGCTTATTGTAATGGGCCTGTTACTAGTCACATAGATTTTTGATAGTAATTAGATACCTCACAGAAGTAGACTAAATATAATGCACATTTTTGTGAACTTTTGTTGAAATAAAACTCAAAGATAAAATGCTTACTTCAATTTTTATTTGAAACACTTCTTTTGCCATCTGGATCTGAAGATACAATGTTCCTGTGGTTGAGAATCACCACCCTGAAAAACTAGCAACACTTATGAAATTGCAATATCTTCAAATCAGAGCTCGGCAGAAACCAGAGCCCGCAGCTGATCCACAGAACGAGAGCCTGCAGCCTCTCTGTGACAGTCTCACACTCATTTTCAAGACTAAGATACTCAAGGACCTGTGCTACTGCTGGTCTTTGCTGCTATTAAGCAGAACTTAATAAAGTGACAATACTTTCAGTGCTTTTACTAAGAGCTAAAAAGTTTTCTGCAGTGAAATTGATAAATATGATAAAAATGCATGGGTTAAGTTACTGCATCCCCTGAAAACCTCTCATTTAGATATATTGCATTTGTTTAATTAACACAGTCACTAGCTTTCCAAGTGAAATGAAAGTAAAAAGCTCCTACACATTATTCTCCTTTACTTTCTCATTAGCTGCAGCACTTTCTGACAAATATTGACCTGTAATTCTTTCCCTGTGCCAGAGAATTAACTAAAATATGAACTGCACACAATATACACCATCTGTCCAGTTTCAAAAGCTGGTTAGTATGTTGACTCCCATTGACTTTACTTCAAGCCCAAACTGCCCACAAACAAGAAATATTCATACATCACAAAGTATGCAAACTTTTCTTGCTTTTGTATTGCAGAGTTCACATACATTTCCTTTTTCTAATAGTATTTTTTATCCTAAATATGCTCTTTCCATGTGTTATCTCACCTGCCAAACTGGCTCATTCTCAGTCTGCTTACTCTAATCTCTTCAGAAATTCTTAATTACTGGTCTTTTATTTTTTCAGATACTTATATTTTGTTTTATCATTTTCCTAAATAATACAGATTTTTTTCCCAGTAAACTACATCACATTTCATTTCATATATATTTATTTCTCTTCTGATCCAAATGATGGGTTGAATTTTCCTTGGTATGACATCATGCTACCAGCAGATAGTGCCTGTTTGTGTATTTGTGTTACAGTGTAAAGTACTTCAATTTTTTTTTTCAATTTTTTTCTAAAGTCTTTCTTTACTTACAGGTACTCATTCTTATTCATGCTTCTTTGTTTTCACTTGTCTTCATACACGTTTCAGTCTATCTTTAATTAATTAATCAATAACAGAATTCAGCTTACTCCAGTATCACGTATCAGTTATGTGCATTGTTTATTCTTTTAATTTCTGATCTTGCTTTAGTCAGCTGATCTGTTTGAAGTATTCTACAAAGGCACTGTATATCAATATGTCATATTTACCCTTTTGACACTGGTTTATGCAATATGTACAGCATATTTTTATTCCTTCTCTTAACAGATGGGAATAGATAGAGCTCTTTCACCATCTCAAATTTTCTTCAAGACCTTGTGGATCTCTTCTCTTCTTTGGAATTCCTTTTTTTTCCTCCTTTCAAATCTATATTTATCTGTGCATCTTCAGATTAAGATATCTAAATACAGACATACATATGTCAATATCCAGGTGTCAGCCATGTGTCTAAGGTTCCTATGTAGTCAAGATACAGTCAATAGAGTAAATGGAGCCTAAAGAGTTTCCCCTCAGGTGAACACCAGAAGCTGGTCAACTGAAATGCTTTCTAGGCTTCACTGGTTGACTTTCTAAGGTCTTCATCTGTTTATAGCTAAATTTTTATCATCTGGCTCACATAGAGATATATAAATTAAGGTGTCAGCATGAAGCTGTATTGCAGGTTATGGTCTCAGTCCAGTTTCCCCATCATCTTCCACTGAGCAGTTCAATCCTGTGTCGTGTCTCACCGCTGGATGGAATTAACTCAGAATCCTTCAGTCCTATTAGTTGGCAGGTGTTACCTATTTTCAAACAACTGAACTGGACCTTCTACATCCTTATGCAAAAGAAAATCCACACCTATTAAACTCCTAAGCATCCACCTTTATTGTCAAAATGAATCATCTATATGACTTTTCCCATTACTTTTTTTCTCTGTTTTACCAAGGTCAGAGAGTATTTGGAGATGTACATTTATGTATCATGTGCCTTTCTTACCTGTTATCTTTCCAGTTTTCCTTACATGCTTGTGTGGAAAGAAAAGGATCAAAAAGCTCTATAGTGATCAGGAAGACAGATTAGCTGGGACTTGGTGACTCCTTGAATTCCATGTTTTGGCTCCAGAAGGCTCTGGGCAACTGCACAACAATATAAGTGCCTCTGAATTCAAGAACATCACTTTATCTGTTGAAAAATTCCATGTTCAGAAAGCAATCCAAGTTTCCAGAATAGCAGCACATTTCGAAGTTCTTAACACAAGAATGCATAGAGAAAAGAGAAATTAGAAAAATTATTTTTACTCTTCTGGTTAGAAAATTTTCCTTTTTATTTTTTATTCTATACAATTTTCAGTACTATATATATGCCTGAATCAGGTGACCTAGAAATGAAGCAATAGCATCCAATTGCCCTTTTGCTCACTGTTCTCTATCTCTTTCTCTCCCTTCCTACCCCTCTTTCTTATTCTTTCTGTATCTCCACCTCACAGTCATTGTTAAATGAAATCTGTGTTATTGACTTTGGCTTATGGTCTTGTTTGCACCTTAATTCGGGCAGAGGTATCTCTCATTAATCATATTTTAACAATCTCAAACAGAATATTAGTAAAATCAGGAGATCTTCTATTCCTGCTTTCTAAAATGGTTTAGTCCAGTGGATTGCCTCAGACTCAACACAGCAAACACAGTGACAGATATGGTCGCTACCTTGAAGAACAATTTGTAACTATTGTTATACTTTTGTAAAAAAGTATTAATATGGTCTGCATCTAACAAAAGATATGTTTAAAATTCAGATTATTAAACATTACATCTTTACTTCTCAATCTTGAAAGCAGAATTTGAAATCAAATAAAAATGTGTAGAGAGTGAGTGGGCAATCTTGATACTTCTACAAAGAAATTACTCAAACAGGTATTATGTTAATTTTAGAAGATGCATGCACTCTTCTCAAAAATGCTGCTTCTGTAAGGGAGTGCCATGGAGTGGAAAGAGTGTGGTTTAAGGTTTCCAAAAGTAGTGTCTGTGATAAAATACTGCAAGATGAAGGTGGTGAGGGCAGCAGTATAGTGTTATGGCAACCGTGTGTGAAGGTGTGCAGCATGAAGGTGGAGAGCATGGGGTAATACTGCTTTATGGACGTGCTTGGGATGTACTACTGGTGCACGAGCCTTCCAAGGCAGTGGGAATCATAATGAGTGTATAGGGTTTTATGTACTCCCATGTAATAGGGAAATTCTTTCCATATTCAGTTGAGAATTTTTATGCACCCACACCTATCTTTTGCTAGTATCTAAGAAAAACTGTTTAGCTTTTTGCATGTCAGTGATTTTATATTTACACTCAATAGCTGTAGATGGACTATACTCTTCTTTCTCAGGAAGATAATTTGAGGAACTTTTCATAAGTCTACATTGTCCATGTGTTTTAATTTGATATGTTGTGCTCTCAGAGCACCTTTATGGAAACAAGTAATGAGCCATCAAATCAAATAAAGTTCCTTCTCAATGTTCTGAATGTTAGCAAGACTACAGTAATTTGAGTTGATGTCCTATGTTGAAATGTCTAAAATCATTCTTCAAAATGGTGTGAAAAAATGTTGTGTTCTTCAATCCATACAAAGAACATGATTGTGCTTCTGATCTTAAAAATACTTTTTTCCTGTATCTCAACTGATATTTAAGAAGACATCCAGATTGAAAATTCACTTTGTTAAACTGATTAGGTAACATACCTATAACAGCCCCATAAGGGGGTGAGGGGATCTTTCATCCCCTTCTTATACTTATTTTTAAAATATTTATAACATAATTGACAAGTTCTCCAGATTATTTTATGTCATAACGCGGCAAGCACTCCCCTCGCCACGATACCCCGAGCCGTGCTGTGCTGGGCGGCGAGAGGGAAGAGAACGGGCGGCCGCTCCCCCTGCGAAGCTCTGCTGTCCCAGTTGGTGGCGTGGGAACAAATGAAGGCGACACGGGACTTGGGGGTGAACAGGATGGTTTTATTCAGTGAGCCCCAAGACCCCCTTGGGAGCGGGAGCAGAGCTTTTATACAAGAATTCAGGAGGAGGGGTATAGGAACAGCAACCAATAAGGGAATAGCAGGGGAGGAGTTTAGGGCAGGACTAACATATGACAAACCTATCAGGGGAAGCAAGGGAGTGGAATAACACAAAGTAACCAACAGGGTGTTGAGCCTCACTAAATAGACAGGGAATGCTCTGGAAGCAGGGAAGGGAGCTAGAAGGAATGACAGGGAAGGTTCCAGGGAAAGGGGCAGGGAAAGGGAGGATTGACAACTTGGAGATGAGGGGGTTAGGGGAGAGCTAGGGAAGATTGACAACTGGGGAGAGGAGATTAGGGATGGGGGGGGGGTGAACAGATATTGAACAAATATCACATTAAAGAAAAACACACCACCGCAATTTTATTTTGTTAATAGTTCTATGTTTGGTATATGGCAGACATTCACAAATACTAGCCAAAAGGAAGGAAATTTCTTGCACTGAATTTGTCCTATTTCCTGACTTGAATATTTTGTATAGAAAAACATTATCCAGAGTTTTGTTTAAGGACCCTACTTAGCAAATATTTTCACACCAAAAAAATAAGATTACAGCACTGCTCAGAAAAAGTGGTTGAACAGAGCAAAAAATTAAAATTGAGTTATTTTAAGGGAATTATTAATGGAAATGCAAATATTTATGTCCCTCATTAAACTTGATAAAGAAGAGGTGGACTAAGTGATAGTAAATGCTTATTAATATGTGTCTGTATATGGCTTATTACTGGAGATCCAAGCAACCTCGGTTTACAAAATAGTTAATATGGCACCAAAGCACCCTATCTAACACTTTAAAGTGGAGTGGAAGTCTTGAAATTCATACAGCAGTTTATCCATCTGTGTGGTTGTGCTATTCTAATACCCACCTGAATTAACAGCAGATGTTCTCTGATCGAAGAATCATAAAATGGTTTGGTTTGGAAGGGACCTGAAAGATCCTTTAGTTCCAACCCCACACGTCCTGCCACAGGCAGGGATGGCATCCTCTAGGTAAGACTGCTCAAAGCCCCATCCAGCCTGACCTTGAACACTTCTAGGGATGTTCCCTGGTATACATGAACATATCCACCTCTTCTCTGGGAAGCCTATTCCAGAGTATCACCACCCTCACAGGGAGGAATTTCTTCCTAATGCCTAATCTAAACCTGCCCTCTTTCAGGATAAAGCCTTTACCTTTTTTTATACAATCCTTATCCAAAAGAAAATAACAAGGATGACAAACTTGTTTACTTGCACTCATCTTTTAATTGTATATTAATTTATTGAATACAAATATAAATGAATATAAGTTTGCCATCAGCCTGCCTTTAAAATATATATTTAAGCATTTTTCTCAGGAAATAAAGTTAACAATTTTTTTTGGTACCATTACAGAAACTTTTGAGGGAATATAATGGTATAAAAGTTCTGTTGTTTACGTAATTTGTGGAAAATAATATAATTCTGGGGACTGTAGTGCCAAACATGTATATAGATCAAGTTAATTAGGAGTTTATATACATGTCTTAAGTTGCTTTCCACAAAAGATTTCCTTTAACTCCTGGCACATGTGTTTAGTGTAGAAATTCTGTTACTAGCTAGTGCCATACTTCTAACAAATCGATGATGTCACAAGCAGACAAATTAATCTAAAATGTGTGATAGAAAATATAGCACTGATCTTCAGAGGTTTTACCTTAGTTCCTTGAATTTAGCAATTATTTTCTGCCTTTTAACATCTACTTTTCTTCTGGGCAAATATATATTAAAAATTATACAGGGTCTGGCTGGATGATTAAAAGTCATTCTCAATTAATGGATGAGTAATAACCATAACTTGTAATCTCTATGACTACTTGAAACTGAGCTCAAACATAACATCAGTCCTCAAAAATCATGTTACTTGTTTCCAAAAAATTCCAAGAGAACAGGTCTAATTCTGTCCTCCTATATGTCATATGAATTTCCCATCATTCTCAACGCCACTACTGAAGGAAAGAAAAGCTGGAGTTTTGTCTTCTATTTCCTCTTTTGAATTCTTCAATACTTTAATTAACATCTTATATCTGTTTATGTCAAGATTTTTTCTCTATCCAGGTAATCTGCAAGTGAAGATAACTTATGAGAAATACAATTAAACTCTATACCCCTTTATCTAGCACTGATCCAAAAACATTACCAGTTCACAGGAAGAGTAATACTATAATCTCAGAGTTTTGCTCTCATTTTTTTTTTAAACCTTTCTCTAGTATTGTCATTACGAACCACCTATTGCCACAATATTTGTATTAATCCCTTCAAATATCAGGTCTGTTTCTTCCTATCTATTTAAAACAAAATATACTACACTAACATTCTGATAGACAGTTTTTGCACAGATAGAAATAACGGCACTGGAATCAGAAAAAAAGCACTAAAAATATTGCATTTTTAATGCCGCACCCCTCCGGACATTTTAGCTGTCTTTCTTCATTTATGAGCACTAAGTAGAGCATTTCACACCCATTGAAAGTAACCTTTCTGTCCTCTCCTCCAAATAACTCATTAATAAAACAAAATGACAATATATTTTCCTTGATCCCATTCACAAAGTTAAAAGTAAGATTAAGGATTGAATCATTAATACAAATGATGAAATGGAGAAACTGTTCCTAAACTCGAAGTAGGCTTTTATCCTCTGTTCATCCCTGTCTTTACAGAAGAGACATGCTTTCATTCTTACCATAGGAGTAAAATATACCCTATACTTTATATTTTCAAGAGATCAGAGCTTTTTGTTTGTGTATTTGTGGGAACAGGGGAACTTGGGATGGAGCTGCTTAGCTGTATATCAGAAAGTCAATGTCAGTACTTTCCTATTAATGAATTTGCTTCATGTAGGAAACTTCATTCAGGCCATTCAACACATGAAGACTTTCTAAAGGTAATCTGCCTTTATTTTTTTACTGAAAATAACCTGAATCAAATTCCTTAAAATGAATATTACAATATGATGCATAGTACACAATTGAATGTGTACTAAATTGTCAAAATCTCAATGGAATCCTAGAGGATTCCATTTAAGGTGTTTTAATGATAGATTATTTCTGACACCAGCTAGCAAAAATGTCACAAATCTCATTTGTAGCATGCTATGTAATAGAAAAGTTACCCATGGCATTACAGTAGTAGGTGTCACGATATGTATCTAGTATTGTAAAAGGCTTGAGCAGATTTTGCCACCACAGCAGTTTAGCACCTCATCAATATTTTCAACATCAGATAATTTGGATTCTTCCAAACACTGAATTGTGTAACTGAAAAAAATCCAATACAGAGAATCTGACTTAAATGTATTACTGGATTATACAGATGGAGTTAAGACACTTTTTTAGCACCCAACATAAAGTACCATTGAAGTGGAAGACTTAATATGCATTTGTGTTTTGATGGTTTCAATCATTTAAAGAATGAAATACACTGGTCTATGATACATATCTGATCTAGTTTTCACCTGACCTATCATTAGGAATAAAGACTACCTAAACATGTAGTTTTGATACTAGGCTGTGGTGCTAACACTTTGTGTGTCTGAGGATGGGAGACTCCTCAGTTAGTGAAACAATTGCATGTGGACTGAACAAATCAATTTGGTACTTTTCACTGCTGGAAGGGCAAGACTACTGTCATTAGAGATGCTTAGGATTTAGCTAAATGTATTCTGGCAGCTCGACTAGCTATCTGAATTTGAAGAAGAAAAGTATAGAACGAACACCTCCAAATGATGCTGTGATAACACTGGTCGGAATCTAGATTAATTTATTGTTTTCCTACTGATAGATACAAGAAAAAAATTTGCATATTATATTTTAAATGGATATTCATGTCTTGTCAATAAATAGTATCTTCATGATCTTCAGTTATTATGCACCTATTTGGCCAGCTCTGAGCGTGCTGTAATTTCAAAGACCTGTAGCTGTATTAGCATAGAACAGAGCCTAAGACTATAATAGATGTACCATAGATGGCAAGGCAGGCAAAGCAAACTTGCATCACATGAGTCCTATCCATATGATGGCTATAGAAACTTTCAGCAGCAGCACTGCTATGTTTCCTTCATACTCATTTATTTTCTAGATACAGATGATGTTTTGTCCTGTTTCTAAATGATGCTGTTTAAACAAGAATGTATCAATAATAGTATTCCATTCCACAGGAGTTATACTTTGGATTTTTCCAGGACTCACTTATCAGAGAATATAAAAATTTGCATAATTTAATGGAGGGTGAATGTTCTAGAGCATTATGATATGAACATGAGACAAAGGATGAAAAGATAGGTTTATTAATGGGCTTTTTGTTACTTTCTTCTGTAAATACCAGCTTGCACATTCAAATACCTGACCTTAGTTCTTCAGAAATTATTTTCAATAGTAGGCATGCTATCCCAGTCTTCATGGCAGATGGAAAATTGTAGCCATACTTAAAGATTTTTTTTCTGGAAACTAAGATTTTCCATTTTTTATAACTGTCAATCCTTTCTTTGCTCTTTTGCAAAAAAGATTCTTTAAATCTTATAAGCAGTAACACTATGAAAATATCCTGTGAAATATTAGTAATTAAAGGGTGTCTTTCTAGAATAATCAAGGAGATAAAGAGGATATGACAAAAGCTTATGGCTGGACTTCTCAGAGCTCCTTGTTTTCTACATTTCAAGGACCTACCAGAATATTTCCTAGTAACAGAGGATATGCTGAGATCTCCCTTGCAATATTGAAAACACATTTTTGTAATGCATTCTTTCCTCTCTTTACAGTCACATATCACCTCATTTGTGATTAACATTAATCAGTCTATTCAGGCTTAAAAGTAATTTCTTTTGATGTTCTGCATGCTGGTCTGAAGGAAAGTATTATGATTTTCCTCTATGTATATGAACAATGGTGAAGCAAGATATCCACTACAGATAAAAATAGTCCATTAATAACAGTAACACGGAGCACTTATATGAGGCCTACTATCTGCAAAGCAATTTACAAACAATATCCAATTAATCTTCTCCAGTTACTCAGTGTAATGCATTCATTACCTAATGGATCCCAAATCTTTAATGCAACAGAAAATCTTTAATGCAACAGCAAAGTTTCTAAAGGTCTGAGGGTACCTTTTGCAGCTGAAATTCTCATTTTACTGACAGTTGTGTTTTCTGAGCAGGAGCACATTAGGACAATTTCTTGGGCCTAGGGTTTGTAAAGGTTTATTCTCAGTGATTTCAACTCCTGGAGCAACAGGTGTAGGATCTGACTGATAACAGCTCTTTCATAACAGCTAAATTAATAATTATGAAAGGGAAACTTCAATGTGAAACTTAGGGGTACTTCAAGGAAAAAGAGTTTTAAATGCATAATTGTACTATACTTTTAGAAATTGCTACAAAATGGTATCAAGGATAGGTTTTTCAAATGAGTTAGCACCAGAAATTTTTTTTTTAAAGTCAGGAGAATCCTGATTTAAAAAAATATTGCCATGTTATCATGATTCCATTATATTTTCCACTTTATTATCTGACCTGAACAGCTTTATAATGAATGTGCTGTAAAGCAAGCCAAGAGTAAATAGCATCAGAAATGCTAATCTTGGTAAATTTTGAGGTCTTTGCAATATTCTTCTATTCTTCAGACCAGCAAGTGTTTTCCAGCATTGTCTTCTCATCAGAAGTTCAGAATATGGAGTGATGTCTTCACTTCCTAACTTTAACCTTCTGAGTTGGGAGTTGTTTTTAAATGTTTATTCTTCAAGAAAAATAGATGGTATATTCCTAGCTAGCCAGGATTCAGTTGCCTAAAGAGACATACCTACAGTCCATGGGGATGCCATCTATTCTGTCTGTCTCTCCAGGGCCAAAGGGCATGCTGGACATCTGCTGCACCTTCCTAGATGGGGCCCACATCTCCTCAGCCTTTAGATGGCATTTCTTATTGTTTGAGGAAATGAATGCCTTCTATCCTGTCCCTCTGGTTTGTACATCTGATGAACCACTTGGGCACCCAAGAGAAAAAGGAATGCCTGCTTGGGTGCACAAGCGTGAACAGTCATGAAACTCTAATTTTCATACACATTTTCTAACACTTCAGAACAAGTAGCTGATCTCCTTATTATGTATGAATCACAGATGCACATGCATCATCTTAATTTTAATTTAAAAATTATTTCTCTAATATTTGGACAACAACTTTACCTCTTTCCTGTGAAATATTTTCTTTTTATTATTAATTTATTACTGCTAATAATTTTTTTTGATCCCACAAGTAAGCATAATTCAATTAATTTTCCAAGTTGGGGGAACACATAACACAGCATCCCCCCATGCAGCAAGATTTTTTTTTCTATTTTTTCTATTTTCTTTTTTTCTATTACACAATATTTTATTTTCGATTACACAAAAATTACAATTCTTTTCTATTTCTTCCAGTGATATCAGCCCCCTTAACCCTCTTGTCAATGCATTCTCTCAGTGCTGCAAGAAAAATCCATCCAACTCAAAGGTTTCTTCATTTTCCTGTAAAGTAATTCCTTTAGGTGGAGCTTTATATAAGAAGAGGGCTATGTATTCCTTAGCTACATTCTTTCGTTTGTGCTCATTACCACATGAAGTCAGCCTTGGCATCTTAGAATACTTGACATTCTTCGTACAAATCAACAAACCATTTAAAATTGAGCACCTAGTAGCTGAAAGGTCATGTCTCATTGTATTCAGTAGTTTTGGACTAAAAGTGTAGAAAAAACTCTCAGAAGCTGTGTTCCACTCTTCTATTAATCTGTATCTCTCAGCAGAAAATTGCCTGACTTCCAAAGGACATAGTCTTAAATGGAAATCCAATTCACTCTATATTCTAAAGAAGAAAAAAATTAAGAATTATTTATATGTCATTAAGGATCTTATTACCAAAAGAAAGGTATAAGTATTTTTTGCTAATTTTCACTATTCATAGTAACAAAGTAAATACTTTTTTAAAAAAACCAAATAATTCCCTATATACCCTATGGATTTTCCATTAATCTGTCCCCTACTGCCCCTTTTTTGGCAGGTTAATTCATACTTATCAAATTCCATTGGAAAAATACATCTTCTTGCTATCTATTCAATGGGTTGCTTCCTGTATCATTTATGTATCATCATATAAGACGTTCTAATAAACTTACTATCAGATGATTTTACTTATATTTTAAAATCTTAAAAAAGAAAACAAAGAAATATGTTTTAATTTGATATTTCACTATTACTATTGCTGAGAACCAAATTTCATGGAGACTTCAGTTTTATATGCAATTTAAATAGATTCCCATTGAGAAGATGCAATATAATGCCATAAATGCAATAATATAATTATTCCTGGTAGCAGGGATAAGGCTGTTGAACCCATTCCTTTAAAACTTGATGGCTCACTCAAATAGCAAACATTTTGACTAGCTCAATCTGTAGCCTTGAGTAAGCACTTCATCCATGTTGAATTTAATTTATATACATCCTTTGAAGTTTCTAATAGAAATTATATCTTTTAAAAACATTGAGAAGTGCCCTGTTATATAAGAACTTCAGTCTTAGCTCATTATAATCTTCCATCTCTATTTTCAGTTAATGTTGCATTTTATCCCTACACTCCTCATAATGTCTCTCACTTCCCTTCAAATAGTACAGGCACAAATTTTCCCAAACTCATTGTAAGAGCACTATAGAATATCAGTCTATTCTATACATTCTAAGATTTATGGAGGTTGCTGTGAAAGGTATAGCTTTTAGTACAGAACGATAGCTACTGGATAGTTTTGCAAAGACAGCTTTCACAGCTCTGTGCCTAACACATTCCTTATGAAATACCACATAGGTTTTCAACAGACACCAATAAAAGAGGGTTTCTGTTCAGTTACCCACACAAAGACAACCCATAGCCTTCTGGAATGTTCCAGCTGTTTCAGACATGCATGTAAGATGGAAGGTAAATTATAAGATTTACAGGAGATCTGTGCTTTTTAGAGCAATGTCTTGAATCCAGAAGAAATAGGATAAGGTCACAAAAACCATTCAATTCTAGATGCCTGTGTTTGGTGTATGAACTGGGCCTAGATCTTCTTGAAGCAGTGGACATAAAAGATATTTTCATATTTCAGTCTTAAATAATTTTCCATCTTTAGCATATTTCCATGAGATAGTACAGAGAATCAGACTCCCCAAAACCAAATACAAGCTGGTTTTATTCAGAGATAAATAAGGTGCCTAAGCTATCTGGCCAAGGACAGAAATTTTTTCTCTTCCATAGAGTGTACTGGTACTTACCATGGAGTTGGTGTGTAACCTGATTTAAAAGACCATGTTGTAGAAAATAAATGTATTTGATAGTTTTTTAGAATACTTAGCTGTTTGCACTTCGGCATATTTAAACCCTCTGCTTTGGTCAACAAAATAAGCTATATGAGGCCAATATTATGTCTCCCTTTGTTCACTCTAAGATCCTGTTAGGCCTTTTAATCAGTATGTTGCTCTTGGTTTCTGCTTTGTCATATATTCTGTTCCTCTACCATCATTTATACCCTGGAGGGCTTATTGATTCATGTACTCTTATAATTAGAATATAGTTTACAGTCTACAGGTTAACCTTTAGTCTTTATATAGTCTGTATGAACAAAATTAGAAGCTGACTGTATACAATCCTGATTATTATTTAACCTGATGACACTTTCAGTAAAAGTCTAGTTTATAAATGATTTCATCTATAAATCCTATTTAATTACTTCTAAATTTGAATGCCTAAAAATATTTAAGCTCCTTGTTTTCATTGCTGTTTTCACACCCATCTGAACCCAATGTCACACTTCATTTGAAACCAACAAATAGACACGTTTACAACTGACTGTCATGTTTACCTCCTGAATTTCAGAGCTTCATATTTATAACAATGCTGCACTCTTTTACTTAGTGAAATGATTTCTACTTCCCTTCCCAGAACTTTCCAGAACTCCCAGAACTTCCCAGAACTTCCCTTCCCCAGGTAATGCCACACAGGACCAAGAATCATTTTGAAAGAAAACATACTGTGATTATACTGTGATACTGTGATTAAGCCAAAGCACACAATCTTCAAGTTAAAAAGCTGGCCTTGCATAATGAAGAGGTGCCTTTACACCTTCACAAACACAAAACCAATTTGTAAGTTCCTCAGGTATTTTTCTAGAACTACAAATTAATTTTTTTTGGTCATGATTTATAAGACAATGCATATGATTATTCCCAAAAAAATATTATGGGCAACCTTCACAAAACAGAACACCTTTTGTGATGCTGATGCCATATTTTGCAAAGATCAACTACTGCATTTTGACCAGCTCTTAGTTAAAATAAAGTTCATGTCACCGGGGGCATTCTTCAACTAGTTTTACTTTCCAGTTCCCAGCAGTGCTCTCTCATTTTACAGCTTCTCAAATACAAACATATTAGCCATTTTATTGTTGCTGGGAGTTTGACTTGCAGCTTAAGATACATTTACAGCTGGAAGTTTAATAGATTTTCAGGTCTCTAAAAATATTTCTGACACTTACATGCAATGGATGAGAATGGCTTTAATGACACTTGCAGGAATTTCTGACTAGGGATTTCACAGAGCTCAGTCACTGAAACAATAAAGAGTTTTCAAAATCTGTAAAAAATTCTGGCAGTTTCAGTCATTCAGGAGTCTTATCAAACAAACGGAGAATTCTCTCAAAGCATTTTATGATGATTCTACTTATGTTCATGTAATATTTTTGCTAACTGAGAGGAAAAAAAAAGTTTCCTTGCTCTGTTTTGCATTAGTTCAATATATTAATGAGACTGTTCTATAAAGACAGAAGAAATATCTCAGAGTTCATCAAAATTATTCAAATGTATCTTCAAAAAGGTAAATCTTTAAAAATTGCATCGAAATAAAAAGGATACAGTGGCAGCTTAGATATAAAGTGCTGTCAAATAAAAAAAAATATCCCCATTATGGTCAAAAACACCCTTTAAAGTATCTCAGTATTTGGCAGTTTCCTTGTTTCTTTCTCCTTTAATATTTTCAAGATTTTCTTTCCATATTGCTGTATGTAGTCTAGTATTGAGGCCAAAAGTGTCTTATTATTTAAGTCAAAAACAGAATCCCTTTGTCAATTTAGAAATCAGATATTTGAGATCTCAGATCCATGTAACTGGAGCTTTTTCAGTAAAGAAATTAAATTACTTAAATCCTCTAAAATGCTTTAAAGGTGTAGCATTAAAGTTTACCTTAATAAAATACCTAGGGTAAGTGAATCAGAGAACTACTGTGTCCTGAGCTTTGTGTTTTGATCATGTTGCAACTGTGGTTCAGAGACGGATCTCACAATTGTGAAAGAGATCACATACATTGAGAGAATAACCCAGCATGTGAGCTAAAGTTATAACATCATAAGATTAGTTGGCATTCACCAATTTGACAATCTATTTTAATTGAACACCTAGATTAGGAAATGCAATTTGTTTGGCTTTATGTATTTCTTGACAGAATGTGGCTGTCTTACCCAAAAGATGTAATTGTTTTTGTTAGTCTCTCTTTCATGCCTGATATAATTTTCAATCAAAAGAAGAATAAGGCTAAAATACAAGTTTTTACAGTAAAATGCACTTTAGGGACACTTTTTTTCAATTCTTAAAACTGGATAAATAAAACGTGCAATTACAATAATGAACACCTATATGCATTAACACATAATTAACTCCAGCACTACAATGCTTCACACATATTGAATCTGTGTGTGTAGTACATAACTGTATATATGCATCAGTACAGGATATTGTATATCCTGAAGTCATATATAGGAAAAACAGAAAACTGTGTTGCCTTATGGAATTATTCTGATGATAAGTGTTGAAAACCATATTCTTGCTCATAGTCAATACTTCACAAACAAAAACAAAGATGCAGAAGGCAAATTCAGTCATTCATCTAACAATATCATAACAAGCTATCACCTTTCATGTATCTGCTGCTGAAAATCAAGTAGATTAGTGAAAGATGATCCAGATGCTTTGACAAGAAGCTGTTCTAAAAAAGGTGGCCAAGCATCTTCTGGAATTTTGTTGCAGGGAAAAAAAAACTTGTGTTGCCCAAGGTTGGGGGATTTCAAAATTGCATGCATGCACTGTATTCACAAAAAAAGAATGTAAGGTTATATAAAACACCTGTTTATATGTGTAATGCAAATCTGAAATGTATGTTATTAATTCTCAGCTCTGTTGCCAATAGAAACTGTCCCTTACACCTATTTAAAACTGAAGTACACAATTATTAACAGAAATAATCTATAGTCAGAACGCAACTCAAAACTGATTTGTGTGCAAAAAGAGAGTTGTTTTTCCTCAAAAGTACATTCTTAAATAAAAGAGAGTTGGAAATAAAAGGCAAACTGCACCTTGAAGTGAAAGAACAGGAGCAGATGTCCTTTAGCTGTGTGTTTTATTGATTTATAAACACTCAGTCAGGCTACCTCATCTCTGCAGAGTAATTTAGATATGGGAAAATATCTGTGAAATATATTGATTGCATTATTGATTGAAAAGCCAATTGCTGTTGCACTCCTGTTTTACCATTTAAGTCCTGACACATTTTGACATATGAGCCAGCTGCGACTACTGCCTCGATACTGCAATGAGATAATGTGAAAGCTGTCATAACCACTTCTGTGTCAGCCACAAGGATTTACAGTGCACTAGTGCTGCTATTTAGCTTGTTCCTTAACCACCTGAATAATTAAGGTTTGTTAAAGCTTTTGCTGTTGCACATTTGGTTTATATATGTGCTGTTTTTATGTTTCCTTTCACACTGGATTGATACATCATGAACAAAAGAAATGTAGAAACCAGGCTCTTATTATTCAAAGCTTATACACGTGGGGATGATTGTTTCTGCTCAAATATTTCTCTCCACTCCGTGAGGAATTTGGATTTTACAACATTTCGCAGGGGAATTCTCACTTGTTTCCAGATCAGTTTACACTCAGCAGCAATAAATCAAGGGAGGACAAGAAAAAATCCTCTACAGCCTATTAACAACTCTGTCATTTATTTTGAAATCTGAAACTGTGGAAAATTCAATGAAAGCACAAACATAAAGCAACTTATTTGGTATTTTTCATATTTAAAAAGTACTTTTATATTTATTTTTTTGTTGTTGAAATTTAAATGATACCAACAAGATTTTTTGAGCCCAGATACAAAATACAAGCCTTCTCATAAAATGCATCCTTGAAGAACAAAAGAAAATTTTCCTTTACAAGCGCCACATTTTATCACGGCAAGTGAACTATACAGTTTTATCACCTTCTTTCCTACTCTTATTTGTGAAATAAGAAGGCATTTTCATAGTAGCTTTAACTCATTTCTTTTACTATAATCAATACACACTTTTATTTTTCCTAAGGAAACTGGTTATACTGCTAGAATCATAGAATCAGAACACCCTGAGTTGGAAGGGGCCCATGAAGATCATCAAAGTCCAGCTCCAGTTCATTCATGTTCAGTTCTTGTTCATTTTCAGTTGTTTATTTCATGAACTTTTGACCAGATCCAGACCTCCAGGTACAATCCATATGCAGCTTCTGTGTCCTGACAGAATGGTATAGATTTAAATGTATTCTGCACATGTTCTAGGTTGTACCTACCTACATCCAGCAACAGGACTGGACTCTTGCTTGCATATTTTTCATTATGATACTTGTATTTCTCCCCAAGGTACCAGATGGAATCCAAGCATTCTCTGGACCTCCTGTTTGGAGGCACTCCTTGTGAGAGAATGGAATGTAAAAGGTTAAAGACTCTAAACAATCTGACATTAGAAATGCAGGGGCTGCTTTGCTGACAGTGTGCAAGGCACAGCCCAGGTGCAGGGAGGGTGTGCACACAACACTTTGTTTAGTGACAAGCTGGGGTTTGAGCCAGATAAAGGAAGAGGCCAATCATGCCAGTGTGCTCTTTTACAGAAATGGTTCAGGTGTAAAATTTCCCCACTCCCCAGCAAAGTACCAGAACATTCACACGTAGGCCCAAGGGTTTTCATCCTTTTTGATGGAACATAACTGGCTCAGCTATGCTGAGGTGAGAAGCATCCATTAGGTCTTGGAAGGGATCATAAACCATGAAAATCCCTAAAATGCCCCAAGACACATTTCAGGGGCCTCCCGCCAAGAGGACTCCATGTGATCCACAGTGTTGCAACAGACACAAATTTCCTGCCAAAGAGAGGCATGTGGGCATTCCCACCTGAACATGAGAATGTATTAACCCACTGAAATTTGTGTTTCCCAGGCTTCTCCCACCCTTTCACAGATCAAGACAGAACAAATAATCCACAAATCAATTGGACCCTTACAGAAATTGCAACAATCAAGATCCACCACTGGCGGTGATAACTTTCTACTCTTATCCTTTCTTTTTCTTTCTTTCTGTTTCTTATACATTTTCTTAAGTGTTATAAGTGTTATTTTGATGCTTTTATATTGCAATATTTCTACAGATGATAACCTAAACAGCTACATACCTACTTTCCATTGTAACCAAATTTTTAAAATAAGCCCTACACACAGACACACACACACAAACACACAAACAAATATCTATATATATCTATATCTATATATATCTATATACCTTTCTGCTCTTTTTCTTGATATTTTATTGGTGAGCATATTGATATTGATACTTTATGGCTGAGCATGATGCCATATAGTCTGGAGTATCTCTTTGGTCACCTGGGGTCTGCTCTCTCAACTGCATCTTCTCCCAACTTTTTGCATACCAAATCTCATCACTATGGGTGAATGTTGAGAAAAGAGAATGCCTTGATTACGTGCAAGCTTTTTTCAGCAACTGCCAAAAAATTTGTGTAATTTAGCCACAAATGAAAAGCACAGCACCCTCCCCTCTGATATGAAGAAAAGTCGGTCCCTGGCAGACACTGTACATCCAATAATATTCTTTTCCATGTGCCATCTGAAAAGATATACTAGGATTTCTCTTCTAGTGCAATAATAGAAAGGGAAGAAAGGTACAACATCTGTAAGATGAATTTCTGAGATCATAGTAGTTTAGTTGTCAAGTGTAACAAAGGAAGCCTTGGAGGAAGTTTTACTGGAATCAATTGCAACACGATAAAGCCATGGGTGCTTGGAGCCAAATGGATACTAGGATCTCAAATGCTGCCAGGTTAGGGCAAGGAATAAGTCATGGTAAATCATATTAGCTAATATGGAACAGAAAAGAAAATATTGTGCTTCATTGAAGCTTTCTGCTCAAAAGACCATTCTGAGTGTCCTGGTGCTTCAAGCAGCATTAGCTCTTCCTCCCCACTGTTAATGAAGGAATTTCTTCATGAGAGTCACCTCTAGAAAGCAAATCAGATCTTATGTGGACTGAGCCATCTTTCTGGAGCTTACTTTTCCAATTTCCATTTGTCCTTTTAACAATATAAACAGTCTAGTCTAGCTCTTTTCCTGTGTTAGTCTCCTAATTTAGGTGGGCACAACTGCTAGATCCTTTTATCATTGAGAATTGGATGAAGAACAATGAGAATAAGAAAACTCTTCCAACAAGCTGAATTCATGTATGAACAAGGAATCAATTGTACTTCAGAGGTGTATTTCTAAGGCACACAACCTCTTGGGATGACTCAACCTACACACTATTTCTTGCTGAAGGCTGTGCCTAGAGGCACAATCAAATCCTGAGGGACTGAACATAATCTAAATTACAACAATCATATTGTGGCCTGATTTTTAAGACCTTTACATCTTTATGGCTTACAATGGATTAGATTATGAAGAAAAACATCAATCTTTTCAATACAAATATTTTATTTGGGTAACAGCAAAGATACATTACTTTTTGCCACTGCAGAATTATTGGTTGGGTGATAAAAGATTTATGACATTTCTTTAAGAATTTTTTTAAAGTCTGGAATACTACAAAACATGCAAGAAAACCTTCATACTACTTCCAGGTGAGCTAAGCTGGCAAACAGGATTCCTAGGGATATACACATCCATCAGCCTGTAGCAAATCATATAGGGTACTAAAATAATTGAGAATATGTAGGTCCAAATAATATAGGCAGATAATAGCAATTTTTTCAGGGATCTTAAAGAATAGAAGGGTAGGAGGAAATACCACTCCCTATGTGCCTTTTAGAGTTTGTACACTAACAGAGCTGTACATGTTTGAACAAATACGGGACCACCCTGAAGGCATAATATTGGATTCTATTTCTGACAAAGAAAAAGCTTCTCATGTGGGCAGCCATAAAAAGATAAGCATTCTTACTTTTCACAACTTAAATTGCACATGTATCTCTTGCTATGCTCCTTTCTCTTCCAAATATGAAGTACTTCCTTTGCTTTAGGAGAACAATATAAAAAGTGAAAGAACACAGTGATATCCTGCACCAAAGAATAACCATGCTGTTTGAAAAACTAGCAATAGCTGGAGGAGATGGAAGACAACAAACAGGAAAACAATTTATTGCAGAAGTTGCAGGCTTTCAATCTCTTCCTCTCATGTTGGAATTAGAAAACATCCATTCTTTATAAGTGTCTGTCAAAAGTCATTACAATAAAATCTGAACTATAAGGACTGGAATAGTCAGTACAGAAAAGTGATGAAGGCTCAACATCATCAAGTGTTTAAAACTAGATTGATCATCAATCTGATTGATTGATCAGCCAATCAGAATACTCAGTACATGAAAATCACATTTTCTATTTGGCCTGCACAGTCTTAAAGTTGTCCCCTATAGATGAAGCAACGTCAAATTCCTTCAGTGTTAATCTTAAATGAAAACTAATTTTTTCATTATAAGAGTTGATAAAAGGTAATAAACTACATGTAGCACTGGGTTTTTTGGGAAGAGATTATTTTATTTTATTTTGCATTCTGCACATAATTATTTCACATCATCATTTTGTAAATTTTAGTATATTTGCTACTTGTTTATTGTCATAATTTTGCTCGTTTTTCTGGTCATATTTAATTCCGGACTGAAATAATTGTCAAGATTTTAATTTACCTGCACTGAACCTTGAAGCTGGAGTCACAATGAGCTTTGTATTTTATTAATAATCTGAACTTTTAAAAAAATTCTCAATATTAGATCCCTTTTTTTGGAGTGTTACTACCTCACAAAAAAAATAAGTAAACCAGAGACAACACAGAAGAATAAAGCCATGTTTTTCACAGATGGCATGCTTTTATTCAGAAATTCTGAACTCAACCAAGTAGCAAATGAAGAGTACCTTTATTTGATTTTTTTGTTGTAGTTTAAATGTGTGGTAACTTTGACTCTCTTGGTGGCCCCTTAGTCTCCTTCCTTGAAGATCCTACCTTATTCTCTCAAATGGACATGAAGTACTAAATTTGCACTTCACAATTTCTACACAATATGGTAAATATTAACAAATCACTTGACTGCCATTCTCACATAAAACAAGATTAACAAATGAAGAGAACTTATTCAAAAAGAACTCTCCAGCAGGAGAAGTTGGAGATGCTTGTACTGTGTGGATTTTAAAAGTATAAGTAAAAGCAAAAAGTGAAGAACTGGAACAGTTTCAAACAAGTTACAGGGGATTTCCCATATCTGGTGTTCTTTAAAACAAAGGTGTGTAGGTGGGGAAGGGCGAGGGTGGGTGGGTTTTTTGTGTCTTGTTTTGCTTTTCCAAAAGACAAAGGCTCAAACAGACATGAAATGAGCCAACAATCACCTGTGGAAATTCATTATTTGAATTAGGCATAAGGCTAATCTAGTGGCCAGGAGAAGTTTAAGTTCTTAGACAAAGCAATTATTTACATACAAAAGTTGTCACTAACTTTCTACTCTACCACACTTTACTAAAGTACAGAAATGTCCACCAACTTTCCTGAAAGCCAGAAGAGATATGTTTTATGAAGAATTATTTAGATAGATACTTTTAGCTCATAACAAAGGATCATCTTTCCCTAAAAGTGCATGATGTGTAAAAATGCTTATGCTAACACTCCTATCTTGATTATATGAATGATTATTATTTTCTACTATCCATTAAATACTTACAATTATTATCATTTCTTTTGCAAAGCACAGTGCAACTCTACACTATTTAAATGATAAATATACTTAGTCACATTGAGAAAAAGCTCAAAACATAATATTTAGCAAGGCAATGTAATATAATTTAAAAACCAAATTATTGTTTCAAATGTAAGGCACTCATTTAAATTGCTATATTATTGTTTTTCACTCAAATAGCATATTACCAATGATTTAGCTGTCACCCTATATTTGCTGCCAGACAAATCAGTAACTGACTACAGCGCATCTCCAAGGCAAGGAATCTTATTCAGTAGTAATGTTGCTTCACCACAAATCCCCTGAGAATGGGGCAAGATGCTTTGGGGCACATCTCCAAAAAAAACATCCAAGAGTCTGGGAGATAATCAGGAGAATCAGTGGTATGATTCTCCTTGTGTAGTAGGGGAGCTAAAATTAAATAACCAGGGTCATCACAAACTATTCAAATGAAGAAAATATGGAGATACTATTTCAATAAACATTGCAGAGTATGCATTGCTTTTTATTTTTTTCCCAGCAGTTACTTTTCTGTAAAAATTATATGTATGATCCAGAGTTTGTAACAAAGGGTTTAAAATGCTATTGATGAAAGTATTGAGTTTAATTTATGTATTGCTCTGTGTTTACAATGGAAACATACTTCCATATTAAAGGAACCACATAGATAAAATAAAAATAAAAACATTGTAAATGTGTTTTTTTTCATGCTTTGAACAGGAATAATTTCTAAATGGATCATATCAGTGATCTAAT